>NC_064615.1:398805185-400055185 GCF_023898315.1 Schistocerca nitens | reverse complement strand
CTGCATACGACCGAGGCACACAGGACCAACACCCGGCATCATGGTGTGGGGAGCGATCTCCTACACTGGCCGTACACCACTGGTGATCGTCGAGGGGACACTGAATAGTGCACGGTACATCCAAACCGTCATCGAACCCATCGTTCTACCATTCCTAGACCGGCAAGGGAACTTGCTGTTCCAACAGGACAATGCACGTCCGCATGTATCCCGTGCCACCCAACGTGCTCTAGAAGGTGTAAGTCAACTACCCTGGCCAGCACGATCTCCGGATCTGTCCCCCATTGAGCATGTTTGGGACTGGATGAAGCGTCGTCTCACGCGGTCTGCACGTCCAGCACGAACGCTGGTCCAACTGAGGCGCCAGGTGGAAATGGCATGGCAAGCCGTTCCACAGGACTACATCCAGCATCTCTAGAATCGTCTCCATGGGAGAATAGCAGCCTGCATTGCTGCGAAAGGTGGATATACACTGTACTAGTGCCGACATTGTGCATGCTCTGTTGCCTGTGTCTATGTGCCTGTGGTTCTGTCAGTGTGATCATGTGATGTATCTGACCCCAGGAATGTGTCAATAAAGTTTCCCCTTCCTGGGACAATGAATTCACGGTGTTCTTATTTCAATTTCCAGGAGTGTATAACTGGGTGTCTACAGCGGTAGCGGTATAAACAGCCAGGTACTCTGCGTTGACGAAAAGTCGCGGGGAAGCGATATGCGCTTATGCAGTGGCAGTAGTATCACTTACACCAAGATGTAAAAGGGCAGTGCATTGGTGGAGCTGTCATTTGTACTCTGGTGATTCACGTGGGAAGGTTTCTGACATAACTACGGCTGGACGATGGGAATTATCAGATTTTTAACGCGGAATGGTAAATGGAGCTAGACGCATAGGACATTCCATTTCGATAATCATTAGGCAGTTCAATATTCCGAGATACACAGTGTCAACGGTGTGCTGAGTATATCAAATTTCAGGTATTATCTCTCATCACGGACAACGAATTGGCCGACGGCATTCACATAACGACCGAGAGCAGCGACGTTTCTGTAGAGCTGTCAGTCTGTTAGGAAAGTGCGGAGAAATTTGTCGTTAATTGGCTATGGCAACTGACGACCGACGTGAGTGTCTCTGCTAACAGCACGACATCGCGTGTGGCGCCTCTCCTGCGCTCGTGACCATATCCGTTGGACTGCAGAGGACTGGAAGAGCATGGTATGGTCAGATGGGTCCCGATTTCAGTTGCTGAGAGCTAACTGTATCGTTCGAGTGTGGCGCACACCCCAACAAGTCATGGACTCAAATTGGCAACACGGCGCTGTGCTAACTGGTGGTGGATCCATAATGGTGTGGACTGTGGTTGCATGGAATGGACTGGGTCCTCCGATCCAACTGAACCGATTATTGAATGGAAATGGCTTTCTTCGGCTGCTTGGAGACCATTTGGAGCCACTCACGGATTCATGTTCCCACACAACGATGCATCTTGTCACCGCGCCAAAATTCTTTTCGACCGGTTTGAAGATCGTTCTGGACAGTTCGAGCGAATTATTTGGCTATCCAGCTCGCTCGACATGAATCCCATCGAACGTTTTTGGGACATAATCGAGACGTCGGTTCGTGTACGACATCCTGCACAGGCAACACTTTCGCAAGTATGGTCGACTATAGAGGCAGCATGGCTCAGTATTTGTGCACCGGACTTCCAAGGACTTGCTGAGTCCATGCCATGTCGAGTTCCTGCAGTATGCCGGGCAGAGGGAGGTCCGACACGATTTTTAGGAGGTTTTCCATGACCTTTGTCACCTTAGTGTATATCTGCCTCTGTATATTTTCATCTTACGACAGCAGTATACACAGCCCAATATATCTAACATGTGGCCCTCGCTTGCTTAACTGCTCAAGATGCTCGCGTGTGTCGAGTGAAACATGTCAACAAAGGAAAGTTAGATGCGACTTGTGCATGCTCTACAGTTTTAATTTCGAACGGTAGCTGTTACCCCTGCAGGAGATGCCCGCTCTCCCTGTGGTAAATTTATTGCTGACGTACAAGCGACGTCACTGCAGTAACTAAGGTCGCAGTTCGCACTAACAACTTGTAACCGCACTAACAACTTGTAACCAACAGATGTGGATTCGAACAGTCAATTATGAGCAGGTAATTAGATAGTGGACGTGTGACCGTATTGTGTCAGCGTTGCTGTGTCACAAAAACGGAACGGAACAATATCTAAACGTCAAGTGTACATTCTCCAGAATGTTAGTAAGAAGAGAGAAGTTTGTGCATAGTTTGTCCTGCACACCTTGGCTCCTGAACAAACCAATAAAGCGTGGACGCTGCAGCGAAATGATCGAAATGTAAAACGCGGTCAATTCTTTTCTGGAAAATTTCATCTCAGGTGACTGGTCCTGGTGTTATCAGCACGAACTTGCCACAAAACGACAAAGTGTATAAAGTAACATGAAGGATCAACGCTTTGACTTCATAACCGACATTCAAGCCAATGCGATGCACGAGCATCCCAAAGGAGGACTTTCCTGGCAGTTTCATACGGCTTTACGATCTGTACGTTTTACTCAAGTAGAGGGGGGAGTGGTGGAATTTCTAGAACATCTGCAGCATTAAAACATCACCTTAATGTTTCTCTGCTTTTTGTTAATAGTCTCAAAACTTTTGTGTTTAATCTTACTGTTTTTTCTTACGTGTCTATATCTAAACGCTAGCGCTCGAAACTTGATGGCTACATTTCTCTATATATTTACACAACTTAAGCCGCAAATGAAAAAAAAAGGTCTTCCTTCCTCTTCTCATAGCTTGTTACACTTGAGACTCCTGGGTCTATATTACCCCCATGTTTACAAGTTCACAAGGTGTACAAATCTCGTTAGTAAAATTTTATTCCCTTGGATCTGAGACAGATGCATAATGGTTTTCTATTATAACAATGCAGATCTCTCCTTGCTTATCGCTGAAATACGTGAAGTTATAGGACAATAAATGTCGCTTATTAGGTTCGAACTGTCAAAACATTATCGCTCCCAATAACGTTTCATCAACACTTTGGAGCGTATGCAGTACATGTATCTAAATTAGTAATTTCTGTGTGACTATTCATGACGAAATGATTTGTTTCTGGCTAGCAATTGGCAGTATTAGTAATTGCATGTGACAGTGTGTAGAATATTTCTGAAGAAAATCACACCAGTGACGACAGCATTCATCCTACAGCTGAACCGGAAAGCATTTTAGACTCGCATACAGCATATGGTAATTTGCAACTAGTTCAGTGGAGAGAAGAAAATATCATGTGGAACTCAGAAACTTTTCCACGTACTGGAGGAGCATCCAGTGGAAATGCTATAAAATTGACTACTTCTCCAATAAATTATGCTATATCCAGAGTAAATGGTACGAAATCCTCTTTTCTTCCTCTTATGAACTATAATCTTCAGTATATTATGTTGGAAGTGACTAATATTGAACATCGAAAAGTTTATGGTGACAGCTAGGAAGAATCAGTTCAAATTACATCTGAACTCTGTACTGGTTTGCTATTACTGAGTGGTTTGTGTAAATCATATGGTGATTCAGAAGAGAGTCTATTGTTAGTTATAAAGAGTAGACAGCATCAATGCTAAAGTGGACCGCAAAAGTCAAGTGGCGTGCGTTAATTTCTAAAACTTAATTTGGGTTTCCAGTAACTTGGAGGCAAGACTGAATTCGAACTATGAATTATCTCGAGAGAACGAAAGAGAAGAGTTCGAAGACGGAGACTGTGGCAACAAACATACATCAACAAAACTTTTGCGTCAGCCCAACATGTCGTGCAGGTAGGTGTGTTGATATTGAGATGTTCCTCTTCCGATTGGATTGTCATCCCTGACAGTTACCCTGAGAGGAGCTATGGGTAGAGTGCCACACTCTAATCGACTGCAGCATTTCTTTTGAAAGTAAAGCACCAATAGGAATGCAATACAGACGTCTGTGGAACAATAGAGTTAACATCCATCATGCCACGAAGAACAGCTCCGACAATTCTGCATCATAACGTTAAACACAGAAGGGTTGTCTACCAGGAGAGATGCTCGATGTATGCACAGGAATCACGGTGATGTGGAGCGGACATGTAATAAGGTCCAGTTGACAGATGGCGTTGACAACTTACACCGCATAGGCCGCTCACGTTCGACAGCAGCACAGGATGATCGATATTTACGACTATTGAATCGAAGGAACTGTGGGTTGAGAGCTCAGTAAATGAATTCGGCGTTCGAGGTGCCTACAAGATGTCCTGTATCTATCTCACCAAGCTGTTAACGTACGCTTGCTTATGCGAATCTCTATTCCCAATGACCTCGGCTGGCGCAACAAAAACTCAGAAACAACCTGGTCTTTGTTACGGATGGGAAAAAAATCATGCAGAATGGACGCCCCAGGATTGGCGTCGGGTTTGTTTACGGACGAAACTCGGATGTGTTAGGATCCTGGAAATCTCAGACAGCGTGTTCAGAGACCAAATTCGCCTGATGTAAATCTCATGAAACCCATCTATGTCACTATCTGGCGCCACTGCCGCGTACGCAAATCAACGGCCCATTATTTACGCGAAATACATGACCTGTGCGTAGATACCTAATGCCACATACCTCCGAAAACCGACCAAGAAACTGTAGGTGATGTATTTCGTTCCAAAAACGGACAAACAAGCTATGAAGCACGTTGTCATAATACTCTGGCTCATCAGCGCACATGAATTATCGAGCGGACAGGGTGGAGAGATATACGAGGTTTTTGCTGATGATGTTTTGGTGTTCGTTGAGTGACTGTAAGAGATACAAGAAGACTTAGACTATATTTGTAGTTTGCGTGATGAATGGCAGCTAACTCTAAATGTGTAAAAATGTAGGTCAATGTAGATGGGTAGGAAAAACAAACTCGTGATGTTCGGATATAGTATTACTTGTGTCCTGCTTGACATGCTGGTGCGACCTATTCTCGAGTACTGCTCGAGTGTTCGGGACCCGTACCAGGTCGGATTGAAGGAAGACATCGAAGCGGGAGGGCTGCTAGATTTGTTGCTGGCAGGTTCGCACAACAGGCAAGTGTTACAGAGATGCTTCTGGAACTGAAATGGGAATCCCTGAAGGGAAGGTGACGTTCCTTTCGATGAACACTACAGAAAAAATTAGAAAAGCGGCGTTTGATGCTGACTGCAGAACGATTCTGTTGCTTCCAACATACATTGTGCGGAAGGACCACAAAGATAAGATACGAGAAATTAAGGATCATGTGGAGGCATATAGACAGTTACTTTTCCCTCGTTCTATTTGCGAGCAGAACAGCAAGGGAAATGACTAGTAGTGGTACGGGGTACCTCTAGCCACGCGCCATAAGATGGATTGCAGACTATCGATATAGACGCAGATGCGGATGTAAAAAAGAGGCAGATATTACGCAGCATCAGCACAGCACAGGCGCAGTATGAAGGTATATCTTTGCAGTTTCACCACATGTCCGCGCTGAATAGCATTTCAGGGATTAACAGGTTTTACGAAGCTTAATCAGATTTAAAACCGAGAATTTAACAGCTACAGTTGAGTCGGCGTAAGCTGATCCCTGACAACTGCAGTGGGCTGGGTGCAGCAGCTTCACGTGGCCACCTCAACCAATAACGTAACGCGATTTTGTAAACGTCCTCGAAGTAGGTGCTGGGTCCAACACTGATACGAGAACAAAACGCAGGGTGTGCTTGTCTCTGGTCGCGAAGTGAACGCTGAGATCTTTATGGGATAACACAGACAACTTAAGATATAAAACAGTAAGGCAACGGACCTAAGGAAATGAACAATAAAGTTAATCCCCTAACTATACATCTCTAAACAACTGTACAGAGAATAGAGAATAAATCAAGTGACTATCAACCTCCGGGCAAAAACAGTAGAACTGAATTAAAATATTAACCTTCTATTTTCCTATTTACCGACAAAAAATGGAAAAATTCTGCGTAGTTAATTTGATTCAGCTTCGTATATATCGGGTAAGCATAATGTAGGAAATATCGAGCATTCTAATTTGTGAAAAGGAGACTGGAAAAAATTTATAAATTTAGCTGACGGACATGGGAGTTTAAATAACGACATGGATGATAGTATGAAAGGAATGTATATATTTTCTAAAACAAATTGTGACTTGAATAAAATTATAATAAGTGACAGAATGCACTTGCAGACACTTCTGACTACGTATTTCCAAAACAAAATTCCGCAGTTTTATTATAAATTAACCGTGACTACGATACAGCTTTTTCGTTCTTCATCACTAAGACTGGTATGATGCAGCTCGCTACGAAACTAACTTGTACTGGTCTCATCATAACTAATGAACCTGCATCCACGTGAACTGTTTGCTGTAGTAAAAGTCTTGGTCTCCCTCTAAAAAACCCTCCGTTCTTCCCATACCCTCTTGTATCCGCAACACACAAACATTTTCCTCCATCAGCAAACTGAATAGTCCTTAATGCCTCAGGATTTGTATTATAATCGTATCACGTCTTTTACTCAAGTTTCCATTCTACCAAATTCGATCCAGTCCCTCCACAATCTAGCAATCGAATCTTAAGCATGATTCAGCAACACCACCTTTCAAATGTTTATATTGTTCTCTTGCGTCTACTATTTGTCGTTTACATTCCGATCTCATACAAAACTACAAAGCTCACACTATTGGTATTCTGTACTTTATATCCTTTTTACATTTGCCACTATGAGAGAGTTTTTAGCTCAGATAACAATAGTCATGCACAACTTTTAATGAGTCTCTGCCTCAGTGTGACCTGATTTAATTCGACTACGCATCTGTCCAAGATACGGTTAGTTTCGTTCAACTGATTTCCGAAGTCCATTGCACCTCCGACATTACAATAATGTCACCTGCACCTTGAAATTTAATTCCTTCTTCAGATCTATATTTGATTTCTTTACTGCTTTCTCAGAGCTCCGACTGAATAACAAGGACAACAGTATATAACCGTGTCTCATCCTTTCCAACTACAGTCTCACTTTCATGTTTGACTTGTATCACTGCAATGCCTTTCTCTCCCTGTATTTTATCCCTGATAATTTCAGGACTGTAATGGAAAAAATAGGTAACAACAAAAAATTATTTTGAGGTATTCAAAAACTAGGACAGAACGAGTATGGCGATATAACGTTTGTTAGGTAATGGAGCGTTTCACAGAAAATTGTAAACAGACGGTACTGCTTCCATTCGCGTCCTGTTATAGAATTTCACGATGTAATGGATGACGAACTGCGCTATCGCGACAGTCTTGTATTCTTCTTTTCAATATATTTCTAATGAAGTTATACGTACTACACAATTACATTAAAAACGTTCAGTACCTCACTGCCTATAACAGCTACGTTCACACAGCATAGTAATAAAATTAGAGAAGAAAGAGTTGAGAAATTTTGCCAAGCAAATACTAAGTTTTTCTGTATTCATAGATTTCAATTACTTTTCAAGACCCGCTGCGTGCATTATGTCACCGATTAGTGAGATCGTGTGGCGGCCAAAAAGCGAATGTTTTGCGCAAGTGGATGCAGAAATAATTTGTGAAATCTTGCAGCTCCACCGGGGTTTAGGTCTTCAGCAATGTGCAAAAATATTGCAGCCGTCCACAGTTTTGTGAAAAGAAAAAATTATTTTTCCTTAACCAGTTTTGAGAGTAAGTTCATTTTAAGGTGATGGTTCAAATGGTTCAAATGGCTCTGACCACTATGGGACTTAACTTCTGAGGTCATCAGTCCCCTAGAACTTAGAACTACTTAAACCTAACTAACCTAAGGACATCACACACATCCATGCTCGAGGCAGGATTCGAACCTGCGACCGTAGCGGTCGCACGGTTCCAGACTCTAGCGCCTAGAACCGCTCGGCCACCCTGGCCAGCTAAGGTGATGGGATATGTATATATAGTTCTCATGTGAACGGGCGGATGCCAGTGTCCAATAGGCACAATATTTCGACAAGTGCAGTGATCGCTTTGCAATTATCAGGTGCGCTGATGAACTGATGCACACCAGATTGCGGCAACGTGGTCCCTTTCCGAAATATTATGCACGTTATGACATCCGGCAGTTCGCTCATGAACTATTTTGCGATGATATACCCCTGGAGAAGTTGAAGAGTGACATCAAAATGATTTCCTCTAAATTTTCTTTTTAAAGGTGATTAATTTTTTTATATTCATCGCATCTTTTGCAACACCCATTTGTTTATGTCTAAAAGTTGTGGTAGAAGTAAGATCTAGAAGCAACTATTATTCTAGTGGGGTATAGGCCTAATTGCCAAAAGCGACCGAGCGAGGTGGCGCAGTGGTTAGCACACTGGACTCGCATTCGGGAGGACGACGGTTCAATCCCGCGTTCGGCCATCCTGATTTAGGTTTTCCGTGATTTCCCTAAATCGCTTCGGGCAAATGCCGGGATGGTTCCTTAGAAAGGGCACGGCCGATTTTCTTCCCCATCCTTTCCTAATCCGAGCTTGTGCTCCGTCTCTAATGACCTCGTTGTCGACGGGACGTTAAACAGTAATCTCCTCCGCCAAAAGCGGACATCAACTCCAGCGGTTTCCGCTGTGTTTGCTCCTGTTTCGGCCAGTCAGTCGTCGGTATGAGCTTGTGCCGTTTTAGATGTGGAGAACTTTCGCTACTTGTGATAAATAGAAGATAAATATTTCTGAATTGTTACTCTTTTGTATTCTTTTATGGAGTACGAGAAATAATAGGTGAAACTTGTCAAATTTTATGTAAATATATGCTTGGAGCCGAAAGAAGTTGCGTAAAAATAATTTGTTCATTCGGCAAAATTGTCAGGAATATCTTTTTATCGTTGTAAAGAAGTTATGACATAGGTTTTTTTTTATTTTGTTATCAGAATAATTATCGGGGGCTGGATGGAAGTTTCCGATCCGCTGAGCGATAGAACCAAGATTTTCTAAGGTCTTTTACGGGATCGTCTTCAAACGTTTCCTTAGACGGTATCGAGTAGGTACAGTGTACCATGTATGATATCGGGATATAGTTTTTTTCGTACGAGAGAGGAACACAATCCACCAGCCCGAAAGAGTTTTGTTGGTGTAACGTTCCCTGTTAACTTTCTCGAATGCGCGAAGTAGACAAATACTAGGTGACAGTAACAAATATGAAACTGCGTTGCTAAAAACGAAAGAAGCAGGAATCATGCATCGCCTTTCTAGGCAAGGTCCTAGTGTAGGTGGTTTGCCATTGCCTTAATACGATCTGTAATGAAGCGTCAAGTGTCTATATGTGTCGCGTCGTGGAATGTTATAAGTGTTTGTGCATCCTAATGTTGGGTTTTTACGGATGAAGGTAAGCGAGATTGCGAAACCTGGTGTCGGCATATTGCCTCCCGAATAACACAAGGGGGCCCGCCGTGCTCAACGTTCCCATCTGACGGACGGATCACCATCCATAATGTCATGTCATGTCATGTCATGTCAAAGCACTTCACTTCTCTTCACGTCTCTTGAGACACTGCGGAAAGATTATTAAATTAGATCAGAACAGTGGCGCAAAAACTGGTGATCACGAAGCATATGCCACCACCTATTCTCCCATTTTCGGCCAAATACCGGCAGTGAAATTTTTTCGGCACCAGGTTTCGAATCGGCACACCTCAGAGTCGAACGCGACCGCCCAAGCTTGCATTAGCGACCTCGGCTACAGAGATGGGTCATAAAATTGCACAAAGCCGAGCAGCATAGTGTCAGTTACGACATAAATTGTTTCGTAAGTGTAAACTGTATTTCTTTTTTATCTCGCGAGCACTTTCACCCAAGCAGCAATAAAACACCACAGTAAAGCTGACGGCGAACATTGATACGCAGCGCTGGCAAACTTGATGGACGGATTGGAAACGTAACGTAAAATGAAATTCAATTAACTTGTTGCTTCTACCCTAAACGACGTGAAACATTTCTCCGAAAGAGTTTCCTTGCTTTCAGACATTGTCCTGCTGGCATAGTGAGTGTGAAAGGACACTCGCCTGCTTTTAACTTTTGCAATTATCCTCGTGCGGGCGCTTTGAAAAGTTTCGCACTTGAACTTTTTTGCCTCGAATTTTAACGACGCATCCCGACGCCTTAACGATTTCCAGTAGCAGCTGCGACTCGCGACTCCGGGTGGGCCGGTGCGCATTGTTCGCGAAACTCTGCGATGCGCGGAGGACCGCCGGCTGTGGTGGCCACCACTGTGCTGTGCTGCTGCAGAGGAAGGCTGGCGGGAGCAGGGCGTAATTGGAAAAGGGCTGGTGGGGGGAGCGGCGGCGGAGAGGGGCTCACTGGGAGGGGGAAGCGGCGGCGGCCGAGTAACCACGCCGGCTTTACTTACAGGGAACAACAGGAAATCTTGACTGTCTCCTTTATAACTAATTCATCTCTCTAACAAAAATACACAGGACCAATTGTAAACTGACGTGGGACCCTCATTCTACGAGGGATGTTCCATGTTGATTTACACTTTACTTTTTCTCGTCAGTAATGGTGCACCATTTGACTAATCGTCAGTTACAAGTATCTAGTACTCCGGTCCGACGCTAAGTGACAAGACAGTCACTAGAACTGTAATCTTCCAAAGCACAAACTATTTTCCCAACTGCTGTCATTACGTCGGCGAACAATATGGAGTATGATCATCAAGGACAGCCGTGGACAAAGTGGTATCACTGGAAACTGGGTGTAAATATTTCGGATATTCTCAGGAGATGATGGCAGTGTTTGGAGAGTGTGCACAGTGATGAAAGGTCCTCTTGCTGCATGAAAATACTCGTTTCCATACGAGTCGGAAAACCACGGCTGCCCTCGTTGAAACGGGGTTTCAGATACTGCCACACCCACCGGAGTCTGCTGACTTGGTCCCTTTAACTTCTGTAGGCCCTCCGCTATCCACTTTTATGGAGTCCGTCGCACCAACCACAGGATAGCTGCTCACAGTCCCTGTAAGTCTGCGAAATGATGTACACGCAGAGGTTTCTTTACACTTTTATTTACTGATTTACCAAGAAAAGACCTACTGTCTGTTGTTATATAGAGGTCCTACATTCTGTGATTTTATACGCTTTATCAGCTTTATCAAACAAATCTTGTTCTGTTGTTAGTTCATTTTTTTGGAAAATTTTACAAAACAGGAAATAAAAAATAACACACACACACACATATATATATATATATATATATATATATATATATATATATATATATATATATATGCTGAAAAGCCAAAGATACCGGCCTTATATCGTATAGGGCTCCGTGAGCCCGCCGAAGTGCCACTACACGACGCGACATGAACTCGACTAAGGTCTGAAGTGAAATGATAATTAAGCAAGACCCTAAGCTGTCGACAGGCGTTGGTATACATTAACGGGGACAGTTGAAAATGTGTGCCCTGACTGGGACTCGAACCCGGGATCTCCTGCTTACATGACAGACGCTCTAGCCATCTGAGCCACCGAGGGGACAGAGGATAGTGCGACTCCGGGGATTTATCCCTTGCACGCTCCCCGTGAGACCCACATTCCCAAATTTATGTCCACATACTAAATTCGTAGCGCCCCTGCCCATTACACTCATTACGCGTGGCAGACAATCTTCCCGAGTCCCGTAAGAGTTCGGCCAATGTGTGTGCATCCAGCACAGAAGAAGGAAGTCAGTGGCCGGTTAGCCTTGACTATATGAAGATGGTATCTGTTCTTTCAGACATGTCCGAAAGAACAGATACCATCATCATATAGTGTTTGAAGTAGTGCTGGAGGGAACTGACACCACGAATCCTGCAGGGCTGTCCATAAATCCGCAAGATCACGAGGGGGTGGAGGGGTGGGGATCTCGTGTGAACAGCACGTTGCAAGGCATATATTCAAGAATGTTCATGTCTGGGGACCTTGGCGGCCAGCTGAAGTGTTTAAGCTCAGAAGACTGTTCCTGGAGCCACTCTGAGCAATTCTGGACATGTGGGGCGTCGCATTGTCCTGCTGGAATTGCCCAAGTCCGTCGGAATGCACAATGGAGATGAATGGATGCAGATGATCAGACAGGATGCTTACGTACGTGTTACCTGTCAGAGTCGTATAATGGGTCCCATATCACTTCAACTGCACCCACTTCACACTATTGCAGAGCCTCCACCAGCTTGAACAGTCCCCTGCCAACATGCAGGGTCCATGGATTCATGAGGATGACTCCATACCCGCACACGTCCATCCGCTTGATAGAATTTGAAACGAGACTCGTCCGGCCACGCAACATGTTGCCAGTCATCAACAGGCCAATGTCGGTGTTGACGGGCCCAGGAGAGGCGTATAGCTTTCTGTCGGGCAGTCATCAAGTCTGTACGAGTGGGCCTTCGGCTCCGATTGCCCATAATGCTGATGTTTCGTTGAATGGTTCGCACGCCAACATTTTTTGATGCCCCAGCACTGAAATCTGCAGCAGTCTGTTGAAGGTTTGCACTTCTGTCACATTGAACGATTCTATTCAGTCGTCGTTGGTCCCGTTCTTGCAGCATCTTTTTCCGGCTGCAGCAATGTCGGAGATCTGATGTTTTACCGGATACCTGATATTCACTATACACTCGTGAAATGGTCCTACTGGAAAATAGCCCCTCTCCGCTACCTCGGAGGTGCTGTGTCCCATCGTTCGTGCGACGACTATAGCACCACATTCTAACTCGCGTAAATCGTGATAACCTGCCATTGCAGCAGGAGTAACAGATCTAACAACTGCGACACACACTCGTCTTATATAGGTGTTGCCGACCGCAGCGTCGTATTCTGCCTGTTCACATATCTCTGTATTTGAATATGCATGCCTATACCAGTTTCTCTGGCGCTTCAGCGTATATATATATATAAGTACAAATGCATATACACATTTTTTAAAACTTGTTGATATCTTAGGTAATGATAATAAATGAGTTACATAATAATTCGTGGATGTATTTTAAATTAAAATTAAAAGTGTTTGTAATGGAAGAAACAAGAGATAGCAATTTGACTTAGATCAGATGTGACAGTGTTTCCCTTTTTACCTTCTGAGTATGTGGTTACACCTGTTAAATATGTTGCCTTGACAGTGATAATAATTGAATATATTGATTACTTAGGTTATAGTGTGTTCCCGAACTTAAGGTTAACAGTGAGGCTGGGAGTTTATTTAAAATGTCAGTAAGCTGTATCAGGTGCGAGGGCTCCGGACTGGCATAAGAAACAGCTACGTAGAGAGTTGCGTTTTCAGATTGATTTGATTTAGTGTAGTAGAACCTTCTGTTGTTTTTGCTATGTTTCTGTGTTTATCGCGTCTCCACCTCCTGTGTGTCATGTAGCATCCGATTCCGTGTCTGTGCTTGTGTCTGTGTCGTGTACTATGTACTGCTAATCTCTCCGATGTGGAGCCTGTCTTATTCTAGCGTATGGTCCCTCCTGTTTGTATACCGCATATAGTACTCGCGATACTTCGTCTTTGATATCATTTATAGAGTTTCAGTCATCTTGTCTGCATGTTAACCGTCCTATGTCCTGATTTCCTAAACTCGGTCTTATGTGGCCTAGGACATCGTAGAGGAGCACTATGTGTCCAGGTATGCCACTCTCACCACAGGCACAAGCGTGCGTCTGTTTTAGGCCAGACCTGTGGAGACGCACAGGATTTGGGCCACGGCCCGTGAGGAAACATACCATGCCGCGTGTTGGATTTATGTACTTCAAATTCATCCGCTCCCGTATACTGGCGAAAAAAGTTTTCCCATTCTGTCTACCATGTATCAATTCTCAATTTCTTCAATTTTTTTAATAATATTTTGTCGCTTCTTCCCCTCTTTAGCCAGTAGGCAACTCCTCTGTGGCGAATTGTAATATCTGTACGGAAAGCTCCCAGGATCACGCACGTGCCTCACTCGAGGTCGTGCCGAAAGCCCCCGAGATTATGAGAACAACACTCCTCTGGCCGCGCCTTACAGTGGTTTTTGCGTACCTAGGTATCTTTGTACTACCAAGTGGAAGTAAACAGAAGGGACCAAGTCATGACATGTTTCAGTGAGGCAGCCGTAGTCTTCCGACTCGTATGGGGGATCAGCGTTCTCGTGTTGCAAGAGCACTTTTCGTGACGGTGCACACTCTCCACACACTGCTACCAATCGCTGGTGAATATCCGCAATGTTTACACCCTCCTTCCACAGAAACCCTCATTCCACAGAAACCACGTCGTTCAGCGTTGTTTTTTATGATCGCAATCGATGTTGTCAACTCACTAAATACTTTCCAGAACACTCCATACAAAAAAAAAAAAAAAAACAACTGTTGTGGCTGCCGGTAATTAGTTCAGCAACATCACCTTTCCAGCCTACATCAACGCTTAGACAATGGAAACGGTCCTACACAACGTGAAATATTCCATAAGATATGACAACAGTTGAAAAAATGGGCTGTGATGTGCTGGGATTACACATCTTATGATTTTCTTGCCATCTACGGTTAGACCGAATTACTATGTACTTTCAGCTGTAATGATTAGTCAAACCGTGCAAAATAATGAAAAAATAGAGTGTAAATCAACATGGAACGCTCGTCGTACTATACTTCCATCTTACAGAGCATAATAGATTAAAGCCACTAACAGACGGAACTTAGGGGTACCATCTCCCCAATATCTTTTACACCAACAAGTGTTTAATCTGATTCATCATCTTCCATGAAAATACAGTCTGGATTTCTACTCCACCAAAATTCTACCATTCACTCCAGTTGCTTGAACGTAATGAACTCCCTCTTGCTTTCCTTTGATATTCTTTCCGTCACGAATCCTACATCATATTACAAATACCTCCGTCCCATGTCCAATTCTTGCAGCTAATCTACGTTTCCCGCAGACTTCGTAACAAATACCTTCCGATTTTCTTCAGAATACTAATCCCTGTAATATGCTGCTGATGTGCAAAATATCCTCCCAACCCTATATCAGAACGCCTTCACTACATCTCACAACGTAACCTTTACGTCTTCCTTCTAGTTTGAGATTCGTCCAGAGATCTAATGTCCATACAGATGTCAGGGAATCCCTTCTTCCTTCTCTCCCCATTCTTCTCCATCTCTTTCCATCAGTTGGCTTCGCGCTTCTCATCACAAACATTCTATCCGCATCTTTCACTAAAGCCACACTTTTCTCACACACCTTCAAAGTACAAAGGAAAACCTCAACTTGTTCATCTTTATACCCTTGCACTTCTCATAAAAATCAGGTACCAACAGGATCTACAAATTCGTGAAATCAACAGTATTATGGTCCCTGTTTTGCTGTTTTAAAATACAAAATGGCTCTGAGCACTATGGGACTTAACATCTGTGGTCATCAGTCCCCTAGAACTTAGAACTACTTAAACCTAACTAACCTAAGGACATCACACACATCCATGCCCGAGGCAGGATTCGAACCTGCGACCGTAGCAGTCGCGCGGTCCCGGACTGAGCGCCTAGAACCGCTAGACCACCGCGGCCGGCAAAATACAAAAGAAACCAACTGTATATTATTATAAGAAGCAAGTTTGAATCGATTTTAAGATTTGAAAACTGTTCTTATGAGTTTAAAACACTTCGACTCAAGACCTGATGTAGATTCCTCTGCTCATGGCCCTCTAACAAGCACACGTCTCCCCTCCTCGCCTCCCCACTTCCTAGTGTGGGACGAGGGAGACGAATTACTGAAATGAAGGAAGAAACACAAATTGAGGTAGTCGGGCTGCCTTTTGGAAACTAGTCTCTGAAGTAAAATGACAGTGTCTTACTCACATCTCAAACTATCTTAGGATAAATCATAATTTTCTCACTCACAATCAGGTGGTAACGACATTCTTAACGAACAGCGACTGTAGATGTTTCATAGTAAAGTTATGACTTATCCACAGCTGTACAGGATGATTCAGTGATGATTTTACAAACCTTCAGAGATGATGGAAAAGGCACTGTTTACACTGATCTGTAAACAACCGAGTTCTAAATTATAAGGGAAATTCGTTCTGATACCTCTGACAGTGGACCTCTTCTACTGTAAGCTCTTTGCTTCCTATATTTTAGGGGGAGATGATATGGGCCAAAACAAGAAAAAACACTCCGGTAAATATCGGCTGTATAGTGCATACCTTAAGAGTATCAACACTTGTTACGTAGGAGAGTTGTGTTTCACAGTAGCGAAGATGAGCAAGAGCTCATAGCTCTTAAGGCATGCACTTTAGAGTCCATATTTACAGGAGTTTTTTTCTCGTTTTGGTCCATATTACTTCCTACCGAAACATGGAAAGCAAAGAGCTTGGAGTAGGAGTAGTCCATTATCAGAGGTATCAGAACGATTTGTTGTTATGATTTTCGACTCGAACCAAGTTCCGTTAGCTCAAATTCATACATCCCTATAAGTTTGTAAGATCATCACGGCATCAACCTGTATAATAGCACTGTGTGCTTACAGCCTGGTTTAAAGAGTTTCGACTTGCTACAACTTCGGATGATTGTCTGTCAATGGCACTGTTTAGTTGTTCAAGCAACATATCACTCGACTACATGAGGCAGGACTAAATACTTTCCAGAACACTCCATAAAAAAAATCTGTTATGGCTGCCGGGAATTAGTTCAGCAACATCACCTTTCCAGCCTACATCAACGCTTAGACAATGGAAACGGTCCTACACAACGTGAAATATTCCATAAAATATCATTTAGAGTGCACGACATACTCAGTCCTTTGAAAATTAAGTGGCTCATAGGTCTCAAACATGCGCAATGTTGCGAAGCTGACGGGTTTCCATTTTCATAAGATGTACACATGCATTGTTTTAAGTATGTGGCTTTATCCTCGAGAACTATCATACATGCAATAGCAGAATCTTTGGTGATACTTTGGGGCTGAAGATGTGACTAAGGATTCTGCATACTTTTGAAAAATATGACATATGGAAGAATTAGAATTAGAGCAGCAAATTTTGTAAGCGCAGATATGAATTTCTGAGAGTTGTCGCGTTGATTAGAGTGGAAATATCATCATTAGTGACTGGAAACACGCTAATCAAAGTGTAACTGAACATTAAAAATCCAGTGCACATCGAGATTGTGTTCTATATTTTTGACAAATGGGAAATACTCTATGTAGAGTTGATAAACAATTTATTACTCAGCTACAAGAAGAAGTAAAGTATTGGAGAAATGTACTACAGAGGGTAGTGGCTGTATTGAACAAACTTTCCTCAAGAGGACTGCCATTTCGTGGAGATGAAGAGCAGTTTGGTTCCTTAAGGTATGGCAATTTTACGATGTGTTTAGAGCTGATAGCTGAATTTGATCCATTCTTAGCAGCTCGTATAGCTAAATATGGAAACCAGAGTAAAGAAAACACATCATATTTGTCATTAGCACTTGTTGTTGTTGTTGTGGTCTTCAGTCCTGAGACTGGTTTGATGCAGCTCTCCATGCTACTCTATCCTGTGCAAGCTTCTTCATCTCCCAGTACCTACAGCAACCTACATCCTTCTGAATCTGCTTAGTGTATTCATCTCATGGTCTCCCTCTACGACTTTTACCCTCCACGCTGCCCTCCAATGCTAAATTTGTGATCCCTTGATGCCTCAAAACATGTCCTACAAACCGATCCCTTCTTCTGGTCAAGTTGTGCCACAAACTTCTCTTCTCCCCAATCCTATTCAATACCTCCTCATTGGTTACGTGATGTACCCATATAATGTTCAACATTCTTCTGTAGCACCACATTTCGAAAGCTTCTATTCTCTTCTTGTCCAAACTGCTTATCGTCCATGTTTCACTTCCATACATGGCTACACTCCATACAAATACTTTCAGAAACGACTTCCTGACACTTAAATCTATACTCGATGTTAACAAATTTCTCTTCTTCAGAAACGATTTCCTTGCCATTGCCAGTCTACATTTTATATCCTCTCTACTTCGACCATCATCAGTTATTTTACTCCCTAAATAGCAAAACTCCTTTACTACTTTAAGTGTCTCATTTCCTAATCTAATCCCCTCAGCATCATCCGATTTAATTTGACTACATTCCATTATCCTCGTTTTGCTTTTGTTGATGTTCATCTTATATCCTCCTTTCAAGACACTGTCCATTCCGTTCAACTGCTCTTCCAAGTCCTTTGCTGTCTCTGACAGAATTATAATGTCATCGGCGAACCTCAAAGTTTTTACTTCTTCTCCATGAATTTTAATACGTACTCCGAATTTTTCTTTTGTTTCCTTTACTGCTTGCTCAATATACAGATTGAATAACATCGGGGAGAGGCTACAACCCTGTCTCACTCCTTTCCCAACCACTGCTTCCCTTTCATGCCCCTCGACTCTTATAACTGCCATCTGGTTTCTTTACAAATTGTAAATAGCCTTTCGCTCCCTGTATTTTACCCCTGCCACCTTCAGAATTTGAAAGAGAGTATTCCAGTTAACGTTGTCAAAAGCTTTCTCTAAGTCTACAAATGCTAGAAACGTAGGTTTGCCTTTCCTTAATCTTTCTTCTAAGATAAGTCGTAAGGTCAGTATTGCCTCACGTGTTCCAACATTTCTACGGAATCCAAACTGATCTTCCCCGAGGTCCGCTTCTACCAGTTTTTCCATTCGTCTGTAAAGAATTCGCGTGAGTATTTAGCAGCTGTGACTTATTAAACTGATAGTTCGGTAATTTTCACATGTGTCAACACCTGCTTTCTTTGGGATTGGAATTATTATATTCTTCTTGAAGTCTGTGGGTATTTCGCCTGTCTCATACATCTTGCTCACCAAATGGTAGAGTTTTGTCATGACTGGTTCTCCCAAGGCCATCAGTAGTTCTAATGGAATGTTGTCTACTCCCGGGGCCTTGTTTCGACTCAGGTCTTTCAGTGCTATGTCAAACTCTTCACGCAGTATCGTATCTCCCATTTCATCTTCATCTACATCCTCTTCCATTTCCATAATATTGTCCTCAAGTACATCGCCCTTGTATAAACCATCTATATACTCCTTCCACCTTTCTGCTTTCCCTTCTTTGCTTAGAACTGGGTTGCCATCTGAGCTCTTGATATTCATGCAAGTGGTTCTCTTCTCTCCAAAGGTCTCTTTAATTTTCCTGTAGGCAGAATCTATCTTGCCCCTAGTGAGACAAGCCTCTACATCCTTACATTTGTACTCTAGCCATCCCTGCTTAGCCAATTTGCACTTCCTGTCGATCACATTTTTGAGACGTTTGTATTCCTTTTTGCCTGCTTCATTTACTGCATTTTTATATTTTCTCCTTTCATCAATTAAATTCACTATTACTTCTGTTACCCAAGGATTTCTATTAGCCCTCGTCTTTTTACCTACTTGATCCTCTGCTGCCTTCACTACTTCATCCCTCAGATCTACCCATTCTTCATCTACTTTATTTCTTTCCCCCATTCCTGTCAATTGTTCCCTTATGCTCTTTCTGAATCTCTCTACAACCTCTGGTTTTTTCAGTTTATCCAGGTACCATCTCCTTAAATTCCCACCTTTTTGTAGTTTCTTCAGTTTCAATCTGCAGTTCATAACCAATAGATTGTGGTCAGAATCCACATCTGCCCCTGGAAACGTCTTACAATTTAAAACCTGGTTCCTAAATCTCTGTCTTACCATTATATAATCTATCTGATACCTTTTAGTATCTCCAGGATTCTTCCAGGTATACAACCTTCTATTATGATTCTTGAACCAAGTGTTAGCTATGATTAAGTTATGCTCTGTGCAAAATTCTACAAGGCGGCTTCCTCTTTCATTTCTTCCCCCCAATCCATATTCACCTACTATGTTTCCTTCTCTCCCTTTTCCTACTGACGAATTCCAGTCACCCATGACTATTAAATTTTCGTCTCCCTTCACTACCTGAATAATTTCTTTTATCTCGTCATACATTTCATCAATTTCTTCATCATCTGCAGAGCTAGTTGGCATATAAACTTGTACTACTGTAGTAGGCGTGGGCTTCGTGTCTATCTTGGCCACAATAATGCGTTCACTATGCTGTTTGTAGTAGCTAACCCGCACTCCTATTTTTTCATTCATTATTAAACCTACTCCTGCATTACCCCTATTTGATTTTGTATTTATAACCCCGTAATCACCTGACCAAAAGTCTTGTTCCTCTTGCCACCGAACTTCACTAATTCCCACTATATCTAACTTTTATCCTAACCATTTCCCTTTTTAAATTTTCTAACCTACCTGCCCGATTAAGGGATCTGACTTTCCACGCTCCGATCCGTAGAACGCCAGTTTTCTTTCTCCTGATAACGACGTCCTCTTGAGTAGTCCCCGCCCGGAGATCCGAATGGGAGACTATTTTACCTCCGGAATATTTTACCCAAGAGGACGCCATCATCATTTAATCATACAGTAAAGCTGCATGTCCTCGGGAAAATTTACGGCTGTAGTTTCCCCTTGCTTCCAGCCGTTCGCAGTACCAGCACAGCAAGGCCGTTTTGGTTAATGTTACAAGGCCACATCAGTCAATCATCCAGACTGTTGCCCCTGCAATTACTGAAAAGGCTGCTGCCCCTCTTCAGGAACCACATGTTTGTCTGGCCTCTCAACAGATACCCCTCCGTTGTGGTTGCACCTACGGTACGGCCATCTGTATCGCTGAGGCACGCAAGCCTCCCCACCAACGGCAAGGTCCATGGTTCATGGGGGAAGCACTTATGAGGAAATTATCAATATTACGGGGAAGACTGTCACAGAAAAAACTTATTAAATCAGAAGCAACAGGGATATTGCAAGAGCTTAACTTTAAAAATATTGCATTCATGGCTACAATATGGGGTAGTATTTTCGAACGTTTCAGTGCAGTGAGTACAGCACTACAGTCAGAAGAAGTTGACGTATCTGTAATAGTGAAACTTTATACTTCACTTCTGGCTTTTGAAGTGTTCAAAAAGTTGGCAGAGAGAAAACTGGAGACCACGCAACATCTTCTGCGAGTCAATGAAACTCAAGAAAAACACGTGAAGAAACGAAAGAAGTTCTTAGATGACTCAGATACTGAGTCAGAAAATGAAACAGTGGCTTGTAAATCTGAAGGTGGCATACTGAAGACCAGTTATTTAATTATATTGAGCAGACTATCCGCAGAGCTCAATAATCGTTTTGGTGTCTACAAAGAGTTTTCTGAAAAGTTCTCTTTCTTGTCCAGTTCGATGGAAATGGACTCTGGTGAAGTCTATAATGCTACAAAACAGCTGCAGCATATTTACACAGTGTTTAGGCAGAGGATATAGAGGGTTCTTTTGGAGTAGAATGTGTCCATCTCAAAAGCTTCCTTTTGAGTTCTGGATATGAGAATTGTCCTTCTATATCAATCTTAAATAAAATAGCAAGAGAGAATATAAAATATATAAAAGAGGTTCACGTATTATCATTTTGTCATTTGAAGATAGTGACTAGAGCTGTGGACATTAGAAAATGGAGCGCAAAGTGGAGAAATCGGAACATTTCCGACATATTCTTCTGGCTGAGTTTGATGGCGATGTGACAGCAGCGGAGAGAGCCACAAATATTTTCGACTTGTATGGGGATAATGCCATTGGACAGAGCACAGTTTGAAAATAGTTTTCTCGTTTTAAGGAGGATCATTTTGACATCAGTGCCTCTTCACATTCAGAAAGACCTTCGCGGTCTGATGAAGATCGTTTAAACGCATTAATTCTCAATAATCCTCGCCAGTGTACACGAGTACTGGTAGGTGTAATGAACAGTGAACATGCAAATTTTCATCGTGCGAATTTTCATGCAATGGGAAAGGTTCAAAAATGTGGTGTATGGGTAGCTCTTGCTCTAATCCAAAATCACAAAAATCAGCGGGTCGCCAAATGTGCATCTCTGCTCGCCATTAGTTGGCTCGTGAACAACATCGACCATTTCTATCCTGTATCGTTACCAGTGAAGAGAAATGGTGTCTTTATGCTAACATAAGGAAAAGAAGGCAATGGCTGAGCCCAAAAGAAGCAGCAACCTCTCTTACAAGACCTGCACGCATCCTCAGAAGGTAATGTTATGTATCTACTGGAACAGCAGCGGTGTGATGGGTAGCCATCATTGCTGACATTAATTGTCAGCGACTGAGACGTCTTCTGCAGGCAGTTCAAGGTCACCGACCAGGAAGACTGCCTGAAGTGGTCCTACTCCACGATAACGCTCGACCGCATTCTGTTAGATCGACAAAAAGCATTATACAGGAGTTGGGTTGGGAAGTCATATAGCACTCACGTTAATTCACTTGATCTTGCGCCCTCAGATTTTCACCTTTTCCGCTCTATCGAAAAATCTTCAACGAGCTTCCTACCCAGACGAAAATACGCTCCGAAAATAGTTCGAAGAGTCCTTCGCCTCAAAACCACGTGATTTCTACAATCGCGGAATCGAAAAGTTACACCAGCGTTGGCAGACTTGTAAATAGTAAAGGAGAATATGTTACTGATAACTAAAGGGGGGTCTGTTATGGGTATTTGTAGTGTTTATTAAATTTGTGGAGAAACGCCACGAACTTATGTTCCAACCTAATAATAAAAACTAAAATCTAATATTAATTACAGAGAATATCGCACTTCGTCAGTCCAATGTTCAGCGACCAGGATGGCTCGTTTATTCGCTGCAAACAAGTCTTCCATGTCACAGGATTCGCTCAGGTTACTGCAGTCCAACAAGTGTTCTGGATCCTGCCTTGCCCCACACTCACAAAGTTCAAAATCACTGATACCCCACTTCTTCAAATTAGTCTTTCACGTTGTCACCCCTGTTCTCAACATGTAGAGCGTTTTCCAGGTCCCATATTGGAGGTGGAGGCCTGATGGTAGTTTCTCTTTTACTGTTGGTAATCCTCCAAAATACTTTGTTGTCAACAGCGTAGCTCGGAGGGTTTCTGCTGAACTTTGAATTGGTGCAGTTGTTAGTAGGAAGCTGCTTCTGAATTTCAGCTGTGATGGAAAGGTGTGGGTCTCGAACAAAGGATGCATTGCATCTGTTTCTTGCTTCTTCTTTTCATGCTCTGCTGTTACCTGTCTTCTTGCATCTGGAGATGCTTCTCCCCTGAGTGAAAAGATCTTGCTGAGTGGTGTTGGTCTTCGGCACTCCAACAGTGCGCGGTCTGTCTCGTGGAGAGGCACATCAAACTGAGCACAAGCTACGGAGTTCCTTTTGACTATCGTCGTGTACTTCGCAGCAGAGAAACATAGAGCACGTACGGATGTGCGGAGGATGCTGGGCTGCGCTCCCCATGTGGTGTTCGTCAGCTTGGCGGTAAGATTGTTCCTGGTGCATAGCAACTATGACATTATTAATTAAATGACGTAAATGAACTTGGCATTACCGGTAGGGCTAATCCACGAAGAAGCCGTGCGAATAATTAAACAGACTTCGGTAAAACACGTAGCAGAGCTGCGTTTGTGTCCTCCAGGAACAGGAAGCGGGAGGGTGCCGCTACACAAGAGCCGCTAATTGCGAGTCGGCAATTCTTATTGCGACGTCGACGAGTAATGAAGCTGCGAGTCTTTGACGAGGAGAGCCCCCAGCTGCGCGCTGTTAACGAGGCATTAAAGAACAATAAAGCAGCACGGCCTAGCTGGCGAGTCAAGCAATAGTCTGCAGCGGCTGCGGGAACAGGGCGCGGCAAGGACGTCGGCTTTGAAGTGCCTCGCGGTGTTAGGTGCGCGTAATCTCTCATCAACTAAGTCTCGGAAAATACGATTCTTGGTCACTTGTCCTCCAAATGAAGACCGGGAATGTAGCGTAAAAAGGGACAGGTCCCTTAAGTGTAAGTACACTCTGTTGTTGTTGTTGTTGTTGTGGTCTTCAGTCCTGAGACTGGTCTGATGCAGCTCTCCATGCTAGTCTATCCTCTGCAAGCTTCTTCATCTCCCAGTACTTACTGCAACCTACATCCCTCTAAATCTGCCTAGTGTATTCATCTCTTGGTCTCCCTCGACGATTTTTACTCTCCACGCTGCCCTCCAATGCTAAATTTGTGATCCCTTCATGCCTCAGAACATGTCCTACTAACCGGTCCCTTCTTCTTGTCAAGTTGTGCCACAAACTCCTCTTCTCCCCAGTTCTATTCTATACCTCCTCATTAGTTATGTGATCTACCCATCTAATCTTCAGCATTCTTCTGTAGCACCACATTTCGAAAGTTTCTATTCTCTTTTTGTCCAAACTATTTATTATCCATGTTTCACTTCCATACATGGCTACACTCCATACAATACTTGCAGAAACGACTTCCTGACACTTAACTCAAATCTATACTCGATGTTAACAAATTTCTTTTCTTCACAAACGCTTTCCCTGCCATTGCCAGACTACATTTTATATCCTCTCTACTTCGACCATCATCAGTTATTTTGCTCCCCAAATAGCAAAACTCCTTTACTACTTTAAGTTGTGTCATTTCCTAATCTAATTCCCTCATCATCAACAGACTTAATTCGACTACATTCCATTATCCTCGTTTTGCTTTTGTTGATGTTTATTTTATATCCTCCTTTCAAGACACTGTCCATTCCGTTCAACTGCTCTTCCAAGTCCTTTGCTGTCTCTGACAGAATTACAATGTCATCGGCGAACCTCAAAATTTATATTTCTTCTTCTTGGATTTTAATACCTACTCCTAATTTTTCTTTTGTTTCCTTTACTGTTTCCTCAATATACAGATTGAATAACATCGGGGAGAGGCTACAACCCTGTCTCACTCCTTTCCCAACCACTGCTTCCCTTTCATGTCCCTCGACTCTTATAACTGTCATCTGGTTTCTATACAAATTGTAAATAGCCCTTCGCTCTCTGTATTTTACCCCTGCCACCTTTAGAATTTGAAAGAGAGTATTCCAGTCAACATTGTCAGAAGCTTTCTCTAAGTCTACAAATGCTATAAACGTAGGTTTGCCTTTCCTTAATCTATTTTCTAAGGTAAGTCGTAGAGTCAGTATTGCCTCACGTGTTCCAATATTTCTACGGAATCCATACTGATCTTCCCCGAGGTCGGCTTCTACCAGTTTTTCCAATCGTCTGTAAAGAATTCGCGTTAGTATTTTGCAGCTGTGACTTATTAAACTGATAGTTCCGTAATTTTCACATTTGTCAACACCTGCTTTCTTTGGGATTGGAATTATTATATTCTTCTTGAAGTCTGAAGTACAGTCTAACAAAAGAATATAGAAAAGGACACTCCACGAAGAAATTATCCGCGTGGGATGGAAATCGATGTATGAGATATACTTGTATAGACAAACAAATGATTACAATTTCAGAAAAACTGGATGACTTATTCAAGAGAAAGAGCTTCACAATTTGAGCAAGTCAATAACACGCCCGTTCACCTCTGGCTACCTCTGCCCGGGCGTCTCCAGACACGTCTTCGATCTGGAATCTCATTGCTTTAGAATTGTCTCCAGTGATGAGTCCCGCTTCGAACTGAGCCTCGATGACCAGCGAAGACGTTTCTGGAGACGCCGCCGGCAACGGTGGAATCCCAACTTGACTGTCGTCCGCCATAGTGCCCGACAACGAGGACTGCGGGTCTGCTGTGCCATTTCCTTTCATGGCAAGACCCCTTTGGTTGTCATCCGCGGCACCTTTACAGCACAGCGGTACGTCGGCGATATTCTACGCCCCATTCTGTTGTTCTTCATGGCAAGCCATCCCATGCTAACATTTCAGCGAGATAATGCCATCCCGCACACGGCGAGAATTTCTACTGCACACCTTCGTGCTTCCTAAGACCTAAGTTGGCCAATAAGGTCGCCATACCTCTCCCCAACTGAGAATGTTTAGATCATTATGGGCAGGGCCCTCCAACCATCTCGGGATGTTGACGACGTAACAATCTGACACGATACCCCTCAGAACATCAACCAACTGTATCAATCAGCGCCGAGGCGAATAACTGCTTGAGTAAAGACCGGAGGTGGACAAACGCGGTATTGGCTTCCTCTTGAATAAATCATCAAAAGTTTCTGAAATCGTAATCGTTTGTTTGTCTGTACATGTACCCGGTGATCAAAAAGTCAGTATAAATTTGAAAACTGAATAAATCACGGAATAATGTAGATAGAGAGGTATAAATTGACACACATGCTTGGAAAGATATGGGGGTTTATTAGAACCAAAAAAATACAAACGTTCAAAAAATGTCCGACAGATGACGCTTCATCTGATCAGAATAGCAATAATTAGCATAAAAAAGTAAGACAAAACAAAGATGATGTTCTTTACAGGAAATGCTCAATATGTCCACCATCATTCCTCAACAATAGCTGTAGTCGAGGAATAATGTTGTGAACAGCACTGTAAAGCATGTCCGGAGTTATGATGAGGCCTTGGCGTCGGATGTTGTGTTTCAGCATCCCTAGAGATGTCGGTCGATCACGATACACTTGCGACTTCAGGTAACCCCAAAGCCAATAATCGCACGGACTGAGGTCTGGGGACCTGGGAGGCCAAGCATGACGAAACTGGGCGGCTGAGAACACGATCATCACCAAACGACGCGCGCAAGAGATCTTTCACGCGTCTAACAATATGGGATGTTTTGTTTTCGGTTCTAATAAAACCCCATGTCATTCCAAGCATGTGTGTCAATTTTTACCCCTCTATCTACATTATTCCGTGGTTTATTAAGTTTTCAAATTTATACTGACTTTTTGATCACCCGGTACACCACATCTACCATTTTGCGACCAATGCCGATAATTCCTCGGTCGTGCATCTTTTTTGTCTCAGAGTGTACAATTAAATCACCCTCTCACGATATTCCACATCTCCAGCGTCTCACCAACTCTCTGTAGAATTCATTTAGCGTCTTTGCAGACCATGGAACATTTAACATATTCGTGAAACACCATAACTGAAATCCTAATATCCGTCTCCCTCTGTCCGCATTATGTCCTCGAGCTTCCTTGGCGACGTGCACAGTCACGTTAGCGACCACGATCCGATTGCTTGCACACTCTACGATTTGCGGATTTAATCGGAAACGTTTTCGGCAGACGCAGATTCATTGTTTGCTGTGGCGCACTGTCCAGTCAGGTTAAATAAGTATCACTAGCCTTGTTTTTAATCCGCAAAACAGGGTTTAATCTCGCAACATGAAATATAAAAGTCAAAAACCACTGTAGCTACCTACCTACTCTCAGGTATGTTCCTAGATCTGACCACACGAGTGGGAAGATTTTTTATTGGTATCAAAAAACTTCAGTAAGTCCGTTTCGTTCACTTAAACTGTACTGCAAAGCCATCTGTTCGGTCCACGAAAGGCTCTGAGATCTCTCTTTTTTAATAAATGAAAGAAACAGCGCTCACAAATGGACAACATTCACCAAGGAAAAAAGATACACAACATTCACATAGAAAAAAAGAAACAGTGTCTGAGCAAAGATCGGCGCCGGCGGATGGGTACGCACTTCGGATTGTCTCAGTCTTCCGTATTGTACTTAGAGACTTGGTTGGTGACAGTGGGTCGCGAACCCCGACTTAAAAATCCAGGGTGTAACAAAAAGAATCATCCGATTTGTCACGTTGTATTTTTGAAACTTATAAACATATACAATGAATTTTATTTTTTGATGAACGGGAAAGTCAAATAGTTTCTTTTTCATACCTTTCCATAGGTGTTCAATATGGCCCCTTAAGATGCACGGCATATATCAGTGCGGTATTCGAAATGTTCCTACACTGCAGCGAGCATGTCTTGAGTTACGGCTTCCACAGCTGCTGTTATGCGATGTCTCAGTTCATTCATTGTTGTTGCTAACGGGGGCACAAAAACGGTGTCTTTCATAAGCCCTCACAAGGAATAATCACATACAGTCAGGACCGGTGGCCTTGAAGGCCAGTAATGTAAGGCCGAGTCATTTGGTCCAGTGCGACCGATGCACCGTTCAGTAATCCTTTGATTTAAAAATTGACGCACTTCTAGGTCCCAGTGTGACGGTGCCCCATCCTGTTGGTAAATGAAGCCGTTCGAATCAGTCTCCAACTGTGGGAACAGGAAGTTCTCTAGCATATCGAGATATGTGCTTCCTGTAACAGTGTTCTTGGCAAAGCAAAATGGACCGTACTGCTTTTCCCGTAAACTTCACAAAACACATTAAATTTTGGAGCGTCCATCTCATGTTGTACAACTTCACGTGGTTGTTCAGTACCCCATATTATCACATTATGACAGTTCACCTTACCATTTAAATGGAATGTTGCCTTGTCACTATACACTAAGCGTGGAAGAAAACGGTCCTCCTCCATCTTGCCAAGAACGAAATTACAGAACTCCGCACGTTGTTGTTTGTCACCTTCACGAAGAGCTTGGTTCGAAATGGTTCAAATGGCTCTGAGCACTACGGGACTCAACTGCTGTGGTCACCAGTCCCGTAGAACTTAGAACTACTTAAACCTAACTAACCTAAGGACATCACACACATCCATGCCCGAGGCAGGATTCGAACCTGCGACCGTAGCAGTCGCACGGTTCCGGACTGCGCGCCTAGAACCGCGAGACCACCGCGGCCGGCGAAGAGCTTGCAGTAGCTGAATTTTGTACGGTTTCATACGTAAACGTCGATGAAAAATACTCCAGACGGACATCGGGGGCATGTTGAGCTGTCGAGCTGGACGGCGATCGTATTTCTGCGGACTCTTTGTCAAACTATGGTGGATGATTCGACGCCTGTGTCAGAGACTCGGGGAAGGTCCGACGATTTGCCTTCACACAAACAACACATTTCTCGGAACTGTTCATGCCGTCGCTTAATGCTCTGTGTGGTAAGAGGATCCACATTATTCCTAGTACGAAAGTCTCGCTGAACAGTTATTACTCACCCGCAGTGCTCAAAACGTAGAACACAAAACGCTTTCTGTTGTCCCAACACCATTTTTACTAGAACTGAAGTGGTCGCACAGAGCTGCTACCTAGCGAGAACCAAGTAGAACTCGAGAGTTTGCTCTTCCCAGCAGTACGTTGTTTACGCACAACATAATAGTTATGCTTTTTTTTTTTAAATGGATGATTCTTTTTGAGATACCCTGTACACCTGAAAATACCATTCCCATCTCAGAGGGCACTTGAATCGTCCATCCCACGTGGGCAGCCTGCCGACTGCCACAATTTCGTAAGTTCCTCGCTTGTATTTGAATTTTTTTTTAAATATAGGCCTTTCAGCCAATAAGAGAATAGCAGTAAAAAGTAGGCACTGTCATTGGCCATTCCTACTCTCCTGTTTACAGCGCTCCTGATAGGTGCCACCCTCTGGCGGGAGATTTAGTAACCATTCTGTAACGGCCGTCGTGCCGAAGTTTCTCTTCCGTGTAAAAAAATCGTTTAGAAGTACTAGGGAAAATGCAGCCAATCCTCTCAAAGCCGAACGAAACCCCTTCCCACGGCTGCCAGATACTGGCTCTTTTTTTCGTGTGACTAGGGTCTCCCGTCATGTAGACCGCTCGCTGTGTGCAAGTCTTTCGATTTGACGCCACTTCGGCAACTTGCTCGTCGATGGGGATGAAATGATGATGATTAGGACAATACAACACCCAGTCACTGAGCGGAGAAAATCTCCGACCCACCCGGGAATCGAACCCGGGCCCTTAGGATTGACATTTTGTCACGCTGAGCACCCAGCTACTGGGGGCGGACAGATACTGGCTGAGGTGACTACCATACCAAAACAGGGTTACAACGCCTGAGCGGCTTCGAATGATAAGTCACAATATTTTATTCCCCCTCGAATGAATACTGATGACAGTTTTCTCTGTAGCAACAATCTGCTGAAGTTGCTAAGATCTTTAGTTTAGTACAGTGCTGTTTTAACACGATTAATGCATCACACGACAACCTTGTCACTTTCCCCAAGGCAAACTCCGTTCTTGCACCCTGTAACGTCGACGTTCTGTAGCGACGTTGTATGATGGCGTTTCAATTTGTTCCTCAACAAATCCTCTACATCTTGACAGTTTGTTTTTGTTTTAGTCTATAGCTACCGGGTGTCTCTCCTAAGAGACGCATTTTCTTGGATATATCCAGAAATATTTATAATTTAGTTTTTGCAATGGGTTGAAGTATAATCTGGAATACGTTTGGAAGATTCAAAAGCTATTAAAACTGCGCTTCCGACGTCTTTTAAAAGGAAAGTTTATTATCACTTCATGCAGTGAGTCACAGAGACTTTATTCGTAAACCATTCAAAAACAGAGAGCTGATCACCAAGCAATTAGGAGATGCGTGTTGCAAATACTAGGTTAGACAATGTGGCAGTAAGACTGAGAATAGAGCAAAGATGGACGAAAGCAATGAACAGTAGCATAAATGAGATCAGCGAACAGTTTAACAAAATTGTAGACTAACTGAAGCGATTCTGATACGTTAGTAGCAAAATAACGCATGGCGGACAGAGGAAGGTGGATATAAGAAGTAGACTGGCTCATGAAAAGTCAGCATTCCTCGCTAAAAGAACTCAGCTGTTACTAAACATAGGCCTTAATCTGAGGAAGAAATTTCTGTGAGTGTTCGTCCTCACGTGCTCTTTCCACTGCATATCGCTTTGTAATGCTACACCTAGATGTTTAACCGATGTAATGAGCCAAGCAACATACTACTGTTGCTGCATTCGAACATTACAGGACTGATTTCCCTATTTTTTAATATTTAGAGCAAAATGCCATTCCTCACAACTACAAGAAAATTTGTCTGAGTCTTTTTATATCCTCCTACAGCCAATGAACGACAATACCTTTCCATATACCACAAAGTCATCAGCAAAGAGCTGCAGACTGCCGCACACTCTATCCACCAGACAGTTTATATATGTAGAAAACATAAGCGGTTCTACCCTACCCCCTGGGGCACCCCTAACGATACCCCTGTCACTGATGAACACTCGCCAAGCAGGACATTCTTTGTTCGATTACTTAAGAAGACTCCGAGCGTCTGACATATATGGGAACATAAACCGTATGCTCGGGACTTCCTTAAGGGTATGCAGACCAGAATCGCGTTAGAGAGGTACACTGAAGAGCCAAAAAACTGGTGCACCTACCTAATGCAGTGTAGGGCCCCCGCGATCACCCAGAAGTGCCGAAACACAACTAATGTCTGAGGTAGTGTTGGATGAAATTGACACCATGAATCCTGCAGGGCTGTCCATAAATCCGTAAGAGTGCGTGGGGGTCGAGATCTCTTCTGAACAGCAAGTTGCAAGGGATACCAGATATGCTCAATATCGTTCATGTCTGGAGGGTCTTGTGGCCAGCGGAAGTGTTTAAATTCGGAAGAGTGTTCCCGAAGCCACTCTGTAGCAATTCAGGGCATGTGGGATGCCGTATTGTCCTTCTGGAATTGCCAAAGTCCGTCGGAATGCACGTTGGACATGAATGGATGCAGGTGATCAGACAGGATGCTTACGTACGTGTCATCTGTCAGAGTTGTATCTAGACGTATCAGGGGTCCCATGTCACTCCAACTGCACACGCCCCACACAGCTGCAAAGCCTCCACCAGCTTCAACAGTCCTCCGGTGATTTGCAGGATCCATGGGTTCAGAGTGTCTCCATACCAATACACCCTCATCCGCTCAATACAATTCGGAACGAGACTCATCCCACCAGGCAACATGTTTCCAGTCATCAACAGTCCAATGTCGGTGCTGACGGGCCCAGGCGTAAATCTTTGTATCGCGCAGTCATCAAGCGTAGACGAGTGGACCTTCGGACGTTTCGTTGAATGGTTTGCATGCTGACACTTGTTGGTGGCCCAGCATTGAAATCTGCAGCAATTTTCGGAAGGGTTGCACTTCTATCACGTTGAACGATTATGTTCAGTCGCCGTTGCTCCCGTTCTTACAGGATCTTTTTCCGACCACAGTGATGTCGGATATTTGATGTTTTACCGGATTCCTGAAATTCACTGTACACTCTTGAAATGGTCGTACGGGAAAATCCCCACTTCATGGCTACCTCTGAGATGCTGTGTCCCATCGCTCGTGCGCCGACTATAACACAACGCTCAACCTTACTTAAATCCTGACAGTCTGCCATTATAGCAGCCGTAACCGATCTAACAACTGCGTCAGATACCTGTTGTCTTACATAGACGCCGCCGACTGTTGCACCGTATTCTGCCTGTTTACATATCTTTGCATTTCAATACGGATTTCTTTGGCGCGTCAGTGTGTATGCGGAAAACACTGACAAAAAGAAGAAGGGGAGAAATGATCGATCCTGAGTTAAGACAACAGAGAATAGCTTCCATGGTACTAGAGGCGCTCGTCGAAGATCGCAGACTGTTTTAACAGCTATTGGAATACGTCAGAAAAATAATCGAGAACGATGGACGTAGGTTGCTAAGCTGAGATGAAGAGATTGGCACGGGAGAGTATGTCTCATGGAGGATCTCATCAAACCAGTGATAAGACTGAAGGAAACAGTGAAGTAAAATGATACAGAAGGTGGTGGTGGTGGTTAGTGTTTAACGTCCCGTCGACAACGAGGTCATTAGAGACGGAGCGCAAGCTCGGGTTAGGGAAGGATTGGGAAGGAAATCGGCCGTGCCCTTTCAAAGGAACCATCCCGGAATTTGCCTGAAACGATTTAGGGAATTCACGGAAAACCTAAATCAGGATGGCCGGAGGCGGGATTGAACCGCCGTCCTCCCGAATGCGAGTCCAGTGTGCTAACCACTGCGCCACCTCGCTCGTTAATGATACAGAACCCACCACTTAGCTGAAGATTTCAAGCAAGAAACGTGCCGAGACGAAACTGTACATCGCTCAGTATATCTTGTTGGTATTCTGAGAAATAACAAGCACTGTTGTTACAGTGACATGAATATGTATTTGAGAGAAACAGTGCTAAAAATTGCGTGTGGCGTATCTGTCTCGAACTCTCGTATTGTGGGTGAATCGCTTCAGGTAATTTCTGGGATTGTTTCTCCCATAAAACCAAGCCAACTGTTGACACTACGCTTTCGCAAATGAGCTGCTGCTCACTTGTTTTTATGTAGGCGAGTGGGTGACCTGTTCCTCTATTTCGGCGCTGTACGCCATGCCGTTTTACAAATGCTACAGAGGAGCGCGAACCACTACCGAGAGAGAGAATTTCGGCGCCGTTCAGCGCCGCGCAGCTACCAGGGGCCACGTTAAGGCTTTGCGCGGGCCAGAGTATCTTGGACACAGGCTGGAGACGTAAGCCTCTCTCGCAGCGAGCCAGCGCAGCACAGTGCACACCTTCAGCAGCGAGGGCAGCGGCAAGCTAAATATTTGCCAAAGAGATAAGCCGTGTGCCTTGCCTGCCTTGCAGTGTTTGTCTAATGTGAATTACACACTCAGGGCGGCACTGCTTTTGCACATTACCTCACCCACGTAGCTTTCCAGAACAACCATTTTTAAGTTATTCCCATTGAAGTCAGATAACCCTGAAAAGCAACGAGTGAGTTTACGGGAAGAAGTGAAGCTTCGGGAGTCACAAGCTGATCCTGTATTACGACTACGATCAGCGATGAGTTTCTCTCTGCCTTCATATCATAGGAGTCTTGGTAGAAGTCTCCACATACCACGTGTCACGATTCATGCTGCTACCATACTTCAGTGGCGTACTAAGTAAACTGAGTCAATAATTATTTTCGTATCCCTCAGAAATTAATTACTTCTGAATTCTGGATAGAATTGTCCCCATGTTTTTCTCTGTCGTATCCCAGTAGGTGTTTTGGTATCTACTAGACACTCGTCACTATTATTTTATCCAATTTTGGTTTAGGCATCTTTACCTGTTCCAGTTCCAAGTAGTAGCAACTGATCTTCCCCCTCTGTTCTTAGGACACCCATCAGTTCTTTTCCCTCGCAATGTATATTTGGATATTACTTTAGGTATTCCTTCACATGACATCTTTTGAATAGGTTCATGCCATTTCTTCCTTAACCCTCTAATTTTTGAAGTACACTTTGGGCGCTTAGTTCATTTCTAATTTCGCTGTTCTTTCTCCGATGTCTCTGCTTATAACCAGCTATGGTCTTAAGAGTCTCATCTCTCCTGCTTCAGTCCTCCACTGCTGACTGGTTTATTCTCGTCTCTGACCTACACATTAGTACCGACTGTGGCATAGCATTAGAAAATCATAGAACTGTTCATTTCTAAACTTTTTCCAGGTGAGAGTGGTTCGGTATCTACCAGCTGATGAAATTTTTACAATCGGAATTATTGATCATTGGATCTAATATGTAAGATCTCACAACTTAGGTGTTTAAAGGTATTTATTTAGTCTAGTGATTTATATCATTATATCTACTCTTAAATGCCCCTTACCACGGAGCGACATTATCGTAGTTGTACCTTTTGATACTTTCATAATGTTATTCAAGCGCTCACTTGAACAAAAATATCTCTGCTGCCGACTCAAGATAAACATTAGTCTTCTTGTGTTGGTGGTAGTCGTAGCCTTCACCAGAACTGCTCTTCATCTTTTTTATCTGATTTTTTTCAGTGCACTGCTGAATAGATAGAACAAATTGTGTTGTCTACATTATTTGCAAGATCAGTCAGTTTACTGTACAGGGTGTCCCACTCAAACCTCCCTGATTTCAAAGACTCAGGAGAAAAAACTACAGCAGATACGACAATGAAAAATGCACCACATTGTTCAACACCTCAAAGAATTTATTTATTTATCATCAATACACCTCTACATGTGAACCATTTGTAGCACGAAGAATATCGAGTCTATATTCAGTTTCTTGCCAAGTTCTTTGTAACATTTCCTCTGTTATTGTTGCAATCGCGTTAGTTATACGATGTCGCAACGTAGGAATATCGTCCACTTTGGTCGCATACACGCTGTCCTTCACGAATCCCCACATGAAGGAATCAAGCAGCCTAATATTGGGTGAACGTGGTGGCCAGGCAATGGGTCCTCCGCGTCCGATCGAACGATTGGGAAATTTCCTATCTAGGAACTTGCGATCACCCATTGACCAATGCGGCGGAGCTCCATCTAGTTGAAAAATGATGTTGGGTTGCAAGTCTTGTATCTGAGGGTACACAAACTACTCCAACATGTCCAGATACACTGACACATTCATTGTTCGTTCGGCAAAGAAGAACAGTCCAACAATCCTGTTGTGCATTAGCCCACACCAGACTTTCAGTTTAGGGCTACCACGAACATGTCCAATGACAACATGAGGATTTTACAAACCCCAAATCCGAACATTAAGCCTTTAGCCCTTCCTGATAGATGAAAGATTGCCTCATCTGAAAATAAACATCTTTCCAGGAAGCTGGCATCCGTATCAATACGCTGCAGCATATCCACAGGAAATTTTTGGCGGCATGGTTTGTCGTTCGGCATCAGATGTTGCAGAATTTGCACTTTGTAAGCACACATACGAAGACGCTGGTGAACTACACGATGCAATATTGATCGAGGTACATCATGTTGCCTAGATGCTTGACGAATTGACTTACGTGGGCTTCTGAGAAACGTTTGTCTGCTGTCCTCCACTGTCTCTTCTGAAACTCCGTAACATGCATCGCCAAAATGTTTCAGAACACTTCCTGTTGCCAGAATCTTCCTATACCATTCCTTAATTGTTTTCACATCAGCTGGATCACATTCATACACATGACGATAATTTCTTTGCACAGTAATCGGCGATTTTGTTTCTGCAAACCACACTGCTGCTTGCATGTGCAGCTGTGGAGTCGCCATTTTCACTTCATGCGACTGTGCTGCGCTCTGGCGACGATACTTGGCACTTTTAACGCGGCAACATAAATTCTTTGAGATGTTCTACAACGTGGTGCATTTTTCATTGTCGTATCTACTGTGGTTTTTCTCTTCTGGGTCCCTGAAATCAGGGACGTTTAAGTGGGAAACCCTGTATATGTACAGAGTGAACCAAAAATCAACCGGCATACCTTAGGGGGCTTTTCAGGAGTATTTTATGAATATTTCGATGTAAGGACCTGAGAACAACAATTTAATTATGATATATTCGGCTTTGTTACTAGAATTAGTTAATTTTCTGTGAAAATACTTTCACAACAGTCAAAAAGCCTGTAATATGCAATCACCAAAACGTAATAACAAGACTGATTACGGTTACTTGCGGGCGACAACGTATAAATGTAAAACTACTTTGATGTGGTTGGCGTCACTGGGTGAACAGCTGAGTGTAGCGCCATCGTACCGCTTTTCCATTGCATTCAGTAAACCACAGACGAGATGCATACCGGTGGAGTTTTCGTCAGTAAACCTATCCATACTGTAGTGCGTCACTTTTAACGTACAGCTAACACTGTGGGAAAAACAAACTCGTGACTCTACCGAGCAGTACTGAACGCAAGCTTCAAGAGCAAGAGTAAGGTAGGCCTTACTGTAGTCAACAGTGTTGTGACTAGAGGAAAACACAATAGTCCAGCCATAACTGTGAGTTCTTTGACTGCTCGGTGACGTGGCTCTTTAAACCAGAACACATGAAATATTATTTCACTTTATTATGCAGATGAACAACAGATTTACTTAACTCTGACACACACCTTTGCCACAGAATTGCTTGATAAGTTACAGCTGTCACTGATTATTAAAGCGTCACTTGATGGACAGTTTAACAAGCTGTTGTCATGGAGAACAGTGTTCCACATTTAAGGGGAGACGTAGGCAAAACTGGTCAAAAATGATAACAAAAGTTTTTAGCATCAGATAGTTCTGTAGCATGTTAGATATACTGTCTCCAATTTTCACAGATCAATTAGAACTACAAATGATAAAAAAGCTGTCTTGTTTCAATCACTGCGCAGCGCCATGCTCACTTTTCTAGACGACGCTCTTCTTGTTGTCGATGTTTTATTACTTCCTGCTGTCATAAAATCATCGAAAGGGTATAGAACGCTGTGGACCCGTTTACATCGTGTTATCTTTGTCTTCCGCTAGCTATCTTTGGCAGCTGTTATTGTTTGTGGTGCAGGAATATTAACATTTCAGTCCTGCAGTTAGTGTGAGCATTTCGACTGTGTTCAAGCTTTTTTTGCATGATTTACCGTTTAAAATGGCAAGATAAAGTGGTAAAGTGTTTAAGAAAGTGGCTAAACCTCGCCATTTACGTGTGAATAAACAGTTTCTACAAGTGAATCAACATAATTCAGCGGAAGATAATTGTGAAGCTAAGAAGACGAGCAGTTCACAGAAGAAACTTGGAACTGGTGTAGAGTTTCAGTCCACTAAAGACGAAGTGAATAGTGGTTTTAGGATAACTGATTTAGAAATTATTAGAAATTCACATGCTTGTGGTAACTGTGGCAATAAATCTTTAAGATTATATTACAGTAATGACAGAGATGGTATTATGTGTAATATGCACGTTGTGACAGCTGTCAAACTGACATTCAGTTCTAAACATCAACTGCTAAGTATTAGGCGTATGAAGCCAACACAAGATTCTGCTATGGGATGAGATGTGTTGGTGTTGGAAGGGAAGGTAGCAATTTGTTTTTGTGCAATAATGAATATGCCATCTCTGTCTGCATCGTACTCAACACTAAACAATAATCTTCCGAACGCCTTGGAAACAGAATGCAATAGAGTAGTTTGTCTCCAGCAGTGAAAGAGGCAGTTTTATTTAACAAAGACATTCAGAGAGAAGTAAATGACCCTTTGCCTTCTACAGATCTATGTTTCATGTGACACCACATGGATGAAAAGGGGCCAAACCTCCTACACGGTGTTTCATCAGTTATAAGTGTTGACACAGAAAAAGTTTTGTATTTGCTGGTGATGTCCAAATCTTGCTCTATTTGTGCACAGAGGAAGACGTTAGACAATAAGGAAGAAGAGAGACCATGGCAAATAAAACACAAAATAATTTGCAGCAAGAATTATGAAGGTTCTAGTGGTGGCATTGAGCCAGTAGGAATGAAATTAATATTTCATCGGAGCAAAATGAAGCATGGAGTTAGATATGTGAAATAGCTTGGTGATGGAGATTATAGTGCTTTCAAATCCGTTGTAAAAAGCAAGCATTATGGAAATGGATGCAACATTGAAAAGCTTGAGTGTGTGGGGGCACATTCAGAAGAGGATGTGTGGTAGACATCTGTAACGAGAAACTGAAACGAGAACAAAAAGGTGTAAAACTCAAGGATGGAAAGCCACTGGGTGGACCAATTGCAAATATACTATGGATAAGTAATAAGGCAAAACAATGGAGATTTGAAAGCAACGCAGAAGGCATTGAGGGCAATACTTTTTCACACGTTGTCAACTGATGAAAAGCCAGTACATGAATTGTGTGATACATCCTGGTGCAAATATCAGCAGGCAGAAGCAGAAAACAAAACCTATTCACATAAACACAGTCTTCCTGAAGCAGTCTTAAACACCATAAAGCCAACATTCCAGTTTTTAGCTCATCCAGATTTGTTAAAGAAAAAATTCGGAAATTTGTGGTAAGTTCCCATAGGACCAAACTGCTGAGGTCATCGGTCCCTAGGCTTACACACTACTTAATCTAACTTAAACTAACTTACGCTAAAGACAACACACACACCCATACCCGAGGGAGGACTCGAACCTCCAACGGGAGGAGCCGCGCGAACCGTGGCAAGACGACTAGACTGCGCGGGTACCTCGTGCGACTCTTAAAGAAATGTACCCATGCTGGAACGCAAAACCCGAATGAAAACTTCAACAACCTCATTTGGAAGAGATGTCAATAAACAACATTTAGCTCATCTACTGTTGTTAAAATTGCCACATATGTTGCATGTCTGGTGTTTATGAGAGTAACATTGGAAGAATGAGTCCCTTACCGGGCTAGGATTTGTTGCAGGCTGCTTCACCGCGAAGCTCTTGAAGAAGATAGATACTGCGCGTGTTGCACGTTCTGAACTGTCTGTGAAGGGTATAGCCAAAAGGGCACGCCAGAAACATCAGATAAAAAGGAAAGAGATACACGAAGAGCAAGAAGACCAAATATATGGTTACGGTCAACATTAAGGTACTAGTTTATGGTGTAAATCCTTATAAAATTTTTGATGTGCAATTTCCGGTACTTCCATTTTCAGTGTATAACGAACATTTTCCCCTGAAGAACTGGAGATATAAAAGTGAAATTTTCTGCAGGCTTTGTTCGTACTATAACACAACTTTCTGTGGTACAAAACTTTTTCTAAATGTATTTTTATCAATATTATTTACTTTTCTGTGAAACTGAAATTGCTTTGTTTCATACGCATAATTTTTTAGAATAAATTGTAATAGCTTTAAAATGGTATTAAAAACTGTTCCACACGTTTGCTTATCTGATTACTAAAAATTACTTACCACAATATGAAAGTTGTAAGTAAAGTCATTCTTGTGAAAATGTTCCTTGTGTGGTAGCATGTGTTGCGAAAATTTCCAAAAATTCCATGATCAAAATTTTTGAGAAAAAAAATTAGAAAAAATTCCAGGATGTAGTCCATAACATAATTACCTCACGTGCAAAATTTGGTTATATTATCCTTCAAACACCAAAAACTGTGTTAGATTATGTAAACATGTCCATTTTCTCCTACGTCCCCCCTTAAAGGAACAAGTCCATAAGAAACTTTAATCATCACGTTGATCTTATATTATGAAGATGACTCCCTCAGATGAGATGACGAAGGGGGTAAAGCTCTTGCTAATTCGAACTCTGTTGACCTCAGCGTGAGGGCGCTGCTATGCTGAGAGGGCAGGCTTGGTCTTTAGGAGCGCCTCCCATATATAGTCGTGGGTTGAAGCGAGCCCTCCCTGATGTCTGTGGTATCGATTCGCATTTCCAACTTTGGTGTAGCAAATACCGCAAATAGCAAGTACCGAGAGTGAATAGAACAACTTCGTTTCCAAACAAGGCACGCGACGCACGTATTCCACATTTGCATTGTTGTGCAGGTATTTTCGATGCGTTACCAGCACAAGAGCTAAGAAATGAAATGAAATGTAATTTCTCTGTAACTAGTCGCAAGAGATCGTGGGATACCTTACAGCAGAATACTCGGAAAATATACCTCAACAGCCTACGAAATTTTCTTCGTGGACTTCGAGTTCATGGTGGCCATGGTAGTATAGTCGCTAGAGTTCTAGACTCCGTTCTGGAGGTCCTGGGTTCAATACCGGATAATAAGAGGAGATCTTTCCTCGTTCCAGTCCCTCCAGGGTATCCCCAGTTTCACTTGGCCTGCTATCAAATGAGCACCAGGGATTTTTCTCGTGGGTAAAAGACGGTTGGGTCGGTGGTCCCGCCTACGCCCTTCCAACCCCCCCTCCCCCACCACCTCTCAAGTGCTGGGCAAAGAACGGCTGTAATGTAATATTATCCATCTTAAGGACTGGAGGAGTGGTTCTGAAAATAAACGTTAACTATGTAGATTATATGTGCAGAATGAAGGGACAAATGAAAATTTCTACCAATGCCGGAATTCGAACCTGGCTCACTTTTTTAAATCTCCTTTTGTTCGTTAGATTTGTGCGTTGTGGACGTCCTATGACACCCACTCAAGTTCATTGTCGATCCATACATCCAGTATTTTTTTTTTATTTTATTATTATTTTTTTTTTTTTAGATGGCAGCTAACCCTCTGAGCGAACACGCTGAGCTACCGTGCCGGCTAGCAGTGAGGTCATCGGTCTCATCAGCTTAGGTAAGGACGGGGAAGGAAGTCGGCCGTGCCCTTTCAAAGGAACCATCCCGGTATTTGCCTGGAGCGATTTAGGGAAATCACGGAAAACCTAAATCAGGATGGCCAGACGCGGGATTGAACCGTCGTCCTCCCGAATGCGAGTCCAGTGTGCTAGCCACTGCTCCACCTCGCTCGGTAAAATTGCTGATGTCATCGGTCCCTAAACTTACACACTACTTTAACTTTGCTAAGAACAACACACACACACCCAAGCCCGAGGGAGGACTCGAACCACCGGCGGGAACTCACTAGGCAGATGCTCTGACCACTGCGCCACGTTGGCACAGTGGCTTTCCATAACTACACGGACTAACACAACACACCTTCCTCCTGAATCCAAATTCCAAGCACGCCTCAGCGCACTTAGTCTTGAAAAGGTCTCTGCAACCGATCAGTTTGGTTTGGTAATCGTTAACGTTATTTAGCATACAATTCCCAAATGTAAGGACAGTAATTCACAGCTACACGTTTCGGGAGTCAAGCTGCCATTATCTGGCTGTCTGCGTTCATCCTTTCATACACGTAGACTTAAAAAGCACGAAATGGTCGTAAAATAAAAACATAATGAATCTATTCGAAGATCCATATCTTATTTTAACATCGGTAGCACCTCCGATTTGCGTGTTGTATGCTGTATAGGGGCCAACGACCTTCTCACAGTGGTAACACCGGTTCCCGTCACATCACCGAAGTTAAGCGCTGTCGGGCTGGGCTAGCTGTTGGATGGGTGATAATCCGGTCTGCCGAGCGCTGTTGGCAAGCGGGGTGCACTCAGCCCTTGTGAAGCAAATTGAAGAGCTACTTGACTGAGAAGTAGCGGCTCCGGTCTCTTAAACTGACATACGGCCAAGAGAGCGGTGTGCTGACCACATGCCTCTCCATATCCGCATCCACTGACGCCTGTGGGTTGAGGATGACACGGGAGCCGGTCAGTACCGTTGGGCCTTCATGGCCTGTTCGGATGGATTTTGTATAGTTTTGTGTATTCTGTGTAAGGTTCACGGTTGTACTCTATCTAAAATCACGCCAATGACCCGGTCACGGGCTTGCGTGACAGATTTAAAGAAACATATCGTAAGAAAATAAAAATATTACACAGTCCAGCCAAAACGTTCTAAGACTGATTTGATTTCTTGCGTACAGTATACACGACGTATGCGCAGTTACTACGGTGGCAACTTGAACTAACGATGTACGAAACAGCTGTGCATTCGTCCAGTCGGTTGTGAGCAGGCAGTGTTAAGTAGTGGACATGCGAAAGAGTGTGTCAACGATGTCGTGTTACAAATCACGATGGAGCAACATCTCTTAATCAAGTGTTCAAGACATTCTACAGATGTTTTGCAGAAATGAAATGCTTGACCAGGGCTTGCCCTGGTATCTTGACTCCTGAACAGAAACAACGACGCATGGACTCCTGTTGCGACTTGATTGAATTCCGAAATGCGGACGATTCTTTTCTGGAACAAATAATCATGAGTGACTCGAATTGTTGTCAGTTCGAACCCGTCATAAAACGACCAAGTGCAGAAATTCACATTAAAGATCAACGCTCTGACGACATAACCGACATTCAAACCAGCGTGACGTGCGAGTTGAGCACCATCCCAAAGAAGGAACTTTCTGACAGATGCGCGTGGTTGTATGAATGTTCCGTGTGTTCTGGGAAAACTATGTGGGACACCTGAAGCATTGAAATAACCATCCTAACTTTTCTTTACTTTTTGTTAATCCGCCTGGCGGATTAGAGTCGAGGTCCGATGTGCCGGCCAGTCTGTGGATGGTTTTAAGGCGGTTTTCCATCTGCCTCGGCGAATGCCGGCTGGTTCCCCTTATTCCGTCTCAGTTACACTATGCCGGCGATTGCTGCGCAAACACTTTCTCCACGTACGCGCACATCATAATTACTCTACCACGCAAACATTGGGGTTACACTCGTCTGGTGTAAGACGTTCCCATGGGGGTCCACTGGGCGCCGAGCTGCACAATAACCCTGGGTTCGCTGTGGGGCGGCGGTGGGGTGAGTGGACTGCTGTAGCCTGTTGTGGGGTTGTGTGCCACTGCGGGCTATGGCAGGGACGAAGCCTCTCCGTAGTTTCTAGGTCCCCAGTTCAATACAGTACAATACAATACAATACAATGTTATATACAGGATATGAATTTGGATGAGCACCTCAACTAGGCAAAAACAACGTCGTCCGTTTGCCTCCATGGCCTCCAGCAGTTTCGCAACGTTTATCGAGAGAATGTAAAACGTAAACTTGTGCAATCACGCATTTTGCACAGATTACATTCTTGCGATGTATTCGTACGCGGCACGAGTAGTGAAAATCAGGCAGTTAGACCCGACCAAAATTGCTAGTGTACGTTGCATCTGCGTGTCAGAGCTTCACTCGTTGACTTAGACTAGTTATGGTCCTCAGTGCATATGTGTATGAGAAATCAAGTATCTGTCGTCTCATCAGGATCGCAACACAAAGTCTCACTTATTTCGTATCTTAGATGAGCCCATCCTGAAAAAACATCTTCCCCTTCTTCCCCTTTTTCTGCTGTCCGTCTCTGGAACGTATTACCTTGAGGTCTGCGCAGAATTCTATCTGTTGTTGCATTTAAGAAAGAGCTGTAGCTAATCATTTCGTCAACCTCATAACATTTCCTCCATAAATTAACAAATCAATATTTTTCGGTCATATCATAAAGCAAATTCTCTCATCTTCCATCACTTATGCTTCATCCTCTTTTCGATCCCCAGTCAGCCACACTACTCTCTTTGCCCTTTCCTTCTTCAGGTGTGTTCAATCACGTTTGTATTTGCTTCCCTATAACTCTTGTCTAACGTACATTGTTAATGTGCTCAATTAAAAAATCTACCTTACTGTAATCCGTCTTTGATGCTGTAATTTTCATGAACTAAATGAAGTGTGTGTGTGACTTTTTTTCTAATGTAGTGACTGCTGTTTCCACTGTTCATGTTATAGTTATTATTGTCATATCCCACATTAAATAAAATATATCTTACAACAAGTGTGTCTTAAGAACATTCTGTAAACTATGTAGAATACCTGTTGCATTTACAACCGTCTTCGATGGCCCTAACCTTGCCAGGATAAATAAATTAAAAAATAAATTTAAAAAAATAAATACACTCCTGGAAATTGAAATAAGAACACCGTGAATTCATTGTCCCAGGAAGGGGAAACTTTATTGACACATTCCTGGGGTCAGATACATCACATGATCACACTGACAGAACCACAGGCACATAGACACAGGCAACAGAGCATGCACAATGTCGGCACTAGTACAGTGTATATCCACCTTTCGCAGCAATGCAGGCTGCTATTCTCCCATGGAGACGATCGTAGAGATGCTGGATGTAGTCCTGTGGAACGGCTTGCCATGCCATTTCCACCTGGCGCCTCAGTTGGACCAGCGTTCGTGCTGGACGTGCAGACCGCGTGAGACGACGCTTCATCCAGTCCCAAACATGCTCAATGGGGGACAGATCCGGAGATCTTGCTGGCCAGGGTAGTTGACTTACACCTTCTAGAGCACGTTGGGTGGCACGGGATACATGCGGACGTGCATTGTCCTGTTGGAACAGCAAGTTCCCTTGCCGGTCTAGGAATGGTAGAACGATGGGTTCGATGACGGTTTGGATGTACCGTGCACTATTCAGTGTCCCCTCGACGATCACCAGTGGTGTACGGCCAGTGTAGGAGATCGCTCCCCACACCATGATGCCGGGTGTTGGCCCTGTGTGCCTCGGTTGTATGCAGTCCTGATTGTGGCGCTCACCTGCACGGCGCCAAACACGCATACGACCATCATTGGCACCAAGGCAGAAGCGACTCTCATCGCTGAAGACGACACGTCTCCATTCGTCCCTCCATTCACGCCTGTCGCGACACCACTGGAGGCGGGCTGCACGATGTTGGGGCGTGAGCGGAAGACGGCCTAACGGTGTGCGGGACCGTAGCCCAGCTTCATGGAGACGGTTCCGAATGGTCCTCGCCGATACCCCAGGAGCAACAGTGTCCCTAATTTGCTGGGAAGTGGCGGTGCGGTCCCCTACGGCACTGCGTAGGATCCTACGGTCTTGGCGTGCATCCGTGCGTCGCTGCGGTCCGGTCCCAGGTCGACGGGCACGTACACCTTCCGCCGACCACTGGCGACAACATCGATGTACTGTGGAGACCTCACGCCCCACGTGTTGAGCAATTCGGCGGTACGTCCACCCGGCCTCCCGCATGCCCACTATACGCCCTCGCTCAAAGTCCGTCAACTGCACATACGGTTCACGTCTACGCTGTCGCGGCATGCTACCAGTGTTAAAGACTGCGATAGAGCTCCGTATGCCACGGCAAACTGGCTGACACTGACGGCGGCGGTGCACAAATGCTGCGCAGCTAGCGCCATTCGACGGCCAACACCGCGGTTCCTGGTGTGTCCGCTGTGCCGTGCGTGTGATCATTGCTTGTACAGCCCTCTCGCAGTGTCCGGAGCAAGTATGGTGGGTCTGACACACCGGTGTCAATGTGTTCTTTTTTCCATTTCCAGGAGTGTATACTTACAATGTTGGGGTGCTTAACACGTCATACATATTGAGGTCATAGGTGCAAAAATTTAAGCTGTTGGCGTGTGAACTAATGGGACTGTCATTCACCGAGTGATATCTTGTATGTGATCACACCAGTATGTCTCATTACACGCAGTGTCTTGATCTGTGTCCACATAAAGCTTGGTTTCGGAACAGGCGTTCACTCCATATTATACTGCAATTTTAGGATAGTCACATGCAGCGAAATCGGAAATCATGTGCGTCCTGTGAAGTGGAGTGATCTTATTCTGTGAAACAATATAATATCATTCCGAGCGATCCAAAAATGACCCAGCATACATCAAGATAACAGAGCGCCCCATCTGCAGTAACAAACTACTATCATCGCATCAGATCAATCAGTCTACAATTACGCCATAGGTGTTCCGTATTCTACAATGTTAGATATTGTTGTAATTTGATTGAAGAAATTATTTTCGAAGATTAAACAGGCTTGTCAGATAGAGCTACACAGTTGCTACAAAATCGGTTAATTTGTAATTTTAATAAGTAAGGTCATATTCCCGTAGGATATCCAACTACCTTACTAATACGTTTTCCGCCAAATTAAGCTCCAAGTTTTCCTGATATAGAGGTGATGTGCGAAAAGAAAAATTCTTCAGCGTCATTATACTGAGATGAATTTTAATCACCAGGTGCTGTTAGCAATGATGGGACCAATAAATTCGTTACACAATGTCCTGATAACGATCAAAAGGCGACAACTACAACGACTAACGTTCTGCGCTTAAGAATAGATGTCGGCACGCAATCCATAACTAAACGTTATGTTGTGAAGAGTAATAACAGCCCACCATACCATTCTGCATTAATCATAGCCATTCATTATAGCTAAGAAGTGGCTTATTGATGCCAGAAAAATCAATAATATAATCTATATTTAACGTTTCGCCAGAGAGGCGTGAGTGGTATTTGGATTTCCCTACGGCAGTATACAAAACTTTTAGCATCAATAAAATATTAGGAAACAAAGTGGGAATTACAAAGCATTATCGCAAAAAAACTAGAAAAGAACGCAGCTGTAGATACCAGTGGACTATTAGTCGCGAACTGTTGGAGTGATGAAATGAAATAACGCTAGTGAAAGACGTACACAATGCAAAATGTTATCTATTCGGAGACAAATGGTAAACGTGATGAGAAGCTGTTAAGCGGATAATTGGAACGGGAACGCTCTTACTAAAACAGCATGATGCAAACCAGTATTAGTTGAACTTCTCAACTGGACAACAATAACTGACAAAGGAAAATCTTGAATATCAGTAAACCGCTGTGCTTAACTGCAGTGTTGTTGACAATTGTGGCAATTCATTGCCAACAGACGAGAAGGGTGAGAACAATTTGACTGTCATTACATTGCCGAAGAATTGAAATTTTATTAACCATCGCTCTGCAAAATAGTGAAGAGCTGAATCCCATATTCGTCATTCTTGTACTTTTTGTGGTTGTTCTGTTCATAGTTTTTGATTTTAATGATTTTACTTACACAGGCTTTTGAAGAGTTTTCTAAGATCAGCAAGGAGAGCGCAATGCGTAATGCGATGATGTAAATTCAAGGGCGCTTCGTAAGGCGAGGAACTGAAATCTATTCAGAGTTGCCTACAGAATAAATAATTTTGGCTGCTGTAAGCTTTGTGCTTCCTCTGTAATTCAGTTTGTAAGAATTACGGAAGAAGCCTTAAATCCATTATTAATATATTAAAATCCGTAGTTTTATGTAAACAGTGAAAAGTATTGGTTTCCGATGTAAAGAATCCACAGCGAACAACGTTACTGCTCTTCCTTTTAGAAATAACGTTGCTGGCGTACAACAGACAGCACTTACAGACTTAAAAAAAAAAAAAAAAAACACTAGAGTTCTGCGAGAAACAGCTGCACGATAAAGTTAAGATAACACATTGGGCCAATACAGCAAGCGGAAGGACAAACTTTCAAGGCGACAGATATATCCACGTGAAACCCGACCTGCCGCGTCGTTCGGTAACAGCGGAAGTAACGGCAATGCCATGTCAAAAACCTCCAACGCGGAGGTGAGATGGATAATTATGGTAAGCTTACGGTCGTGAACGTCTGTCGCACCAACCTTCCGCGAAACTGCCAACGAAGATTTTTTAAAGTTAACATTTGTCACGATAAATGAAAAGTACTTGTGTAATTACAGGCGCAAATGATGAGATCTGCCAGTGTCACATATTGATATGAAAGTTAGGAAGAAATTAGTGGAAGTGATCTGGAGCACAACACTGTACAGAAATTATAGAAGTGCGGAACAGAAGAAACTGGGATCATTTGAAATGTGGTTCTATAGATGAATGTTAAAAATGTAGTTGACAGGTAATGTACTAAAGAAAGTGCTAAGAAGCATACGTCTGTGGCAGATCCCTGCCAGATTAGAGGGACATAAGCTACGTCAACTAGGAATTGTTAATTTGATGCTGAAAAGATCAGTAGAGATGCAGACCAAGGCTGCAATGTGCAGAACAAACAGTTCATAGAGAATTGGGAATTTGGACTTAGGTGTAGTTGTTAAGTAGCCGTGGAAATATAAGTACGAGAGAGGAAGAGTTAGAGGACAGTAAGTAAGCAAAAAATGAAAAAGTAACCCGTAATTTCTTAAATAAAAAGCAGAAACCTTTGTGTCTGAGAACCCTGAAAAATATTTATGTTATATACGAAATGGGATGAGTGAAACAAATTATGTCTCAAAATAACAGCTCTTGCTATTACTGGTATGTCTTTAAAGTACATTCACTCATTTCCTGTCACCACAACATATATTGGGAACACACTGTGTGAGTTGTATTCCACTTACGTATAAAATATGCTGCGAAGAGTCTGAAGATGCCACAGAATCTTTAGTTAATAAAGAAGAATAGGGAATTGTGTTCTAGGCGCTGCAGAGTACTGTATGACTAGCGATTCTCACGTTAACAGTAACGAGATTATCCTAATGTTTGTACAACGTAAAACAAGAAGGAGATTAAGTCGCATCGCAAGTTCTCTTTCCAGCAAACTGTCACGTCTGAAGATCACAGATTAATTCGTATAGTGTTAAATCATTCAAAAGTGGTACACATTTTAATAGGTAACTGCCTGCTGCGCTATAGGATTTTTTTTTATTGTCAAAATGTCTCGAATCATTACGGTCAAAATTATAGAAACGGCAGACGAACCCAGACTTAATATTTTGAGATAAAGATCAAGAGTCGAAAATGAACGGTTTGGGTTCTACTAGGTCACGAAAAAGCAACGACTGTGTGGCAATGTTTGCAAACTTCTTAAATTTCACAAAAAGCAACTCTCTGCCGCATAAATGGTTCAAATGGCTCTGAGCACTATGGGACTTAATTTCTCAGGTCACCAGTCCCCTAGAACTTAAACTACTTAAACCTAACTAACCTAAGAACATCACACACATCCATGCCCGAGGCAGGATTCGAACCTGCGACCGTAGCGGTCGCGTGGTTCCAGACTGAAGCGCCTAGAACCGCTCGGCCACACCGGTCGGCTCTGCCGCATAGAACTGGTTATGCTACGTGGGAAAATAGTTGACTCTGATGTTCCACGATGGAATTTAATACCCTTTATAATTCACGACTGTCGAAATTAAAAACTTAACTCGCTACACAAACTTGCAGATATTCATTTAGTGCCTTGTTCAGCAGGACGTAGTTGTCGTAAAGCCATAAGAATGTACGTAAAAATGAGGCTCTCTCAACAGGTGAAATACTAATTGAAACAAATTTATCTCTGCGGATATTCCTTGACTTCCGTAGGGCATTCGGTACAGTTCTGACGGCCGCATAGTGAACAAAGTACGGGCGCATGGAATATCATACCACCTGTGTGAATGAACTACCAGCGGCCTTGCCACAGTGGTAACACCGTTTCCCGTCAGATTATCAAAGTTAAGCGCGGTCGGGCTTGGCTAGCACTTAGATGGGTGACCGTCCGCTCGACCGAGAGCTGTTGGCAAGACGGGTGCACTCATCGCTTGCAAGCCGAGTTAAAGAGCTGAGAAGTAGCGATTCCGGTCACGAAAACTGTCAACGACCGGGAGAGCGGTGTGCTGACCACATGCCCCGCCATAATTGATCCAGTGACACCTGTGGGCTGAGTATGACACGGCGGTACTATTGGGGCTTCAAGGCCTGTTCGGACGGAGTTTAGTTTCGAGTGTGATAGGACTGAACAGTTTCTATCAAAAAAACACGCAGCACGTTATTCTCAACTTCGGGCGTATCCGAAGGGGCGTTATAGCTCCATATACGAAACAGAACTCCACACGAACAGGCCATGAAGGCCCAACGGTACCGACCGGCCGCCGTGTCATCCTAAACCCTCAGGCGTCATTGGATTTAAAGGTCCACCACTTTTCATAATAAATCTAAATCGCATAGTAGACAATATCGAAATTTCCATGAGACGTTTCGCGGATTATGTTGTTCTATACAGAGTCGCAATGCTAGAATATTGTAGCGAATGCAGGCAGACCTGCAGAGGACCACGCTTGGTGCAGAGACTGGCGACTGATCGTAAACACAAACAAATATAAAGTATTGCATATCGTGTTACTACACGATTGCAGAACAATCACTGGGAACCGTTACTGCCATAAAATATCTAGGTGCTGTTTACAGCGAAACGACACACAAAACTAATCGCACTAAAGGCAGATATCAGACTGAGATTCATTCAAAGACTCCTCTGGAAATTCAGTCCATCAGCAAAGGAAGTTGCTTGCAAAACTCTCTTTCGGCAGGTACTCGAATATTGTTCGTCAGCATGGGATACGTAACAGATAGGATTGATAGAGGAAATAGAGGAGATCCAAAGAAGGGCAGAGCGTTACCTTACAAGTTCATTTAGTGAGCACGAGGGCGTCACGGTGACGATAAACCAACTCTAGAGGCAGACGGTGCAAAAGAGGCGTCCTACATAACGGTGTGGTCTATTGCTAAAGTTACGAGAGCGTACGTTCCTAGAAGAGTCAACATGTATATTGCTTCCTCCTGCGTGTATCTCGCGAAAAGACTAAGATAAAATCAGCAATCCTTCTTCCCGCGAACTATTCGCGACTGAGCAGGAAGGAGGGAAACGGCAGTAGTACACAAAGTACCCTCCGGCACACACCAAAACTTCGCTTGCGGAGTATACATGTAAATGTATACCGTCTGTTGGCCGTTAGTAGACCACATGAAGAGTAAGGATCCCAACATAATTCATTGCGTTGCGACTGAAGTTCCTTCTACATCTGTATAACGTGACTCGTACTTCCCACCAAAAAATCCCCTGCCCAGACACAAATTTCGTTTGATACACCGTATTATTGTACTTTAGATGACAAGTTAAGAAGTGATCAAATGCTTCGCGCAGGTCGAGGAATACTGCGTTTACCTGACTGCCTTGGTCCACAGCTTTCAGGATTTCACGTGATAAAAGGGCGAGTTGGCTTTCACATGATCGATGTTTTCAGAATCATGCTGGCTGACATGGAGGAGGTCATTCTGCTCTCGTCACCCAACTTCAACTTTTGTCCAGAATATATACCAGGATCCTGCAACAGATCTCTGTGGATCACCTTAGCGTTAGTTTAGAGGAACAATTGTAGAAGTCAAGTTTTGTCAGGAAGTTTCAAAGAACGGTGACACACTAACGAGACTGGTGCAAGAGTATGATTCAGAAGCTCTAGCGAGATTAGGTATTTTGTCATTGAATCAAACACTTTGTGGGTGACAAAGTAATTTGATCATGTCCCGCTTTCCAGACGATCATTGACAAGGTTAATGACAGAAATTTCCGAAAAAGTGCGACAGATGCTAGCATAAAAACCTCGGAAATTGGGAAATTGATGCCAGAGAAACTGGGAATTAGAAAGGCAGGGTTAAAAGCCATCAGTCGCTTCCGCCGCCGCCGCCAGCTGTCTTCGTGGCCAGCTGCACTAGCCATTTCTGTATCGTGCTGACGCAGCGGGCTCTATGGTTGCTCGGACTACGCTCCCATGTCTTTGTTTGATGTGTCTGTGACAACCAAAGACTTACCGCCCGACCGTCACACATTTGTTGGCTCCTGAAGATGTAGCTTCAGGCTTCGAAACCGGTCTGGAATAAATAAGAAATTTCTGGCAATTGAACCGGATTTTTTATTCCATGCAGAGTATTGGGAAATCCTCGTTACAAACTTCTAGGACTTGTAGATGGTAGTGAGTACATAATATTGTGAACAGGCACCCACGTGCGGAAACGTACCGTTTCCGTTCTATAATGGTTTCAGTTCAGGTGTGTGACGCGTCCACGTCTGCTGAGGGAAAGAGAAAGGTCTCAGAGTTGTTTGTACTGGTAGGTAATAGGGTGGACAGGATGACGTGTGCTACGTCAGACGGTCACCTGAATGTCAGTCAGGAAATGTGGTGGTTGGGAGACGTCTCAACAAACGACATGGTGAAAGACGGATAGGCCGAGTCGGTCCAACTGAGTGGCCGCCGTCACCGCCTGATTTGACTCCTATGGACTACTTCTTGTGGGGTCGTATGCAAAGTTTAATTTAAGAGACTCCAGTAGGGACACAGAAAAACTTGCTGGTATGAGTACCGGCCGCTGCAGTAGAAACTGAAGAGACAGTAAGTGGGATAGAGAGTGTGTACCAAAACATGCTTCATAGGTACGATGTCTGTAATATCGTTGGTGGTTTTCACATCGAGCGGCTGTTGTAGTGAATCAGTATTGTTCTGTACGCACAGTATGCTGGGTTATTTTTTGTTTTGAAATGATATGAACACATAATGTTTAAGTGTTGATGCAAACCTATGTGCTTAAGTGATAAACTGATGTTTAGTTATGTTTCCTTTCGAACTGTTACCTAATGATTTTACTGCATCACGCCTAATTCAATTCCTCAAACGAAGTGGATGAATTAAACATCTGAACTGAAACCCATCGTAGAACGGAAACGGCATGTTTCCGGACATGGATTCCTATTTAAAATGTTATGCACTCACCCCTCTCTACAAATCCTAGAAGTTTCTAACAGGAATTTCCGAACGCACTGTAATTATATGCCATGCTGATGATGCAGTAACAATAGCAAATAATGAAGATAGTTTACAAAAGTTCACAGTTGGTATGATATTGCGTGCTCCCGTATTTTGTTTGCTAGGTGCAGCTTGGAACTGTGTCGACTGCCTTACGAAAGTCAAGGAATACGGCATCTACCCGGGCGCCGGTATCTGCCCCTTCTGCACTACTTCTTGTTGTAACTTCAGACTTTTTGCAGCTATGCAGTTACCTACACACATCAAAAAACGGTTTGCATCAACCCGGTTCCCAGAACTCTGAAGGTAGACGTTGACTGCGGATACTGTATCACAGATACAGCCCCTTTGACTGTTCAGAGATGTCACTAAACTCTCCCAAAGATGTAAACAACCATGCATGAGCAGTGCTTATTAGACGGAGGGGTTCGAACAGCCGATCAGTTCCAGTCATTCCACCAGGAAAGAGGTACACGGCTCGTGTTGTCTGTAGTTCAACCATGCCTAGACGGTCAATACCGCGGTTCGATCGCGTCCACATTGTTACTTTGTGCCAGGAAGGGCTCTCAACAAGGGAAGTGTCCAGGCGTCTCGGAGTGAACCAAAGCGATATTGTTCGGACATGGAGGAGATACAGAGAGACAGGAACTGTCGATGACATGCCTCGCTCAGGCCGCTCGAGGGCTACTACTGCGATGGATGACCGCTACCAACGGATTATGGGTCGGAGGAACCCTGACAGCAACGCCACCATGTTCAATAATGCTTTTCGCGCAGCCACAGGACGTCGTGTCACGACTCAAACTGTGCGTAATAGGCTGCATGATGCGCAACTTCACTCTCGATACGGTCGCAGGTTCGAATCCTGCCTCGGGCATGGATGTGTGTGATGTCCTTAGGTTAGTTAGGTTTAACTAGTTCTATGTTCTAGGGGACTGATGACCTAAGATGTTAAGTCCCATAGTGCTCAGAGCCATTTGAACCATTTTTTTTCACTCTCGATGTCCATGACGAGGTCTATATTTGCAACCACGACCACATGCTGCGCGGTACAGATGGCACCAACAACATGCCGAATGGACCGCTCAGGACTGGCATCAGGGTCTCTTCACCGACGAGTGTCGCATATGCCTTCAACCAGACAATCGTCGGAGACGTGTTTGGAGGCAACCCGGTCAGGATGAACACCTTAGACACACTGTCCAGCGAGTGCAGTTTTGGGGTGGCATTACGTGGGCCGACGTACGCCGCTGGTGGTCATGAAAGGCGCCGTAACGGCTGTACGATACGTGAATGCCATTCTCCGACTGATAGCGCAATCATATCGGCAGCATATTGCCGAGGAATTCGTCTTCATGGACGGCAAATCGCGCCCCATCGTGCACATCTTAACGACTAGAGCGGCTAGCATGTTCTTCTGACATGAACTGTATCGAACATGCCTGGGATATATTGAAAAGGGCTCTTTATGGACGACGTGACCCACCAACCACTGAGGGATCTACGCCAAATCGCCGTTGAGGAATGGGACAATCTGGACCAACAGTGCCTTGATGAACTTGTGGATAGTATGTCACGACGAAGACAGGCATGCATCAATGCAAGAGGGTGAGCTACTGGGTACCGATGTGTACAGCAGTCTTTACCACCACCTCTGAAGGTCCCGCTGTATGGTGGCAAAACATGCAACGTGTGGTTTTAATGAGCAGTAAAAAGGTTGGAAATGATGTTTATGTTGATCTCTATTCCAATTTTCTGTACACGTTCCCCAACTCTCTGAACCGAGGTGATGCAAAACTTTTTTTGATGTGTGTATAATGAAGAACTGTCTAAAGAACAGAACAAATATTAATGCAGATCTTGATAAGATTTAAAATGATGCAAAGACTTGCAACTAGTGTAAAAGTTCAGAAATGTAGACTGTGTGCTTCACAAAACACGGAAATGTGGTACCGAATGGCTTGAATACCAGTGAGTCACAATTGTAATCGGTCGACTCACACAAATATGTAGGCGACAGACTTCGGTTAACTGCTAGGATACTAGGAAAATGCAATATTTACAAAGGAGGTTGTTCAAAAAATTCTCAAGTGTCTCATCATGCAAATTTGCTCAAGCGTGTAGGACTCATATCTAAGCCGGCCGGAGTGGCCGAGCGGTTCTAGGCGCTACAGTCTGAAACTACGCGACCCCTACGGTCGCAGGTTCGAATCCTGCCTCGGACATGGGTGTGTGTGATGTCCTTAGGTTAGTTAGGTTTAAGTAGTTCTACGTTCTAGGGGACTAATGACCTCAGAAGTTAAGTCCCATAGTGCTCAGAGCCATTTGACTCATATCTAAAGGGATCAATAGAGGATAGAGACGTATACAAGTACTAAGAAGGACAGCGTATAAGATCACAGTTTTATTCTACTTGCAACAATGGAAGTGGCCTATGCGATGTTCTTGATTGTGGTATGCAGTGTATGGATGAAGAAGTAGAGTCACAACAGTCATTCCGTGCGATTAGCAGCAGCCTGCACATGTTCTTCAGTTCAGTATGTCGATATCACATGTAGCTTCTCGGTATGTCTCTTCACACAATGCGCTCACGCATGGCGCATATTTATCCGTGAGATAACATGTAGTTCACAGATCGTTTTAGACGCATCTTGCATGTTTTGGAGCAGCCTCCTGTGTTGTATACAGTCATGGTAAAAAGTATTCGTACACCGTTGTGTATACAGAATAAATTTATTTTTTAGAACTAAAGATCACAACGAGAGATATTATTAGGTAAACTAACAGTGTGGGTTTCCTTCCTAATCTATACAAATAAAATGATTAACTAAATTAGCCTTCTGGAAAAAGTACATAAACCTTCTGTACCAGCTGGCTTCACACAGTGAGGAAAAAAATATTCATACGCTCCAAAATACGTAAATATAGAAATAATTTACGCATCATTTGCAGAAAGTAACTCCCTCTGTGGCAAGCTGCGCGTCATGCATGTTGGTTACGATACGCGGCGAGTGGCGTTCAATAGCAAAATGGGCCACAACGGGAAGGAAACAACTGCACAACAAAGGCAAATTGTTATCTCGTAATATGCAAAGGGAAAATCACTTTACGAAATGGCTGATATTATTGGAAGAAGCCGGGAAACGGTGCAGGCCAATATATCCCGATTTACAGAAAGAACTACTCTCAGTAATTGCGAAATAAGACTTCGACCACCGAAGGAAGGTAAACGAAATATGTCAAAAATGATGGTTATATAACATTCTATATTGACAGTTTATACGGTGTTTGCTCATGTAAGTGTTCAGTTCGGGAAGAAATCCACACCGACGGCTGTTCCCGATATTGTAAGTAGTTCAGTTTATGGAGCTATGGTACCTAAAAGAAAACCATGCATCAGCCAGAGAAATAAAAAATTGAGACTTAAGTTTTCTCGAGAGCATAAAAGCAAGAACTCAAGGGGACAAGATACTGTTCACAGATGAAAGTAAATATAACATATTTTTAATGATGCAGAGTTTTGGTGCGGAGACGACTAAACAGTGAGCTGAATCCCAAACACATTCAACCAACAGTAAATCACTGTGATGGAAGAATTACGTTATGGAGGCGTAATGCAAAGTCTGATGTTAGGGCAATTGTTTTTGTTGAACGTAACGTGGATAGATTTCGGTAATTAAATATCTTGAAGGAAAATCTGAAAACAACTATTGATAGCTTCCATTTAGGTGTGTATTACTATTTTCAACAACACAGTGACCCTAAGCATCCAGCGGAAATTGTTGCATACTCCACACGTTCTCCAGTTTCCGGCAGACCTTGAACCACTTAAACATATTTGGGGTTTTGTTTGAAAGAGTAGTGAGAGAACATGAAATACGAAGCAAGACTGTTCTAATCCATGCCTACAACAAGAATGGCAAAGTATTAGCTCAGGGACTATCAAAAATGTGGTTCATTCCATGCCAAAGAAGTTAAGATAATTATTACATACTATCATTATATCTGCGTACATTGTAGTTTTCTTTGTATGTGTGAATACTTTTTCCCCACTGTGTGAAGCTAGCTGGTACCGGATTTTTTTGTGCGGAAGGCTAATTTAGTTAATCTTTCTACATGTACAAACTAGGAAGGAAGCCCTATAATGTTGGCTTAGCAAGTAACATCCCTGGTTGTGGTCTTTAGTACTAATAAATAAAGTTACTGCACATGAAGAACGAAGTGTGAATGCTTCTCTCCATGACTGTACAAGGGACGTGCCCGGCGCGTGTTGCCCACTGACCTGTTGTTGCGTCCCAACGCCTCGCAGTACTCGCGCGATACTAGCGCCGCGCCGCGACGCGCCAGCGCACTGGGTTCCGCCAGATAGCGCCAGTGGGAGGGAGGGAGGGAGCGAGGCGGCCCGTCCTCAAGTGTCCTTGCAGAACGCGATCGCCGTCTGCCTGTTCTGTCTGTTCCCTACTGCCGGGGCGTTATCTCTCAAGGACTGTTAGTCATCGCCGCGCCTATTTACTACACCGATGAGTTCGCAGTAATCATTTAGTCAGACATCAGTATAAACAAAACAGTCCTCCAAAACAATGCGTTCAATTAACAATTTAGCAATTGCAAATTTTATGGAAAGCTTGCAACAGCTAGCTGGGATGAGTTGTAAAGGGATCCTGATGCTAATTTAAAATTAACCTATTTCATGATACCTTTATGAGTATATTTGAAAACAGTTTCCATAAAAACCAGTGAAACATAAATGTAAGAAACCACCTAAAGTGTTGTGGCTTACTAAACTGATAAAAATATCTTGTAAACAGAAAATGGAAATCTATCTTACAGCTAGAAGGAGTAATGGTCCAGAAACTGTCAAACATTATAAACAGTACTGTTCTGTATTAAGAAAAGTTATTAAAAAGTCCAGACGTATGTGGATTATGTCTGAGATTAGCACCTCTGATAATAAAATTAAAACAATTTGGAATATTGTTATAAGGTAATCGAGGCAACCAAGAACACAGAAAAACTGTATTTCTACCAAACTCAATGAAAAGTTTATTAACAAAACATCAGAAATAGAATTTTTTAATAGCCATGTGTTAAGTGTTCATTAGAAAAATGTAAGGCTGTATATGAAAGAGGTAATGCCCATGAAAATTGATAAAACTGAAATTCAAACGATCTCCCCTACTGACATACGGAAAATAATAAATTCACTCGAAAGCAAAAGTTGGCATGGACTTGATAGCATTTCCACAATAGAACCAGAGTACTAAAATCAAGCTTTTCAACAGAAAATGCTATGTATGTTTTCACTGGTCAGATATTAAATGCTCTGAATAACCAAGTATCACCCATTGCGATTTTTTGTGATCTTTCAAAGGCTTTTGCCTGTGTGAATCATGAAATTCTTCTAGATAAGCTAAAGTGTTGTGGTATGAGTGGGTCATTGCACAAATGGGTTAATTCATGTTTATCTGGAAGACTGCAGAAGGTTGAAATTAACAGTACAGACAGTCTGCAAAAAACAGTCGGGTCCTCTAACTGGGAGATATCAGGAACAGTGTTCCTCAGGGTTCAGTCATGGGTCCTTATTGTTCTTAATATATATATTAAAGACTTTCCACCTTATATTCATGACGATGCAAAGCTAGTGCTTTTTGCTGATGCTATCTGCTGATGATAAAACTATAGTAATCACACCCAAAAAACAAGTATTAGCTGAGGAAATTGTAAATAATGTCTTTCAAAAAATTATTAAGTGGTTCTCTGCAAATGGCCTCTCACTAAATGTTGAAGAAACACAGTATATACAGTTCAGTACAGTAAATGGCATAATACCATTGACAAAAATAGACTTTGAACAGAAGTCTATTGCTAAGACATAATATTAAACCTCTGTGGGTGTGTGCACTGATGAGAAATTGAGTTGGAAGAAACACATTTATGATCTGCTGAAATGTCTGAGTTTAGCTACACTCCTGGAAATGGAAAAAAGAACACATTGACACCGGTGTGTCAGACCCACCATACTTGCTCCAGACACTGCGAGAGGGCTGTACAAGCAATGATCACACGCACGGCACAGCGGACACACCAGGAACCGCGGTGTTGACCGTCGAATGGCGCTAGCTGCGCAGCATTTGTGCACCGCCGCCGTCAGTGTCAGCCAGTTTGCCGTGGCATACGGAGCTCCATCGCAGTCTTTAACACTGGTAGCATGCCGCGACAGCGTGGACGTGAACCGTATGTGCAGTTGACGGACTTTGAGCGATGGCGTATAGTGGGCATGCGGGAGGCCGGGTGGACGTACCGCCGAATTGCTCAACACGTGGGGCGTGAGGTCTCCACAGTACATCGATGTTGTCGCCAGTGGTCGGCGGAAGGTGCACGTGCCCGTCGACCTGGGACCGGACCGCAGCGACGCACGGATGCACGCCAAGACCGTAGGATCCTACGCAGTGCCGTAGGGGACCGCACCGCCACTTCCCAGCAAATTAGGGACACTGTTGCTCCTGGGGTATCGGCGAGGACCATTCGGAACCGTCTCCATGAAGCTGGGCTACGGTCCCGCACACCGTTAGGCCGTCTTCCGCTCACGCCCCAACATCGTGCAGCCCGCCTCCAGTGGTGTCGCGACAGGCGTGAATGGAGGGACGAATGGAGACGTGTCGTCTTCAGCGATGAGAGTCGCTTCTGCCTTGGTGCCAATGATGGTCGTATGCGTGTTTGGCGCCGTGCAGGTGAGCGCCACAATCAGGACTGCATACGACCGAGGCACACAGGGCCAACACCCGGCATCATGGTGTGGGGAGCGATCTCATACACTGGCCGTACACCACTGGTGATCGTCGAGGGGACACTGAATAGTGCACGGTACATCCAAACCGTCATCGAACCCATCGTTCTACCATTCCTACCCGGCAAGGGAACTTGCTGTTCCAACAGGACAATGCACGTCCGCATGTATCCCGTGCCACCCAACGTGCTCTAGAAGGTGTAAGTCAACTACCCTGGCCAGCAAGATCTCCGGATCTGTCCCCCATTGAGCATGTTTGGGACTGGATGAAGCGTCGTCTCACGCGGTCTGCACGTCCAGCACGAACGCTGGTCCAACTGAGGCGCCAGGTGGAAATGGCATGGCAAGCCGTTCCACAGGACTACATCCAGCATCTCTACGATCGTCTCCATGGGAGAATAGCAGCCTGCATTGCTGCGAAAGGTGGATATACACTGTACTAGTGCCGACATTGTGCATGCTCTGTTGCCTGTGTCTATGTGCTTGTGGTTCTGTCAGTGTGATCATGTGATGTATCTGACCCCAGGAATGTGTCAATAAAGTTTCCCCTTCCTGGGACAATGAATTCACGGTGTTCTTATTTCAATTTCCAGGAGTGTACTTATGACATTCGGGTTACTACAGATAAAATATTATCAAATTAGTCTGCTGCGCCTATTTTCACTTATTGCTTTCATATGGCATCATATTTTGGGGTAATTAATCATTAAGAGGGAAGTATTCATTGCACAGAAGTGTGCAATCAGAATTATGGCTGGAATCCACCCAAGATCATCTTTCAGACATTGAAGAAACTATGAATATTCGTGGTACTGTCACGGTACATATATTCCCTTATCGAATCCATCCCAAATCAAAAATAACAGCACATTGCATAGCTACAACACTAGAAGAAAGGATGATGTTCAATATTCTGGGTTGAATCTGACTTTGGCACAGAAAGGGGTGATGCTAAATTGACAGGTTCCACATTGTTACAAAATGTCGTATTCAAGATCTAAGAAACAAGTATTAACGTAATGTAAATAACAAATTTCACCTTCATGTCTACGAAGGGATACTCAGAAATTCACGAAATTTGAATTTTACATGGAAATGATAACCAGAAGACTAATGTTCCAGTGTATGACATTTGGCTGCGAGTTAAGTGTTTTGACTAGTTGTTGAACACTGTCGTTATTCGGTGAGTTTCGGATTTTACGGCAGCTGACACGAAAGAACAGCGTATCTGTATTACAAATTATTTTAAATTTGGAAAAACTGCAGCAGGAACGTACCAAATGCTAGCTTTAGGATATAACGGTTCAGGTCACAGACTAAGGACTAGGATGAGCGTTTCGGAAACGGGCGAACATCGAATGACGATGACGGCCTTCCCGGTGAGCTGTCAACAGGCTCTACGCCATAGAATGTTCAGTAAGCAATTATCTGATTCTGCAATATCTAAGACAGGCAATCCAGGGCCTCTACAACACCGAACGAATAACTTAAGGTCTATCTGAACGTATTCTGTAGGGAAAAATGAATAAGAGGACTGTGAAGACGTTTGTGTCACGATGAGAAGCATCATCGTCAGAAGTCTGCAAAGAGCCCGCATCTCGTGGTCGTGCGGTAGCGTTCTCGCTTCCCACGCCCGGGTTCCCGGGTTCGATTCCCGGCGGGGTCAGGGATTTTCTCTGCCTCGCGATGGCTGGGTGTTGTGTGCTGTCCTTAGGTTAGTTAGGTTTAAGTAGTTCTAAGTTCTAGGGGACTTATGACCACAGCAGTTGAGTCCCATAGTGCTCAGAAAAAAAAAGTCTGCAAAGAACTTAAACGGCTGATTAAAGCTAATCCAAACTTTCTTTCAACGGCTGTTATTGATTATGAAAGCTCGGTTTATGGCTATGAGTCTGAAATTAAGAAGCAACTTTCGCAATGAACGGGTCTTTTTTAACCTCGGTCAAAACAAGCTCGACATGTTAAGAGTATCAGGAAGTCCATGCCGATCCTTGTTTCTTGATCGAATTGTTCCACAAGTGTGCGTTCCTTCAGGTGAAACGGTTAATGACTAGTTCTATCGCGATGTTTCAAGATGTTTGAGGGAGGTCATGAAGAGAAAACATCCACATCATCACCTCAAACTGCATGTTTCTGCCTGACATGGTACCTTCTTGTATGTTACTTACCTTGTGATTTCCAGAACTATATTACTAAATCCTATAATGAAGTGATAGTAATAAACATTGTAGGCAAGAAAACGCCGAGATAAGAAACGTGTAACGCAGGGTTGATATTGATCGGCACTCTCGTTTAACATCAGTTTTGAGAAAGCTACGAAGGATGAAAAGAAACATTTAGCACTTGAGTGAAGTGTAGGTGGAACAAATACCAACGCTAAGGTTGTCAGACGATTTAACTTTGCTTGTTGTAAGTAATGAAGATTTTAAAGATCTATTTAATGGAATGAACAGCGTACACATTAAAGAGTATCCGTTAAGAATTAACCAAGGCAAGACATAACATGACGAAGAGTACTAGAAAGGAAAACAGCGTATCGCTATCATCGAAATTAGTGAAGACACAAAGGGGGACTGAGCTTTCTTCAACAATAACAAAATAACTTTGTCGAACGCTGAAAGATAAAGGGAAAGAAGTTCTTGAAAATGTACCGCTAGAGAAAAGTATTACACTGAAGTGGGACATGGACCAGGGGACTCCAGAGAAGAACGAACTGAAAGTATGGAGCTGTAGACGGAGTTGAAGCGTTAAGTGGACACACAGAGTCACATGGAGGGATGCTAGGCAGCACAGGCGAGGGCGGGGGAAGACGCCTTTAGTGGCACATGATGAAACTCCACTGGAGGAGAAAATTGAAAGCGATACAGGCTAGAGAAGAAACAGTTCTTGGGTGTATTCGATATAGCGAGAACACGAGATTGGACGAGACACAAAGAAAGTGTGATGCAACTTATACTGCTTCATACCTATCTTTCTTTATTACACTAAGCTCTGTCAATACTACTGAGGCCATTGCGCCTGTTGAATAATTTTTATCTCAGAAAACATAATTTAAAGTCTCTGAACCACATGCAGAAAAGAAAGAATATTCAGTCTGCAGGTCTTTCACTCGAAACTTCGCGAATGTAAGTAAAGAGACTGTTTGGTAAGAACAATAAACGTTAGTATCTTAAGAGTCTAGCGCTAGTGCTCCGTCTCTAGGGAGCTCACAGAGACAGAACGTTGAAGCTTAACCTTCCTTCTGTTCATGTTACAAGAGCCACGTCTTTCCAGTTTAAAGGAATTTAGGCGGTATTGCAAAGAATGTACTATAACAGAGGTCTCTGAAGTCATCGTACAGGTTCCAATATTACACACAAAACAGACCTCCTCTGGCCTAAAATGCTCCCATAGGTGCACTCTACGTTGATTTGTGCAACAACAACAATGAGCGAATGAAACTGTTCTGAAGAATTGTCCAAAACGTAGATTCTGGCTTATTGCCATGAACGGAGGAACAAAGGAATGTGTTGATACAAAAGGGGCCATCAGAAAGTTTCCATTAGAAAGACGTACAGTCCAGAATCGGTATACCAACAGGTTCAAATGGTTCAAATGGCTCTGAGCACTATGGGACTTAACTTCTGAGGTCATCAGTCCCCTAGAACGTAGAACTACTTTTAACCTAACTAACCTAAGGACATCACACACATCCATGCCCGAGGCATGATTCGAACCTGCGACCGTAGCGGTCGCGCGGTTTCAAACTGTAGCGCCTTGAACTGCTCGGCTACACCGGCCGGCTATACCAACAGGCAAAATCGCCGTGAGCACTGAGGATATCATCCAAACGATGCATCTGGTGGAAGATACCACTTTGGTAAATCACGGTAATGTGCTGAGTGAAGAAATACATAGCTGCCTGCGGCACGTTCCCGTCAGACTGGAATCGTCGGCCCTTCATACCTTTTATTAGGGGACGAAGGCATGATAATTCAAATGAAAGGTCAGGAATACAGGGCGGGTGATCGGGTGTCCCCCACTTGTAAAGCACGTTGCTCCTGTTTGGATACATTTGGTAATAACGTCACCATAGTTCACGTTTCCGCATTTACTGCACGCACGTCAGAAGGGCGTGAATGCCACAATAATCCTTGACTAAAAGTCGGTGCTTAAATACCCACACCAGAGTCACGCTGCGTTGCATACACATTGCGGCAACGCCTTCCAACGAAAACTTTTTGATCGCTCCTTGTCTCTCATGCATAAGGAGATGGGAACTAAGCTGCTCAACAAGTTTGTATCAGGTGACAGGAGGCAACAAAAGCACTGTTATATTAGCAGTGTGTTCACGGTAGAACCCGTCAACAAAATTCTGTAGCGGTGGATCTTGTCAAACGTAGCGGTCTACACAACTGCAAGCTGTAGGCGAGGAAATGATACTCAATTCAGTAGGTGTCAGTATGGATCGAATATGAGGAACGATGGCAACCTTAGAAACACTACCAAATAATCGTTTTACCCTATCGGCAGAAATAATGTTTCTGAGAATATGATAGTCTCTATGCGCTGTAATTTCCATTTATCAGACGTACTTGATTAGGACAATGATCCCAAAAGCAAGAGTTGGTTCATGGTGGTATAACCAGTCATAGGAGCCACTGTTGGTGGCAGAAATGAGAATTAAACCCTGAAACTGGAAAGAATCGTAGAGATGAAATTTTACTAGAGTGGAGGGTGCAGTTTATTCTTGGTTGAGAATCGGTATTTACTGCTTACATATTATACACTGCACAATTTGAAACTGCGGATAGCGTTCAGCTGGGGGATTACTGGTAAATTTTTACAGCTACGTTTGCGATTTACAGTTACTCACTACGAAGAGCGATGTTTCATTGTGTCATTGTTTCGACAGTCATTTTAAAGAGAACAGCCCCGCTCCCACCATCTTCTTTCCTCAAGCGGCGTGCAATTTTTGTTTCAGGAAGCGGCAGTGCTCCGCTGCTCAGTGGGACAGTCTTTCAGGAGCTTTATACGCTCCCTCACATGTTGTTTAGCATTCACCTGGCAAGAAAGTAATATGCTCTGGCGTCTCCTACAACGCGAATGAATGATCAGCACTCTCTTGATGTCACTGCTCCAACGCTTGACTCTTTCTGCAGCACTTTTAGCGGAATTGTGGTATTTACAGCATACTCTCAACGTGATGCTTACGAAAACTACAGGTGAAGTGCTACACTGAACTAATTCATTTGTTGAAACGACGGGGGTTATGCCTCTCCAACCTAAAGATGTCTCTAATTAAAATTTTCTTTGTTCTATTTCGGAATGTAAAGATGGGACGGGAGTGAGACAAGAGGGTTGTAACCTATCCCCGATACTACATCGAGAAGGAGTAAAGGAAACGAAAGAAAAAGTTGGAGAAAGAATTAAAGCATCTATCTCCTATGTTACACTGAACAAGCAGTAAAGGCAAGAAAAGAAATTTGGGGAAGGAATTAAATCTATGATGTTTGCCGATGACCTATTCTTTCCAGAGACGGCAAAGGACTTGGAAGAGGAGTCGACAGGAAAGGATAGTGTCTTGCAAAGGGGCTATAGAATGAACACCAACCGGAGTAAAACATGGATAATGGAATGCAGTCGACGCAAATCAGGCGATGCTGAGGGAACTAGATTAGGAAATGAAATATTAAAAGTATTACGTGAATCATATTCTCGACACACTTTCAGTTTGAACAGCGACCAATCCACTTTATAGCCGGCCGGAGTGGCCGAGCGGTTCTAGGCGCTACAGTCTGGAACCGCGCGACTGCTACGGTCGCAGGTTCAAATCCTGCCTCAGGCATGGATGTGTGGGATGTCCATAGGTTAGTTAAGTTTAAGTAGTTCTACGTTCTAGGGGACTGATGACCTCAGAAGGCCCGCATCTCGTGGTCGTGCGGTAGCGTTCTCGCTTCCCACGCCCGGGTTCCCGGGTTCGATTCCCGGCGGGGTCAGGGATTTTCTCTGCCTCGTGATGACTGGGTGTTGTGTGCTGTCCTTAGGTTAGTTAGGTTTAAGTAGTTCTAAGTTCTAGGGCACTGATGACCATAGATGTTAAGTCCCATAGTGCTCAGAGCCATTTGAACCATTTTGACCTCAGAAGTCAAGTCCCGTAGTGCTGAGAGCCATACAGCAATCCACTTTATATATAATATATCGAGTGTCTGTCCTGTGGGTCTTCAGTAAAATTTTCTCTGGTATTTTGGGAGACATTTGCAATATCATTTCTGTAGCGTATACCTTTGGTCAGCCCAAATAAATCCTGCTCATTACGTCTGTCATACGATTCCCAGCACCGACGGATAGCGTCGGTTTGATTATCGTAACAAACAAAATGATTTTTGGAGTTTTACGTGCCCATTCAATAGAGATATCCCAAATTATTCTAGTATGTTATTTGTTTTTCGGTACCTATTAACAGGAACAATAAAACATGAAGAGTAATCATTACGTAAGCAGCGACTCAGCAGTGCTTCTGCGTTGTGGTAGCAGTCACCACGGACAAGACCAGTGCTGTCGCTGCTGGGGTACTCGTTATTCCTAGTGTTTTACTTTCCCTGTTGCTGTACATCGAACCACGTAACATCGCACTGAACTAATTTCGTAATGTTCCGTCGAACAGGTGCGTAAAATTTCACTTTAAAAATCATTTTGTTTGTTACGGGAAACAAACCGATGTTTTCCATCGACGGTGGGCGTAGCAAGAAAGATGTGATGAGCATTATTTTTTCGGGGTGACGCTAGCGACAAGTTGCTAAAAATTAATTGGAAATATTTACCGAAACACCAGAGAAAATGCGCTTGACGACTTTTAGGAGAGACACCTTGTATGTTTTAGTCTATAGTAGCAATTATTTGACGCATCGAGTGAAGTTTTGCCGACTACATGGTGACAGCAGGAAGCCGGTGCTAAGCTGGTGTGGTCAGCAGCTCTCTGTAACAGAATCGCGGGTGAGTCAACAGTCAACATAGCTGCCAACTACGAGCGACGCAGCTTGGGTCAAGTGGCGCTGAAGGCTGGCGGCGGCAGTTGTATTTTGTAGCACGCGAAAGCGTAACCGGTGCAAGCCATGATTTCCCCTCTCGAGCTGGCTGTGCTAAAAGTTCCACCACCAATGGTAGACACGCCGACGAAGTGTTTCTTCAAAATGGTTCAAATGCCTCTAAACACTATGGGACTTAACTTCTGAGGTCATCAGTCCCCTAGAACTTAGAACTACTTTAACCTAACTAACCTAAGGACATCACACACATCCATGCCCGAGGCAGGATTCGAACCTCCGACCGTAGCGGTCGCGCGGTTCCATACAGTAGCGCCTAGAACCGCTCGGCCACCCCGGCCGGCTATAAAGCATTATCACAGATATTTACTGATGTGACAAAAATCATGGCATAACTCCTAATACCGTGTCGGAGCTTCTTTTGCCCGGGGTAATGCCGCAACTAGACGTGCCATGGACTCAACAAGTCGTTGGCTGTCTGCTACAGAAATGCTGAGTCAGGCTTCCTCTATAGCCGTCCTTAACTGCGAAAACACAAACGTTCGATGGGTTTCATGTCGGACGATCTGGGTGACAATATCAGTAGCTCGAATTGTTCCGATGTTCTTCAAATCATTGTCGAACAATTGTGGCGCGTTGACATCCACAAAAATTCTACCGTTGAATGGCTCCAAATAGTCTCCAGATAGGCGAAAACAACTATTGCCAGTCAATGACTGTGTCAGTTAGACCAGAGAAGCTAGTCCATTCCATGTAAACACAGCCCACACCAATTACAGAGCCACCAGCAGCTTGCCCAGTGCCTTGTTAACAACTTGGTTCCATAACATCGTGCGGTGTGCGCCACACTCGAACCCTGTCATTAACTTTTACCAACAGAAATCGGGAGGGTCCAACCGATACGGTCACGACCACAGAAGAGGCGCTGCAGGCGATGTCTTGCTGTTAGCAAAGACACTTGCGTCGGTCTTCAGCTGCCGTAGCCCTTTAACGCTAAATTTCGGCATACTGTTATAACGGATACTTCGTCGTACGTCCCACATCGATTTCTGCGGTTACTTCACGCAGAGTTGCTTGTCTGTTAGCAACGACAACTCTACGCAAATGCTGCTGCTCTCGTTCGTTAAAACGAGCGAGGTGGCGCAGTGGTTAGCACACTGGACTTTCAGTCGGAAGAATGACGGTTCAAACCCGCGTCGGGCCCTACTGATTTTCCGTGATTCCCTGAATCGCTTCAGGCAAATGCTGGGATGGTTTCTTTGAAAGGGTACGGCCGACTTCCTTCCCCTTCCTTACCTCATCCAAGCTTGTGCTCTGTCTCTAATGACGGGATGTTAAACATGAATCTCCTTCCCTCCCTTGAATGTTAAGGGGAGGCCATCGGCCACTGCGTTGTCTTTGGTGACAGTTTTTTCTGAAGGACTAATAGTTTGTGTGTAGCGAGGAAGAGAATATTAAAATGCCATGCGTGATTTTTAAAGGTGTTGCGGGTTGCATAAAACCCATAGCTTGGACCAGCTGATTCATACTGTATGGGCATGAAGAGTCAGTCTTCCACCAAGTGAATGGAGAGATTAGTTACTATTTCAAAGCAACAGTTAGCGAAAAATGACACTAAACGCTGAAGTGACGTCGAAAGAGTTATAGGCCTCTTAGACCCCTGATTGGTTGGGATGCTGCTTTTGCAGCATTCATTGAATTGTGCGAGTCGGTCAGCAGACGATACTAGCACTTCGACCTTGTCACTCGGGATTGGTGGATGTGCAACACTTCGAGACTCACGAAATGGCGGATAAGTTTGGTTAAAAAATTGGACAACATTGGTGAGATGGTTTGTGTCAGTAACCTTGCTGTATTGGTGTTGGTTTTCCCTATCCAGGAATAATTCATGGCCTAGATATTTTAGTGCAAATAATGGCAACATAACTCATGTATGAAGATACCTGTACAACTGTGCACAGTGCATAATTTAATCATCGTTAACAGTTGGTTTACTAATCATGAAAGGACGTTGTAGACACAGAACACACTCTGGAGGTACCGGAAGGTTTCAGGCAGAGATTTCGGAACCAGATTTTAAATTGTAAAACATTTCCAGGAGAATCTGTGGAGTATGACCACAATTTATTGGATATGAACTATAAATTAAAACCAAATAAATTGCAAAAAGATGGAAAATTATGGGGAGGGATCCTGGATAAGTTGAAGGAATCAGAGGTTGTTGAGAGGGAGCATTAGGCAATGACTGAAGGGAACAGGGGAAAGGGATACAGTACAAGATGAGTATGTAGCTTTGAAAGATGAAATAGTGAAGGCAGCAGAGGATGAAATCGGCAAAAAGACAAGACCTGACAGAACTACTTGGATAACGCAGGAGATACTGACTTTAACTGATGAAAAAAGAAAATATAAAAATGCAACAAATGAAGCAGGCGAAAAAAAAGAGCCTGACAGGAATTGCAAAATGGCTAAGCAGGAATGGCTAGAGGACAGATCTAAGAACTTAGAAGTATATTTCACTAGGGATAAGATAGATACCGCCTTCAGGAAAATTAAGGAGGCCTTTGGAGAAAAGAGAAGCATCTGTAGGAATATTAAGAGCTCAGCTGGAAAATCAGTTCCAAGCAAAGAAGGGAAACCCGACAGGAGGTAGGAGTGTATAGAGAGACTATTGACGGGAGACGAACTTGAAGGTAATATCATTGAAATTGAAGTGGACGTAGATGAAGATGGGAGGCGTGATACTGCGAGAAGAATTTAATAGAGCACTGAAAGACCTAAGTTTAATCAAGACCCCGGGAGTAGAGGAAATTTCGTCAGAGCTACTGAGAGCCTTGGGACAGCCAGCCAAGACAAAACTCTTCTGTCTGATGTGAAACATGTATGAGAGAGGCAAAATAACCTTAGACTTCAAGAATAATGTAATAATTCCAATTCCAAAGAAAGAAGTTGCCGACAGGTATGAATATTATCAAACTATCATTTTAATAAGTCATGGCTGCAACATACTAACACGAATTCGTTATGCAAGAATAGGAAAACTGGTAGAAGCCGACATCCGGAAGACCAGTTTGTATTCCAGAGAAATGAAGGAACACACGAGGGAATACTGTCTCTACGATTTATATTAGAAGACAGATTAAACAGAGGCAAACTTACGTTTATGTAATTTGTAGACGTAGAGAAAGCTTTCTACAATTCTGGCTAGAATACTCTCTTTGAAATTCCGACGGTAGCAGAGGTAAAATACAGGCAACGAAAAGCTATTTACAACTTGTACAGAAACCAGACGGCAGTAATAAAAGTCAAGTGGTATGAAAGGGAAAATGTGGTTGCGAAGTGGGTGAGAGAGGGTTGTAGCCTAACCCCGATGTTATTCAGTCTGCACAGCAGTGAAGGAAACAAATGAAAAATTAGGAGTCGGAATTAAAATTCGAGGAGAAGAAATAAAAACTGAGATTTACCAACGACACTGAAATTCTGCAAGCAACAGCAAAGGATTTGGAAGAGCAATTCAACCGAATGGACAATCTTTAAAGTAAGGTATAATATGAACATCAACAAAAGCAAAACAAGAATCATGAAACGTAGTCCAATAAGATTGGGTGATGCAAGGGAATTAGATTAGGAAACGAGACACTTAAAGTAGTAGATGAGTTTTGTTATTTGGGCAGCAGAGTAACTGATGATGGCAGAAGTGAAGAGGACATAAATTGTAGACTATCAATGGCAATAAAGGCGTTTCTGAAGAAGAGAAACTGGTTAATATTGAATATACTCGTATATTGGAACGTTAGGAAGTCTTTTCTGAAATCATTTGTATGGAGTATAGCCACGTACGAAGGTGAAACATGGATGATACACAGTTTAGACAAGAAGAGAATAGAAGCACTTCAAATATGGCTCTACAGAAGATTGCTGAAAATTAGATGGGTAGTCCATTTAACCAATTAGAAGGCACTGTACAGAACTGGGAAGAAAAGAAATTTCTGGCACAACCTGACTAGAATAAGGGATCGGTTGTTAGAACACATACTGAGGCATCAAGGAACCACCAGTTTAGTACTGGAGGGAAGTACGTGTGTGTGAAAGGGGGGTAAAAGTAGTAGAGGTTGACGCAGAGACGAATACTCTAAGCACAGTCAGAAGGACGTAAGTTGCTGTAGTTATTCAGAGATGAGGAGGCTTGCACACGATAGAGTAGCATTCAGAGCTGCATCAAACCAGTCTTCGCACTGAAGACCACAACAACAACAATAACAACAACATATATTTAAGGAAAATATAACATATTGTAGGTGGAGTGCGTCAATGGTAATAAACTTAAGTCTTATCCTGACTTACTTTTGTTTATTCTGGGTTGAGAACCCAGCGGTAGCTTAGACGATTTTATTAGTCCTAGGTGATGTTTCACACGCTGTATGCATAGTGCTGCGTACATCCTTAGCAGTGTGAATAGGCACAGAGGTGAAGGTATAGGTGGGAGTCAATTGGTTTTGGGTCGATTGGGTGGGGGATAATTGGGTTTGAGATCAGTAGGGTTGTTGCAGAACAGTTTCATAGCCCACACGCGCAAGCAAAATACAACAGCATTTTAAATCACTAACGCACACACGTTATTTCATTGCACTATGTACAGATTGTAGATCAATGAAATATTTCGCGTTTCGTGTGAAACGAGTGTTCCTTTAGCGCCACCCGGTTTCTCGGTTTGCTTGTTGAATCCTTCTAAATAGTCGTTCAATATGTCGTACCACGAAAATCAGGATTGATGTTCCGATAACGTTAACAAATGTATCAATAGCTGTTAATAGGTTTATACGAGAAATGTTGCGGTGGTTAAAGCATCAGCATGCGAGAGTAGCGAGTTTCAGATCGCCTTACGCTGAGACTGGAGCAAAGTGATCAGAAGCTCCAGACCCTGGATTTGGCGTAAAACCAGCTACCTATTCACTTGGAGGGAGATCCGAGCTGTAAAGCACTGCAAAATATTTCTTTCGAGGAAAATCGTTTCGCGGTGCCGTGGCTGGAAGCGCAAGGCTGGCGGATGCGGCAAAGTCCTGTGCAGCTGAGATACTGGGGCCGCGCAGCTCTGCTCGCAGGCGTGGCGCGCGTCGCCTGAGGCGGCCGCCCGTCATGCGGTCCGGAAAATGGGGCGGAAAATACGGCGGACGATACCTCGCAGGCGGATCCCCCAAACGAGCCCTCCTCCCCCTCCCTCCCCCCTCCTCCTCGACTCCTCTGCTTGGCGGAGCCCATATACCAGTAGCCGAGGCAGCGCTGAAGCCACTTGCTGCAAGAGGGGGTGGAGACCCATTGGGGCCATCTTCTCCTGCCAGTCTGGCCTGCTGATAACGCCTACTCTGGGATACTCACTGTATATTTTAATGTCTAATTCATGGATCCCATTTAGGCAGAGGCAGAGATGTTGCATCATTACCTGATACATTTCCTTCACTTTTTACAGTTTACTTTCTGCCATTTCTCGAATTTGTCGTACTATTGTTGTTACTTAGTACTAGGTGAACCCGAATTCCATGTAAAAGCTTTCTATATTGATGAAGATTCTTTGCTCAACATGTCGATACAAGGAACTATTAGCCTTAATAATAAGTGGGTTATTCTAATTTCACAGTTACATGAAGGAAGGTAAAAACAGTGGGTGAATCTTAAGTTACTGTTCGAAAGTAAAAGTTTACCATGGCATACTTGTTGCTTACTAATGCATATGATTATCAGTAAGGACCTCCCTGCTATATACACTATCCGATAAAAATATTTTCCGGACAGCTGTTACTAGACATTAATTTAGTGTCTCTGCACCCTCCGCCTTTATGACAGCCAACTCTCTGCTAGGGACAGTTTCTCTAACGTGTCTGAATGTCCATGGAGGAAAGGCAGTTCATTCTTCCTTAAGAGCCGACAGCAAAGAAGTCTGTTGGATGCTAGGGCCTGAGGCGAAATCAACATTCTAATTCACCCCAGAGATGTTCAATTCGGTTCAGGTCGGAACTAAACACGTCAGTCCATTTCAAGTACGTTACCGTTCTCAAGTCATTGCCTCACATATGCTGCTTTATGACAGGGTTGCACTTTCATATCGATACAGTCATCGTCGCCGAACTTTGAGGCGTCATGTCGCGGACTGCGTGGCCATTCCTGCCGGAGGTTCGAGTCCTCCCTCGGGCATGGGTGTTTCTGTTGGCTCAAGTGGCTCTGAGCACTATGGGACTTAACTTCTGAGGTCATCAGTCCCCTACAACTTAGAACTACTTAAACCTAACTAACCTAAGGACATCACACACATCCGTACCCGAGGCAGGACTCGAACCTGCGACCGTAGCGGTCGCGTGGTTCCAGACTGTAGCGCCTAGAACCGCTCGGCCACCTCGGCCGGCGGTGTTCCTGTTGTTCTTAGCGTAAGTTAGTTTAAGTTATAGTAGTGTGTAAGACTAGGGACCGATGACCGAAGCAGTTTGGTCCCTTAGGAATTCACACACATTTGAACATTTTTGTCTCCGAACTTTTCTTTTACACAATGGCTTAAATGTGTTCATATCCATATGGACGAGGAGGGGAGAGGAGGAGATTAGTGATTAACGTTCTTCGACAACGAGGTCATTGGACATGGACCACAAGCTCGGATTGGGATAGGAAGGGGGAGGAAATCGGACGTGGCCTACCATAGGAAACATTCGGAAATTTGCCGGAAGCGATTTAGGTTAACCTCCAATATTTAGCGTTTTGTTAATCGAAATAGGGGGACCACACAGAACCCACAACAAACATTCTCACAGCGTAACACCACTTCCCCCTACTCCACTGTTCGTACTACACATGGTGGCAGGCGTGGCAGGCAACGTTGTCCAGGCATTCGCTAAACCCAAACATTTCCTACGGATTGCCGCAGGGTAGAGCGTGATTCACCTCGTTTCCAGCCATCCACCGTCCAGTGTCGCTGTTCTCTACACCACGACAAGTGTTGCTTAGCACTGACTTAACCCTTTCATGGTTAAAATTCATTTTTTACAGATTTTTAAAAAATTAAGGTGATAACAGTTTCTTTTCAGTCCCATTATTATATTTTCACCACCAAAATATTTTTTAAGTTCTCCATTTTTTCACAACAGGAAGTGGGACACACATGTCCCATGACCCAACGCAAGATACCTTTTCTGCTGACTGACTGATTTTGTAATTTTATTTGTTTTGCCATAAACAGGATTTTGCAGAGAATAAAATAACTAAAAATTATACATGTATGTAATCTTTTTATTTGTGTAGAGCCAGTGTAAAAAATAGTCATTACATTTCAGTTTTCATGATACATGATCAATACTTACAAAACTTTACATGCCATGAAACTTGGAAAAACATGGTGTGGCACAGAGTGGTACACAACAAGCAGTGCAGACAACTTTTGTGCTCTTCTCTTTAGAGTTTGTGCTGCAGAATCTGCATCGCTTCCTAGTGCCACTGTCTTTCGGTACATGTTTGCCTACGTTCACGAGCCGGACGTCATCTGGCACACTAGAGACTCCTCTCTTTGCTGGGAAGAAAGTGGGCATTGATCCCCTCTTTTTCCTGGATGAATACCCATTAATCAATTGCCTTGCTAATCTTTACAAATAATGTCTGCTGGGGCACATGTGTCCCACTAATTTTATTTCTATTATAAGATAGTACAGTCGCTGAGAAGTACATTCCACACTGTATTTGTACTAAAAAATGATTATTAAGTTAATAATAAGATGAATTACTTACTTCAGACATCGCTGGAAAGTGAGAAATGATGAAAACTGAAGAATGACACAAATAAGTGGCGTCGCAGCGACCATTTACACACGCCAGTCAACAAACGTAGCCACCGCTTCTCTATTGCCTTTGCAGTGCAGTCCCGATTTTTTTCTTAGGTTCAGTACAGTCGTCCCTAGATGGCAGCACCGTGCAGGGCTGGGTAACATATATCCCGACACTCGAACTGGTGCTCAAAGTTAGTGGGACATATATGACCCATCAACCACGAAAGGATTAAGAGGAGTTGCTCGGCCACTGTACGACTTTCCTTTCAGTTCCATACTCATAGTCATTCTGCTAGCTGGACTGCTGATAGTACTTTGGAGCTCGGGAGTGATTTTTTCCGTTGATTTAATGTGATTTTTTAAAATCACTCTGTACAATGATCGACAGTCCATGTCCGTCAGTAGACAGGATCTGTCCTGTCTTGGTTTAGCTGTTATTGCTCCTCCGTGTTTCGACTTGACAATCACATCACCAAGAGCGACTTGGGCAGTTTTAGAAAGTTTGAAATATCCCTAATGGATATGTTATCCACGTGACACCCAGTGACTAGGTCACGTTCGAATTCACCGAGCTCTCCTGAACGGCTCATTCTGCTGTTGCTGTTTTTCTACTTACAAGAAAACACTCCTGATCACCTTTTTCAATGGCGGGTCCACCTCTCTTGACATCTAGCGGTCAATTCTGCATTACATAGGGGCATTCGGACAGTTATGATGAGATAGTGTGGTCAAATTCAATTTTTAGCAGGACGGAGCACCACTGCACAGGGTCCTACAGTGCGACTTCGAGTATTTCTTAACAGTAAGCTGCCTCGACGATGGATCAGTCGGAAGGGGGATCGGGAACTGGAATTGTAATACTGACCTCCAAGTGTGTGTGCTTGGTGCTCACGGGCGCTCAACGTCGAAGTTATCAGCGCCCTTACACACAGTAAAAGAAACTAATGTCGAAAATAGTTATTAAAATGTGAACACACACGTTACGACAACGGGAAAGAATAGAAGACGCTACACATGAGACTAAAACGTAAGACAAACGACAAAGGAACTAAAAGGAAGGTACAGGAAAATGTCACTGGCTAGCCACGTACGTAAAATACGGGCGAGCCAGTCACCCTGTGAATATATTAAAAGCATCTCTCTAAAAGTAAAAACGTTGGACAATTCATAAAACTTTAAAACTCTAACCACGTTCGTTTGATCAATAACTAAAATAGCCCTCAGGTCCGGCGGCAACCCAGTCGCGGCCCGCTGGTCGGAAAATAAAATGCGGTTCAATAAAATGCGCACACTGATGTGTATGCCACACATTGGAAGGTCCTCTTGGCGGAACAAGAAGCCATGACTCATAGGGCTGTGGCCTATGCGAAAGTGAGTGAGGAACTCGTTGCTTTGACGTGGCTGGAAGGAGGTACGTCACGGCATAGTTGTGGGCTTTCGGGCACGGAGCTTACTGTCGGTCACTTCCAGCCACTCATCCTCCCACCGACGCAAGATTCTGGAACTCAAAAAGCGAGACCATAAGTCGCAGGGGAATGGCACATTGAAATACCTGAGGGGCAAGACACACCTCCTTGGCTGCTAGATCCACCTTTTCGTTTCCCAAAATTCCCAGATGCCCTGGTACCAGCAGAAAGACACCTCAGTCCCCAGTCATTGCAGGTGGAGGAGGCAATATTGGATTGTCTGGGTTACTTTATCTGCTGCGTACAAACGTTTCAGAGAGTGAAGGGCACTCAGAGAATCCGAACAGAAAAGAAATTTAGCACTTGAAAAAGTCTCATCTGCTCCAGTGCCCGCAAGATGGCATACAATTTAGCAACAAAGACAATAAAGGCTGGAGGCAGTCGGACCTTGAGGACACGATCTGGCAAAACAACAGAGCAACCAATAGAATCCCCCTGTTTCGACGCATCCATATAACAGCGACATTGTCGGGGTGCTCAGATAAAATGTCAGAAAATATTGCATTAAAAACGAAATCGGGAGTGCAATCTCTCCTCTACCGCACCAAATCTAAAATCACTCTGGGTCTCTCCAGTGACCAGGGCGGCAAAGAGTTAAAACCCTAGATTTGGGGTCGCACTGGCTCCACATCTAGTGACTCCAGTGCACGCTGCATGCAGATCCCAAACGGCACTGTGGACGTTTGGATAAAATGTGTTCCAGAGGTGGACGAGCAACAGTATGGTGTGTGGGAGAAGTTGGAGCTGCGAGGAACTTACACGCGTGATGCACCTTGAGCAGCTCCCGCCGGATGGTACGTGGCAGTTCCCCCGCCTCAGCACATAGGCTGGGTATGGGACTGGTCTGATAAGCACCCGTGACCAGCCAAAACCCTTCATGGTGGACTGCGTCAATGATTTCAAATAAGAGGGTCTCGGTGACCCATACACCGTGCACCCATAGTCCAACTGCGAACTCACGAAAGCCCTATAAAACTGGAGGAGACGCGCCCTGTCTGCTCTCCGAGGCCTGTGGCTAAGGCACTTTTAAGAGCTTCAGTGCCTTCAAGGTTCTCGCTTTGAGGTATCTCTGGTGTGGCAACCACGAAAATTTTGAATCAAAAATGCGCCTCAGGAACCTCAATGGCTCTCTAAAATGTAGGATGCCGTCCGTCATATGCAAAGCAGGTAAATTAAAAATACGACGAGAACAATGAAAATGAACACACACACTTATCTACAGAAAACTGAAAATCCGTCTTTGCAGTCCATTCCTTTAACCGCCGCACTATAAGTTGCAACTGGCGGATCGCTGTTGCCATACTGGAGGAGGAAAAGAAAACAGCAAAATCGTCCACAAATTAGGAGCACTGTACAGGACTCCTTACCGTAGACGTGATACTGTTTGTGGCTATGACAAAGGGGGTAACAATTAAACACTGCCATGAGAGACAACATTCTCCGGCTCAAATTGATCTGACAGCGTGTCACCATCTCGGGTCCTAAGAAACAGTTACGAAAGACCGTAAAAAGATGGGGAGGTGGCCATGAAAGCCGCATCGATGGAATTGTACGAAAATGCAATGTCTCCAAGTAGTATCATACACCTTGCTGATATCGAAGAATATGCCGATGCAGTGATGCTTACGTGGGAAAACCTGATGAATAGCCACCTCTATCAGGGTCAGGTTGTCGACAGTGGACCGAAATCTCCGGAATCCACACTGAGAGCGGCTAAGGAATTGTCAGACCAGATGACGCTTAACCATTAGATCCATGGGCTTTCCTACACAGCTCATTAAGGCGATACTCCGGTAACTACCAGGACATGTGCAGTCCTTTTCTGGTTTGAGGAGAGGTATCAGAATGTCTTCCTCCACGAGTTGCGTAAGTAGCCTGTCCAACTTAAGAGATTAAAAGTTCTAGGAGGATTTCCTTTGACGCCGTTGGCAAATGTCGAAGCACGCAGTACCGGATTTGGACGTGACTGGATGCAGTGTCACGAGTCTCAGCCAGTGACGATTCGAGCTCCCACATGGAGAAAGGGTAGTTTTAAGCCACAGAACTGTTGGATCTGAAGTCCAACTTCCCCTTCTCTACAGTCACAGGGTAGAGGTAAAACGCCACATCCATCCTGACTTACAATGGCAGTAGTTTATGCAAAATGCTCAGCCATCGTCTGAGTGATGTCTCCAGATGTTGTTTGGAGACACCCCTGTTTCAGCACTGCTGCTATTAGTAAACGAGTGCGTTTATCGGAAATCCTCGGAATGGCTTCCCTTACTTTTGTACAAGTAGTGAAACGATTGATGGATCAAGGAACGCTTGCCACAACCTTTTCTTACTCTCCCTGATGACGCGTTGAGTCTTGGCCCACAAGACACGAAAAGCCCTTAGTCTGCTGTTGGTCGGCATTGAAACGCCAAAGAGCCACACGTCTGTCCTGGATTGCTGAACGACACTCATCTGTCCGCCAAGGTACAGCTCGCCTCCTAAGATAACCTGAGAATTTCGGTACCTCATGTGATGTGGTCCACCCACCCATGGACGCTTTCATGGTGTTTGAACACATCCAGCTGGTGAAGAGCGCCCAGTTAGCCCTGCTGATCATCCATTTTGGTCACTTCTCTTTAGGTAGTGCTCCATCCAGCAGGTGGCTGCGGAGTGGAACGTGAGACATCATGAGGCTCTCCATCCCCCAACCCCCAACCCAGAGGGCAAGTAGAGGTCGAGCCCCACTAGACATGATGGGCACTGAGGTCTCCCAGGAGGAGAAATGGTCAGGGGGAGTAGATCCACAAGAGCTGTGGGAGGCTCAGAGTCTACTGCATCTAGCGAAGGCAAATACAGTGAGCAAACTGTAATCCTCTTTGACCTCTAAGATCGTCTCATTACACTGTATGCGACTTTCTTCGGTGGGAATTTGTGGCAGACCCCTTCTATGTTTCTCCGCTTCCAACAAATTTGATTGAACTGAAACAGCAGTGAAAACAGTAACTCTAGACATGTTCTCGGAAGTATAGGACAAGGTACAATATCATTCCGATGTTTGTTGTGCATCTGGTGGAGAGCACGTTGAACATTTGTGAGGTATAAATGAAAACTTTCATTATAAGCTTAATTGTATAAGGTACACCAAGATTTTGTATCTCAATGTAAAGAAATGTAGCCTTATAAAACAGATTTTTTGAAGTACAAAATTAGTCATATGCAGATGTTTTTTTGTTGTTAAGTGGTTAACCACGCTGACTCCCATGGGGAGAACCCGGGGTGAATTTGCGCTACTACCAGGGATTTTTCCGTGGTAGGGCGATTGGAATGAAGTCCACTAAGTCACATTATGCGAATTTAGCATCTGCTTGATTGAGAAAAAGCGGATCCAAGGCTTTGGTAGCCGAAAACGGCCAGGAGAGCTCTGTGCTGATCTAATGCCCCTCCATACCGCATCCGACCTATGGCCGAGGATGACACGGTGCTCGGTCGGCATCGAGCGGTCACCTGGGCCTCATCATGGAGCTTTTTATGAATAAGTTGAAATTCACCACAAGTTTTTATAATATTTCTTCATGGTCAGTTTTGTTCTACTTTATGCATTGTTATGATTACTATGGCAACCTGAGTGTGAAATCTTTCGACTGGACTCGAGACTGATCGGTTTGCTTGTTGATTGTTTTGTTGTAAGGGACTCTTGATCTCTATGTTATAGGAGAGTGTTCTGATAAGCTTTGGCTTAATAAGAAAAATTTCTGTTATGGGTTTGAAAAAATTTATTTATTCAAAATGTTTCCCCTTGTGCGTAACACATCTATGGCATCTTCGTTCCAGCTTCTTTAAACCATCTTTTATAAAAACAAATCGATTGTGCTGCAAACCACTCATCCACAGCCTTTCCGGCGTCCTCAGCGTTCAGAAATCGTCTTCTCTTGAGATGTTTCTTGAGTGTTGAGTGCAGATAATAGTCTGAGGGGCCCAAGTCAGTGAACATGAGGGATCTTTGAGGATTTCAGATCGTAGGTCTGCCAATTTTTGCTCCGTAATGGCTGTCTTGTGAGGGCAGGCATTGTCTTGTAGAGACGAGATTCATTTTTTCGGGCTTCCTCGACGTTTGTAGACCAATTATTGTTTCATTTTGTCCAGTATTTTTCCGTGATGGTTTTACCGCGTTTTAGTAGTCAATAAGTAGGATTCTATCTTCATACCAAAAGACGTATGGATGCAACTTGTCCACTGTGTCTTCATTCTTTGGTGTGTCCTTTGGTCTCTGGATCATAAGTGTATGTCTATGTTTCATCACAGGAGACGAAACGATACAAAAATCCCGCAGGACCCCGATGAAACTGGACCAAAATGGACAGCGAAGTAACAATACGAGTATGTTCACGCTTTTCGTCTCCATTGAGATGCTTGGGAAACCGTTTGGTCGATAGCTTTCTTAGGCCCAAAATCTTACGAACGATATTACTAACATATTCTCTGCTATCTTCTTAGCATTGATTCGAGTTGGTTCAAAAATCGCTCTGAGCACTATGGGACTTAACATCTCAGGACATCAGTCCCCTAGAACTTAGAACTACTTAAACCTAACTAACCTAAGGACATCACACACATCCATGCCCGAGGCAGGATTCGAACCTGCGACCGTAGCGGTCTCGTGGTTCCAGATTGAAGCGCCTAAACCCGCACGGCCACCAGCGGCCGGCGATTCGAGTTGGTCTTCCAGGACACTCTCCATCTTCAGTGCAGCAACCAAGTCTTTGATACTGGAGTAGGCAGGGCAGTTACAACCCAGTGTACCAGACATATGACATAAATTTGTGTAGCCGTGTCCGTTTTTTTTTTTTTTTTAATGTACTTAATCACAACACGACTCTCTTCCACTGTGAATTCTCTATTTTCGTGCCTGCACAGGAAAATAAAAACCAATGTTACTACTAGACAATTACTATCACATATAATGTAAAGAACAAGGTTTAATGCAAAACATTAGTATTAATCAACAATTAGTTTTACTAGAAAAAGCCAACAACTTTTCAGCGGCCCCTCGTTTATGGCACAGACATATCTTAAATCTTCCACCCAGAATCTCATTAATGGCAAATAATATCTGACAAGCAGTAGAGTGATTTCTCCCTTGGGTCTCCGTTAAGACACTTTTTTTCTCTATATTATCAACAGCAGCGGGCGAAACCAATGCCTCACTCGTGGATATTCACTGGGAGAGTGAGTGCGTTGTTCAGTGGTAGCCTGAGAAATAACAATACATCCGACATGGAAGGCATACGCCAGTGTTTGCTTGTCTCCCATTGATGGATTCAATACGACTTAAGAGGAGGAAGAAATGATGCACGGAACTACCGTTCTATCTAATTGACGTCCATCTGTTGTAGAGTCCTGAAAAATGTTCTGACCTGAAATGTAATGAGGTATCTCATACAGAATTACTTCATCCATGCCAACCAGCTTGGATTCCGCAAGCATCGCTTATGCGGAACCCAGCTTACGCTTTCCTCGCATGACGACCAGAAAGTCATGGTTCAAACCAGTCAGGTGTATGCGGATGTCTTGTCTTCCGAAAACCATTTGCCTCAATACCATACCAACGTCTTGACAAAAGCACGATCTTGTAGAGTATTAATCAAAATTTGAGTGGATGGAACATTTCTTGGTAGGGAGGACGTGGTATGTTGCCCTGGACGGAGAGTCACAACAAAACTTTAAATATCTTCACACTTGCCCCATGGAACTGTATTGGGACCGTCGTTGTTCATGTTTTACATTAATAATCCATCACACAGTACTGATAATAACCTCAAACGTTTTCCAGATGATGCAGTTATCTGTACTGAAGTGCTGTGTGAACAAATCTACACAAATATCCAGTTAAATGTTAGTAATGTTACAAAATAGTGTGAAGATTAACAACTTGTTTGAAAGGCCAAGAAATGTAAAACAGCGCACTTCACTAAATGTAAAATCATAGCATCCTATGCCTACAACATCAATGAGTCACAGTTTGCGTCAGTCAGCTCGTACAGACACCTGAGTGTAACAGTTTGTAGACATATGATATGGAATGATCACATGTACTCATCGTAGGTAAGGCAGATGGCAGGTGCTCTTGCCCAAGAAACAAGATTGAAAAATAAAGTCTCTGGATGTCGATGGGACAATGTGCCCTTACAGTCGCACATATGAGTCTCGTAGCATGAAGTAGTAAACAATGTCTGCTCAAATAATTCATGTGGATCTTTGTGTGAATCTCGGACAATGAATACATATAAATTAAAGTGTTTGTGAATGAAGTTTACGATACTTCCAAAACAGCTAGCTGCCAGTCACCAACGCGAACGCGTGAAATTCGCAACAGAATTTCTGAAGTCTGTCAATTTTCCCGGTACCACTTGCAAATAAAGCTTCTCAACGATATCGCAGAGGCAGAAATTGTTATCCAGAAACGAAAGCAAAGTTACTATTAATATCACGAATTCCATTCATTTCAACTAACTTACATTCACCTTTTAAGAGCCTCAAATTTCCGGTAAGATTAGCGTAAAGTATGACTGACAATAAAGAACAAGTGGAAACTTCCCCATGTTGCAAGGTGGATTTACCATAATCGTACTTTTTTAAACGGCCAGCCTCACTATAAGACAAATAAATAAATAAATAAACGACGCACCACGAAGGTATTATCCGAATCGGACGGAAATCAGTGGACGTGATGTACATGTACAGACGAACAAGTGGTTACAATTTCAGAAAAGTCCAAGTGTTTATTCAAGATAAAGAGCTCAACAAATTGAGCACGTCAATAACGCGTTGGTCTACTTCTGGTCTTTATGCAAGCAGTTATTTGGCTTCGCATATGTTAATAGGATTGTTGGATGTCCCCCTGTGGGATTACGTGACAAATTCTGCCCAACTGACACGTCACATCGTCAAAATCCGGAGCTGGTTGAAGGGCCCTATCCACAGCGCTCTAAATGCTCTCAATTAGGGAAAGATCCGGAGATCTTGCAGGCCAAGATAGGGACTGGCAAGCACGATGAATGAAAGCTGGAGAAACACTTGCCGTGTCTGGGCGGTCATTATATTCCTGAAATGTAAGACGATATTCTACGCTACGTTTTGTTACTCTTCATAGCAAGCCGTTCTGGGCTTGCATTTCAGCACTGACATAAGTAAAAGGAAGGCAAAATGATTAATAATCTATGAGAAGAAATGGATAGGTATTGATGTATGGAAGTTTAAGTCGGTCCGGGGAGAGTGCTCGGACAACCTGAGTGGTAAGGCGACCGCTCCGTGATAAGAAGGAAATCCGGGTTCCAATCCCGGTACGACAAAAATTTTCATATGTTACGTTAGGTAGTACATCTATACCTATTACAGTTAAGCTGAATTTCAGGAACAAATTTCCAGATTAATAAAAAATGTATCCTGCGCGAATTGCACCTCAGCTAGTTTCTCATTGCACCACTGTCCTCCCAGGTTTCATTGGAAACGTGGGAGGAGATATGGGTGAGCATTTAAGCTTGGGTGAGACGAGGGGGCATAGGGGAGGGTACTGAAACCATCCACACAACACACATACCTTTAAAGGCATTGAAAGCTCCAAAAACGTTTGCTATATAGAGCACATGGATTGCCTTTATTAATATATTATTTCGCCACTGCCATCTTCAAAATCTGCAATAGTAAGGTAAAAAGAAAACTAATAAAGGTATGACAGTTGTGGTGTCACAGCCAGACACCACACTTGCTAGGTGGTAGCCTTTAAATCGGACGCGGTCCGTTAGTATACGTCGGACCCGCGTGTCGCAACTATCAGTGATTGCAGACCGAGCGCCGCCACACGGCAAGTCTAGAGAGATTTCCTAGCACTCGCCCCAGTTGTACAGCCGACTTTGCTAGCGATGGTTCACTGACAAATTACGCTCTCATTTGCCGAGACGATAGTTAGCATAGCCTTCAGCTACGTCATTTGCTACGACCTAGCAAGGCGCCATTACTAGTTACTATTGATGCTGTAAAACATGTACCGTCAAGAGCGATGTTCACCAATTATGGATTAAAGTTAAGTATTCCAGCAGCTACGTACGTTTTTGGCTATTCTCATTTCCGTGTCCTGTTCCAGACCTCACGCCAGCCTGCGTGAGCTTAAACGCGTGCCTTTCGGCTTCCTCCTAGTGGATTGGCTGTCTTGCCAATCCACAACAACAGTGTTAATAAAAGAACACGTTTCTGTGCCATAAATGAACAGACGACATACCTATCTAACAGAGCACAGAACTTGGATAACAATTCCTGAGTCAAGTAGCTTCCATACCAAGTTTTCATAGTCTAATATTGTTTTCAAAGTCACACTAGACGATAAAGTTCAGGTAGCTTCTCATGTAATCAAAATTAGTATTAAAATGACGGGAGGTCAGTGTTACATGTTTCGTCACCGACGTGAAAGTTAGAGGTACTGAATAAAAATGTGATATAAAAACGACTGTATCTTTTTTAAGGGACTCAGTTTATTCTGGGAAGTCACGGAAAGCCTAAATCTTCATTGCCAGACAGTTGTCTGAACCTCAGTACCACAGAATCCCAGTCATGTATCTAAGGAGCCAAATGTCAAACACTACAATTACCTGGAAGGAGATTACAAACTGAATCCTTATTTTTGAACGTGACGAATGTACGAATGACCATTCAGTATGGTTTAAATGTCAGATGTTTGTGACTTTCTTTATGGCTGGTCCTAAACACATCGATCAGAATTTCGGTGAGAGACATGGGCTAAACAGAACGGAAATCTAATCAGACTTTTTGTTCATTGTAGTTGAAGTACGACCTAGCAAATAAATCATACTAAGTTAAAAGTCTTGAGTTCCACTGTGCTTGAGTATTCAGCCACAGAGAAGAATGAACTACAATGATACTGCGCTCCATCATTTTCTATAATTTTCTTTCGATCTTCATATTTCAATACACTGATAACAATAGCGAGGATGAGGGCGGGAAAAACTGTAACATTTCTGCCATAGTTGTAATAATCGGCGCGTAAAATTCAGTAGTGCAACGAAGAGGGTGTGAATTGATAGTGATCTTACTAAAAGAAACTTTTAAGAGCTGGACTATTATAAGTACTGGTCTTATCGCTGCGACACCATTTCTTTCGAAACTTATAAAAGAAACAACAAGCAACTAGGACGATATTATGAATCGAGAACAGTATTCCCCTAAAAAAATATGCGGACTCCGAGTAACGTCACTGCTGTGCCATAAAACAAATTCCTTTTCGCTAGGTGCAATTTGGTACTGTATTAAACGCCAAATGCAGCAAAGGGTGTGTGTATTTACAATAATGTAATTTCCTGTTCGTACATATTCATGATAATAAATATAATGTCCTGCCACGACATTGCGGAATATTCATAAGTTTCGTGCTTTGTTTGTAATTACATACACGCAACACAAACGGATGAGTTATTACATTTTTCCTCTTTGTTGTTTTATTTTCGGTGAAATTTACATGTCTCGGTTTTTTGTATTAATACCCACTTGCAGCGTTTATATTCGATTCTGAAACTGCAAGCGCCAGCAAGTTTTTGCTCTGAATTTTCGGCGAGACGGGCACCTATGTGATCACACCAGCTAACATTTTCTTTTTTTGCCAGCAAATGTTGCAGCTGTAAAGTTAGCGATGTTCTTTTCAAAGTTTCGAGTCACCGTTTCTGCCTCCCTTGTCTTTACGTCTGGCTTTTACTGCAGTAGTTTTCTAGTTAGGTGGAACAGGTTGGCACCCTTGGGAGCTCAGACTTTTTACTGTACGTTTCGAGAGGAACGGGCCTACGGTAACGCTTCGCTAGCTACTCTAAATTGTTCCAAATATCAGTCGCTGTGACGACTGTAAAATTCTCAGTGAGACTGTGTGCTAACTGTTAAGTGGTGCACATTGGATGTGAATGACCGAAATAAACATAAACAGAAATAATGATCAGATATTGAGTGTAATTCCTGTTACAATGGCGAGGCACAGAATATTTTTTGTGAACTGTAAAAACGTGATTTTGTGTGCCACAACGTACTGGAAGATTGTTATCGACTCCTGTTCTTGTGTTACACTCAGCAACAAGAACTGGGATTTAAGTATTATTTAAGTAAGGCAGAGAGACGCTGTACAGCATCTAGCAATAAAATAGAGCTAATCCCAGGATGAGCCACTGATCATCCTATATTTTTAACACTATCGCAGCAGACAGGGGACTGAATGTTCGAAATATCGTCTGCTAACATACGTACACGGGGATGCACAGTGATGCTACGTGTGATTTACATATCAAAGTCCAGTGCATTTGCCCCCCCCCCCCCACCCCACTTCTCCTAACTGAACTGTAGTCAACTTGCTTACCTTGCATCTCGTAGACCTTGCATCTCGTAGACCTTGCACCAGTTGGTTTCTTCTCCGTCGGCCGCGAGCTCTAACACATTGACAATTAATTCCGTCTTTTCTCGGAGTTTCACTTCACACGCTAGTTCGCGCGTTGCCATCTCGAAAACCGATCGTAGACTGCTTTGGATTAATACAACACCGCACGAGTACGTCATCTGAGGCTATTTTCCAACAAAATGTTCCGTCTTTACATAAGATCAGATTTTATAGACGGATTAATGTATAACCTTCTCGGAAACCGATCATAGATAGTAGTGAGCTATCTTAGCAGTTTGGTGCACTTGTGATTGGTCCATCCTTTCCATTAATAAGCACTGACAATAACCAAAATTTGTAATTACCATTTCATGATGAATTGAGTGCTACTGTTATTATTATTAACAAGTTCTCGGTGCAAGTAAGGCCATCAGCAAGGTCGGAGCTGTATATTAATATTTAAACAATAAGTGTAAATAATAGAAGATTCGTTTCCTGGCGCCTAGCAATGTAGGTGAATACGCACTATCCCTCCCTGCTCCAGTGCGATACAGCTCCTGCTCGCCCGGCCGTTCTCACGCTATGTGACGATCTGGCGCGTCGTTCGGTGAGTCTGCCTTGTGATCCTAACTGCTGGTAGCCTCTTTGAAAACAATCTTCATATACTGCGCATTAACCGTTGTCATTCTAGGTGCGGTATCACAGACCGATAGCGTTTCTTGTTACTCTGATGCTAATTCATAGGGGTGGGTTAGGAGATTAAAGCGTTATCTAGTTGTTCTTCAGTGACCTTTGTCAGTAGCCACTTTAATGTGACGTGAAACTATATTATTACTGCTTCTTTTGTGCTAGCTGTCTCAGAGGCCACACCTGGAACTTGCGTAATAGATTCGGTAGCCAAGTCTTCATCACTTTTTCATGTTACGGACCCTCACTTTGAGGATACTGTTTTATAATGGCTTGAGGACAATATAGTAATTGATGTTGAAAAGGAACATATTCCAGAATAGGAACAGTGAGAAAGTGAAGACGAATTTTTTTTACTACCTGTGAAATCCTTGAATGGACCAAGTGATCAAAGTGATGAAGACAGAATTGTAGAATCTTTAGCTAAACAATCTGTTAGAAATACATGTAGCTGAAACAAACATCGCCGGTCATCGAAGCCTCTTCCAGCGATTATTTTTCCGCATGTTGGACATAAGTGGGGTGAATGAATGCCTTTGTCCTTCACAAATCTTACAAAGACAACACTCAGGTGAGCCGCTTTAATTTTTTTAAGAAGCTTGCAATCTCGTTGGTGACACCACAGATAAAATGCGAGTCAACAACTATCATGTAGCCTGTGAACTTCGTCAATCCATTCACGGTGTTTTGGGTGTAGCAGAACCAAGACTAGAAGTCATTGTAGAACTACTGGAAAAACACAAAACATGCTTCACCTGTGACCCATAGAAGAAGAAAAAGACGTCTTATACTTGTCATTGTTGCAAGAAGACAATATAGCTTGATTTCTATAGAAAAATGTCCATCGAGTGCAAAGAATATCTCTGAGAAGAAATTTAAAAACCAGAAAATTACTATTATAATTTTAATTTTTTGGATGTTTTATGGGAGTCTATGTTTTTATTATTATATGTATAATAAACAGTCGAAGTATAGCAAAACGTAAAATTTAGAATACAGGGTAGATGAGTTTTCATGGCATTAACATTATCTTGTAATATTATGTTCATTTCGTGGAATTGTTTTGTCTGAAAGGGACTTTTTCGTAAAAATTAACTTTAAAATGTATTTGAATATATATTTTTGTGGCATTCACGTAACTTTTTACATAGAAAACTGAACTGTTTCACTGAAACTGCTGAATGCAGTTTTTATACCTAGTTAACCACAGCAGTCTATCAGGCCGCACCAGGGACAGAGTGTGACGAAGAAATGACCTGTGAAGGTAAGGGTTAAAACATAGCAACAAAAATGTAATAAGCAGAGGCAGGGATGTGGTATAAACGCCACATACTGAATTGAAGAAGAGCGAATAAGAATAAGAAATATTGTACTCTATGGCACCGTTGTATTGGACTTCAAATAGTTAGATGATTTTATCTTGAAGAGTTTATCATATTATGTCAGTGGGGATCGAGGTATGGCCTTCGACATTTGCGTTGCTTACATACTGGGGCAGGGCAGCGGCGAGGAGAGCTGCGGGGTACTTTGTTAGGATTTGCAGAACCCACACAGGTTCGTAAAAAAAAAAAAAAAAAAAAAATCAATACATAATTCAAAGGCTCCATCTTGCTCTGTTGAACGATTTCTCACCACTGGCCTGCCATTTTTGTTCTAGTAGTTTGTTCTGTATATCTAGGCACACACTGAACAATCGATTTAAGTACGTCATTTAAATCCTAGTTGAAAGTGCTAAATGGCAGAACGACTTTCATGGGCTTCTTTTTAAGCTCGTTCCTAACTTAGCTCAGTTTGGCTAAAATCAATACGTCATCTGGCAGAATCCAGTGATTAAGGTGCTGCGTATGAGGTGATCGGAACCCGTCTCTTGGGTACGCAAAACGAGCAACGCTGGACGCTGTGTAGTGCGTGAAACACGCTGTACATCACTTCTTCTAGCCATGAGCATTAGGGAATTTTAATGTTGCCTTTCATCTCCTGCATAATTATACTATTACGGCATTCCACGTCCTCTTGGTTGTAAGATTCCAATTCTTGCTCATATGTCAGCGGAATTTGCGTATAGAGCTTTAGACTGAGCTGATAAAAGTCATGGATAAGCGATAAGCACGTACACAGGTGGCGCTAGTATCGCATAAAGTATAAAGCATAAAGTATAAAAGAGAAGTGCATTGAGGGAGCTTGTAGGGAAGCAGCCTACTCACGCCGTAGTAAATTCACATCAGTCTTTCCTTTGTGTGCCAGCCAGTCTGCTGTAACTAGCTCTGACGTCATAAATGTTGTGCAATACTTTAAAAATCAAGTGAATAACCTGAAACGGTTCTAGCATGTCAGGAGTAATACTAAATTAATATGTGTTGAATATCGGTTCCATAGCTTTAACCATTTTCGAAATTTGGACGTTTTTCTGTAAAACTCATTGGCGCAACAGAAAAGAGCTAGAGACTTAAAAATTTATATTTAGATTCCTTTTTCATAATTATTTAATAGAAACAGTACTTTGGATCTCACAAATTAAGATTTTAGTTGAAATTCAATATTTTCTGGTGTTTGTCTTAAAAATTAAGGAAGCAAAATAAATTAAGTATGGTAATAAATAAGGCTAGGATGTTTAAATTTAAGCAGAATGGAGATCCGCTATAATCATAAAGATGTGAGAAGTTTCAATTGAATAACTATAAAACTATAGCGATAGCGTATCTCCAAAGGGCAAGTTCAGAGCTCGTCTACTGAGTGTAGTGTAATTAAATTAATTCTCTCACCCAAAATAATTGACTTAGCCACATCAGACTTTTATTATGATTACTTACCTGTGCGTTGAATGCACAATTAAATTGAGAGCTTCATTGGCCATCAGCAAAAGAAGTTATGATTTATTCGGTAACTTAATGCGGTGCATTACTAGCCCAGCGGCTAGTCGGGAGAGCCGATTTGATCAGGCGTTCCCTTAGCCGTCCGCACCGCGGCTTTATATATAAGAACTCTGCGCGAGGAAGCAAAGCCCCAGTTCTCTCCAGACGCTGAATAGCACACCATCTGTGTCGGGAGTCGCGTCGGGTCGGTATCATTGCTATAAACGGCCTCGGATGCCGTATTAAGTTACTCGGGATACGCGTAACCATGAAATCATTTTCGAGAGAAGTGTTAATTCTGGGATGACTTTAATTATCTATCTTCAGTTTGCGTATGTCGTATTTTCACGTGCCGTCGCGGGACAGACATTCTACAATTATTTAGCGTGGCGTTTGATGAACATTATCATCAAATTATGGCGAGCATTCACTTAAACATTTAATTTGGACAGTTATAGTTGCATCAGCGCATTAGACTCTGAACTACTCTGGTAGTTGGATTGTGTGGATTCCTTTTTTTTTTTATCTGTGACTTTCAGAATATACTGAACAATTTTAGATAATCGTTTTTTGATTATGAATCCCAGGCAATCTCCTAATTTCTCAGAGCTATAAGCTGCAACTATAAGTGTGTTTCTCAGATGAAGTGGGCACTAGGAATTCTAATTACAGGCTTCACGTTTTGCTAATCACTTTCTGGTTGCCAATATTGTAGTTAGAGAGCCAGTGTTGAGAACAGCAAACAAAATTAAATAAATAATAGGAATATTTATTTAACAACAATAATTCCACCCGCCGCTCCACATATGGTTAAACGGCAGGGAAATGCATCTTTTCCACATTAAATTTTAAATAACAACATAAAATTCCTCCAGCCGCCCCACGTATGGTGCATCGACTGGTTTTACATTCTACATTAAATAAACAACAAATAAATTCCACCGCCGCCCCACAAGCTGTCGTTTGTACTCAGGTGATTCATGTGAAAACGTTTCTGACATGATTATGCTGCAAGACAGGAATTGACAGAGTTCGAACGCGAAATGGTAGTTGGAGCCAGACGCATGCGACGTTCCTTTTCGGAAATCGATGAGGTATTCGGTACTCCGACGTCCAAAATGTCAAAGCTGTGCCGAGAACACTACATTGCAGACATTGCCTCTCACCATGGATAATGCAGTGGCCAACGACAAAGACTTAATGAGAGAGATCAGCAGCGTTTGCGTAGACTTGTCAGTGCTAGTACACAAACAACACTGCGTGAAATAACCGCGGAAACCAATGTGAGTCATACCACAAACGTTAGTACAGTGCGGCGAAGATTGGCGTTAATGGGCTACGGTGGTAAACAAGTGTTTTTGCTAAACGCACGACATCGCCTCCAGTGCCTCTCCTGCGCTTGTGGCCATAATGGTTGGATCCTAGATGACTGGAAAACCGTTGCATGGTCAGATGAGTCCAGATTTAGGCTGGTAAGAGCTCATGGTGGATTTCGAGTGTGGCGCCGACCCCACGAACCTACAGAGCCAAGTTGTCAGCAAGGCATTGTGCAAACTGGTGGTGGCTCCACAGTGGTATGGCCTACGTTTTCATGGAATGGACTCGATGCTCTGGATGTTCAGCTACTTGGAGACTATTTGCAGCCATACATGGACTTAATGTTTCAAATGAATGATAATTGAAGAACATTCTGGGCAGTCCGAACGAATGGTATGGCCACCCAGATCGCCTGACATGAATCCCATCCAACACTTATGAGACATAATCGAGAGGTCAGTTCGTGCACAAAATGCCACATGGGCAACTCTTTCGCAGTTATGGACGGCAAGAGGCAGCATGATTCAAAATTTCTGCAGCGGTCTTCCAAAGACTTGAGTTCATGACAAGTCGAGTTACTGCACTACGGCGGACAAACGGGGGTCCGACAAGATATTATGAGGTATCCCATGACTTTTGTCATCTCATTGTAAGTTTAGCAGTTTAGCAAACGAATGGTCGTTAAATGTAATTATCCCATCAGTTTTAAACTCTGAAAATAACTCTTCAGTTGCTTGATGCACAATCTCAAGATATTACCTTTAGATGAAACGTAAACATCCTTTTTTAAGAGGATGCGTAGGAGAACATCCTTTAATGTCTCTCTCTCTCTCTCTCTCTCTCTCTCTCTCTCTCTCTCTCTGGTCATACCGGTCTCGAGAGTCCATTATCGCAGCAACGTATTTTCGCCATCTGTCCCTGTCTTGGGCTATTTCCTTCCATTCACCTGCAATACCTACGCTCCTCAAATAAGCCTTCACATTGTCCTCCCATCTACACCTCGGTCTCCCCACAGGACGTTTTCCCTCTAAGTGCCCTACCAGTACTCTGCGCGCTGGCCTGCCCTCATCCATTTGAGCTACGTGACCCGCCCATCGCACCCTACGTGATTTAATAATACTGATTATGTCAGGGCTTCAATAGAGTTCGTGAACCTCTTCGTTATGCAATTTTCGCCACTATCCGCTAATGTCTCCATTTTTGCTCTGAAAATTTTCCTCAAAATTTTGTTTTCAAATACTCGAAACGGCTTTTCATTTTGCACAGTGATGGACTAAGTCTCATACACATACAGCATAACTGGTAGAATAATAGATTTGTATATTCTAGTCTTTAAATTCCTAGACAATATCCGTGATGAAAGTAATCTATTCAGTGAGAAGTAGCACGCATTTCCCGCCCGTAATCTCTTCTTCAGTTCGGATTCAATCTCATTTCTCGAAGTGATGTCCACGCCTAGATACTCAAATGTGTTCACTTTTTCAAACTGCATGTCTCCAACTCTTAACATTTACTGATCTACTGCTGTTGGCATTCTAGTAGTAACCAGGTATTTAGATTAGTCTTCACTTATCCTTAGACCTACATCTTCAATAGCCTTGATCAACGCATTCGCATTTGCTGTTACAGATTCTTTCCTATCGCTAATGATGTTTAGCTCATCTGCATACCCTAATATCTTAATATTTCCATTTAATTCCACACCCTCTAAATTATCTGCTGCCATTCGTACAATATATTCTAGGACTAAATTAAAAAGTAACGGAGACAGGGCATCTCCCTGCTTAAGTCCGTTCTTTATTACAATTTCTTCTGACTCCAATTTCCCCACGCGTACTCTACCTTTTGTGTTTTTCAAACTCGCTTCTATCCTTTAATGTAGTAAGTTATATTGGTTCCATTCTTTTCTGTGAATACTTTAGTGTCTGGTCACTTTAAAATGGTACTTAATTGCTAATGTCGATATCTTTTATTCCTCAACTGTATTCAGTTTTTTCTTGTACATTGTATTTAAAGTAATCTGTAATCTGCAATGGCTTGTTATTTTTCCAACAGCACATTATATTCTTCCTTCATCTCAATTGATTTCACCAAATACTTCAGTTTTAAATTTTTCGACATCTACCTCTTCCACTTAGAGTTTTCTTTCGTGTATGCTAACACATTAACTACACTTGTTAGCGCAATTTTTGTTAAATAGTTTTAATAGGAATTAGTTTAAGTCTGTTCGATGTATTGCTTCCTTTTGTTACGACTTGCGGATTAATATTATTCATTGTAACCAAAAGTAATTGGAGAGAAAAAACCTGGGTTGAGAAAAATGTGTTCTCTTACTGTAATATACTAATAATCCAACTTATTACGACCACTGCTCACCGCGAAGTCGAATGCCGCCTGGTGGCGTTGCGAACACGTGACGCGGTAACAAAAGTATATAAGCGGAGCAGAAACGGATGGTTGATTACCCTAGCGAAGATATGGGCTGTAAATATGGAAATCCACTGAGATAAGCGACTTTGACAAAGGGCAGATTATTGTTACACAAAGCCTGTGAAAGAGTATCTCGAAAACGGCGAAGCTCCTCGAATATTCACGTACTACCTTCATGAGCATTTACGAAAAGAGGTAGAAGGCCAGTGAAACTACGACTAGGCGCTAAATGGTTGGACGTCCAAGGCTCATGACACAACGTGGGGTTCGGAGGCTTGTCTGCCGTGTAAAGTAGGACAGATGATGATCTATGGCACCTCTGCCGAAACAACACAACGCTGGTGCACACACAAGTGTCTCTCGTCAGTTAAGATTGCAGTGGGCACGGGATTCGATCGTCGATCAATGGAAACGTTTCGGCTCTTCGGGTGAATCTCATTTTTCTACACTAGGTCGATTGATGTTTCCACAAACGCCGTCATCGAGCTGAACGGCGCCTCGAAACGTGCAGCGCGCTACAGACGCTGGCTGGCGGGAGCAGTATTATGTTATGAGAGACTTCTCCTGTGCTTGCGTGGAACCTGCGGCAGTAATCGAAGACACATTGACAGCTGCGGACGTCCTGAATCTCTCTATATGCTTCATGTCTTCCCCGATGTCGATGTCATCTGTCGACAGTGTAATTGTCCGTGTCTCGGAGCAGGACCGGTGCTATAGTGGCCTGATGAGCATTATAGTAAACTCACATGCATGTCTCACCGACCAAATTCGTTTGATGTAAATCCTATGGAGTCCATCTGAGTCTCTACCGAGTGACGCGATTGTGTAACCAAGTCAGCGGCCCGTTATTTACTCGATTTACGTGACCCGTGCACAGACATCTAACGCCACATAGCTCCAAAAAGCTACCAACAAACTTCAAGGTCCCTGACATGAAGAATCAATGACGCATCTCTTTCCAAAGACGGACAAACAAGCTATTAAGCAGTCATAATGTATTGGCTCATCAGTATAATATATATGTTGGCCATCTGTAGTCTGTGTCACTACTTACACGTAGTTAATAGGTAAATAATTGTAGATGTAGGCAAATCTAAGATATTTTATATGCTTTTCTTATTTTCTGGATTGTGTGCTTGTACGTCAGTCAACTTTTGTGCATTCTTTTTTCCCAGTAGACTAACTACAGAAACTGTTAAAGACAACAGAGCAGCTGTCCTGTAAGCCAGTCAATAGTTTACACCAGAGAGCAGTGATTGGCACAGAGTAGCGTGTAGCTTATTGTAAATACTGTCCGTTGTCAGGCAGGCGAACTACTGCCCTAAACATACTCCACGCGACGGATTCAGGCCAGTATGGGTAGTATTATACTGTGGGGGACATTTACCAGGACTTTCATTGTAGCAACTGAATACCCTATGACAGCCGTAGAGTACTTGAACTTCATTGCAGGTCACCTGCGTCTCCTCATGACTGAAGTCTTCCTCAACAGCTGTAAGATCTCCCAGCAACATAACTGTGCCTCACACAAGGACAGAATCATGCTGTAATAGTTTGATGAGCATGATAGTGAACTGCCGTTAATATCTCGGTCAGATCTGAATCCAGTGGAACACATCAAGTACCAGCTTCAGGCCCACAAACCATTGAGGCGTAATTTATGGGAATTGCGTGACCTGTGCATAGACACTAGGTGTCGCATGCTTAGTCATCTGGACCCACGTGCGTAGACGCCTGGCGCCACATGGATAGACACAGGCACGGACACCTTATGTCACGGATATAGACATCTCGTGGCAAGTCATAGAAACCCAGTGTCATGTGCATAGACACATGGTGCCATGTGTATAGACATCTGGCGCCATGGGCATAAACATATGGTGCCACATGGATAGGCACAGGCATGGACACCTTGTGTTATGGGTATAGACATCTTGTGCTAAATCATAGAAACCCAGTGTCATGTGGATAGACACATGGTGCCATGTGTGTAGACATCTGGCGCCATGAGCATAAACATCTGGTGCCACATGGATAGGTACCTGGTGCCACAGGCATAAACATATGGTCCCACATGCATAGACATCTGATGCCAAATGCATACACACCTGGTATCAAGCGCACAGACATCTGGTACCACATACCTCCAGAAGCCTCCCAAGCACCTGTCAAATCGATGCCATATGGAATCGCTGCCGTATTGCGTCCCGAAGATGGGCCAACGCGCTATTATGCTGGTGGCCATAAATTTTTCGCTTATCACTTCATTACGACAACAATGAAAAATTGGGTGTATGTAATTTATTTATACGAATTTAGGCCGGCCGCGGTGATCTAGCGGTTCTAGGCGCGCAGTCCGGAACCGCGCGACTGCTACGGTCGCCGGTTCGAATCCGGCCTCGGGCATGGATGTGTGTGATGTCCTTAGTTTAGTTAGGTTTAAGTAGTTCTAAGTTCTACGGGACTGATGACCACAGATGTTAAGTCCCATAGTGCTCAGAGCCATTTGAACCATTTTTTATACGAATTTAAAAATACTATACTGTACCCTTAATAAACCTAAATTCAGCCCTTACTGACCTCACAACACATGGGTAGGTGCAAATATTGCAACAAAATAAGCAGAAGCTAGCCCAATATGATTCAGTGCTTCAGCAACACGCAGATATGCAGCAGGTGTTACAGAATAACCCCCAGATAGAGCATCACAAAGCGCAACAGACTGCGGCAAGACAGCAACATTGACATTGAGAAGTGAACGAAAATCATAGAATTTCAGGTCACGGTGGCAAAGTAGTTCAGGGTTAATTAGTACTTTATTTGTTCATGAATCGCTTTACATGTCAGCGTAATACAATAATAAAACATAATTAAGATGAAAAACCTGCTGTGGTATAGGTAAGTCACACAATGTGCTGCTGTTGCTTTAACCCTAATACTACCAGAACTTTTTTGTTACACTGATGTCCGCTGGGGTCATTATGACCCCAAGTAATTAACACAGGATATATTGGCCGTATTTTATTTATTTCAATGAACTGACATAAAAGCATACGTTACTGATTGAAACCAGATGTATATAAGCCCTTACAGATCTTGTCTTAATCCTTGATCTTATAGAACCTTACGTTTAAAACAAAACAACTCTTTACATTTAAAACAAAGAATCTCTGAATGCTGTTTACAGATAAAAGAAAAGCATCTTCTGCACGTTTCTGAATATTTTCTATCCACTGAACGTTCGCATAGGGAGCACTGTCCACGTTTTGCACCCGCATGCGCTTCTGATGAAGAATGAGGACGAGGAAGAGAAGCTTTGCTGCGCCGACTTCTGTTTTTCTGTACTAGACTCGTTCCCAGTTCCAGAAGAAATTCTCTTCTTTTGTAGCTTATTTTTTTTATTCCAGTCAGGATTTAAGTCCAGTCAAATTATGAAAGCACTTAGTGCATTGATATCCAAAATATTACGAAAAATAACCAAGAGCTATCTTCTTGTCCTACGTTTTGTGGCTAGGTCTTGACTAACTTGTTCATTGTGTCTACACCTGATTTAGTTGCATTATAGTCTAGGATTATACTAGGTTTTGCTGCTTCGCCGTCACCTATTTCCTCTCTTAAGTGTGTAGTACTCAGCAATGTCACTATCTTATCCTTTTTGGGCAATAGGAGACTACTGTAGCTGACTCCTGGAATCTGAAGAGACTTGAAGCTGCAGTTCTTCCCCTCGTTTCGATAAATTCTGCAGGTAGTTCACGACGACATTTTCTTAGTGTTCCTGGCAGTGTCATTTGTTTTCTAGTTCCTTTGCCAACTCCAAACTTGTAAGAAATTATCTGTTGTGATATTTCTACCACTCCCAGATAAATGTTCTGTCAATTTTAAAACTATTCTTTTCCCATGATTTATTTCTTTGGGCTGGCCTTTGCTCTTTCCTGTGTACACCTGCAGGTGTGTGACATAGTAATTAGTGCTGTCACCTGCAGCCCATATCTCTATATCATACTTTCTAGGTTTTGAGGGGATGTACTGGCGAAATGGACATCTAACCCTAAAAGTTACCAGTTGTTCATCAACTGTAATATTCTCGAGTGGTTCGTATACATATGTAATGTGCTTACCGAGTGTTCAAATAAATCCATTATAGGAGCCAATTTATCAGGGCTACGATTCTGTCACCGGTGCTGAGCATCGTCAAACCGAATACAGTGTGATATTTCTGAAAAAAAAATTCCTAGCCATAGAACAATTGAAAATATGTCGGCCATGCTCTTTGTTCCAAAATTCACTATGCCCTCATTGTGATCTTTGTACACCCCTGAAAGAATAACCATACCAAGAAAGCATTCAAATTCTTTCCAACAAGCTCTGTCCATTTGTAACTGAAAGTAATTTTACCTTCTTTGTTGGTCCACCTCAAAATAATCTGGAAAATGTTGGTCCTCACAAATAATGCAAATGCTGACTAGACATTATTTAAGTTTCTTACAGTATGGCTTGTGGGATCTTCAATATATTTTGTGCTAACCGTCTCTCATGTAATCTAAGAGAGCTTTTCCCCATGTTTCATTTCCATTTCTCGACCTGAAAAGATGGGTTTACTATTGTACATAAGTACTTACACATTATTATTGTTAGTACTATGATTAAAATTTTTGCAAACATATGGTAGATTATATATACTTACTTGAAAACATTATGGTTTGAGATGTCAGCAACTTCAGGAAGTAGAGTTTCCAAATCTCCAACATCTTCATCAGATTGTTCAGTTGATTCACTACCACCAGAAATAATAGCATCAATCTCTTCATCGTCATCAGACGGTATATCTCCTAATTCCTCTTTTTCATTCAAAATTGCTTGTATTTCAGCACTACTCAAACGTTTCCTAGTCATAATGTAGTTCTTGCACACACTGAGGCAAAACACTAGCAACAACTGAGGCGATACACAACGACGGCTGAGGCAAGAAACGGCAACAATGGGTATAAGTAATTAGTGGGGATATTAGTTTCATTGTTGCATGTGTTTTGTATAACATCTGTTCAACGTAACACTCGTCATTCTGTTTTCATAATGTTACATTCAACAAACAAAACAAAAATTTGAATTGGTACTCAGGGCATAGCCCACGGATAAATTTTAATATGTTGTAATTGTAAAACTGAACAACATGTCATTGCATACAATCAACTTAGAGAGACAAACTCATAATTTTGAAAATAATAGTTTTCATAACAAGGGAGATATACGTTTCAAATGTGCTTATGGGGTCAAATTGTCCCCAGTGGTACTAGGAGGGTTAAATAGTTGTCAATTAAATATGTAGATGTATAGTTAGCTCACACATTGTGCAACTCTTGTTTTCTTGAGACAGACTCACCAACGTTTCATAAATCATCGCTTGTGCGAAACTCAGCTTACCCTTTCCTCGCATGATGTGCTATGAATTATGGATGGACCGTGCGGGGTAGCCGCGCGGTCTTGGGCGCCTTGTCACGGTCCGTGCGGCTCCCCCCGTCGGAGGTTCAAGTCCCTCCTCGGGCATGGGTGTGTGTGTTGTCCATAGCGTAAGTTAGTTAAGTTAGATTAAGTAGTGTGTAAGTTTAGGGACCTAACCACAGATTTCCAAATAAATTTCCAATGGGTGAAGGACAAACAGGCAATTTCCATATTTCTAGATTTACAGGAAGCATTTGACGCGGTGCCACACTGCAGACTGTTAACAAAGGTACGAGCGTATGGAATAAGTTCCAAGATATGTGAGTGGCTGGAGGACTTCTTCAGTAACAGATCCCAGGGTGTTATCCTCGACGCCGACTGTTCATCAGAGACAAAGGTATCGTCAACAGTCCCCAGGGAAGTGTGACAGGACTGCTATTATTATCTACACTCCTGGAAATTGAAATAAGAACACCGTGAATTCATTGTCCCAGGAAGGGGAAACTTTAATGACACATTCCTGGGGTCAGATACATCACATGATCACACTGACAGAACCACAGGCACATAGACACAGGCAACAGAGCATGCACAATGTCGGCACTAGTACAGTGTATATCCACCTTTCGCAGCAATGCAGGCTGCTATTCTCCCATGGAGACGATCGTAGAGATGCTGGATGTAGTCCTGTGGAACGGCTTGCCATGCCATTTCCACCTGGCGCCTCAGTTGGACCAGCATTCGTGCCGGACGTGCAGACCGCGTGAGACGACGCTTCATCCAGTCCCAAACATGCTCAATGGGGGACAGATCCGGAGATCTTGCTGGCCAGGGTAGTTGACTTACACCTTCTAGAGCACGTTGGGTGGCACGGGATACATGCGGACGTGCATTGTCCTGTTGGAACAGCAAGTTCCCTTGCCGGTCTAGGAATGGTAGAACGATGGGTTCGATGACGGTTTGGATGTACCGTGCACTATTCAGTGTCCCCTCGACGATCACCAGTGGTGTACGGCCAGTGTAGGAGATCGCTCCCCACACTATGATGCCGGGTGTTGGCCCTGTGTGCCTCGGTCGTATGCAGGCCTGATTGTGGCGCTCACCTGCACGGCGCCAAACACGCATACGACCATCATTGGCACCAAGGCAGAAGCGACTCTCATCGCTGAAGACGACCCGTCTCCATTCGTCCCTCCATTCACGCCTGTCGCGACACCACTGGAGGCGGGCTGCACGATGTTGGGGCGTGAGCGGAAGACGGCCCAACGGTGTGCGGGACCGTAGCCCAGCTTCATGGAGACGGTTGCGAATGGTCCTCGCCGATACCCCAGGAGCAACAGTGTCCCTAATTTGCTGGGAAGTGGCGGTGCGGTCCCCTACGGCACTGCGTAGGATCATACGGTCTTGGCGTGCATCCGTGCGTCGCTGCGGTCCGGTCCCAGGTCGACGGGCACGTGCACCTTCCGCCGACCACTGGCGACAACATCGATGTACTGTGGAGACCTCACGCCCCACGTGTTGAGCAATTCGGCGGTACGTCCACCCGGCCTCCCGCATGCCCACTATACGCCCTCGCTCAAAGTCCGTCAACTGCACATACGGTTCACGTACGTCCACGCTGTCGCGGCATGCTACCAGTGTTGAAGACTGCGATGGAGCTCCGTATGCCACGGCAAACTGGCGGACACTGACGGCGGCGGTGCACAAATACTGCGCAGCTAGCGCCATTCGACGGCCAACACCGCGGTTCCTGGTGTGTCCGCTGTGCCGTGCGTGTGATCATTGCTTGTACAGCCCTCTCGCAGTGTCCGGAGCAAGTATGGTGGGTCTGACACACCGGTGTCAATGTGTTCTTTTTTCCATTTCCAGGAGTGTATATACAATGATCAACAAAACATTATGACCACTGCCAACTGTGATGTTGGATGTCGAATGGTCGCGGTACAGACATTTGAAGCGACAACGAAAGTATGTTAGCGTAGCAGACAGGGACGGAGGATAACCCTATCGAAGACATGGGCTGCAAATGGGGAAATCCATTGAGATAAGCGACTTCAACGAAGTGCAGATTATTATTACGCAAAGACTGTGAACGAGTACTTCGAAAACGGCGAAGGTGGTCGAAAGTTCACATGCTATTGTCGTGAGCATCTACGGAAAGAAGTAAAAGAACAGTGAAACTACCAGTTGGCGCTAAATGGTTGGACGTCCTCTACTCTTCACAGAACGCGGGATTCGGAGGCTTGTCTGCTCCGTAAAGTAGGATAGATGGTTATCTGAGCCATCTCTGCTGTAAGAGCACAACGCTGGTGCACGCACAAGTGTTTCAGAGCACACCGTTCATCGTACATTGTTGAACATGGAGCCCCGCAGCAGACCACCCTTACGTGTTCACATGTCGTCCCACCGACACAGTTAGTTACGATTGAAGTGGGCGCGGGACCATCGGGATTCGACCGTCGATCAATGAAACGCGTTGGCACTTCGGGTGAATAGCATTTTTTCCATACTAGGTAGGTGATCGTCTCCACAAACGCCGCCGTCGAGGTGAACGGCGACTCGAAGCGTGCAGCGCGCCACGGACGCAGGTTGGTGGGACCAGTGTTATGCTGTGGGAGACATTCTCCTGCGTTTGCGTGGGACTCGTAGTAGAATCGAAGACACGATGACAGCTGCGAACTACTTACACCCCTTCATGCTTGATTTCTTCCCAGACGGCGATGTCAAGTTTCAGCAGTATAATTGTCCATTTCTCGTAACCAGAACCGTGCTACAGTGGTTTGAGCAGCATTATCGTGGACTCACGCTGATGTCTCGACGACCAATTTGACTGATGCAAATCCTTTGGAATCCATCTGAGTCGCTATAGGACGCCACTACCGTGTATGCGAATCAGTGGTCCATTACTTACACGAATGACATGACCTGTCCGTAGATATGTAATGCCACATACCTCCACAAACCTACCAAGAAACTGTCGGATCCGTGATAAGTAGAATCGGTGACGTTTTTCGTTCCTAAAATGGACAAACAAGCTATAAAGCATATGGTCATAATGTTCTGGCTCATCAGTGTACATAAATGATCAGGGTGGACAGAAATATGTTTTTTTAATGATATTTTGGTGTTTGGGTAGGTGTCGTCGTTGAGCGACCGTAAGAGATACAAGATGACTTAGACGAAACTTCTAGTTGGCGTGATGTATGGCACCTACTCTAAATGTAGAAAAATGTAAATTCATGCGGATCAGTAGGAACAACAAACCCATAACATTCTAACATCAGATGTAGTATTAGAGGTGCTCTGCTTGACACAGTCACATCGTTAGATATCTGGAGGTAGCGTTGCAAAGCGATATGGAATGGAACGAGTATGTGAGGCTAGTAGTAGGGAAGGCGATTGGTCGACTCTATTTTATTGGAAGAATTTTAGGAAAGTGCGACTAATCTGTGAAGGAGACCATATTATAGCACGGGTAGTACGACCTATTCTCGACTACTGCTCAAGTATTTGGCATTCATAGCAGGTCGTATTAAAGGAAGATACCAAAGCAATTCAGAGGTGGGCTGCTATATTTGTTTCCCGTAGGTCCGAAGGACACACAGCTGTTATGGAGATGCTTCGGAAACTCAAATGGGAACTCCTAGGAGGAAGGCGATGTTCTTTTCTAGGAACAATATTGGGAAAATTTACAGAATCGGCATGAAGGTAACTGCAGAGTGGTTCTACTGCTGCCAACATGCATTCCACGTAAGGACCACGACGATACGATACGAGAAATTAGGGCTCATACAGAGACACATAAAAAGTAGATTTTTTTTCCTCGCTCTGTTTGCGAGTGAAATAGGAACGGTAGTACAGGGTATCTTCCGCCACTCATCGTGCGGTGGCTTGCGGAGTATGTACACTGACGCGCCAAACAAACTGGTATAGGCATGCGTATTCAAATGCAGGGATGTGTAAACAGGCAGAGTACAGCGCTGCGGTCGGCAAAGCCTATGTAAGACAACAAGTGTCTGGCGCACTTGTTAGATAGGTTACAGTGTCCAGATTTAAGTGTGCTTGAACGTGGTGTTATAATCGGCGCACGAGCGATGGGACACAGCATCTTCGAGGTAGCGATGAAGTGGAGATTTTCCCGTACGGCTATTTCACGAGTGTACTGTGAATATCCGGTAAAAATAAAATCTGCGACATCGCCATGGCCGGAAAAAGATGCTGCAAGAACGGGACCAACGACGACTGAAGAGAATCGGTCAACGTGACAGAAGTGCAACCCTTCCGCAAATTGTCGCAGATTTCAGCGCTGGGCCATCAACAAGTGTCAGCGTACGAACCATTCAACGAAACATCATCGATATGAGATTTCGGGGCCGAAGGCCCACTCTAGTACCCTTGATGACTGCATGACAAAAAGCTCTACGCCTCGTCTGGGCCCATCGAGACCGACAATGGACTGTTGATGACTGGAAACATGCTGCCTGGTCGGACGAGTCTCGTTACAAACTGTATCGAGTGGATGGAAGTGTACGGGTACGGAGACAACCTCATGAATCCACGGACCATGCATGTCAGCAGGAGACTCTTCAAGCAAGTGGAGGTTCTGTAATGGTGTGGGGCGTGTGCTGTTGGAGTCATATGGGATCCCTGATACTGCTACATACGACTCTGCCAAGTGACACGTACAAAAGCGTCATTTCTGGTCACCTGTATCCATTCATGTCCATTCTGCATTCCGATGGACTTGGACAATTCTAGCAGGACAATGCGACGCCCTACACATCCAGAATTGCTACAGAGTGGCTCCAGGGACACTCTTCTGATTTTAAACACTTTCGCTGGCCACCAAACTCGCCAGACATGAAAATTTTTGAGCATATCTGTAATACCTTGCAACGTGTTGTTCAGAAGAGATCTCTACCCCCTTGTAATCTCACGGATTTGTGGACAGCCCTGCAGGATTCATGGTGTCAGTTCCCTCCAGCATCACTTCAGACATAAGTCGAGTCCAGCCACGTCGAGCTGCAGCACTTCTGCAAGTTCGTGGGGACTCTACACGATATTAGGCAGGTGTACCGGTTTCTTTGGTTCAAAAAATGGTTCAAATAGCTCTAAGCACTATGGGACTTAACAACTATGCTCATCAGTCCCCTAGAACTTAGAACTACTTAAACCTAACTAACCTAAGGACATCACACAACACCCAGTCATCACGGGGCAGAGAAAATCCCTGGGTTTCTTTGGCTCTCCAGTGTATGTAGACGTAGATGTAGGTACAGCAGAATTCTTAATAACAAATCCACATCAGTTTGCCTGTTTGATAAGTCGAGAGTTTCTAACTTGAATCCAAATTTCACCGAAGGCTAGACTGATGTTTCAGATGACACCGTTTATCAATTTATTCATTGTATCTGGCAAGATTGTGGAGTTGACGCCAGAGTGGACGAGTGGCTGCATTCAGCTTACTTGCTCGTGACACTTCGCGTGCAGTGGAGTGGCTGTCTGGTTCAGCCCTGTTGTGCAACTGGCGCCACGGGGCTGGCGCCAGCGGCCGCGGCCTGCCGCTGGCAGCTTGCATAACCGGGGCTCGACGTTCCCCCGGGTAAACTGCAGCGGGCGCCGCTAAAGCGAAATAACAGCTTCAGAGTCCCGGCTACCTGCAGGGCTTTCTGCGAGCGTCGCCGCGAGATGGGAAACCCGTATAATGGAATTCTGCTGGAATGTCCACCCGAAAAATAAAGCTAACGTGAGTTTTTTTACAATGCTTTTATCGGTATAACGCTGTTTACAGAAATAGCTGTATTCTGCCTATAGTGTTTTTAGTCTAACATTCGTTGTTGCTGCCTTCAGTCCAATACCGGTATGATGTAACTCTCGACGATACTTTATCCTATGTAGGCTTCTTCAACTCTGCACATAACTACTGCAACCCACATCCATTTCATCATCCTTACTATACTGAAACCATGAACTCCGTCTACAATTCTTATCAGCGCGAGCTCTCCCCTCTCCCAACTTCCTTCTATAACCGAACTGCCAATTCCTTGAGGACTCAGTAAGTGTCCTATTAACCGATTTTTCCTTCAGTCAAGCTGGACCATAAACTCCTACTTTCCTTATCTCGAATCAGTAGCACTTTCTTGGTTATCCGATCTAACTATCTAATCTTCAGCATTCTTCAACCACATTTCGAAAATTTCTATCCTCCTCTTGCCTTAAATGTTTATCTTCGACGGTTCATCGTACAAGTCTACACTTCAGATACCTAGAGAAACGGCTTCCTAACACATACAAATTACTCGTTTAATCAAAGTTCTGAAATTTACGCCTTTTTTGCTATTTCCATTCTGCATTTCATATCGTCTAGAGACTTATACGCTGAAAGATATCTTCAACGTACTCACCTTCCACGTTGTTCATTTAAGTATGTGTATGGTAAGTTGAGAACAACTAGATCTTGAACGCATAGGAAATATATCCGGCAAAGGAAAGCTACTAACGAGGAAACGGATATTGGTATTCTTCCCACTGTGGTTCGAGATCATTATGTTAGCTCGCGTCAAATCGCAAGGGAATCTGGCATGAGCCAGAGTACTGTTGTTCATGTTCTGCATCGCCATAAATATCATCCTTACCATATCAGTCTCCACCAAAAATTAACTGGTACGGATTGTATGCGTCGCATTCAATTTTGTCGATAGGCTCAACTTCATATTCAGAGGCACGACACATTTATTAATTTGATTTTATTTACTGACAAGGCTACGTTCACGAACTATGGAAATTTTCATCTGCGTAACATGCATTGGCTGTGGCAATTTTCACGCCAAAAAAACCGTGGTCGGTGATTGTATGGTCTGGAATTCTGGAGGACAGAATTAAAGGCTCATATTTCATCGAAGGAAATGTTAATGGTAGGAACTGCACCACATTTCTGCAAGAAACATTAGGTCTGTTACTGGAAGAAATTCCTTTAGGAAGAAGGAACAGAATGTGGTATCAACACGATGGGTGTCCGGCACATTTTTCGCTGGTTGCTAGAAATGAGTTGCAGAGACAATTCCCAAATCGTAGGATTGGACGAGGAGGAAATGTGTCGTGGCCGGCTCGTTCGCCAGACTTGACGCCTCTGGATTTTTTATTGTGAGGATTCGTAAAAGACATTGTTTATAGAGACGTTCCAACTACACCTAAAGATATGCGAGAGAGAATTGTTAGAGCATGTGCTTCGATAAGTGCCTATGTGATAAAGAATACCACTCAATCCATGATAAGAAGGTTGCAGCACTTCATTGATACCAATGGTCATCACTTCGAACACATTCTGTAAATGGACGTCCATGCCACCTTTTTGGCCTTCGTTGACCTTCAAAGACCTTACTTTTACACATCATTGGATTCGTCTCCGTAGCCGCTATCAGAAAATAAGTACCAAACTATAGCATCCTTGAACCGTGAATTTACTTTCAAACCTTCTCTTAAGAATTTACTTTATTTACTAATGATTCATCAAGAAGATAAACACATTTAATCACACTGTGTGAGTGTGGAAGTAGTTGCCAGTGGGTAACTGATGAAAACAAATTAAATTTCTTTCAACAAATGGAAATTTTATTCCTAAAACCTCTCTTTTAAAAAAACAGATTTAAAATTATAATCAGAAAGCACCCTCAAAATATCAAGTTACAATGTTATTCAGAGGCAAAAAGAGCAAATATTGACAGTATGAGCTTTCGGGCTGAGAACCTTGCCACTGCCTTTTGACACGGCCATAGTCACGACCGCTCACAACAACCTCTGAAAGACGACACTGGTGCAAATCCGCAACACACCAGATTACTTTAAACTAAAAATTTTGACAACTCACACAAGCACATAAACTATGCACCTCGCAGAAGAGATATAAATGGTACAAAACACTAACATTAAAAAAATTAACTTGCCACCGAAGGTGCAACTTGATTTATCAAAAAAAAAAAAAAAATAAAACCTCTTACGGTGGATGGGTGGCAACTTTATATACTAAAATGACCATTTAAATAAACACCTATGAAATGCAGTCTTACATAAAATATACCAAACATGCTCTAGATTTACACATATACCGCCTCTCAAGATGATAGGCAAGATAAAAACATATTTCAGGAATTCGGCCGTTACACTTCAATCAATAAATTCGTTAACACACCGAATCCGACAAACATGACAGAGGCAGCTATTAACGTATGGCAGATTGACAGGGAGATTACTGAACAACCCGAACCGCAGGTTGCTGTAACCCTCCCCTACTCCACAAGGGAAAAACGGACCACCTAATTCATAAATAACCACCTTCCCGCGGGTGGGCAAACGGAGAAGAATGGTGGGACGACCCAAAAACAAAGAGGCTGGTGACCTCACTAAGAAAACAAGTAGAATTTAACAAGTAAATGAAACAACATATCTCCAATTACTTAACTTCTAATAAACTGCGATTTCTGGCGAAGACCTGGCGCAGCCCCCCAACGCTCTCACGAACCGTCCGCTGCCAGCCGCTTCAACGGACGCACGAAGCCGCGCCGATCTCCCGTCGCAGCTCGCACCGGCCAGACCGATGTCGTGGGTTGACTCCTGTTGCTCTCGTGTCGACCGCGAAGCCACTACCCCTCGCTATACGGCACGGCCCACTGGACTCCCGTGTCGACCTCACATGCGCCGACGCTCAAGGCGGACAACTCGTGTCTCAGTGCGTGACCGACCAACAGATCGAACCAACCTCCAACGAGCAACTCGAGCAGACTGGCGGCCTAACGCGCAGACTCAGATGCAGGAACTCATCCCCGACCGGGCGACCACTAGCTGAGTTCTGATACTGGCGGAGTGACAAGACTCTCATTTGCCGGCTTTAAAGTTTGATCCAAACGACAGACATACTAGCAATCCCACGACAGACAGACACTAACTGCCGCACAAAAGCGAACGAGAGACAGACCAGCAGCTGGTGACGCGAGACTGACCCAGACTGGCTCCGACTGACTAACCGGCCAGACTCGCCACCTATAGAACTCATAGCACCCCTTAAATGCACGTGAACAGGCCACCTTTCCCCTTTTCCACCAGAGGGAGACACCAAAGTTGCAACTGCCACAACGGCGCCACCGCCAGAAACGGAGAGCGACTGCTTCAGACTACGCGCTGCGGTGCGCTCTTAAAAACAGCAAATTTTAACACGGCTCAATCCCATTTTAAAAGAAACCGAAGCTGACCATATCTCTGACGCGACCACACCTAGCTCAACAAACCAACGTCATATTATGGCCCCCATTGTCCCATGTAACTTTTGTCCCACAAACTTTACAGCTCCTATCATACTTTCGGAGTTAATCTTGTTGGCAATAGTTAGTGACTCACCCTGTATTCAAAATTGATTCCATTCGATAGTGGGCGCCTAGCACAGCAACTGATTATGAATTTTTTGAAATAAGGCTGTCTTGGCTGCCAGTTGATTTTATCTATTTATTGTCCGAGGAGGAGGAGGAGATTAGTGTTTAACGTCCCGTCGACAACGAGGTCATTAGAGACGGAGCGCAAGCTCGGGTGACCGAAGGATGGGGAAGGAAATCGGCCGTGCCCTTTCAAAGGAACCATCCCGGCATTTGCCTGAAGCGATTTTAGGGAAATCACGGAAAACCTAAATCAGGATGGCCGGAGACGGGATTGAACCGTCGTCCTCCCGAATGCGAGTCCAGTGTGCTAACCACTGCGCCACCTCGCTCGGTATTTATTGTCCGGTTTCTTACGGGTAATAAGTTGATCTAAAGAGGCGAAACGTCTCATAGCCAATAAATAAATAAAAACTAATTTACAACTAAGATTGTTTTATTTCAAGCTATTTTTTGTATATGTAGGCCGGTCGAGGTGGCCGAGCGGTTCTAGGCGCTACAGTCTGGAACCGCGCGACCGCTACGGTCGCAGGTTCGAATCCTGCCTCGGGCATGGATGTGTGTGATGTCCTTAGGTTAGTTAGGTTTAAGTAGTTCTAAGTTCTAGGGGACCGATTGTAGTGTCGGCAGACTTGCCAACACTACGCACACTAATTGAAAGAGGCGGCCAAGATGCACGCGCTAACTCACGAAGGATGGAGTGAGGTCTGAAACAGGATACGTAATGAATGCTATAAAGAAAAGTACGTAGCTTCTCGAATACTTAACTTTAATCCATCCTTTGTATACATCGTTCTTGATGAGACATCTGGAGATTGTGGCGATACAAGTGAGGCTCTTTAGATACAAGCTATCTAAGGCTAATGGCGCCTTGCTAGACGTAGCCATGGACTTAGCTGAAGGCTATTCTAACTGTCTCTCGGCAAATGAGAGAAAGGCTTCGTCAGTGTAGTCGCTAGCAACGTCGTCGTACAACTGGGCGAGTGCTAGTCAGTCTCTCGAGACCTGCCGTGTGGTGGCGCTCGGTCTGCGATCCTGACAGTGGCGACACGCGGGTCCGACATGTACTAATGGGCCGCGGCCGATTTAAGCTACCACCTAGCAAGTGTGGTGTCTGGCGGTGACACCACACCGATGACCTCAGAAGTTAAGTCCCATAGTGCTCAGAGCCATTTGAACCATTTTGTATAAGTAGAGAAAGCAATGCAGAAAAATGGTTAACCAACTAAGCAATGAAAAGGTTTCTTCCGGCAGACGCTTGAATTTTATATGAAATAACGTTGATTTAGATTTCTTCAGCCGATCTTCCAAGGTAAGTCGCAGGGCCAGTATCGCTGCACGTTAACTTACATTTGTCCGGAATACAAACTGTTCTTTCCCGAGAACGGCATCTACTAGTAATTCCATTCTGCCGTAATTAATTCATGCCAATATTTTTTGATAGTGACTTAGACTTATACAACTTACGATCATGGAAATGTCGCAACGTACCCAGAAGTCTTTTAAAGGAAAAAGTCAGAGATATTAAAATGTTTATCTATATATCTCCGAAATGTAAAGAATAACGAAAATAGTTAAATAATAACATTCAATGTGACAGTTTACTTAACTATTCTAAACTTAATTATGGACAATAAATGAGGAAAGTTTGGCCGTTGGCTACATGCGGGAACAACACCAGCATTCATCGGGATGATTTATGGATATCTTTCCATCCACACCTGTGGGCGACTGACCGAGTAAACACGTTTTTCTGCAAATAGTTTGTTTCACTAACCGAGTTACCTAAGCTCGACTAACGAGTCGTCGTTGTAGCTTCAGGGCACGCAGCTGTCAGTCCTACTTTTCAAAATTCACTGAAACTCTCTGGCATAGTTCTCTGGACTAGCGCTCTCGGGGGAAAGGCTATCGCGGGGATGTGGCTTACTTAGCCACGGTTAGCGAAGCGGTTGTTTTTGAAACGAAGTTTTCGCGCTGCAGCAGAATATGCGCTTTTTGAAACTTCTCGTCTACTTAAAACTGCGTGCCGGACAAGAAAATTGTTTTATCTGGGAGTTTCAAAACAGCGCGCACACTGTTTTAGAATGAATGATTCATTCTCATCTTTATTACTACGATTTGATTCACTTAAACCAGTTATAAGTAACTTAATGCAATAATGCGTGTCTTCTGTCGTAACGGATAAACAATATTTTCATATTCATTTCGTTGAATAGCTAGTGTACGTTCAACTGGAGCAACGCAACTCCTGCAGGGAGTAAAAAGAGTCTGCCACGAAAAAACGTTCCATATTGGGTCTTCAAATCTCCGATTACTCGCTAACATATTTCCACTCTCCTCAAACGATACTGGAAACGAAACATTTTTTTATCAGTAATGAATGCTGTTGTTTATATTCATAAGTGATCGTATCTATAGCAGTGTCAGTGATACAATCCTCAGATGCTACGAAAAAGCCCTTGTCATTCTACCACACTTTGACATACTAAGAAGACAAAATCGATGGTAATATCTCTTAGTACTTGTAACAACATAGAGTATTGCTTCGTATGTGGAACACAACGTGCCTCGATGGCCACGAGCACTCTCGAATTTCATTTTTCAGCCACCAGTATTTCGACATTTGACGTTGTCCTCCATGTTTTCCTATCTTGTGCTAATCTTTTCATATTTATGTGACTACTGCACCCAGCCTCTGCCATAATCTGTATTGCATATTCTAGTCTCGGTATTGCCTACAATTTCTCCCTCGTGTATCTTGTCTAGTGCCGAGTAATGAGTAATTACTCCTGGATGTCGTGCCACATCTGCCAGTAACCTGACCCTTACTCCTGTAAGGACTTTTGTAACGTGCTAAAATTTACGAGGCATTAGTCACGGGAAAAGGAAACATATATTGTCCAACCTTCTTCACTGATCACCCATCAACCCGTAAGGAGATAAGAATAAGAATATGAGTTAAAGGTTCATATAATTTTTTGTGATTCTTGCTGTAAATAGCAGATCAAAATTTTTGCAGTTGGAAGGAATGGAGAAATATACCGCGAGCTGTTGGTACCTAGCTACGCTGAAACTATGTTGCGGCAAAGAGTATACAGGTGGTGAGAAGCACTCTGAAAAGCTTGTAATGGTGACGCTGAGAAATAACTCTTAAAAAAGTCGCTATGTTGCGCAGTTTCCGAGTTAATTACATTGATGTTACCCAGTCAGACTGTTGCGCGCGAAAACTATAGCGGCGCGCTGGAGACGGTGTCAAATGGTTCAAATGGCTCTGAGCACTATGGTACTTAACATCTGAGGTCATCAGTCCCCTAGAACTTTGAACTGCTTAAACCTAACTAACCTAAGGACATCACACACGTCCATGCCAGAGGCAGGATTCCAACCTGCGACCGTAGCGGTCATGCAGTTCCAGACTGCAGCGCCTAGAACTGCTCGGCCACTCCGGTCGGCCAGAGACGGTGTCGCCAAACGCGTTCTTGCAACAACGTTACGAGCTTTTCAGACTGTATCTGAGCACCCTGTATAACGAGACAGCTGCCGACTGCTGGAAGATATAACGATGGTTGTTATAAAAGTACTAGTAGCGCTATTTGTTTATCGAATCTTAATGCTTCCTGAAATTAAGTCTTGGTCTTTTGGCAGCACGCTTCTGATCGTGATATAGTCAAGTCGCCAAACAGAGGGTCATACGGTTTTGATCTTGGCATGGTCGAATTGTCAGGTGGAACTTTGGTGGGTCAGTTTGAAGGCTTGGATTCCTGTTACTAGTGAAACGTCATCAGGCTGATTTAGAAAAAGTAGTCTAAATCGAGTTTTCGCTAGTCTCTAGAGCTACTGGAGCATATTGTCCTTTAAACTATTAGATAATGAACGGAATTCCATTTAATGGCTACTTCAAGGGTACTGTTTTAGAAAAATATGGGGTTGGTAAAACCTCTAATGACCGTAATACGATCATTTATTGATATCAACTCGAATGCAATTTTATTGGTGTATGAAGGGTAATATCTGGATCAGCGTAAGTTCGGATTGCCTCCTGGGTGTAGTAATGGTTCGGCGCGGAGAAATTCTGAGTGGGTGTGGTTTCTGTTTCGCGGTTTGTGAAGAATTTATTTAGTTGCATTAAGCACTCGATGAGCAGATATGCTGTTGTGGCAGGTATTACGTTATTATTACTGGAAAGTTCGAGTTGATCGTAAGCCATATGTGACTTTAACTTAACAAGGTCATTTTGTCAAATTCCAATTTTCATTGTGGTATGAAGAAACCATGAAGCAGGACAGCGTGTAGTGCTGTCATCTAAACGAGTATCCAAACACTTCCGTAACGAAGACTGGGATACAGCGGTAGTTAGCCGCCAATCCCTGAAGTGGCAGCACAAATTTATATTGAGTTATTAGGGATGTAGTGGTTGTAGCATATATAAATAAGCGTATGAACGGCTGAAGTAAATCTCATTACACAGATGCTGGACTTCAGCCTGCGTACCTGACGTACTCGTAATTTGAAAATAAAATCCATAGTTGTTAAACTACTAAAATGACGAATTCTGACCTTGTCGTTTAGAGTTAGTTGATGTGTCAGTAACCCTTAGCGGTTCCTAGGAAAAGCATGACGTCAAAATCATTTTTAAAAAATCCTAAAATTCATCATTAATTTTACAAGAGTAAAACTTGGAGAAAGAGAACAGAGAAAAAAGATAAAATATTTATCGTATTTAGGTAAGACAGATTCAAATCGGTTGTTAGTTGTACTGGAATAAATCGCGGTCAGATTTTAAATAAAACTTAGTCTACAACGACGAGAAGAGACGCAGAGGAAAGAATATATAGAATTACGAAAAGTAAATAAGAAAGAAAAGAAAATTAAAGAATATAATTTTGGAATATTTCAATGATATAAAACTGAATTTCACGATTCTCAAGTGAACAGTGGATTTTACTCTAGATTACGTAAATATTTGTTATTTTAATTTCTGTGTAACAAAAGATGTGTCGGATGATCGTATTTCAAAAGCTTTGAAACTTTTAGAGAGAAGTTAATACTTAATTGAGATATGATACAGTATTTTATTGTAGAAAAGGACCGAGGCTTATATAATCGCTATTTATGCATTTGTTTATTGACCAGAGTAGAGTTTTAGGTTGTATTTGAATTTCAATGTGCGATTTTTACACATACTGAAATACACTCCTGGAAATGGAAAAAAGAACACATTGACACCGGTGTGTCAGACCCACCATACTTGCTCCGGACACTGCGAGAGGGCTGTACAAGCAATGATCACACGCACGGCACAGCGGACACACCAGGAACCGCGGTGTTGGCCGTCGAATGGCGCTAGCTGCGCAGCATTTGTGCACCGCCGCCGTCAGTGTCCGCCAGTTTGCGGTGGCATACGGAGCTCCATCGCAGTCTTTAACACTGGTAGCATGCCGCGACAGCGTGGACGTGAACCGTATGTGCAGTTGACGGACTTTGAGCGAGGGCGTATAGTGGGCATGCGGGAGGCCGGGTGGACGTACCGCCGAATTGCTCAACACGTGGGGCGTGAGGTCTCCACAGTACATCGATGTTGTCGCCAGTGGTCGGCGGAAGGTGCACGTGCCCGTCGACCTGGGACCGGACCGCAGCGACGCACGGATGCACGCCAAGACCGTATGATCCTACGCAGTGCCGTAGGGGACCGCACCGCCACTTCCCAGCAAATTAGGGACACTGTTGCTCCTGGGGTATCGGCGAGGACCATTCGCAACCGTCTCCATGAAGCTGGGCTACGGTCCCGCACACCGTTAGGCCGTCTTCCGCTCACGCCCCAACATCGTGCAGCCCGCCTCCAGTGGTGTCGCGACAGGCGTGAATGGAGGGACGAATGGAGACGTGTCGCCTTCAGCGATGAGAGTCGCTTCTGCCTTGGTGCCAATGATGGTCGTATGCGTGTTTGGCGCCGTGCAGGTGAGCGCCACAATCAGGACTGCATACGACCGAGGCACACAGGGCCAACACCCGGCATCATGGTGTGGGGAGCGATCTCCTACACTGGCCGTCGAGGGGACACTGAATAGTGCACGGTACATCCAAACCGTCATCGAACCCATCGTTCTACCATTCCTAGACCGGCAAGGGAACTTGCTGTTCCAACAGGACAATGCACGTCCGCATGTATCCCGTGCCACCCAACGTGCTCTAGAAGGTGTAAGTCAACTACCCTGGCCAGCAAGATCTCCGGACCTGTCCCCCATTGAGCATGTTTGGGACTGGATGAAGCGTCGTCTCACGCGGTCTGCACGTCCAGCACGAACGCTGGTCCAACTGAGGCGCCAGGTGGAAATGGCATGGCAAGCCGTTCCACAGGACTACATCCAGCATCTCTACGATCGTCTCCATGGGAGAATAGCAGCCTGCATTGCTGCGAAAGGTGGATATACACTGTACTAGTGCCGACATTGTGCATGCTCTGTTGCCTGTGTCTATGTGCCTGTGGTTCTGTCAGTGTGATCATGTGATGTATCTGACCCCAGGAATGTGTCAATAAAGTTTCCCCTTCCTGGGACAATGAATTCACGGTGTTCTTATTTCAATTTACAGGAGTGTATGTTAAGGCCAAAGGGAGGTAGATGAGTAGCCATTACTAACCTTGAAGGCATTGTTAACTAACAACTATCTTCAATATCACCACATTTCAAATGCTTCTTATTTCCTATTCTTCAGATTTCGTATTGTCCACGTGTCACCTCCATACGACGCTGTGTTTCAGGTGCGCTCTTTCAGGAACCTCTTTCACAAAAATAGCTGAATCCTCTACAGGTCTTCTATTGGAAAACCTTTCCTCGGTTGTGCCGGGATGCTTACTATATCTCCTTCGTTCCAAGCATCGTGTGTAGCCTTACTTCCAACAAAGGAGAATGCTTTCGCTTCTTTCGCACTGTGTCGTTCCGAATTTTTATTTTCCTAGGATAAAGCTAACTTTGCAAAAAAAAAACAAAAAAAAAAACAGCTAGTTAGCGTAATGGAACTCTTTAGTTTGAATGAGAAAAATTGGATTTGAAAAAGTCCATGCGCAATATCAACTTAATTTTTCGTTGTTTTCTGTGAGATACCAAGTCTCCAGCCACATGCTTGGAGAGGTACACAGAATGTTAAAAAAGGGGTCTCATATTATTACAGGAAACATGACTGGTCAAAACTAGGGAAAAGGACTGTAAACATGTGTCAGGAAATGAATACCTGTCGAGGTGTGGACCATTTTTCGTATCGAAGTAGGTCGGTACTCAATGCCACAAGCTATCTTCTTGTTGATGTTCATTACTAACTTTTTATTGTTTGTGCTTTTTGTCTGCACGTAGTCCTCTGGAAAGATACTGTTGTTACAAAAATCACTTATAGTTGTCTCTGGCATAAGCGGAGCACCACTCCGTTTTCTGTGCTTCGTACAGCAGTAAATAACTCGTCCTTTCAATGAATTATTGGACGAGAAAATGCAGCAGCATCGCTTTTCATTAACTATTTTTCAGGGACTTGAGTAAAGCAGATAGATAAATGGGGTAAATAGACAGTCGTGCATTCTTCCAAATCTAAAAATACTGAATCGATTTATTATAAGAGCAGGCGATTGCAGTTGCGGACGTCGCGTACTTACCTAGTAGTATGAGAGTATGAGAATATGAATCACGAGTACAGCACCGGCCACTCTGGAACGTCGGGCTCCAGATAGCTGATTAGATAGTATTATCCACCACTTATTCAGCAATGATATTGTTACGATTGTTACACTTTCCGAGAGTGTGCAGGTACGATAAGATAAACCGAAAAATTCACTGGAGCAAACAAGTACTATTGTTTTGCAGCTCTATCTGTGAATGAAACGAGAATAAGCAGTTCTTTGTTAGCACCATACAATGGACTGCAGAACTTGAAGTACCTAGCCCGTAATATGAGCCAGTATCGCATCTTATTAGTCTTAGCGTACCATAATGCTGCAATGTATCAATATTTTGCAGTGTTATACTCAATGTGTCACAGATCACATGTATAGCTGAAAATGTAATACATAATTCTCACCGAAATAGGCAACCCAACGGCGACGCCACGCTGGGTACACAGGTTTTGCCGTTTTGCCGAAGTTGAGTAACGTCTGGTCCGGATATTACGTGGAAAAGTAACTTTCAGGTTGTTGAACCACACGACATTATTCATTACTATTATTATTATTATTATTATTATTATTATTACTACAGAAAGAGACAATGCTAGAGTCTTACGGACTCGCGAGACACGCTGAAATTTCATTTCAGGTATCGCATTTTGGTCGTCGTTCCAGCGTTTCGTTCAAGGGAGATACTACATTTCCCAGAATATTACTCGCACGAAATAACTGGAAGCAAACTGCCGTATGTCAAACAGACGTTAATGGCACTAGTTTACAAGAAAACACCTTCTTGCATGTTGCACACAATTTGTTCGTTTTTCTTTTTTATTTTTGCACGCAAACGAGTTTTGTCTTTTTAACAAGGCTCCTTCTGTGAGTGTCGTTGAATATTACACATTTTTCATTTTCACATATTGATTTTTAGATTTAAAATACTTCATGGAAATACTATATAATAAAAGGAAGCGTACTTACAGTAAAAGGTATAGTTAATTTTCTGAAAATCACGCAGTTTTTCTCCATTTGGGATATCGGTTAAAATTCTCCAGTCATTCGTGTAACCATTGTAGTTTTGAGTCTAGTGTGTCATTTGTTTGTTAAGTGACGCCAGCTTCCCGATTTCTTCTTTTCGATTAATTCTTTCTTTGTGTGTGACTGCTTACATGTTAGAGAGTGTTGTCGTATCTTTGGAGAGGAATGGAATTTTCTATCAACTACTGGTTTATTTGTCTACTACGTAATCAATAGTAATGTGAACAGTGAATTTTTTTGTAATATTAGCTTGCTAATTTAATAGTAGTGTCTTTCTCCCTTGGCTTTGTGTATATGATTGTTTTCTTGCAAAGTTAACAGACGTATTTCATTATTTATTCTGACAATTTTCATTCTTTCACTCCTGTAATTGGCCTGTGATTCATTTTTTTAATGTTCTGAAACAGCTTAACGAATTTCTCTTAAATCCCGGCTCTGGCATTTGTTTCTATTGAGTCTTGAATATTCTTTCTGTTTGTTCTTAAAACTTCCCATCACACGTGTTGCATTGTAATTGGTGTATTCCTGACTTTATCTTATGTTATTTTTGAGATGTACTTTTGGACTGAATTGTCTGATTTTATAACTATCTTTACGTTTTGTCTTTTGAGAATGTTTGTTATTGTATGTATGTGTGTGAATTCTTAAGGGACTAAACTGCATAGGTCATCGGTCCCACAGCTTACACACTACTTAAACTAACTTCTGCTAAGAACAACACACACAGCCATGCCCGAGGGAGGACTCGAACCTCCGGCGGATTGTTTGTATGAGTTCAGCACATACGTCATTGTGTACCATCTTGAATCTTCTTACCAGTTGTCATGTGTACTTAACGTCGTCGTTGTTTTGTTAATGTGTGTACATGATTGTGTGAAGTTTTGTTATGTTGTTGTTTGTGACTGTGTGTGTCTTGTGTTTACTGATTGTACTTGTATTAGTTTTTATTTTTTCTTAATCCTAAGGTTATGTTACATATGTATCCATTATTCGTTGTTATTTGTATGAAGAAGGCTAGTTATTTCTGGTATTTTTCTGTTTTGAGTGCTATTGTGTTGATTCTACGTTGCATTTGTTAAAGTTTGTAATTGCAAGGAGGTGATCAATTCTGTTTATTGTTGCAGGCGACCCACAATTACACCTACACAGCAGGAAAGCATTGAACTTGTGTTGATGAGTGGTGGACAAAGTACCAGAGTGATTGCTGGAGATTTCAATACCAAGTATCCTAAGAGAAATGACATTTCACATCTGACAGTATCCAAGCTATTGGACCAATTTCGTGCAACAAGTTCCACGGTGGAAAAGCCACTCAGTGGACGTCCAAGAACAGCCACCGACGAGGAGACTGCGACAGCAATTGTGGTATTGTATGTGAAAAGTCCGTATCGCAGTACGCGCCAGTTATCAGTAATTTACGGTGTCAGTCAGCGCTCATTCCTGCGTATGTTGCACACACACACACTAGTGGCACCCGTGAACATTACAGTTGCAACATCACCTCTCGGAGGATGACCCTGCTCGGTGGGTGCAGTTTGCAGAATGCGTCAGTGTAACAGGACTCCAGACTTCATGCGACAGGCGTTGTTCAGTGATGAAGCTAACTTTTATTTGCAGGGAGAACCAAACAGATCAAGAAAAGTGTCCCGAACTTTAACAGGTCGTAGCTACTACACAAATGAAGATGTCTTAAAACAAATTTCACACGCATATTCCTGAGAATGAGGCAGTTCAAAATGAAGTGCCACATAACACCCTTCCTATTTGAAACACGTAACCTAAATCAAATATGGCGGATATCAAGATGGCCGCCGCCGTCGTCACAGCTCCTGTAAGTTGCAACCCCACCTACAGACACCCCATACCAGCCGCCAATATGATTCCTCACACTGTTCGATTTTTATAGGGATGCATCCAGATTTTTGCGTCACCCTATTAAACGCATAAAAAATTTTTGTTATTGGTTTCAACCCTGATCAGTCCTTTCCAGGCTTGTTCTCGGTTACCGTTGAGTGCACGTCTGCTACTTAAATGAAGGTTATATAAACCAACTTTTCACGTATGATCAGTGTAGTACAGATTGTAAGATAACTGTTAGTAGCTGGAACCACAGTGAAAAACCATAAAATCGCGATACGGATGGATAATTTCTTTTTGTAAAGGAATGGTTTGTTTTATTAGCAGCCTGTCTTGGACAGTTACCTTAAGATGTTTTGCTCTTTATCCACCCAACCCCCACCTACTAACCACCTCTGACTTTCCACCCCTTCCCTCCACCCCTCAGCAAAAACAGAGGAGACTGTAGTAACGTACAGCGCTGATAGAATATTTTCAAACAGGCAGATTATTATTTTAAAAAATCGCGTTTACTGATCTCTTAAACAGAAGCACTCGAATCAAGACCAAAAAAGAACTAAAATTGTGGAGCGGCCCTAAGTGACCAGTTGGTAAGAAGAAAGGGACAGGTGACTTGGAGATTATAGATTCTTCACAGGGAAATGTAGTAAAAAAATAATTCTATAGATGTGTACAACAGTAGTGAATTTTAAGAAGTAGAAAGAAAACAGAAACTATCATATATGAAATGTGATAACGTATCCTCTTACAATCGTGTCCTATATGACTTCGGAAACATGTAACACAACTAATTGAATTAAAGAAGTGTATGATTGTCAAATGTAAGTCTCCATTGTTCAAAGGATTTATTTCATTTGACAGCAGCAATCTTTGAACACAAGTTTCTTTTGACTGAATGCAGGATTGTACGAAAATGAATACGTGTTTCTGAAAGTAAAAGCTAGGAAAGTTACCATAGATTTTGATTATCCTTTTGCTCACCGAAGCGGCTGTGAAACGGACGCTTCCCATCTGTCTTGGTATTGTGCCGCCGGTTACGGGCTATTCTGCATGCAGATGAGGGCGTGAATGGCCACCAGTGAGGAGACAGATGACGATCATCCAATCCGCGGCAAGCGGCCGATTACTCCTGATGGCGCTCCGGGAATTGGGCCGCACTCAGTCGTATCAGGCTAACTGATTGCCTGGTTAATGCGGGTCTAGCCGCGGCTCCGCGTTACTCCCAAAATGAAGTAAAGCGACAGCACATAGATTACTAAACGCGCAACGTTACTGTACGTTAGTTAAGGTAACCGGGACGAAGCGAGACGGAAATACTTATTTCCGAGCAAAAGAGTAAGTGTTTTATGTCTGGGTTCGTTCACGTGTGAAGACAGCACAAGTGACATGTTTCTTACATAAATTTCATCGTTGAAAGTAGCAGTATTGAACTGACCTTTAGAAATTTAATAGCGTGAGTGAGTATGGAACCCACTGCATCAAACTTTTCGTGGAAACGTTCGCAAAAGACCAAATTTAATTAAATACCTCTGCCAGTGTTTGCGGTATCAAACCGAGGGCCATGAGATCAATGAGTGCGGTTGTCTTCACATTTTTTAGACTAACGTTGACGTTGAGGCAATACTGTGAATAGTTCCCGGTCATTACAAGGGCTTGGCAGTGTGGAAGTTCGTAATTTTTCAGTAAATAGCTTACATTGCAGTAGTTCAACAGAAAAACGCCTTCTGCATGGTGCGCATAAAGTATTTTTATTTAACTACTGCACCCAAAAGCGTTTCGCCTGAGTTATAACGGATCTTGAGCTACTGTCCAAAATATTACACGATTTTTCGTTTGCACATGCAAATATAAGTTATAGATTTAAAGCAGTCTATTGAAGTTTTTATAATGAAATGGACAAGTACTTACATATCGGCGTCAAATTAATTTTTCGTGGGACAGACAACTTTCTCTCGTGTGGCGAACTGGTTGAAAGTTTGCAGTTTTTGTTGTGGTCACTGTTTTGGAAATACAGCATTGTGACTGTCATTTTCTGTGTCTACAGTGTCATTCGTTTCTTTAAGTGTTGCTGACTTTCTCAGGTTTCGCTTTCAGCTGTTTTTACTGTGAATATATATATATATATATATATATATATATATATATATATATATATATATATATCTGTGTGTGTGTGTGTGTGTGTGTGTGTGTGTGTCGTTTTAATTTTTTTACTGTTTATTAGTATTTATTTTTTTCGTTTTCTTTTTCATTTATCTACTTGGGAGAGAAATTGGATTTATTACCATCTAATCCAATTATTGTCTGTTATATGATCATTAAATGTAAACAGTGAATGTTTAGTCATATTATCTTACTGAGTGGTAGCGTCTTTTTGGCTATGGTTTTGAATACGTGGTATTTGTCTTGTAAGGTCAGGAGGTGATTATTTATTCTAACTACTTTCTTTTACTTTTGTAGTAGGTTTTCATTTATTTTCTCTTAAATGTTCAGCAAAAGTTAAGTGGCTTGTTTCATATTTCCATGCTCTGACATGTTCTTTGTACCAGGTTAGAATTTTCTGTTTGTTTGTTCTACATATCTTCCAATACATGTGTTGCGTTGTACTTACAGTTTAATCTCATGCAGAAGCTTTACGCTGCTCTGTGCTGCTCACCAGCAGAATATGTAACGGACGAGTTACTGCTATTTTCAGTACAGGTATTGTGCCCCCTCAGTTTGCTGCACATATTTACAGCCTTGACCGTGTATTTCTGTCTCCATCAAATTGTTACAGTTTCTTACTCTTAGCAGCGCGGGATTAGCCGAGCGGTATGGGCGCTGTAGTTATGGACTGTGCGACTGGTCCCGGCGGAGGTTCGAGTCCTTCCTCGGGCATGGGTGTGTGTGTTTGTCCTTAGGATAATTTAGGTTAAGTAGTGTGTAAGCTTAGGGACTGATGACTTTAGCAGTTAGGTCCCATAAGATTTCACACACATTTGAACATTTTTTTACTCTTAATGCAAATAACAGTGAAGTTAATTCCGAGTTACATTGTGATTTACGTAGCTTAGGGAAATGAATGTATACTTTTAGGTGCTGTAAGCACTTACTGTCTCCGTACAGACTAGCAGCCTACATTGCTAGTTGAACATTTACCGAATAATCAAAACTCCAATACCACTATCGAAAGTTATAAAAATATAGACTGATTTTTGCCCTTACCATTACATGTCGCTGGGGCGAAAGCGTGTTCCTGAATCGTAACAGACTTATAATCATACAGGCATACTTCATTCGATAAAAACAGGTACTTGAATGAGAGTTTTTTATTGCTTCAGTAGTCGTATTCAGCCAGAAGTTATGCGACGTAAGTTTGTCTTTTCTAAGATACCGGCTTGTCGTGAGGGGCGTGTAGCTGCAGTGGGGTTCTTTGTCTTGCTATATGGGGTTGCATTAATTAAAATCTCCAGTTAGGTCTACAGAAGTGCTCCGAATCTAGGGACCCCTAAAGTATTTATTGACCATCGAAAGGCGTTCGGCGGGGAAAGGATAGTATGTCAGAAATTATGAAAAAAATGAAGCGAAGGAAGTTTAATTTTTAACGTCTCATCAACGCTAATGTTAAAGTCCTTAAGTGAGTTACGGAAATCACGGAATGGCCGGACATGGCTTTGAACCGCTTCCGTTCCCCCATACGGTACAGTGTCTTCCCACTGCGCCTTCTTACTCGGTATCTGAGATGCGGAACAGATATGGAGAAGTCATCAGTAGTCTCTACAATCATGTCCAGAAAAAATTAAAAAAACCGAACACCTCAACGACTAGAGATAGGATGTTCATATTCACAGGACATGTACATTAGTATGTTCTGTAGAAATTATTAACATTTGAACCATGTCTGCCCTCGGGTTCAAAGCCAACATGAATATTGTGCCGCCACACCACCTACCAGTAAAACGTGCCTGCGGCTCTCCTTATCGTCATAACCCAAAGGCGATGGATCAGTATGACTCGAGCAGACGTGCAGGATGCCTCGCAGAGGTATTCGCGATCCATACATTCAAATCAGCGAACTGAAAGTGTGATGTCACCGCCAGACACCACATTTGCTAGGTGGTAGCCTTTAAATCGGCCGCGGTCCGGTAGTATACGTCGGACCCGCGTGTCGCCACTATCAGTGATTGAAGACCGAGCGCCGCCACACGGCAGGTCTAGAGAGTCTTCCTAGCACTCGCCCCAGTTGTACAGCCGACTTTGCTAGCGATGGTTCACTGATAAAATACGATAGTTAGCATAGCCTTCAGCTACGTCATTTGCTACGACCTAGCAAGGCGCCATTATCATTTGCTATTTATCTTGTGATGCATGTACCGTCAGACCGATGTTCACCAATTATGGATTAAAGTTAATTATTCCAGAAGCTACGTACTTTTCTTGATAGTATAATACCTTTGCCTGTTCCAGACCTCACGCCAGCCTGCGTGAGCTTAAACGCGTGCCTTTCGGCTTCCTCCAAATCCCGTGGATTGGCTCCTGCCAATTCACAACAGAAAGAGTATGCATTATTGGCATGAAAGAATTTGATGCACCCATCCGGCAAACTGCTGCTCGTATGGGACAAAGCGCTTCGGCAGTGCAACGGGTGTGTGCCCAATGGTTGACTGAAGGCCGTAGAAAACGATGAAAATGGGTCACCGTCGCTCCACCTATACCAACGCCCCAGAAAATCGACGCCTCATCCGAACGGCAGTTTTGGACAGTTCTGCGTTCTCCTCGGCTCTAGCACAGCAGTGGAACAGTAAAACACATCGTACACTATCAGGGGGTGACAATGTAAGAGGTCCGAGCAGATGTAATTTCGATGTATTGCTCATGCGCTGCCTGCGATATGCAAGGTCTCTGACCAGAGAGCAGTTTTGACTGCAGTAGGAACTGTGTAGCTGTAGCAGTAAGTTGTTGCTAGTCTGGAGTCTGCTCTGGTCTGGTCTGGTGTATCGTGTTGGCTGGCCCGGTCGCGGTGCAGCGATATCGGAGTCTGAGTGTTATTGTATAAGGTAAAAAGCAGCCTCGCGCATATGTATTAATGTTATCTCAACTCGCATGTAAATGTTTTAAAACTCTCGTAATAATAATCTTCCTCATAAAAAGTAACTTTTAACAACCATTCATTTCAATTTAAAGAATTTACTAATTTCTCCCATCTATAATCATCCCGATTATTGCAATAGAAAAATCAGTTGCTTCCTTTCATAAATGACAGATAGGTCGGCCAGCATTGCACAGAGCTGTGCCGGAAAAATCTATTGTAAGAGTAGATATATCCGGCGACTTCATTGAGGTAAGCAATTTTCCTTTTTTTTATTCAGAATGATCTTTCAGGGCCATGACGCAGCACTGCTGTCGTCCAAAATTTACCAGGTTAAATTCACAGGGAATTATTGAAAAATCATAAGTGAGTGACAATTTAATTGAGAGATTAGTTACATTGTTTTATTACCAGGTTACTGAATTTATTTTTTAATTGGGACGTTACTCTGAATGTGAACGACATAATTATGATTTATACTGTAGAGAGATTTAGGAATGTTTCTGTTTTGAGGTTACGCTAAATGTGAATGAATTTTGAGCTTAGATTTTGTTTTGAGGTTACACTAAATTAGAATAATATTCATATTATTTAAATTTATTTTGTGGGGAGGTTACAACAATCCGTCTCCGTTTACCACGGCACGGGCATCGTGCGCGTCGTCCACGTCTCCGCCTACCATTGACGAATATAGAGAAACATGGTAGATGGCAACGGTGTATGGAACGATGTCACTGGGGGCGGGAGTGCCATTAGATAGTGCTTTTGGACGCATCCAGGTTCCGTTTGTTTGAAAATGATGGCTGCAATTTGATTCGTCGCAGAAAGGGGGAGCAGCATCACAGTGACTACATTCACACAAGACTTAAGCGCCAGAATAAGTCCTTATAGTTTGCTGTGCTATTGGGTACAACCACAGATCACAGTTGGAGCGTGTCAAGGGCACTGTGGTCAGTGTGACCTTCGTAAATGACGTACTGCGACACGTAGCCATACCCTTTCTGCACAACACCCCAGACGCCATTTTTGAGTAAGACAAGGCACGAACAGATGTTGCCTCTCGAACACGTGTCTTCTTGGTGTTACAGGATGTCAGCCTTTGGCCCGCCAGATGATCAGACTTGTGGCCAAGCGAAAATGTATGGGATATAGTGAAACAACGGTTGCAGCTCTGTGACCCAGTGCCAACCACCACAGATGAACTTTGGAGCGAGGTGAATGGAAGGCTATACCACAGGCCGCCATTCGCGCCTTATATGCGTCGATGCCATCACGCATGAAAGAAGTTACGAGGGTCGATGGCGGACCCTGTGCCTTCTAGGCAACAGAACACCTGCTGAACCGTGGTGACTGAAATGCTGATCATTTCTGCAAAGCTGCTTCAGTCTGGAACCGCTCGAACGCTACGGGCGCAGATTCGAATCCTGTCTCGGGCATGGATGTGTGTGATGTCCTTAGGTTAGTTAGGTTTAAGTAGTTCTAAGTTCTAGGGGACTGATGACCACATCAGTTGAGTCCCATAGTGCTCAGAGCCATTTGAACCATTTTTTTTTAACAATCTGCTGTTTCTGTAGATGATATTCATCCCAGTTTGCAAATGGAATTAATAGGTCTACAGCGTAATTCTCGTCTGAGAGACAGGTTCCTTTTGGCAAGACGTGTGATAGATTTTTATCACGACTTTCCACAGCAAGTTTCCTCGTCTCCATCGTGAAGCTGCGAAGATAATGTCAATGTTTGGCTCGACATACGTTTGTGAGAGATTTTTTTCTGTTATGAAAATTAACAAAAAAAAAACGGTTCAAATGGCTCTGAGCACTATGGGACTTAACATCTGTGGTCATCAGTCCCTAGAACTTAGAACTACTTAAACCTAACTAACCTAAGGACATCACATACATTCATGCCCGAGGCAGGATTCGATCCTGCAACCGTAGCAGTCGCGCGATTCCGGACTGAGCGCCTAGAACTGCTAGACCACCGCGGCCGGCAAAATTAATCAGTTTCGGTTAAGAGCAAACATCAGTAATGAAAATTTGCGTAACTGTTTGCGTTTGTCTGTATGTAGAAATTTTGTTCCAGACATTAAACGTATTGTAAACTCCACCCGTGATAATTAAATAAAACGTATCGTAGGTAATAGGTACTCTTTCAAACGATGATTACTTTCAAGCACTCCTACTACCCTTATTCCTTCATTCAATAAAGCAGGCCAGGAAACAAAACGCATTACACAGGAAGAAGCGGAGAGACGGTATGGTGGGGAGGGGAGAGAAGCGGGTGGCGAGCTTGCCCCTGTGTGCACGCAGAACACCTGTTAACTGCACACGTGCATGTGCACCGCACACGTGCAGAATTCCTGCCCGCCCCTGCTCTAGTCGTTTAAGTTGTTCTGTTTTCTCTGGATGTGAGTGCACAACAGACAAATGCGAATAATAAAACACGATAATTACAAAAGAAAATTGCTGTTCGAAAAGCATTCGAGGAAAGTTGCCGCCTCACTTTTTGACACGTGTTTATAAGAAGCCAATGCAGAGAAAAACTACAGGAGTGGAAGGAAGTGGAGGGAGTACACACGTGAACTGGAAGGTTTGCAAACTACGCTGCGTGACAAGGAATCTAAAACACCTAGCAGATACGGTCTTAAGTCAGCGTAACTTCGTACACGTATACAACATCTGCAAGTCTGCAAATGATTAACGTAGCAGATAGAGCGGCCACAACAGTACAATTAGAGTGTTTCGTGTTCAGTGCTGTTACCTTGCTTAGTAGGGAATAAAAGGGCGTGAACATAATTTTTTCATCATGGCAGCGACAACAGCAACGGTTTCGAAATTGTCTCGAATGAAAAACAGCCCACAGTTGCGCTACATTCTGTTTATTTTATACCTTGACCAATATAGGTCTCTTCAGAAATCATACATACTAATAAATGAAAAATGCCTTACCCCTGAGGCTGCATCAAGACCAATAAAATAACTTCAACAGAAATGAGGTTGTTTCGAACATAAATAAAATTACACGTGGCAACGGATGTCCTCCGCCATTACCTCCGTTATACTGCAGAAACCATGGTCAAGGTTTAAAATAAACAGAATTTAGTGCAACTGCTGGCTGTTTTTCATTCGAGACGAGGCGTGAACATCGTCAGATGTTCAGTCGTCACTGTGAGGACACGGAGATGCCACGTACTCGTGTGAAACAGTCTTATCAGCTACCGACAGAGTGTTAAAGAGGCCCCATTGCGAGTTTCGGCTTGGTAGGTGGTCCAATTGTTCAATATACATGTTTATGGGGCATCGCATGTAACAGTGGCGCAATGCAGGATTGCATGGGAACGTGAGGGCAGGAATACTCGACGTCGAGAGTCCAGTCGATCATGTGACCACCACAAGAGAGGATTACCGTATTGTGTACCAAGCACATCGGAACCCATTTACACCTTTGCCCACCATCCAGAAGAAATTTGTGCTCCCCGCAACATTCTGAGTCGTACCGAGTCACTGGTCGGAGGAGGCTAGCAACAACCGGACTGGGGAATTTCCGTCCCACGTGTAGGCTGCCTCGCAGTCTGTTCAGTAAGAAATCGCGGTTCTGCACTACCCAGGATGATCATAGTCGACTAGCATGGCGGCCACCGAGGAAGAGGTTTCATTCTTCCAATTTTTGAAGAGGCACAGCGGTGTTACTCCTGCCGTCATGGTGTGCGGAGCCTTCGGATATGACTTCATGTCACGCCTTGCAGTTATTGACAGAACTCGGAAGGCACAACTGTATGTCACAGGCGACCTGCGTCCTCGTGTGTTACGTTTTATGCGACAGTATGGTGGTGCCATTTTTCAACACGAAACGCTCGTCCACACTTGGCATTTGTCTCTGTGAACTGTCTGCGTGATGCTGAGGTACTCCCGTGGCCAGCAAAATCCCCAAATATTTCCCCGAAGGAACGTGTGTGGTACCAGCTCGGACGCCACCAGGATATCAACAGTCGTGAGCCAACTTGCCTCAAGGGACGCCCTTCCCAACACCCTTTTCCAACTGAATTAGTGCATACATCAATCCTAGAGGTTGCGCAACGTCATACTGATAAGTGGGTTCATATCACCAACCTCTTTGCACATTAGTTTTATAATCACTGAAATAACATCACGTACCCTCTCAATCAGTGAAATTACACTTCATTTCCTTTTTTAAGTAGTAAGCAGTGTATATAGCTCTTCTGGTTGTACAACGTACATCTGTTTGGCTACCTATCTAGCAGAGAGTTTCGCATAAGGACAAACAAAGTAAAAATGAACTGAAGTTTGGGAAAGTGGATTAAAGTACAACAGTCCGTTGACGGCAAGATCTTTAGGGACGCAACACAAGCTTGGAAGGGGTAAAGATGGGCTAAGGAAATCGATGAGGTCTATTTCAAAGGACCCGAGTCAGTACTGGGCGTAATTTAGGAAAATCACGGGAAACGGAAACCTTGATGACTGTAAAGGGATTTGAACGCTGACCTTCCCCAAATCAAGTGACGTGTCTTAATTGAATGTAATGATGAGCATGAAAATGGAAATTTAATATAGTTAAATTTTGTATAGGATACGTTTCCGCTTGAGTACACTTTTTTCGAATTACTCAAGGTCTATTTCAAAGGACCCGAGTCAGTACTGGGCGTAATTTAGGAAAATCACGGGAAACGGAAACCTTGATGACTGTAAAGGGATTTGAACGCTGACCTTCCCCAAATCAAGTGACGTGTCTTAATTGAATGTAATGATGAGCATGAAAATGGAAATTTAATATAGTTAAATTTTGTATAGGATACGTTTCCGCTTGAGTACACTTTTTTCGAATTACTCAAGTTACTCAAGAAAAATCCACGAAAGTGACCTTTAAGCTCACTTCCACAGTCACATTCATCCTTCGCATTCAGGATTATTTCTATGTTGTTCGTGGCACTGTCCCTCCCACTGTAAAAAATTTCCGTCTACACGAACTATTCCCGATACTCAATCTTTTTTATCTCTATTGATTGGGCTATTACTCCAGTCAGCTATTTCGTTAACATTATTAATTTAAAGGTGCCCTTGAGAGCAATGAAAAAACAACGATTTTTTGTAAACTTTACGCTAGAACTAATTACGTTGACAGTTAAATAACCCTTACAATCATATCTTTTTCACAGTCAGAAGACCTCTCGAATTCAACCATGTAATTATTTATTTTATGCTCTTAAAATTTAATAAAATTGTTTTGTTAAATCTACAAAAACGTAAATGTTACAACTTATAAATGTTCGACTAAGCCGATGGTGTAATAAGGGCAGTCAGAGAAGACCAGAAACGGACGAATGTGGGAAATAATTCGTGCAGATGAAATTTTTCTTATGGTGGTAGGGGGGAGTGCTATGAACAATATACTAGAAATCCTGATCGATGGGGGCTGCGTGTGGAAGTGGAAGTGCATTTGAAGGTCACTTTTGTACTTTTTTCTAGGATAACTTGAAAACTATGCTCTCTAGCGAAAACGTATCCCAGTACAAAACGTAACTACAATAAATTTCCTACAAACAGGTACTGTTCATTTGTCTGTAACACTAATAGTTGCGCGCAGTGAGGGAAAGAATGTGAAAATCTCGCGATTGGTTTCTGAAGACCAAATATAACATTACGAGTTGCACGAAACGACCACAGAAGGGGCAGCTGAATCGTCCTGTATAAGGTGACAGAAGAGACTGTAGTAGGAGCAGTGCAACAATTCTCCCGCCTAACGACCAAACTTACCCAAGGTCGTCGGAACAAGTGATACATCAGCTGCGGATTGGTACAGGCGGTGGTAGCTTTTTTTACTAAAAAGTGCTCTCTGTTAATGTCAAAGATTAACGCGGAACTTAGGCCGAATTTCCTGAAACTATACCTCTCGACAACACTGTGGAACAGAAACGTAGGCCGGCCGGTGTGGCCGAGCGGTTCTAGGCGCTTCAGTTTGGAACCACGCGACCACTACGGTCGCAGGTTCGAATCCTGCCTCGGGCATGGATGTGTGTGATGTCCTTAGGTTAGTTATGTTTAAGTAGTTCTAAGTTCTAGGGGACTGATGACCTCAGATGTTAAGTAAGTTCTAGGGGACTGATGACCTCAGATGTTAAGTCCGATAGTGCTCAGAGCCATTGTCTTTTAACAAAAATGGCTCAGAGCCAATTTTTTAAACAAAAATTTAACCAGTGAGAAAACTGACAAGTGGAAACTGAAAATATTTGAGTATTACTATAGAAGATGGTGAATATTAAGTGAACAGAAGAAAGTCCTAAATGAAGAGGTACTAGAAAAAGCGAAGAGTTCAGTGAAAAGCTCGCACCGAAGAAAGAGGCCGATTAGGGTGTGATCACGTAAAGCAACTTAGAGTAATTAAGTCTGCACCTGAGAAGGTAATAGAATAAAGGTAAAGTCAATATTTATAACGTTAAAACAGGCAACGTCGGGTGTTAGTGGGTGTGGAGGGAACGAGAGATGATCAATAGAAAGCAGGGATTGAGGATGACTCCAAATTAGTGTAAATTCAAAGTCGGCCAGAAAAATGTATACACACTCTAAGGAAGGAAAAGTATTACTTACGTGTTTATTTGACATTTAATAATTGATCACACATGTTGTACAACCTTCAGATTGGAACATAAGTACTTTAAATGTTCCAAATTTTTAACGTTGGCGGCTATACACATAACAGAATGACGAACGGTCACCACAACTACGTCAGTCAATGTTACAGTGGAGATCGCTGCACATGTCACTGTAATCTCCTGGCGAAGTTTCTCCTTAGTCCATAGGTGTTGGATCTGGCGACCGTGGAGGAAACTCAATGGTCCCTCTTCGTCCAATCCAATGCCTCGGAAAATTGTCACCCAGGAAAGCACGTACGGCTAGGTGGTAGTGTCGTGGCGCCCCGTCCTGTTGGCAGAAGAGCTCTTCATCACCTCCATAAAGCGCACGAATACCTGGCAAAATTGATGTGCGTAACATTTACAGGTACGCTTCTTCAGGGACAGTAGCATCATAGAAAAATGGTCCTACTAACCACTAGTTGATAGTCCACACAACACATGAACCCCTGGTAGATTGACCGCTTTATCCCCGTAAACATGAGGATTTTTCGGTGTCCAGTATGCACCGTTACGCCGATTTACGGTGCCATTAAGTTTAAATTGTGTCTTAACACTCCACATTACCTTGGTTACAAATTGTTTGCCATCAGTTACCATTTGCTGATACCATTCGCAAAATAGCGTTCGGCGATCAGGATCATCATATTTAATCGTGTGCAGTAATGGTGGAATGTAAACTTTCAACTCTGTAGCTTTCAGAATTTTTCGAACGCTTGTACTGCTAACCCCCAATTGACGTGCACATTGAGTAGCAGACTTCTATGGAGAATAAACAAACGTTTCCAAGACGAGAGTCGACGAAGTAGGACTTGTAGCTGTACGCTGTCTTCCTGATCTTCCTTTGTGAATATGACACATCATTCCACGCAATTCCAACTTGCCAATGATGTGTTTAATTGTTAGGTGGGTTGGAAGTTCTATTTCAAACTCCCACCTCCACTGACTTTGCAATTCAACGGCATTATCAAACTTGAAAAACCACTTTACAAACCATTTTCGTTACTCGAATGTCAAAAGTGCTCCAGTCATCTCGTTTTTTCAATACCGAGATGAAAGTACTACCATGTGTTGAGCCAAAGACTATACTACAACACACTCGTAACTCAAATCGAACGACAATATCGATATCCCTTTAGAGCCTGACAATGAGTGCATACATTTTTCTGGCGGACTCTGTTCTATTGGCTGTGACGAAACGATAGTTCCTTGGAAACGTACAGCTTCGCTAACTAATGGAGGCGGGCATGGTAGTAAAATACGTGATAAGTATACGTATGCGTCTTTCCAAAAATGTTCATCTAGAAGTCTCTGAGCGAAATTCGTCTCGGCAGAAGCCAGTTTGTTTCGTTTTCTATCGCTCCTATAATTTTGTTTACACTTTATCTGTGTTACACTACTGGCCATAAAAATTGCTACACCACGAAGATGACGTGCTACAGACGCGAAATTTTACCGACAGGAAGAAGATGCTGTAATACGCAAATGATTAGCTTTTGAGAGCATTCACACAAGGTTGGCGTCGATGGCGACACCTACAAAGTGCTGACATGGGGAAAGTTTCGAATCGATTTCTCATGCACAAACAGCAGTTGACCAGCGTTGCCTGGTGAAACGTTGTTGTGATGTCTCGTGTAAGGAGGAGAAATGCGTGCCATCACGTTTCCGACTTTGATAAAGGTCGGATTGTAGCCTATCGCGATTGCGGTTTATCGTCTCACGACATTGCTTCTCGCGTTGGTCGAGATCCATTGACTGTTAGCAGAATATGGAATCGGTGGTTTCAGGAGGGTAATACGGAACGCCGTGCTGGATCCCAACGGCCTCGTATCACTAGCAGTCGAGATGACAGACATCTTATCCGCGCAGCTATAACGGATCGTGCAGCCACGTCTCGATCCCTGAGTCAACAGATGGGGACGTCTGCAAGACAACAACCATCTGCACGAATAGTTCGACGAAGTTTGCATCAGCATGGACTATCAGCTCGGAGACCATGGCTGCGGTTACCCTTGACGCTGCATCACAGACAGGAGCGCCTGCGATGGTGTACTCAACGACGAACCTGGGTGCACGAATGGCAAAACGTCATTTTTTCGGATGAATCCAGGTTCTGTTTACAGAATTATGATGGTCGCATCCATGTTTGGCAACATCGCGGTAAACACACATTGGAAGCGTGTAGCCGGCCGAAGTGGCCGTGCGGTTAAAGGCGCTGCAGTCTGGAACCGCAAGACCTCTACGGTCGCAGGTTCGAATCCTGCCTCGGGCATGGATGTTTGTGATGTCCTTAGGTTAGTTAGGTTTAACTAGTTCTAAGTTCTAGGGGACTAATGACCTCAGCAATTGAGTCCCATAGTGCTCAGAGCCATTTGAACCATTTTGAAGCGTGTATTCGTCATCGCCATACTGGCATATCACCCGGCGTGATGGTATGGGGTGCCACTGGTTACACGTCTCGGTCACCTCTTGTTCGCATTGACGGCAGTTTGAACAGTGGACGTTACATTTCAGATGTGTTTCAACCCGTGGCTCTACCTTTCATTCGATCCCTGCTAAACCGTACATTTCAGCAGGATAATGCACGACCGCATGTTGCAGGTCCTGTACGGGCATTTCTGGATACATACAATGTTCGACTGCTGCCCTGGCCAGCACATTCTCCAGATCTCTCACCAATTGAAAACGTCTGGTCAATGGCGGTGGAGCAACTGGCTCGTCACAATACGCCAGTCACTACTCTTGATGAGCTATGGTATCTTGTTGAAGCTGCATGGGCAGCTGTACCTGTACATGTCATCCAAGCTCTGTTCGACTCAATGCCCAGGCGTATCAAGGCCGTTATTACGGCCAGAGGCGGTTGTTTTGGGTACTGATTTCTCAGGATCTACGCAACCAAATTGCGTGAAAATGTAATCACATGTCAGTTCTAGTATAATATATCCATCCAATGAATACCCGTTTATCATCTGCATTTATTCTTGGTGTATAAATTTTAATGACCAGTAGTGTATTTTCATCCAAATCATTGTTATTTACGAGAGTGTGCTGAAAAGTAATGCCTCTGAATTGTTTATTCTGTTCTCAATATCGTTTGAGATATTACAAGTCATGGATATTACTCTGTGGACTGACCGCTGCACTGGCGCAAGTTGCAGCGCTCTGCCGCTAGAGGGCTCCGAAATTTAGCGTGTAACATGGCGGTGTGTAACGTAACTATGTCGGTGCGTGAGAAACAGCGTGCTGTATTCGAGTATTCTGAAGGCACAAATTCTAAGAATTAGTTAGGATAAAGAATAATCAAACAGAAGATATTGATGGCAAATGGGAACTTATAAAAGACACATTAAATAATGCATGTAAAAACACAATGGTGACCAAACACGACAACATGAAAAAGAAGTGGATGACAGGGAAGATATTACAATTGATGGAACAAAGAAGAATACTTAAAAATAGAGATGAAAGTGAGTATAAAAGATTACATGCAGAAATACGAAAAGAAACACGGCGAGCAAAAGAAGAATGGTACAAGGAACAATGCTCTGAAATTGAAAGTTATGAAACAAGACATGATAGTTTCAACTTACACAAAAAAGTTAAAGATTTAGCTGGACTTAATAAAAAGAAAAGTACAAGTTTATTGTTAGATAAAAATGACAAAATAATTCCTGATGTTAAAGGTAAACTGGACAGGTGGACAGAATATGTCAAAGAACTATTTGAAGACACAAGAAAAGATCAAAAATTTTATGATAACATGATTGGAGAACGAGGACCAAGCATATCGAAAGAAGAAATATTACATGTTATCAACAAATCGAAGACAGGAAAAGCCCCTGGACCGGATAAGATACCAAATGACATCCTGAAACTCATAGGAATAGACCATATACATATATTTGTACAATTGTTTAATGATATTTATAATTCGGGAATTATTCCTAGGGATTGGTTGACATCTACCTTTGTTACATTACCCAAAAAGGCTAATGCCAAAACTTGTAATGATCACCGTACAATAAGCTTAATGAGTCACACCTTAAAGATATTTCTAAAAGTTATACACCAACGAATATACAAAAAAGTAGAAGAAGGTATAAGTGAAACACAATTCGGTTTTAGAAGTTCCCTCGGTACAAGAGAAGCATTGTTTGCTTTTAACATATTAGCGCAACGATGTATGGAGGTTAACCAGCCACTATATGTGTGCTTTCTGGATTATAATAAAGCATTTGACAAAGTTCGTCATGATCATCTCATAGAATTGTTAGAAAAGAAAACACTTGATAAGAAAGACATCCGCATTATATACAACCTCTACTACAATCAAACCGCAACCGTGAAGGTAGAAAATGAATTATCGAATGATATAGAAATAAAGAGTGGTGTGAGACAAGGTTGCGTTCTCTCACCCTTACTGTTTAATATGTATTCAGAAGACATAATCCAGGCAGCTCTATCAGATGAAATAGCTGGCATTAAAGTGAATGGGCTAAACATTAACAATGTTAGGTTTGCTGATGACACTGTACTACTAGCTGAAAACCTCAAAGATCTACAATTACTTCTTGACAAAGTCGCAGAAAAAAGTGAAGAATTTGGCTTGACTCTTAACGTAAACAAGACTAAGTTCATGGTGATATCTAAAACACACCAACAAGAAAATCTTACAAGCAATAGGGAAAGAGTCGATCAAGTACGTAAATTTAAATATCTCGGAACAATTGTAAATGAGGAGATTGAAAGCTCAGAAGAAATTAAATCGAGAATAGGACAGGCCAGAAGTATCTTTAATAAGATGAAAAATGCATTCTGTTCGAGAGACGTTTGTTTAAACACAAAAATGAGGTTGCTAAGATGCTATGTAGTCTCAAAATTATTATACGGAATGGAAGCGTGGACATTGAAAAAGAAGGACATGAACAGTTTAGAAGCTTTTGAACTGTGGGCATATAGAAGAATACTTAGAATTAGTTGGGTGTCGAGGATTACTAATCAAGATGTCCTAAGAAGAATGGGAAAGGAAAAAGAATTAATTAAAACTATTAAAGTAAGGAAGCTACAATATTTAGGCCATGTTATTAGGGGAGTAAATTACAAAATATTGCGAATAATACTAGAAGGGAAAATTTGTGGGAAGAGAACGAGGGGTAGAAGACGGACATCCTGGATTGACAATTTAAAAAATTGGTACAACTGTTCAACGTCAGAACTCCTTAGATCGGCCAAATCAAGATCAGAAATTGCCATGATGACAGCCAACCTTCTTAGAGGAGACGGCACATGAAGAAGAAGTCGACCCGAAGGACCTCTCCTCCAGCATGACAATGCCAGACCACACACGAGCGCTGCGACACCTGCAATTCGACGCCTTTGGTTCTCTGTCATCTATCATCCTCCATACAATATAGAGAGAAAGTAGGCTGGGAGACATAAGGATGGTTGCCTGGCCATCTAATCAGAAAGGTTTTTTTTTAACACACCGTTTCTAAAATGTGTGCCAAAGGTCAGATGCCGTGTTCTCCTTGAAAAGTTATAGCACAAATACCAAAATTAACTGGGCAGTGAAATATATCAATTGCAATTTGCCGGAGCCGCTACTCTCTCAGCTGTATCCAATTTCTGCTATCGTCGTATGAAGTGCGATATCGATAGCACATTAAACAGAATAAACAGTAATAAGCGCGGAAAAGCTGCCTCGAAAGGGTTACACGCGCTGACTGTGACTGTTGGGCAGAGGGATGCTGCACGGTCCTTACAGCCTTGCACCAAGATCCCCGAGCACAATACTCCTCCGTCTCCTTCGTCGCTACATAGCCACGTTTTGCCAAGAGTAGGGGTGCTCGCCATTGGATAGGTAGGGAAGAATGAAGGCGGCTACTTCAGGTCATCCCCGCAGATGCCAGTATCCGCAGCCAGGTGGTGGGGACCTTGCAGAGTGGAAAAAGGCTGCCAGCATCCACCTGTTTCCTCTCAGCGTTTGCAGTCCTCAGTTGAGTTACCTGACCTTCCCTGCTCCTCCTCCACCGCCGCCGTGCATCTACATGTAAGTTCATTCCACGAAGTAACCTGTTACATCGCTACTCCCCTTTGCGCCATACTCCAGCTTTTCCATTCAGCTTAGGCTTTTCTTTCAAATGGTACAAATGGCTCTGAGCACTATGGGACTTAACATCTATGGTCATAAGTCCCCTAGAACTTAGAACTACTTAAACCTAACTAATCTAAGGACATCACACAACACCCAGTCATCACGAGGCAGAGAAAATCCCTGACCCCGCCGGGAATCGAACCCGGGAACTCGAGCGTGGGAAGCGAGAACACTACCGCACGACCACGAGCTGCGGACAGGCTTTTCTTTAAGTGATTCCTAGGGTAAATAGCTGCAGCTCGGCATTGTAATGCATCTAATTTCTCCTATCTTTGTGTGTGTGTTTGTGTGTGTGTGTGTGTGTGTGTGTGTGTGTGTGTGTGTGTGTGTGTCCTTGCTCCTTCGTATTATTTCATTCATTTTCAGGGCACCCTTTGCCCACAGCTAGGTGGTAAGTTAAAACATTGAAAATCGTTTCGTTAGTACAGTGATATACTCTTTGTTAAATTTCGTAATAAGTTATGGTACTTGTTTATCAATGACAAATTTAACTTATTATTGTGGTGAGTGACTTTGGTAAGGAGCAGTTACCTCATCCTTGAAAGATATGGCCAATATCAGCAAAATAATTTCAGGATACGAACCCCTACTGTAAATAGGGTAACAAGCCCGCATTACTTGTGCAAAGGATGAATTATTTAATTAAATTAGTTGTGTGTGTATTAATGTCATTTGCAGGACAGCATCTTCACCATGTACCACAACTTCACTTAATTGATTTCCTCCATCTCCACCATGCTGCAGTTTTCTTCTGCGACGCACGACGCATTTTCACGCAGAGCATGAGAGTTGTTTCTGAAGTATATGTGGTTAGTGTAAATGGCTAAGGGGTGTGGGCATAGTGTTGTGTAATGATGCGAGAAGAGAAAGGGTGTAACCCGCGCACCAGCTCTTAACCTACTGCCGGCCGCGGTGGTCTAGCGGTTCTAGGCGCTCAGTCAGGAACCGCGCGACTGCTACGGTCGCAGGTTCGAATCCTGCCTCGGGCATGGATGTGTGTGATGTCCTTAGGTTAGTTAGGTTTAAGTAGTTCTAAGTTCTAGGGGACTTATGACCACAGATGTTGAGTCCCATAGTGCTCAGAGCCATTTGAACCATTTTCTTAACCTACTGCTCTCGAAGACCGTAACAGATGAAGTATTATGTAAATTGAAGATGGAGGAGGGAGGAAGGAAAGGAAAGTAAAGGAAATATTGATGTCAGCTGCATCGGGACTTTACATAAGTGACGAGTGAAATGAGTGCTGGACTAGGATTCGAACCACTGCGCCACCCAGAAACAGTGTTTGTCGAAATTCCACAGGCTATCCCAGCCAAACCACATTTCTATCCAGCGCCAATTATCTGCAGTCATCGTCCTCTTGGTAGTAGTATCAGCAGAAACAAGATCGATATTAGACAGCAAAGCCAGTTGTATCCTGAACCCAATACAACATTGGTGCAATACAAACAATCGCAGCAAACAGAACAGCTTACATACTAATAAAAGATATACTACAACGACACAATGATTAAAATGAAATACACAAACATCAAAAGAGACGATTGCACGATACTTGGAAATACAAGCTAATGAGAAACATAACTTCAACCAACACATAAAGCCAATACAAATGAAGCTGTTTTTTTTTTCACTCAGACTAGCACGTTTAAATACCACACAATACATACAATCTATCACAGTCATCAGAGCATACCACTGTGATCTCTGTGAATCAGTAGTATGCTTTGCGGCAAGTGACTCGTCCTTGCCATGAACAGGATACTTGTGAGGTGCAGACAGAAGAGAGTGTTCCTGAGTCTGTCAGGGACATTTAGCGTCACCTCAGTAGAGATCTTCGGTGACTTTTCAGTAGATATAACCATCAAATTTCGAGCTGCATCCTACTGGCTGGAGATGGGAAGACCAAATAAGATCAAGGAAATTGCAGGATAAAATATCGAGCAGAAACGGCAGTTAAATTCTTGGTGGGTGGACTTCTGACAACGAAAACAGGATCAAAGTGATAAAGGTCGTAGGCTGTACAGCTCTTTTCCCAACAACAAGCAGCGGTTACGAATGACACATGTCAGTCCGAGGTGTGGCATGGTGCACTTCATAACTGAACATAGCCCTCATACGAGACCAGATCTCCAACATCAAACAAGCTATCCATAAAGAAATGTGACCATATCGACATCGAGTTAGACGCCAGCGAGGGGAAAGCCTTAGTTCAGATGAAGACTACAGCGCAACAAACTCCTCTCGTCCTAACACCAACGACGAAATAAATAAACAATATAACATACATAACACTAATTTATCAAATAGGAACACGCAGGTAAATTAGAATAGAAACCTATCAACCTATTATGTAAGATAACTCGAGGCCGGTTATATAGCAAGCGCCACGTAAAGCTCGTAATTAGACTGCATTAACATAGGAAAACTGTGACAAGTGAACTAGCTAATTAACACGCTCATAATAGCGAGCCAAAAATACACACAGCATACACAATAAGCGACAGTAGATGTAGAAATAGTAACCCACAGATTAAGTAGGATACAAATATGTCAACAGATTAAATAGGATAGATGGTGGGTGGTTATCGAATCGAGTGCCACGTTAAACTGTAATTAGACTACATTAACAGAGAAACTGTAACAAAAATAATCTAGCTAATTAACATAGATACAGTATAAAAAGGCTAACAAAACTTAGTAGAGGAGTTATGCGAGAAATGAATGGACTAGTGACATCCGAGACGTGAATTATTTCGTGAAACAAACAGGTGGTTTGCCCAGGGACGTCGGACTTGAGGCCACATTGGGACACCAACTCTCTGAGCGGCGCCGGTGAAAGTAAAACTATCTCCAACACAACACTCTCGTATCTTCTTCTTTTTGTCTTCTCAAAAATTAAATTTTTATAATTTTCCATTTCGAAATTTTATGTACATAATTTCAAGAAATAATCACAAGGACAAAAGATCTCAAAGCAACCCAGCTCCAAGTGGCGCTGCATGGCCAACGACGGCCACAGCCTCAGCCGTGTAATAACCACGCCATTTCTTCAGACGAGACTCGTTTGTGCGTACTGCGTAAAACTGGACGCAAGCTGTGTGGAGACACCGATGAGAACGAATGTTGCCAGGTTGCGTTCGTCATCCTCATACAGGGCCCACCACTTGTGATGAAATGCGGTGTCAAGAGTAAACAACACATTCGATTCTAGTTCGCATGGCTGATAATCGAACGGCGGCCACTACATTTCTGACGCGTAAAGCCCAATGGATGTGCCCCATAGCCCAGTTAAATTAGACAAAAATCACCTCAAGCCTGACGTTTTGGAAACCAAGCTGAATATTGACATGAATGCTCAGGATGATGTCCAGATCAAAATACAAAAGTACCCACAAATTCACTGTGAGAAAAATTCGCGATCTCGGAATTTTTTAGTTTTAACCATAGTAACTTCACTGTGGCGCCAAATTGTTTGTTTTGCCGTTTAGTGTAACCAGAAATAAAGAAAAAGAATTTAAACGCTAAAATAATTGGTTGTACTGTGTCAAAATTTTATTTTTAAAAAGCGTCAGGAAAGCTCAATGTATTCTGCATACTTTGGCAGAATACTTGTTTTGTGTCCTTGCGATTAAAAGCAATAATACACACCCAACAAACCTTCTAGTGTCCGTGTCCATCGGTGTGGTAGCCGATGACAGTGTTTCCTGTGAAGATGCTCTTTCCCTCCGTCTGGGTGCAATGAAATACACTGACGGTCAGTCACTTAATGATCCCCACTTAAAGAGAAACAAGCCACGACTCCTGCCACTGTATCTTAAACGGCCAAGATTAAAGACACTGTCGACGAAATAAATCCAAATCAACTTTTTTATCGTGCTGTGTGTTGCACGATACGATGATGACCTTGGAGAATCTTAGTTAGGTTAGGTTAGTGTTGTTGAACGTCCCGTCGACAACGAGGTCATTAGAGACGGAGCGCAAGCTCGGGTTAGGGAAGGATGGGGAAGGAAATCGGCCGTGCCCTTTCAAAGGAACCATCCCGGCATTTGCCTGAAACGATTTAGGGAAATCACGGAAAACCTAAATCAGGATGGCTGGAGACGGGATTGAACCGTCGTCCTCCCGAATGCGAGTCCAGTATGCTAACCACTGCGCCACCTCGCTCGGTCCTTGGAGAATCCCTGAAATGCGAACTAGCACCAGTGCCTCCTGCTCTGTTTGGCCGAAAGTTGATTCGAAAAGGCACGAAGTGTGCATTGATCGAAGTTCTTGAAGAGGTAGCGGCGCCCAAAAATGATTTTTCATCCAACGCAGTGTGTACAAGAGATAGTGGGTTCCTTCTGCATTAGGTCGTGGGGTCGCGTTCAGCAAATTACAGCCAACTCTGCCTCTAGTACGTCAATAATCGCTTCGGTCGGGACGACGTTGTGATCTTGGACGGCTGCAGCTCTCCAACAGAGCATGAAGAAAGCACGAGAATAAATACGAGGGTTGTAGTGCTAGAGACTGCAATTGACGCTGGTACACCATCAATATCTGCTCGAGGAGTCTGTTTGGTTGACGTTAATAAGAATGTGCGCTTCATGGCTTTGTTGTAGAGACACCTGACAGCATTCGTATCGAGTTTACCACCGGTGAGGAACGCATTATATTGATTAATTCCATCTAATATAAACACAAACCCTCGGATATCTGACTGAACTTTTGGATTCAAGTATGGATGGGAAATCGGCTTCCGGAAAAAAGAATGGGGATGTGGTGTGCTTAGACCAATTCCCATTGAAGACGAACCAGCACCAGAGCAAATAATTCACATAATATCCTGCAACTATAAATGTGGTTGGGGAAACAAGTGCGTATGCAAGACAAGCGGCTTATGTTTTACAAGTGTGTGCAGCTACTGAGCTGGCAGTGGGTGCACGAATGACATGGTCTTCGAAGACTGACACCGAAGACAACGTAAAAATTTTCACTGATGTGTTTACATAAAAAGAGTAAATAACCACAAAATGTAAAAATTCCGGTCCATTATTTTCTCATTTTTGTAGAATCAATTCTAATACTAGTTTATTCAGGTAACATCTTCCTGTCATTAACTTCTGACCAGTGAGCGAGCGTCACTTCGGTGAACCGTTCGATCTTACAGCAACTCTGCCCACTTTCATGAAGAACATTATATTACTGTGCTGTTTTTCCGTCTAGTGTAAATTATGTAAAGTGCATTTTGTTTTTATTGTACATTACAATATTAGTTGTAATTAAAGAAACATCTACAACGTATGATCAAAAGTTGCAAAATTTTAGGTAAATATCTTTTTCAACACTAGCTGAGTTAAATATTATGTTTCTTGGAAAGCGAAACTGGACTATAGTAAATAATTTTATCGTTTTAGACGATAGCGGTGTGTAGACACATTAATCTGGAGCACGGTTCAGTTACTGTTGTTAAAACTCGAAAATCCCAAGATAGCGGTGGACTTTTCAAGGTGCTAGTTTTTATGGAACTTTCGGTAGTCTGATCTGGACATTATCCTGAACGTTTCAGTCAAGTTTCCTCTGGTTCTTTAAAACGTCTGGCCTAACTTGTAATTTGACAGTATAGTCTGAGCTTTCAACAAGATAACGCAATACCACATGTTGGCATTGCCCTTGACCAAATTATATAGAGAGGACGTTTAAGTGTTCGCCTGGCCAGCACGTTCTGAAAACATCTGGTCATTGCTTTGCCGGGAGTCTGGCCCACTACCACTACCAGCGGCGGCACGGAATGACGCACCTGCGTCCGTCGCCTAAAATAAGTTCGACTGGATGCCCTGCCAGGAAATAGGCATTGTTGCTGCCAGAAGCTTTACTAAATGTCGCATGCTTTACACTCCAAAATCACCTACAAATTTGATCTTGCATTCTTTGTGCTATACTATATACGTACAGTCTCTGAAATTCCGTTAATTGCTATCTCTTCTGGTGTTCCCATTTTAATAACTAGCAGCATATACGATAGTGCTATGTTTCCCGGTACGTGGTTTGGATACCATTGTGTAAGACGGCGTAAGCAGCAGTGCGTAATAGCTGAGTTAGCGACATGAGATCGTTGTGACATACACTGTCGGAAAAAAGTAGTAAAACCAAGAAGGATTTGGGCGACATAAATGAAAGTTGGTAGACGTGTTTTTACAACTGAAAGATGACTCCTATTCCAATTTCCTGGCAGTAGCGTAAGAGAATGGAAATCAGGTTAGCTTTAAATACGTACTTCAACGGCCGCTAGCGTTTGTTACCTTTGAGATCGGACGTGGTGAGTTAATGCTAGCAAAGAATGCCTTTAACACGACAAAGACGCCACTACGATCGTTTCACTGAGTTTGAACGAGATCGTGTAATACGGCTACAAGAAGCTGGACGTTCCTTCTTAGATACTAGAGAAAAATTTGGCAGGAATGTAACCACTTTACATCATTGCTGGCAGCGGTAGTCACGAGAATGTACAGTCGGGAGAAGCCAGGGCTCGGATTATGGCTCTGGCACACCGTAATGCATCTGCAGCAGCAATCTGAGCAGCAGTTGGCACCACAGCGGCACAACAAACTCTTACGAATCGGTTCCTTCGCCGGCCGCGGTGGCCGTGCGGTTCTAGACACTTCAGTCCGGAACCGCGTGACTGCTACGGTCGTAGGTTCGAATCCTGCCTCGGGCAGTCCTTAGGTTAGTTAGGTTTAAGTAGCTCTAAGTTCTAGGGGACTGATGACCTCAAATGTTGAGTCCCATAGTGCTCAGAGCCATTTGAAACATTCGGTTCCTTCAAGGACAACTCCGAGTCAGACGCTCTGTAGCGTGCATTTCACCGACACACTGGAGCTATTCCTGTAATTACGGTCTGGGCAGCTTTTTTCGTATGACAGCGGAAGCAGTCTCCTTGTTATCACAAGCACTCTGACTGCAGAATTTGTACGCAAGTCTGGTGGGTCGATGTGTTGCGCTGCTCTTCATGAACAGCATTCCAGGGAGGTTTCCAACAGGCTAACATTTGCCCACAATCCAACATTGTGCAGCTGGTCTCGGCGGAGGTTCGAGTCCTCCCTCGGGCATGGGTGTGTGTGTTTGTCCCTAGGATAATTTAGGCTAAGTAGTGTGTAAGCTTCGGGACTGATGACCTTAGCAGTTAAGTCCCATAAGATTTCACACACATTTGAACATTTTTTTGAACAATCCAACATGCTCTACAGAGTGTCAGAATGTTGTCTTGGCCTGCTAGATCACCCGATCTGTCTCCAATCGAGCACATATGGGACATCATCAGACGACAACTCAAGTGTTATCCACAACTGCATTAACCGTCCCTGTATTTTCCGACTAAGTGCAGCAGGTTTGGAACTCGATTCTACAAACTGACATCCGGCGCCTGTAAAACACAATGCATTAACGTTTGCACTCTTGCGTTAAATATGCTGGATGTTACACTGGTTATTAATGTATCAACATTTCACATTTTCAGTGGCTTATCTCGCGCTTACATTAACGGGTGATCTTGCAATATTAATCACGTAAATATGTTACCTAGACAAATGTATTGCCGAATATTCATTACTCTACATGTCCGCCCCCGGTAGCTGAGTGGTCAGCGTGACAGAATGTCAATCCTAAGGGCCCGGATTAGATTCCTGGCTGGGTCGGAGATTTTCTCCGCTCAAGGACTGGGTGTTGTGTTATCATCATCATTTCATCCCCATCGACACGCAAGTAGCCGAAGTGGCGTCAAATCGAAAGACTTGCACCCGGTGAACGGTCTACCCGACGGGAGGCCCTAGTCACACGACGTTACTCGACATTAATCATTTTGTGATGTGTGATTTTTTTTTCCGTCAGTGTACTATAATGTGCGATGCTTATCTGCGCAAGAGACAGTGCCTCGGTCACACAGACAGACCGGCGGCCAGCTGTGTTGTTTGCGGTAGGACGGGAGCAGCGGTGGGGCAAAGGCGACTAGTGCAGAGCGCGGAGCCGAAGCCCAGAGTCCCGGTATCGGCAGGGGGCGCCGTACTAATTAGACAGCCGCGTCCCGTAATGAAACGCGCGCCTCGCCACGTGTGCCGGCTGCCTGCTGGCGGCCGTTTTAATTAACCCAATTATAGCAGCGCGACAAGCTCATTAGCAGCCCGGCGGATTTCCGCCAGCCTGTGTCCCATCACTGCTTGCGTCCGATTGGGTGCTACGTGAGTTCTAGCGTAGCGCACGACACACACGCGCAACACTTTGCTGCACTGGGCAGGCAATACACCAAGGTGTCGATGCTCCAGCAGGGCGGTAATTCTAGTGTACAAAAGTGATACAGTGACTTAAAAAATATCATTCATCATTTAAAGTGCGTCAAGGCCCTTGGAAACCTTCCTATGCCGCTGAGAGAATTCTTCTACGTTGAATGGAAAATAACATACACCAGACGGAGCAAGAAGGAACTAAGTACACTATCACAGACAAAAAGGACATTAGGCGCCAAAAAAGTGTGGTACAATGCCTGACAAAACAGTAAGCACTCAGTAGACATCGTCTGATCGCAATGAAAAGTCATGTAGGTACACATCGCCGGCCGCTGTGGCCGAACGATTCTAGGCTAGGCGCTTCATTCTGGAACCGCGCGCTGCTACGTTGGCAGGTTCGAATCCTGCCTCGGGCATGGATGTGTGTGATCTCCTTAGGTTAGCTAGGTTTAAGTAGTTCTAACTAGGGACTGATGACCTCAGATGTTAAGTCCCATAGTGCTTAGAACCATCTGAACGTACGCGCCATCGGATGGTATGTAAATTATTAGCATTACAATACTCCATGACAGATAGTTCCACCAGAGTGCGTTCGAGTTCTTCGAGTTTAGTGTTGCTACTAGGTGTGAAAGGTTTATAATGGACGTCAACGGCGTCAATATAGCGTGGTCAATGTGAAATATTCGCAGATTGTTCGAATCAGACAGACTTATCAGCACCCGACAGAGTTTGAAATGGGCCTCATTGTGGGTCTCCATTTGGCCGGCTGGTCGAAACATGGGGCATTCGGATGTGACAGTCGTCCGAGTCGGATCTCGTGGGTACGTGAGGGCGGGCATAGTCATCGTGGTTTTAAACGACCACGTCTGATCATCTCAAGGGAGCGTCGCCTTATTGTGCACGAAACACATCATAACACCTCCACATCTTCATCTGCCATCCGAGAGCATGTAAGGGGCTCACTGTAACATTCTGTGACGTGTTTGTACTGTTCTCAGGTCTCCAGCCGGGTGCAGTCGTTTTCAAACCACGATATTTCGACAGCGTTTTTTGCCGTCATCTTCAGGTGATGCTTGCAGACTGAGAGTCTCCGCTGAATCTCCTCCCCTTTATGGTGGTGGGGAGGGGTGGGCTGCTGGCTGCTGGATGCGAACTGTGGACCATCAGATGTCCTGTGGCCTTCGTCGGGCGCGTAAGTCGCTTTGGGTCGGCGCTGTGCTTTTAGCTGGCTAAGTGCTGGGTCCCAAGCTTTGCTGGTGTTGAAACCGGCGTCTTTGTTGATCAGCCCATCAGCTACACCTATTTCTACCGCCTCCTTCAGAACACAGTCTCAAAAAGACGAGGCCTGCCGAAAACTTCCGTTTTCGCGTACCCCATAGTATGTCCAGTATCCATGTAATGTTCCGCAACCGCAGATTTTGTAGGCTGCTTTAGTTCAGTGTGCCTTCTGTGTTCCTGGCATCTTTCGTCGATTGTCCGTATAGTTTGCCCGATGTATGCCTTACCGCATTTACACGGAATACGGTAAACACCCGGTTTGCGGAGCCACAGGTCATCTTTTACTGTACCTAACAGGGCACGCGTTTTCGGAGGTGGGCGGAAGACACATTTGATGTTACACCGAGCCAGAATTCTGCCGATTTTGTTGGATACTTTACCGGCGTAAGGCAGGTACGCCATTGTCTTCTCGTCCTCTTCGTTCTCTCTCTGCACAGCGCCGCCCAAAGCGACTTCCGCGCCCGACGAAGGCCACAGGACACCTGATGGTCCACAGTTCGCATCCAGCAGCTAGCAGCCCGCCCATTCCCATCACCAATCCACGCAGCGCCGCGTGCGGCATGACGCGGGGGAAGGGGTGGGGAGCGATCAGAGTATAAAGGGGAGGAGATTCAGCGGAGACATTCAGTGTGCAGGTATCACCTGAAGATGACGGCAAGGAACGCTGTCGAAATATCGTGGTTTGAAAACAACTGCACGCGGCTGGAGACCCGAGAACAGTACAAACAGTTAATTCGCCGGGAAAGCCTAAGATCACACATTCTGTGACATCCTGGCCGGAGACTAGCGGCAGAGGGACTACGGTGTTATCGTCCCATTTTCAGGTTGCCGTTAACAATATAACACAAACTTCTGCGATAACAAGGAAGTATGGGCTGCTGATGAATGCGTCGCACTGTGTTCAGCGATGAATCGCAGTTCTACGCTATAATAGTTGAAAATCGTTGACAAATATAGCTAAAGGATGGGAGAGGTGTCATTCTTATATTGCTTTTGAGATGGACAGCGGTTTTACTCTAGGCGTCATGACGTGGGGAGACATCAGTTATGACTACAGGCCACGGCTGGTGGTGGTTGAAGTAACGCAAAAGGCACAGCGGTACGTCACGGACATCATGCGTCCCTATATGTCGCCTCTCACGCGACAGTATCCTGTTGCCATTTTTCAACAGGGCAACGCTCGCTCACAAATGACACGTCTGTCTACAAACTGTTTGCATGATATTGAGATAGTCCCGTAACAGGCAAGATCCCCAGATCTGTCCCTAATAGCATACGTGTCTCGCCATTGAAACTGCTTGACAGCATGAGACAAAGGTCTAACAAAGTTAAAGTGTAGTACATGACTGACAATGCAAATGGTTAATATTTGACTGCAATCGCATAATGTAGATGGGAGTAAACCTGTCTCCATTCTGTGTATAAAATAGATCACGAAGGCGAGTTCCTCATTCAGAAAGTGCTTTTAAATAGCACTTGTTTGGGAGGATATCCGTGTTCGCCTTTTGTGAGAAGACGCGTCTACGACCACTTGTCGGAGTTTAGCAATGGCGGAATAGTGGTCTACCGGCACTCCTGTTTGTTGTTCAGCTGCCCATGTTGTTCTGGATCTATTGATTGTCATGTCAGTATGGAAATGATGGGTTCAGAAGGGTTATACTTATCGCCATGCTGGCTATAAATGACACCACGCAACTAGCGCCCGAGAGTGCAGACATACTGCTTTACTGCTTGTTCGACCGTGCAGCTGGCGCACGTATCCTAAATCAGGAATGGTTAGTATTCACCGCCTGAGTCAAACACCGTGTGAAACATCACTCTTTGCCAACACAACGAGCATTGTTACAGCTTTTCTTGACATTGCAACGGAGAGGCGCGTTGACGATGGTGGCCGTTGTTCCCTCACATCATTCGCGATTGAAACGAGACGGGAGTGGCACATGATCATCCTTTCAGACAAGTTCTGGTTGTGTGTGCAGCAGAACGATTGACGTAGTTGCATGTGGAGGATCAAACGAGAACGAACGTTGTCAGGTTGCAATCGTCATCGTCAAAAGGATTCTGCACCTGGTGTACAAGGCTTGATTTGTACAGTATCCATAAAGCTCGCGATCTTTTGTGGCCGGTGGCTGTGCGCTACTTCGAGTCCTTTGTGCAGTTTTGTTACAGAAAAATAACGCTGTACGTCATGTTGCATATGCCTTCATAATCTAGACACAGAGAGAGTTCTTGTCTGTTCCAGTGACAAGCGCGTTCTACAGAGCTGCTGACCGCTGAGAACATCTGATAACAGTTTGTCGCGAGCACTGACCGTCACCAGTCACAAGCCACTAAGATTGATGAACTCTGGCACCATGAATGACGTTCCCTCATCTGTCATCCAAGCTCTGCTGGACTCAACACCCAGTCGGGTTACAGACGCTGTTGTCGCCACAGGTGTCGCCTCTGTGCACTTAATTTCTCGTCTTGAATACCTTGCAGATCACCTATAAATTTAATCACTTATTGTCTTTTATTCACACTGTCCGGAACAGTCTGAAAAGCTTGTAAGGGTGTTGCAGGGAAGGCTGTGCTGAGAAATAACTGTAAGAAAAAAATCGATACGTTGCATTGTTTCAGAGTTAATTAGCACTGAACTTACTCAATCAGGCCGTTGGGCACGCAGATTGAAGCGGTCCGCCAGATAAAATTAGTGTCAATTTTTCTCATAGCGCAGCTTCTGGCTCTGTTCCAACCTTACTACCGTCCCATGCCCATCTTCTTCGGTTTCTCTGCACGACAGTGGTGAAGCGACCGGGGGGGGGGGGGGCGAGGGCAGAGACAGGGAGGTCTGAGGTCTATCATGCCACGGGCACTACTTGCAGAGGGGGACTAAATGGTATCCAAAACAAGATTTTCCGGAAAATACATTATTATTAGACTAATTTCTATGTACTGTATGTCATTATGGAGGAGGGGGGCGCTAATAAAGTGTACTGTCGTATCACAGGCGCCGATGGGTGACGTGGCGCTTATAAAGTGTCGTGACCAGGGCGCTAGTTAAGCTCGCTTACGCCACCCGTGAGGGGTGCATGAATTTGCGCGCACAAAGTCCTGACTTGCTGATTTCAATGCTAATTAACTCGTAAACGGCGCAACGTATCGAATTTTTTCTCAATAGTTATTTATCAGCACAACTACCCTGGAAAACCTTTACAAGTTTTTGAGATTCTTTATGACCACCAACTATACTGTACAAGCACAGTAAGTACGGCTGCGTTATTTGCTGTTCTTCTTGATGTTTTACCATTAATGATAGGCAACGTAAGTAACCATTATTTTCTATAGTAGGCGTCAATGTGGTAGTGAACTAAAGACTGCCTATACTTGTAGATACGTCAAATACACGTGATTACTTCGCAGATATGCACCCAACTATCGAAAGCTCACAGTTGGCGTCCTCTTCCGCTGCGTCCTCGCAACGGACACCGTATGTATACGCTTTCCCACAGCTGCGTTGTTCGTAGTGAACAAACGGAGGCCCCCGCCGTATCTGAGTGCGTAACCGTGTAAGGCCTCCGAGCAGCGGGCAGGCATCGTTGCCCCTCGCGACCCCGGGTCCGGCAAACTGCGGCACGAGCCGGTCGGCCGGAGCGCGCGGAATGCGCCTCTAATGAAGCCCCGCCGGCTGCGCCTGCACCACAGCCAGTATTACGGGTCCAGACCGCCGCCGTTTCTGCTAGTATGGGAGAAACTGTCTGCACGCGAACGGCCTAAGGAAGTGACGTCAGAACGACGCAGCCGAGCACTCGTGTCAGACAAGTTCGGGTGCATTCTCTTCCTTTAAAGAACTTGGGAGACGCCGTGTTGTATTTCGTATTTGGTGGTTTCCGTTTTAGAACTTGCCTGTTGTTCAAATAAGGCATTTCAAGACAATGGCACATTGAAGATTTGTCAAAAACACGTCGTTCTTGGTTTGATTTGTTACGGGGTAGAGTCGTCCACTATCAGCCGTCTTACACTGAGGTGACAAATGTTCAATAAAATGGTGCAAATTTCTCTAAGCGCTATGGGACTTAACGTCTGAGGTCATCAGTCCCCTAGACTAAGAACTACTTAAACCTAACTAACCTAAAGACATCACACATATCCATGCCCGAGGCAGGATTCGAACCTGCGACCGTAGTAGCCGCATGATTCCGGACTGAGTGCCTAGAACCGCACGGCCACAGAGGCTGGTCGTGACAAACGTCACGCGATAATTCTTAACACAGTGCCGCACCACCTTTTGCCTGGAGTAGTGCAGTAACTCGATGTGGAATTGTATTGTATTATAGAATGGTAAAATTAGTAAGATTCTAATTGATAAGCATAGTGCAATAACGTATCCTACCCACCAGGGTAGCCGAGAGCGGTAACGCGCTGCTTCCTGGGCTCGGGTAGTGCGCTGGCCTCAGGTCGAATCCGCCTGGGGGATTAACGACGTGGGCTGGTGTGCCAGACAGTCTGGATGTGGTTTTTAGGCGGTTTTCCACATCCTATTAGGTGAATACCGGACTGGTTCCCACATTCCACCTTAGTTACACGGCTCGTAGACATCTGAACACATTCACACTCTTAATAGATTACACTAGACACAGACAGTTGAGGTACAATAATTCCTTCGCAGAGGATACAGGGTGGTGGCAGGAAGGGTATCTGGCCACCCCTTAAAATTAACATGCCACATCCAATTAACCAGCACATCCGCAAGTCGGGATACATGCTTGGACAGAGACATAGTGCAATAACAAATAGTTCAAATGGCTCTGAGCACTATGGGACTCAACTTCTAAGGTCATTAGTCCCCTAGAACTTAGAACTAGTTAAACCTAACTAACCTAAGGACATCACACACATCCATACCTGAGGCAGGATTCGTACCTGCGACCGTAGCGGTCTCACGGTTCCAGACTGCAGCGCCTAGAACCGCACGGCCACTATGGCCGGCCATCCTAATTTATTATGGACTGATCGTAAAACTGCGTAAGCAAATAAAAGGTCGCTGGAAGTCCACTGCAGAAGTATTGAGCCATGCTGCCCCTACAGCCGTCCATAACTGCGTAAGTGTTGCCGATGCAGAATTTTGAGCAGGCGTGGACCTCTCGGTCCCATGAATGTACGCTGGCATACATGTCGGACGAACTGGAAGGCCAAACCACTCGCTTGAATTGTCCGGAATGTTCTTCAAGCCAGTCGCGAACAATTGTGGCCTGCTGACATGGCGGATTGTCATCCATAAAAATTCCATCGTTGTTTGTAATCATGAGGTTCATGAATGATTGCAAGTGGTCTCCATATAGTCGAACATCAAGAGGGCTCAGTCCATTCCACGTAAACGCAGCCTACACCATTATAGAGCTGCCACCAGCTTGCAGAGTGCCTTGTTGATAACCTGGGTCCACGGCCTCATAGGTCAGTGCCGTATTCGAACTCTCCCATCTGCTCTTATCAACTGAAATATAGACTCATCTGACTGAGCGACGGTTTTCCAGTCATCTAGGGTCCAAGCGATGCGGTCTGGAGCCCAGCAGAGGCGCTATAGGCGATGTCGTGCTCTTACCAAAGGCACTAGCGTCGGTCGTCTGCTGCCACAGCCCATTAACGCCAGATTTCGCCGCTCTGTCCTAACGGTTACGTTCGTCGTATGGCCCACGTTGATTTCTGCAGTTATATCACGCATTGCTGCTTGCCTTTTAGCACTGACAACTCTAAGCAAACGCCACTTTTCTCGGTCGTCGAGTGAAGGCCGTCAGCCACTGCGTTATGTGCGGTGACATTTAATGCCTGAAATTTGGTACTCTCGGCAGAAACTTGACACTGCGGATATTGAACTCCCTAACGATTTTCGAGATGGAATGTCGCAAGCGTCTAGCTCTAACTAGCATTCCGAGCTCTAAGTTTGTTACTTCCCGTCATGCGGCCGTCTTCACGCCGCAAACCTTTTCACATTAATCACCAGAGTACAAATGACAGCTCTGAAATTGTGCTGCCCTTTTATACCTTGTGTAAGCAATACTACGCCATCTACATATCTGCATTTGGCTATACGACGGCTTCTGTGGCCCCAGTATACAGTAATGGTCATTACTGCGATTTCCCTTTCCGCTTTCAAATGGCAGACGCTTACAGTAAGCAGAAACTAGCTTGTGGTTCCATATGCGCTACTGTCAGATATCTTCTTCCTCTCTTCACTGCTTTGTCCGCCCTGAGTGCTTGATTGCGTTCCTCTTTATCTTAGCACACGGAAGATATTTTCGGGCCTGTGGTACTCGTTTTGAAGGTAAGTGATTAATTCCGTTGCTATGTTTAAGTTATGTGCGCTATGTAATGAATAACCTCTAACAAACGTTTCATGATAATTTCTATAAAGAAATGGACAATACTAAATACGACTAGATCCTACTGCGTGTTGGTCGTGCTCTTCCAGCCATTCGGCTGTCTTTCAGTGTCGGCGACAAGTAATTTCAGTTTTTGAATTAAATTTTCTTCTTTTTACTTCTTTTCAGGTAGAAACGACGGAAAATAGGAGAAAAGTAAGAGGAAAATGGAGTGAAGAGTGCAGAAAAATGGCTGTGAGGAAGGTCATGTCTTACAAAATGACCGCGAGGGAGGCGGCCGAAGTGTTTTCAACAATTAGAAAGAAAATTCCACTAAAAGGAAGAGATTAAAAGCAGAGAAAATAAAGTCTCAAAAGAAGTTGAAGAAATGTGAACTTATTCCAGAATAAACTAAACACGCAAAGGGTGGCCATGGAAAGCCAATTTCAAAGTGGTGAAGAAAAGTGGCATCGACGGGAAATAATGGATCAACATAACACGCTGAAAAGCGTGTTATGTGTTTGGAATCAATTGAAGAAAGTTGGTGCAGAGGCTGGTTATATGTTTGCTGTGAGCAACAGAAGATGATTTATTCCCAGTCTATAAAAATGTGACGAAACAGTGATGAACTGAGCTGAAATAGTAACAATAAAATCCCATGCTTATGTGTTCTATGATTATTCAAGTAAGTATTAGAGCAATGTATCATTAACAACCGAAGTTATCCAAGAAAAGACAATGGCCAATACTGCAAAACATTTTCGACAAGCGTTGCAGCATTTTCCTTTGAAAATCATTACACTGTGCTACTCACAGAACACGTCTTGAGGTAAGAAACTAGCATATTAATAATCCGATTAACCACAATAGTTACACAGTAAAGTCAAATAACGTTAGCCAACCGATTATTGACGGCTCTCCCCTAATTAAATCTGATACGATGACGGATAAAACCTTCAGCAGATGGTAGAATGGAAGACAACGGCATACTGAGCCGTGTGTGCCTTATAAGCGGTTTCCGCTGGTCATTAAGCCTGTTTACCCATCGATTCCTACCGGCAGCTTTGACAGCGCCTCGCCAGGGGCAGCGTAGTCACTTGCCGAGCTCACTCGACCATATACACGCTCTCTTCTCGTCGAAGCGTTTGTCTGCGTTCGTAGCAGTACCTGCGGCTACTCACCGAGGACTGAGGTCCGATTTGTGGTGCTATTAGTGTCTGTGCAGATGGTGCGCGTACGACAGTCGAAGAACTATTGCTTCCCTCCGCCTTCTTGGTCGCGGGTTGGCATCTTTGGAGTCGGCACGTTTCTCATTTCTGTTCCCGTGGTTATGAATGCTGTGCTGTTGGTATGTACTTAGAGCCGTGCAAAGGCGTATCAAGAAAACGATGAGCATCTCTGTTACGTGAAACTAAATAGCCTAAAGGGCTGTTGGCATTCTCGAAATCCCATTTTCGTTGAGAAAAATTCAGTTTGGGTCCTCACGTACAATGCTGCTTAGCTTTCATCAGTGAGGCTGATTCCGTGGTGATGCTGCAAACTTTTCAGGGATGCTGGAGAATGGTAAATGCATCAGCATGAGGCAAGTAACCGCAGTCCAGAAACGACCAAGTCGAAAGTTATAAGCGGAAATCGTTGTGATACCTCTGACAGTGGAATAAATATAACGGTAATCTTGTTGCTTAGATTGTAGGGTAGGACACTTTCAGAGGTGGTAGTATGTACGAAAACACGGAAAAAAGTCTAGTAAACATTTGCTCTAAAATGCACACTTTAAGAGCTATGAGCACTTGTTCATCTTCGAAACTGTGAAACACATCTACAAAACAAGTGCCCCTAGTTATTACCATATGCATTTCAGAGCCCATATTCATTTGACTCTTTTTCCTTGTTTTTTTCCATATTACCACCTCTGCAAGCTGCCTGCCCTAAAATCTTATCAACAACAGTAGCCCCCTTCCGGTGGATGTATTCCACTGTCAGAGGTCCATTACCTCAAACTGATCCATGTACCCTTTCCCATCATTCCTGAAAGTTGTAACATCATCACGGAATCACATTGTAGACTTCATATGTGTGAGAAAACCGTGTTAACAGTACAAGCCTGAGTTATTTTAAATCTAGCTGTTCAAGGCACACAGATCTTTTATATTTTAATCTTGATTGTTTTCCCGAAGTCTCATTTCTCTATTTATTCATTTACAAGAAGACCGCAGCTCGTGGTCTTGCGGTAGCGTTCTCGCTTCCCGCGCACGGGGTCCCGGGTTCGATTCCCGGCGCGGCCAGGGATTTTCTCTGCCTCGTGATGACTGGGTGTTGTGTGTCTTTCATCATCATTTCATCCACATCGACACGCAAGCCGACGAAGTTGCGTCAACTCGAAAGACTTGCACCAGGCGAACGGTCTACCCGACGGGAGGCCCTAGCTACACGGCATTTCCATTTCCATTTTCCATTTACAAGAAATTAATTTTCAAAATAATTTGCGGTTGTTTCATGACCCGTGTGTTAAAACAGGCAGTCGATTTGCATTGTTAATTTTTTCATTAAATTGCTATAGTACTTTTTTTTAATTCAAACTTATTGTGCCAAGCTATGCAAAATCATTTGTTTAATTAAAGTACGAAAGGTCTTCAAAAATATTCTGGTGTAAGATATGTGATGAGGTGCGTTCACTATTTACTTTGTGTTTTAGATCTGAAATATTTTAGATTTGAAAGGATTGAGCGATGTCTGAGATAGCTCAAGCTGGTAGCCTTATGTTAACGCACCATTTGTAATCAAATGCATTTGTTTTCAGCTCTTTTGTGATTTATTGGTTTGAAACTTGTGAACTTGATTTTCGATTGTCTTACTGCTTATCGTATGTAAAAGTAATGTGTACAGCATTTAAAGTATTTGCTAATGTTCCGTTCATTTTCATTGGTGGTATCATTGACGATTCTATAGTGGCTGTTATAACGCTTGTTTTGATTTGTTTATTTTATCTATGTTAAAATGCCGTTAATGCAAATAAATATTGATTTTATTTTTTATTCTTTTTTGCAGTTTTGTCTTAGCATCTTACTACCCCCGTATCCAAAGGCACTACTACTCCACGTACTTGAAGGAAGTTCACGTGGGTAGTGGCGTAAAGTTGAGATGGGAATGAAAACAAAGTGAAGGAATGAAATATAATGACAACCAAGCAAAGGATATAACAAGAAGGCAAAACATAATAAAATGTGCTGTTTTACGTGGCTACCGTATGGCTAAAATTGAAACAAAAATAACCAGTAAGTTATTCGAGTAAAGAGTAAAACGATACAAATACAGATGAAGGGAAGACGCTTATTTGAATCAGTCATTTCATGACCAAAGGAAACCGTTATCACCAACCTGTATACTTTTTTAAAAAAGAGGTAAAAAACCGTCGAAGTAGAGGAAGTTTGGTACAAAACCAAGGAGGTGTAAAGTCATGGAATAGTTGGTTTACAAAACTAATGCTGGATGTGAAAAAGGTCAAATAACCGTAGCTGAAGAGACTGACAAAACAACAATACAGAAAGTGACGCATATTTTCGCGAAAATACCAATTTGTTAGACACACGCAGTTCGTTATGGACGTCTGAGTGAAGTAGGACTCAAACCCGTGGAAGAAAGAAGAAACAACGAGAACGTTTAAGCTTGCACCGTAGCGTGCTTCATTCCTTGAGATAAGAGTAATATATCTAGCCCCAACCCTTTGCCGTCGCCCAGATACTGAGCAAATTAACCCCCTGTTAAACGCACTCATCTTGGTACTGCGTATCGCCCCACCGACAAGAGGAGTTGAACACTACAACACCTCTCTGCTTGTTGTTGTTGTTGTTAGCAAAAACGAGCATGAAATGTTGCTCCCATTGCATTACACAGGTGAAGAAGGGAAAACTTGTGTTGTCGTTAGGAAAGAATTTTTATTGATGGGTAAGTTAGAATAAATCTGTTTTTTAAAGTGTAACACAGTTTACAAAGATGCATGGTGACTTCCTAAAACGGTAAAGACCAAAATATTTTCCCAAATGCAGATTTACCTGACACCAAAGAAGAGAGAGCCAACCGAATCCAAATAATGTCGAGCATGTACCTTTCCAGACACGCTTTACTTTATCCACTTGTTGTAACTTGTCACACCTGTCAGAAACCGCTGAAAACTTAAGGCACTGTTTCTTTTATCTTGGTCTTGCCATACCCACCTAGAAACCATAATTAATATCTTGGAAGAACTCGAAATTTGTATCCACACAGACGCATTGTCAGACAAAATTCTTAATGGACAAACAGAATCAAATGACAACCAATATTTAGCAAAGTTTATTGACGTCTTAAGAGAAGTGATAATTTTCGGTTCCTTACGATGCCACGAAATAAATAAAAAACAGTAGAACTCTCAACGCAAATTATATCTTCGCATAGTACATGAAAGCATAGAATAATGTAACCTTTGTATTCAGCTGTTATAGCTGAAACTTCGCGAATATGAATTGTAAATATGTATGTGTCAATGGAGTGGATTGTATCGTCAAACGAATGGAAGTGAAAAAAAAGAAGAAATAAAAGAAAGAGTGCATACAATACGTAAATTCCTGACAAGAAAACTGAGAAACAATCTCAGCAGACACTACAAGATGCTGTATTGTCACACATAGAAAAGAAAATATGTACTAAAAATGGACGTAAGCCACCTAACTTATATTTTACAGTTATATACGAAAAGACTGTATTGTATGTTACAGATTACTCGGGAACTGCAAACTGCCGAAACGTATGTAAACAACGTTTGTTAACAACGAGGTAATAAAATCACTGTGCAGCAGAGAACGGGAAAATGTGTAACGTCCTACTTTAATTCACGACTCGAAAAATCTCACCAAGTGCAATACAGTTTACAAAGATGCATGGAGACTTCCTAAAACGGTAGATAAAGACCAAAACATTTTCCCAAATACAGATTTACCAAAGAAGAGAGAGCCAACCGAATACGTTATTTATCACTGTACAGCGGCCATCGGCGATGTAAGAACTGTTGTCAACCTGATGCAAATATTGTACGAAGCGCTGGCGCGTCAAATAGTTAACTTTGAGTTCAAACAGCTACAAAGCTGAGGAGTCATCCCTAGCACAAACTGATGACGTTACATAAGATATTGAGATTATTCATTAATGCTGGAGCTACCCTCAGCCTATATATCGTGACAGAACATCAGAACAGTGTGATAGTTTGCCAGCAGTTCTTTTGGGGATTAGTTCCAAAAAATCTGTATCAGCCATGTCCATTTCCTGTCAGGCACTCTGACATAGGCAGCCAGAAGGCACCCATACTAATAGCATTAGTTAAGTGATAAGCAATTACTGTTTTCAATAAATCTTATTCTAGAAGTACCTCGCAAGCTTAATAAAGTTCATTCACTCACCTTGACATGCCTCTCTCTCTCTCTCTCTCTCTCTCTCTCTCTCTCTCTCTCTCCCTCTCTTTCCAATACTTGTAAAATATGAAGGAAGCGTGGAATGTCAGATCCCTTAACCGGGCAGGTAGGTTAGAAAATTTAAAAAGGGAAATGGATAGGTTAAAGTTAGATATAGTGGGAATTAGTGAAGTTCGGTGGCAGGAGGAATAAGACTTTTGGTCAGGTGAATACAGGGATATAAATACAAAATCAAATAGGGGTAATGCATGAGTAGGATTAACAATGAATAAAAAAATAGGAGTGTGGGTAAGCTACTACAAACAGCATAGTGAACGCATTATTGTGGCCAAGATAGACACGAAGCCCATGCCTACTACAGTAGTACAAGTTTATATGCCAACTAGCTCTGCATATGACGAAGAAATTGATGAAATGTATGATGAGATAAAAGTAATTATTCAGGTAGTGAAGGGAGACGAAAATTTAATAGTCATGGGTGACTGGAATTCGAGTGTAGGAAAAGGGAGACAAGGAAACGTAGTAGGTGAATATGGATTGGGGCTAAGAAATGAAAGAGGAAGCCGCCTGGTAGAATTTTGCACAGAGCACAACTTAATCATAGCTAACACTTGGTTTAAGAATCATGATAGAAGGTTGTATACATGGAAGAACCCTGGAGATACTAAAAGGTATCAGATAGATTATATAACGGTAAGACAGAGATTTAGGAACCAGGTTTTAAATTGTAAGACATGTCCAGGGGCAGATGTGGACTCTGACCACAATCTATTGGTTATGAACTGCAGATTAAAATTGAAGAAACTGCAAAAAGGTGGGAATTTAAGGAGATGGGACCTGGATCAACTGACTAAACCAGAGGTTGTACAGAGTTTCAGGGAGAGCATAAGGGAACAATTGACAGCAGTGGGGGAAAGAAGTACAGTAGAAGAAGAATGGGTAGCTCTGAGGGGTGAAGTAGTGAAGGCAGCAGAGGATCAAGTAGGTAAAAAGATGAGGGCTAGTAGAAATCCTTGGGTAACAGAAGAAATACTGAATTTAATTGATGAAAGGAGGAAACATAAAAACGCAGTAAATGAAGCAGGCAAAAAGGAATACAAACGTCTCAAAAACGAGATTGACAGGAAGTGCAAAATGGCTAAGCAGGGATGGCTAGAGGACAAATGTAAGGATGTAGAGGCTTGTCTCACTAGGGGTAAGATAGATACTGCCTACAGGAAAGTTAAAGAGACCTTTGGAGGAAAGTGAACCACTTGTATGAACATCAAGAGCTCAGATGGAAACCCAGTCCTAACCAAAACAGGGAAAGCAGAAAGGTGGAAGGAGTATATAGAGGGTCTATACAAGGGCGATGTACTTGAGGACAATATTATAGAAATGGAAGAGAATGTAGATGAAGATGAAATGGGAGATACAATACTGCGTAAAGAGTTTGACAGAGCACTGAAAGACCTGAGTCCAAACAAGGCCCCAGGAGTAGACAAGATTCCATTAGAACTACTGACGGCCTTGGGAGAGCCAGTCCTGACAAAACTCTACCATCTGGTGAGCAAGATGTATGAGACAGGCGAAGTACCCTCAGACTTCAAGAAGAATATAATAATTCCAATCCCAAAGAAAGCAGGTGTTGACAGATGTGAAAATTACCGAACTATCAGTTTAATAAGTCACAGCTGCAAAATACTAATGCGAATTCTTTACAGACGATTGGAAAAAAATGGTAGAAGCCGACCTCGGGGAAGATCAGTTTGGATTCCGTAGAAATATTGGAACACGCGAGGCAATACTGACCTTACGACTTATCTTAGAAGAAAGATTAAGGAAAGACAAACCTACGTTTCTAGCATTTGTAGACTTAGAGAAAGCTTTTGACAATGTTAACTGGAATACTCTCTTTCAAATTCTGAAGGTGGCAGGGGTAAAACACAGGGAGCGAAAGACTATTTACAATTTGTACAGAAACCAGATGGCAGTTATAAGAGTCGAGGGGCATGAAAGAGAAGCAGTGGTTGGGAAGGGAGTGAGACAGGGTTGCAGCCTATCCCCGTTGTTATTCAATCTGTATATTGAGCAAGCAGTAAAGGAAACAAAAGAAAAATTCGGAGTAGGTGTTAAAATCCACGGAGAAGAAATAAAAACTTTGAGGTTCGCCGATGACATTGTAATTCTGTCAGAGACAGCAAAGGACTTGGAAGAGCAGTTGAACAGAATGGACAGTACCTTGAAAGGAGGATATAAGATGAACATCAACAAAAGCAAAACGAGGATAATGGAATGTAGTAGAATTAAGTCGGGTGATGCTGAGGGAATTAGATTAGGAAATGAGACACTTAAAGTAGTATAGGAGTTTTGCAATTGGGGAGCAAAATAACTGATGATGGTCGAAGTAGAGAAGACATAAAATGTAGACTGGCAATGGCACGGAAAGCGTTTCTGAAGAAGAGAAATTTGTTAACATCGAGTATAGATTTAAGTGTCAGTAAGTCGTTTCTGAAAGTATTTATATGGAGTGTAGCCATGTATCGAAGTGAAACATGGACGATAAATAGTTTGGACAAGAAGAGAATAGAAGCTTTCGAAATGTGGTGCTACAGAAGAATGCTGAAGATTAGATGGATAGATCACATAACTAATGAGGTATTGAACAGAATTGGGGATAAGAGGAGTTTGTGGCACAACTTGACGAGAAGAAGGGACCGGTTGGTAGGACATGTTCTGAGGCATCAAGGGATCACAAATTTAGCATTGGAAGGCAGTGTGGAGGGTAAAAATCGTAGAGGGAGACCAAGAGATGAATACACTAAGCAGATTCAGAGGGATGTAGGTTGCAGTAAGTACTGGGAGATGAAGAAACTTGCACAGGATAGGGTAGCATGGAGAGCTGCATCAAACTAGTGTCAGGACTGACGACCACAACAACATGAAGGAACTGCTCAGTATATTGCGTCTTCCCCCCCCCCCCCCCCACTCGAGTAAACTAACGATCCCACTCTTGCATTGAAGGGATGTCGTTGCAGGGAAAGAATGTCGTAAACTAATGATTCAGTGCAAGTACTAACTCACCAATGTTCTCGAAGCTTCCAGTCGCGGAAACTTATCTCTAACGTCGCCAGAGGCCTCGCCTTGAACGCCTTTCCAGCTAAAGTATCGTTAAGTTGCCCATTTTGGCTCTATATGTTTTTGTTCATACATGCTTCTCTCGTGCATAATCGAGCTCACATTAGCTCATGAAATCAATTATGTATGCAGAATTATTCAATAAATATTTCCTTGCACATGGTCCTTAATTAGTATCTGTAATTAAATCAATTATGCAGTAATTACTATCAAGGTGGAACGAGGTGGAATGGAGTGTGAACCACAACTCAGTGAGACGCTAAAAGCTCGAACCTGATTTCAATTTCTAAAACATTTGCAGTTGAAAATGAAAGGGAGCTGCATTCCTGTCACTGCAACGAGACCCAAAAATTAACCTGTGAAACAGACGACTCCATGAAAATTCAGATTGTCTTCTGCAGCTATTTTTTTCCGAGTACATGTTCATAATGTTGCGCCACTTCTCTTTGTAGCAAATGGTTTACAACGTTAAATAGTTATCATCATGGTTGTGGTAACCAATACAACGGAAATACAAACAATGTCGTCCACCGATACATTATGGAAATGAAATTTGGAAGCTCAACGGAGCTACTCACAGTTATACACACTGCTTATCACGAAATACATCTCCAGTTTTGTAAGGGAAATAGTTCTTTAGCATGTGTAAGTAACAAATACGGTGCTTTACAGCCGGCCGAAGTGGCCGTGCGGTTCTGGGCGCTGCAGTCTGGAACCGAGCGACCGCTACGGTCGCAGGTTCGAATCCTGCCTCGGGCATGGATGTGTGTGATGTCCTTAGGTTAGTTAGGTTTAATTAGTTCTAAGTTCTAGGCGACTGATGGCCTCAGAAGTCAAGTCGCATAGTGCTCAGAGCCATTTTGATGCTTTACACTTGTAAATACGACCTGCCTTACCCTCAAGGTCAGCCTAAACTGAGGTAAAAATTAACAAAAGATAATAATTTTAAGCTTCCTGCTAGGTTTAGGAAACGGATTACCAACAAAACTGAGTCCACATATGTCCTTAATTGAAAACGGTATGTCATATACTTTCATTAGATCAGTGAATCAAACTAGTAACCCAATGTGACTAAAGAATTTATACAAAGTGTCCTAGAGAGGGAAAGCGTAGGTTGCACAACGATTTGTAACGAGCATAGCAAAAGAAAACTGAATCCACATGAATCTAAGAAGTCTTAGGAAAATCGCACTTTATATGAGAACGTGTAAACCCACGGAAATTTTAGAGTCAGGCAGCGCATTTTGCAATGGGACTGATACTATTACGATAGTTCACAAATACGAGACATCAAATAATCAGACTTTCTATAGAACGAAGAACTGCGACTCTGCCATTTGCGTTAAACTCCGACACGTACATTTTGCACTGAGAAATCATGCTTAGAACTCGAGTTTTACTGTTAACAGTTTTGACATTAATCGTAGGAAGGGTTCTACTACTATTGCTGAAGGCAGGTAGTGTACTCTACGTAGAGTGATTGCGTGCTAATTGCAGATTGCAATTCGATGTAAACGCGTTTAAATAGGAATGATAATTCATTTACGTTGCCAGATGCTAAGTTTGTTTTGTTTGCAGAGGATACAAACATTGCTATAAGTAGCAAGTCAAGTACAGATGTAGAAACATCTGCTAATCAAATTTTCACAGATATTAATAAATGGTTTAAATCTAATTCGCCGATGTTGAACTTTGAAAAGATCCACTGTCTGCAATTTAGAACTTGTAAGAGATTTCCTCCCAGCATGTGCATAACATATGAAGACATGGAGATTGAAGAGGTTGACAGTGTTAGATTTCTGGGATTACAACTTGATAATAAATTCAGTTGGGAAGGGCATACCGCACAATTGTTGAAGAACCTAAGCAAGTCTGTATTTGCAGCGAGAATAATTTCATATGTAGGAGATATAAATATAAAAAAAATTTCATACTTTCATTCTGTCATGTGGGATCATATTCTGGGGTAACTCATCAAACCGAGCAAAAGCTTTTAGCATTGAAAAGCAAGTAATAAGATTCAAATGACGTAACTTCAAGAACATCCTCTAAAAACTTGTTCAAGGAACTTTGTATTGTAACCACTGCTTCTCAGTACATCTATTCCTGAACGAATTTTTGTTGCAAATACTGTATCTTTATTTCCAACCAATATCTCAATACATAGTATGAATACTAGGAATAAGAACAATCTACATAAAGACCTAAAATCACTTACCTTGGTCCAAAAAGGGGTCCAATATTCAGGAACACACGTTTTCATTAAATTGCCGGCAACCATTAAAATCTTGGTTTCAGATAAGTACGGTTTAAGTAGAATTTGAAAGACTTGGTAGGCAACTCCTTCTACTCTATAGATGAATATACACTCCTGGAAATTGAAATAAGAACACCGTGAATTCATTGTCCCAGGAAGGGGAAACTTTATTGACACATTCCTGGGGTCAGATACATCACATGATCACACTGACAGAACCACAGGCACATAGACACAGGCAACAGAGCATGCACAATGTCGGCTCTAGTACAGTGTATATCCACCTTTCGCAGCAATGCAGGCTGCTATTCTCCCATGGAGACGATCGTAGAGATGCTGGATGTAGTCCTGTGGAACGGCTTGCCATGCCATTTCCACCTGGCGCCTCAGTTGGACCAGCGTTCGTGCTGGACGTGCAGACCGCGTGAGACGACGCTTCATCCAGTCCCAATCATGCTCAATGGGGGACAGATCCGGAGATCTTGCTGGCCAGGGTAGTTGACTTACACCTTCTAGAGCACGTTGGGTGGCACGGGATACATGCGGACGTGCATTGTCCTGTTGGAACAGCAAGTTCCCTTGCCGGTCTAGGAATGGTAGAACGATGGGTTCGATGACGGTTTGGATGTACCGTGCACTATTCAGTGTCCCCTCGACGATCACCAGTGGTGTACGGCCAGTGTAGGAGATCGCTCCCCACACCATGATGCCGGGTGTTGGCCCTGTGTGCCTCGGTCGTATGCAGTCGTGATTGTGGCGCTCACCTGCACGGCGCCAAACACGCATACGACCATCATTGGCACCAAGGCAGAAGCGACTCTCATCGCTGAAGACGACCCGTCTCCATTCGTCCCTCCATTCACGCCTGTCGCGACACCACTGGAGGCGGGCTGCACGATGTTGGGGCGTGAGCGGAAGACGGCCTAACGGTGTGCGGGACCGTAGCCCAGCTTCATGGAGACGGTTGCGAATGGTCCTCGCCGATACCCCAGGAGCAACAGTGTCCCTAATTTGCTGGGAAGTGGCGGTGCGGTCCCCTACGGCACTGCGTAGGATCCTACGGTCTTGGCGTGCATCCGTGCGTCGCTGCGGTCCGGTCCCAGGTCGACGGGCACGTGCACCTTCCGCCGACCACTGGCGACAACATCGATGTACTGTGGAGACCTCACGCCCCACGTGTTGAGCAATTCGGCGGTACGTCCACCCGGCCTCCCGCATGCCCACTATACGCCCTCGCTCAAAGTCCGTCAACTGCACATACGGTTCACGTCCACGCTGTCGCGGCATGCTACCAGTGTTAAAGACTGCGATGGAGCTCCGTATGCCACGGCAAACTGGCTGACACTGACGGCGGCGGTGCACAAATGCTGCGCAGCTAGCGCCATTCGACGGCCAACACCGCGGTTCCTGGCGTGTCCGCTGTGCCGTGCGTGTGATCATTGCTTGTACAGCCCTCTCGAAGTGTCCGGAGCAAGTATGGTGGGTCTGACACACCGGTGTCAATGTGTTCTTTTTTCCATTTCCAGGAGTGTATTAACAGGGGCTACTAGACAAGCTTAAGTATAAATGTCTGTTAGATTTCAGTTTTGATAGCACTTGGTCACAACGCTCAAGATTACGTATTTTGTGTATGATAAATTTATTAAAAGTGCATGACAATGTATTAATTCTGTAAATATTAGCAATTGTAGTTTACTATAATGCATTCACCTGTTTTGACAATCTCCTGACAATTGATCATGGTAGTAAGTATTGTATTCAAATGTTTTTATGTTATTCTTTCTGAAATGTCTCACACTCAAGTGAGTCATCTCATTTTTGGGCCTATGGAACGAAAACTGAATCTCATTTAATCTAATCTTTGAAAGATATTTGTTGAGTCTCGTTAGTATGTACAACATTAGCGCTCAGAAAACACACGGCACACAAAGCTTTCAACATATGTAAGAAAATGAGATAAAGCAAAATCTACGCAAGTCGTAAAACATAGACTGACGAAATTAAATGTTCCACCAGTGGGATAGATTAACAGCAGAAGATTCTGTATCGAACATGGAAATCTCCTTACAAAGGTAGGAAGACGAGATCTCCGTATGGAAGACGCGCCTGCAAGTCACGAAAGTTACAGTGACATCTACCTTAAGCACCGCCTTTTGAATCAAGCAAATAATTACGCGTGAACTACATGACCTCTGTGGATACTTAATAAACTTGTATTGCATGTATGATCATCTTGCACACAGTCAAACTGCATCTTAACACAGCATCGTGGGGCAAACAGCGAAGTGTGCCATAAAACTGCCGAAGCAAGACATCACGTGAAGCTCTCCAGAACTATTGTGTGCCTTCATACACTCCACCCAGAGTTCGTCTCGAGGAGGGATTGTTCTAGAACAGTGCTATTTACTGTAAATCCCAGCACTTGGTGCGAGAAGTACCTCAGTCGTACTTCACATTTATCAGAGTAACAACAAATGGTATATTGTGTTGTGGCTATACACTGTTAAGCCAATTGTGTTGTTATTGGAAAGCTTTTGAAGTGCTTTGCAAAAGTGTGGTGTGATAAGGAGGAGTAAGAAATGCTGGTGTGACTATGTTCTCATCTGTGTATCTCAATAAATTCCCAAAAACATCAATTGCTAGTTTCCTCGTTCGCAATTAAAGCGACCGGAGGGCCTCAAGAATTACTCTGAAGACAACGAGTGCTACAAAAGGATTAAAAAAAGTTGAGTATTTTATTTTCTGCATTGAAATACCATTCTTTATTATATAAGTAAATGTACAAAATCTTAGCTGCTACAGCGAGGAAATGTATGAACGTCATTAGTGTAACTTACTGTATTTTAACAGCTGGCGAGGTACCCATTTCAACCAGAACTCAAAGAATTCTCTCTGAGCACATTACCGACTGCCCAAAGATAAACTTGGTGGTAATATAAAACTAAGTACATAATTGTATCTTTGAAGTATACTTGAGGCAAAAAACACGCAAGAGAATGAAATAGTGAAAGTTAGAAATTAACAGACGACTTTCAAAATGTAAATGTGAAAGAATGAAAAAGCAGTCGAATGACTTTTGAATAGGAAATTCACTTTAACTGGAGCTTAGCCCAACGAGCGACGTGGTGCAGTGGTCACGCAGTGGATTCATATTCGTAACGACGATTGTTCATATCCCGTTTCGGTCATCCAGATTTACGTTTCTCGTTGGTTCCTTGCGCATCGCCGCCGACACACAGCTACTGAATAGTTCTGAGCACGCGGTGTAGTTACCGGTAATTCCGCGGAAGACTTGACAGTTAAAAGTGCTTCGACACGGCTGGTAGAGAGCGGGTCAACATTAGCGACAACGTGGAGTATCTTGCCGTCAATGGTCCGAGCCAGAAAATGCATCACCTAGGTCCGCTCAAGTACACCGGAATTAACGACAGTTCGGAGCTGCCTCGCACACTGTCACTCGAGAGCGCTGCATTCTTGCTGTTGACCTCGTATACGATATTCCTTTGATCGCGCACCAAACGTTCGGTTTTCGTTTCGTGGCTCGCTTTCTCTAAGAGTCGACCAAAAATTTGCCATTTGAGGGCGTTGCTGCAGCGTATATGCAACGAAGCGCGACTCCATACGGGTATACAAGCGCCGACATATAGGGAGGGCGTAAGTGAGGCATTCGTGTTTTTCCGATGTACGTGCGGTAAATACCGAAACGTGAACTATGGCGACGTTATTATCAAAGCTTCCGAGCAGGACCAACTTGCTATTATTCTTTTCTTGACTGCCGAAGAGAAAACTCCGCTGGACATCCATCGGCGAATGAAGAATGTGTATGGGGCAGCATATATTTCGAAAACCACCCTTGTGGAAAGGTGGACCAAGGGGTGCTGGTGCTTCATGATTACGCACGTTCCCATATCGCAAATGTCGTAAGGCAGAAGTTACGCCAACTCAACTGGAAGACACTCGAGCACGGATCTATAACCCTGATTACTCTTCAAGAGTTTATCAAGCCTTCGATCCCTTAAAGAAGGCCTTGACGGCCCGACGATTCCTAAAGTAGGACACAGTGTTTTCAACTTGGTGTATCTTCAACCTGGTCGTCGGTGGGATGGTTACCTCCATGCTCACGGCAATTTTGCTAGATTGGCATACCGATTCTGGACCGTACGGTCTTCGAACGGGAACTCTTTTATCGCCCCCTTATATTTATAACATTCACCTGTTTCTACTTCCAGAAAGAATCATTTACTCAGCAGCGGTGTTTGCGTTGCGGAACTTCTTGGTGCACTGAAACTTTGTGCGTGATTGGTATTCGAACCCAGACCTTCATTTTAAAAGACTGAGACCCGGCCGGTACATAGTTGCAAAATGTCAAGATGTTTCTTTAATTATGTTTTAAACAGACAAGTGTTTGGTTCTAAACAGTGTTTCACATTACACTGTTTTTTAAGTAGAAAAGATAATGTCTTTTCAAGCTTGATCCAGGAAGAGAGATGGGTGAAATCTGAACCGATTGTGACTTCTAAATGGATCTGAATTAGCGAAAGGGAATTAAAAAATATGATTTTTTTCTATGATTGGCGGTTACAGTGCTGTGCTGTGACCTCTAGTTGTGCTGACAATGAGTGCCATCACTGTCAGTTTGTGAAAATGGGCTACCGTAGTCCATTTCATTTGTGCCGGCTCGGTTGGGAATGCTAGCTAATCGTCGGCAATCAGATAATTATAGTTACCCACTTCGCGGCTAGGTTTGGCTTTCAAGCGAGACCAAAGTATATGCTCTAATTGCATGCAGTAAATTGGCGAGCTCAGCGAACCATTCGTCATTGTTCCACTACCTTTCGCAGCTGTAGCACCACTGTGACTCTGTCTTTCGCGCTCTACGCTGGCGAGTCTCAATCGAGAATGGAAATTATGTGAAAGGCTACTCTTCGTTACGTTCAAATATTTTAACAGACTTTTTTCCTGGAAACATTGTGTTGAATCTAGAATAAATCCGAAACAAAAAAAAAAGAAACCAAGTATCAACATTAAATTCGCGTTTGACAGAAGTCATTTCCTTTCAAACATAATTTCTAAGGTGTTTCCGACAGACGGCACTTCATCTATTACTTTATGTCATATATTTTGCTGTTAGGATCTTCACGAATGCTGAAGATTAGGTAGGTAAGATTACACAACCAATGAGAAGGTACTGAATAAAACTGGTGAGAAAAGAAATTTTTGTCACGACATGACTAGAGGAAGGTATCTGTTGATCGGAAACATACTAAGACATCAAGGAATCACCAATTTAGTATTAGATGGAAATGGGGTGGGGGTAAAAATCGTAGAGGGAGACCAAGACGTGAACACAGTAAGCAGTTTCAGAAGTATGTGGTATGTGAGTTGCAGCTGAGCTGAAGAGGGTTGCACAGGTTTCAACAACAACGGTACTTACATTCAGTGAGTGTGTGACAAGGCCTCAATAACCAGCTAAAGGGTAACGTCTAAGTGTCGGAACACGGAAAGTCGTAACTCTGATAATGATAGGGAAGCTAGAAAATCTGAAAGGGAAATGCAAATGCTCGAGGTATATAGAACTGGGGTTTAGTGAAATGAAATGGAAAGAATATAAGGATATGTAGCCACACGAATAGCAGAAGCAGCAGAAAATGGTGTAATGGAAGTGGTATCCGACATGGGCAGGGACTGAATTACAATGAACAGTTAGTAGTAGTAATTTTATTTATCCGTAGATCTCTTCCCCAAGAATATTGGATATATGTTGGTATTAAAATTTAAGAAAAACAAAATCTAAGTAATTCACATATATAGACATTTACAGACTTACCGTCTAGAATGACAAGGATGGAACAGGTGTCCGCCCCTGGATTTATAACACGAACCATCTCGGCTTTGACAGAAATAATTTGAGCAAACCACAAAAATCCTAAATGACTATGAGTGGATGCAGACTGGAGCTTCCACCCTCACGAATACAATGCAAATATGTTTAAGAGAGTGCTGTCACATTTGATTTACTTCTAATGTAGAATACTGTTTTACAAATAAGTTGCGTAATAAAGATAAATGCTACACCATTCATTCATTTCTCACTCCCAATCATTACACACACTACACACGCATTATTTCATAACACTACACGCATTATCAGCTGATTTCACGACTATTTTGTGCAACTTCCCATTAGCTAGCCAGAAAAACTGAGTCAGCATTCCTCTAAAGCAGTGAGATGTTAGCTCAGATATAGGATTAGATCTTAGCATTATACATTGCCAGGTTCTGAGAGTAAGTCTTGGTAGAAAAAAGAAAAATATAGGGTGAAAGAATGATGTGGAATGTTAGTTGTTCCACTATCGTGACTATTATTTCTGTTAGATATTTTACCAACCCTTACTCTGTTCATCTAAGCAATCCTTCAGTTTATAGAATGTCTGGTTTAACAGATACTTTTTAACTGCCTTTTAAATAAGTTTTTACCAGCAATTTCTATAATCTCCTTTTGGGAATTTATTGTACAGTTTCATTCCTTGGTAGAATATACTGTTTTGAGTTTTTGTTTATTCATTCTTGTTAAGTGTAAGTTTAGTTAGTTTTAATTCCATAGTCATGGACAGAGCTGTTTGTGCAGTAATTACCAATGTTATTTTTTATGTGTACAACTGATCTGTAAATGTATTCTCGCGGTGGAGTTAAAATCCCCTGTGTTTTGGAGATATCTTTGCAATGAGCTCGACTACTATTTTTTGTTATTATTCTTATGACCTTTTTCTGCAGTCTGTTGGGGGGGGGGGGGGGGCGAGAGGGACAGACGTCTGTCAGACTACAGTATACAAAGATATGCATGCTTTGTGTCGAATATGCACCGAAGAGCGAAAGAAACTGGTACACCTACCTAATATCGTGTAGGCCCTCCGACAGCACGCAGAAGTGCCTCAACACGACTTGGCATGGACTCAACTAATGTCTGAAGTAGAGCTGGAGGGATTGACACCATGAATCCGTAAGAATACTAGCGGTTGGAGATTTCTTCTGAACAGCACGTTGCAAGGCGTCCCAAATATGCTCAATAATGTTAATGCCTGGTGCGTTTGGTGGCCAGCGGAAGTGTTTAAATTCAGAAGAGTGATCCTGGAGCCACTCTGTAGCAATTCTGAACGTGTGGGGTAAAGTATTGTCCTGCTGGATTTTTCCCCAAGTCCTTCGAGTGCACAATGGACATGAATGGACGCCGCTGATCAGATAGGATGCTTACGTACGTGTCACCTGTCAGAGTCGAATCTAGGCGTATCAGGGGTTCCATATCACGCCAACGGCACACGCCCCACACCATTACAGGGCCTCCACCAGCTTGAACAGACCCCTGCTGACAGGGTATATAGATACATGAGGCTGTAACCATAAACGTACACGTCCACCCGCTCGCTACAATTTGAAACGAGACTTGTCTGACCAGGTAACATGTTTCCCATCATCAACAGTCCAATGTTGGTGTTGACGGTCCCCGGTGAAGCGTAAGGCTTTGTGTCGTGTGGTCATCAAGGGTACACTTGTGGGCTCGGAAAGCCCAAATCGATAATGTTTCGTTGAATGGCTCGCAGGATGACACTTAGTGTTCCTACATTGAAATCTACACAATTTGAGGAAGGGTTGCACTTCTGTCACGTTGAGTAATTCTCTTCAGTCGTCTTTGGTCTCGTTCTTGCAGGATATTTTCCAGCCGCAGTGATGTCGGAGATTTAAAGTTTTATCGTATTCCTGATATTGACGGTACACTCGTGAAATGGTCGTACGGGAAAATCCCCAATTCATCGCTACCTTGGAGATGCTGTGTCCCATCGCTCGTCGTCGACTGTAACACCACGTCCAAAATCACTTAAATCTTGATAAACAGCCATTGTAGCAGCAGTGACCGATCTAACAACTGCGCCAGACACTTATTGTCTTATTCTGCATGTTTACATATCTCTATATTTGAATACGCGTGCCTATAACAGTTTCTTTGGCGCTTCTGTGCCCTATTATAAGTAAATGCATTTATGATTTAATATTTTTATAGCGTTTCCCGAATGTTTATAAACTTTGTTACACCGGCGGACGCAACACTAATATCGATTAAAGAGTATATAGTTAAAAAATGATAATAGGAGGAAATACACTTGAAAAAGATCTAGAGACACTAGAAGATTCCAGATGGATTACATAATGGTCAGAAAATAATTCTTAAATCAGGTATTAGATTGTAAGGCGTATCCAGGAGGGTAAATATATACAAGATCACAATTTAGTGATGACGGAGACCAGACTGAAGTTTTAAAGAATCGTCATACAGAATCAGTGTAGAAAGGCGTGGGATACTGCAGTACGGAGGACTGATGAGGTTCGTCAGAATTTGTCCACGGCTGTAGATACTGCGACATTCATTATACCACAGCGGGTATTTAGTAGGAAAGGAAAGAGGCGGGCATAGGGAGAAATTCGAGCAAACCGAGCCACGCAGTCAAAAGACTGATGACCCCCACACACAAAAATTAAGTGAAAGCATAATGATAAGCAATGCGTCAGAAAGTGTTGACCTTAGTCTTCACGCTCACTTGTCTTTCTTTGGAAAGAATATAAAAGTAATTAGATCTGGTAGTACTCCCAATACTTACCAGGTATCCAAAACTGACGTTTCTGTTTACATCACACACTTTAAGATTTCAAACGATTCTTGTAGCTTTACTCGAGCACCAGCACAAAATTTCAAAAATATTCTCAAATTATCGTTAGAGAGTAGGTTTCTCTTTTTCTTATCATTTAATTCCTCTCTATAACCATGTTAAGAAACCGTCCTTACTTGAAGTGAAACAATAATCTATTTCAAAAACATGTTGTTTGATCTTACTGTGTAATAGGTAAGTTGCATGCAAGAACTTTTGTTGTTTCACTCCTTGCAAGACAATAAATTTCTACTTCCGTTCCCTCTTGATAGATTCATGTTGCCTGTTTAATTTCCCATGATGTGATATTTGTACATCTTGTGATATAGTCGTATGCTCATATACCGACTGCCAATCAGGAAACAAAACTACCAAATTGGCTAAAGTGTGTATGCAGCAATAGCTGCACAGTAAATGAGACCGCGTTATTTGTTAAAACAATAGAAAAATGAAATTTTACAAACATTAAATAATAAAATAGCGCCAGTTCGTATTTTCTGCGACTTATCTAAGGCATCTGACTATGTGAATCACAGTATTCTCCTAGATAAATTGAAGTTTCATAGGACTGATGCCATAGCCAATTCACGGATAATGGCATACCACCAAAAGACTGCGGAAAGTAGCCTGGGGATATAAGTCTGATTGGGGAGAAATCACGTATGGAGTTGCTCAGAGCCATTTGAACTATTTACATTTATGAGGAACAATAGCAGACCTAAAATTGAGCATACGTTTTAGGCGCTTGAGTTTGCAACAGCGCGACCGCTACGGTCGCAGGTTCGAATCCTACTTCGGGCATGGCTGTGTGTGATGTCCTTAGGTTAGTTAGGTTTAAGTAGTTCTAAGTTCTAGGGGACATGACCTGCGACCGTAGCGGTCGCGCTGTTGCAGACTCAAGCGCCTAAAACGTATGCTTAATTTTAGGTCTGCTATTGTTCCTCATAAATGTAAATAGTTCAAATGGCTCTGAGCACTATGGTACTTAACATCTGAGGTCATGTCCCCTAGAACTTAGAACTACTTAAACCTAACTAACCTAAGGACATCACACACAGCCATGCCCGAAGTAGGATTCGAACCTGCGACCGTAGCGGTCGCGCTGTTGCAGACTCAAGCGCCTAAAACGGATCGATCATAACGGCCGGCCCTCATAAATGAAACAGCTCTTGTGTGTAATATTCGACAACCAGAATTAATTCTTTTCGCGGATGGCTCTAGTATTGTGACCAATCAAAGCATACACACAGAAACAGAAGAAGCGGTACCCGTAGTTCTTAACAATGTCGTTGACTGGTTTTCTGCAAATGGTTTCACCCTCGATTTTGAAAAGACACAATATATTCAGTTCTGCACATCTAGTGATACTATACCAATAATAACTGTAAGACATGGTGAGGAAATAATAAATAGGATAGAAAATTCAAAATTATTAGCCGTTCATATTGATGAGAGCTTAAATTGGAAATCGTTGCAAATCTTGCGGAGAGACAAATCAGTAAGCCGAGATATTCAATAATGCCATATGGAATAATGTTATGGGATAACTCATCTTTAAAAAGCAAAGTCTTTATAGCGCAAAAACGTGCTGTAAGAATAACGTAACTACGATATCTTGTAGACACCTGTTTAAGGAGCTGGGCTTCTTACTACTTCACAGTATATTTATTCCCTCGTGTAGTTTGATGTAAATAATCCACGACAGTCCAAAGCGAACAATGATGCACACAATTACAATATCAGAAGTAAAAGTGAAGTTTGTCTTTAGTACAAGAAAGAGTATAGTGCTTCAACAAAAATTTTTGCTCACTTAAGCTGTTATATAAAATATCGAAGGAATATGTAACTAACTAACCCTTCTATTTAGCGGCCAAAAGGCTCACAGGTTTGTAAACAAGACAGCTGTTCCTGTTTATTTAAACTTGAATGTATTACGATTATTTTTAAGTGTCTGCAGGGCAGATAACTCTAAACCGAGAGTCAGTATTCTATTTTTATATGAAGCAAGTATTTTGTCATAAAATAAACTGTCAGCTCCCGTGGCACTTCCACTATACAGCGTGCAGGAGTATTTGAATTTTTAGGTCAAACATTTATTAACAGAGCCGAAGAAAAATAGTGTGAGTTCTCGAGGCTATCGTCGACAGGGAAGACGACTACATCCTTCCTCCAATTTCAGATCTCAGCAACCCGTTAAACTATGTGCGGTCGCTATTTTTTATATGAATGCTAAATTTTAACGTCAGACCAGTCCTAAGCCTCGTCACTGTCAGCTTGCAAACTACTGAACTTTTACACGTAACTGTTCGTTCGCTGTCACACTGTTGTAGTGACAGATGTTCAGTTGTATGCAAATTACCGGTCGGGGTCGCCGAGCGGTTCTAGGCGCTACAGTATGAAACCACGCGACCGCTACGGTTGCAGGTTCGAATCCTGCTTCGGACATGGATGTGTGTGAAGTCCTTAGGTTAGTTAGGTTTAAGTAGTTCTAAGTTCTATGGGACTGATGACCTCAGAAATTAAGTCCCATAGTGCTCAGAGCCATTTGAACCATTTTGTACGCGAATTCAGTGGACATACTTTGAGAATAAGAGAAACTACTTTTTAAAAATAATTATTTACTATTATTCAACAAGTAATCGGAAGAAAATATATTACGGTTTCGCTACTACTACTTGTAGTTGTACAGCGCAACGTTCAGGGTTAAGCACATAACATATTTTTATCGAGCTGAGCTCAATTGCAAATGAATAGAGCAGTTGCCGAGAAATATTTTGTCGAGATAAAAGTCAAAATACTTTTCTCGAGCTCTACGTTAGCAAAGCTTAGTTAAAAATGGTTCAAATGGCTCTGAGTACTATGGGACTTAACTTCTGAGGTCATCAGTCCCCTAGAACTTAGAACTACTTAAACCTAACTAACCTAAGGACATCACACACATCCATGCCCGAGGCAGGATTCGAACCTGCGACCGTAGCAGTCGCGCGGTTCCAGACTGTAGCGACTAGAATCGCTCGGCCACCCCGGCCGGCAAAGCCTAGTTAACCATCGTCCATTTTATTTCTGTAGGATTCATGAACCATGTGCGGTCCGCTCCCTATAATTCTATCAGTTTGTTCGCACATAACACGTGAAGATCGAACAACACATAAGTGTTGTGGAGATGCTACTGGAACATAAATGAGAATCCCTGGAGGGAAGACGACGTTATTTTTCGAGAAACACTAATCAGAAAATTTAGAGAACTGGCATTTGAAGCTGACTGCCGAACGATCCTGCTTCCGCCAACATACACTGCGCGTAAGGACCACGGAGATAAAATACGAGAAAGTAGGGATGTAGGGGTCATACGGAGGCATATAGACGGTCCATTTTCCCTCGCTCTATTTGATAGTGGAACAGGACAGAAATTACAAGTGGTAGTACAGGGTACCCTCCTCCACGCACCGTACGGTGGCTTGCGGAATATCTATGTTGTTGTAGATGTACAGGGACTTTGGTGGACTCTTTTGTTTGTATAGGTACTAGTTAAGACTACTTCTGTCCATCTGTGCTTCTTAACACAGGCTAAGCAGAATAAACGTGGCCCGGAAAATATTTACAACACTGACGTGGGCTTGAACCTCGTTATTGAACATCACAGAAGATGCTGGAAATGGCGGCCGCTGAAATTGATACAGCGCTGTCTAAGATTCTGCATGGTGTCTGTTTGTTCTAAGTCGTGTCTCCCCACCACTTTCGCCCAACGGCGCTCTGAGCGTGTTTTTTAGGGAATTGACTAGTTTGAACCTGGGACCTGTTGCTGGTAAGGAGACGCCAGACCACACATGACATGTAGAGTTCAGAAGAGTTCAGTGAGACTAGTGATGATGTAACCAAACACTTAACGATTTCGCCGGCCGAAGTGGCCGTGCGGTTAAAGGCGCTGCAGCCTGGAACCGCAAGACCGCTACGGTCGCAGGTTCGAATCCTGCCTCGGGCATGGATGTTTGTGATGTCCTTAGGTTAGTTAGGTTTAACTAGTTCTTAGTTCTAGGGGACTAATGACCTCAGCAGTTGAGTCCCATAGTGCTCAGAGCCATTTGAACCATTTTTGAACTTAACGATTTCAGCGTCAGCTCCACTGCACTCCCTGTAAAAGAATCTTGATACTAACTAAATTTAGTGGAAGGGGTTCAAGGCTTTCCTATTTTTAGTTAGCTGGTAAAATAACGTCGAAAAAGCAGTTAAGTTTACCATTGGAAATTTTATTCTACTAACAAAACATTGTTTATAAATTACACTATTGATAAAAGGAAATATTTTAATACAGGATGATAAAAACCAACTGCATTCAACAAAAGTGTGAAAGAATATTCCGTGAGTGGGTTTCCAAGTTCTACAATGGATCGAAGGATGACCTATGCCATATCACATCTACACTCCTGGAAATTGAAATAAGAACACCGTGAATTCATTGTCCCAGGAAGGGGAAACTTTATTGACACATTCCTGGGGTCAGATACATCACATGATCACACTGACAGAACCACAGGCACATAGACACAGGCAACAGAGCATGCACAATGTCGGCTCTAGTACAGTGTATATCCACCTTTCGCAGCAATGCAGGCTGCTATTCTCCCATGGAGACGATCGTAGAGATGCTGGATGTAGTCCTGTGGAACGGCTTGCCATGCCATTTCCACCTGGCGCCTCAGTTGGACCAGCGTTCGTGCTGGACGTGCAGACCGCGTGAGACGACGCTTCATCCAGTCCCAATCATGCTCAATGGGGGACAGATCCGGAGATCTTGCTGGCCAGGGTAGTTGACTTACACCTTCTAGAGCACGTTGGGTGGCACGGGATACATGCGGACGTGCATTGTCCTGTTGGAACAGCAAGTTCCCTTGCCGGTCTAGGAATGGTAGAACGATGGGTTCGATGACGGTTTGGATGTACCGTGCACTATTCAGTGTCCCCTCGACGATCACCAGTGGTGTACGGCCAGCGTAGGAGATCGCTCCCCACACCATGATGCCGGGTGTTGGCCCTGTGTGCCTCGGTCGTATGCAATCCTGATTGTGGCGCTCACCTGCACGGCGCCAAACACGCATACGACCATCATTGGCACCAAGGCAGAAGCGACTCTCATCGCTGAAGACGACACGTCTCCATTCGTCCCTCCATTCACGCCTGTCGCGACACCACTGGAGGCGGGCTGCACGATGTTGGGGCGTAAGCGGAAGACGGCCTAACGGTGTGCGGGACCGTAGCCCAGCTTCATGGAGACGGTTGCGAATGGTCCTCGCCGATACCCCAGGAGCAACAGTGTCCCTAATTTGCTGGGAAGTGGCGGTGCGGTCCCCTACGGCACTGCGTAGGATCCTACGGTCTTGGCGTGCATCCGTGCGTCGCTGCGGTCCGGTCCCAGGTCGACGGGCACGTGCACCTTCCGCCGACCACTGGCGACAACATCGATGTACTGTGGAGACCTCACGCCCCACGTGTTGAGCAATTCGGCGGTACGTCCACCCGGCCTCCCGCATGCCCACTATACGCCCTCGCTCAAAGTCCGTCAACTGCACATACGGTTCACGTCCACGCTGTCGCGGCATGCTACCAGTGTTAAAGACTGCGATGGAGCTCCGTATGCCACGGCAAACTGGCTGACACTGACGGCGGCGGTGCACAAATGCTGCGCAGCTAGCGCCATTCGACGGCCAACACCGCGGTTCCTGGTGTGTCCGCTGTGCCGTGCGTGTGATCATTGCTTGTACAGCCCTCTCGCAGTGTCCGGAGCAAGTATGGCGGGTCTGACACACCGGTGTCAATGTGTTCTTTTTTCCATTTCCAGGAGTGTATAATCTAGGTTTATATTAAGTTTCACAAAAGAGAAAACTATCAAAATGGTCTACAGTGACCCTCAATTATCTTTAATTACTTATCTAACTTGTCGTAAATTATAGTGGCTGATGTGGCTTCTCAATAATTATATAACAGAAAAATCATCACGTTTCAGATTTTAACTTACATAGCAAATGTGAACACCATGAGCTTCAATTGACGTTCGACACTAGTATTACGTAAAAAGGGGATGTAACAGATGAGACTTCTGCAGTTCTGAGTGAAGCCTTATGCGCTCAAAAATGCGGCATCGCGTGCGTTCATTACCTAGTCGGTGTTCGTCAGGGGGCGGCGGGCGGCACAGCTCCACGCACCTCGCTGTCTCGGAAGCAACTCTCTCCTAACGTCTCCTTACTACAATTTACCGAAGTTGGTTTAAAAAAAACCTATCTGGCTGTGTTTTCATCTGACCAATCAGGTTCTCAATGTTAACCCTAAGCTCCGCATACAAAAATTCTGTCTATCCAATGAGAAACGTTATACTTTTCGTGGTGGGGCAATGTTTTTAACGTTCTCTACATAACGGAGACGCGAAAAAGTCTTACTCTAAAACTTGCAGCTAGTGTGGCCCTTTTAGTGTTATGGTAAGATCTATACTGTTCTTCTGGAGCGCTGTATCTTTTAACATGGGCTGGGGGGTGGTCCTGGCGGTTACTTTTCGTTGTGGGGCAATGTTTTTAACGTTTCCAACGTAACAGAGACGCGAAAAAGTCTCACGCTAAAACTTGCAGCTGGTGTGGCCCTTTTAGTGTTATCGTATTACTTTGGTTAATTTAATGTCAGGTTTTTATTCGGAGCTGTGTGACATACTGCCGGATTTGCTTATCATGTCAGGGTTTTCATGGAAGGTGTTGGATTTGCCTGACACCTTACAGCTGTGCCGATTTATCAAACTGCGAGACACACACAGCGTCTCTGTCTGAGGGACAGCAGCAACTGTTCTTTCAGTGCTCTGCTGTAGCTCTTACAATGTGTGAGGATTATTTGAGCACACCTGACTGTTCAATTGGCCCCATTGGATAGGAGATCACAGTGCTTCTGCTTATAGTCCTTTTCTTGCCGAACACCTCACGCACTCGCTACTGGGTTGTCAAAGCGATGTGTGCCGTTGTTTCATCTTGGTGGAAATATCCATACAGCCTATCATTTTCTGTGAGGTGGTCACAGATGGATTAAACGGCTTCAGAACTTACTGGTTAGCTTCAACAGTTTGGTGAAAGAATTGTGTTAGGATGCGGGCACTATATATTGTGCAGCAAACACCAGTTTTGAGATTACGTAACTGCTCTTCGAACTACTGATAAGGATTTTCTGATGCATATGTTCTGAGAGGCTGAACTAGACCTCCTCAGAAGAAATGAAAAACTGAGGGCCCAAAAGTCCCGATTCCACTACACTCAGATTCCACTATCAGGACTCAAAATGCGAAAGTTCGTCTGGACGCTTCAATACGGGCACAACAATAAATTTGTAAGGATATAGGCGCAGGTCCTTTTTGGTAATTCTTCGACATGACAATCTCTTAATTCCTAACTGCAAAGACCAACCGTGATGTCATTTCGTTGGACTTTGTTCCAGGCCCTCCTTCACTGGAATGACAGTTTTCTGGTGTTCGAATTCTTTTCAAATAATTAGGTTTGTTTGCCGAACAGAGTCAGTTTCGCGCCATTTTTCCACTAAGTTTTGAAATGCAGACTTTTCTGGATGTTTTGTGAAAACACTTTTCGTCTTAAACTCTCGCGCAAACAGTTCTGTACAGCTTTCCATGAACTGTGCTTCGTATAATATTCGACGATGAACTCGCACTGTTTTATCGTGAGCTACATCTTATTTGCATTCAACAGGTCATTAAATGTGTCTCTTCCTCTCACTCAAACATAATAACACAGCGAAATTCCTGGCTCAGAGCGTGCGAGAGATCTACATGCTGAGACACGTGACAGCAACTGACAGGAACATCGAAATCACGGTTTACAGCATTTTCTGCAATGGCAGTTCTCCCATTAATTGCCAGTTTCATTTTCCCCATCCTGAGAGTGCGTACTTACTCACAATAGATCATTTATCAGAGAGCGCTTTATGTTTATTAAAGGTTCCAGTGATACAGAGACTATCTACAATCGTTGTTCCATGACGGTCCTACTTTAGTTTATTAGCCAGATGTATTTTTTATGTAGCTCTCCAACTCATCACATAAGAGAATGTTTATTCAAGCTTTTCCCTCTATTGACATTTCAATTTTATACAAGCTTTTGAAACTGCAACACTCAGAACAATGAATCCTATTGGCGGATGTATAGAACACTCACCAGCAGTAGGTCTTTGAGGTTACACTGAAATTATTTAAACGTAGTCACAGCAGACTAAATCAAAAAAATTAAATGAGGCGGTAGGTCTTTGAGGTTACACTGAAATGATTTAAACGTAGTCACAGCAGACTAAATCAGAAAAATTAAATGAGGCGTCATCTACGAATGTCATGCCTCCACAGATGAATATCCTCCACGGATAATAGTTGCCAAAATGGCAGAAGTGAAATGGAAGTTTTCATCGATTAACAACCTGTCCCATTATTAGTTGACTGTAAGTTACTCCCTCAGGTACACACCACAAAAACTGCTCTAGGCGATTGTCTATTCTTGAAACCACACTTATCCCACCGTTAACAAGGGGAATTTTAGTCAACAGTCTGTACTCTCATTTCACTTCAGTTGCGAAGCTCTAATAGAGTGCAACAAGTTAATCAATCTCACAGAAGAATCTAAATGTTAGCCATGATCATAGCCGTCACAACAGATGAGGAGATGTCTTGTACACCAAATACCATGAACAGACGCAGTTCGTTAGTTGAAAAAACTGATGTGTTAAAACCACTTTATCATGCAGGGAAGCGGCGGACAGCATCCCTCCAACAGCCTCGCCTTACAGGGCCAACTTTTAACTTGTCAGTTTTTTGAACTGGTGAATTTGATTCGTGAAGCCCTGTCTGTTGCGAATAACATCATTTTATTTAGAGAAGGTCCAGTTTCCCTCCTTCCCATCTTATAGGTTTAATGTTAAAACGACATATGCACGTCTGAGGGTGTAATTTGATGTATTGTGGATTGAGTGTATTGAAGAGGGGACCTAGAAACGACAGAGAGGCTTCATCCAGCCGTAGCCCTCAGTGGCCCACAATTAATTCCACAACAGGCCACAGCAGTCCACCCACAACACCGCCGCCCCACATCAAACCCAGAGTTGTTGTGCGTTTCGGGGCCTCCAGTGGATCCCCCCCCCCATCCCCCCCCCCCCCCCCGGAAACGTCTCATACCAGACGAACAGACGAATGTAGCCCCAAATGTTTACGTAGTAGAGTAATGGTGGTGTACGCGTACGTGGAGTCAGTTTTTGCGCAGCAATTTCGGACGTAGTGTAACTGAGGCGGAATAAGGGGAACCAGCCCGCATTCGCCGAGGCAGATGGAAAATCACCTTAAAAACCGTACACAGGCTGGCCGGCACACCGGACCTCGACACTAATACGCCGGGCGGATTCGTGCCGGGGACCGGTACGCCTTCCCACTCTGGAAGCATCGCGTTAGATCTCGCGGCTAACCGAGCGGGCACAGTGATTTGATGTAAGTAAATCGGTCGTGTCCGTGTAAAAAAAGGTTCGTATACGGCTGGAAGCGGTTTATTTGTCAAGTATGATATGACGATGTATATAGATAAGAGACAAAACGAAAACAGCAAATAAATAAATATTGAAATAAATATCTGCTCGGCATGCAGCAACCTGTAGGAGATCTCTTTAAAATGATTGCAGGTCTGACAGTTTCTTTACAAAAAAATCTACTGACATCGATTCGATTTACGGTGCCGAGAAGCTACAGAAGTGTGTACAGCACGAATATTATGAGACGGTGGATGGCATACCCTTGGAGTACCTACTGTCTGCAGCCGCCGCGACCTATTTCGAGGAGCACTTTCACGAGAAAGTTCTGAACTCTGCGAGGTTCCGACCACCTTGCTCCCTAAAATACGTTGACGACACCTTCTTGATATGACATCACGGTGGAAATGCTTTGCAGCAGTCCGTCGACCACATGAACGGTGTCAACACCAACTGCAGTGCCATTTTCCGTTCTTTGAATTTTTAGCTGAACGGAAGGCAGGACGCCGGCTCGGTCATTCGATGTACAGGAAATCCACGCACACTAACCGGTGCTTAACGCCAACAGCTTTCAGCACTCTGTACACGAGAATGCGGGACTGAACACGTTAGTACACAGGGAGATGATTATATCTGTCTGTCTGAATTTTACATTTGAAGCACGTGTTGAGAGAAAATGGGTACAGCATGCGAGAAATTGCTCCAGCTTTCAAGAGGCACCAACGAACGCCTCATGAAATGGAGGAGGAGGCCAAGACAGCTGCATTCCCTCCATACTGTGGAGGAACTACTAGCAAGATAGGGCGCGAGATGAACAAACATGGACTGGGACCAGGGTTCCGGCCCGCCCCCGAGATAACAGATATGCTGTGCTCCGTTCCAGGTTTGATGGTATCGACTGTGAATGTGGTTGTATTTACGTATAACGTACGTCAAACCATTCGCACTGCTTCCGAGCGTTGTGAAGTGCATTCACGAGTCATAAAAGGGGACTTCAGAAGTCGTCCGTGGCTGAACATAATGGACATAACATGCAATTTGCAGATATGAGAATTTTGGCTCAAATTACTTCATACTGGGATTCTGTTATCAAAGATGTGGCCCAAATTAGAATAAACAGTAACATTTGTAACAGAGACCAGGGCTGCGCACTTAGCAGAACATGACGGCGGGGCCGGTCTAGGTGGCCGAGCGGTTGTAGGCGCTACAGTCTGGAACCGCGCCACCGCTACGGTCGCAGGTTCGAATCCTGCCTCGGGCATGGATGTGTGCGATGTCTTTAGGTTAGTTAGGTTTAAGTAATTCTAAGTTCTAGGGGACTGATGACCTCAGAAGTTAAGTCCCATAGTGCTCAGAGCCATTTGAACCATGACGGCGGGCTTTGGCCATTGAGTCAAAGCAAAGATGTAGGCTTGACGCTTCTAGGGTCGCGGCAGCGGCGTTTTGAATAGGGGCACCGGCCGCTCGCACCAAGGCCCACGAGAAAAACAGGCCGCGGCGCGTACGTCACGAAGGTAGTCCTGAACTCGTTCGCTCGCTCAGCTTAGCAGACAAAATGTGCTTCTAAACCTGTTAACTCGCAACTGGGCGTGTAAATACTAACGAGAATTGCATCTTGCACTGGAATCTGCTTTTATGCAGTCTTACTGATTAACAGTACTACAGCAAAATTTTATTTAAGATCAATAGGTATAACGGTTTGTTTCTACTTAACAGTACTCATTACATACTGGGAGTGGTGCCTTATGTAACTGATAACCATTTTAATATGATTTGATTTTATTGAACGCCAGTACAGCCGTAACAAATTATAAGTAGGCCCATGGACTTCTCATCATTATAGGCCTAATTACAGTAAGATTCCACAATAGCGGATTCTAGCAGAAGATTCACTTTTCGTTTGTACGGACACGGACACGCCTAGTTACGAGTTAACAGGTGTTAAGTAGTTTGTCTGCTGATTTGAGCGAGCGAGCGCAGGACTACCTTCGTGGCGTACGCGCCGCGGCTTGTCTTTCTCGTAGGCCTCGGCTCGCACAATGTGACGTCACTCGGCGGGACGGAGTCAGTAGGTGCCCCACTTGCCTTCCGCGCATGCGCCTCTCCGGACCTCTGTGGAAGATTACCGACGCTGCCGTTACATCTAAAGCTCTAGTGTTTTATTCGAAATGAAACGCCTTGTAAACCGGGAAGACCTTATTGACAGAACTAAGCTGAACGGACAAAATGTTAGTGAACGCTTTGTAAATCACCCTGGACCATTAGAAGCGACGGATATACTATTGGACTGTTACCAGGCGCCACTGGACACTCTGCTGCTGACGTAAGTGATAGCATTGAAGTGGTGTGCATATGCCAGTCGGTAGTATTGAATCAGCGCAGTAAGATAGGTGGAAATGGAGAGTTTACAGAATTACAGAAAGCAGCTGTCGTGTTAGGATATGCTACGGGCGCATCGTGGAAGATTTCGCTAGATTATGTAGGTGTATCAATGCGGACTGTCCAATGTGTCGTCTCGCTGCCATTAAATACGGCGAATGAACACAGGTCGAAGGAAAATCATCACGACGAGGGACGTGTCGCCTTGCCAATGATAAACAGTGTCAAACCTGACAGGAGTGGCTAGTTAGGGGATGCAGCGCCATATCAACCATTTGCGAAAGAGACTGCGTGCTGTGGACATTTCTCACACTGGTACGTTGTTCAATGAGTCTAGCAACAAAGGAACTGGACGGTAGCTGACTGGATTCGTGTTTTGTCGTTCACCGAGTAGTGACTTCGCCTCTTTTTAAACGATGCAAGATGTCTATTGCACTGACGGTTCAAAGAGGCGTTTATTCCGCAGTGTGGCGAAGGAGTAGTTCAGGGTGTAGGTGGTACCGTGATGTTTTGGAAGTGTTTTTCGTACCTTGACTTGGCCCACTCATTGAGATTGTTGTCAACGTATACAAGGATGTTTAACATTTTCGGTGACCAAGTGGGGCCCTTCCTTCTACCTTCCTGGTGAGTATTCTGTGGACACTCTCGTTTAAAAGGCTGGACGCAACACTTAGGTATTTCAGGGTATTAGCTTACTCCATCCATGGCGTCACAAAACGTTTCTCCGGTGAGCTCCGTAAAATGTCGCTTCGTAAAAAGTCGCTTCGCACTGAGCAGATACACTTCATTGGAGGAAACTGAACTGAGATATTAAATCGAATATTGTCAATTCATTGGACCTAATTATCAAACGGATTCATTTTTAAATGAAATCAATTATAAGAATGGAGAAAAAAAGTAAAGGTTAGTCGTTTTCACGTACTTCAAGTTAAGGGCTTAGGAGTTGTTAATACTTGCTTCTTGTATTAGTGGAAAATCAAGTCTGTAGACTTCTATATGTCATTGTGTATCGTATCTTTCCTTTCTGGGGTGTAAAAGTGAAAGAAATATCTGAATTTTGATAAAATTTCTGCAGTACTGAATCACCGTCATTTAAATTCTAAAGCCGTCGCGCATCATGATCTTACGAGTTATCAGGCCCCGGTGGCTACTGAGCATCATCGCTGGTTGAAGACTCGTTGACCGTAAAAATATTGTAATGACGTTTCGCGTAAAAAATGGCAATGAATTTTAATTCGGACTTCATAAAAATTTATCTTAAGCTTCGACTTGTGGAGAATAAAATATGTAAACGACATGACGCGATAAGCAATCGGTCACTTTGCCTTCAAACAATGTGGGCAATACACTCAGTCTGGTAGTAACATAAAATTTCTATAATATCTGGAGACATCAATATTTATGAATAAAATTATTACTTCATAAATCAGATATAACACAGGAATGACGACAACGTACCTCTTAGTAAATCAAGTAATAAGACAGAAGTGAGTAGTTAGAAGAAGTATTTTCCGCTTTCTAAACATCACTTGCTTTTCAAAAAATCGAATCTAGAGCTTCTAAAGCTGTTACATATTACATCTTAGGTACATTGTCTGCGTGTTTCAGTTAACATCTGTTCCCCACACACTTACGCGAAATATACATTTTCTGATATACGAGTTTCTAATAGGTTGATGATTTCGTCGTACAATAATAATAAAAAAATACATCTTTTTATGTGATACTCTTGAGCGAATCACTCTGTTATTTGTATTTTCTCCCAATTCATGAGCACAAAATTCTATTGCGCTATAGAATAATCAGTTTCTTTAAAAGTTTGCATACCGTAATTGTGAGTGCAGAGTTGCTATGAAAACTGTCAGAAACGAAAAAGCGCCACCTTGAGATACGTATAAAGACTCGACTATTTAACACGGTAACCTATGGAGGCGGTAGCAGCCGATCCGGCTATGCGCTCGAACGTCTCACTTTTGCGGAGATGGCGCACGTGTGACCCGCATCTGTATAGCGGGTTGTGTGCAGTGCGATAGTTAAGAGGAAGAGGTCACCAACACCGCTGCAGTGAGTTCCTTATCTCAGGTACCGGCCGTTCTGGCACTACGCACGACACTGTATGGAGGGCACTAAGGGCAGCAACTGTAGCCAAACGTTAAAGGCTTTTTCCCCTTACACTGCATTGACACAACCTGTCGCGTAGCAGCATGTATTCAGTCTGTAAGAGGCGGTACTGACTGCTGAGTGGAGCGTGGCTGAGAATTCTGTTGCCAATGCTTCACATTCCTCAGCAGAAAATAACAAATGACCCAGTGAATAACTGAAGCATATCATATAAAAAGATAAAAACTTTCTAAGGCAAAGATCGTATAAATGTTTCCTTATTTAAAACAACTGGTTTCGAAGGACTTTACTGTCGTCTTCAGGTCTTCAAAAAGCTTTTTATTATGGAGCGTGTTCATTTTAAGCTGGACCTCTCGCGAAGTTGCTATGTGAATAAAAAACAGCACATTGTAGAAGACTGTCATAATTAAAATATTTAAAAGAATGAAAGACCTTCTACAAATGGCCATGTCCATATATATATATATATATATATATATATATATATATATATATGTGTGTGTGTGTGTATATGTATATATATATATACCGATCACAGATGATCGTTACGTCACAAAAACACAGTTTACGGTAGCACGTCAGTTTACATGAGGCTGGACATATTCCAATGTGAATGTTAGATACGACTGTTTCAAATAAAGAAATATTTGTGTAACCTTGGCTTTAGAAAGTTTTTAGTAAGTGAAACAGATCACTTCGTCTTCTCAAAGTGAGAAAATTCAATAAAAATATTTTTTTTTTAGTTTTTACGAAGAAATCATCAGCCGGCGTCGGTATTTCGTGTCGCTAAATTAGCCAGTCCCCCGCTCGTGGTCTCTCGGGGTTAGGGATTTTCACCTGCCCCGAGAGGACTGGGTGTTGTGTCGTCCTCATCATCATCATTCATTCCCCTTACGTTCGGAGGAAGGCAACGGAAAACCATCTCCAATAGGACCTTGCCTAGTTCGGCGGTGCGGGTGTCCCGCATCGTTCTCCTACGCTCTGTCAAGATGCATGGGACTTCATTTCCTTCCAAATTAAACACCAAAGTGTGTTTCAGTCAACCGAGTGCTATAAAACTTTACACAAATCTGCCAAATAGCAGTAGTAGTTTATCATATTAATTTCAAGTTGATAACTTTAACAGTCACTGAGATACAGAAATTTAATTAAAATGTGAAATTTAACACATTTCATAACAATGATACACCGCTGAGGCCAAACGTTATGGCTGCTTGCCTAATAGTGTGTAGGTTTGCCTTTGGAACGTAATACAACAGCGATTCTGTATGGCACGGATTCAACAAGTCCTTGGTAAGGTTCAAATGGTTCAAATGGCTCTAAGCACTATGAGGCTTAACATCTGAGGTCATCAGTCCCCTAGACTTAGAACTACTTAAACCTAACTAACCTAAGGACATCATACACATCCATGCCCGAGGCAGGATGCAAACTTGCCACCGTAGCAGTAGCGCGGAATGATCGAGTAAAATATTAAAAAAGTAACATCCAAAAGTAGCAAAATACCGATTTACCTCATTTTCTCATCTCTGGAGCGACCTGCCGAGATGAACTTTCGTGGAACAGTAAGTTAGAATCACACAAACTGTAAGGAGTGTGTCAGAACTCTCCATTACATTGATTAAATGTTACGTTGAGTATCGAAAACAATACAGCCAACTTAAGGCTATTCTTCGCATTATGTAAGTTGCTGAGATTCTCTGTGTAAATAAATAAGCGCTCAGATATCGATAGTAACAATCTGAGGACGAGACATGGGAGCACGATTCTAAGCATTGTTGTGAGACGAGGTCTATCTGGGAGAGTAATATTTCAGGAGTGTTGGTCGAGAGCTCGGAGGCAGAAGACGTGTCACGCTGCTCTCACGTCGGTGACGACAGATCTTACCACACTCAAGGTCTGATTTCATTTATATTGCCAGGAGGGATTTAGATGGTTTAACTACGCCTGAAGATGGAATTGTAGGTAAAATTCGTAAGAATAGCGTGAAGAGCAATTGCAAGGTTAGGCTCGTCATTGTTAGTCGGGAGTTTGCAATAATCCCATGTTTTTGCTTGTCAGTTAAAGAAGCCTCCTTATCCTACAAATAGTAATAATTATTCTCCACATCTAATTCATAAACATGCTGTGGTCATTAAGTGTTACTGTAACTTTGAAACTGAAATAATTTGTTAACCTGGCACTCAGCCACTATTGATACTTATAAGGTTATTGTCAAGCATTTCACAATTATTAATACTTGCTAAACTATTATTGGTCATGATATTTTCTTAAACTTTTAAATAGACTTAATTTATGAAATCACTTCTTACAAGTTATTTAGTAGTTAACAGGGCCCAAGCGAACTGCTTTTTATTGAATTCATTCTTAGTAACAATAAGCTTTAGCCGCTGCTGCATGCTTCTGCAAATTGCTGTTAACCACTTGGATAAAGGCAATCATCTGAAGAGGTGAGTGCAAAAATTAGGGCCAAAACAGGGACACTGACACACCACAACTTGTCTTGTACTCTAATCCAGTAAATTCCGTTGCACAAACCAGATTCTGTATCACTTGTAAATTCTTATTCAAATACGCAGTCAGATAGCTTATCCAAATGTTAGTTTTAAGTTTTTCATGTAACGATCTCTTGAGAGCTTAAATGACTGTGAAACTGACACTCATACAATAAGCCGGCCGATGTGGTCAGGCGGTTCTAGGCGCTTCAGTCTGGAACAGCGCGACCGCTACGGTCGCAGGTTCGAATCCTGCCTCGGGCATGGATGTATGTGATGTCCTTAGGTTAGTTAGGTTTAAGTAGTTCTAAGTTCTAGGGGACTGATGACCTCAGATGTTAAGCCCCATAGTGCTCAGAGCCATTTGAACCATTTTTTGAACTCATACAATACGCACACAGTGTTATGCAGGTTACATTCCGATTACTGATGGCTCAGGTTGCTTATCGAGTCCATTTTCACAGACGAACGTAGGCATTATTTGTTGTAGAAACGTTACAAAATCTGCCACTTTGTGATCAACTCCGGAATCGGTCGGTGCGGGTTTTTGCCCCATGCAGGGCTTCACATCCACCTACCCTAGTAACTACATTTTTTCGACGTGGTTGGGTTGGGTTGTTTTGGGGAGGAGACCAAACAGCGAGGTCATCGGTCTCATCAGATTAGGGAAGGAAGTCGGCCGTGCCCTTTCGAAGGAACCATCCCGGCATTTGCCTGGAGCGATTTAGGGAAATCACGGAAAACCTAAATCAGGATGGCCCGACGCAGGATTGAACCGTCATACTCCCGAATGAGAGTCCAGTGTGCTAACCACTGCGCCACCTCGCTCGGTTTTTCGAGGTGATAATTAAAACCCTTTGTAATTAGTAGCGAGTCTGGTTTACCTCTATGCTATCTCATTATGTCCTTTTACTAATTTGCTTTTCGCTACGCTTTGCAAACAGGTCATCTTTGCACCATAAAGAAAATTACAACTGTCCGTCTGTAGACTGGTAGTCTGCGACGAGCTATGTGTAACTAACCGTAACAATAAACACGGCTACATGTCAGAAAAAGCTCCGTTGCGTTAAAATCACAGACACTAAATGAGGCGGCAAGTGATTGCCCGTTGCGACTATTACGGCTCAACGCAATTCAAACTAACGCGGCCGACCCACATTTAATGCGTTTCAGTTTGTTCAGCGCAGCGGACGTTGCTGTTCGTTCCGCAGAGTGGACCGGACCGCGCCGCCTGCCCTGTGTCTGCGGCGCAGCCGCGACGCCGCTGCCGTTTTGCGTGACAGTGGGTGGTCGCGGAGTGCTGCAGGCCTACGGTACATTGCGCTGCGTTGTGGTCTGCCCTACTGCCGGACCTACGACACGAGCCGCCTGCTCTGTAAACCGATCTGACACACACACGAAAGCCGGCAGGGCCGTCCTTGTAGGACGGGTCACGTTGTGACACTAAGTTTGAGTACGTAGTACACCACTGTGACATTAAAAACATTCGAAGCTGGTGACCTACATAGCGAGCAGACCGATGGCCATGAGATCAAGTTAGATATCAAGACAAAATCGCGCGACGGAAATTATTGAACATCTGTTAAACAGGGGTGGTCCTATAAAACATGAAATATGCATACAACAGATCATACGCATAGAATGAGAAAGGGTTTCATATGACTATGGAATACAACTGATGTTTCCAGAATGAGATTTTCACTCTGCAGCTGAGTGTGTACTGATATAAACTGGAGACTAGAAATCTACTCTGTAGGAATCAGGATGGGTTTCGAAAAAGACGATCGTGTGAAACCCAGCTCGCGCTATTCGTCCACGAGACTCAGAGGGCCATAGTCACGGGCCCCCAGGTAGATGCCGTGTTTCTTGGCTTTCGCAAGGCGTTCGATACAGTTCCACACAGTCGTTTAATGAACAAAGTAAGAGCATATGGACTATCAGATCAATTGTGTGATTGGATTGAAGAGTTCCTAGTGTCATGTCATTCTCAATGGAGAGAAATCTTCCGAAGTAAGAGTGATTTCAGGTGTGCCGCAGGGGAGAGTCGTAGGACCGTTGCTATTCACAATATACATACATGACCTTGTGGATGACATCGGAAGTTCACTGACGTTTTTTGCGGGTGATGCTGTGGTATATCGAGAGGTTGTAACAATGGAAAATTGTACTGAAATGCAGGAGGATCTGCAGCGAATTGACGCATGGTGCAGGGAATGTCAATTGAATCTCAAAATTATACAAGTGTAATGTGCTGCGAATACATAGAAAAAGATCCCTTACAATTTATCTACAATATAGCAGGTCAGCAACTGGAAGCAGTTAATTCCATAAATTTTCTGGGAGTAGGCATTAGGAGTGATTTAAAATGGAATGATCATATAAAGTTGATCGTCGGTAAAGCAGATGCCAGACTGACATTCATTGGAAATGCAATCCGAAAACAAAGGGAGTAGGTTACAGTACACTTGTTCGCCTACTGCTTGAATACTGCTCAGCAGTGTGGGATCCGTACCAGATAGGGTTGATAGAAGAGATAGAGAAGATCCAACGGAGAGCAGCGCGCTTCGTTACAGGATCATTTAGTAATCGCGAAAGCGTTACGCAGATGACAGATAAACTCCATTGGAAGACTGTGCAGGAGAGACGCTCAGCAGCTCGGTACGGGCTTTTGTTGAAGTTTCGAGAACATACCTTCACCGGGGAGTCAAGCAGTATATTACTCCCTCCTACGTATATCTCGCGAAGAAACCATGAGGATGAAATCAGAGATATTAGAGCCCACACAGATGCATACCGATAATCCTTCTTTCCACGAACAATACGAGACTGGAATAGAAGGGAGAACCGATAGAGGTACTCAAGGTACCCTCCGCCACACACCGTCAGGTGGCTTGCGGAGTATGGATGTAGATGTAGATGTAGATAAAACTTCCCGGCAGATTAAAACAGAGTGCCGGACCGAGACTCGAACTCGGGACCTTTGCCTTTCGCGTGCAAGTCCTCTACCAACTGAGCTACCCAAGCACGACTCACCATCCCTCCTCACAGCTTTACTTCCACCAGTAATTCGTCTCCTACCTTCCAAACTTCACAGAAGTTGGTAGAGCACTTGCCCGTGAAAGGCAAAGGTCCCGAGTTCGAGTCTCGGTCCGGCACACAGTTTTAATCTGCCAGGAGGTTTCATATCAGCGCACACTCCGCTGCAGAGTGAAAATCTCGTTCTGTAAACATCCTCCAGACTGTGGCTAAGCCGTGTCTCCACAGTATCCTTTCTTCCAGGAGTGCTAGTTCTGCAAGGTTCGCAGGAGAGCTTCTGTGAAGTTTGGAAGGTAGGAGACAAGGTACTGGCGGAAGTAAAGCTGTGAGGACGGGTCGTGAGTCGTGCTTGGGTACCTCAGTTTGTAGAGTACTTGCCCGCGAAAGGCAAAGGTCCTGAGTTCGAGTCTCGGTCCGGCACACAGCTTTAATCTGCCAGGAAGTTACAACTGATGTTGACGATAAAAGCATGGCTATTACGAGGGGCGTTCAGTAAGTAATGCAGCACATTTTTTTCTCGGCCAATTTCGGGTAAATATGCGGAATTTGTTGTGGAATATTCTCGCTTCAGCCCCTGTAGTTTCATATGTTCCGATAGGCAGCGGCACGATACTTAGCCTTCAAAAAGGCGTCTGTAACAGAGGTGCGTTCCATGGAGAGCTGTCATTGAATTCCTTCTGGCGGAAAGCCAGAGCATCGCAGATATTCATGGATGCTTGCAGAGTGTCTACGGAGACTTGGCAGGGAACAAAAGCACGGTGAGTGGTTGGGCGAGAGGGCTGTCGCTACCGCTTCAGCCCCTGTAGTTTGATATGTTCCGATAGGTAGCGGCACTATTCTTAGCCTTCAAAATGGCGTCTGTAACAGAGGTGCGTTCAATGCAGAGTTGTCATTGAATTCCTTATCGCGGAAAGCCAGAGCATCGCAGATATTCATGGATGCTTGCAGGGTGTCTACGGAGACTTGGCAGGGAACAAAAGCACGGTGAGTGGCTGGGCGAGAGGGCTGTCGCCACCGCAACAAGGTAGCGCAAACCCATCCATCTAAATGGTTCAAATGGCTCTGAGCACTACGGGATTTAACATCTGTGGTCATCAGTCCCCTAGAACTTAGAACTACTTAAACCTAACTAACCTAAGGACATCACACAATACCCAGTCATCACGAGGCAGAGAAAATCCCTAACCCCGCCGGGAATCGAACCCGGGAACCCGGGCGCGGGAAGCGAGAACGCTACCGCACGAGCACGAGCTGCGGACCCCATCCATCTCCCACGTACCAGCCGGCCGCACACAGCTGTGACTCCTCCGAAGAAAAAGTTCAAAGCCGCACACTCCCCCAGTGAAGTCGTGGCGACGGTGTTCTGGGACTCTGAACGGGCTGCTCTGTTTGCTGTCCTCCCTCACGGAGCAAGGACCAGCTCTGAAGTGTGTTGTGCTACCATCAGGAAACTGAAGAAATGACTTCAGCGTGTTGATCGCCACAAAAATGCAAACCATCTTCTCCCTATCCACGGCAGCTCAACACCTCACACAAGTCTACGCATCCGAGAGGAGCTCACCAAACATCATTGGATTGTTGATCTTCATCCACAGCCCAGATCTCGCACCTTCTAATGCACTCGTCCAAAAGCGTGTGCCCGTTGGGTTTATCGCCACCTAACAGAATACCATAAAGAGCAACAAAAGGATCATCGATTTCGCTCAATGGAGGATGTACTCCACGGGAAGCTGTACTCAGATGACGGGGATGTTATTGTTGCAGGAAGACGTTGGCTCCGTCGTCGATGAGTAGAGCTGTGCCATGAGGACATGCAGCCCGCGCTGCTGCTACACTCGCAGGTTCGAATCCTGCCTCGGGCATGGATGTGTGTCATGTCCTTAGTTTAGTTAGGTTTAAATAGTTCTAAGTCTAGCAGACTGATGACCTCAGATGTTAAGTCCCATAGTGCTTAGAGCCACTTGAACCATTTAGAACACACCCCCCCCCCCCCCCAGGAACGCGGCGCGTAAAGCCACCACATTTACCAGAGGATTATATTGGAAAATAGGTTTTTGTAACCAAAGACGTGGGAAATACTATGGTGTAGTGGAATCCTGAAAAAAAGACACCTGCTTTTAGAAAAAAAAATGTTTTATTAGTTATTGAACGCTCCCCCTATTAACTTGTGTGGAGTTAATACAAATAATTATACAGTGCACAAAGGGTCAAATGAATTCTTAAAAATATACGATAATACATTGGCACAGGTGAGTGGAATGGGATTTGAATTGGGTTGAAATGATACAGTTAGCTGTGTTAATTTTATGTGCCAATGATTCCTGAATTAGATAGCAGGCTAAAGGAAGAACTCAATAAAATAAGTACAAGCATCACTTCTCTTGATTAAGCGCATTTTGAGTTGAACAAGCAGACTGCACAAATTAACTCAGAAAATGGAAACTCTGACTCGAAACAAATGACTTTGCAGTCCTCTCATGACGACTTAATGGAAATGTGGCTCATGCTTATCATTGTTCTGAAATTCAGGTGCAAAAATAGCTGCGATGATAGCTGAGAGTTATAAGTTCAGTCCGGCGTCTATGATCAGCTCCAGGACGAAGTCCTCCTCCTCTGCAGTTTTAAGGTGAAAGCGTCTCTCCCGCTGACGATCCTGACAGTAAATCCATCTGCTGCTCTTCTCAAAATCTTGGTGTCTCATTAGCCAATCGCTGTAGACCTTTCGACTTCCGACTAACGAAAAATTTATGAAAATAGCAACAATCTCCCTTCTCATAAACAGTCTGCCAGAGTGGGCCAGGAGCAGACATTCTCTTCTGCTATGAGGGTCGTTTCATATTTTGGGCAATGAAAACAGCTGCACGTATGCACTCAAAAGTCCTCATACTGGTTACAAAAGTAGTTTGCGTTAGCCAGTCCAGGGCTCACTTACTAAATTTACTGCCTCCTTTGGGTCCAACAGACTCTCCTCGCTTTGAGTGACTCGTGTTTTCCCATCCTCTTGCAGATCTCTCTCTTCTTTAGGAAGCATTCTCTTCGTTGCTTCTCACAATGGAAGTTTACAGCCTGCCGAATGCATGCTCCAGCTCTCTGCGAAGCTCTTATCAGCAAGTGTTTTGACGGTGGCCGTCCGTTCCGTGTGTACCTGGCTGGACCGCCAATCAGAAAGAAAGAACTTTAATATTCGCTTGCAGTTATACCCCTCCAGTCCTCACTCTCCCACAGTCAGCCAGTAGACCCAGCTCACAGAGAAACGTTACACATATAATTCAGTGTATAGAACTGAAACGAAGATGTGCCTAATATTAGGTTGGAGCGTCAGTTCGTGTAGCGTTTTAGCTTTTCATGTTGTATTCCGGTCGCTAAGGGTTTATTCATCGATCGTCGTTTTTTATCTGTAGTTCACTATTGCTATTTGAGTTTACATGCTGCCATTTTGTCGTTTGCAGGTAATGAGTGGAGCTGTGGACGCTTGCAAATGGAGTGCCAAGTGGGAAATCGGAACATTTCGACATATCCTTCGGTTCGAGTCCAGTAGAGCGGTGACAGCAACGGAGGCCCCCAAAACATTTGCACTATGTATGATGATAATGCCACTGGACAGAGCACGGCAAGAAAATGGTTTTCTCGTTGTAAAGGCGATCCTTTTGACATTAGGGTCTCTCCACGTTCAGGAATAACTTCGGTGTTCGATGAAGATCATTTAAACATATTAATCCACAACGGGCCCCGCCAGTGTACTCTAAAACTAGCAGACATTTTCATGCAGTTGGGAAGGCTCAAAATTCGGGTGTATGGGTACTGCATGATCTAACCCAAAATTAGAAAAATCAGTGGGTAGCCATATGTGCATGTCTGCTTGCTCGTCATCAGCTGGCTCGTGATCAACACCGACCATTCCTATCCTGTATCGTTATTGGTGACGAGAAATAATGTCTCTGAGCTAACATAACGTGAAGAAAGGAGTTGTGCAATCCAAACAAAGCAACAACTCCCCACAGAAGATAATGTTACGCGTCTGGTGGAACAGCGAGGGTGTGGTGTACCACGAATTGCTTCCCCGAGGTGTAAACATCAGTGCAGAGACGTCTTGCTGGCGCAACCCAAGAAAAACGACCAATAAGGATGTGTGAAGTGACGCTAGTCTACGATAATCCCCGCTTTCTACCAGACTGACAAAAAACTCTACAGGAGTTGGGTTAGGAAGTCATTCCGCACCCACATTATTCTCACCCAATCTTGCGCCCTCAGACTTTCATCTTTTCTGCTCTCTTCAACAACCTTCAAGGAACTTCATTTCCATATCAACATGTGCTCTGAATATGGCTCGACGAGTTCTTCGTATCAAAACCACGTGGTTTCTACAGTTGTGGAATCGAAAAGGTACTCCAGCGTTGGCAGATTGTTCTAAATAGTGAAGGAGAATATATAACTGATGACCAAAGTCTCCCAGATGTTTATTTATTCTGCTTATAAAACCTATTGTAAAACGATATGAACTTATGCACCAACCTAACAGTTTTGCAATCATTGAGTTTGTTTCAGTTACATCTGAACTTTCATGTCTTGCCAGTAATTTGGATTGATTTGGTAGTCTAATTTCAGTAGTGGGTTATTAATGACGTTAAGGGGTATGGAGCAGTTTTGGAAAAAAAAAATTCCATAACAAGGTTCATTTTCACATTTCGTAGTAATTTGGGCTCATGCTGGAGTTCTCCCTCATCCTCTGCGGCCAAGGGACCTTTCGTGTGCCGTTTAAAGAACCTACAGGAAATCTATACTGGGCAGCGTGTTGTAAGCTTGCACAGAAATCCGACGAGTTTTAGAGAATTTTGTTTCGTTCTCTGCACGGAAGACACCTCAACAGGTGAGTTAGTAAGATGGTAGGTGTCTGATGATGACGGCGACCATCTGGTCCGATTACAAGTCGGCATGCAGACTATGATTGCAGTAGAAGAAGCCACCTGATGTTGGGGGGAGTCGGTTGCCGGTGGCTGGCAGGGTCGCTACCGTATCTGGCCTTCTGATTGGTCCCCACGCGGCGCCTCCCCCGTAACGAACGCAGCAGAGGAGCAGGCCTGGGACGAGCTTAACGACGGGCCGCTTGTTAGTGGGCGTTTCGCATGCAGCCTAGCCTGCTCTGGTCACTGGCTGCGCATCTCCCACCGCCAGTGTAGTCAGCACCGAACGCCGCGTCGTGGACAGACCGTACAGCGGAGAAGCAGTGTGGTAACGAGGCTTTCGGCAGCAACCCTCTCACCGCCCTCCTGAGACTCCTCGTACCGTGACAGTAAACACAGCCAAACAACAGGCAGGTCTTTTTCAGTGCTGGGGTAATATGTGGAATATTCCTGTTTAAGCCCCTATGGTTTCATGAAGTTCTGATACGTAGCGGCGCTTTACGTAACCTTCAAAATGGCGTACGTACCAAGCAGAGAGCAGTTATTAAGTTTATTTTGGCAGAAAACCAGAGCATCGCAGATATTCATAGGAGCTTGCAGAATGTTTAGGCGAACCTGGTAGTGAACAAAAGCACAGCAAGTCGTTGGGTGAGACGTCTGGCACCATGGCAACAAGGTTATGCAAACCTTTCCGATCTCCCACTTGCCGGCAAACCGCATACAGCTGTGACTACCGCAGTGTTGGAACTTCAGCGTGTTCGTCGCCACAAAAACGCAGACGAACTCCACGTTAAGGCAAGGCCTCACAGAGGCCAGCGCACCCGATAGGAGCCCACAAAATTTCAGAAGGCTGTTGTGTCTCATAGGATCTCACACCTTCCAACTTCCATCTGTTTGGCACAATGAAGAATGCACTCCGCAGGTAGCAGTACGTGGAAGACTGGGAAGTTATTGAAGCAGTGAGGACGCCGGATCCGACGTCGAACAGTATAGTGGTACCATGCGGGCACACACACCTTCCCAGCAGATGGAGTAAGGATGTCGCGTGGAACGGAGGTTATGTTGAAAAATACGATTTTGTAGCGAACAAAGTGGCGAATAACAGTGTATTGGAATCCTGAATAAAAGTAACCTACTTTCAGGAAAAAATATGTTGACTACTTGCTAAACGCCACTCCTACGTTGAGTAACTTACACTGCAGGCCATCAAATTGAAAAACCATGGACATAGCGAGGAACAAAGATCACATTGGCATGAAGTGTACAACCAGAAACATTCAATAATAACTGCTGTAGGAATAAAGACTGTTTGTAGTAGGAGTTTTGTTCTTCCATGACTTTAGGTTGGCATCACTAAGATCAACTGAGAACAACTGACGGATACAGACTGTGTTCTTTATGACCTCAATATTGCATTTAAAGATGGCGTGCAGACTTGAAGTTTCCACATTAGCTAAACAACGTTTACTTGATCCGTTTTTTCCTTCTGAATCTGAAATGCCGGTTAAAATCTTTTCTCGGATGATTTTATCTTATGGTGAAAGTTTTATTAACTGCCCAAGTTTGTATAAGAATTCAAAACGGTCGAACCAAAGTGGCTAACGACTCCTTCGCTTGGAAACCTCACTACATTGTACGTGAAGACCGACGTGTTAAAGCTAAACATATGGAAATACGTTTGCGGAAGTATTGTACAAGGTAGGCCTTGAAAGAGTTAAAGTTACAACATAGGTAAACAAGAATCAAAATGAGCACAGTCTTGAAAGAACACTATGAAAGGGAATGTGACCCTTTTCTAAATATGTTTTAAGGTGTGATGAAGCTTGTATTGCCGCGCGAAGTGGACGTGCGGTTTGAGGCGACATGTCGGATTGCGCGGCCCACTAGCCGCAGGTTCGAGTTCTCCCTCGAGCATGTGTGTGTGTGTATGTGTGTGTGTGTGTGTGTGTGTGTGTGTGTGTGTGTGTGTGTGTGTGTGTGTGTGTGTGTGTGCTCTTAGCATAAGTTACTTGAAATAGTATGTAAGTTTAGGGGCCGATGGCCTCAGCAGTTTGGTCCCTTAGCAATTAATACATTTTGTATCTTGGATTCACTGTTTTGAACCAGAGTCGGAGAGACAAAGCATTTAATGCAAACGCACTAGCTCACCTGCCCGAAAGAAATGCAGAACGCAAGTATCCGCAGGAAAAGTCATGTTGACCGTCATTTGGAATGCTCAGGGACTCTTCGTTTGTGATTATTTGGAGGATCGGCGTGCAAAAGACAGGGCCCTCTACTCAGACATTCTGATGAACAGAGTAAAGCCATAAATGACAGGAAAACGTAGCGTATTTCAATGAAAAGGCTTAATACTGCTGCAAGACCATGCTTACCATTACACAGCCGAGCTTACCCAAGAAACTGTTGAAAAAATAGGTTGGCAGATACTACCTCATCCTCTCTGCCATCTAGATTTGGCTTCCTCAGATTTTCATTTGTTTTGTCCACTCATGGAGGCATTACATTGAGAAAAGTTCGTCAACAACGAAGAATTTGTGTGCAAGTGGCTCGAACAACAAGACGGAGACATATAAAAAATAGTCCATCGTTGGAGGAAGTGGGTTTATGTTTAAAAGTATTAAAGGTTTGTTTTTCTAAAAATACACTGTTTTTTCTGTATCAATTTATTTCTTTAATTACAGCGCAATAGCATAAAGTAGGTAGCATTAAGACCATCTGCATTTTGTAGAAGTGGGAATATTACGCACCAGATTATCCACTGAGACATCGCATTTGAATGTGAGATGTCTGACGAAAGACTGCAGTACACTGTGGTGACAAAAGGCATGGGACTCTTCCAAATACTGTGTCTGACCTCATTTTGTCCAGCGCAATGCAGCAACTGGGATGCACTCCACAAGTCATTGGAAATCCTTTCCAGAAATATTGAGCCATGCTGTCTGTATAGCCATCCACCATCCATAATTGCGGAAGTGTTGCCGGTGTAGGATTTTGTGCACGAACTAACCTCTTGATTATATGTCATAAATGTTGGATGGGATTCGTGTCGACCGATCTGGGTGGTCAAATCATTCGCTCGAACTGTCCACAATTTTTATCAAATCAATCGTGAACAATAATTGTAGCCCAGTAACAAAGCGCATTGTCATCCACAAAAATTCCATCGTTGTTTGGGAACTTGAAGTCCATAAAGTGTGCAGATGGTCTTCGAGAAGCCGAACATAGACATTTCCAGTCAATAATAGGTTCAGTTGGACCAGAGGGCCCATTCCATTCCATATAAACTCAGCCCATACCATTATGGAGCCACCACCGACTTGCTCAGTGTCTTGTTGACAACTTGGATCCATGGCTTCGTGGGGGTCTGCACCACATTCGAGCCCTAACATCAGCTCTTAGCAACTCAAATCGGGACGCATGCAATCAGGCTTCGGTTTTACAGTCGTCTAGCATCCAAACGACATGATCACGAGTTCAGGAGAGGCACTAAGGACGATGTCGTGCTGGTACAAAAGGCACTCACATCGGTCGTCTGCTGGCATAGCCTATTAATGCCACATTTCGCCGCCCTGTCTTAACGGATACGTTCGTCGTATGACCACCATTGCTCGTCTGTTAGCACTGACAACTCCGCGCAAACGCCGCTGTTCTCAGTCGTTAAGTGACGGCCACCGGCCACTGCGTTGTACGTGGTGAGAGATAATGCCTGAAATTCGTTATTCTCTGTATACTCTTGGTAATGTGGATCTCGTAATATTGAATTCCCTAACGATTTCCGAAACAGAACGTCCCATACGTCTATCTCCAACTAACCTTCTGTGTTCGAAGTCTGCTAATTCCCGTCTTGGGTCATAACCACTTCGGAAACCTTTCCACATTGATCACATGAGTACAAAGAACAGCGTCACCAATGAGCTGCACTTCCTTGCCTTGTGTACGCGATGCTACCCTCATATGTATATATGCATATTGCTATCCAATTACTTTTGTCACCTCAGTGTAAGCATCTTGTGGCAGAAACTCGCGTTTCGTTCATATTTGCTTCTCAATACGTAATTATGTAAATATGCAAGGTGATCAGTTTGAAAAGCGTATAAGGATGGTGCAGGAAATAGTTGTTAAGGAAAGTATTCGATAAGTTGCGCTATTTCCGATTTAATTAGAAGCGAAGTTATCCAACAAACTCAAGCAGCCTGCCAGAACAGTGTCGCCAAAGTTGTTCTTCATTTGGTTTCCTCATACTGAAAAAAAAGGAACTTTTGCTCCCCTTGCTGAAATTCTTCACTTCTGAAAAAGGCTCCGCGCGGGATTAGCCCAGTGGTCTACGGCGCTGCAGTCACGGAATGTGCGGCTGGTCCCAGCGGAGGATCGAGTCCTCCCTCGGGCATGGGTGTGTGTCCTTGTCCTTAGGAGAATTTAGGTTAAGTAGTGTGGGAGTTTAGGGACTGATGACCTTAGCAGTTAAGTCCTGTTTTCACACAAATTTGAACATTTTTTTTTAAAAGGGCACTTTTTAACAGATAATGAGCCTTTGAACATGTTGTAACTCACAGACCCACAGACGCCTGTGCATAATCGAATCTTAGCGCGTGAAATTGCTTGAATTTGCGAGCCCAACGACCTGTTGGTTAACGTTACTGCTGATTAAATTGGGAACTACGCAACATATTGAATTTTTTTCTAAACAGTTATTTCTCAGCATAACCTACTCTGCGACACACTTACATGCTTGCCAGACTATTTATGACCGTTCTGGCTTGATCAAACACATAATTTACTGTTTTTACACCCATACAAGTTTCGGTGAAGTTTCACTATCGTCATCGTGTTCGTTTATTCTCTTTGTATGAGATAAATATCTGTAAGTCGTACTAAGATAGTAAGTGAATACACTGACCACGGTAGAACTTACCCGAAACATTTTTTTGTGTTAAAACAGGAAGAATTTGCATTTGGTCAAGGAAGAACTATACTTCAATAACTATGCAATAAGCAAAATTTCCATATCCGCTATTCTCGCTGGTTTTGAAATTCTAGACTTTGGCCATGTGCTTTAAACAAAATTTTTGTCAACTGCATTTCACAAGAGTTCGAGGGGTACCTACAGATTCTTGGCACTCTCTAGCCCATCGGACAGCAAATGCTCCTAAAAGCAGAAGAACCATCACTGATCTAATGCATAAGAATGCAGAAGGCAATGAAAACCACTGCTTGAAGTGGGTGTCCGTAGTAAATGTGGCCTATTTTTCAAAAATGTGTGACAAAAATCTCCTCACAAAGTAAAGTCTGAAGAAACGACCAAAAAATCGATTTCGTTGCTCAGATGACTGAGTCATATCAAAACTAGCACATGGTAACATTATAAATAGTGAGAATACCGGGCAAGAGATGTTAAACACAGGGCTATTCAAAAAGAAGGAACAGATTTCAAACGTTTGTTGCTTCCAAACTACAAAACATAGAAATACAATTAAAAAGTTCCTGGAAAGAGAAAAGTTCACATTTTTATCCATTCAATGTGAGTACCATGTGTTACACGACAAAAATCAAAATAGTGGCTCATTTTCCGCCACACACGAAGCAGCTGATCTCTCGTTATCGAATTCACAACTTTAGCAATGCTATGTCGCAGACTTTCAACAATGACAGGTATTAAGTGTCAGGTACTTCACAAAATTACAGAATGTAAATCCGTTATTCTCATGTCATTTTCCCGACTGTCCCTTCCTGCCCTCAGTCCACTATCCCAATACCCCTCAACCCACATTTTCGCTCCTCCACTCTCTCCCCCATCTCACCATATAATGAAGATTTAAATTAACGGAATTGATTTAGTATTATTTAAACAAAACTGCACTCTCAAGTAACGTTCCTGACCGCGTTGAAACAACCATATGATCTCCTCTACTCTACTGTATCCAGTCAAACAATCTAAACTCCTGGAAATTGAAATAAGAACACCGTGAATTCATTGTCCCAGGAAGGGGAAACTTTATTGACACATTCCTGGGGTCAGATACATCACATGATCACACTGACAGAACCACAGGCACATAGACACAGGCAACAGAGCATGCACAATGTCGGCACTAGTACAGTGTATATCCACCTTTCGCAGCAATGCAGGCTGCTATTCTCCCATGGAGACGATCGTAGAGATGCTGGATGTAGTCCTGTGGAACGGCTTGCCATGCCATTTCCACCTGGCGCCTCAGTTGGACCAGCGTTCGTGCTGGACGTGCAGACCGCGTGAGACGACGCTTCATCCAGTCCCAAACATGCTCAATGGGGGACAGGTCCGGAGATCTTGCTGGCCAGGGTAGTTGACTTACACCTTCTAGAGCACGTTGGGTGGCACGGGATACATGCGGACGTGCATTGTCCTGTTGGAACAGCAAGTTCCCTTGCCGGTCTAGGAATGGTAGAACGATGGGTTCGATGACGGTTTGGATGTACCGTGCACTATTCAGTGTCCCCTCGACGATCACCAGTGGTGTACGGCCGGTGTAGGAGATCGCTCCCCACACCATGATGCCGGGTGTTGGCCCTGTGTGCCTCGGTCGTATGCAGTCCTGATTGTGGCGCTCACCTGCACGGCGCCAAACACGCATACGACCATCATTGGCACCAAGGCAGAAGCGACTCTCTTCGCTGAAGACGACACGTCTCCATTCGTCCCTCCATTCACGCCTGTCGCGACACCACTGGAGGCGGGCTGCACGATGTTGGGGCGTGAGCGGAAGACGGCCTAACGGTGTGCGGGACCGTAGCCCAGCTTCATGGAGACGGTTGCGAATGGTCCTCGCCGATACCCCAGGAGCAACAGTGTCCCTAATTTGCTGGGAAGTGGCGGTGCAGTCCCCTACGGCACTGCGTAGGATCCTACGGTCTTGGCGTGCATCCGTGCGTCGCTGCGGTCCGGTCCCAGGTCGACGGGCACGTGCACCTTCCGCCGACCACTGGCGACAACATCGATGTACTGTGGAGACCTCACGCCCCACGTGTTGAGCAATTCGGCGGTACGTCCACCCGGCCTCCCGCATGCCCACTATACGCCCTCGCTCAAAGTCCGTCAACTGCACATACGGTTCACGTCCACGCTGTCGCGGCATGCTACCAGTGTTAAAGACTGCGATGGAGCTCCGTATGCCACGGCAAACTGGCTGACACTGACGGCGGCGGTGCACAAATGCTGCGCAGCTAGCGCCATTCGACGGCCAACACCGCGGTTCCTAGTGTGTCCGCTGTGCCGTGCGTGTGATCATTGCTTGTACAGCCCTCTCGCAGTGTCCGGAGCAAGTATGGTGGGTCTGACACACCGGTGTCAATGTGTTCTTTTTTCCATTTCCAGGAGTGTAGCAGCAGGCGGTTGCTGTGGCCGAGCGGTTCTAGGCGCTTCAGTCCGGAACCGCGCTGCTGCTACGGTCGCAGATTAGAATCCCGCCTAGGGCACTGATGTGTGTGATGTCCTTATGTTAGTTAGGTTTAAGCAGTTCTAAGTGTAGGGGACTGATGACCTCAGATGTTAAGTCCCATAGTGCTAAGAGCCATTTGAACCATTTTGAATCTAGCAGCAACCAGGGGGCAGCGGACAAATTTCCACTTACCTCTGATCTTGATCGTAGGCTGCTTCTTACAAAACCCACTCCATGAAGGCCTCGCTATCCCACAATTAACAAACTAAAAATACCTCGAATCTATCTCAAATAACTATAACCTTTCGAAGCCATGTGACAGGCTATTCTTGTGTTCTATAAGCTGCACGGAATCCGATGTCATGAATCAGTAACTGATGAATGATTTGTACACTACCTGCCCCTTCCAAATACCCTCTCCAAGAGTTGCAGACCACAGTCATCTGATTTGTAGCTCCTATATACCTCGTCACGCCAAAAAGTCTCGAGGATGTATTAATAGAATACAGGGAAAAGTTAAGTCTGCCTGCTTAGCTGAGTGGTTCGTGCTTGCCCCCCATGCAGCGGGCCCGGGTTCCCGGCCGGGTTGGGGGTTTTTCTCCGCTCGCGGACTGGGTACTGTGTTGTCCTCATCATCATTTCATCCCAATCACCGGCACGCAAGTCACCCAATGTCGCGTCGACTGAAATACGACTTGCACTCGGCGGCCGAACTTCCCTGGACGGGGCCTCCCGGCCAACAATGCCACACGCTCATTTCATTTTTAGGGAAAAGTTAAGATTGTGGTTTTAATGCTTCAGGTCCTCAACATAGTCTCCCCCCACTTGAGTACAACGCACAGAACATACATACAACCACGCGAAACTGACAGAAAAATTCTTGTTTGAACATCAGTTATGCCACCAAAACACTGATCCTTCATGTGAATTTCTGCATTTTGTCGCTTTGCAGTATGTTCGTCTTGATAACAACAAGTCTCGTCACCACTGATGAAAGAATTGTACACTTTTCGCATTTCAACCAATTCCCAATAAGCGTCCACGTGTCGGCGTTTTCTGCTCGGTAGTCATGGTATGAGGGGCATACTTTGCACACACTTTTCTCGTCATCATATTACCTAGAGAATGGTTTGAACACTTGGTTCATGTTGGGTTTTCTATTATTATTTGATTGTACTCAGGGCGTCTCAGGGGCACTGGTTAATATTCATGGATACGACGGGAAGGGACATTCGAGAAAAAAGAAAGGCCAGTAAACATCTTGACAGCTATGAGGACTTTTTTCAGCAGAAGAGATGTGTTTCGCAGTAGCAACGATGAATAAGTAGTCGTAGCTCTTAAGTATGCACTGTAGAGCCCATATTTACTGGACATTTCTCCCTAGTTTTGGTCCTCTAAAAAACCAGAGGGAAACCAAGAAGATTGCTGTAGAAGAGATTTGTTTCATAGTATCGATGAAGAAGTGTTCATGGCTCTTACGATATGCATTTTAACTCCCACAATTTTTTTGCTTCGTATGGTTCTGTCTGTAAAATCCTTGAATCTTGACCATCTCTCTTGAGACACCATGTACCTATAGTGAATCGTAAATTAGCTTCACCAGACGTTATTTCATTTTTCGTTGAGTTGTCATGCTACTACTCTGATCGATTCTTGGCAGCTCATTTCGTAACTGTTCAGGAATTGGTTACGTTGAAATGTGTAGCTTGTTCATACTTTCATGGGGATAAAATCTTTCCCAAATTCGTGATTTTGCTTGCCATGTGGCAGCTAGTGTACAAATCATTCATGAGTTACTGATTCATGACAACAGACGCCGTGCCTCTTTTAGAACATAAGAATGGTCTCTCACAGGGCTTCGAAAGGATATGGTTACTTCAGTCAGATTCGAGGTATTATTATTTTGTTAATTGTGGGATAGCGAGGCCTTCATGGAGTGGCTTTTGCAGGAAGCAGCCTACGATCAAGATCAGAGGTAAGTGGAAATTTGTCTGCTGCCCCCTTGTGGCTGCTAGTTTGTTTGGTTGGATACAGTACAGAAGAGGAGAACATACAGCTGTTCCAGTGCAGTCAGGAACTTTATTTGTGCGTATATTTTCGTTTAAAAATATTATATCAATTTGGTTAAGTTAGATATTCATTATATTCAGATGTACATTATTATCTGTCAGTTCTGTTTGTACAGTGTGGCGCAAAACTTAAGCATGATGTGACACTGCCAAATAAAACAGCTCGGTGAAACTTGGACTAGACATAGAAAGAATTGCTACAGTACAGTACAGAAGGTAACTGAAAGAAATACCCAATGAGATGAAAAAAATTACACTGTCATTCAAAGACAAAAGCTTTACTGAGGTCATCGCGTTTCCCCTGGACATTACGTGATTGTTAAAAGGCTATGTGATCACCATGTACGGTAGTGAACGCTCTGCAACGTGCTCCCATGCTGGCCACAAGGTTGGTAAGGAGTTCTTGTGGCATGGCGTTCCATTCCTCCACCAATGCGGTTGAAAACTGCTGGATGGTCGTTGGCGCATATGGAAGTGCTGTACTTCAAATGGCTCTGAGTACTATTGGACTTAACATCTGAGATAATCAGTCCCCTAGAACTTGGAACTACTTAAACCTAACTAACCTAAGGACATCACACACCCATGCTCGAGGCAGAATTCGAACCTGTGACTGTAGCGGTCGCGCGGTCCCAGACTGAAGCGCCTAGAACCGGTCGGCCACATTGGCCGGCGCTGGAACACGTCTCCCCAACCCGTCCCACATAACCTAGACGGGATTAAAGGTCACTCCGTGCGCCAAATATCTCTTCCACCTGTGCCGGAATGTCCTCTCGTTAAAAGAGCTCCTGCACCTCCGCATTTCGATGCGGTCGTGACTTGTCGTCCGCAAATATGAAGTCAGTGCCGAATGCAGTCCTGGAAAGACGCATGGGCAAAGAGTATAGTGTCATAATAACGATGACTGGTCAGTGTATCTTGTTCAAAAATGGTTCACATGACTCTGAGGACTATGGGACTTAACATCTAAGGTCATCAGTCCCCTAGAACTTAGAACTACGTAAACCTAACTAACCTAGGGACATCACACACATCCATGCCCGAAGCAGGATTCGAACCTGCGACCGTAGCGGTCGCCCGGTTCCAGACTGAAGCGCCTAGAACCGCTCGGCCAGTGTGTATCTTGTTCAAATATTTGGAGGTCAGTACGCCCATGCAACATTGTGCCTCACCACACCATAACATATGGACCACCAAAACAATCATCACTGACAATACTGGACGTACCCTCATATGTCGAGAGGTGGGACATGTAATGTATCCGAGAACTTTGTCAGTCAGATCATTTAGCGTTTCTAGAGTTTATTTCCGTCCTAGGTTCTCACAACCAACGCTTTTGTAGTAATCTTCTGTGTTTCACGATCTTTTTTTCCCCTTACTTCTTATTGTACCTTCTGTGTTTGCAATAACGTGTGGGATAGGTAGTGTTGGGAGTATCTGGCTGTTCTGGAATTACACACACTCGATGTTATCGCTGTATTAACATTTTTGTTGTAGTTACGTCATTCCTCGGTCGAAATTCTCGCTTTATAACCCAGTTTTCTTTCTGATTCGTACGCACATGTGGTAGCTAGAGTCTTGCTCACTTTCAAGTTAGTTTAATTATTCAGTGCTATTCCGCCGCCATTTTAAATCATTTTAATCGTGCATGCTAGCGGCCCCTGTGATATTTGTTCTTAAATTCTTAAAATTTGTTTGCAATATGTTGCACGTGGCGCGGGGTAGCAGTTCAAGTCCTTCAGGATTCCATGTAACTCTCCCACAGCTTCGGTGTCGTTTTGAAATTTTTTTTTCCTAAATTAAGTAATTTCTAGAGATCTTTTCGCTGTTTATTTTAGATTTTTACTGGGATCTTTCGCCAAACTTCTACACATGCTGCGAAGTAGATCTCCGTGTAGTGTGGTTCGTAGTGATCGAGTCATTTGCATAAAGTCATATCCAAATTTAGTAGCGTTCGCAAGAGCTAGCTTGCGAGAAATTACAAATTAATTCGATGCTTTTCTCATGATATTTTCTTTGTGTGGCTACTCACGTCATTGTCGGCACGGTGCCTCTGTGTCCGCTTCTAACAGGGTAGTCAGTGCAGTTATTTCTATAGCAATGAGTGAATAAGCAAGTCATATGGAATCCAGTGCCCTGTATGTGAATCATTGGTATGTCTCTTTAGGTTAAATGTGATGAACTGGTAAACGATGAATAAGCTAAATATGTGTAACCTGTACCAAATAACTGGAAATTAGTTGGACTGACTTTCTTCTATCACTGTACCTGATATTGTGGTACGAAGGCCTATAAAGTTGCGCAAAGTCGTGGTAGTTAGGTACCTGAATAGCAGGAAGTGATATAGCTACTGTACTGTCCAACCATTGCCAGACACAAGAGACGTCATGCCTAAACAATGCACGGCCTTTTGTTACGTTCCTGTTTCGATTTTTCCTGATGTATACCGACCGTTCTTCCTAGCCGAAACGAATATCTGCCGGGTGGCAGGAAATATGAATGAAAAGGGTTAAATGTAATGCTCGTGTGGATCACAGTTTTGTAGTTTCTTGCAATCCGATTCACCTCTGAATAGCAGTTTTCAGGCGTTTATTAGCTTGGATGCAGGTGCAAAGTGTGAATGTTGGTGGCGTTCGCGGGTGGCAAGCACCACACGGCAATGAACGGCTGTCGGTAATCTCTGTTAACAACCAACTGATGGTGTAGGCAGCCGCAAAACGCGCGGTAATTCTGCGCTGTCTCGCTCTTTCCACAGTCCAGGCGAATGGATACACTCGTTGCAAAGGAAAGGCTGTTGAAATGAAAGTACATGATTGGTAAAAGTGGACTGTATTTAGAGACTACATTGCGAGACACAGTTACAGATGCGTGCGAGCTGTTTGGCGGTCACGGCCCGCCCCCCTGTCCCGGCCAGTTCCGGCCGTGCGTTGTGTGTACGACTGGGAAGAAAAAATTATCACCTGCAGCGAGTGTCCGGTCGCTGCTGCGCCCTTGTGGCACGTTGCACCAATACAGAACAGATGGTTTTATGACTTTTGTCAGTTTATGAAACAATAGGGTGGGCAGGCGTCTCTTCCCTTAGCCTTCTTTCGGCGCGGCGGTCTTCGCAACGAGATCGGGCGAGGTCTATCAAATTGATCATATCGCTTATTCACATTATTATTTATTGAATTTCATTAACAAAACACACAAATTAAAAATGTCTTTAAGGGGGGCTAAGACGTCAAACGGGCCGACTTGGAGCAGGAGAGGCATCTCAGGACATTTTAATTTCCAGTGTCTGTACTTTTACAAATAAATTCATAAAACTTTGTCAGCTTCACCAGAAAGGATTCAGGATTCACACGCATTGCAGAGGAAATTCGAAAACATAACAAAATAAATTTTTTTACGTACGAAATTTCATCATTTTTTCACTTACTAATGGCTGCATTTGTTGCTATAAGTACACTTTTCTTCATAAGTTAGAGAGATTCTTCGATGAATTTTACACAGCACACAAACCACACTTACAGGTGTATGAAACTCTGGAATTTATTTAATTTATGAAAAAACGAATGAGCTGTTATATTTTAAACTTCATGTTTAGAAAAAATTTCTAGTTAATTACCTCAGTTTTTACCACAGTTTTTAATACATTTGTAAAATTCTAGAGTTTCATACACCTTTGAGTATGGTTTGTATGCTGTGCAAAAGTCATCGAAGAATCTCTCTAACTTATGAAGAAAAGTGTACTTATAGCAATAAATGCAGCCATTAGTAAGTGAAAAAATGTTGAAATTTCGTAGGTAAAAAATTTTATGTTGTTATGTTTTCGAATTTCCTCTGCAATGGGTGTGAATCCTGAATCCTTCCTGGTGAAGCTGACAAAGTTTTATGAATTTATTTGTAAAAGTACAGACACTGGAAATTAAAATGTAACCTATAGCAACAAATGCTGCGATTAGTAAGTAAAAAAGTGATGAAATTTCACATGTAAAAAAAATTATTTTGTTATGTTTTCGAATTTCCACTGCTGTGAGTGTAAATTCTGAATCCTTACTGGTCATACTGACAAAGTTTTATGAATTTATTTGTAAAACTATAGACAGTGGAAATTAAAATGTTCTGTGATGCCTCTCCTGCTCCAAGTCGGTCCGTTTGACGTCCTACACCCCTTAAAGAAAGACAAGGAAGACGTAAGAGCACAACAGCAATAGAAATATTATTCGTTGAGATTTCTTTTCGTCAGTGTTGGATTGTGGTAACAAATGATAACATAGCGTTTCTTCACTTGCTTCTTTATTACATTTCGCTAATTAAGCTCATTATAAATGACAAATATCTTTATAGAAAGACAAAGATGATATTACAGCACAATAACAATGGTAATATTACTTATTCAGTTGTATCATCGTCACTTTTGGACTGCGGTTAGTGAGGAATTTTACCACAGTCAGAACAAAAAGGTTCAATGTGCATCAAACAGACTGGCTTTTGACACATTTTGCAACAATATTTTCTTTACTGTGCAGGTATTGCATCTTTTCCTCTTGCTTGCAGTTATTTTTTCTCCTTTTCTACCTTCGTCTTCTGGTTCATCTACACACGTTGGCCCCTAATATTGCATCCTCAGTTGAAGACCCCTGTCAACTCCTGTGGTGTCCAAACTTCTTCAAACAAAGTGAGGCAGAACTAATGCATGAGATAGTTGTTCCAGAAATCCTTTTCTTCTGATACAATTCTCATTGTTGCCACAATAGATTACTTGCGGATTGATTCCACTCATATCGATCACTGCAAAAAATATAACCATGAGCCGACGGCGCACGTGTCTCGCAACACTGTACGAAGAGGTCAACTTATCCATAATGTCGACTCCACCTTTGGTGCTATTATAAAATGTTACAATCGATGGCTTTAGTTTTTCTCCAGTGTCAGCATCTATTGTATTATCGTCATGCAAACTTGATGATAGGATCACACACTTCTTCTTTCTAGGAACATAAGAAACTAGAGTACATCCTTTCTTGAAGCCAGAAAGTGAACTGTTGGCAGGCCTTCCTTTACTGGTAGACAACTCTGGAGGAATCTCATGCTCATCATAGTTACAACAAAATAAATATTTTTTCTCCGTAGCCACGCGGGATTAGCCGAGCGGTCTAGGGCGCTGCAGTCATGGACTGTGCGGCTGGTCCCGGCGGAGGTTCGAATCCTCCCTCGGGCATGGGTGTGTGTGTTTGTCCTTAGGATAATTTAGGTTACGTAGTGTGTAAACTTAGGGACTGATGACCTTAGCAGTTAAGTCCCATAAGATTTCACACACATTTGAACATTTTTTTTCTTCCGTAAATTTTCTATCAAGCCAATACGAGCAAACCAGTTGTCTGCGGTCACATTTCGACCTGACTGATACACAGGTTCACATAGTCGCAGAACGACATCGGAAGGTTTAATGCTTACGTGATATAATCCTTCTGATAGCATTCCAGTGTATTTTTATAGAGACAAAATACTTGGGAGTCCATAAAAGCATATACCATAACCCCATATTTGTTCGGTTTGCTAAGTATATATTGGCGAAAACTGCACCTTCCACGGAATCCTTCCAATTTCTCATCTACTGTAACATTTTCTCCCAGGGTATAGGATTTCTGGCAGTTCTGTACAAATATAGAAAATATTTCCCGAATCGCTGTTATCTTGTCTAATCGTTTCCTTTCATCGCGAGTTGCACGATTGTCAAATCTTAGACACCGCACAATGAATCTGAAACGTTTTATGTTCATTACGAGGCGAAATTTCTCAATGCCATCCCCATAAGTTCCCCACAGATCCTCTAAGCTTTGTCTGTTGCTTTTGTTTACTCCAGCTAAAAATAAGAGACCGATGAAGGCTTTCAATTCAATAATGTCTATTAATTTTAAGTCTCTCTCAAGCTGGAATGAAGCTTTGACGCTCTGAATATACCGCTTATTACACAAAACTATTATAGACAAAATTTCGTCATCTATGAGGCAATTTCAGCATTCCAAAGGCGTTCTCGCTGCTTTCGCCACACCTACAGGTCCAGGTATATTTCTAATAATATTGAGAGCCCTGAATCGTACTCTCTGCGATGGTGGAACTTCATTCCGTTTTGTCTCTTTGTCCCTTCCAATACAGTAATGCCCGTTTTCCTCAAGTACTTCCTCGTAATCTTCACTGTCATCTTCCTCTGTTTCTGAATCTTCCGGCCGGACTTCAACTACGTCATCACCATCTGTGTCCACTTTTTCATCAAGATCCTCTTGAAATTCATTATTATATTCTTCGAATAGCATCTTTTGGATTTCTGCGACATCGTGTCGGTTGAGGTTACATGTCTTATTGTAGCCTGCCATCATGAAGTATATCCGAACTAAAATCATAAAATTCCTACAAAAAACGCAATCAGGCGCGGTGTATCAATTTGATACTTTATATTCAGCCAACTGCAAAAGACGACTAATCGGTGCAAAACGAATATAAGTGCATCTTACATTCTAAATTAGCTTTCTACTGCTTACTAAGTTAAGTTGATCATCAAAGGAGTTACCTGTTGAAATGTAACGAGAACGGGCGCGGTGTATCAAACTGAGCAATCAGTAAATATCTCGACAACAGAGCAGTCGGGTTGATACAGAAGCACACAACAATGGAAAGCGTTCGGAAAAGAGAAGCTACTAGCGAGAAGGTGCTAGTGCTGCCAATTGCTGACAAATAAGTTACAGCAAATATCGACGTGTATCAATTTGAACAGCTACGCTCGACGGATGGTTAAAAGGATACTTAGCGACCTCGAATCACAAAGAAAGTACGAAATAGATAACACCAGATCACAGGCAACGAGACTTGGTGTTATCACTACGAACCTACCACAAAACGACAGAGTTCCGATGGCTCACCAATACCGAAGAAGGTGTGAATCTGAAGCAGGAGCTGAGCAACAGCCAAAGAAGGTCTTTTCCTACAGTTTTGATGTGGCCGTATGAACATTCCGTGGGTTGCCGTCAAGTGGGCCGTTATATGTAGCACGCCTCAAGCATTAAAACCACCTTTTCAACTTTTCCCAGTGTCTAATTAATTCAGTCTGGAAACATTCTGGACTGAGAGGAACATAACAAATAACTGGGGACGTCTTGCGTGAGTGCTACTCTGAGATGATGAGGTTGACACAGCCGACGAATTCTTGGCGGGCCGTATCAAACCAGCCACGAGACTCATGACTTCAAGAAGTGCATCCCTCCCTGTACTACACAACTCACTTATCTTTCGTACTAATAATACTAATAATAGTATAACCTACATCAAAAAATAGCAAAGAATCCGCTCTGAAGTCAACACCAGAAATCTTCTGAAGGTACAGCAAATTAAGAAAAAAAATGGTTCAAATGGCTCTGAGCACTATGCGACTTAACTTCCGAGGTCATCAGTCGCCTAGAACTTAGAACTACTTCAACCTAACTAACCTAAGGACATCACACATATCCATGTCCGAGGCAGGATTCGAACCTGCGACCGTATCGTTGGCTCGGTTCCAGACTGTAGCGCCTAGAACCGCACGGTCACTCCGGCCGGCGCAAATTAAGAATAAATACCGAAAATGCTGTACTACAATGCTGGACTCACAACCTGTGCAATAAAGTATTGCACAAGCAGCTTCTGGAGAATACTGAAGGCAGAATAGAAACAAAAAGACCTGATCTCGACTCACTAGCCACACTGAAGAAATCAACAGAAGACCAAATGCGCGGACTCTTCAAAGAGACTAAGGAAACAATTGAACCTATCTTGAGCTGTTGCAAAAAAAAAAAAAATCGCTCAGAAAACATTATCCGTTACGTGACAACGTGGATGAAAGCGTTTGTTAAGTGATTTTGACAGAGAGGGATTGAAGAGGCTTGTAACTAGAAACAAAAGGACAACAGCTGAAAAAGTCACTCCAGCACTGAATGTCGTACAACCGAACCCTGTCAACACCAAAATAACACGAAGGGAGCTCCATAAACAGGGAATTACAGAATGAGATGGAGTGTCAAAGCCATTCATCAGTAATGAAGTTTCCGTAAGAGGAGAACGAGGTGGCGAAGCCATAGGATCTTGACTATGGAGCAGTGGAAGAAAGGCATGTGGTCGGATGAACCTCGCGTTGTTCCCAACTTCTGAGCGAGTGTACGTCCCAAGAGTGAAACAAGGTGTGGGCCTGGTGATGATTTCGGCAGTCATATTGTTATCTTTCATGAACCCAATTGTTGGTCTGCAAAGCCGCATTACTGTCAAGGATTATGTGACCATTTTGGATCATCATGTCCATCCCAGGGTACAGTGTTACTTCCCCAGTGATGACGCTACGTTCCTAGACGACACGGCTCCTGTTCACACAGCTCGCATCGTCCTGGGCTGGTTTTGTGAACACGAGGATGAATTGTCGCATCTTCCTAGGCGAACATAGACCTCAGTTTTCAGTCGTGACGGAGTGGTCCGTCACGACTGAAAGCTGTTCAGTGCCAATGGCTTTTCTACACCGTATTAGGCACGGTAATATGCTGCGTTTTTGGCGTTTCCGTATTTTTTGTCCAACCTGTGTATCTGCGAAGCTGACAATGCACTGTGTGCAAAATAGACGAGAAAAGAAATATGTCTAAAACATTGACACGAAGAAAGAACAAGTTGAAAGATAAATGTTAAGACATCAGGGACTGATATTAGAGGGATCTTGAGGGGGTAGGAACTACATGGGAATACAGAGATTGGGATATACACCGTCAGTCCGAAAATTTCCCAGACTTATTTTATTCTGGTGTATAAGTGACGTCAGCGCAGTAACTACGGTTGCAGCTTCAACTAAAAACTATAAACAACAGATGCCCATTCGACAAATCACTTGTTAGCAAGCAGAGTTAAGCAATGGACGTGCAACCAAAATGTGTCAGCGTTGTTGTGTCACAAATCGGAATGGAGCAACATCGCTAAATCAGGTGTTGCAGACACTCTACAGACTATGTTCAACAAGAGAATGGTATGTGCAAAGTTTTTACTGAATTCCTTGATTCCCAAACAAAAACAGCAATGCATGGACGCCTGCCATGATTTGACAGAAAAGCAAAATGCTGGCAATTCTTTTGTGTACAATCAAAGCGGTAACAAGTTTCTGACATGTAAAAGGACTATTCGGAGTTCATAGCAATGTTCTATTAGCAGTCCGCTTTTGCTTTGCTTCCTGAAATTAGCAAACCTAAAGAGTGCATCTATTGTTTCACAGAATTAACATAAACAGTCGGAACAGAAGAATAAAGAAACAACTGCATCACACTTGAGGAAGTATGAATCGTAATAATAATAATAAATAATAAGTATAAAAATAATAATACTAACAATAAACAAAATAATAAGAATAATGTTAAGTCTATAACGTTCAGGAAACAATGCAAACACCACCACACACGCACAATGTCTTTCATTCAGGAAGAAAGGTTTCACAATAGCAGTTGCGTACAAAGAAGTGTGCGTAGAAAATTACGTTCATACATCAAGATGATTTGATGAATTCCATATTTGCGCTTACAGTCTGTGGTTTGAAGAATGGCAGCTTCTGTCGGAAACAGAACTGAGTCGAAGTTTCAAAGTGTCTGGGTTCACCAACGAGTTTATCTATCATCCAGGCATTGCGGTGAGAATTACAGAAACATGGAGAACACAACTGATTGTACACTGATGAGCGAAAGAAACTGCTCCCGGAAGCATGGACAAGAGCCGCAACACTACGTGACATGGACTCGACTATTGTCTGAAGTAGTGATGAAGGGAAATGACACCATGAATCCTGCAGGTTTGTCCATAAATCCGTAAGAGTACGAGGCGGTAGGGATGTCTTCTGAACAGAAATTTGTGATGCATCCCAGATATCCTCAATAATGTTAATTTCTGGAGAGTTTGGTGGCGAGTTGAAGTGTTTAAACTCCTACGAGTGTAAAACTTTGAACATAGCTGCTAAGGTTCAGAGACCGTGTCAGAATTATATTAGAACAAATAAGCCCTCGGTCGCAAATATTAAGTCAAAATTGACCAGGTTTCGACGCTACTATGAGCGTCGTCTTCAGAATTAGACTAACTGTTCTAAAACATATTTAGTATATAATACATAAATAAAATTAAAGTTGTATTGACTGGAAAAAGATGCAGTACTTACAAGTCACATATTAAAAAAGATCTAAGCCGGAAAGGCAACGTCATGAATAGTTGTAAGTAAGATGGCGAGCCGCAAAGGGCTGCTCGTACTTTAGTGAACAAGGGTTGCAACAACTTTTCATTGCGTCGCCTTTCCGGCTTAGATATTTTTTAATATGTGACTTGTAAGTACTGCATCTTTTTCCAGTGAGTACAAACTTTAATTTTATTATTATATACTTAATATGTTTTAGAACAGTTAGTCTAATTCTGAAGACGACGCTCATAGTAGCGTCGAAACCTGGTCAATTTTGACTTAATATTTGTACCGAAGGCTTATTTGTTCTAATATAATCCTACGAGTGTTCCTGGAGACACTCTACAGCAATTCTGGACGTGTCGCATTGTCCTGCTGGAATTGCCCTAGTCCGTTGAAATGCAAAGTGGACATGAATGGATGCAAGTGATCAGACAAGATGCTTACGTATGTGTCACCTGTCAGAGTTGTATCTAGACGTACTAGGGTCACGTGCTCATGCCTCACACCATTTAGAGCCTCCACCAGTTCAAACTGACTTAAACGTTGATGACCTGCCATTGTAGCAGTAATAACCGATCTAATAACTGCGTCACCCCGGCCGAAGTGGCCGTGCGGTTCTAGGCGCTACAGTCTGGAACCGCGCGACCGCTACGGTCGCAGGTTCGAATTCTGCCTCGGGCATGGATGTGTGTGATGTCCTTAGGTTAGTTAGATTTAGGTAGTTCTAAGCTCTAGGGGCTGATAACCACATCAGTTAAGCCCCATAATGGTCAGAGCCATTTGAATTATTTTGAGCTGCCTGAGACACTTGTTGTCTTATACAGGCATTGCCAACCGCAGCGCCGTATTCTGCCTGTTTATATATCTCTGCATGCCTATACCAGTTCCTTTGACGCTTCAGTGTCTATTGGAGTTTTGGTTGACGTTCTGTCGATATACAACGGTTGGTACCGATACGCGCCTGGTCCCGGCGGAGGTTCGAGTCCTTCCTCGGACGTCGGTGTGTGTGTTTGTCCTTAAAATAATTTAGGTTAAGTAGTGTGTAAGCTTAGGGACTGATGACCTTAGCAGTTAAGTCCGACAGGATTTCACAAACATTTGAACTTTTTTTTTTTTGTACCGATACGACTGACATACTTCTGAAGGTTTGGCGTTAGCTGCGACATAATGCACTCACAACTACACAGAACACTGTTATGAACACGAGTGACACTTGCGACGTATCTTGGACATTGTACAGGCACCGTTCGTTGTCAGATTTAACAGCACAACCTGCAGGCTTGGCTAGCTTCTACAGTTGTGTTCATACATGTATTTCTCGCGGTGTTTCCATATTTTTGTCCAACCCCTGTACGTGTAAGTACTGGGTCTGGCGTCGGCTGCCTCGCCGAGACGCTGTTTGCCCGCGCCGCACCGCCCTGCACAGGAAGCAGCGACCACATCCGCCGCGCTTTGCCCGCAACCCGCCGTCCGTGCGGACGCGTCCCGCGGGCCGTTCAAACAACGGCCCCATAGCGGTCGCGGCCGTTACCGTAGCGCCTTATCGCCGGGAAATAACTATGCTAATGCAAGTTAAACATTAATTATAACTCGCGGCCGGCCCTCCGCAGCCTGCCCCGCCTTGTCGAAGTGCCGGCGGCCTGCTCCGCTCCGCACGTGCCGAGTCCGTGTAATCAGTTTCCCGCAGCCGTCAGAGTTCAAACATCGACGCCCGTACCGGCCGGATCGAACGCGCCAACTTTGCTATCGGCGCGAATTATCGGGTGCATTACGGCGCGCTCCCTTAGGCTCTTAGAGTCGGGACGGAGGGCGGGGGCAGCCAAAGTCTGAGCAACCTCCCTCTACTCCGTCAACATCAACGCAACTTCTTACATCTTCATAATACACAAGGCCCTATCTTATACCGTGGATATTCCTGATGCGGAAGGGGAATTGTGATTCACCGGGAAGAAATAACAAATATGAGGCCTGCCGATGACATTGTCGTTCTGTCAGAGACGGCAAAGGACTTCGAACATCAATGGAATGGACAGTGTCTTGGAATGAGGCTCTAAGATGGACATCAACAAGAGAAAAGCAAGGATAATGAAACGTGGTTAAATTGAATCAAACTGATGATGAAATTGCGTTAAGAAATCAGACAACGAAAGGTAATGTACGAGTATTATTACACTGCTATGCACAATTATGGTCGAAAATACCTTTCGCATGATGTGAAACTGCCAACAAACATAGCTCGATTACACGCATTCCCATGCTGGCCACAAGGTTGGCAAGCAGTTCTTACGGTAGCACGTTCCATGCCACCATCAGAGAGGTTATGTGCTGGATGATCGTTGGCGAATTTCGACGTGCCTCAATGGGATGTAAGTCTGAGAAGGGGGCGGACCTGTCCACAAGAACACCTCCACCTGAGTAGCTCGATGCGGTCGTGTACTGTCAGCCATAAAAATGAAGTCAGGGAGAAAAACACTGCTGAAAAGACGAACATGGGGAGGAAGTACCGTGTCACAATAACGTTGACCGATGAGTTACCGAGTTAAATGATTCTGAAGTCACTACGCCCGTATATTATTGTGCTTAGCCACAGCATAACACCTGGATCACCAAAAAGATCATGTTCAACAATAATCCTATTTGCACTACGTGTTTCAACTTCTCGCCGTATGAGGGTACGTACAACATGGTATCACCTTGCACAAGATGCAGTGCCGTCCTTTTTGATAACAGACAGTGTTAAGGACCATATCCTAGCGTTTGTGATGTCCAGGGGACCTCTACGAACCGCGGCTTCTTCACTGTAATTACTGACTTGGAATAAAGCTGTCATTTCTTTTCGCTTATTTTCAGTTGCATTCTGCTTCTATGTCTGGTACAAGTTTCATCGAGCTATCTTACTTGCCAGTGACACACAATGCTGAAGTTACTTTCGTCCTTAAATTTTGTACACTAGAATAATCCAAAATATAAAATTCAGTTGCGAAATTTCAGAACATTTTGCAATGAGATATCGGATCGACACTCTCCATAACGTTTCGCCTGTCTCTTAGAAATGTAGTCCAAGAGGGAAGACAGTTAAAACTGAGCTTAAAACAGAAGAACCAATGAAGTTACGAAGAACCAACATTAGGATAGACTGCTTAGCTTTTACACACGCTCTGATGATTCTGTATCTTGCAAGAACCTGGCATCCACAATTATGAAAATTAAATACGTGAACATAAAGTGATTTTCTTAACCGAGATATTTAAGCGAAACCGTTCAGAGAAAATGGTCTGGAAAAGTTTGATTACGAAATTCATTAAACGTAATGAAGATATCTTTCAGGCTTAAAAGCTATCTATGATAAAAATGGATCTCAAAACACACCAAACTAACACACTACAACACGGTCATCAGTGCAGAGTGTTTTTATGAGACTGAAATATTCGTTTTAAACAGAAAGAAAGATACTAAAGAATTCCAAAGTAGAGAATGTAACATGGAGAATTTTAGATCCAAATTATGCCGATGGAAGAACATGAAGACTAGAGCCCATAAAGACTTTGAAAACTACGTCAATATTCATGTGGATAGGGAGAAAAGCAGGTTAATTAAAAGAATGGGACCATCCACATTAACTAAACAGGCTGTATAATTCTGCGAAACTCGCAGTGAAACTAAACTTGAAACAATAGAATGTATCGGTGTAGCAAAAGAAGGCCAGAACGAAGGAAGGATAACACATGCTGCTAACCAGACAGACATATTTTTAAACAGGAAATCCACGATTGGAGAGAAAACTCAAGAAGACTGGAAGAAGTAGATATGTCGAGCGGAAAAGAGCACAGTTTGAGAGAATGAATCAACCAGGGAGTGCTCAGCTTTTTTTATGTGATGACTTTTAAAGCTTTTTAAGTAAAACAAGCTTTATTAACTTTTTACATCGTTGCTCTACACGTCTAAATATTTATTTCTCAACGTATTTTTCGTGGCGACGAACATATTTCTCCCAACTAGAGGCCAGGTTGTTCAAAAATGTTCAAATGTGTGTGAAATCTTATGGGACTTAACTGCTAAGGTCATCAGTCCCTAATCTTACACCCTACTTAATCTAAATTATCCTAAGGACAAACACACACACCCATGCCCGAGGGAGGGCTCGAACCTCTGCCGGGACCAGCCGCACAGTCCATGGCTGCAGAGCCAGTTGTTCATACCATCATCGTAGAATGTATGATTATGTCGATGGAGCCACAACCTCACTGCTGCTTGCACCCCTTCGTCAGTATCAAACTGCTGACCTCGCAAATATTCTTAAAGATTTGGAAACAGTTGGAAATCGGACATGGCCAAGTTGGGATTATATGGAGGATGATCGATGACACTGAACAAAAGGTGTACAATTATTGCAGGTGTTGCAGCGCTCATGTGTGGTCTGGAATTGTTATGCTTAAGAAAAGGGTGCTCCATGTGTGGGAAAACTATTCGGATTTATGCTTTCAGAAACTCGATTAAAGCACGCTGTTTCTCACACACCGATGTACTATGGTACACAGCGGCATGTTACACGCTACTATTCAGAGCCTTCTAGCGGCGGTAGATTTCAACTTGCGTCAGCGAAGCGGGGAAGTCATCCGCGAAATGTGTGTGGCATATGGGAAACTGCCCCTAAAAGGCCGAGGAATCGGCGATGATCAACGGCTTGGGGATTCAGAAAGCAACGGAAACGACTGTATTAAAGACACATAATGTGTATTCATAGGACATGTGGCCTGTAATCGAAGAAGCGTCATGATGATCTCTCCATTGGCAAAATATTCCGGAATAGTCCCGCATTCAAATCTCCGGGAGGGAGCTGCCAAGGGGGAGACGACAACGAGAAAAAGATTGAATATCAAGCAAAAGGATAACATTCTACGAGTCGGGGCGTGGAATGTCAGAAGTTTGAACGTGGTAGGAAAACTAGAATATCTGAAAAGAAAAAAAGCAAAGGCTTAATCTGTGTACAGTGTGGGTCAGTAAAATGAAATGGAATGAAGAGGATTTCTGGTCAGATGGGTATAGTATAATATCAACAGCAGCAGAAAATGGTTATAACGGGAGTGGGATTCGTTATAAATGGGAAGGCCGGGCAGAGAGGGTGTTACTGTGAACAGTTCAATGATACGGTTGTTCTCATCAGAAGCGATAGCAAGCCAACACCGACAACGATAGTTCAGGTATACATGCTGACATCCCAACCTGAAGATGAAGAGATGGAGAAAGTATGTGAGAGTACTGAACGGGCAATTCAATACGTAAAGGAAGATGAATATCTAATAGTCATGGGGGACTGGAAAGCGATTATAGGAGACGGAGTAGAAGAAAAGGTGATGGGAGAAGATGGGCCTGGTGATGGAAATGAGAGAAGAAAGGTAAATTCAGTTCTGTAATAAATTTCAGTTAGTAATAGCGAATACTCTGTTCAAGAATCACAAGAGTAGTAGGTATGCTTGGAAAAGGCCGGAAAGGTATCAGTTAGATTACATCATGGTCAGATAGATATTCTGAAGTCAGATACCAGATTCTAAGGCTTTCCCAAGAGCAAATTCAGACTCCTTAATTTAGTAGTGATGAAGACTAGGCTGAGGTTTAAGAGACTAGTCAGAAAGCATCAATGCGCAAAGAAGTGGAATACGGAAGTTCTTAGAAATGGAGAGATGCGCTTGATAAAGAATAGCTCAGTAGAAACTTCGATTGAAGAGGAATGGACGTCTCCAAAAAGGGCAACCACAGAAGTTGGAAAGAAAAACATAGGAACAAAGAACGTAACTGCGAAAAATCCGTGGGTAATAGAATAAATACTTCAGCTGACCGTTGACAGCAGGAAGTACAAAAATGTAAAGGAAAATTAAAAGTCACGTAGGAGTGCAATGAATAGGAAGTGCAGCAAAGCTAAGACGAAATGGTTACAGGAAAAAAGAAACAGAAAAAACAAAATGATTGTCGGAAGGCCTGACTCCGCATATAGAAAAGTCAAAAGCAAGTGCGGCAACGTTAAGAGTACAGTGGGAATTCCACTGTTAAATGCAGAAGAGAGAGCGGATAGGTGGAAAGAGTACACTGAAGGCATGTATGAGGGGGAAGATTTGTCTGATGCGGTAGAAGAACGAACCAGAATCGATATTGAAGAGATAGGGGATCCAGTATTAGAATCAGAATTCAAAAGAGCTCTGGAAGACTTAAGATCAAATAAAGCAGAAGTGATAGACAACATCACTAAAAACATGGGGGGAGGTGGCAACAAAACGATTGGTGTGAGGAATGTATGAGACTGGCGATATACCATCTGACTTTAGGAAAAATATCATCCATACAATTCCAAAGACTGCAAGAGCGGACAAGTGCGAGAATTATGGCACAAACAGCTTAACAGTTCATGCAGCCATGTTGCTGACGATAATAGTACACAGAAGACTGGAAAAGAGAATTGAGGATGTGGTAGATAATGATATGTTTGGTTTTAGTAAAGGTAAAGATACCAGAAGGACATTTCTGATGCTGCGGTTGATAATGGAAACAAGACCAAAGAAATATCAAGGCTCACTCACAAGATCTGTCTACCTGGAAAAAGCATTCAAGAGTGTCATATGGCGCAAGAGGTTCAAATTCTGAGGAAAGTAGGGGTAAGCCGTAGGGAGAGAGGGGTAATATACAACATGTACAAGAGCCAAGAAGGAATAATTAGAGCGGAAAGTCAAGAACGAAGTTGATCGGACTATAAACGGTGTAAGACAGGGATGTAGTCTTTCACCCTGACTGTTCAGTCTACACATTGAAGAAGCAGTAATTGGAAATAAAAGACAGTTTCAAGAGCGGAGTTAAAGTTCAAGGTGAAAGGATATCAATGATAATTTTTAACATTTTTATGCAGCGACAGCAACTGATATTGTTTATATAAAAATATACAGCCTACAGTTGCAGGTTAACTTTATGGTATAAACTGTAGGCTGTATATTCTTATATATCAATGATAAGGTTTGCTGATGACGTTGCATCCTCAGTGCCAGAGAAGAAGAGTTACAGGATCTGCTGAATAGAAGAAACAGTGTAATGAGTACACAATATGAACTGAGATTAAATCGAAGAAAGAGAAAAGTAATGAGAAGTAGCAGAAATAAGAACAGTGAAAAGCTTAACATCAGGACTGATGATTACGAAGTAGGGAAGTTAAGGGATTCGGCTACCCAGGTAGCAAACTGACCAATGAAGAGTAAAACAGGGAGGCCATTACCAGCAGACTAGCACTGGACTGTGGAAAAACCGGAAAAGAAGATAATCGAAGCATTTGAGTTGTAGTACTACAAACGAATGCTGAAAATTAGCTGAACTATTAAAGTAAAGAATGAGGAAATACTGCGCAGAATCGGAAACGAATGGAGTATATAAAAAATACTGACAAGAAGAAGGGACAGGTTTAACAGGACATCTGCTAAGACATTTGGGAATAACTTCCATGGTACTAGAGTGAACTGTAGTGGGTAAAAACTGTAGGGGAAGAAGGAAACTTGAACACACGCAGCAAATAATTGAGGACGTAGGTTGCAAGTGCTACTCTGGGATGAAGAGGTTAGCAAAGGAGAGGAATTCGTAGCGGGCCACATCAGTGCAACCAGAAGACCGATGTCTTAATGAACTAATGGTGTATACCTATGGTTAGCAAACTGCTCTCCTGTACGTTGTGGAATTCCATGACCTTGGAGCTGTTAATTCTCGGTCACGTAGATCATTAAAGTTCTTCGTCGTTAGTAACATTTCTCTTTCCTCAAAAAATGAAGAAAATCTTGAATTTAACACTAGGACCAAATTGAGCCTCTACTAAGATTTAGAAATATTAGCATTAATAAAAAAAAAATAAATGAAATAAATTGAAACAAAATTTTCACTGAAAAGCCAGAGTATATCAAAATTGTAGGGTAGTGTAGTGTAATTTAAAAATGAACTTAAGTATTTTCTGCTATAAAGGTCTTTCTTTACAGAAACTCCAAATTTTTTGTTTCAGTGTACTATTATATTATCATTAGTACTCCAATACAGCAATGTTTCATAACATTACATCGTTTAATTGAATTAATCGGAAATAAAATAACATATTAGCCTTCTTTCCATGCCCGTGACAACCCTCCTATTCCTTGAAATACGAATAATATAATGTAATGTAGTGATATCTTAATTTATTTATCCAGAAAGATATTGAAGATCCTATTTCCGTAATGGGACTATTAATGTGTCTTACGAGCATTTGATATATGTTGAAAAGGTATAATAAAATGCAATGTGAAGCTCGTAAATAATAGAAGAGACATCATATGGTTTCATCATATAATCGCTGAACAGCAGCTGGAATCGGTATATCTAGCTATCAGGAAGTTAAATCACAGATTGAGATATAGCGTAGAAATAGTATGTAGCTCTAGTATATCCACGCAGGAAGTCTCCTGCAAAACCATCATCCAGCCCCGATTCTTCAGCGTTGTTCATCAGTGTGAGATTCTGAATAGTGTAAATGAAGAAAGTTTTAGGTTTTTAAATCATCTCAAGAGTGACACAGAAATGAACAAATACCAGCACTAGTTTCTCCTATTTTAAAGACATTACCCTACATGTAAATTGCCACTGATAAAATTAGGAGACCATACATTCCAAGACGAGTCTAGAAATGCATTACCTCCCTCCTTATAGATTTCACGTGATGAATATGAAGGTAAAATTAGGGTAATTTCAGCTTGCAGGAAGACTATTCGTAAATTGTTCGCATAGTGCACCCTGGGGAATGAGCAAGTGATTACTGCACAATAGTATGCCATGGATCCTACGATAGATTTCCTATGGTAGTTGCAGAATATTTTTGTGGATAAAAAGAAAACCATATGTATTACTCATCTCAATGACAGTACTGTAAGTAACTGCAAAAGAGAAGAGTAGAGAAATGAGTTAACCATGTGAAGCCAAACCTATCTGCACTTCGTACTTTACACCCTCATTCTGTGACGTTTACATGATAATTGACAGACCCACGCATCTTACACCTGTTGTTTTTGTGAAGTAATAGACTGTGGATAATGAAAGCGTATGTTAAGACATTCTAATTAGGAATAATCGAATTTTGTTAAGAGATGTGTTGTGACATGCATGTTAATGTATATGAAGCTGAATGTAGATATGTATGTCTGGGATTTCCTCTGAAACTCCTAGATCCATTTAAATCAAATTTGGCACACGAACAACAAACTTCACAAGTATCAGCACTGTAGGATTGTGGGATGTATATAACCTTCTAGCTCCAATCACCCCCTGCTGTATCCTCTGCCCTACTTGACAAATGTGTTGTGTGGAAATATTATTGATCTACATACACCAAAAAACGTTTCGCATCACCTCGGTTCCGAGAGTTCTGCAACCTGTACAGAAAATTGGAATAGATATCAACATAAACATCAATTCCGCCCTTTTTATCGCTCATGAAAACCACACATTGCATGTTGTAGCACAAGACAGCGAGGCCATAAGGGGTGGTGGTCCAGATTTTTGTACACACCGGTACCTCTAGAACCCAGTAGCACGTCCTCTTGCATTGATGCATGCCTGTATTCGTCGTGGCATACTATTCACAAGTTCATCAAGGCACTGTTGGTCCAGACAGTCCCACACCTCAACGGCGATTCGCCATAGGTCCCTCAGAGTGGTTGGTGGGTCACGTCGTCCATAAACATTTTCAATCCATCCCAGGCATGTACGATAGGGTTCATGTCTGGAGAGCACGCTGGCCACTCTATTCGTTTGATGTCGTTATCCTGAAGGAAGTCATTCACAAGATGTGCACGATGGGTGTGGGAATTGTCGTCCATGAAGACGAATGCCTAGCCAATATGCTGCCGATATGGCTGCACTATCGGTCGGAGGATCGCATTCACGTATCGTACAGCCGTTACGGAGCATCCATGACCACCAGCGGCGTACGTCGGCTCCACGTATTGCCACCCCAAAGCAGCAGGAAACCTCCACCCTGCTTCAATCACTGGACAGTGTGTCTAAGGAGTTCAGCCTCACCGGGTTGCCCCCAAACACGTCTCCGACGATTGTCTGGTTGAAGACATATACGACACTCACAGGTGAAGAGGACGTGATGCCAATCCTGAGCGGTCCATTCGGCATGTTGTTGGGCTCATCTGTACCGCGCTGAATAGTGTCGTGGTTGCAAAGATAGACCTCGCCATGGACGTCGCGAGTGAAGTTGCGCGTCATGCAGCCTATCGCACATAGTTTGAGTCGTAACACGGCGTCCTGTGGCTGCACGAAAAGCATTATTCAACAAGGTGGCATCGCTCTCAGGGGTTCCTCCGAGCCATAATCCGTAGGTAGCGGTCGTCCACTGAAGTAGTGGTCCTTGGGCGGCCTGAGCGAGGCATGTCATCCACAGTTCCTGTCTCTCTGTATCTCCTCCATGTCCGAACAAAATCGCTTTGGTTCACTCCGAGACCCCTGGACACTTCCCTTGTTGAGAGTCCTTCCTGGCACAAAGTAACAATGCGGACGCGATCAAACCGCGGTATTGAACGTCAAGGCATGGTTGAACTACAGATAACACGAGCTGGGTACCTCCTTGCTGGTGGGATGATTGGAACTAATCGGCTGTCGGATACCCTCCGTGTAATAGGAGCTCCTCACTCATGGTTGTTTACGTCTTTGGGCGGTTTTAGTGACATCTCTGAACAGTCAAAGGGACTGTGTGTGTGATACAATATTAATCTGCTACGTAGGGAAGCCTACATGCCTGGGGCATAAAACTCATTTGAAGTCCCAGACCTGTGCTAAGCATTAGCATCACCTGTTTTATCAATCTGTTTTGCAGGGGCTCTATGTAAGGATTTGCCGCGTGGGATTAGCCGTGCGGTCTAAGGCGCTGCAGTCATGGACTGTGCGGCTGGTCCCGGCGGAGGTTCGAGTCCTCCCTCGGGCATGGGTGTGTGTGTTTGTCCTTAGGATAATTTAGGTTGAGTAGTGTGTAAGCTTAGTGACTGATGACCTTAGCAGTTAAGTCCCATAAGATTTCACACACATTTGAACATTTTTTTTTGTAACGATTTCCATGGGTAGGGGACGTTTGAGATAGGTAGAGGAGAGTACAGACAGAGAGGAACAGAATGGGATGGACAGAGAGAACACAGAGGGATAGGAGTGGATGGCCAGAGAGAAGGAGGGACAGAGAGAGACGCTTCGAAGACACCAGAGAGAGGTGAATGAGAAGATGGATAAGGAGAAGGGGAAGAGGAAATCCATGGGGAGAAGGGAGAAGGAGGAGATGAATTGGGCGAGGTGGGGAGGAGGGGTGTAGGAAGAGGGAACAGGAGGAGATGGATGTGGAGAGGAGGCAGGAAGATATGGACAGGAAGGGGGAAACAGGAGGTGGAGAGAGAGAATAGGACAGGATGAGATGGACAGAGAAATTGGGGAGGAGGAGATGGGTAAAGAGAGTGTCCATTGCTGGTGTCTGACACAACCAAACTTTTAAATGTTACCTATAGTAGTCAACAGGACACCTTTGAAGATGTCGCCCTCATAGATATGCGCATACGCATGTGGCAGCCTATTAGTTTTCTATGGTGCTGCCGCAATTATTTCCTTTGATTGTTAAGATTTTAAAAGTCAAATTTACATTATAGAAACGTTTGAAACTTTTTTTTTTTTTTTTACAAAATAACGTGGCATCCAAATTAACATATCATTTTTATGTCACAGGGAACATTAACAACTATATCTAAATGGAATGCCACACGGGGTAGCCGGGGTAGCAGGGTAGATTAAGTAGTGTGTAAGCTTAGGGACCGATGACCTCAGCAGTTTGGTCCCCTTAGACTTTACCACATATTTCCAAAAAATTTCTAAATGGAACATATAAAGCCAGGAGGCGACGACATAGCGCGCCCTCCCATATACAACTCTGTATTTTAATTACATTATTAGTGTAACTGTTGGCACCATACTGACCACGTCAAAGAAAACATTACACAGCACCATACTGAACATATGGTGATGAAAATCGATTCTTGTAAATTTAATCCCTTTGCTTTCCTTATTTTTGTTTTTGTTCCGTACTATCACCTCTTCAAATATGGAAAGCAAAGAGCTTGCAGTATAACAGATTTGTTTCATAGCACCGAAAATGAAGAAGTGCTCACAGCTCTTAGGGTATGCATTTCAGAGCGCTTGTTTACCAGACTTTTTGTTTCGAATGATCGCTCTTGTCGTATCCCTGTATAATGACTATTCCTCCCGGGATACTCTATATATAAACCTCGATATTTAATCGACTATCTTTTTTCCACTGGCGTACCACAAAAGCTATGTCAAAAACTCCGCTACACGTGCATATCATCCTTAAATTATTCACAATTAAGGAAAGCTGTCACAGTTAACCATTCTTAAGACAACTTAAATAATAAAAGTCCATGCGAAATTAGAGACTAAGCTCATATTGGAGACATGATGGAATCAGATGTTTGTCCGAAAGTTTACTAGTAGATGTGACGCTGTGGTTAGCAGACTGGACTCGCATTCGGGAGGATGACTGTCCGAATCCCCGTCCAGCCATCCAGATTTAGGTTGTCCCTCATTTCCCTAAATCGCTCCAGGCAAATTCCAGGATGATGTCTTTTCAAAGGACAAGGCAGATTCCCTTCCCCATCCTTGAAAAATTCCGTGCCCCGTCTGTAATCCCCTCGTTGCCGATGGTACGTCAAAGCGTAATCTTCCTTCCTTTTTCTCCGAAAATCTCCCAGCTCCAGGTGGTTAGCATACTCAAAGCGTTTGGAACATAAGAACATGAAAAGTAACAACATAACAGGCACAAATTTCAGAAAAAGATCCCTAGACGGGAGAAGAAATTTTATATTGTGTAGTACACATGAAAAATGTGCAAACACTACGTAAGGATGAAGCAAGATGCAAATCGGTACAGACGAAATACAAAAATAATTGACGTACGAATTTGTATCGTAATTGAAATACAGTATTTGTGAATTCAGAAACTGTTTTAGTATGTATGACGAAAACTTTAATTTTGTAAACAGATCTCGTTGATGGCAATATTTTCTTTTAAAAAAGTCATCGTGATTACTTGTAGACGCGATGTAACTGATATTTCACTGGAGTCATATACGAGTACAGCAATCGAGAGCGAATGATAGAGACTGTTTACTAGATGACTCAGAAAACAAGGAGCTGAAATTACGCTTGCATGATTCCTGAATAACTTCCTTAGCTGTGCGCTTTCAGAACGATGATATACAAGGTAAACAAAAGATTGTCTAGGGTGATGTTGGCAAAAGGAGAAGTTAATGGTACACACTTACTAACAAAAATAACATTCAATTCTAAAATTAATTTCCTGTGTCCTAACAGAAGGACAGTAATCGAAAACTCATAGAAACTTTGTGATGTGTGAAACCATTTTAATTAAGTCAGACGACACTTTGGTAACGAAATTTATACAGGAGGAGAGATAAATATGAAATTAAAAGCGTGATTATCCGGCTGTATATTGTACAGCAAGGGTCTCTTACCTTGATTATATAGGCCAGTGTTCCATCTGACTCAGTCATCAACCTTGCACTCGCACTTCAAACCTGAAACATAAATTGAAGAAACGTTTAATTCGTCTCTCTACTATCTTTGAAAAACTTCAGAACAAAAACTTACAAAACAGTCGAAAATTCTAACATCGTTGCCACTTTTAAAGGTATTCCTCAGGAAAATAAGCGAATGTCTCTAATATCTGTTACCTTCCAAGGTCAGAAGTGAGAGGCTCATTGGACACAGGAAGATAATACATTACGTAGGCTAATAACTCGTCATTTTCAGAGTTAAATAGTCTTTGCGCACTTGCATGTTCCAAGACAGTAACATTCTTGTTACAACACAAATTTCGCGCGGCGGAAATGTAATATCGCAGCAACTAAACGCAAGTGGTAATGTGAATATGAACTCCAATAGGAAAGCGAAGGAACAAATAATTTTACGGCTATAAGCGTACTTCAGTTAAAATAGATAAATAAATTACTGCCAATGGATGCTTCTTGTTTAAAATCGAACAACAAACTGGGACAATTAAGTTGTTGGACGCAAGCTCACTTTTACTATGCATGTTGTTGAGACTGCAGAAAAAAAGAATTATCATCCGAGTTTCGTAACTAAAATTTTACTACTGTTTTTAACCAAATATATTTCATGTCATCTACATCTACATCTATATGAACACACTGCAAATCTCAATTAAGTGGCTTTTTGTGGGTTCATCGAACCATCTTCACAACGAACCCCTATATCTTTCCGTACGAACTATGATTTCCCTTATTTTATTATGACGATCGTTCCTCCGTATGTAGGTTGGCGTCAAGAAATTATTGTCGCATTCGGAGGAAGCTGGTGATTGAAATTTCGTGAGAAGATCCCGCCGCACCGAGAAACGCCTTTGTTTTAATGGTCCACCCGAAATCCTGTATCATGTCCGTGACACACTCTCTATTTCTCGACAGTACTAAATGTGCCGTCCTTCTTTCAACTTTCTCGATGTACTCCGTAAGTCCTATCTGGTAAGGATCCTACACCGTGCAGCAGTACTCCAAATGAGGACGGACAAGCGTAGCGCAGACAGTCTCTTTAGTAGATCTGTTGCAACTTCTAAGTGTTCTGCCAACAAAAAGCAGTCTTTGGTTCGCCTTCAAAATGGTTCAAATGGCTCTGAGCACTATGGGACTTAACATCTATGGTCATCAGTCCCCTAGAACTTAGAACTACTTAAACCTAACTAACCTAAGGACCTCACACACATCCATGCCCGAGGCAGGATTCGAACCTGCGACCATAGCAGGCGCGCGGCTCCGGACTGAGCGCCTAGAACCGCTAGAGCACCGCGGCCGGCTTGGTTCGCCTTCCTCACAACATTTTCTATGAGTTCCTTCCAATTTAAGATGATCGTAACTGTAATGCCTAGGTATTTAGTTGAATTAATGGCCTTTAGATTTGACTGATTTATCGTGTGACCGAAGTTTAACGGATTCCTTTAGCACTCTTGTGGATGACCTCATACATTTCGTTATTTATGATCAAATGGCTCTGAGCACTATGGGACTTAACATCTCAGGTCATCAATCCCCTAGAACGTAGAACTACTTACACCTAACTAACCTAAGGGCATCACACACATCCATGCCCGAAGCAGGATTCGAACCTGCGACCGTAGCGGTCGCGCGGTTCCAGACTGAAGCGCCTAGAACCGCTCAGCCACCAACGGCCGGCTATTTAGGGTCAATTGCCAATTTTCACACCTTACAGATACCTCTTCTATATCGTTCTGAAAATTTTTTTTTGGTCTTCTTGTGACTTCACTAGACGATGCTCTGCAAACAATGTGAGACGGCAGCTCAGAACGGCGGAGGGCCTATAACACTGCCTTGGGGAACGCCAGAAATCACTTCTGTTTCTCTCGATGACTTTCCGTCACTTACTGTGAACTGTAACCTCTCTGACAGAAAATCACGAATCCATTTGCATAATTGAAACGATGCTCCATAAGCACTCAAATCGATTACAGGCAATTTGTGAAGTACAACGTCAAAATCCCTCTGGAAATCTAGAAATACTGAATCAATTTGAAATCCATTATCGATAGCACCCAACACTTTCTGTGTTTAAAGAGCTAGCTGTGTGTCACAAGAACAATGTTCTATAACTCCTGTTGAATGTGAGTCAACAGACCGTTCTATTGTCACCCAGTCATAATAGGCATCTTTAGGGGTTTATACATCTCCTATGATTTGTGTGTCCGTTCGCTCTTGAAACACTACTGGACTCAAAGGTCTTTGATAAGTTTGCTATCAGCTACATGTTACCACCTTGCAAATTCACTGCACATAACCTTGTTGCTACCAACTTGCTATGCACTAAATTTCAATTTTCTGCATGGTTAACGGTGATGTTAAATGCGCAACTTTTTGCGCTCTAGTGTTGTGCCAGAGAAAAAGCCGTTTATTCATGTTACGCAGCTGACGTTTAAACTCTGTTACCGATTTCAAAAATGGTTCAAATGGCTCTGAGCACTATGGGACTCAACTTCTGAGGTCATTAGTCCCCTAGAACTTAGAACTAGTTAAACCTAACTAACCTAAGGACATCACAAACATCCATGCCGAGGCAGGATTCGAACCTGCGACCGTAGCGGTCTTGCGGTTCCAGACTGCAGCGCCTTTAACCGCACGGCCACTTCGGCCGGCCTGTTACCGATTTAAAACTTCTCAAGATGGATTATTCATGTCAAGAAAATACAAAAAATTACCTGTATAAATATAGTAACATTTGTATTTAGAAACACTTCAGAAAAGAAGTAATTAAATGAACTTCTGCTATAGATGCAAACAGTAAGTTCGCTGGTTTCAGTGAATTCAGTGTGTGCAGTACACAGAAGAACAGTTTTGGAAAATAAATGTGCACTAAAAGAACTGATTTCATTCCTAGTGGAATAAAATGTAGAGTTGAGAATTCAATCTATTTCTGCTCATATTCATGCAGAATAACGCCCGTGGTCAACCTGGACTATTAATTGTTACAGTGTAAAATGTTCATATTCAAGAATCGATCTGAAATTATGGACCACGGCTAAGAAGGTCAGTGTTTGGGAGAGAGAATGCTATGATACACTTATCGAAGCACGGAGAATATTAGATATAGAAAGGTTAGATTTTTCATGCGCCGTGCTCTCTATCCGTGTTATGGAAACAAATACCCTCTCCTTCGAAGTTCTTGGTCAAATCATAGAAATTTTGTATCCGAGATACTTCTGGAACTCACACTGACAACGAAGTATAGATAATTCACATTCAGCCTCTCATGACCAATGTAATTCTACTCTTAGACCAATAACTATTCCATAGATGGAAGGAAATTGCAGAAAATTATTGCGAAAAAGACATTACAGTTTCGAGTCTACCACCGTGCCTATGTTATTAGGTTGCAATCACTCACCCACTATCAGCCTTCTTTCCCTCAGCTCGAAACTCTAATTGAATAGGTGTGACACTCTTGAAAATATTCCAATGGGTTATCAGATCCGTTCTTTATACGTCCAAGATCCACGAAAAATATTTTTCGACCATTGTATCAACATTTCATATTTTTGGATCAATTGCAAGGAAAAATATATTTTTACGTGTTGGAAACCCTGTACTTATTTGTGTATTCTGCTTACCAATTTGGAAAGAATCTATTTTCCTTAGTTTTTATCCTGTCGTGAGGTGCGTTATTTCCATGAGCTGTCACTTTTGTTTTCGTTTAGCTTGAGGCCGGATGCCCTTCATGTCGCAGAGTAGTCATATTACTTAAAGCAGGGAATTGGTGTGCACCATCTTTTCGCGAATCATGTAAACTTTCTGGATGTCAAATCAGTCACCTTTCAATCGTCTATTTTTCAAACTTATTTTATTTGGTTACGAGTGTCGGCGATTCACTAAGCAATCTTCAGGCTCTAAATAACACATAGAACAAAGCCGATTTACTACGCCCTCTACAGGCTCTGTGTACACAGAGCCTGAAGATTGCGTAGTAAGTCACCGAAACTGGTAGCCAAATAAAATAAGTTTAGAAACTAGAGGGCTGAAATGATATGGGCTCTATGAACTAAGGTACGAAACGTACGGAGCATCATTTCACGCTGAGCCGGATGGTGACAACAATTAGCCTGTAGACACAAGTCTGTGTGAGCAGGCTTGCTATAAACGGCATGTCCCAAAGTTACTTCGGCCTGCCTCCTGACCAACACATCAAGGAAGTGAAGACAGTCATACTTTTCCACCTCCATCGTGAAACAAATATTCGGGTTGAGTGGATTAAATTGTTCTCAAAAGTCATTCAAAGACTCACTGCCATGAGGCCAGACAATAAAAGTATCGTCTACGTATCGGAAGAAACATAGGGTTCAAAGCGGCCGGCACCAAGGCACGTTCCTTGATTTCTTCCGTACAAAGTTTGGCAATATGAGTTGTAGCTTGGTAGCAATATTTAGTAATCTTTCGAGAGTTTTCAGTCGGAAATTCAGCGGCCGCCTTGCACATCAATGGAAGCAGTAAGAAGTGAGGTAACTCAGCACTTAGAGAGAAAGTATTGACTGCGCAAAAGACAGCAGTAAGAATAATAGGTTGTGTTCACCCATGGACGTCATGTAGGTACCCCTTCATGGAGCTAGGCATTTTAACTGCGCTATCGCAATACATCTGTTCGCTAATGAAATTCGTCGTTGAGAATAGGCTAGTATGCAGCAACAAAAATTTTTGATTATTTGTCCAATAACATAAAATATCTGACAGGTAGCGAAGAAAGTTTTAAATCTAGTTTAAAATCATTTCCCCCTGATAACTCTCTCTATTCTGCTTAAAAACTGCTAGTCAAAAAAATGAATAAATACAAGAATAAAAAACTGTAATTGCCTGAGTAGGACTAAAAATAATAATGTGTTCAGTAATGATAACACTAAGGATGTAGGGACTTATCTCACTAGGGGTAAGATAGATACTGCCTACAGGAAAATTAAAGAGACCTTTGGAGAAAAGAGAGCCACTTGTATGAATGTCAAGAGCTCAGATGGAAATCCAGTTCTAAGCAAAGAAGGGAAAGCAGAAAGGTGGAAGGAGTATATAGAGGGTCTATACAAGGGCGATGTACTTGAGGACAATATTATGGAAATGGACGAGGATGTAGATGAAGATGAAATTGGAGATAGGATACTGCGTGAAGAGTTTGACGGAGCACTGAAATACCTGAGTCGAAACAAGGCCCCGGGAGTAGACAACATACCATTAGAACTACTGACGGCCTTGGGAGAGCCAGTCCTGACAAAACTCTACCATCTGGTGAGTAACACGTATGAGACAGGCGAAATTCCCTCAGACTTCAAGAACAATATAATAATCAAATCCCAAAGAAAGCAGGTGCTGACAGATGTGAAAGTTACCGAACAATCTGTTTACTAAGTCACGGATGCAAAATACTAACGCAAATTCTTTATAGACGAATGGAAAAACTGGTAGAAGGCGACCTCGTGGAAGATCAGTTTGGTTTCCGTAGAAATGTTGGAACACGTGAGGCAGTACTGACCCTATGATTTGTCTTAGAAGCTAGATTAAGGAAAGGCAAACCTACGTTTCTAGCATTTGTAGACTTAGAGAAAGCTTTTGACAATGTTGACTGGAATAGTCTCTTTCAAATTCTAAATGTGGCAGGGGTAAAATACAGCGAGCAAAAGGCTACTTAAAATTTGTACAGAAACCAGATGGCAGTTGTAAGAGTCGAGGGACATGATAGGGAAGCTGTGGTTGCGAAGGGAGTGAGACAGGGTTGTAGCCTCTCTCCGATGCTATTCAATCTGTATATTGAGCAAGCAGTAAAGGAAACAAAAGAAAAATTCGGAGCAGGTATTAAGATCTATGCAGAATAAATAAAAACGTTGAGGCTCGCCGATGACATTGTAATTCTGTCACAGACAGCAAAGGACCTGGAAGAGCAGTTGAACGGAATGGATAGTGTCTTGAAAAGAGAATATAAGATGAACATCAACAAAAGCAAAACGAGGATAATGGAATGTAGTCGAATTCAGTCGGGTGATGCTGAGGGAATTAGATTAGGAAATGAGACACTTAAAGTAGTAAAGGAGTTTTGCTATTTGGGGAGCAAAATAACTGATGCTGGTCGAAGTAGAGAGGATATAAAATGTAGACTGGCAATGGCAAGGAAAGCGTTTCTGAAGAAGAGAAATTTGTTAACAGCGAGTATAGATTTAAGTGTCAGGAAGTCGTTTCTGAAAGTATTTGTATGGAGTGTAGCCATGTATGGAAGTGAAACATGGACGTTAAATAGTATGGGCAAGAAACGAATAGAAGCTTTCGAAATGTGGTGCTACAGAAGAATGCTGAAGATTAGATGGGTAGATCACATTACTAATGAGGAGGTACTGAATAGAATTGGGGAGAAGAGGAGCTTTTGGCTCAACTTGACTAGAAGAAGGGATCGGTTGGTAGGACATATTCTGAGGCATCAAGGGATCACCAATTTAGTACTGGAGGGCAGAGTGGAGGGTAAAAATCGTAGAGGGAGACCAAGAGATGAATACACCAAGCAAATTCAGAAGGATGTAGGTTGCAGTAGGTACTGGGCGATGAAGAAGATTGCACAGGATAGAGTAGCATGGAGAGCTGCATCAAACCAGTCTCAGGACTGAAGACCCCAACAACAACAACACTAATCACACATACGTAAACTGTAATGTAACTCGTTTCACATAATTTCAATAAAAGAATCGTACAAATGTTCTATGGAACACGTAAATAACTAGTTGACTAAGTGTGGAGCGAAAATTCAGGACTGCGTGGTTTTTTTAATAACGTGCTGGTCATATCATAAATAGCGAGGAAAAGAACGGGTTTCAACACGACGAGTCTGACTCTGACCGTTCCGCTGGAGGAGTGCACAAGTCTTTTGATTGCTTATTAAATACTTTTCATCGCTTCAGTCACTTTTACCTAACATTTATTAGCAGGACGCGTTTCGTTACGAAGTTGTTGTCATGAAGTACGGGACAGTTACATGTACATTACATTAACCTGAAGTATGATGAGAATTATTTGTTGGCAGTGAAGTTACGAACTGAAATTTAGCCCTGTACTTAAAGATAGATGTATTTTAGTGTGTACCTAATGTGAATTTTACGTTTAAATATTTCGTTAGTGTACATCCGCCAAAAATGTAGTTCTACACACTTACGAAATGATATTATGTATAACTGATTCGTGACCAGAGGGACATATATGTCTCACACAGAAATTTATTTAGCTAAGTCCATAGGGTTATGAAAGTCCCACATCTGTGTGGCCCTGCGTTTTCCGGACTGAAGCGCCTAGAACCGCTCGGCCACAGCGGCCGGCGACAAGATTCAAGAAACTTGTGGAAAATTATGTTGCAATGACAATAAAAGGAGCTGTACCTAGAGACACTGTTGGATATGTCCACCTTCACAAGTTAAAGCCCATAATTGGTAAGCCGGCCGAAGTGGCCGTGCGGTTAAAGGCGCTGCAGTCTGGAACCGCAAGACCGCTACGGTCGCAGGTTCGAATCCTGCCTCGGGTATGGATGTTTGTGATGTCCTTAGGTTAGTTAGGTTTAACTAGTTCTAAGTTCTAGGGGACTGATGACCTCAGCAGTTGAGTCCCATAGTGCTCAGAGCCATTTGAACCATAATTGGTAAGCTCACTTCTGATTTGAAACAAGTTTCAATAACAGACTTGGTAAAAATGTAAAGAAAATAATTTTGTTGTCTTCAGCTGTCAGATCAGGACTTACAGTAGCAGTTTCATCAGAGACACAATCAAGTCTGTCAAACTGTCTCATGCGACCAGCCATTTGCATTTGTTGTTGGCTCTTTTACTTCCGGAATTGCGCCGTTCGAACTAGACAGCTAGACAATGATAAGCTATGTTCCTTTGTCGTACCGCTGTCGTTAGCACTTAGCCCTGTAAAACTCACTTTGCAGTCATCAAGTGTCACTGCTGCTGACGAGAGCATGGTACCTTCCACAGACCGGTTTGTCAAGCAGCATACGCCGATGAAGCCAATAAAGCGTGGCAATAACGTTTGGTCTTTAGCCGACTCCAAGACAGGTTTTGTTTCTCATTTTGAAATTCATACGGGAAAATTTACAGAACAAGAAGAATTCAGATTTTCTCTTGGAGAGGGAGTTCTAATGAGACTATGTGAGATGTAAATGGATTCTCATTGTCTTTCTGCCTTCGATAATTTTTCACCTTATCCAGACTAATGTTAGCCGTATATGCATCTGGCCTTCATGCAGGCAAAATACGAGGGCAGTTCAATAAGTAATGCAACACATTTTTTTTCTCAGCCAATTTTGGTTGAAAAAACCGGAAATTTCTTGTGGAATATTTTCAAACATTCCCGCTTCGTCTCGTATAGTTTCATTGACTTCCAACAGGTGGCTGCGTTGTACGGAGCTGTTAAAATGGCGTCTGTAACGGATGTGCGTTGCAAACAACGGGCAGTGATCGAGTTTCTTTTGGCGGAAAACCTGGGCATCTCAGATATTCATAGGCGCTTGCAGAATGTCTACGGTGATCTGGTAGTGGACAAAAGCACGGTGAGTCGTTGGGCAAAGCGTGTGTCATTATCGCCGCAAGGTCAAGCAAGACTGTCTGATCTACCGCGTGCGGGCCGGCCGTGCACAGCTGTGACTCCTGCAATGGCGGAGCGTGCGAACACACTCGTTCGAGATGATCGACGGATCACCATCAAACAACTCAGTGCTCAACTTGACATCTCTGTTGGTAGTGCTGTCACAATTGTTCACCAGTTGGGATATTCAAAGGTTTGTTCCCTCTGGGTCCATCGTTGTCTAACAGAACACCATAAAGAGCAAAGGAGAACCATCTGTGCGGAATTGCTTGCTCGTCATGTGGCTGAGGGTGACAATTTCTTGTCAAATATTGTTACAGGCGATGAAACATGGGTTCATCACTTCGAACCTGAAACAAAACGGCAATCAATGGAGTGGCGCCACACCCACTCCCCTACCAAGAAAAAGTTTAAAGCCATACCCTCAGCCGGTAAAGTCATGGTTACAGTCTTCTGGTACGCTGAAGGGGTTATTCTGTTCGATGTCCTTCCCCATGGTCAATCGATCAACTCTGAAGTGTATTGTGCTACTCTTCAGAAATTGAAGAAACGACTTCAGCGTGTTCGTAGGCACAAAAATCAGAACGAACTTCTCCTTCTTCATGACAACGCAAGACCTCACGAAAGTCTTCGCACCCGAGAGGAGCTCACAAAACTTCAGTGGACTGTTCTTCCTCATGCACCCTACAGCCCCGATCTCACACCGTCGGATTTCCATAAGTTTGGCCCAATGAAGGACGCAATCCGTGGGACGCACTACGCGGATGATGAAGAAGTTATTGATGCAGTACGACGTTGGCTCCGACATCGACCAGTGGAATGGTACCGTGCAGGCATACAGGCCCTCATTTCAAGGTGGCGTAAGACCGTAGCATTGAATGCAGATTACGTTGAAAAATATTGTGTAGCTAAAAGATTGGGGAATAACCTGGTGTATTTCAATGCTGAATAAAACAACCCCTGTTTCAGAAAAAAAATGTGTTGCATTACTTATTGAACTGCCCTCGTACGAAGGGCCTGTCTGACATTATGATGAGGAAGGACCAATTACAACTTGGAGAGAGCGTCTTCTGTAAAAGTGGCTGTGTTGCTGCAGTAAAATGGCACGATAATAATCCAGTTGCAATTTTGTCAACTGCTCACCACTCGAAAGATATTAGATTCTGCCAGAAGATAAAAATAGAGATGGTTCCACCTTAGCTATATCCTGCCGTGCATCCATAGCAGAGTACACAGCTGTAGTCTGCTTCGACCAGGGGAGACAAAGATTGCTATTGGAAGGTGGTCAGTCAGATGGTGGCCTCGTCTTTATTATCTTCTGGATGGTATAACACTAAATACGTGGTTCCCGGGTTCGATTCCCGGCGGGGTCAGGGATTTTCTCTGCCTCGTGATGGCTGGGTGTTGTGTGCTGTTCTTAGGTTAGTTAGGTTTAAGTAGTTCTAAGTTCTAGGGGACTTATGACCACAGCAGTTGAGTCCCATAGTGCTCAGAGCCAACTAAATACGTAGCTTCATCATGTGGAACTGGAATTATGGAGGAAAATGTGTCCACCTTTCTTCTCGCCTTGCTCTTGTAATACAGCTTCCAACTGTGGAAAATATAAAGAGAAAGTGAAGGTAAGCGTGCATCAGGAAAAGCAAACCAGGAGTTTCTGATGATGGACGCTTATATGTCGTTGGAAAATATTTTCCAGCAAGGAACACAAGGAGGCGATGCAGAAAACGTAGCACACGGAAGCAGTAGATAATAACTAATTTCATATGCAGCTACAGCAAAGTACCACTACGTATTCGGCCGTGCGGTTCTAGGCGCTTCAGTCTGGAATCGCGTGACCGCTACGGTCGAAGGTTCGAATCCTGCCTCGGGTATGGATGTGTGTGATGTCGTTAGGTTAGTTCGGTTTAAGTAGTTCTAAGTTCCAGGGGAGTGATGACCACAGATGTTAAGTCCCATAGTGCTCAGAGCCATTTGAACCACTACGTATTCAGCCATGCCAACATGAGTAACTTAGAAGCAGATGTCGTCGGTGTAGCGAAGCAGCTTAAATCACTTAATAAAAGCAAGGCTTCTGGTCCAGATTGTATACCAGTCTGGATGCTTTCGGAGTATGCTGATATAATAGCACCATACTTAGCAATCCTAAACAATCGCTCTCTCGCAGAAAGAGCTGTACTCAAAGACTGGAAAGTTGCACAAGTCACACCAATACCAAAAAAGGAAATAGGAGTAATCAGCTGATTTACAGATCCATATCACTTACGTCGAATTGCAGTAGGATTTTCGAACATATACTGTGCTCGAACATTATGAATCCCCTCAAAGAAAATGATTTATTAACAAATAGCCAACACGGATTCGAAAAATATCGTTCTGGTGAAACACTACTAGTACTTTATTCTCACGAAGTAATGAGTGCTATCGACAGGAGACGTCAAATTGATTCGATAGTTTTCGATTTCCAGGAGGCTTTTGATTGAGTTCCTCACAAGCGACTTCTAATTAAATTACGGCCTATGAAGTATCTTCACAATTGTGCGACTGGATTCGTGATTTCCTGTCCTCAAGGTCACAGTTCGAAGTAACTGACGGAAAGTCATCGAGTAAAACTAGGGAGCGTTAAAGGCCCATTGTCGTTCCTGATCTACATAAACGACTTAAGACACAGTTTGAGCAGCCCTCTCAGATTTCTCGCAGCTGTTGTCGTCATTTACCGTCTTTTAAAGTCATAAGATGTTCAAAGCCAATTGCATTGTCATTCGACTAAGATATCTGTACGGTACAAGAAGTAGCAATTTACTCTGAAAAAGTGTGAAGTTAATTTTGGCTCTCGACTACGCAAGAAGAAATGATCATCACAATAAAATTATAGAAATAAGAGCTCTCACGGAGAGTTATGTGTTCGTTTTTCCCGCGTGATTTTCGAGAGTGGCGCGGTGGAGAAGTATTTTAAAAGTGGTTCGATGAATCCTCTGCTACGCACTTAACGGGGAATTACAAGTTAATCATGTAGATATAGATGTTTTGAAAAGTTTCATGAAAATGTTAAGCTGTGGATAAATAGTTAATAATGGCATCTGCTTTCTTCTTTTTACTGATCATAGTCCCCAGTAAGTAACTGGTTCCCTAAATTTATTCCTCCTCTACTCCAGCGGGACATATACGTCCCATCTAAAATAATTATAAGACTGTAAAGAACACATGACATTTAGAAACATGACCTGACTCAGTATCCACTCCAAAACAAGAACACAAATGTGACAGTAATACGCAAAATTTTGAATAATTCGGTCACGAAGGGGTTAAGATACACACTAAACTAAATACATCTTTCTGTGCAGGGTTAAATGTCGGCTTACAAAGTCACTGGCACACCTAGAAAATAATCCTCATCATAGCTCGGATTAATGTAATGCATGTGAAACTCTAATGCTCCTGCCGATGGCAGATCGCTGCCGAATTACGAGTTGCTGACAAATATTAGTAAAAAGTGTCTGAAGGGGCAAAAATTATTTCAAGCAATTCCACATAAGACGGATGAATTTAAGTTTTGATTGTTGGGAAGTGTTTGGAGCGGTGGTGAGAGCAGTGGTGGTAGGACGGGGAGCCTCGGCGGTTATCGATTGCGGAGGCGCGTCGCGACGTCTGGCAACAAGGCGTGTGGGGGTGGGTGGGGGAGGGGGAGGGCATGTGGGGGTGGCCGCCAGGGGACGGGGGGCGCCCGGTTGCGGGCACAGGCCCAGGAGGCACCTGCCACTGCCACTGCCACCGCTGCCGGAGAGACTCCTAATGGGTGGGGCGGTGGGCAGGTCAGGGACCATGCGGCAATGACCGCTGCGCATCCGTCCAACTGTCCGCTGCTGTTTCCCATAGCCCGAGTCACATGGAGCCAGATTTCGTCCTAAGTGCCTGTTGACTAGCAGAGCGGCTGGCCGACATCTCACACGGCAAGTTGTTTGATGGCAAAATTCATGTTTCAGGTGCAGATGTTTACTGTGATAATTGGGAATTCTTTTGAAGCATCTCTTTGTGTCTCTTATTTAAAGGCTGAAATGTTTTAAATAAAAGTTTTCTCGAGTCACGACAAGGAGAGGATATGCAGCCTAAGGTATTTTTATAATCATAACTCTGCGACGGGGGAGGGCACCAATGACGATTAAACTGATCTAAATTTTTAGATAACAACTAAATGCTGACGAAATTCCTGATTCAGTAGGGCACTGTCTGTGTTGTTTTGCAGTGTCTGCCTAGTTCGACATGCATACTTGTCTGAAGGAACAGATACTGCTGATGTTGACAGCCATATTAAATTATGAAATTCATTCACAAGTTACGAATACTATTGTACAATGGCTATACAATTTGCTCATGGCCTTTGCTAAGTTTGTGCTGGATCAGGACTCGACCCGGAGTTCCCGCTTTACGTGAGAGGTCGCCTTCACTGCTTCGACCATCCGGGCACGTTTCCAGGACCGACCCATACTTTTAAGTGCCAGTGCCTACGTCCCATACTGCTCTCACACCAATCATATGATTCCCACATAGGGAGAAACATTGTTTTGCTCGCGAGATTGCGTTGCTTTGATGTGAAATGCAGCAAACCAGCGTCTGTATTCTAAAATGTCTGTATAGTTCGATGTAATGTTCCTACGAATATCCATACATGTCAGAAAGAACGCTCTGATGATCGTCAGGCGTACTAAATTATGAAATGCATTCGCAAACTGCGAATACGATTATACAATGGCAATACGATTTGCTCTCTCTTTGCCGAAATCATATGATTTGTATGCGAGCACTGGAGGATGTAGGGTAGGTCCTGGAGACGTGCTCGGATGTCCGAGGCGGTTAAGGCGACTGCTCACTTAAAGCAGGACGTCAGAGTTCGAGTCCAGTCTAGCACAATTTTCATGTTACTAGTAAAACATACAGCTGTAGTCCAATCGTCCTTGGAATTTACGAATGAATTTGACAAATACCTGATAATTATACATCAGCCATAACCGTTTGAATTGTCTCGGAGGCCAGAAACATAAAGGAAATGAAGCGATTGGTGGCGTGGGAAACGATCGATCAACCTAACAAAATTCATACGTAAGAAACGTACGTAAAAACTGAAGAAAATGGTCGATAAATCGATCTCAGGGTGGTTCCACTTCAGTGATGTTGAACAAATAAAGAAAGAACTCTTAATGAGTCCGCTCGTTATACGACCGAAGAGCCCGCCGTCAGTCACGTCTTTATGGCCTCTAAAAAAGTGCAGTAGTACACAAAAAATTTATCAACATGAGAATGAAACAGGTCAGGTATTACGAAATAACTGAAGTGGACTTCATATTACAGACGTTCTGTTTAAGCCCAGCATCACCACAACGAAACTTACGAGCTTACAGTACAAGAACTAGGTCTAGAAAAGGAGCAAAAGTAAAGAAAAGAAATTAAGTACAGTTCTTCCTCAGTTAAAAAGCTATTCAGAATTCTTTCTGCTTCTAGAAGCTTGGCCTGATAACAAGAATGTTTGGCCATAAAACTTTGATTTGATAACATGAATTATTTTATAGATAAAGTAAGGAAGTATTTACACAGCACCACAATAATTACACACATTCATAGGTGTACAAGGTAATTCATCTGCCCTTACATGCAGCTCTTATGCAACCTGCAACGCCTTGAAATACCATCCGTAAGTTATTCATATTCTCTCGCTCACTACATGCAAGCTATTAGTCCTATAGGAAAAAAGGAACAGGACCTTATTAGGAAATTTAATGTATTTAAATTTTATACTGGTATACGTTTTCGCTAGAGGCCATAGTTTTGGAATTATTCAAGGAACGAAAGTGACTTTCAAAAGCGTTTTTCTTGAATAGCACGAAAACAGTGGCCTCCAGCGAAAACTTATCAGCAGAAAATTTTCCTACATTAAATTTGCTACAAGAAGGTGGTGTTCATTTTTTTATGGAGGACTAACAGTTTCGTATAGCTTGCGAGAGAACATGAAGATATGACACATGGTTTTTGAAGGTGTGCCCCTGCCCATGGGTAGGGGCAGCTGAATCACGCTGTACACAGATATTTTCCTTAATATGTTTATTATGATTTCGTGTATGATGTTTGAGTATTTCTCGTAGGTGACGCAGGGAACGTTATAACTTCCCTATAAGCATCAATTAAAGCAAGACAAATTTCTTTACTCCACTGTGAAGTCTCAGCGTAATGACTGATACTGTGCTCCTAGTCCTCAGAAAGCAGGAAGGCATTTGATAGAGTTCCGCGGTGTCTTTTGGTAAAAAATAAATAAATAAATAAATAAAAAGAAAGAATCGAACTTACAGACAATCAGACCAGATTTGTGAGTGTATCCAAGACTATCGATCAGAAAGAATTCAACATTTCGCTCTTTACGAAACAAAATCGGTAGATGCCAAGTTAATTTCAAGAATACCCCAAGGAAGAATTATACAACCGCTTCTGTTTACAGTATATGTAAGGGATCTAGTGGCTAACTTCGTAATCGCCATGAGAATATTCCCTGACGATGCAGCTGTCTATAAGAAGCTAAAGCAACACCAGAAGTGATGACTGGTGCAGGGACAAGAAGCTGAACACGAGTAAATAAATGCAACATATTTTGCATAAATAGGCGAGGAAATCCACTACTGTACTATTACGTTATTGGAGACGTATCATTGGAAACAGTAACTATCGTAAATATCTAAGAGTAACCATTCGGAGCGACCTAAAGTGGAATGACCACATGAAACAAATTGTAGGGAAGGCAAATATCAGGCTCGCGTTGATGGGAACAATCTTAGGGAAATGCAATTCTTCGACGAAAGAAATGGATTACAAAACACTTGTTCGAACGTTTCTTGAGTGTTGGATTAATAGAAGAGACAGACAGAATTCGACCAAGAGAGACGCGTTTCGCCAAAGGATCGTTTAGTCGGCGTGAGAACTTTACAGCATGGACGGCTACGGCGTGCCAAACTGCACGCGTGTACAGATGTGGTGCACGCGTGCCGTCCAGGGCTCGGTCCGCCTCGTTACTACTCGGCTTTCCTCGGTCTTTCGCGGCACTACTCGGCACAGCGCGACATTAGACTAGCTGTGCGATGCGACATCTTTTCATCCGGCATAGGATGCGTTAGTTGATTCGTAGTGGCAGCCGTGTTTATTCCTCGCTATTTGTTAGCGATTCGTAGGAAGTTTATAAGTACTGTACAGTGGTTGTTGCAATGGAACAGCCGGCCGAAGTGGCCGTGCGGTTAAAGGCGCTGCAGTCTGGAACCGCAAGACCGCTACGGTCGCAGGTTCGAATCCTGCCTCGGGCATGGATGTTTGTGATGTCCTTAGGTTAGTTAGGTTTAACTAGTTCTAAGTTCTAGGGGACTAATGACCTCAGCAGTTGAGTCCCATAGTGCTCAGAGCCATTTGAACCATTTTGCAATGGAACACACACTCACAAAGAGGCGGGGTAGTGACACAACGCCACGAGCCTTCAGAGCTGAATGGGAATTGCAATATTTTTTCGAAGAGAAGATGAAAATTCTCAATGTCTATTATGCAGTCGCATACTCGCCGGGCACCGCAAATTTGCAATAGAACGGCATTATAACACCACACACAAAGAACTTAATGATTTAGTTGGGGCTGATAGATCAAATAAGTTGGCGGAATTAAGAAGACGTAGTGTTATGCAGCGAGACGGACCGAACGTGAGTACCCCTTACAAATCTTTGTATTTCTAATGTTTGTATTCGTACATATTTGTCGTTAGAATTAGAAATTAGAGTTCACTCAATTTTTGTTTCCTTTTTTTTAGCCTGCAACCGAACCTGTCTTTAAGAGCAAGCTACAAAATAGCGCTCAAAATTGCAAGAGCGAATAAGCCTTTCAGTGATGGTGATTTCATCAAGGAGTGTATTGTTGAGGTGGCGGAACTCTTGACGCCACTGGAAGTAAAGAAGTTTAGTGAAATTAGTCTTTCCAGACAGACAATAGCGGATGTCTACAGGCAGTTAATCGATAGTGCCTGCAAGTTTGTTGCATTCTCGATTGCTTTGGACGAGTCGACCGACATTTCGGACACAGCACAACTAGCGATTTATGTTCGTGGAGTCGACAAAAATTTGCACTTGACGGAAGAACTGTTAGATTTAGTACCAATGAAAGACACAACGAGAGGTACCGACTTACTAAAATCAGTTGAAGAGGCAGTTGAAGCCGTTGACCTGAACTGGAAAATGTTAGTTTCAGTCACCACGGATGGAGCGCCAGCAATTCGAGGGCTCAAAATAGGCTTGTAGCATTGTTGCGTAAAAAACTAGGACGATCGACGTAAGATTTGTACGGAATCATTGTTTTGTACACCAAGAAGCTCTTTGTGCTAAATATGCAAATTTGGAGCACGTGATGAAGTTGGTAGTCACCATAGTAAATTTTTTGAAGTCGCATGGCTTAGTACACCGTCAGTTCCAACAGTTTCTCATGAAACTGAACGAAGAGTACACAGATGTTATTTACCACTGGGAAATAAGTTGGTTAAGTCGAGGGTCATGCCTCGAGAGATTTTTGAATTTAAGACTCGCTATTGTTGACCACCTGAAGGAAAAAGGAAAGGCAGAGTCAAAATTAGAAAATCCAAAATGGATTGCAGACCTCGCCTTTTCAGTTGATCTGACTGCACGCTTGAACGCTCTCAATAAGACTTTGCAAGGTGAGGAGGAGCTTATTTCTGATCTGATGAAAAAAGTGGATGCATTTAATAAGAATCTCGCATTGTGGAAGGAACAACACGTGACAAAGAATACCGCCCATTTCCCTACGCTCTCTTAAGTCACAGAAAACGCAACTTCTGACGAATTCGTTTCTGTGTTGGAGGAACTACAGGCACAATTTTGTAAACGTTTTCAGGACACTGCCACTCTGACATCTGTTCTTGAACTATTTTCTAGACCCGTTTCAGTTGAAAGTGCCCCATTGCATTTGCAAATGGAATTGCTCGATGTGCAGTGTAATTGCCGTTTAAAGGACAATTTTTTTTTTTTTTTTTACGAAGGTTTTCCTCGGGAAAGAGGCTGCAAAAGTTATATGAATGTTTGGATCGACATACGTGTGCGAAAGGTTTGTTTCGATTATGAAACTAAATAAGTCACGATTACGTGGCAATCTGAGTGACGAAAATACGAGAAACTGTCTACGTTTATCCGTGTGCCGTCAGTTTGTGCCAGACATGAACTTTATTATGTTTACAGCGAACCAAAAATAATTAAATTAATGGTGATAATTTTGTTGTATTTGTCATATGTTTTGTTGAGAATTGTAGTTATTGCAAATTCTGTACAGTAGTTCCAGATAATAAAATTTGCTTGTTTCACATGTAGTTGAAATCACTTATTCCACATCATACTGCATGCTGTAGACTACTTTACGTCCGTTTCTGTATCTCAGCTTAAATGTTGTAAGAATTTTACGAGTGACGATGTGAGAAGCACGATATTGTTGGTGTAATGCAGTTTCAAACCCAGCGTTATTGTTATTTTTCTGTAGGTGTACCAACAGCCAACAAAGATTCAGTATTGCTCAACATGATGTGTTGTACAGAGCTTAATATTATCAAATGTTGTAATATGAAACTAATCCACATGCTAGCAGGGCGGTATTCTTTTACGCGAATGCACTGTCGCATGCGGCATGTTCGTAGTTCCGCGCATGCGCGCGCAGTCAGCTGGTGTGGTAGTGGGGGACGTGTGACGTCAGAAGGGAGCGATCCGCACGCGTGTGAAAGCTCGGCACACGTGCATGCACAAGTGCCGCGTTCTTGGCCGTCCCTGCTTTACAGAGATCCTCAAAGAAATCCTGTGGCAAACACTACAAGACAGGCGTTTTACGTCACAGAGAAGATTCTTCAAATTTTTTTAATTGGCTTCCTGTACGTGCCTCTACAAGCATCTCAACTGTGGAATGTCAGTTATAATGGCAAAAACATAAGGAATCAAGTCCGGGGCCTCTCCAGTTAACATTCCGCCGCGTTGACTCCACAGCTGCTGAGGCGGACAACAGAGCTCACTACTGAAATTCCGAGAATGGGTTCCTGGAAGACTCGCTCAATGATCACAACTAGAAAATCCGAGAAATTAGAGGTAACACGGAGGTTTAAAGACAAACATTGTTCCTACGAACCACTGGCGAATGGAACAAGGAAGGGAGGAGCAGACAGCGGTACCAGAATTACCTTCCGCCACACAAAACGTAATCCGAATAATGCATAATAATTGACGGAAAGTCATCGAGAAAAATAGAAGTGATTTCTGGCATTCTGCAACGAAGTGATATAGGCCCTTTGCTGTTCCTTATCCATACAAACGATTTGGGAGACAATCTGAACCGCCGTCTTAGGTTTGCAGAAGGCGCTGTAGTTTATCGACTATTAAAGTCATCAGAAGATCAAAACGAATTGCAAAACGGTTTAGCGAAGACATCTGCATGGTACGAAAATTGTCAATTGACTCTAATTAACGAAAAGTGTGAAATCATCCACATGAGTGCTAAAAGGAATCAGTTAAACTTCCGTCACACGATAAATCACTGAGCTCTAAAGGCAGTAAATTCAACTAAATACCTAGGAATTATAATTACGAACAGTTTAAATTGTTGTGGGGAAGGTAAACCAAAGACTGCGTTTTATTGGCAGAACACTTAGATAATGTAACAGATATACCAAAGAGACTGCCTACACCACGCTTCTCCGTCCTCTTTTAGAGTACTGCTTGGTGGTGTGGGATCCTTACCGGATAGGATTAACGGAATACATCGAGAAAGTTCAAAGAAGGGCAGAACGTTTTGTATGACCTACTCGTATAAATAGGGGAGGGCGTGTCACGGACATGATACAAGATTTGGGATGGACATCATTAAAACAAAGGCCTTTGTCGCTAAGGCAGGATATTCTCACGAAATTTCAATTACTAACATTCTCCTCAGAATGTGAATATACTTTGTTGACTCTTACCTACACAGACAGGAAAACTCATCGTAGTAGAATAATGGAAATCAAAGCTCGTACGGAAAGATATAGGTGTTCGTTCTTTCAGCGCACTGTTTGACTTTGGAATAGTAGAGAAGTATTGTGAAGATGGTTCGATGAACCATCTATCAGGCACTCAAGTGTGATTTGCAGAGTATCCATGTAGACGGAGGTGTAGATGAATGGGGGACTAGTCTGGAATCTTTTGCCAAAGGAGTGATCGTCATGATTCTTTTTACGGGTCACATGTCCTGTGGATACACATTATGGGTCTTTGATGCTGTGGTTTCCTTGGCTTCCATTAGCTTATGCACACCATACGCAAAAGGATGTCTTTCAGCGAACATTGACTGCAGTAGATCACGACAGACTGATCAAGAAAATCTTTAGTGAAGTTATGAAGCGGAAAACACATCCAGCGTGGTTTACACAAACACTAAGTGACCTCTAAGAAGCAAACATCAATATAAGGGACACACACACACACACACACACACACACACACACACATACACTCACACACACACACACACACACACGGAAATTCATTTAGGAGAAAAATTTAGAAAGTGATTTTCATGGACGTACAAGAAAGGAAAACAAACTTTGGCGAAGAGGAGGAAAAATACAAGCAGCAAGAATTGAAATATTCGTTTAACGTGCTATTCGATTAAATAAATAATCAATAAATATAATATACCAACAAATGAAAATCACAACCATAATAAAAATTGAAGAATTCAACTGCATTAATTGAAGCACCACTTCACAACGTGAACTCTAAAACATCCATGGCAATCGAAATTTAATCCATAGCAGCTAGAGTAGTAACTAGTGAAATGAAAACTTGTGTATGTAATCAGCTGTATTTCTTTAAGCAATGAAACCAGGACACAAGTCATCTATCTTCTATTTTCTCCTGTCTTTCTCTATCTGTATTCTACTTCTGTCTTCTATACATACATATATTTGAGACCTGTGCCACACTTTCTGTCTGTATGTTCGGGCTATGCGCAGGAACAACTGTAGAGACTTTGAGCTGGTTCGTGTATATACTTTACAAATATTTCGTGGAAGTATTCACCTCTGAATTATGTGGAAATTCGCCAGAAGCTAAACGTGCTTCAGATTCTACATTAGACTACAGCTCCGTTTCCCAGGTTGGATAACACGTTAGGAACACGCAAGTCTTCGATGTGGCGTCCAATTGAAACCTTTGCTCCAGGTCATTGAGCCTCACTACAGCACTGTCACTAAAATATGTACATCTTGTAATGGTACTTGAATTACGCAACGATTACGGCACCTCACCTGAACTTATCGATACCAGTAATATTCTACTGTGTTTCTGTTAACTACTTAACATATTTCTGAAACATCGTTCAGATTTGATTTCATTTGTGATACATCGATATTTTATATTGCAATGATATTATTCTTATACGTATTCTTTCCTTTGTCGCTATGATCTTTGACGTACTTGTAACTCTGATTTTTGGGCGCGTAAGCGATAGTTAGTTAGTTGTGGACTTGTTAGAGAGTCGGACGTTGAGAAAGTCAAGTGTTGGACGTCATGTTGGAAAGACGCATAACGTAGTCCGCTTATAAAATGTGAACTTAAACAGTGACTGTGAGAGAGATGTTTTCAAGTATGTTTTGTATTGTGAAGTGATGTTAGTGTGTCACTTGATATTGCAATAAGAGCAATTAAAAGGAAGTGTAACTTAATTTCGGAGTGCTGATTATATTTTGTCCAGCAAAAGTGTAATCTCCAAGAATGGTTTGTGAAGCGCATCTACATAACTTTTGAATATAGCAGAATAAAACCTAGGCCTCTTTGCATCCGAGCTTGGAATCATAACCACCTAGATTTTCAACGATTGAGCTATGATTTTACGACGAGACCAGCGTGGGAAACACAAAAAGATGAGTGCCTTGTTTTCTGATTATTACATGAAATGACTTTATTAACTGTGCTCTGATGACACCTGCCACATAATATGACTGTTGTTGCCCGAAAATGCAGTATTTAGCAGCGTGAGCAACACCACAATCGTTATTTAATGCTGACCTTTGTTGTGGTAGGGTTGTTAGAATCTACACATATATTATCCTTCAGTAGATATTATAAATGACAGTGCCTCACTGCCTTTTTCTGCCACTAAGTGAAGGCTGACCTTCCGAACTACTATGGGGATTTTGATACTCTCGCTGGACAGGCATTGGAGTCCACAATTTGTTACGAGGCACGAATATTATCTGTTCCATATGTAACTGCCGTTTGGAGCGACATCTCGCAGCTGTGACAGGAGCTACGAGCTACACCAGCGCCAGCTAATGGACGGCTCTGTAACTGTGTAAAGCGAACAAAGTGGGCCGGCGGCCACCCTGTCGATAAATGAAAGGATGCAATGGAGCAACACCTTTGATACTCTGTTCGCATTGCTAAGCGGGTGATATTCGTTTATCTAGCGTTTTTCTCTGAATTTTAATCATAACTCTAAAAGAACTGATCGGTAAACTACTGCTACGCCAGGCAAGACATCAGGCCCTAAATGCTTAGTGATGCCCGTTCTTAGATGGGCCGTATCGTTAGTATGGAATGTATTTTAGTACGTACATTATGTGATCAAAAGTATCCAGACACCCCCAAAAACATACATTTTTCATATTAGGTGCAGTGTACTGCCACCTACTGCCACTTACTCCATATCAGCGACCTCAGTGGTCATTAGACATCGTGAGAGAGCAGAGAGGGGCGCTCGGCGGAACTCACGGACTTAGAACGTGGTCAAGTGATTGGCTGTCACTTGTGTCATACTTCTGTTCGCGAGATTTCCACATTCCTAAACATCCCTAGGTACGACGTTTCCGATGTGATGGTGAAGTGTAAACGTGAAGGGACACGTACAGCACAAAAGCGTACATGCCGACCTCGTCTGTTGACTGACAGAGACCGCTGATAATTGCAGAGGGTCGTAATGTATAATAGGCAGACAACTATCCAGACCATCACACAGGATTTCAAAACTGCATCAGGATCCACTATAAGTACTACGACAGTTAGGCGGCAGGTGAGAAAACTTGGATTTAATGGTCGAGAGGCTGCTCATAAGACACACATCACGCCGGTAAATGACAAACGACGCTTAACTTGGTGTAAGGAGCGTAAACATTGGAAAAACGTTGTGTGGAGAGACGAATCACGGTACACAATGTGGCGATTCGATGGCAGGGAGTGAGTATGAAGAATGCCCGGTGAACGACATCTGCCAGCGTGTGTAGTGCCAACAGTAAAATTCGGAGGAGGTGGTGTTATGGTGTGGTCATGTTTTTTATGGAGGGGGCTTGCAGCCCTCGTTGTCTAGCGTGGTACTATCAAAGCACAGGCCTACATTGGTGTCTTAAGCACCTTCTTGCTTCCCACTGTTGAAGAGCAATTCGGAGGTGGCGATAGCATCTTTCAACACGATCGAGCACCTGTTCATAATGCACCGCCTATGGCGGAGTGGTAACACGACAATAACATCGCTGTAATGGACTGGCCTGCACAGATTCCTGATATGAATGCTACAGAACACCTTTGGGATGTTTAGGAACGCCATCTTAGTGCCAGGCCTCACCGACCGACATCGACACCTCTCCTCAGTGCAGCACTCGGTGAAGAATGGGCTGCCATTCCACAAGAAACCTTCCAGGACCTGACTGAACGTATGCGTGCGAGAGCGGAAGCTGTCATCAAGGCTAATGGGGAGCAAACACCATACTGAAGGGGACTGATGACCGCAGATGTTAAGTCCCATAGTGCTCAGAGCCATTTGAGCCAGCACCATATTGAATTCAGGCATTACCGATGGATGGCGCCACGAATTTGTAAGTCATTTTCAGTCAGATGTCAGGATATATTTGGTCACACAGTGTACTAGCATCTCCTAAAATATTTACTGTGTCTCCTAAAACATCCTGTGCATGTAAATTTTATTTCTGCGCTGTCCACCTTGTGGGAAATGAGGAGATCAGGTTTCCTAGCTGCATACTTTTTAACAAAACAAAAAAAAGTGAGAATAAAATGTGAATACCCATATAATGCATACGTGGTAGGTGGTCGCCAGTATAAACAAACCAGAACTTAAACCGCTCGAGGGGGACGAGATATGCGGGGGAATATCACGCCTGCTTCTCCCAGGAAGTGTAGTGCCGTGTTCTGTGCTTCTGTCATAGCAAAACTGACTCGTTGCCGTTGCCGGAGTAGTACTCGAACACTTCGATGGACCACGATTTTGTGTCTTCACTCAAGATAACGAGCAATAAACAATCCAAAGCAAAGTCGTGTACACAAAGGTTTCGGCGCGGGCTACTGTGCAATTGCTTGCTGAGACTGGGAGTTATGTAAAAGAGGGAGTTCAGCCCAGACCTCTACAGTTTCCTTGCGCATTAATTGCTCAAAACACGACCGTCCTTAAATAGCCACGTTCAAATGTCCACGTAATGCTAGCTCAAATGGTTCAAATGGCTCTGAGCACTATGGGACTTAACATCTATGGTCATCAGTCCCCTAGAACGTAGAACTACTTAAATCTAACTAACCTAAGGACAGCACACAACACCCAGCCATCACGAGGCAGAGAAAATCCCTGACCCCGCCGGGAATCGAACCCGGGAACCCGGGCGTGGGAAGCGAGAACGCTACCTCACGACCACGAGATGCGGGCAATGCTAGCTGATGTCGACACAGTATCAGTTACAAATTAGAATACTTTACGGAGCTGCGCCGTAGTTTTTAGAAATTGCTGCTCTTGGAGATGTGTCCTTATAGTGGGCCAAGAAGCAATGACGGAGAAAGGGTTTCGTGAAGGAGCGTGCTGCCTCGTAACCACGCTGCCTCGTCCCAACTGGCCGCATTATTCGACAGCGCCCAGGGAAATCACGTCTCACAATCCAGAGAGCTTCCGTATCTTTTAACACGTACCACGCAAAGAGTGCGTAACAGCGTGGCGAAATGCCACCTCGGATTGCTCCGGTAGAGTGCAAAGTGCACAGCCAGAAAGCGCAAAGAAACCCGAGGTAAGTCTGTTTAGTATGTCAACATTATTTGGTCATTCGACGAAAAGACTCTTCTGAATCAAAGCTTGTCACGATATCTGCTTCGTCGGCTGTCAAAAGATATGTAAGATGGAGTATATTCTATTTCTTCGTTCACACGGCAGTCCTTTCTCTGTCTATGTAGTTGCGACGATATCTTCATCTGTGTTTAGGGGACTTCTTTTATTTGTATTCGATTACGCTGTTGCATTATGCCATCTTCAGGCACCTTTATACTACCACGTGACAATGTGGAAGTCATGTTATCATCATTATATGAGAGCGTGCTGCAAAAATTCTCTCTAAATTTTTTTTGTGAAAACTGTTAAAAAGCTTTTTCAATAAAACAAATGTTATTAACATTTTACATCTTTATCCTTCATGTCTACATATTTGCAGCTGACTGCCGCTAGATAGCTCCGAATTGTAGCGTGTAACATGGCGGTGTTTCTGAAATCACTAATTCGAAAAGTGCGTCCACACATGGAGCGCCTTTCACTCCACCATGACAATTCCAGACCACACATGAGCACTACGACATCCAACGATCCGACGCCTTCGGTTTACTATCATCAATCATCATCATTACAGTTCCGACATGACCACATCCAATTTTCCGCAAGCAGAGGTGAGGCTGTGACTTCGTTAAAGTCATACATTCTGCAGTGACAATATCAATATATTGGTCTCTCGCTGGGAGAAATGTTTGTTGCCAGGGTGACTACATTGAAAAATAAATACGTAGACACGAAGAATAAATATGTAAAACGTTAATAAAGTCTGTTTTATTTAAAAACTTTAACTTTGCCTGCAACCGAGAGGCACAGTATTTTCACCTACATCTGTTAGGTCTACAACTGCGCTTCAGCTGTTTTTTCTCGAATTTCGAGGATTTATTCTGAAAAAAAAAGCATTCGATGCAAAGTATTTGCCATCGCTGGCCACTACTTTCTCCCATCTTTCGGAAACTACTTTCTCCCATGTTTCTGGAAGCATACGAATCCCGCAGTGGAAGAACTGGATGTCTTTTGAAGAAATCTATCACTCGATCCAATTCTTACACTTATCCACATGACTGGAAGCGCTGATCAACCTGGTCATGTCGCACTGAGCGAAAATAGTGGTAGTCAGAGAAGAAAATGTTTGGAGAATACGGTGTGTGGGGTAGGTCTTCCCACTTCTGCGTTTCTAAACGTTCTGACAGGTTTTGCGGCATAGGATCGAGCACTGTCATGCTGCAAAACCACCCTTTCATGTCTATGGCTGTATTGTGGCCATTTGTCTTTCAGTTCTGGGATCACACGCATCAACGGCTTTCGACAACGATCTCCTGCGATTGTTTCCGTCGGTTCGAAAAATCTTCTCTCTTCCATCACCATGGTGGTCTTCGACGTCAAAATCACCACTGAAGCGCTGAAACTGTTCTCTGCATGTTTCTTCGCTAACTGGTGCACCACCAGTTGTGTTACCAGCATTTTATGAACCTCAGCCGCAGATTTTGTCATGTTAAAGCAAAAAATTAAAAGATACCGCAAATGACGAGAATTGGGCTAGTAAGTTGACATATTCATTCGAGAATAACTTTATAATGCAATCAAAAATCGGTTAATATTTTAGTGGCATAACGTTTATAAAGCCTAAGCCTACTATAGGACACTTACGACCTGCCATCTTTTGCAAATCGGCGGAAGCAAATGTCGGTACTCTGCAAGCCCTCTGACAGCGTGTGGTGGAGGGTACATCTGCTACCACTGACTGATTCCCTCCCCCCCCCCCCCCGCCCCCTTCCTTATTACGTTGTGAATGGCGCTTGTGAACCATGATTGTAAGCCTCTCTATTGGCTCTAATTTCTCGAATTTTCTCGTCGTGGGCACTTCGTGAGACATATGTGGAAGGAAGTAACATACTGTCAGACTCTTCCTGGAAAGCACTGATTCGGAATTTCATAAGTAAACGCCTCCGCGATGCACAATGCCTCTCTTGTAGAGTCTGCCACGGGAGTTTTTTGAACATTTCTGTAACGCTTTCTCGACGACTAAACGATCCCGTGATGAAACGTGCCACTTTCAGTTGGATCTTCTCTGTCTCTTGTATCAGTCCTACCTTGTAAGGGTCCCAAATTGACGAACAATATTCAAGAACCGATCGAAGACGCGCCTAGTGACCCACTCCTTTTATGAATGAACTACATATCATTAAGATTCTTCCTATGAATTTGACTCTTGAATCTACTAGTTGCTTACTATTTGCTTTATGCGGACAGTCCACTTAAGGTCGCTCCGGTGAGTGAGTCAGGAGGGCCAAGACAGTGTTTGGCATTGGCAGTCACCAGACAGGAGACGAAGAGTTCGAATGTGTGAGAATCCAGCAGAATTGCGCCTGTCACTTGAACACAGTCCCAGACGTTCAGCACGGTGACATACGCAAACATTACAACTCTTGCGACGTTCATTGGGACACGTATTGAATTATTTGAAGTTCATCCGTATAAACTGCAGGTGGTTCAACAGCTGAGGGACATTGTTGGGCCAATGCACTGACATTCTTGTAATGATTAACCGAAAACCTCTGTTTCTCCAGTAACTTCAGGTGTCCAACGAAGCATTTTCATGACTGGATACGTTAACGACCAAAATTTCCGGTAGTGGTCTCAGGAAAATCCATGACGCTTACATGAAAAGCCTCAGACGTGTCCAGAAGTTTTGCTAAGGTGTTCAGTTGCAGTATTTGTAGAGTTATTGGTTGCTATTTTTTGAGCATGATGCTGGACGCGTAAGAACAGCGAATGCCGGCGGCTAATACAAAATGCAGCAGAAGTTTCTCATTCCGGAATTGCATGCAAGATGCTTGCTGAACAACATATCATCCAACAAAACCGGTGCAAAGTATGGCTACATACCGAGAAACGCTTCCCAGCCATATGACGTCACGCTATCGCGAGGTTACGTGGTGGTCTGTTCCTCAGATTTACGAGTTACTTCTTCTGGGATTGTCTGGATGAAATGGTCTTTGTCAGTCGTTTACAGACAATGAACGAACTTAAGACTGCGATTCGTCACGAAATAAGAGCAATTCCGCAAAACACGTTAAGGTGTGTTATCAAAGCTTTCCCCTGAACGTACAGCACTGCATCCAGACAAATGGAAGTCATTTGAAGAAAGTTTTTTTCTACTGGGGGGGGGGGGGGATCTCACGATATGTTACATCCTGTAGTATTTTGCAATATACAGGGGTGTGGACAAAAATTTGGGGACGTCACGAACATAGCACATTACTATTTTCAGTGCGATGTATGGAAACCGTTGGCATTCAAAACAGCTTCCAGTCGTCTGTTGTATGATTTTCAAGGAAAGAGTGTATCATTCACCCTGTAAGATAGTGGCAAGTTCAGGTAGCGATGTAACGATGGACAGGCGTGATGCACCTTCCTCTCTAAAGTAGACAATAAAGACACAATAACACTGGGATCTGGTTAGTGTGGTGGCCAGGGAAGACAGTACAATTCATTCTGGTGCTCACGAAACCAGTCCTGGACGATGCGAACTGTGTGAATGGTGGCCCTGTTGTCTTGGAACACAGCATCACCATTAGAGAACAAACTTGAATCATGACACGGACATGATCAGTCCAGTTGGTCAAATAATCCTTGTCAGTAATGCCATCTCGCAGAGATACCAAGGAGCCTATGGAATACAACGATATGACTATCCAAATCGTCACCGAACTTCTGCCATGTTTCACTCGTGGGACGTAAACTCGGCCAGAAGCAGGAAACGGTGTGAAACAAGACTCGTCCAACCGAATGACTTTCTCCAACTGGTCCATAGTCCAGATTTTATGGCTTAATGTTACGGGCATTTGCATAACTGCGGTTTCCTGCTACTGGAGCACGCTTCGTGTTGTTTTGGTGCTGATAGGCTTCACAAGTACGACATTTATTTCTGCAGTGACTTTTCCAGCATTCTACCACTTCTTTTTCGCCACAGCCTTCTTCAATGACCGTTCGTCACGATCGATCAAATCTGATTTTAGCAGCGTCATTTGTCAGGGCATTTTATCGCTGTGGCATGCCGATTGGTCTACACTTACTGAAAACAAGCTTCGGGCCTTGAAACCTCTCCCCACGGCTTGGACGACCTCTTCACGCCCTTCTCGGTGGGAGGAGGTCGTTTTGGCCCGGTTACGGATTGGACACTACCGGTTCAGCCACCGCCATCTGCTGACGGCTGCGCCGGCGCCGTTCTGCCCAGGTGGGCAATTGCTGACGGTACGCCACATTTTAACGTCCTGTCCGAATTTTAATACACTGCGCATTGACCTTGGCCTGCCATGTACTCTGGATGAAATTTTAGCGGATGACCCAGGAGCAGCTGCTCGCGTTCTTCGTTTTATCCACTTGACAAACCTGTCTAAGGACATTTGATTTTGCTGTTTTCTTTTAATCCCTTGCCTGTTAATGTGCCTTTTATAGTGTTGTACTTTTTGGTTGCTGTTTTAACGTTGTGCGTCGCAGTGCATTCATAATTTAGTCTGGGCGCCCTAAAACCACAAAAAAAAAAAAGAAAATTAAAACGATCGATAAACAGACACTCTCGTCGGCGGCGTGACTTAGTGGATGATGATTTTCCATATTCCGCGTGGGCGGTATAAATCTTCGATATGCTTCCTGGAACAGCAAACACTTCGACTACTTTGATTCCGGAAGCACCCACCATATGAGCAACAACAATTTGCCCACATTCGAAGTCACTTAGCTCCGACATAATGTTTTCTAACAGAACACTTTTATGATCATGACTGACACAACCGTTCACGGTCAAATACAGGGTGCGCATAAATTACGCGAACACTTTCAATTATTTATTGCACAAGAACTAAACACTGTAAAGATGTCATGCTTATGGCATTTTGAAGAGAAACGCTGAAAATTTTTTTACAAACATTCGATATGCGAACCATGAGTGACCCGGCAGACGTCAATACGGTAATCGAATTATTGCCATACCCGTCCCAACATGGCATTGTCGACTGTGGCAGTCGCTTCCCGTATTCTGTTCCGGAGCTCTGCAACATGAATTGGTAGAGACGGTACATAGACCAGACCTTTAATGTGTCCCCACCGAAAAAAAGTCACACGGAGTGAGATCTGGTGAACGGGAGGGCGGGGGGGGGGGGGGGGGAGGGGAGTGGTCATTTCATGAAAGAGCTGTCCCCTTCTGTAGCACGGCCGATCCATCGATGTGGCAGCTCCGTGTTCAGGTATCCACGAACTCCACGATGAAATGAGGTGGAATCCCATCCTGCTGAAAGATGAACGGAGAGACCGATTGCATTTGAGGCCTCAGCCATTGCTGCAACATGTCCAAGTAGGAATGTCCAGCGACAGTGCTCTCGTACGCGCTCCACATTCACTTCACTCACACTGGGACTTCCGCTTCTCTTTGCCGTGCACAAACAACCCGTCATAACAAATTTTTTGTGCCAGCGGTAAATGGCCTTCCTTCTTGGTGGCTTCTTACCGCACTTGGTTCTAAACATCCGTTGAACAGCTGTACCACACTTGTTTTTGTCGAACTCCAGCACACAGAAGGCTCGCTCCGCACCTGAACTCGCCTTGTTTGCGACTAGCGCTATCGGCAAATTAGCAAATTATGCTGTGGCGGTATACATGAAAAAAAAAAAAGCTTTCAGGGCTTCTCTTCAAAATGACGTATGTATGATATCTGTACAATGTTTGGTTCTTGTGAAATAAATAATTGAAAGTGTTCCCGGGCTTTATGTACGCCCTGTACATACAACAGTGCCAACCGCAGGCTTGGCTAGCATCTGCATTCATGTTCAAGAATGTATTTCTCACGGCGTTTTCGTATTTTTGTCCAACCTTTCTGTGTGCTTGTATTTCACCTTGTTTCTGAAATAACTGGAGGTTCGTAGGTAGAGCACGTGCCCCCTCTACAAGATAAAATAATTTTTTTCATCCACATGTGCCTAAAATCGACGTAGCGTACTCCACTCATCAGTGAAGATGTCGAGCCCCATACGTCCATACAGTGCGAGATCTAACCACGGTAGGATTCCACCACTACCACCACCAAAGTATTGCTACGGTTGTGGCATACACCAACATCCTTCCAAAAGAAGAAGGTACGAGAATAGTTCTGGAAACAGCAGTGGAATTTTTCTGTGAAGAGCTCATGCCTTCTTTCGTTGATGGTAAAATCTCGTTGCTCACTCTGAGCACTATGGGACTTAACATCTGAGGTCATCAGTCCCCTAGAACTTAGAACTACTTAAACCTAACTAACCTAAGGACATAACACACATCCATGCCCGAGGCAGGATTCGAACCTCGGACTGTAGCAGTCGCGCAGTTCCGGACTGAAGGATCTAGAACCGCTCGGTCACAGCGGTCGGCAATCTCGTTGCTACCAACGGTAAAATAAATGGGTTGCCTCTGTACTGTCGTGAATACTAAATAAACTGCCGGTAATCTGGCATAGGGACCAACGTATCTGAGACTCCGATGCACAGATTTACCGGAAATCTGAAAGTCCAGAGGCAGCTTTAAGCTTCGCAAAGCATTGTCTCTTAGACACCGCGCTGGAATTCATCGTGCAGCTGAATCCAGATATGAGAGTTGACCTGTTTCTATCGATCTAGTGTTCAGAAGTAGATGGCATGTAGCTCCACATCGTAAGATTTACGAAGAGACTACACTTTTTCAACGTGCAGTTGCCAATACAAATGATAAGTAATGTATCCACTGATATATAGTACCTGTGAGCCATGTTCCTATTTGCAGCAGAAACAGCTCTTTTACAATATAAATAACACAGTTCCTATTTGGGGGAAGTCTTGTGCCATTTAGTGCACAATCTAGTGTATTGACTCCAGTGGAAAAATTACAGGTAAGGCGGTGCTGTAAAATAGCACTTAGTTCGCTTTCGTATGCATCTGGACTAACCTCTTAACAAGTAGAAACACCAGACAATACTATTTCAGGTTTATGGTAAGAGAATAGCTCGTATGTAACCTCAAGCACAAGTCAGACGAGGTCAACGTAACTAGCGATCAAAATGTGCCGAAGGAGTAGAGAGACACTGCAACAAAATGATTATAGAAGTCAAATAAAGTACCCTCTAATATTATCTATAGCGAAGTGGTAAGAAATTACACACTAAAATGAGCACTAATATTTTACAGCACTGTTGATACCTTTCTAAATAATTTCACAATTGATTCATATCATTTGGCGTACTGGACACTGAAGGTTTTTTTTATTTCCTTCGAGACGGAAACCATATGCATTGACCCTTCACACTACTTTGGCCTTACTTTGTCACCAGTGGAAAATCAGCCTTCGTGGTTCCTTGTTGAGTCCACGGAACCAGAGCTGCGTTTTGTTCCGCCGTAAATGCACGCCTCTTAGACCAGCTCGTCGATATCCTGTTATTATTCGTTGGATAGGTTAGCATGCAACGCCTATCACCCGCACAGAGATTGAATCGAAACGATATCCTAGAAGGAATCATATGAAAAATGCCGAACTGAAACTATAACTTCATCTCAATGATCTTCAGGATGAGGCCATGTGACGTAGAAAAACATTAAATATTTCCCGACAGCCATCTCTTCATTAAACAATTGAGACTAAAACTCTGCGCCAAAGGCAGCTCTCTTGTCTAAACATGATGTACATCGAGCCATAAACGGTGCACCGAAACCGGTCTGCAGCAACCATCACAAACTGGTGAAGGCGTAGACGTATCCCGTTAATCTTGTAACAGCCACTTCTTTTCATCTGGGTGACTGCAGGCTGTGGTTTATGTGGCTCCTGCCATGTTATTCTCACTATTTTCGACGGAAACGACCTGCGCTTGCTGAATATTCCCACACAAACCGGTGTTCTTAGACGATAGGAAATCCCATCATTTTATGAAAGGAAATAAATTATTCATGTCATAGATTCTGAAGAGAAATCTTAAGTACTGTCTGAAATGGCTCATTCATTAGTTCAAGTTGTGACTGTTCACAATATTTTAAAATACATCAATTTAATTACTTGTAGTTTCTCACTTTATATCCTTTAGGGGTACAGTGATTTGCCAAAAAGAGCTGGGTACATCATCTAAAGCGGTTTGACCATCAACAACATGGGATATTCACTTCGGTTTTATGTTTTTGGGTTTTACTCAGCCACTAGCTGACAAACCCGGCATTTCCCGGGTATTCCTTTTCCAATTTTCTATTAGAAACGAAAAAGCTCTGTAGTGGAATGTCGAAAAAATTTCATTTCTGTATGATCGTGAAAACACCTTTGAAAGCACGAAACAGTTTTTGTACGCATGGCGCAGCTGCTTCGCACGTGTACAACGCAATTTTCTAAAATATCTATGCCAGCACCTCTTCATAGCTTCATAGGCAGCGATTGTTTACACCTACAGTCGTTTGCGCTTCTCAGTTGAAAGCTGTCGAAAGTACTACCAGATGTTAGGGATTTCCTTAAGTTGACTCGATTGTAGGAGTGTCTTAGTAGTGAAGAATAAATGTATTAAAACTTAATGCATGACGCGACAATTTTTCGCGCTTCGCAGTTTTTATGACCTCATATCTCTTGAACAATGAATCGTATAATGCTACACTATGTGATCAAAAGTACCCGGACACCTGGCTGAAAATGACGTACAAGTTCGTGGCGCCCTCCATCGGTAATGCTGGAATTTAATATGGTCTTGGTCCAGCCTTATCCTTGATGACAGCTTCACTGTCACAGGCATACGTTCCATCAGGTGCTACAAGATTTCTTGGGGAATGGCAGCCCATTCTTCACGGAGTGCTGCACTCAGGAGGTGCACCGATGTCGCTCAGTGAGGCCTGGCACGAAGTCGGCGTTCCAAAACATCCCAAAGAGGTTCTATAGCATTAATGCCAGGACTCTGTGCAGGACACGGACGTTATTGTTTTGTAACCAATCCAACAGAGGCCGTGCATTATGAACTGGTGCTCGATCGTGTTGAAAGATACAATCGCCATCCCCGAATTGCTATTCAACAGTGGGAAGCAAGAAGGTGTTTAAAACATCAATGAAGGACTGTGCTGTGATAGTGTCAAGCAAATCAAGAAGGGGTGCCAGCCCCCTCCATGAAAAACACGATCGCATCATCACTCCACCGTTTGCGTATTTTACTGTTGGCACTACACACGCTGGCAGATGACGTTGACCGGGCATTCGGCATACCCACACCCTGCCATCGGATCGCCACACTGTAAACCGTGAATCGTCACTCCACACAACGTTTTTCCACTGGTCAGAAGTCCAATGTTTACTCTCCTTAGACCAAGTGAGGCGTCGTTTGTCATTTACCCGCGTGATGTGTGGCTTATGAGCAGCCGCTCGATCATGAAATCGAAGTTTTCTCACCTCGCGCCTAACTGCCACAGTACTTTCAGTGGATCCTGATGCAGTTTGGAATTCCTGTGTGATGGTCTGGATAGATGTCTACACATTACGACCATCTTCAACTATCGGCGGTCTCTGTCGGTCAACAGATGAGGTCGACATGTAAGTTTTTTTCGTTTTTTTGTTCTTTGTTGCGCTGTACCTGTCCCTTCACGTTTCCACTTCACTTTCACATCGGAAACAGTGGACCTAGAGATGTTTAGGAGTGTGAAAATCTCGCTTACAGACGTATGACAGAAATGTCACCCAATCACCTGACCACCTTCGAACTTCCTGAGTTCCGCGGATCGCCCCGTTCTGCTTTCTCACGATGTCTAGTGAATACTGAGGTCGCTGATATGGAGTACCTGGCAGTAGGTAGAAGCAAAATGCACCTAATATGAGAAACATATGGTTTTCAGTGTGTCCGGATACTTTTGATCATATAGTGTATATTCGAGTAGGTATATTCAGCGGCATATGGCGATATTGTCTGCAAAATATGTTGCGAATAGAGATCTTATTGTTTATGACGTAGTATCTCTTGAATTATGATAGGTATGTGGTTCTTAACCCCCACAGCGATTGTTGCCTGATGTTAAGGGGTATGTGTAGCAAGTTTGATTGAAAACGGTGGAGTGGTTATTACACAAATACTTACATCCATTTCTATAAAATGTATGGATATTCTGATGTTCTAAGCATAGAATTAAGCTCCGAACGGAAGACAAATTTTGATCGAAGTTCGACAATGAGCTACTGACACGTTTCTACTGCCGGAGCGATCGCTAACCTCAGTGTACGCTTCACTGAATTTATCTCTACTCCCTCGTGAGTAGTGTTGCATTCTCTGCTAGCCTCATCATGCAGCCAGTACAAGGTAAAAGTAATGCCACACCACAGGCAGGTCTAGCGAAACTATCCGGAAAACAGGGGATGAAGAAAGGCGAGGGTACGAGAAAAACACACACGCACACCCACCCACCCACCCACACACACACACACACACACACACACACACTCACACAAGTTGATTTCGTCTAGGATAAAGGTTTGTGAAGCTGCCTCAAGTTTTAATTGTTGCGGATGTAGTGAAAAGTGTGTCATTGTAAGGATTCCCCAGGGTCTGAGAAACACTCACAAGACTCTAATTACCTTTATGTTTGCTTGAATGCACTTTTTAATATTGTTGATGTTTTGTTGTGGTGGTCTTCAGTCCGAAGACTGGTTTGATGCACCTCTCCATGTTACTCTTAACCGAGGAAGCCTCTTCGTCTCAGCATAGCTACTGCAACCTACATTCTTCTGAATCTGCTTGCTGTATTAAGCATTTGGTCTCGCTCTACGATTTTTAGCCCCCAGACTTTCCTCCAACAATAAATGTATTAAATGGGTGATCCATTGACGTTTCAGAATGTGTCCTATCAACCGATGCCTCTTTTACTCCAGTTGTCTCATAAATTTCTTGTTCCTCCAGTTCTATTCACCATCTCATTATTAGCATTATTCTGTAGCACTACATTTCAAAAGCTTCTATTCTCTTTTTATGCAATTTTTCTTCCATACATGGCTACACTCCATGCAAATATCTCCAGAAAACACTTTGTACAACTTGTATCTGTATTCCATGTTGACAGCTGTCTCTTATTCAGAAACACTTTTCTTGCTATTGCCAGTCTACATTTTATATCCTCACTTCTCCGGCCATCATCAGTTACTTTGTTGTCCAAATAGCAAAGCTCATATACTACATTTAGAGTCTCATTTCCCAATTTATACCCTTCAAAATCGCCTGATTTAATTCAACTACATTCCATTATTCTTGTTTTGCTTTTGTTCACGTGTAATTGGCAGACCTTAAACTTTTTATTTTTTCTCCCTTATGTTTAACTCCTACGCCAATTTTTTCGTTTGGTTTCCTTTACTGCTTGGTCAATGTACAGACTGAAAAGCATCGGAAATTTTACATCTAAATCCCCGACATCCTGCATCAGTGGCCTAGTGCAGCTGCCAATGAAAATTTGTCTCACGTTCTCCACCACAGTACGCTTGTGAACAGGGATGTCTTTTATTAAAAAAATGCTCATTTAATTCCTCTCAAATAAATGGAAGCAAGTAAGGTTTTTTGTTGAGTTATTATTTGTATGTAATGTATTAATACTGGAAAGAAACTATTTGCTCCGAGTCGGTCGTTTGTCATTGTACAGAATGGATTCAGATTAATTGCAAAAAGACTATTGTGTTTATGCTGTCAGACTGCGTTGATAAAAGACTTGTTTGTCCCTGAGAGAATTTTTTGCTGCAGTTCACATGGCGGTGTAGTTTCAGCTGTCTCTGTTTTGCGCCTCGGCTGTTTGCTGCCAAGCGTCCTAACACAATGCCGGAAATTCTATTCGCGCAAGCGACTGCTAGGCACAGGACGTTTGTGCCCTTTAAGGAGCAAATTAAATGTAATGTGTATGTGAACTCATTAACTCGAGCGAACTATTACACTCTCAGTCATAAACAATACCTGATGCTACTATTAAATTACTCTGCGCTGCGCGGCGAGTGTTAGTCGCACACAACCTAGTGCTTTATTGATCTGCGAGAAATCGAGTTGTGGTGCTGATGAATAACGCATGTGTTGTATATCGAGAAACGTATTACACAACGGATTACAATCCAGTTACTCTAGCAGTACCAAACCAAGCAGGCGAGAGATCTGTAGTTTCATATGATGAGAAACTTCAAATCAGGATGTGGATTTTAACATTAATTACAGGAGTAGAGATGTGGAAGCAATTGTACACCAAAATTTTAAAAAAAAGTCACTGTACCGCCAGCTGGACTTTGCGAGACCGAGTGATAAAGCGAATAAAGAATTTTTTTGAACCTTTCGTGAAAATACACTACTGGCCATTAAAATTGCTACACCAAGAAGAAATGCAGATGATGAACGGGTATTCATCGGGCAAATATATTATATACTACAACTGACATGTGATTACATATTCACGCAATTTGGGTGCATGGATCCTGAGAAATCAGTACCCATAACAACCATCTCTGGCCGTAATAACGGTCTTGATACGCCTGGGCACTGAGTAAAACAGAGCTTGGATGGCGTGTACAGGTACAGCTGCCCATGCAGCTGCAACACGATACCACAATTCATCAAGAGTAGTGACTGGCGTATTGTGACGAGCCAGTTGCTCCCCACCATTGACCAGACGTTTCCAATTGGTAAGAGATCTGGAGAATGAGCTGGCCAGGGTGGCAGTGGAACATTTTCTGTATCCAGAAAGACCCGTACACTACCTGCAACATGCGGTCGTGCATTATCCTGCTGCAATATAGGGTTTCACAGGGATCGAATGAAGGGTAGAGCCACGGGTCGTAACACATCTGAAATGTAACATCCAGTGTTCAAAGTGCCGTCAATGCGAATAAGAGGTGACCGAGACGTGTAACCCATACCATCACGAGTGATACACTAGTATGGCGATGACGAATACACGCTTCCAATGTGAGTTCACAGCGATGTCGCCAAACACGGATGCGACCATCATTATTCTGTAAACAGAACCTGGATTTATCCAAAAAAATGACGTTTTGCCATTCGTGCACCCAGGTACGTCGTTGAGTAGATCATCGCAGGCGCTCCTGTGTGTGATGCAGCGTCAAGGGTAACCGCAGCCATGGTCTCCGAGCTGTTAGTCCATGCTGCTGCAATCGTCGTCGAACTGTTCGTGCAGATGGTTGTTGTCTTGCAAACGTCCCCATCTGTTGACTCAGGGATCGAGACTTGGCTGCACAATCCGTTACAGCCATGCTGATAAGATGCCTCTCATCTCGACTGGTAGTGATTCGAGGCCGTTGGGATCCAGCACGGCGTTCCGTATTACCCCCCTGAACCCACCGATTCCATATTCTGCTAACAGTCATTGGATCTCGACCAACGCGAGCAGCAATGTCGCGATACGATAAACCGCAATCGCGATAGGCTACAATCCGACCTTTATCAAAGTCGGAAACGTGATGGTACGCATTTCTCCTCCTTACACGAGGCATCACAAGAACATTTTACCAGGCAACACCGGTCAACTGCTGTTGGTGTATGAGAAATCGGTTGGAAACTTTCCTCATGTCAGCACGTTGTAGGTGTCGCCACCAGCGCCAACCTTGTGTGAATGCTCTGAGAAGCTAATCATTTGCATATCACAGCATCTTCTTCCTGTCAGTTAAATTTCGCGTCTGTAGCACGTCATCTTTGTAAAGTAGCAATTTTAATGGCCAGTAGTGTATGAAAGCAAGAACACAGATTAAGCTGACAAGACATTTTGAGCAGCGTTATACACCGTCCAGCAACTTTTCCGCGACCACAGCCTATGTTCGACGTCAACATGCAACAACAACTCACAGACGGCAGGTGGTAGCACCAGCAGTGGAGGGTATATAAAGCGTGTTAGGGTAACGCGGAAAACAGTGCAGTTGTTGTAATATTGAAATGGAGCGCTTTATCTGAAGTTCAACGTGCATGGCAAAATGGCAAGTGTGGTGCGTCACGGGCCCTAGATGACAGGGGTGAACGTTGGCTGTGGAGATTATACGGGCGAATAGGCGTGCAACTGTTGAGAAACTGACCGCCCAGATGAACCAAGGTGTCACTAATAGCGTCTACTCAACGATCGTTCAGCTAATGTTACTGCGTATGGGCCTCTTTAGTAGGCCCCTGTTTCAATCACCCATGCTGACTTCTGTTCATCGTCAGCGAAGGCTGGAATTTTCACGAAAACACCGCAAGTGGACGTCCACTAAATGGTGACAGGTGGCCTTTTCAGATGAATCAGGCTTTCTGCTCCATCGGGCAGATGGGTGTTGGCGAGTGCGGCGTGAAGCGTCTGAAAACAGTCGGCCAGGCTTCCAAAGCAAAGGGCCAGACTGGAGGAGGGAGCGTTACGGTCTGGGGAATGTTTTCGTGGCATTTTCTGAGCGATCCCTTCGTTCTGGAAGGCACAGTGGCTCAACACAGGTATGTATCTGAGCTTGGGGACCTTGTCCATCCCTACATGCACTTTGTTTCTCCTCGGGACGATGACATCTACCAGCAGGACAACGCAAAGTGTCACACAGTTCGCAGTGTACATGATGAATGTACTGTACTTCCCGGATTTAAACCCAACCGAGAATCTGTGGGACCACCTCGATCGGGCTGTACGCGCTAAGCATCCTCATACGAGAAACGTAGCGCAGCTGACCATAGAATTGGAGTCGACGTGGCTCCTCATTCCCGTCAATACTTTCCAGAACCTCACTAACTCTCTTTCTGCATGCGTCGTAGCACTCCGTGCTGCAAGCGGCGGTTACTCAGGATTTTGACAAGTGTTCACATTAATGTGACCGGACGGTGAAAATAAACAATATGACTGCGTTTCCTCATTTTGAGAAGACGGAAGGAGAGATCTCTTTTACTTGCTAAAATCATCCTAAAGCCAACATCGCATTACTATATTTTTTTTAAATTTAAAACAACCGGTTTCGACAGGCTTTGCTGTCATCTTCAGGCCTTAAAAAACTTTTTGTTATGAGACATATTCATTTTAAGTTGTACGTCATGCCAAGTTGTCATGTAGATAAAAAACTGCATTTTATAAAAGGTCTGTCACTGATAAAATATTTAGAAACATAAAACACCTTGAGCAAATGGTCACGTCCATATACGGGGTGCGGCGCTTAAATCCGAACAAATTAAACTTTTCTTAAAAAGCTAATTTATTAAAACGAAATACAAATGAAAATGACTCGATGTAACCCCCTTCAGCCTCAATGACAGCCTTCAGTGTTGTCCTGAAGCGACCGGACGCAATCTTTAAAACAGCGCTGTCCATATTCGCGAAAGCTACTTCGATATAAATGCGTAGAGATGCGACATTAGGGTGCCTCGTCTTATTTGTAACTCTTTGGACTACGGTCCAAACACAGTAGTCGAGGGGGTTCAAACCCGCGCTATTCGTGGGCCAGAACTTCTTTGACCAGAACATGTCAGCGTTATCCGAGAGCCAAGTTTGGACTAAATGACTCGTATGAGATTCTCCTCTGCCATCCGACGTACTGTTCACTCGCTGACATTCAATACTGGCGCCAGTTACCACAGTGATCGCCCTGGGTCCTCCCAAATCAACGCCTGAACCTTTTCGATGACTGCCGCAGTTTGTAACACACGATTCCTCTAATGAGGTTTCCTCACCGGGTTAGCGGAACCTTCCCCAGACTTCTCCGAAGCGTTATTATTGGCCACACTAGCATAAATAGTTGATCTCAGGTACCCGAAGAATCGAACTATTTCAGTGGGCGAACGCCCAGTGCGAAGATTTTCGATAATCGCGGCTCTTCGGTTGTACTCTGGATTGTCCGTAACATCTCGCCCGTTTTGAGGCACTGACTGTTTACTAAATACTTATGGCTTTCAAGAACCCCAATCGTTACCTCCAGCGGAACTGCGATATGTGAGAAATGCAAATTGAAATTTGTCCGTATTTAAGCGCTGCACCCTGTATATACCGCTCACAGATGGACATGATCATTTGCACAAGGTGCTTTATGTTTTTCAATGTTGCAGTTATGACAAACCTCTTTTTTATCCACATAAATTGGCGTGAGGTCCAACTTAAAACGAACACGTTTCATAACAAACAGATTTTTTAAGATCTGAATATACCAGCAAAGTCTGTCGAATCTGGTTGTTTTAAGTAAAGAAATATATATGGTATCTTTACTTTACCAATTATTTAACAAATAAACAACAAGCAGTTAATCGACGAATAAAAAATGGGGAAATAGTCACTGGCCATTAAAACTGCAATACCTAACACGACGCAGGCGGCATGCACCAGACGTGAAACTGGCAACAAGTATACTACATTCTTGGATATGCAAATGATTAGCTTGTCAGTGCAACCATACAAAGTAAGTAAGGGTAGCACCATTTTCAAAGAGTGTTCAAAAAGTTTTGCACAGTCGCCTCTATTTTTTTTAATTTTTTGCAAGTGGAGAATGAAATTTTTTGTGAACATACTTGGAATATTTAGCTATAAGTTGGTGTATAAAAGTATTTTCTTTTACATACAGGTGAGCCATAATGGACCGTGAAGTAGATGTCAGGTTGCGACAACGGTCGCTGATGGAGTTCCTCTTCAAGACCGGCGATGACTCTGCCAGATCGATTCACAGTAAGTTGCTCCCTGTTTATAGGGTGGACACAGTGGATCGCAACAGTACCCAGCGGTGGTTGCAGAGGTTTAAAGAAGATAATTTCTCTCCACTGGACAATCCACGATGCGGTAGACTATCGACGGCAATGCGTGATGTGAATAAGGAAACCATTGATCAAACCATCCAAAATGACAGATGTGTGACGACACGACAGCTTGCTGAAATGGCTCGTTTGTCGTTGGGTAGTGTAGTATCACTGGTAAAATCACCACGGCACAGAAAAATCTGTGCACGTTGGGTGCCTAGGTTAGCGACAAGAGAAATGAAAACTATGAGGAAGAATGTGTGCGAGGGTCTCATGAAGACCTTTACTGAAGAGTGAAAACAGTGTTTTGACGGCGTCATTACCCAGAATGAAACATGGTTGTTTTTGTCCGAACCTGAGAGCAAAACCCAATCCATGGAGTGGCGTCATCCGGGTTCCCATCGGAAGAAGAAACCAAGACTTTCACGAACAGCAGACCGAAAGGTGATGGTCTCCTTCTTCTGGGATCAGTGTGGTGTCATTTTCATTGACTTTTTGGAACCTGGCTCCACAGTTAACCGGGACCGTTACTATCATTGGATAAGCTGCGACGTGCCATCAAGACCCAGAGACCACAGCTTCAGGGTCAGCTCATCAGGCTACACCAAGACAATGCCAAACCGCATACAACCCATATGACGCAGGAGAAAATCAGGAAAATGTGTTGGAAAATTGTTCCTCATCCTCACTACAGTGCGGACTCGGCTCTTTGTGATTTTTACCTCTTTGGTCGTGTGAAGGCCCACCTGCGAGGGTAAACATTTGATAGTGAGAAATACCTTTATTTCCTGTGTTAAGCGATGGTGTATAAGTCAATCCCCAGAATTTTACCAAAGTGCATTTACATCATGGAAAGAACGTTGGGTCAGATGCTGATGGAGGCTACACTGAGTTGGCTCAATGTATAGCTAAATGTTCCAAGTATGCTCACAAAAATTTCATTCTCCTCCTGCAAAAATAAAAAAAAAATAGAGACGACTGTGCAAAACTTTTTGAATGCCCCTTGTACTTTCCGTATATAAGGAAAGATTATGAAACATAAGGAGGATGAAGGTCTACCACCACGTGATGCAATTCCAAAACAGCTGGATCTTGCCCTACCGAGACAGAAGTTTATCGTTCCGCGATGTTATCATATTTCATGCGAGAACAACACTATACTGACAGCCGTTAGATTGATTGATATTGTTTTATTAGGCAAGCAGTTTCAATGTTTTAATCAAGTCATCTTCAGGCCCATACGACGAAGCTACAAGACAGAAGATAAACACATAATCGGATGTCACACACAGTACAACATAAACGAAACAAACGAAACATTTTAAAGTATGTAAGTAAAACAAACCAGCAGTGAAGTAAGATATGCAGCTTAAAATGGAAGATATACTAAAAACGTACAATACGTTATGAATCCTTAAAACAAGCACATCAGTCACCTAACAGAAATAACAATAATACAGTAGCGTCAATGTAATGTAAACATCAGGCCTTACACAAGGCGAGCTGTCAGCAGAAGAGTACGCCGCTCTTCAGCCTTTAGTTTTACAATAAGTAATACATAGAGGTGGCACAGAGAATACAATCAAAACGGCGGGCAAAAAATGTAGACACTAAAAAACAAAAAACATGGAGCCGTTCACGCTGGACGAGAAACATCACTAACACTAGTCGACACGGCGCTCATAACACGGATGATGGCGACGGTACACGGGAACAGTGGTGGCGTGACGGCGAACAAACACTAAACACAAACGAAGGCACACACACGAGACACTGATGGCGATGATCTCCGGCGCGCGAATGTTCACTGAGCGTGTGCGAGTCCGGGGACCTGCCAAGAGAGGAGGAGGAGGAGGAAGGGGAGTGGGAGAGAGAGAGGGGAGAGCAGAGATGCCACGGGCAGGGGAGATAGGGGGGAGGAAGGGGGAGGGGAAGCCCTGGGGAAGAGGGGTGGAGGGAGGGGACGGGGGAAAAGGAAAGAAAGGGAAGGGAAGAGAAGGGAGGGAGGGTGCCTATAGGAAAGGACACCAGAAGTGGGGGGGGGGGCAGGATCAAAGTTGATAGGACGGGTAGATGGAGGGGAGGAGGACATCATCAGGGAGGGGGAGCTGGCGGAAGCAACCTTGGGAGAGGGTAAGGAGGGTGGAGAGATGGAGACCGGGTGGGACGTGGGAATACAGGCGCGGCAGCGGACGGGGGTGGGAGAGGATCGGGGAGACTAGTGGGTGAGGAGGACCGAGTTTACGGGAGGTGTACAGGATCCGTATCCTTTCAAGGAAAAAGGAGGAGGTGGGGGAAGGGGATGAGATCGTACAGGATCCGCGTGGGGGAGGGGAGACGGATGCGATAGGCGAGGTGGAGAGCATGGCGTTCAAGGATTTGAAGGGATTTATAAAAGTTAGGGGGGGCGGAGATGCAGGCCGGATGGGCGTAACAAAGGATAGGGTGGATGAGGGATTTATAGGTGTGGAGGATGGTGGAGGGGTCCAGACCCCACGTACGGCCGGAAAGGAGCTTGAGGAGACGGAGTCGGGAGCGTGCCTTGGCTTGGATTGTCCGGAGATGGGGAGTCCAAGAGAGGCGACGGTCGAGGGTGACGCCAAGGTACTTAAGGGTGGGAGTGAGGGCGATAGGACGGCCATAGATGGTGAGATATAAATCAAGGAGGCGGAAAGAAGGGGTGATTTTGCCTACAACGATCGCCCGGGTTTTGGAGGGATAATCGCGCGGCAGCGTCGGAATTTATCATGACGGGAGCAGGCAATACGCGTGCGCGGGAAGACGCTCATATTTGGAGGAAGCGGCGCTCCTGGTGCCCCCTACTGGGAGCGCTATGGGTAATAACTGTGCTGCCGGACGCTCCTGCGGTTAAAGTCTGAATTAAATCTCAGCTACGCGTTGCGTCACTTGAGGAAACGAAAGTTCTTGTTTCCCTGTTTTTGATTTAATAGCAGCCAGTGCTGGATTCCAGGCGGCGCTCAGTTGAAAACCTGCATCCCTGTTCATAAGATTGTCCGCCGTGCGAATATGTATGGCCTCCTTAATAACACAGTCCCAGAAAGATGACGCTGGGGATAAAATTTCCGTCTATTCGTAAAGCATACGATGTCCCGTGTCCAGTCAATGCTCCGCTGCCGCTGATTTATCAGGTTGCCCCAGGCGTGTATGACGACGACGTTCGGCGCAACGTTCTTGCACGGTTCGGCATGTCCGTCCAATATAAGATTTTCCACATTGGCATGGGAGCGGTAGCGGAGCATTGCCTGGATATGGGACATAGTACGCTTTACGACCAGACGGAAATTTTATCCCCAGCGTCATCTTTCTGGGACTGTGCGGATGGCTCCTGTTATTGACTTGTAGGAAGCAGTCGGCCAATCTGACTCGAAACTCAAAACCTCAAAAAAAGTCCAAAAGATAAGTTTGCTGAAAAAAGTGTTTGATTGGATTTCTGTTCATCCTCTTGCAGATCAGAGGTGGCAGCATAGCTCTGCCGAAACTGGTAATCCAAAAATGCTTTTTTAGCGATCTCGGCTTGCGAAGCTGTTTTCAGTGACCATACAGTGCAGATCGCCTCTGTATTTCAGGAATATACAAACATCGGGCTTGGCTAAAAGGCTAATCAGTGAGTGGCCTTTATGTTTAGTTAGTCATCTTGGAGTTTCAGTGTAGTGACCAGTAGTGTACTACAATCTAAATTAGACTTAGTTCAGGTGCTACATACACACACCCGAAAAGAACCAAATTACTCACTAATTCATTGCGGGGCGACAGATAACGGTGAACTGCCATCCCTACGTACATGTCCTACGTGGGATACAGAATCCACCGGCCTATACATATATCTGTGATAGCCGCTCGTCACACTGCACCGAGAATGAACTGGGCGTAAGAACACAGTCATTTGACACTACAAACAGGGTGAAAACTCACCTGCTCACCTGTATTAATCTAGATCTACATCTACATGACTACTCTACAATTCACACTTAAGTGCCCAGCAGAGCGTTCATCAATCCACTTTCCACTATTTCTCTATTCTTCTACTCTCTCTAACAGCTCGCGGGAAGACGAACTCTTCAATCTTCCCCTTGCGAGTTTGATTTCTCGTGTTCAATAACCATGATCACTTCTCCATATGCAGGCTAGCGTCAACAAAATATTTTCGCATTCAGCCGGAAAACGTCGTGGTTGAAATTTCGTGAAAAGACATCGCCGCATCTTCCTGTTGCATCTTCTAATTCTTCTGCCAATAAAACGCTGTCTGGCTCTCGTTGTACACTTCAATAAAAACTGATAAAAGAACACGTCGAAATTGATTGAGGCAATGTATGTCTCTTGTCAACAGGCCTCATTTGAGGTAAGTGATTTACACACTCAAGTGTGAGAGATGATTACCATCTCTCATGAACAACGAAGAAACCTGGTGTCATATTGTCTGTTGAGTGTAGAAGACACTAATGGCTGGGTGTATAGTGTGGTACGTTGTTTGTGCTGTATGATCATGAGAGAACCCACTGCCGGTAAATAGACTATTTTTGTCGAATACAGCCAGCTTAACATTGCAAAGTCCCCGTCTGATAGAAGGGTCACTATCAGTATGGTCCCGTGCCCTCCCTCTATGAGACATTGCGATGTGGTTTCGCATGTAGGCTGGATCTTAGAGCTAAGTCTGCCAGTCACTACACTGCACCCCCACCTTCCTTCCCCTTGCTGACCAAATACTGGAGACGCAGCCTTTTTTCCACCCTCGGGATCCGAAACGGCGCGCGGTGCATTAGCGACCTCGGCTAAGGAGTATCTAATTTTCACCTCTCCAAGGTTACTGCTTGCTGTTTTATCTCAATGTAGCTATGTTTCATAAATTTTGCCTCGCAGTAATTTGCGGTATGGCTGTAGCTTTCTCTTTCTCTTTATCTCTCTATCCATCTCTCTGCTACTGCTATAACGGCCTCTGTAAACCATAATCGCATCTAAGGCTGCATTAACCTCTGCGTGGTACGCACTGCGTGAACTGCCTGAGTCGTGGTCTGCGTGTTTCTTGTTACTTGTTGCACATTTTGAACACGATGTGAAGAAGAGATAAGAGTACATCATCTGCTCAGATAACTGTGGAGAGCCGCCTAGAAATGAAATCGCCTTTCCGGTGTGCCAGAAAATTTGCGTTTAACACGTCTTGTTCATCTGATCTCCGGTTTACTCACCTCACCAAACAAGAAACAAGCGTCAGATGAGTTCTAGCTCTCTGCTTTCATTAACAGAATACATAAATACACATGTCAGTGACAACTAACAACAGTTTATGTTGTGAATTGTCACTGACATGAGTATTTGTGTATTGTAATGCAGATGGACTGTAACGGATATAGTCACTGTGGACGTTGATTGAGACTTCAAGGTCTCCTATTCAAAGATGTGTACAATACATTATACTGTTTAATGCTAGTGTTTATCAGTTCCTACCAATTCAACTACGTTGGTACGTCTTCCGCCCTCTAATACTCTGAACGTGAATTGAGCAGACATTTTGTACGGTGCTGAATACCAGGCGAACTACACACAGCAACTGACTTTTAAGTCCCGGCTATAGCTGATAGATGTTATTATGGTCTCCAAAGGCCAATCATCGTACAACGACGACGACGACGACGGCAGCTACCGCTATCACCACCACCACCACCACCACCACCACCACCACCAGCCACCCCAGCGACTTTCCTAATCATTAAAGACGAGAAATCCATGCAAATGCGTGTTTTTAAAAACTTACTGCACATAGGTCAAACTTAGTACTTATTCATCTTTAACTTTCTAATTTCAAATGTCTATACTTTTTCCATGCATACTCGCATATTTTGACTTTTATGGGGTATAAAAACATGCATATTGAATATATAAGGCATTTTTGGTTTCATTGTGCATATAATATACATGATTTTCACTTTAAATGCAAACATTAGATTTTGAGTAGACAGCTCAGTTTTCGATTTTTATGATTCTAAATTTTGCTTCAGGAATCAGGACTGATGAAAGAAAAGGTGGGGGTGTGAAATAAGAAAAATAGACTATTAACAATTTCACAATAGGAAGACTTTCCTAGATCTTCAGCGATAGCCCTCTGCAGAACGCCTATTAAAAACAAATTTATTTATCCGCAACAACCATCGGCATGCCTCTGATTTTGTGATAATGGAAATGTAAGTCAGGTAACGCGACAGTGATGATGCAGTCGAATTTCAGAAAACTTCGCTGGCAATTTCGATTCTTCTAAAGCTGAAATCATCTGCTAAGCTGTGTTTGCAGAGTGTGCATGTATATCGTACGTGGTAAATATCTGTTATTCCGATTGCGTTTTTAATGCGGTTCTACGAGTAATACGCTTCCAATTAAGAGTTCCAGAAGTGTACTCCTTGCACAGAGGATAACAGGAAAGAATTTTGTTAGATCAGCTGAGTATGTTGTATTCTGTGATTGCTGTAGTAAAGAGGAAAGCAATTATTTTTCCGGAAATTTTCTAGGGCACTCTTTTTTTGTAAAACATTGCAAAATTTGCTTTAAATAATTACTTAAATAAGACTGCCACTTTTTTAAAAAGAAGTTATATGCTTGTAACTGGAAGATCTTTTACAATTTCAGATAAAATGTACTAAACAATATCAAGTCATACAGCACGTCGCTTCTGTGTGACATACTGCAAGAATAAAAAAAAATCTACAACACCCTATATCGGTCATTTATTACAACTTCCGCACCTCAGCCAGCACGAAATAATTTTTACACGGATTTGTACGATGCTTTCACTTGAGAAACTCAGAAACCCAACTCTTAAGCGCTTTTTGGAGAAGTATATAGGGTGCCAGTAGGAACCAAAATTGCTAATGTTGAGTAGGTCGACAACGCACCATTTTTAAACGACGGCCGTGTGATTGCCCTGTTGCCGTTCGTCGGTTGATGGGCAGCGCTATTGTTGTCTGTTCATACATACAAACGTCCCTCGGCCTGTCATTGCCCCGACGTGATACGCACAGGTGTCGAATAGGTCTTGCTGTTTGTCTCTACTCACGTCAGAGGCATTCACACGTAAGCTTCGCGGCCAATCGGAGCGCGTGGCGCCAAGACCCGTAGTTTAAAAATAGTGCCTTATCGACCTTTAGTAATTTTGGTTCCTACTGGCATCAGCTGTGCAGGGTCAAAATTTCGTGACACAATTTTTCTTCACCCTGTATATCAAAATATGTCCCTAATTTCCCGACACTGAGGAAAAATTATGTTCCAAAACCTTATAATCAGATAGGTCTAAGTAATGGATTTGTCAGAAGAAATTTAATTTTGTGTAAAAATAAAACTGTTTTCAGGCATGCTAAATTACTTATTGTTTTGCTGACCAGATACTGAATAAAATTAGCGAGGGTTTGGGTCAAACATACGGATTTCTGTAGATGAAACAACTGATCCTAAAAGGCACTATGTTGCTAATGTAACTGTGGGAAAGTAATCAAAGAAAAAGCAAAGCAAAGCAAACAATTCCACAACTGCTTGTTTCTTTGATGATGTATTGTGTATGTTTTAATAAGATGTAGTAATTAAAAAACACTTTAAATAATTATTTTATTCTCATTTAAGTCTCTATTTTTATAAATCATTTCCTGTTAAAATGCTTCTTGTATTTGACGTATTCTGTGTCCAGTTCATCTAAGTACAATCAGATGCTCCCTGCCTGTTGACGGCCGGGAAAACAATTAAAATATTTTACCCAAATCAGAAACATTACATTTCTTGCTCACGTGCTTCACCATCTTGAAGATGCAACAAACTTTAATTACGACAATATCAGTAACCTAATACGTTAAATCTGTTTTAATGGTCCAAAGGCTGTAAAAATAAATGATAAATTACTCATTACCATCCTTACTAAATGGGGTACTACTTCGCTGCAAGCTGCAATGTTTCACTTTGACAATTTTGATGCCATTCAATCAGTATGAAATGAAATTGATATGTCGTTAATTGCAATAAAATTAATACTTCAGTATTTAATTCTAAATACTTCTTTCATTTTAGGTAGTAAATTGTTCCCCGCCACATGATGTCATATGTAATAGAGATGTACAAGCAGTATTTGAATGTAAAAATGTGCAGCAGGAGTTAATAAACATTACGACAGACTTCTTCAAATTGCCCTTTACAAGAATAAAATCAAATGCCACGTGTTTGCCATTGGTAGACTCAATGCCAAGTGTTGAGGACTTCCAAAAATTCCTCTTCCATGCCCAAGGGAAACTGAGAGTAGATGCATAGAACAAACTGAAAATAGTAATAACCAGGGACCCAGATTACGGATACATCTACATCTACGTGATTGCTCTGCTATTCACAATAAAGTGCCTTGCAGTGGGTTCAATGAACCACCTTCAAGCTGCCTCTCTACCGTTTCACTCTCGAACGGCGCGCGGGAAAAACGAGCTCTTACATTTTTCTCTGAGAGCCCTGGTTTCTCTTATTTTATCGTGATGATCATTTCTCCCTATGCAGATGGGTACCAACAGAATGTTTTCGCAATCTGAGGAGAAAACTGGTGATTGGAATTTCATGAGAAGATACCATCGCAACGAAAAACGCCTTTGTTTTAATGATTGCCACTTCCATTCACATATCATGTCTGTAGCACTATCTCCCCAATTTCGCGATAATACACCTTGATCAGTGAAGAAAGTATTTTGTGCTGGAAGCATGAATGAAGAACTTGACCTCACACATCACAAATACGTTTACTGAATTTTGCTACTGTAACTTCTTGCGATGTAGATACATCATTTTGTCTATATAAATCTTTTGGCCATAAGCGCAGGAACATCAGAGAAAAAACTGAGGAATGTTGTTAGTTGTTATCTGTGCAAAAAGGGAAGTGAAGTAATAAATTGGGAACAAAAACGATAGTGCACAATTCAATGTATTTTTCATTTCATCGTGCATGTATTGTAGTTTGATGGTAAATGAATGGGTGTATATTGTGGGATTTTATAGTGCATGGAATTCTCGTCTTCAATCATTGTCTTTGTCGTAGTCGCCATCATCGTCGTCGGCGTCGGCCATTTATATTGCGTTGTTGCTTGATAGAAGCTTATTTCAGACTTTACCACATAAAGCAGTCACAACTGTAAATACGAGGCAATTCGGAAAGTAAGGTCTAATCGGTCGCGATATGAAAAATGTGTGTGTGACTTAACTGTGTGTGGGACTTAACTGTGAAGGTCATCAGTCCCTAAGCTTACACGCTACTTAACCTAAATTATCCTAAGGACAAACACACACACACACACACACACACACACACACACACACACACACACACACACACACACACGCCCGAGGGAGGACTCGAACCTCCGCCGGGACCAGCCGCACACTCCGTGACTGCAGCGCCTTAGACCGCTCGACTAATCGCACGTGGCCGCGAAATGTAAAGCGCAATGAAAATCAAAAATGTTTTATTAGCAACAGTTAGCTACACCTTCCGGCTACTTTTCTATACAGTCACCGTTCCATCTTAGACAACTGTCATAGTATTGTACCAACTTTCAATATTCTCTTTACTGAAGGATGCCGCCTGTACTTTCTGCCAATTCTCTACGCTGGTCTGCAGGTAGTTGCCTGTGCTAAAATGTTGACTATAGTAGAGACGAAACTCAGAGGGAGCACAGTACGCACTGTATGGTGGGTAATCAAACACTTTTCACGGAAAACTTTGCAGAAGCTTCACTTCCCCTGCAGTTTGCGACCGATAACTGTCGGATAGGAGGAAATGCATGACACTTACGTTATGTGGGCTGCATAACATCAGGTGAAATCTGTCAGCAAGCACTCACACTTGCGGGGAGATGATATTTCGTAGGCATCCTTGTGTGCTCACAGTGCGTTCCGATCTGGAAAGAGTGTTGTGATGCGACCGACGGGCATACTGCCCAATACATCGGTGCAGAGCTGCATCGGGTTTTCACTGTAGTTTCCATTTTACAACAAATCGGAACTTAGTAAACGAACATCCCTCGTGCACAGTATGTCCTTCAGTCTTTATTGTCTGATTTGCTCTACCCAGCGTTTCTTATCGACAGATGCCTTTAGTATCTGAGCCTGATAACATGCACCACACACCATAATTCCAATTTCATAAACCTAATTATGACATCTTTTTTGCATTTTTTTTCTTACCTATTTATTCGACTCCTAAGTCTTGCAGTTGTTTTCAACATGTTTCTTTCTTTTATAAAGTACCAACGTACTGATGGAAGATACCTTCAGTAGATTCTTTCAGTATCCGACACAACTGCAATAAGTCATTTCTTTGTGGTGACTAGTTCCGGACCATCACGTCCATTTTCAAATCATTCCCTCAGATTACGCCAACTGCCTTGCCACATTGGTAACACCAGTTCCCGTTAGATCACCGCAGTTAAGCGCTGTCATGCTTGACTAGCACTTGGATGGGTCACCGTCTGGATCGAGTGCTGTTGGCAAGCGGGTTGCACTCACCCCTTGTGAGGCCAGTTGAGGAGCTACTTGATAGAGAAGTAGCGGCACCGGTGGCGAAAACTGATAACAGCCGAGAGAGCGGTGCGCTGACCACGTGCCCCACCGTATCTGCGTCCGGTGACGCCTAAGGGCTGAGGATTACACCGCGGCTGGTCAGTACCATTGGGCCTTCAATGCCTGTTCGGACAGTCTTCGTATGTTCTCTTAGATTCCCTTTACGTCTAAGGCCACGGTTTGAGAATGGACGTCATGGTCTGAAATCACAATTATCGCAACTGTGACGAACACTGAAAGAAAATTAAGATGTTTCTTTCTGTTGCCGATGAAACAATTCTCATTTTTGTCAGATATTTCGCTCCTTTGGAGCCTATAGCGTCGCCTGGAACCCCTGATGCCGGTGCGCCTTCCGATTCCCCTATGGCAGCCCGTCGAAACTTAGCTGATAGTGATCGGCGGACAGGAGACCTTGCCTATTGGGACTGCGGCCGATCTTTCTGACGGGTCCTGACAGGTGCAGAGGATAGGAGCTTCAGTGTTAGATGGATGAAAGAGCTCCTCATTAAAATAGGAGACAGGTCGGGAAAGAAGCCCAGCATCCACTCTGTTTACCTGTCAGGGGATCTTGTCCGAGTCGTGGAACAGCGATTGAGTGCACTGGGTGCACCTGGCTACAAACTGCGGCTCTGGTAGAAACGAGTGATGCCTGCTGCCTGGTTTCATAGGCCATCCTCGGTTCATATAAACGAATGCCTCATTTGGTGAAGATAGCTAGCCGTCAGCAGGGTTGAATCAGAGCTATCATTCTGCAGAGTCGTTCCCATAACTGAATGTCGTTCTTTGGTTTGGACTGTAGTCGTATTGATAAAATAACGACCTGCCGCTATTTATTCCGAAATATTGTTCAAAATTTATCGATATATCGGTGTTATGCCGGACCCATCGTAGCCCCTGAGGGCTGGCAACCTGTATTACATCACAGAGGACGAGGCTGTCTATGTCCAAGGCGTACCAAATGCACCATGGTAAACACTGGCTGTTTACGTACAAGATAATGGAAACAGACATTCCGAGCACTGCTTCATGCAGGGGGAGTTCGAACTACAGCCTGTAGGAAGTATCACTACGCCTAAACCTGATTGGCTGGAGACAGCTATTTAGGGGCTAGAACCTGCCCCGAAGTTCAGTTCACTCCCGATGCCGACCTCATGGACTTCGACGGGTGAAGATTATGTCTTTTTCTCTGAATTGGACTTTTACTAGTGTGTGTGTGTTACTACGAACCTTCGTGGAAAATTAGAAGTGAACTTCTGTTTGTCTCAATTAGGAGACTTTTACTGGCATCGTTATTGTTATCTTTCTTTTGTTGTTCAGTCATCAACCCTGTAAACTTACATAAATAAAAGTTGTGTTGTGAAAAATTGCCAATTGTCAGTCGCAGCAATCGGCTACATTATTTCCCCCGATATATCTATATCAAAAGAGCGGTATCGGGTGCCGATATTTTTATAACGTGTCAGTACAGAACTATCGGTTCGCTGTCATAACTGACAGCGAACCGATGGTTCTGTACTGACAAGTTACTCTGTAACTGCAATATATGATATGAAGATGGGCAGCTAGCCTGAAACCGGGCACTGAAAATAAAAAAATAGCAATCAAAGACTGAAATATCATACTTTTATTATATTTTTTCACAATTTTCGGTAAAGATTTGAAGTTTTTCTTTTGAAACTGTAGTAGTACATAATTTTACTTTCACTGTGTGACACAAAAGAAATCCGATTTCATTTGAGAGGTGGCGGTGTGAATCAAATAACCAGAATTCCTATGTGAAGAAATAACAAGCCAGTTGCGTTAAAGAACAAAAATGTAAATGACAGGATTGATCTTTGCGATGGGCAGAGACGTGCTGACGTAATCGGCGCTCGGCATTACCAACAGAAACTGCAACTTTTAGATTCACCATGCAGTTCTGACACTACAACTGCTATGTCGCTGACAATGGCAGAAAGGAAAGAAAAAAAGAACCAGGGAAGTCGAAGTGTTCCGGACAACTCTGATACGTGATGAAACCGAACGACGGACTCATCACACACTTTTGTAATGCCACTTACATGCAGTTACCATCGTTAGCAAAACAGTCGTCACCATCCGTGAATGTGCATCGTTTGCCATTCCATTTTTTCTCTAAGGGGCATAGGCAGGCTGCTGGCTTGTTGAAGTACAGAGTATCTAATAATAAACCAATAACTACACTCCTGGAAATGGAAAAAAGAACACATTGACACCGGTGTGTCAGACCCACCATACTTGCTCCGGACACTGCGAGAGGGCTGTACAAGCAATGATCACACGCACGGCACAGCGGACACACCAGGACCCGCGGTGTTGGCCGTCGAATGGCGCTAGCTGCGCAGCATTTGTGCACCGCCGCCGTCAGTGTCAGCCAGTTTGCCGTGGCATACGGAGCTCCATCGCAGTCTTTAACACTGGTAGCATGCCGCGACAGCGTGGACGTGAACCGTATGTGCAGTTGACGGACTTTGAGCGAGGGCGTATAGTGGGCATGCGGGAGGCCGGGTGGACGTACCGCCGAATTGCTCAACACGTGGGGCGTGAGGTCTCCACAGTACATAGATGTTGTCGCCAGTGGTCGGCGGAAGGTGCACGTGCCCGTCGACCTGGGACCGGACCGCAGCGACGCACGGATGCACGCCAAGACCGTAGGATCCTACGCAGTGCCGTAGGGGACCGCACCGCCACTTCCCAGCAAATTAGGGACACTGTTGCTCCTGGGGTATCGGCGAGGACCATTCGCAACCGTCTCCATGAAGCTGGGCTACGGTCCCGCACACCGTTAGGCCGTCTTCCGCTCACGCCCCAACATCGTGCAGCCCGCCTCCAGTGGTGTCGCGACAGGCGTGAATGGAGGGACGAATGGAGACGTGTCGTCTTCAGCGATGAGAGTCGCTTCTGCCTTGGTGCCAATGATGGTCGTATGCGTGTTTGGCGCCGTGCAGGTGAGCGCCACAATCAGGACTGCATACGACCGAGGCACACAGGGCCAATACCCGGCATCATGGTGTGGGGAGAGATCTGCCACACTGGCCGTGCACCACTGGTGATCGTCGAGGGGACACTGAATAGTGCACGGTACATCCAAACCGTCATCGAACCCATCGTTCTACCATTCCTAGACCGGCAAGGGAACTTGCTGCTCCAATAGGACAATGCACGTCCGCATGTATCCCGTGCCACCCAACGCGCTCTAGAAGGTGTAAGTCAACTATCCTGGCCAGCAAGATCTCCGGATCTGTCCCCCATTGAGCATGTTTGGAACTGGATGAAGCGTCGTCTCACGCGGTCTGCACGTCCAGCACGAACGCTGGTCCAACTGAGGCGCCAGGTGGAAATGGCATGGCAAGCCGTTCCACAGGACTACATCCAGCATCTCTACGATCGTCTCCATGGGAGAATAGCAGCCTGCATTGCTGCGAAATGTGGATATACACTGTACTAGTGCCGACATTGTGCATGCTCTGTTGCCTGTGTCTATGTGCCTGTGGTTCTGTCAGTGTGATCATGTGATGTATCTGACCCCAGGAATGTGTCAATAAAGTTTCCCCTTCCTGGGACAATGAATTCACGGTGTTCTTATTTCAATTTCCAGGAGTGTAAATACACAGCTCTAAAATCGGCAGTATATTTACAATGTGCAGCCGATGTTTTTATAGGCAGATATGTCGATATTTTTTAGTTGGTATATAGTTATATCGATAGTTTTCTTCGATAGGCCGAGAGCCAATAACGATATTTTTTCAAATATCAATATATCAGATTCCCGATATTTTTGAAAAATCTACAGTACAAGTTTGGAGCAGAGTGAAAGATCTAAACCACGGACTCAGAGGATTCTGCGACTGTATCGAATGCAAATTTCTCAACCTCTGCTATCGGGTGGATAATTTTAGGGTTCCTCTTAAGAGGTGAGGCGTGCACTACGCACAGGCAGCAGCTACTAGAGTAGTTGAGTATGTGTGACGTGCATTTGTGGGTTTTTCAGGATAGAGAAATCCCTCCGCAGGCCCGGAGAGATGTGTTCTGATTCCAGATAGGGTAGAATTCGTCATAGTAGTTCGGAGAAAGAAAATCTTTAACATGGTATCAGTTAACTGCAGGAGTGTCTGTAGAAAAGTAACAGAACTAGTCTCATAAATCACAACAATACACACATTGTACTAGGGAAAAAAAGCTCAGAAAACTGGCTGAAACCAGATCCAGATGTCAATAGGAATGAAACCATAAAATCCGATTGGAATGTATATCGCAAACACAGGTTGAGCGCTGGTGGTGGGGAAGTGTTTAGAGGAAAAAGAGATAATATCTTGTGATATTAGTACAGATTCTGCATGCAAAATAGTTTGGGTAAAGACAGGTATTAGAGAGGGAGGAAACTTGGTCACTGGATGGTTTTATAGACACCCTGCCTCTGGAACAGCAGAGGTGCAACATATTTGAGGGGAAACTTGCAGAATATCTCACGTAAATTTGCTGGTTGTGTTTTAGTGTCAGGCGGAGACTAATAAGATACAGACTGGAAGATTCAAGTGACCAGGGCGATTAGTAGGGACAGGGGATCATTTGAAATTGTTATAAATGGCTCATCCGCTTATTACCTTGAGCAGTTACGGAACCCACTCGTGAAAGTAAGAACTTAGTCCTCCCAGTGACAAACAGGCACGAACTTTTCCAAGCAGTTAGCGTAGAAGAAGAAGCATCGACGATAAGGCCGTTTCAGCGTCGCTGAATACGGGACTAAATAGGAATACGAAGAAATGTAGGAAAATCTTCCTGTTTAGCAAGAGCGACCTTAAACAGAATTCAGATTACCTGAGTGGTCAGAACGAAATTTTAATCTCCAGCGCTACCAATGTTGAGTATCATTGGAGGAAGTCCAAGAGCATTTGTACAATACGCCTTAGACAGGTATGTGGCTAGCAAAGTTGAGACGAATAGAAAAAAAAACCGTGGTTCAACACCCATTTTAGAAAGCTGCTACCAAACCAAAGACAGCTTCTCTGCAAATTTAAACGAAGCCAAAATTAGCTTAAGGAGAGACAGATTCGAAAGTAAAATTCTATCTACCGATTTGACAGGAAAGATATATGAAGATGGTATCTGTTCTTTCGGACATGTCCATATAAGCAGGAGATCCCAGGTTCGAGTCCCGGTCAGGATTCATATTTTCAACTGTCCACGTTGATATTTATCAACAGCTGTAAGCAGCTAAATGTCTGGATTTCATTGTAGTTTCATGACAGGAAAAAAGTTTTTGACATTTCGCGACGTTACGCCTGCAACGTCGTCAACACGTCACACGTCGCAGCACCGCGGGTTGTCCGCTTCCCAGGCGTCCAGCGTGTGATCCATACTAGATAGGACCCACAAGAGGAAACAGAGGAGATCCAAACGCGTTTCTTTACAGGTTCATTTCAAAGCAGTCCTGCCCCGGTAGCTAAGTGGTCAGTGCGACAGAATGTCAATCCTAAGGGCCCGGGTTCGATTCCCGGCTGGGTCGGAGATTTTCTCCGCTCAGGGACTGGGTGTTGTGTTGTCCTAATCATCATCATTTCATCCCCATCGACGCGCAAGTCGCCGAAGTGGCGTCAAATCGAAAGACTTGCACCAGGCGAGCGGTCTACCCGATGGGAGGCCCTAGTCACACGACATTTATTTATTTTTTATTTCAAAGCACGAAAGCGGCACAGAGAGGATCAACCAACTCGAGCGTCAAACGCTTCAAGAGAGGCGGTCTTCATCACGTTAAGGTCCACTCTTAAAGTTCCGAGAGTATGCGTTCCTAGAATAGTCAACAAATATATTGCTTTCTACTACATATAACTCGCAAAAAGACTATGGAGCTAGAATTAGAGAGATTCGAGTCCACTTACCGGCAACTGTTCCTCCCGCAAACTGTTCGCGACTGTACAGGAAAGGGGGAAAAGTAACAGTGGCACACAAAGTACCCTCCGCCACACACAGCAGATCTAAGATTCATATTTAAATATCGTAAATAAGAAATGGTAATATGTACTCGTTATAGCCTCGTTTCAGGTGGATTACTCTGCGGTATTAATGTTAAGCTTTCGCGAATGACCTCCAAATATTCAATCTTCCCACTCTTTTTTTCTTTCACCGACTTTCAGTAAAGTTAATCCCACCGACATCTTTTCACAGTTCTCATCATAAGAGATGGACCAAACTAGAATAGCTACCGTCTTCAGTTTACACAATAATACAGTCATTATCTGAAATCTGTAAAAAGTTAATTCCTACACTTTTTTTCTAGTTCTCTGGTGTGGACTATTGGCATTAACAACACACGTATGTCTATATATAGATAACAAAGGAGTATGAAGTTAAAAGAAAATTGTTGGAATAATTGAATTTTTATGGTGGTTACTGGTCTTTTCTCATTGTGTGTACTCCAGTAACTGGGTTTATCAATTTACGCGATCCTAATAAGAGGCAGTACAGTCAGACAGAACACTTTCTCAAAGTTTCCTTCAAAAGCCTTGAATTAAAAAAAAAAAAGACGTTGCAAGTCTAAATACTGCTAGTGAATAATAGGAGATTTTGTTGAGCGCCAAAATTGTCTTCGAAGGATAGAAAAGCAGCTTGAAGGATTGAAACAGAATAAACATGATTTTTAAATACTGAAATGTGTCTCTCAATTTATCAGGGTGAATAGTCAGTACCCGGGTAAAATCCATGTTTGAAGGTCTAAGAAATAAACTATCACGTCTCGCCAAAGAAACAACGCTGTGTAACAGAGAGTTATAGCAAGAAAATTCAAGAGTGATAAATGAGATATTATTTGGAAAAAGCTTAAGATTTGTTTGAAACAATGAACGTTAACAAATTCAATACTTACAGCGCCATACTTCTCAAAATAAAAATTGATGTGTGTCGTACGTTCTTCTCATATATGTCATCGAAGTTCAGGAGTGAAGTTTCATTGAATTTGCTAAAGACAGCGAAGTGGAACAGCACGTTCACTTGACAAGCCACCTTGTGGGCATAACCATGGATACATCAGCATTGCAGCATTCCAGTGTCAAAAGGCTCGATGATCGCACGGGCGAGATATTTGCTACGCGCTGTCCCATTCACTGAAACCCCGTATGTGCTCATTTGCACTTCATGACCGAATGAGGGAACAATGTACAACACAACACTGTCCGTTTTTTTTTTCAGTTACGAAGGTAAATGTCAAAATATAAATATAATAACTTGTCTCATATCTAAATAAGATATGAAGGAAGTGTCACACAGTACAGGACACTGGCAATATTACACAAATAAAAACAAGAGAAATAAGTACCACCAACATACAGAAAACCATTTATTTAGTAACAAAGGAAGGCCGCTAATTAAGGAAAATTAAAATTAATTTTTTAACGGGAAACAGACCAGGAAGAAAAGGCAAGGGAATACACCACAGAAACTTGGTCGAAGTGAGTTAAACAGCACACTCTGGGATAATGAATAAATAATGGACGTAAATAGAAGACAACCCGTTTCTTAGAGTTCTGGCCGCATTCGCAACAAAGAGGTAGTAATACTAATTGCTAATCACACTACAAAGTTTGATCAGCATGGAATCACAGTGTCTCTGCACTTCGGTGTCGGAGGCTTCTTCCATACGAAACATACAGTAGAGAAGACCTGCTGGATCACGTTTTGGAGTACAGCTATCTACTCCTAAACGGCTGTTGGTTGGAGGGTGCTCAACACCTAGATTATTAACGCCCTTACTAAAGAAAAAGCATTGATGTTATGAACAAAAATTTCAGGATCTCCTTTATTTATGAATCTGTAACAGTCCGTTTCACCTGAATTCGGCCATCCTCAGGGTATAAAACTAAACTTACGGTTACTACCACAGGTGCCATCTGGTGTGCGTCATTACAGCATTTACCGGTACTTATGGAACGCATGAACTAAGCTGCACTGCGGCTGTAATAACAGGACCTGGAGATTTCCTTGCCACACTGTCCGAGCATAGCAGCTCCTGAGTACAGTAATACGTTCACATCTAAATGGTGGGCAAAAAAACAAATCACACTCTTCCATGTCTTCGCAAGCTGACGGATGTGAGAATGAGATTCTCCAAAATTACCTGCTGCTTTTGTTGGCTGATTGGATGTATGTGTAGGGTGCTCAAAATTGGGGTCACCAAATACACGTACTAAAAAAAGTTTCGCATTACCTCGGTTCCGAGAGATCTGAAACCTGTGTGGACAATTGGAATAGACATCAACATAAAAATCATTTCCGCCATTATTATTTCTCATGAAAATCACATATTGCATGTTGTACCACCATACAGCGAGATCTGCAGAGGTGGTGGTCCAGACTGCTATAAACAAAGGTATCTCTAATAGTAGTATGTCCTCTTGCATTGATGCATGCCTGTATTCGTCGTGGCATACTATCAACAAGTTCATCAATGCAGTGTTGGTCCAGATTGTTCCACTCCTCAACGGTGATTCGGCGTATGTCCCTCACAGTGGTTGTCGGGCCACGTCGTCCATAAACAGCCATTTTCGATCTACCTCAGGCATTTTCGATAGGGTTCATGTCTGGAGAACATGCTGGCCACTCTATTCGAGCGATGTCGTTAGTCTGAAGGAAGTCATTCACAAGATGTGCACGATGGCGAATTGTCGTTCATGAAGACGAATGCCTCGCCAGTATGCTGCCGATATGGTTGTACTACCGGTCGGAAGATGGCATTCACGTATCGTACAGCCGTTACGGCGCCTTACATGACCACCAGCGACGTACGTCGGCCCCACATAATGCCACCCCAGAACTGCAGGGATCGTCTACCTTGCTGCACTCGTTGGTCAGTTGGTCTAAGGCGTTCAGCCTGACCGGGTTGCCCCCGAACACGTCTCCGACGATTGTCTGATTGAAGGCATATGCAACACTCATCGGTGAAAATAACGTGATGGCAGTCCCGAGCGGTCCATTCGGCATGTTGTTGGGCCGGTCTGTAACGCGCTGCATGGTGTCGTGGTTGCAAAGATGGACCTCACCATGGACGTCGGGAGTGAAGTTGCGCATCATGAAGCCTATTACGCACAGTTTGAGTCGTAACACTACGTCCTGTGGCTGCACGAAAAGCATTATTCAACATGGTAGCGTTGCTGTCATGGTTCCTCCGAGCCATAATCCGTTGGTAGCGGTCATCCACTGCGAAAGTAGGCCTTGGGCGGCCTCAGCGAGGCATATCATCGGCAGTTCCTGTCTCTCTGTATCTCCTCCATGTCCGAACAACATCGCTTTGGTTCACTCCGAGACGCCTGGACACTTCCCTTACAGAGAGCTCTTCCTGGCACAAAGTAACAATGCGGAAGCGACTGAACCGCTCTATTGACCGTCTAGGCATGGTTGAACTACTGACAACACGAGCCGTGTACCTCCTTCCTGGTGGGATGACTGGAACTGATCGGCTGTCGGACCCCCTCCGTCTAATAGGCGCTGCTCATGCAAGGTTGTATACGTCTCTGGGAGGTTTTAGTGACTTCTATGAACAGTCAAAGGGACTGTGTCTGTGATATAATATTCACATTCAGCGTCTGTTTTTAGGAGTTCTCGGAACCGAGGTGATGCAAAACTTCTTTTCATGTGTCTAAATGTACTCGTAGGAAGAGTGATGGTGAGCTCTGTGTTGAGCAGTCTTCCTACAATAATTTGAGACAAGAGTGCCTTAAATGTTTAAAATTGTCTTTTAAAAAATGAACTGTGAAATAGAAATTTTATACCGTCTGTGCCACTGCTACTCCCTTGCACTCATGCTTTCACAGACACGCACAGAAAACGTAAGCACCAGACTATAATTACAAGAAATGCATGTAATAACTACGCGATAACTAAAATTATTTATTAGATTTCGCAAGACCGTATCTTCTTAAAGTGTCCTCCTCAGAAGTTCAGGGTCAGCTTGTGTGGCTTCTAGGTGGACAACCAGGGCTCGATTCTCGGTTCTGCCAGGGATTTTCCCTGGTGGGAGGACTGTAAAGCGGTGATCTCAACTTCCTGATAACAACTGAAAAGTAGCGGCTCGGAGGTCTACAAACTCGGCCACGATTGGTGTGCAGACCCACTACCCCTTCATACCGTATCAGAATGATGCCACTGGCTGAAGATGGTATGGGGGTCGGTTCGGATTTTCCCGTCTGGGTCAAAGCGTGAAACTTACATAAGTGTACACTGTTCAGCCATATTAACATGACCACTTGTCAAAAGCCCGAGTAACTATTTTTTGCAGCGCGAACCGCTGCGAGACGTGCAGGAAGAGAGACAATGAGACTCAGAAGGTACCGACAGGCGTGTGGAGCCACGCCGACTCCAGTGTCGAAGGCAGCTGCGCTAAGTTTCTCTGCTGAGGACCCATGGTGCGAACAGCCCCATCGAGATGGTCCCACGTATTCTCGATTCGATTTAAATCCTGAGTATTTGGTAGTCAGAGGACTGCTGTAAATTCTTTCTGGTGCTCTTAGAAACACACACGTATAGGGAGCTGCGTAACACGCTGCATTGTCCTGTTGGCAAACGCCACTGTGCCGAGGAAAAAAGACTGCATGTAGCGATGGACGTGGTCCCCATCCAAAGATACATACTAGTCGTCAACAGTATTATTGAACTTGGGAGTGAGAGTGTTTGATCGGCTTATCGTGTGTCAACGCGTAATGAAGGTTGATGATATAGGCACAACTAAGCAGGAAGCATAGTGCCACGGCTTTTCCCCACTCACCACTGCAAAAAATGGTTCAAATGGCTCTGAGGACTATGGGACTTAACTTCTGAGGTCATCAGTCCCCTAGAAGTTAGAACTACTTAAACCTAACTAACCTAATCACATCACACACATCCATGCCCGAGGCAGGATTCGAAGCTACGGCCGTAGCGGTCGCGAGGTTCCAGACTGTAGCGCCTTGAACCGCTCGGCCACACTAGCCGGCTCGCCACTGCACCTGTTTATTATAACGTCATGGCGTGTTTACGATAACGGCCAAGTGCAATAACATCGTAGTGGAGTAGTACTTGTGTTGATCCATTGTGCCTTGCAGAATGATGATTTCACCCAAGGAATGCCATTAACACCATCCCCAGACCGTAACATTCCGCCGCGCGGGACTAGCCGAGCGGTCTCAGGCGCTGCAGTCATGGACTGTGCGGCTGGTCCCGGCGGAGGTTCGAGTCCTCCCTCGGGCATGGGTGTGTGTGTTTGTCCTTAGGATAATTTAGGTTAAATAGTGTGTAAGCTTAGGGACTGATGACCTTAGCAGTTTAGTCCCATAAGATTTCACACACATCTGAACACTTTTTCCGTAACGCTCCCTCTGCCGGCCTGGACCCTTCCGACGATTCTTGCAAGGTGTTTTCTCTCAGACGTTTCACGCCGTACATATCAACGGCCATCTGCCCGAAGGATCATGCAACGTAATTCATCTGGGAAGGCCACCTGCCACGCACTCAGTGGACGTCTAGTTGCCGCCGACGAACGGAAGTCAGCACGGACGCATGAACAAGGCGACTATTGCGGAGAACCACACGCAGCAACGTTCGCTGAACGGTCGTTGAGGAGACAATATTGGTGGCCCCTTGGTTCATCTGAGCGATCAGTGCTAACCAGTTGCACGTCTGTTCGCACGTACACATCTCCGCAGCTGTCGTTCACCCCTGTCCCCTACGGCCCATGGCGTACCGCATTTTCCTCGGCGCCGGTTTTGGATAGCGTCATTTTGGCAAGCACGGTATACTTTAACCAAACGTGCACACGAACAGTTTGCAGACTTAGCCGTTTCGTGAATGCTTCCATTCTTGGTCCGAAAGCCAATGATCATGCCCTTTTGGATGTCAGATAAATAATCCATTTCCGCATTACGACAACGACTACACTGTTTTCGGCTCTCCCCGACACCATTTAATATACCCTCCACTGCTAGTGCTGCCACGTGACCTCTGTGAGCAGTTATTGCACTTTGACGTCGAATGTGGAAGGCGGTCTGTGTTTCAACAGCCACTTGCATGTAATAGAATTTCTCGACCATAAGCCGCCCCAGCAATGGGTCAGCCACAAGGACCAAAAAAACCATTTTAGGGGGTTTTCCGAGGAACCGCCTATTAGGTTAACGGTGCCTCCATAAGTTCCATCAAGCCACCCGTACCTACGACAAATGCAAAAAGAACCAACCGATTTGCTCCATTCGTCGAAGCAGGATAAAGTGCGTAATATTCGTACTTTGAGCCTTTATTGTAGGATAGATTATCCTTCTGCTGGGTATACACTTGATGCCTAGCCCAAGGGCTATACAAAACACTTGATCCTACCACCAACAAAACTCGAGGTATGAGCACCGGAAAACACCGTTTTTGTGCGCAGAGAAGTTACTGGTAAGCATGCTGTCGCATGCATAGCGGTTTTGTGTATGAAATCGGAAGGAAATTTTTGAAGCATCCTGTAATGTAACAAGTAGCTGTGACTGGGAGACCACTGGGAAAAAAATAGGATGAGCCAGCCAACCTGAAAGCACACTAAAATATTCTACCTATTAATTTATATAGAATGTCACGGATCACGTTCGTTTCATCGTCTCTTAAACCAGAGGGCACATTAGCTCGTAAGCCGGTTGCAGGGCTCATCTCTCGTGCGGCTTTATTTGATGTCCGTTGCTAACAACTTGTCTGTGAGAAATCACAGACCGGATTCACTACGGCAGCTTTCCAAAATTCCGTCCTTTTGCCACGGCAGGCTTCTGTGCGTTGCGCAGACAACAGATAATCCCCGGTGAGAAACGGACGTGTGACGTCAGTAAGTAGGCCATTTGCAGTGGGCGAGGTGCGGCCCCTCGTGCCAAAATGAATGGCGAACAGAGGCGGCCGTTTCAGTTGCTCCCTGACGAGCTGGCCGCCGCTTTCTGGGGGAAGACGACCCTATCTGGGGGGCGGCGGACACAGCTCCGGCGCGCCCCACTGACGCCATTTTGCGCAGATTAACATTTAAATTAAATTTCCTTTGAATTACGCCCCAGACGGAATCGAAATGCGAGCACGAGATAAAAATTAAAAATACGCGCAGCAGTACCTTTTCGACGGCCAGCAGTGTGTCCCGGTATAAATTAATTTCATGAAGTACCGTAAATTGCAATTAACAGCACAATTAAATTCATTACTTTGGAGAGGCATTCCAGGCAATTAGCTATTTATTTATATTCTTCCAATCGTGAAAAAAATTAAATCCTCTCTTTTGGGTGGGGCACGCGGAATTTCGGAACCAAGCCGTTAACGCCCTTTTATAAGCCACAGCAGCAGTCACCACGCTCGATAGCGCATCTTCGTCTCTCTGCCTCTGTCTCTCTCTCTCTCTCTCTGTCTCCCTCTCTGTCTCTCTCTCTCCGTTCCTCCGCCCCCCCTTTTTTTCTCTCCCTCTCCCTCTCTCTCTCTCTCTCTCTTACGTGCGCCCTATAAGCGGCCCTCTCCCTTCTTTGTTTCTGGCTGGCGTTACAAACGAGACAAAAAAAGCGGACACGTGTGTGTCGTGCCTTGCAACGGCCCTCCAAATTGGTTTTCCGGTAATATCCCTGGTCGTGAAACGAGACATCTGAAAAAACACTCCATCGTGCCTGTACTGCCATATTTCTAACTACTGTATCCGTTCCATTCGTTCCTCCCGGCACCTTTCCTTTAGGCTCTCTTCGCACGTTCGCAATAGAATTAACTGTTGAAAGTTATGATGTTTGACTTAAAATAGCTCCTAATCGAAGGCAACTTTTGAAACAGTTTTCGAAGCTCTTTGATACTTGCAAAATATTAAAGGAACTTTCACAGTAACAGAAGATGCATTCAGAATAAAGGAATAAACAGATGGACTAAAATTTAAATTATGTGTCTCGAAAATGGGTGAAATATTGTGTTATCCAAGAGATTTCATTTGTTACTAATGGATTGCAAATATAAGCTACTTTAATTTAGTATACGCAGAGAAATTCTCGGACTACGCCATTTTATACTTGAGACGGCACGTAAATATTTCACAACCTTTTGTATAGACACATCTCACACCCATTATTTACTAAAGGCTGCCATTTAGTTTTAAAATACTCCTGTTTCCAGTCTGCTGGCAGTTCATCAACGTCCCAACTAAGACAAATGAAAATGGGAGTTCAAGCCTATGTCCGCGTTTTGAGTGATTCTATTTAATTTATCAACTAACTATAGGAGAGATTTCCCAACGAAACATGTGCAGAACTACTCGTAAATTTACGAAAACCCTCTTGTGTGTGGAAATACATGGCGCCTAATTAGCGACAGAAAATAAGGAAAATATCAAAAATTTAAGCACAATCGACTAAGATTAAGAAAAAATATGCTTATTTCCCTTTTTGTGGTGAAAAAAGCTCGATAATCACAAAAATATCTAGGTCAGTATTCACGCAACGCTCGACATACTTATTTTTAAAGTGAGTGCTAGATTCAGGAAGGCCATATATACTCCAGAAAATATAATCACTAAGTTCAGATGGCGCAAAGAAGAATCACCGGTGAAACGGTACTGTAAGTGAGATATATAGGTCCTGTCTCGTACAGAAGGGTTAAATACGTAGCCTGACACGCACCAATGCTAACTTGCGCGTTTCTGTTGTTTCATCCATGATCGTTTAAGAATACCGCCGCTGTTTTCGTAAACATCACTGAAGAAAAAAGAGCAACAATCAGACTTTTTGAATGAATATTTCGCCAAAAGCAACCTATCATTAGACGGCAGCGATGATTTCTCGTACAAATTTCACATTTTTATCCAGTTACATCATAGAATTTCTGTGATTTTCTGGTTTACAAAAGGTGTTATATTATAATAAAAGTATGAAGATTTTAGTTACTCGAGAAAAAGTTTTTCCTCATACAGTAAAGCATAAAAATCTGCTTCATTAAAATATGACACGCTTAATCGTGAGTTAAACTGTAGATAAGACTTCGGACACCTGTGTTTACACCTGAGCTCACGACAACTAACGATCTAATTGTACTAAAGTACGGGATGGAGTAGTGATGGAATACCTCTGTCTTATTATGTCTATCACTGCAAAGACTCCTGCTTTTAACCTGAGTAATGACGAAAGTCATACATTTAACTTTTAAAAACAATGACAATATCGAATCATTTTTTAAGGATAGTAGGAGTAAGGCTACGTATGTTCCAGCGCACTTTGTGTACTATTGTGTCGACATGCGAGCGGGACAGTTCCCTATCCGTAACATCATAACCCATGTTCCGTTATCTATGACGTCATCATGATTTCATAAGCCACTCCACTTTTTCTATGGCGTCAAGTTGGCAAAAAATTTAAAAATGCAAGATGGAATGAAATTTTAAAAAAGCTAGACAAGTTTAAAACAATAAGAAAATTAAGATGACGGAACAAACCCAGTTGGGCTTTGAAACATGTCATTATCCCCTGAAATAGCATCTCGTCTAATCAGACTCTTGTACTTTACAGGCCATTAAAATTACACAGAAGATCAAAATGAAGCCATTTTGACCATGCTCAAAAGTGTAAAAAAGATGTGAATCTTTTTTGTGCCCTGTTCAAAAGTATTTATCCAAAAAATAAGAAAAGCAGTACTTGCTTATGTCAAAAGTTCAATTTGTGTACTGCAAATGTACGGTAGAGTGTAGCCTCACTTAACTTTTTTCCACATCTATATTGTGTTATGATGCTTGACAACTTGTGACGAAGCAGAATCACTTCGAATATTAATCTATCGAGAAATTCCTGTGTTCTTGTTCATCTCATAAATCTGAAGGAACTCAGATACAGGATGAATGTTAAGTACTGAAACAAAAATATTCAACTTGTCCTAGGATTAACTTAATATTACACACGCACGCACACACATGCACACGCCCACACACTGTGTGTGTGTGTGTGTGTGTGTGTGTGTAAGCAAAACTCGGGAAAACATAAAATTTTGGTATTAATGTTTGAATAAACTGAATCACCACACTTCTGCCAAAATCAAATGCTTACCCCGAGGAAAGTACTTCACTAAACACGATGGCTACTAATGATTGACTGCTTCTAGCTTAACGGTGTTCACTGCACAACGTGCATATTTGATCAACATTCAGTAGTAATCCACAAGACAATTGACTCATAAAAAAACGACACTCAAATGCAAAAAAATAGCACTAACAAATAACATAGATTATTTGCTCACATACGATAAAAGTGACTTAAAAGAAAAACAACAAGAAAATAAAGAGTGATAATAACGTATACAGTGGAACTTGTTTGATGAAATAATTTAATTTTAATTCAGAAGTTACTAAGAAATATTGTTAAAAGTCGAGTAGCATTTACGTGAAAGATAGTGATAATGAGAAATTAATATAACTTCAACACATTAATTTTTAAATTCTTTTCAGTAAAAGTCCGCAAGGGTTAAGCTTGTGTATGATAAGTCAATCTTCACTAAACTGGTGTGGTTGGCAAGTCGTCACTGTTGTTGTTGAATCATGTTCGATGAGCGTGCAGTCCAGTAATTATTGTCGGTGTACTGGTCCTCTTGATCATAGCCACTGTCGATGCAGCAGGGACGCGCGATGTTTGTACAATCCTGTCAGTTATTGTACTTCTATTGCGACGTAGGTAAGACACGCTTCTTTCAGTTAACATGTGACGTATCCCGACATCTGCCTTTTTGCCTTATGAAACTTGAACATAGCACAAAAAAGTTTCAGATTGGAGACTTTTGAGCGTGGATCAGATGGCTGCTTTGTGACTGGCTGTTTCATCTGAATGGTATTTAAAGCAGTAGGCTCTAATTGGAAAAGAGAGGAGGGGAGGGTAGGAGGAGGTATTATAAAGGACAACTAGGCTAGTTCCGCCACCTTAGATTTTTTATTCTTTTTCATCGGAAAATTTTCAAATTTTTTTATTCCCCACCGTGCTGTATTTCTAAATTTATCATGAATTCTCTCTCTCAGTACAAAGTTATAGAAATTGGAAGAACTAGTTAAGAAACCGAATGTACCCCCAATATTTCATACTCCTTTCATTAATGGTCTCATTCCCTGTACTGTTGTGATCATCTCACACGCGTTACGGCACCAGATCACCTGTTCAGAGGATCGACCGCTATACAACTTCTGACGAAATTGTGAAGTCTACTGCAAACTGAGACGCTGAAGGTATTGATCGTCCAAGTGACACCAGATTCCAGACAGTGCTGTTTTTGGTACAATTGGCTCTGAGCTACATAGAGCGTTTATTGTGACTCGGAACTCCAGATAAAGCCTTGAAATCACACTTTGTGGTACATCCAGCGATACCGAGAACGTGACGTATGACTGTCGTGATTAAACGTGTCCAAATATTCTACCATGCAAGATAGGGTACAAACGGCACGATGACGACATTAAAACACCGAAAGCGACAACAACTTTCCTAGAGCAAAGTTGTAAACTGTACTGGAGAGTCAGGAGAGTAATCCACTACAATCAGAATTTTAACGGTATGCATATTTGAAGATGGGAGTATTCCTTCCCTAATCAGATAGCATTGACATCTATTGTTGTTGTTGTTGTGGTCTTCAGTCCTGAGACTGGTTTGATGCAGCTCTCCATGCTACTCTATCCTGTGCAAGCTTCTTCATCTCCCAGTACCTACTGCAACCTACATCCTTCCAAATCTGCTTCGTGTGTTCATCTCTTGGTCTCCCTCTACGATTTTTACCCTCCACTCTGCCCTCCAGTACTAAATTGGTGATCCCTTGATGCCTCAGAACATGTCCTACCAACCGATCCCTTCTTCTAGTCAAGTTGTGCACAAACTCGTATTCTCCCCAATTCTATTCAGTACCTCCCCATTACTTATGTGATATAGCCATCTAATCTTCAGCAATCTTCTGTAGCACCACATTTCGAAAGCTTCTACTCCCTTCTTGTCTAAGCTATTTATCGTCCATGTTTCACTTCCATACAGGGCTACACTCCATACAAATACTTTCAGAAACGACTTCCTGACACTTCTACATAGCAAAATATTTACAGATGTTATATTTGGCAATTATCTTGTGAGATGTATGTGACATGTTATAAAAATGTGCTGGAAGATGGTCTCTGACGGAAACCAATCGTACAATTAAAAATAATTTATTCAGCAGCTTCACATGTTACAGGCAACGGCCTTGCAGCAGTGGATACAACGGTTGCCGTGGGAGATCACCGTAGTTAAGCACTGTCGGGCGTGGTCGGCACTTAGATGGGTGACCATTTTTCGGGGTGTACTGACCTCGTGATGCCAATTGAGGAGCTACTCGACCGAATAGTAGCGGCTTCGGTCAAGGATACCATCATAACGACCGGGAGAGCGGTGTGCTGACCCCACGCCTTCCTATCCGCATCCTCCACTAAGGATGACACGGCGGTCGGATGGTCCCGGTAGGCCACTCGTGGCCTAAAGACGGAGTGCTTTTTCACATGTTACAGTATGTCGTTCCTACTCTCTGAATACGACTATTCTTTCTCACAAAGACGTATCTGACCCATATCTGCATTACTCTAATACACACCATTCCCACGATCTCAGTTGCCACCTCTATTGATATCTTGATGGTCGATAGTTGAGCGCTGGGATTTCCAGGTTGCACACATCCGGTATCTTAGATTTTTCAAATTCTTTTTTATCAAAAAATTTTCAAATTTTTTTATTTCCCACCATGTTGTATTTTTAATTTACCATGAATTTTCTCTCTCAGTACAAAGTTATAGAAGTTGGAAGAACTTGTTAAGAAACCGAATGTACCCCCGCAATTTCAACCTTCTTACATTAATGGTCTCATTCCCTATACTGTCGTGATCAGGTCACACACGGCTACAGATTGCCTGGATCAAAATTCGTTCATTCAACTTACGTCAGTAGTTAAGATTTTTTCCTTTTAATTTTAATTGCAAAACTATATACGATGTGGATAAGCATATGGTCTTGATACCTGCACCCTTTGAAGTGGTACCAGTGTAGGTTGTATTCCTGTAATACTCTCCAAATGGATATGCGACCTGCTCCCGTAGGGCGGGGTAGAGCTCCCCTTGCTGTTTGAGGGATCATTATTAAACCTACAAATTGAGATGCTGAAAGTATTGATCGTCCAAGTAAAACCAGATTTCAGACAGTGCTGTTTTTGGTATAATTTGCTCTGATCTACATAGAGCACATACATAGGGACCTGTTAAGTTTTATAGGGCTGCGTACACTCCTTTGACTGAGTCCCACAGCACAGCATATAATCTCTGCAATTGGGCCGTATGGAGATGTAATGTCACTACCTCTTCCCGCAATGTCCAACAGAACTATTGTTTACGTCTCTACAAATAGGGAAACAACTGGGATCCAAGTGGCTTATGAGCCGCTTTTGAGCAGTCGCTAAGGCAGCGGAGCCATACTGGAGTGATGCTGCTCCCCTGGCAGAGCTGCGAAAGCCGTACCCCCTCCTTTTCCCCTGTTATAATATCAAAAAAAAAAAAACGTGGCCGTGGTCTAGGGGTAGCGTCTTCGATTCATAACCAAAACGTCTTCGGTCCCGGGTTCGATCCCCGCCATTGCCTAAATTTTGATAAATAATCAGCATTGGCGGCCGAAGACTTCCGGCATAAGAAGTCAGCCTCATTCTGCCAACGGCCTTGTCAAAGAGGGCGGAGGAGCAGATAGAGGTTCAGGGCACTCTCTTGCCCTAGGGGTGGGAAATTGCCCCTAAAGGCGGAAGGATCAGCAATGATCAACGACATGAGGATGCAGAAGGCAATGGAAACCACTGCATTAGAGACACGTAACGTGTATCCACAGGGCATGTGGCCTGTAATTAAAAAAAAAAGAAGTGTCATGATGATCTCTCCATTGGCAAAAGATTCCGGAATAGTCCCCCATTCGGATCTCCGGGAGGGGACTGCCAAGGGGGAGTTTACCATGAGAAAAAGATTGAATAATCAACGAAAGGATAACGTTCTACGAGTCGGGGCGTGGAATGTCAGAAGCTTGAACGTGGTAGGGAAACTAGAAAATCTGAAAAGGGAAATGCAAAGGCTCAATCTAGATATAGTAGGGGTCAGTGAAGTGAAGTGGAAGGAAGAAAAGGATTTCTGGTCAGATGAGTATCGGGTAATATCAACAGCAGCAGAAAATGGTATAACAGGTGTAGGATTCGTTATGAATAGGAAGGTAGGGCAGAGGGTGTGTTACTGTGAACAGTTCAGTGACCGGGTTGTTCTAATCAGACGACGTCGCAAGCTGAAGATGAACAGATAGAGAAAGTGTTTGAGGATATTGAAAGGGTAATGCAGTATGTAAAGGGGGACGAAAATCTAATAGTCATGGGCGACTGGAATGCAGTTGTAGGGGAAGGAGTGGAAGAAAAGATTACAGGAGAATATGGGCTTGGGACGAGGAATGAAAGTGGAGAAAGACTAATTGAGTTCTGTAACAAGTTTCAGCTAGTAATAGCGAATACCCTGTTCAAGAATCACAAGAGGAGGAGGTATACTTGGAAAAGGCCGGGAGATACGGGAAGATTTCAGTTAGATTACATCATGGTCAGACAGATTCCGAAATCAGATACTAGATGGTAAGGCGTACCCAGGAGCAGATATAGACTCAGATCACAATATAGTAGTGATGAAGAGTAGGCTGAAGTTCAAGACATTAGTCAGGAAGAATCAATACGCAAAGAAGTGGGATACGGAAGTACTAAGGAATGACGAGATACGTTTGAAGTTCTCTAACGCTATAGATACAGCAATAAGAAATAGCGCAGTAGGCAGTACAGTTGAAGAGGAATGGACATCTCTAAAAAGGGCCATCACAGAAGTTGGGAAGGAAAACATAGGTACAAAGACTGTAGCTGCGAAGAAACCATGGGTTGTTGTTGTTGTTGTTGTTGTTGTTGTGGTCTTCAGTCCTGAGACTGGTTTGATGCAGCTCTCCATGCTACTCTATCCTGTGCAAGCTTCTTCATCTCCCAGTACCTACTGCAACCTACATCCTTCTGAATCTGCTTAGTGTATTCATCTCTTGGTCTCCCTCTACGATTTTTACCCTCCACGCTGCCGTCCAATGCTAAATTTGTGATCCCTTGATGCCTCAAAACATGTCCTACCAACCGATCCCTTCTTCTAGTCAAGTTGTGCCACAAACTTCTCTTCTCCCCAATCCTATTCAATACCTCCTCATTAGTTATGTGATCTACCCATCTAATCTTCAGCATTCTTCTGTAGCACCACATTTCGAAAGCTTCTATTCTCTTCTTGTCCAAACTGGTTATCGTCCATGTTTCACTTCCATACATGGCTACACTCCATACAAATACTTTCAGAAACGACTTCCTGACACTTAAATCTATACTCGATGTTAACAAATTTCTCTTCTTCACAAACGATTTCCTTGCCATTGCCAGTCTACATTTTATATCCTCTCTACTTCGGCCATCATCAGTTATTTTGCTCCCTAAATAGCAAAACTCCTTTACTACTTTAAGTGTCTCATTTCCTAATCTAATCCCCTCAGCATCACCCGATTTAATTTGACTACATTCCATTATCCTCGTTTTGCTTTTGTTGATGTTCATCTTATATCCTCCTTTCAAGACACTGTCCATTCCGTTCAATTGCTCTTCCAAGTCCTTTGCTGTCTCTGACAGAATTACAATGTCATCGGCGAACCTCAAAGGTTTTACTTCTTCTCCATGAATTTTAACACCTACTCCGAATTTTTCTTTTGTTTCCTTTACTGCTTGCTCAATATACAGATTGAATAACATCGGGGAGAGGCTACAACCCTGTCTCACTCCTTTCCCAACCACTGCTTCCCTTTCATGCCCGTCGACTCTTATAACTGCCATCTGGTTCCTGTACAAATTGTAAATAGCCTTTCGCTCCCTGTATTTTACCCCTGCCACCTTCAGAATTTGAAAGAGAGTATTCCAGTTAACGTTGTCAAAAGCTTTCTCTAAGTCTACAAATGCTAGAAACGTAGGTTTGCCTTTTCTTAATCTTTCTTCTAAGATAAGTCGTAAGGTTAGTATTGCCTCACGTGTTCCAACATTTCTACGGAATCCAAACTGATCTTCCCCGAGGTCCGCTTCTACCAGTTTTTCCATTCGTCTGTAAAGAATTCGCGTTAGTATTTTGCAGCCGTGACTTATTAAACTGATAGTTCGGTAATTTTCACATCTGTCAACACCTGCTTTCTTTGGGATTGGAATTATTATATTCTTCTTGAAGTCTGTGGGTATTTCGCCTGTCTCACACATCTTGCTCACCAGATGGTAGAGTTTTGTCATGACTGGCTCTCCCAAGGCCATCAGTAGTTCTAATGGAATGTTGTCTACTCTCGGGGCCTTGTTTCGACTCAGGTCTTTCAGTGCTCTGTCAAATTCTTCACGCAGTATCTTATCTCCCATTTCATCTTCATCTACATCATCTTCCATTTCCATAAAATTGTCCTCAAGTACATCGCCCTTGTATAAACCCTCTATATACTCCTTCCACCTTTCTGCCTTCCCTTCTTTGCTTAGAACTGGGTTGCCATCTGAGCTCTTGATATTCATACAAGTGGTTCTCTTCTCTCCAAAGGCCTCTTTAATTTTCCTGTAGGCAGTATCTATCTTACCCCTAGTGAGACAAGCCTCAACATCCTTACATTTGTCCTCTAGCCATCCCTGCTTAGCTATTTTGCACTTCCTGTCGATCTCATTTTTGAGACGTTTGTATTCCTTTTTGCCTGCTTCATTTACTGCATTTTTATATTTTCTCCTTTCATCAATTAAATTCAATATTTCTTCTGTTACCCAAGGATTTCTATTAGCCCTCGTCTTTTTACCTACTTGATCGTCTGCTGCCTTCATCCCTCAGAGCTACCCATTCTTCTTCTACTGTATTTCTTTCCCCCATTCCTGTCAATTGTTCCCTTATGCTCTCCCTAAAACTCTCTACAACCTCTGGTTCTTTCAGTTCTTTCCATGGGTAACATAAGAAATACTTCAGTTGATTGATGAAAGGAGGAAGTACAAATATGTTCCGGAAAAATCAGGAATACAGAAATACAAGTCGCTGAGGAATGAAATAAATAGGAAGTGCAGGGAAGCTAAGACGAAATGGCTGCAGGAAAAATGTGAAGACATCGAAAAAAATATGATTGTCGAAAGGACAGACTCAGCATACAGGAAAGTCAAAACAAAGTGACATTAAAAGCAACGGTGGTAACATTAAGAGTGCAACGGGAATTCCACTGTTAAATGCAGAGGAGAGTTCAGTTAGGTGTAAAGAATACATTGAAAGCCTCTATGATGTGATAGAAGAAGAAACAGGAGTCAATTTAGAAGAGATAGGGGATCCAGTATTAGAATCGGAATTTAAAAGAGCTTTGGAGGACTTACGGTCAAATAAGGCAGAAGGGATAGATAACATTCCATCAGAATTTCTAAATTCATTGGGGGAAGTGGCAACAAAACGACTATTCACGTTGGTGTGTAGAATATATGAGTCTGGCGACATACCATCTGACTTTCGGAAAAGCGTCATCCACACAATTCCGAAGACAGCAACAGCTGACTAGTGCGAGAATTATCGCACAATCAGCTTAACAGCTCATGCATCGAAGCTGCTCACAAGAATAATATACAGAAGAATGGAAAAGAAACTTGAGAATGCGCTAGGTGACGATCAGTTTGGCTTTAGGAAAAGTAAAGGGACGAGAGAGGCAATTCTGACGTTACGGCTAATAATGGAAGCAAGGCTAAAGAAAAATCAAGACACTTTCATAGGATTTGTCGACCTGGAAAAAACGTTCGACAATGTAAAATGGTGGAAGCTGTTCGAGATTCTGAAAAAAGTAGGGGTAAGCTATAGGGAGAGACGGGTCATATACAATATGTACAACAACCAAGAGGGAATAATAAGAGTGGACGATCAAGAACGAAGTGCTCGTATTAAGAAGGGTGTAAGACAAGGCTGTAGCCTTTCGCCCCTCAACCTTCAATCTGTACATCGAGGAAGCAATTATGGAAATAAAAGAAAGGTTCAGGAGTGGAATTAAAATACAAGGTGAAAGGATATCAATGATACGATTCGCTGATGACATTGCTATCCTGAGTGAAAGTGAAGAAGAATTAAATGATCTGCTGAACGGAATGAACAGTCTAATGAGTACACAGTATGGTTTGAGAGTAAATCGGAGAAAGACGAAGGTAATGAGAAGTAGTAGAAATGAGAACAGCGAGAAACTTAACATCGTGATTGATGGTCACGAAGTCAATGAAGTTAAGGAATTCTGCTACGTAGGCAGTAAAATAACCAATGACGGACGGAGCAAGGACATCAAAAGCAGACTCGCTATGACAAAAAAGGCATTTCTGGCCAAGAGAAGTCTACTAATATCAAATACCGGCCTTAATTTGAGGAAGAAATTTCTGAGGATGTACGTCTGGAGTACAGCATTGTATGGTAGTGAAACATGGACTGTGGGAAAACCGGAACAGAAGAGAATCGAAGCATTTGAGATGTGGTCCTACAGACGAATGTTGAAAATTAGGTGGACTGATAAGGTAAGGAATGAGGAGGTTCTGCGCAGAATCGGAGAGGAAAGGAATATGTGGAAAACACTGATAAGGAGAAGGGACAGGATGATAGGACATCTGCTAAGACATGAGGGAATGATTTCCATGGTACTAGAGGGAGCTATAGAGGGCAAAAACTATAGAGGAAGACAGAGATTGGAATACGTCAAGCAAATAATTGAGGACTTAGGTTGCAAGTGCTACTCTGAGATGAAGAGGTTAGCACAGGAAAGGAATTCGTGGCGGGCCGCATCAAACCAGTCAGTAGACTGATGACCAAAAAAAGGGGGGAGTGGTAGGACTGGGTTGAGCTATGGGTGATCGATACTCTTCAAAATTTCAGTTAATGAAAAATCAAAAACAATCTTAAAGTGAATTTCCACAAGTTTACATTCGATAGAAATCGGCAGAAATTGGACGGCTTCTACCAATTAGTTTCATTATCCGCTCGTCGACCTCTGAGAAGTACTTAAGTAGCATCAACTGCATTATTTTTTTGTCGAACTGAAAATGACATTTCCTGCCGAAAATAGTCATCAATACATGATTTTTCACTACATGGAGCTTATGGTGGTAACATGAATTTCTTGAAATACGGGTTGTTTCTCCGACAAACTTTGAGCAGTGATTGGTCTCACATAGACAATCATTTTAATTTTATTAAGGGCCTTACATTCTTAAGCGCATCCTTAAAACTATAATAATGAAGAATTGGAATTGCACAAAAATTGGCGTTTGTTATTATTACGCATTGTTCAAACTGAGCGCGACCGAGCGAAGTGGCGCAGTGGTTTGCACAATGGACTCGCATTAGGGAGGACAAAGGTCCAATATCGCGTCCGGCCATCCTGATTTAAGTTTTCCGTGATTTATCTTGATCACTTCAGGCAAATGCCGGGATGGTTCTTGTGAAAGGGAACGGCCGATCTCCTTCCGCATCCTTCGCTAATCAGAGACCTCGTTGTCGACGGGACGTTAAACACTAAGCTCCTCTTCCTCCTCCTCAAACTAAACTCGCTGTGCTGCACACCATCGCAATGCCCCTCCAGTTCTGGAGAGCACTTCAGGATTCTGGAGGATTTGGTGGATTTTGGAGAGGTAGGGAGCAGGGCACAAGGCTGCTGGAGTGGAATGCTGAGCCACGATTTGAGGAGACTGTAAAAAAAAAAGAGATTTATTTTCCAGAACCAAGATGCAAACAGTGGCAACAACACAGTTACAGAATAATGGTGTTGCCTTCCACACCCATTTTTTTATTTACAGATAAAGTGTTCCTTAAATGTCGAGGGTATTTTAACAGCAGGAACACCGCCACATCTGGGACTGTGAGAACCAGCATGCAGTTGGTGTTAGATCACACCAAAAAAGGTCCTCGGTAAAGATGTAGGTGGGATTTATGAATAGCAATCTTTTACGACCTATAGTACTGCCACCCAGGTTAAATGGAGCAGCTTACTTACAGTTCCTGCAAACCACACCTCCAAAATTCTGAACAATCTACCGTTTGCTCTGCACAGAGGCCTCTGGTCCCAGCTTGAAGGAGCCCTACCACAGGTCAGTTTGATGCGCAAACACAGCTAACTGGCGGTTGTGGGAACACTGGATAGGACAGGAGGACCTGTCGTGTGGCTGTCTCGTTCACCTGCCTTGACGCCCCTTAACTATCTGCTTCGGGAACATGTCAATAGTATGGTTTACGCTAATCCAGTTGACATTAGAGCTGAGCTGATAGCCCGAATGACTGTAGCAATCTGTGTCGTGATCTCCTACGATGCTCATGCTTTCTCGGAGTTTTCTCTGTCGACACAATATGATTAGCGGCGAGCTGGTTAGTGAGCGCACCCTTGATATGCGGGGCCCGGCGCTCTTCAGAGGGAAGGAGTACGGAATGGGTCTGCACGGGGCATGGCAGGGGATCAGTTGACGCGTGGAGTACTGCTATGCTGCGCTGCTGTTGTCATAGCGCGCTTGTGGCTGTTGGCGAGCGGAACTGGATTGTGGCTGCAGTGAGCAGTAAACATACAGTAGGCTCTGTTCAAGAGTCGTTTCGCCATTGCGCTGTGACGAGACTCCCGTAGTTCGAACTGGATTGTAAATATACGGCAACTCCCTGGGTTAACCTTCAAATGGTGAGCTATTTGTCTGGTGGATCGCGCTCAAACCGTGATTTCTCCGTGTGGCCACTCTGTTCGAGGGGTGTTGTTCTAAATCGCTTTCGTATTGAGTTTGCATCACAGTTAATCTCTGTCCTGCTATCAGTTCATTGATTGCTGTCGGCTGTGGCCGATATTCGGCGAATTTGTGTCTTATCCGAATGAATTGCTGCTTTCACGATTTATCAGTGAATACCAAGCTAGCGGGCTAAAGGTTAATTTTCAATTTCAAGTTGGATTTTTCTGTGCCACTTTCTTCATGTAGGCGGTTGTACTTTGTTGGAAACCTTGTGCCGTCAAAGGCAGTATTCTTAGCAGTTAAAACTGTGTCCAGGTTTTCGTTCTTGGTCAAAGGTCAAAGTCCTTAGTGAGTGGCTCTGCAGATTATCTTTTATGAATGTTAATTTGATTCAAACTCTCTTAACGGCAGAATTATATCAGCTGTATCAGCAGTTTATTACGCAACACCGAATTCAAAAAACTTAGAGCCGGATTTATCTCCATTGGTTTTCTGCTTTGATGATCCTGTATTTTACCGTTGTGGCGGTTTGTTTAAGTGAATTGTATATTGATATTGGTTTTGTGTGAGCTATAGAAGTTTTTGCTATTGTACTGCCCGTACTGGTTATTGTTTCCGGTCAGTTCTCACGCACGAAATTCAGGCGCGCGGTCATTGTTCAACGTCGACCGGCAATAGTGTGCTAGTTTGTGTTTATCCTTTTCAGGCTACTGCGTTGAATAATGATCACTCGATACTTGTTTTTATGCTTTTCTCTGTAAGCTGCACATTGTTCGGTTATTAATCACGGTGCTCAGTTATGTTAGAGTCCTTTGCTGCTAAGATAATTTACATTTGAATGGTTTGAAACCTAGCTTGCAATAAAAAGTGTTACCTTATTGTTTGTCATATTGCCTGGGTCAAAATTCGTTCATTCAACTTACATCAGTAGTTAAGATTTTTTTTTAAATTTTAACTGTGAAATTAATTCTGTGTAACTATTGCATAAACTATATACGATGTGGATAAGCAGATGGTCTTGATACTTGCACCCTTTGAAGATGGTACCTGTGTAGGCTGTATTCCTGTAACACTCTCCAAATGTATATGTGACCTGCTCCTGTAGCGCTGGGTATAGCTCCCCTTGCTGCTTGAGGGAGAATTATTAAATCTACAGATGACATCTACCTCAAAATCTGGTCTTCTCACGTCACATTTACCACTATCAGCATGGTGAGGACCGGAACTCTCTGTTTCTCATAAGCGTCCATAAGAAAAGATACGTTGGTGTGGGTGTCTTGTGTTAGGGAACAAATTTTGGTAGATACGAAGAGCTCCTCTTCCATTTTCCTCGCCTAACTGCAACATATAATCAAATCGATGACGTCATCAAATCCATTATATTTCACTGACGACTGACAGCAAGAAATCCTGATTTCGTGATTAGTAAGATGCATTGCGTCGAGGATACAGTACTACAACAACACAAGCTGAGTGCAGCATTGGTAAGATGCACTCCACTGAAAATACCGTGTTACCACAACACAAGCTGAGTGATAGGACTGGTACGCTCCACAGAATAACAACCTCACTAGGAGCTACGCAGTAGATCGCTAGGTCGCGGTGCATAACTCATAAACGGCGGCTCGCAATCTATATGTTCCTCCTGAGGAAAACTGATCGTCTTTATGCGATCTATCATCCCTCACAATTAGTCGATGAGGTCCTGAAGTATCCAGTATGCAGTGGGGGGAAAATAGAAGTGGACCAGAGAACAGAAGAAACACACCAGAGGAAAGGAAATATAGTTGATTTGGTAGGACTCTGAAGCATTTTATGATGAAATGTAACGCCGTTTTCTGGTGCGTGGATACGTTCCGGAATGTTTCTGACTTGTTCAAAACAGATCCTGAGGCCATTTTCGGACTAAGCGTTGCAGGGAACTCTTTGGTGGCACTCTGACACTATTATAATTCCCAGCAAATAAATGACCATACCGTTTCCACGCACTCTGTTGTCACGGAACTTTCTGCAACGAACACCTGCTGCTCCACTGTGAGTAACATCGTCCCCTTTGCATTGATCCACTCACGCTGACACAGCCCTCGCTTCGCTCCGAACCGGTGTGGATCTCGTGGTGGGTGTACATGTGGAGTGCAAAAAAATGGTTCAAATGGCTCTGAGCGCTATGGGACTTAACTTTTGAGGTCATCAGTCCCCTAGAACTTAGAACTACTTAAACCTAACTAACCTAAGCACATCACACACATCCATCCCCGAGGCAGGATTCGAACCTGCGACAGTAGCAGTCACGCGGTTCCGGACGGAGGCGCCTAGAACCTCACGGCCACCGCCTAACCTAAGGACATCACACACATCCACGCCCGAGGCGGGATTCGAACCTGCGAGCGCTGCGGTCGCGCGGTTCCAGACTGTAGCGCCTAGAACGGCACGGCCATTCTGGCCGGCCCATGTGGAGTGCAGTCGCAGGGTGTGTTTATGAGTATACATTCACGTTCAATCGTATCCACTAGTCCGGGTCACTTATATTTGCCCCATCGTGTATTAATGCAGTGGAGCACGTTAATAAAAATAAAGTTTTCCAAAAAACAATATGAATGAGCCGTGTGGTAGCAGCTGTGTGAACCAAGCGAAATACCACGTTAGCGACAGATGTCTCTTCGATAGTCGTCGTTTTTCCATGAAACTCCCTAGACGAAATGACAATGTAGAAATAACACTGTGTACGTTAACACGTGAGGTCCCACTTCTCAACATGTAATCTGTCTTGTTTTCGTCAGTCAGTTTTTGCGTCGTCACTGTGTCTGCGTACTGGGGGGGGGGGGGGGGGGTTCTACCTCCCCGGCTCCTCGGTGCGGCCCTGGTCGCAAATTTGATCGGCGCCCGCGAGCTGCTTGTAAGCCGCTCGGAGCGAAGCATCGTTTTTCCCGTCGAGTCCGTCGTTCCAGCCCTGTTCCTAGAAACTTTGTCGGTGCGTTTCTGATATAATTCTGTAATGGTACATTTGCTTAATAACAAAGCCACAAGATACAATTTCGTGGATGGCAGATAGTGTTTTAAGTCGACGCTCAAACTGGAGCACATGTTGGCAGCGAGTACTCTGGTTTTGTCGGCTGCCACGGAAGTGCGGGCTGATTCCTGGAAGGCGATCCTGGGCCATTAGGCGGACGTGTCGCTCCGCAGGGGTGCACAAACAGGTCGATAGCCGTGCACACACTATCGTCCCCAGCAACGTCCGCCTGACGGTCCCCCCCCCCCTTACCAATACACCCCACCCAGCCAGGCCGCCACTCTCGCCACGCCATCCACAGGCAGTCCACTCGGGACGCCACGGTCGCTAGGTTTTACGACCACTCTGCGCTGCCCTTTTACACTCTCGAACGCTTGACCAACGAATCGACAGGTACTTTCTTCCCGTCCAGCCAAACAACAGCTCCTGTAGAAAATCTTTGAGAAGACATACGAGCTAGTTTTCTGCTGTAAACTACTCGTACGTCTGCTGGAAAGTCTGTCGGGCGTAACACCCTGTTGTCATTGTTACATTATTAAAATTCTTTCTATCCTATTATATGCCTGTTTTTTGCAACTGAATGATGCAGGATCCAATGCCTGACTTTTTGGTCGACGAGTACATCTACACCCGACTACCCACCGTACAGTGCATGGTGGAGGGTACATCGTAACAAAATTATCGATTTTCATTCCTATCGTATATATTTAGTGGGAAAAGGACAATAATAATGTTTATCCGTCTCTCTACGCGTCCTAATGTCTCATTATCTCTACATCAGATGTACACCACTTAATCAAAAGTATCCGGACACCAATCACTGGTCAATAACACGGGATGCATAACCCGTTGAAATTATGACAGCTTGAAATCTGCTAGGAACATTTTCAGTGACAGGATGTCTGTCGAGGAATGGCAGCCCATTCATTAAGAAATGAAACTACGGAAGGTAGTGATACTGAACGCTCGAGTGTGGAGCGAAGTCGACATTCCAGCCCTTCCCAAAGCTGTCTCATTGAGTTGAGGCAGGGAATCTGAGTAAACCAGGCCATTTCAGGGATGTTATTATCCACAAACCACTGCCTCACAGACGCTGTTCAAGACAGGGTGTATTGTCGTGCTGATGCAGACAATCATCGTCCCCGTGCCGTTCCTCTACTGTGCGCTGTACAGAATGCTGTAAAATACACTACTGGCCATTAAAACTGCTACACTACGAAAATCACGTGCTACAGACGTGAAACTTATCCGACAGGAAGAAGATGCTGTGATATGCAAATGATTAGCTTTTCAGAGCATTTACACAAGATTGGCGACACCTACAACGTGCTGACATGAGGAAAGTTTCCAACCGATTTCTCATACACAAACAGCAGTTGTCCGACGTTGCCTGGTGAAACGTTGTTCTGATGCCTCTTGTAAGCGGGAGAAACGCGTATCATCACGTTTCCGACTTTGATAAAAGTTGGATTGTAGCCTATCGCAATTCCGGTTTGTCGTATCGCGACACTGCTGCTCGCGTTCGTGGAGATCCAACGACTGTTAGCAGAATATGGAATCGGAGGGTTCAGGATGGTAATACGGATCGCCGTGCTGGATCCAAACGGCTTCGTATCACTAGCAGTCGAGATGACAGGCATCTTATCCGCATGGCTGTAACGGATCGTGCAGCCACGTCTCGATCCCTGAGTCAACAGATGGGGACGTTTGCAAGACAACAACCATCTGCACGAACAGTTCGACGACGTTTGCAGCAGCATGGACTATCAGCTCGGAGACCATAGCTGCGGTTACCCTTGACGCTGCATCACACACAGGAGCGCCTGCGATGGTGTACTCAACGACGAACCTGGGTGCACGAATGGCAAAACGTCATTTTTTCGGATGAATGCAGGTTCTGTTTACACCATCATGATGGCCGCATCTGTGTTTGGCGACATCGCGCTGAACGCACATTGGAAGCGTGTATTCGTCATCGCCATACTGGCGTATCACCCGGCGTGATGGTATGGGGTTCCTTTGGTTACACGTCTAAGTCACCTCCTGTTCGCAATGACGGCACTTTGAACAGTGGACGTTACATTTCAGATGTGTTACGACCCGTGGCTCTACCCTTCATTCGATCCCTGTGAAACCCTATATTGCAGCAGGATAATGCACGACCGCATGTTGCAGATAGTGTACGGGCCTTTCTGAATACAGAAACCCTGGATACAGAAAATGTTCGACTGCTGCCCTGGGCAGCACATTCGCCAGATCTCTCACCAATTGAAAACGTCTGTCAATAGTGGCCGAGCAACTGGCTCGTCACAATACGTCAGTCTCTACTCTTGATGAACTGTGGTATCGTGTTGAAGCTGCATGGGCAGCTGTACCTGTACGCGCCATCCAAGATCTGTTTGACTCAATGCCCAGGCGTATCAAGGCCGTTATTACGGCCAGAGGTGGTTGTTCTGGGTACTGATTTCTCAGAATCTATGCACCCAAATTGCGTGAAATGTAATCACATGTCAGTTCTGGTATACTATATGTCTCCAATGAATACCTGTTTATCATCCGCATTTCTTCTTGGTGTAGCAGTTTTAACGGCCAATAGTGTATGTTCATATCCTTCCGCATTTTAACGTTTACTTAGCAAAATAAGAGCATCACACCGTAACCACGAAAAAAGTCAACACATAGTGACAACACCTCCTACGTATTTATTATATCCAATTATAAAAATATTTAATATTCGTTTACATATTATTATATATTTTATAATACAATGATTTATTTTAAGCTAAAAACACAAGTAGCTATAATCCTCGGTAAATAAGTATATTAAAATAATTACTTAATAATAATAAAATAAACGTGTAAGTATATATATTTAATTAAATGTAATATATTTATATAAATCATTTATTATATATATATATATATATATATATATATATATATATATATATATATATATATTAAACGAAGAAAATATGCCTAAATCGAAACAAATTAATTCAAAATAACCAAAACAATACACAACCTAATTTCTAAAAAAAAACTTTTAATTTATATATTAAATAAGTGAAGTGCCTGATTAAAAGGGTTACCTTGATAGGGTAAATGAAGTAAATAAAAATTACCTTCATTAAACTAGTTACATAAGCTAATCAAGCTAATGGGTTCATACCCCATTATTAGAGGTATCAATCCCCTTTTTAATGACCATCAACTCTACAAGACTTCTCTTCCTATCAACATTAATGATAGGAACGATGCTGTCCATTTCATCAAATTCCTGATTTGGGGTTTGAATAGGACTTGAGATCAACTTATTTTCATTTACTCCATTTCTAACAAGAAATAAAAATTTAGTGATAATTGAATCATCAACTAAATATTTTATTGTCCAAGCAATAGCATCGACAATGCTATTATTTTCAATTTTGTTGATTCAAATAAAGTACCCAATAGGGTGGGAAACAAAATTTATCCCCTCAATAATAATCAAATCCAGATTATTATTGAAGATTGGAGCTGCACTAGTGCAGTCGTACTTCCACCTCACTACGTTAATTTAAATTACTGGTGTCACTGAGTTGCTGCTTTGCCTGACCGCGAGCGGCGCTAGCAGCGCGTATCAGTATATCCTCTCTCGTAGTATCTTTGCTCGACTGCTATTACTTCCCAGTCGCTGTCTGTCGTAGGCCAGTTCAGGTCGCGAGTTCGGGCTGCCAGTCAGTTGGAACGCGTCTATAGCGCAGTCCGGACCTGCCAGTCGGGGAGTTGCAAGGCGGCACTGGTGCAGTCGGGTTGGAGCTGTGAGGTCTGCGTCGACATGACTCGCTCTACCATTACCCACCACGCATCACTTGAGCCGGGCCACGGTCTCGGTGGATCGTCCTAACGGACGTGTATGGAGCTGTCCGATCGCTACGAGCTTCGTGGCTCATCGAACCAGGACGTCAAAGTTGAGTCGTGTCTTAAGTACACGAGCCACGTCCGTTCATGCTGTGTCGTTCGTTTCGGTGGTTCGCTATTGGTGAGCTTTTCCTGTGAGCAAAACCAAGTGATTATTGCAGTGCAATCGAGCCGCTGTGCGGTGGAATTAACTATATTGGTTCACTACAATTCAAGTGCACCAGCGGAATTTCCTGCCTTGTGGCCGTTAGTGTTCCGGTTACCTGCCCTGGCCACTAAGGTAGTTTTAGAGAGTGTTCTTTCCTCACCTGTTGTCGTTGTTCAACACGTTGTGTAGTTTTGACAGTTAAATACACATTTCATTGTGGATAATCACGTCCATAACTGTTTGGTCTTTGAGTTTTCATGCTCTGATTGGTGGCTAGCAAATCGTTTGGTCGGTCGGTCTGAGACTGTCTCTTGGTTGGGTTACCGACGGATCAAGTGTAGTTGGGCCCACTACCTGCCTCACCTACGTGAACGTTAATGTTTCGAGGGCCGCCCCCCCCCCCCCCCCCCCCCCTGTCTAACCTGAGGGCGTCTCGGTGCCGTTGTCTATACTGTCCTTTTCATGAGTGTTTAATGGTCAGTTGGTAATCTCTTATAGCCAATGCTACAGCCCATATGAGTAAGTTTGAATTCTGGCAAGTGGATATTTTACTGAGAGTTACTGTTGTTGTACTATCTTTTCATTTACTGCGCTGTCAGCCACTTAAAACTTAAAGGTTTAAGGTATTTTGAATTTTTGGAAAATCAATTGTTGGCCTTCAGCCGCTTAAAACCGTATTCTTACATTTAGTTATTGTCGTTAAGTTGCTTTTTCATTTAGTGTACTTTTGGCCACTTAAAACTTAAAGATTAATGTATATTTGAATTTTTGGAAAATCAGCTGTGGACCTTCAGCCGCTTAAAGCCTTATTCTCAAAATTTCCCCTTAAGCGAAAACATTGTGGCCATCTGCCTTAAAAGATTATGGCAATATATTTTAAAATTTTGAAATTTAATTGTGGCCTTCAGTCGTTTGTATTGCACCTTGTATATGTTTGTTCTATCCACTTTTGCCTTGAGGCTTTCAGCCTAGCTGTGATATATATATATATATATATATATATATATATATATATATATATATATATATTAATTATTTTATTTGCAATTTTAACTGCGTGACTTCAGTCACTTGAAATTTATCTTGTTGATTTTCAAGATTTCTTATTTGGAGACATTCAACCGTGAAAGAATTGGATTTTAAAACTCGTAGCTGTAAAGGTTCGGCTATGTGCCATTTTGGTTTAATTGTGTTATTAAATTACAATAAATTACAATGATGTGAAACTGACCGCCATCTTATCGGCCTTTCCGCAATCCTAATCACCTGTTCTCCCCTGTGAATTTAGCGGACGTATCTACCTGTGAAGGCCTTGAGAGGGCATGTATCGTCGTCAAAGAAGTGACACGTCTCATGAGGCAGCCGCTGAAGAAGCACCGGAGTCCTTTGTGGCTACGCTTCATCAAGAAACCATCCATAAAAACCACGCCTTAGAAAATGGCCTTCGAGTTATATATCAGAGTCTCACGGTCATCAGACTTGTCTTTGGGACAGCATCACGAGCTACAAAGTTCAAAATGGCAGACAATACTTTGAATACATACGATTTCCGAAAGCTGTCTAAAGCGTAGGATTCAATGTCCCGCAAATGTATCACTTACAGTGAATTTTTACGAGGAAGCTTTTGCTGACGTGCTGATGAGTAGGCTGCAGAGACGTCTTGAACGGTACGGCGGTAACAAGCAAGATAATACGCTGAAGAGCCAAAGGAACTCGTACACCTGCCTAATATCATGTAGGTCCCCCGCGGGCATGCAGAAGTGTCGCAACGCGATGTGACATGTACTCAACTAATGTGTGAAGCAGTGATGTAGGGAACTGACACCATGAATCCTGCAGGGCTGTCCATAAATCTGTAAGAGTACCAGGGGTGGAGATCTCTTCTGAAGAGCGCGTTGCAAGGCATCCCAGATATGCTAAATTACGTTCATGTCTGTGGAGTTTGGTGTCCAGTGGAAGTGTTTAAACTCAGAAGCGTGTTCCTGGAGCCACTCTGTAGCAATTGTGGGCGTGTGGGGTGTCGCATTGTCCTACTGGAATTGCCCAATTTCTTCTGCCTGCACAATGGACATGAATGGATGCAGGTGATTAAACAGGATGGTTACGTACGTGTCACGGGTCCTGTATCACTCCAATTGCACATGCCTTACACCATTACAGAGCCTCTACCATCTTGAACAGTCCCCTGCTAATATGCAGAGTTCATGGATTCATGAGGTTGTCTCCATACCCGCAGATGTTCATCCACTCTATACAATTTGAAATGAGATTCATCCGACCAGGCAACATGATTCCGGTCATCAACAGTCCAATGTCGGTGTTGACGGGCCCAGGCGAGGCGTTATGCTTTGTGTCGTGCAGTCATCAAGGGTACACGAGTGGGTCTTCGGCTCCGAAAGCTCATATCGATGATGTTGCACTTCTGTCACGTTGAGCGATTCTCTTTAGTCGTTGTTGGTCCTGTTAATGCAGAATCTTTTTTTCCAGCCGCAGCGATGTCGGACATTTGATGTCTTCCTGATATTCACGGTACACTCGTGAAATTGTCGTATGAAAAAATGCCAACTTCATCGCTACTTCGGAGATGCTGTTTTCAGTCGCTCGCGCGCCGACTATACATCACGTTCAAACTCACTAAAATCTTGAAAACCTGCTATTGTAGCAGCAGTAACCGATCTAACAACTGTGCCAGACACTTTTTATCTTACATAGGCGTTGTCGACCGCAGCGCAGTATTCTGGCTGTTTACGTATCTCTGTATTTGAATACAAATGCTCATACCAGTTTCTTTGGCGCTTCAGTGTGCAATCTGCATTCGTGAAACAGTGGATTGATATTCGGAAAGTTGTCGATTAAAACTGAGAAAAGCGAGATATAGATTTTACACGATTTTCTGAAATGTAGGGGAAAACACGGATTGGAATACAACCAATAAGTAACTGAGTGTATCATAAACACAAGTAACTCAAGACTGCGGGTGTAAGTGCTACTCTGAGTAGAAGAAGTTGGAACAGGGGAGGAATTCGTGATGAACTGCGTCAAACCAATTAGAAGCCTAATAGAAAAAAAGGCACATTCATCACGCATGTAACCTACCTCTAACGATGTGCTACACCTCAGTGTTTGTGCGGAGAAAAACTTACAGAAAAAGAGATCAAGAACAATAGCCTACAGTACAGGCGAAATATACTTGTTCAGCATCGCCAACTTTCAGAAACAAAACGTTAAATTTTAGAGTAGTAAGGTATAAAAGCTTCCATGCCAATTCTTATTTGACTCATATTTGCACTTACATTTAATGCATGACAGTCTTAACTGATATATGCCAGTATAGTCACTGTGGTTGATCAAACATTCGTCCGATCAGGACATTAATAAAGAAGTTCGAGCATAAATAAAGCTGTCTCTGAATTCTCTACGGTGCCTTAACGAATGTCGTTTTGACAGCATATCGCCTATCACGTGAGCGGTTTCTCCTGTTATCTGAAAAAGTGGAATGTTGCATTCTAGTGGGTTCACTGATCTTCTGTTTAAACTCAATCGACTTGCCAGTGCCAAACTCCAATTCAGTGAAGAATTGTCAATCTTGGCGACAGGGCAAGGACGGAAAGTTTCTTCTGGGGACCTACAAACCATAACTTCATATTACAAGAATTGGTGACTACGTCCAATGCTCTCTATGAAGGAAGCATTGGCGTTGCACTTCAATAAAAGAATAGCATGAACATGAAATTTTACCAGCGAGGGATTGAACTATACAAAACAGACAGAGATTTGCATTAAATCGTTAGAGGAAAGAGTTAGAACCTCTCTTGCCACAACATCATATGGTGAATAACACCAACATGAAGATTATGCATTTACTCTCTACACTAAAAGTAGTCCTAATCTTCACTGTTGCTGAATAATGTGCTTCAGTCTGCTAATATAACTTCCATATAAAAAAGACTGGCACATTCATTAATGCTACATCTAGGCACACTGATAGTATTTCCTATTCTATGGTGGATACTACCAGTATTTCCAGAATGAAAATTTCATTCTACAGCGGGGTGTGACCTGATATGAAGCTTCCTGGCAGATGGAAACTGTGTGCGAGACGGAGACTCGAACTCAGAACCTTTACCTTTCGTGGGCAAGTGCTCTACTAAGTCCCGAGTTCGAGTCTCGGTCCGGCACACAGTTTTAATCTGCCAGGAAGTTTCACCATCAGTATTATCAGTAATATGCCGACTGCAACATATGCAACAAACAGTAACATAACAAGAACTGAAGAAACCACACCACAAAAGGTCTCCTGATTCATGTGGTTGTAGAGGACGTTTCTAGAAGCTGGAAGAGTGTGACAGATAATTTAAACTTCAAGACAGAATAGCATCAGATATGGGAATCAACCACAAATCAGTTACGAAGATGTGACACGTTCCTTAGCTGTAGTAGAGGGGTTCACGTAGAAGAGGAGTATATGGGCTAAGCTGAAGTTCTTGATGACTGGCCGTAACGTACGCAAAACTCACGCCTGACAGCAGTTTGTGGCAACAAAACGTCGAATAGGTCATTTAACATACGTTGCACGCCTGGCATAAGCTTACGTAGATCTCTGATCAAAGCATACTTGTTGTCATACGTTCGTACATTTTATATTTTACTAGGAAAGAACGTAGAAAATAAGGTGGACCGATAACGTAAGGAATAAGGAGAATCTCCGCAGAATCGGTGAGGAAAGGAAAATACGGAAAACACTGACATGAAAGAAGGATGCGATGACAGGATATCTGCTGAGACATCACCGTGCAACTTGCATGGAACTAGAGAGAGCTGCAGGGGGTAAAAAGGGTAGCGGAAGACAGAGGTTGGAGTACAAACATCAAATAGTTGAGAACGTAGGTTGCAAGTGCCAGCCGGCCGCGGTGGTCTAGCGGTTCTAGGCGCTCAGTCAGGAACCGCGTGGCTGCTACAGTCGCAGGTTCGAATCCTGCCTCGGGCATGGATGTGTGTGATGTCCTTAGGTTAGTTAGGTTTAAGTAGTTCTAAGTTCTAGGGGACTTATGACCACAGATGTTGAGTCCCATAGTGCTCAGAGCCATTTGAACCATTTGCAAGTGCTACTCTGAGATGGAGACGTTGGCACAGGCAAGGAATTCGTAGTATGCCGCATCAGACTAGTCAGAAGACTGATGAAAAAAAAGGTTTGTTTTATTTTATAATTTTTTGCCGTACAATTAATTATCAATGTACAAAAATTACTATGTGACAGCTGCACATGCGAATTGAGCTTACGGTGCGAGGTGGTGGATCATGCACCAGTTAGACTGGACCAATGAGTGATCTAAATCTGTTCAGACCACGAGCCTTGTGCTCCGTTGCATGCCACGCATTACATCAAGGGGTCACTGGACGTTGACGACCCACCTAACATGCTAATGATCCCCTCTTGCCCTCAGTACAGCAGCTGTGCGACGCCGCATTAATTAAACAAGGTAATCAGAAGGCTTACCAACAGAATTGCCTCTTACGCTACCTGTAACGTATTTAATGAGGCGGTGACGAACCGAGCCGTCTGATGTTGCAGCTGATACGAGGTCAGTCTGGAAACCGATCCACGAGATGGAAGCTGATATTCAATTTTTCAAGGGACTATACCGACATTCTCCTTCCGTTAGTTAGCGAAGGCGACAGAAAACCGAACGCTGGATGGCCAAATAGACGTCTTAAAATCACCCCTTCTACATACGTACCCAGTGTCTCAACGACTCTAATGGCGTGGTTTTTTATTTCTTGCACTAATCATCGAAATTCTTATTATTGTTGTTGTTGTTCTCCATGAATTGTAAGAACAGTTCTCTGATACGATATAGCAATGCCTGTGTTATTCCGAATCAAGATGCAATATATTGTCTACAGAGACTACGACGACTACAGCAGTTAGGAAATACATGAAATGTATTCGCAATTGCGAATATAGGCAACCATCAGCTGTACAGCGAAATGACAATGAAAATTTTTGCCCTACCGGGACTCGAACCCGATTTCCCGCTATCGCGAGCGGTCACCTTGCCATTTGCCTATCCGAGAACAACTCAGTGTACCCCAAATTCCACACGTCTTCAGCTCTGTCTCTACAACTTCTACTCATACACCCGTTACGTATATTCCCGTACAGAGGCGACATTTCACTTGAAAGTCGCTTTCCTGATGTTGACAGATAAATACGATGTTGTCCGCGCCTGGTAGCTGAGTGGTCAGCGCGACGGATGTCATACCTAACGGCCCGGGTTCGATTCCCGGTTGGGTCGGAGATTTTCTCAGCTCAGGGACTGGGTGTTGTGTTGTCCTTATCATCGTCATTTCATCTGTATCGACACGCAAGTCGCCGAAGTGGCGTGCACCAGGCGAACGGTCTAGCCGACGGGAGGCCCTAGTCACATGGCATTTCCAATACGATATTGTAGTACGAGTGTTGTTACGACGCAATGAAGTGCATTTCATGCATTTCGTAATGGCTGTAGTCACCGAAGTACCTGATCCTTCGGACATGCATGTATGCCGGGTAAGCGACTTTCAAGTTAAATGTCTCCCCTGCACGGGAATATACATAATGGATGTATGAATAGAGGCGACATAAAGTTGACAAAATATGAAATTGTTAGTCTGGCCGTGAATCGTGCGCCTATAACCTAAAACTAAGGCGACCGCTCACTGTAAGCGGGAAATCCGTCTTCGGGTCCCAGTCAGGCACAAATTTTCATTGTCGTATTTCCGTTATACAGCTAACGGAGGTCCATGTTCATAACTGCGAATGCATTTCAGCTAGTTCTATTCTACTGCCATGGGTAAGTATAAATTTATGATAGCTCAAATTGTTACAAGAAGTGAAACGCATTATTCGTATTTGTTACATTCTACACATTACTTTTAGGTCTAAAAATTCCCTGATACCTGTTGTCATCCAAAGATTGGTTGATTATTTCCTTACTAGTAGTAAGTTTTTGAAAAACTGTTTTTGACAATTGATAATTTTTTTTAAAATATGTTGTACTTAGTGTTTAGGATCGTCGCTACCATTAGGCTGGTAAACATCCTGTAAATCTAAAAATTATTTTATAATTAATGAGCCTCAGTATTTTCTCAATTATCTCTTAATTATACATCTAAAGGCCTTACTTGACGAAGCTGCTTGTAATGATCTGGTAATTCTTTTACCACAGGAAATTATTACACACCGATAAACTAAAACATAACAAGCAACTGCGGATCGAGAAATTCAGTAGTGACTCGGGCATATGGAACGGTAAGTGGAGCAGAGACGAATGGAAATTGGTTCTGGAGACGAATTTCTCTCCCCCTTTTCTCTATTTTTTTTTCGGAATCATTAGATTTCTGACGGGTTCGATGTAGCCCACCACCACTTCCTCTTTTGTTCCAAACTCTTCATCTCAGAGCGACACTTTCACCCTACGTGCTCAGTTATTTGTTGGATGTACTCCATATCTGTCTTTCCCTTTAATGCTACATGATTTATTGCCTAAGATATGTCTTATAATCCAGTCTCTCATTCTCCTGCCTTTCTTCGCCGGTTCTGAAGATAACTTCATTATTCCTTATCAGTCCACCTAATTTCTAACGCCTCTTCTTTTCCGGTTTTTCCAAACTCCATTATTCAGTACCTTAAATAGAATGATATGTTCCAAAGGTTCATTCTCAGAAATCTCTTTTTAAGAATATTGGCCGATCTTCGACACTAGCAGACTTCTCTTGGCCAGGAATGCATTCCTTGCCAGTGCAGATCTGCTTTTTACGTCCACCTTGCTTCGTCCGTCATACGTGCCGGAAATGGGGATATCCACTGACACATGCAACTTTCACACAATGCAGACAGCTATGAGCATCTCCGCGGGACGGGCATCTTGATAAAGGCAAGGCTCATTCACTGTTCGCGTGCCACAGTCATGAACATGATCAACAACGGTGAAACCATGAGTAGGCGACAAAGTGTTCGGCGACCTCGGCTCATCACAGATAGCGAAAGCATTTTCCAGCATGACAACTATTCGTGTCGCAAAGCTAGAATCGTGATACAGCGGTTTGAAGAGCATTGAGGAGAACCACTTTGAGGTCTTCGTCACATAATTCATCTCAACCAAATCCGACAGTACACAACAGAAAAGCTGTCGGGCGCTAGCTCCACACGAACAAACAACCGGTCCTTAATTGTGTGACCCATGCCGAGACACTTGGTTCGACATACCTGTGGAAACCTACCAAGTATTTGTCGCATCTATGCCACACATAGTAGCTGCTGTAGTACGCTCAAAGCTGGAGCAACACGCTTTTAAGCAGGATGACACGATGTTTTGGCTTGTCAATGTAAATAACCTGTTTAACTTCAACTTGATTTATATCAATATCATATGGCAGTGTGTTACTATCTTGAAATTCCCTGACAGGAAGGTACACGATTGACACGAAAATGTAGATCACTAACATCATCTTTAGTTCACTATTTCTTTCACGTGAACGCAGTTTGCATGGTATCCACACTGATCAATAAGCCTCACAGCAGACAATGTAATGCAATTGATATGGTGTGAAAATTTTTCATAAAGGGTTTCCAAAAACCCTGTAGGGGTCTTTTCTGTAACATCTAAGGCTGCATTTACTAAATTTACTCATAAATAGATAATTCTATAAAATGATCTACGTCTACATCTGCATCTACATCTTTGTCTACATACATACACCGCAAGCCACTGAATGGTACATAGCGGAGGGTACCTTGTAACACTACTACACTAATGGCCATTTAAATTGCCACACCAAGAAGAAATGCAGATGATAAACGGGTATTCATTGAACAAATATATTATACTAGAACTGACATGTGATTACATTTTCACGCAGTTTGGGTGCATAGATCCTGCGAAGTCAGTACCCAGAACAACCACCTCTGGCCATAGTAACGGCCTTGATACGCCTCGGCATTGAGTCAAACAGAGCTTGGATGGCGTGTACAGGTACAGCTGCTCATGCAGCTTCAACACGATACCACAGTTCATCAAGAGTAGTGACTGGCGTATTGTGACGAGCCAGTTGCTCGGCCACCATTGACCAGACGTTTTCAGTTGGTGAGAGATCTGAAGAATGTGCTGGCCAGGGCAGCAGTCGAACATTTTCTGTATCCAGAAAGGCCCGTACAGGACCTGCATTATTCTGCTGAAATGTAGGGTTTCGCAGGGATCGAATGAAGGGTAGAGCCACGGGTCGTAACACATCTGAAATGTAGCGTCCACTGTTCAAAGTGCCGTCAATGCGAACAAGGGGTGACAGAGACGTGTAACCAACGCCACCCTATACCATCACGCCGGGTGATACGCCAGTATGGCGATGACGAATACACGCTTCCAAATTGCGTTCACCGTCATGTCGCCAAACACGGATGCGACCATCACGATGCTGTAAACAGAACCTGGATTCATCCGAAAAAATGACGTTTTGCCGTTCGTGCACCCAGGTTCGTCGTTGAGTACACCATCGCAGGCGCTCCTGTGTGTGGTGCAGCGTCAAGGGTAACCGCAGCCATGCTGCTGCAAACGTCGTCGAACTGTTCGTGCAGATGGTTGTTGTTTGCAAACGTCCCCATCTTTTGACTAAGGGATCGAGACGAGGCTGCACGATCCGTTACAGCCATGCGGATAAGATGCCTCTCATCACGACTGCTAGAGATACGAGGCCTTTGGGATGTAGCACGGCGTTCCGTTTTACCTTCCTGAACCCACCGATTCCATATTCTGCTAACGGTCATTGGATCTCGACCAACGCGTGCAGCAGTGTCGCGATAAGCTACAATCCGACCTTTATCAAAGTCGGAAACGTGATGGTACGCATTTCTCCTCCTTACATGAGGCATCAAAACAACGTTTCACCAGGCAACCCCGGTCAACTGCTGTTTGTGTATGAGAACTCGGTTGAAATCTTTCTTCATATCAGCCGTTGTAGGTGTCGCCACTGGCGCCAACCTTGTGTGAATGCTCTGAAAAGCTAATCATTTGAATATCACAGCATCTTCTTCCTGTCGGTTAAATTTCGCGTCTTAGCACGTCGTCTTCGTGGTGTAGCAATTTTAATGGCCAGTAGTGTATTTATTTCCTTTCCTGTTCCACGTGCAAATAGAGTGAGGGAAAAATAACTGCCTAAATTCCCCCACAGGACCCCTAATTTTTCCACTCTTGTCCTCGTGCTCCTGTGCATTGCCGGCAATATTATCGTTCACCGGTCAACTTCAAATGTTGCTTCCTCAAATTTTCTCAGTTTTTGGGAAATGTCATATTGCCGCTTTGAGTCACAGGTAAAGTTCTTTATTCAGCCGTCTGACCACCATCAAGTTCATAAAACCGTTCATACCATCATTGAGGGCGAAATATAAAATCACTATCGTCAGACGATAAACCATGAATTGTATACTGTCATCATAATGTACTATAAATTTCATCATCAATATGTAAAAACAGTGCCACATAGTGTACGCATTCATGTTTTAACTGTAAACGGAGTTAACGCTGGGAATAGATACATACCATTCTCTATGTACGAGGGTCAGTCAAATGAAAACCTTAAATAGTTTTTTAAATATTATTTATTGTGCAGAAGTGGTACAAAGCTGTATCACTTTTCAACATAATCTCCACCACCTTCAATGCAAGTGCTCCAACGCTTAGAAAGTGCATAAATTCCTTTAGAAACAAATTATTTTGGTAGTTCGCGCAACCACTCATGCACTGTGTGGCGTATCTCTTCATCAGAACGGAACTTCTTTGCTCCCATTGCGTCCTTGAGTGGTCCAAACATTTGGTAATCACTTGGGGCAAGGTCTGGTGAGTATGGTGGATGAGGAAGGCAGTCAAAATGCAGGTCTGTGATTGTTGCAACTGTTGTACGGGCAGTGTGGGGCCTTGCATTGTCATGTTGCAAAAGGACACCTGCTGACAGCAATCCACGACGCTTTGATTTGATTGCAGGCGCAGATGACTGTTCGAGTGAAGTTGAGGTACTCCCAAGACCACAGAGATTCCCAGATCTGTCCCCGGCAGAACATGTGTGAAACCAGCGTGGACGTCAACCCCGTCCCAGAGCCAGTGCCCTGGATACCACTTACCATTTACAACGGCTGTGAGCCAGCTTGCCTCGTGAGAAGATTCGACGGCTTTATGGCAGACTTTATAGCTGAATCAGTGCTTGCGTCCAGGCCAGAGGACGTACAACGTCATACTGATAAGTGCGAGGCCTACGCGAAAGGAAGGCCGTGGCGCATACGTCACACCATGCGACACGGTAGGTATTACGAGTGCAATCAACCGTCTCCGGCGGGTATCGAGTAAATATTTCAAACGAGTTTAATAATTCTTGACAGTGTTTGAATGCATTCAAATTCTCGATGGCACACGACAAAATTAACACCTTTAATGGGGACCATTTCAATTAAATATTGATTTCACGCTGACTCTGGACGGAGCCGAGGGTTCGGGAAGTCTGACGGACAAGCTGTCCAGTGTGACGTCACTCGTTCGTTGCGGGGCCAGCATATCTTGTTGGCCTCGGATAAGTCGGCTTATAATGCCATGTTCTTCGTCAATCTGACTCAGTTTTGTAATCATTGCGATAATATCACATATCCTCTCAACCAGTGAAGTTTCATTTTATGAAAGAACAAACAGTCTTGGTTGCAAAACTGGATTTTGTATGTTTGGTATCCTCCAATGACGCGTTTCACCTTATACACTGCATATTTAGATTGGCCTACGAGAAAAAATGCAATTGTAAAATATGTTGTTAAAGGCATAGGATGCCACGCATACGGATGTCCTAGCAGGAAACCACCGTCGTCAGAATTTAAAACAAAAGTGATATCTCACCATGGCGGTTTTTTGGTGGGCCATTCGTATGCGCGGCATTCTATGTGCTTAACACCATATTTCGCCGTTTGTATTTTTTTGTCGTAGACCAAGCTGAAGATGCCTTGCGTAAGGCAAAACGCATAATCGAGGATTGAAAAAAACCAAATTTCCAACCAGTACTGTTTGTTCTTTTATATTGTTACCACTGCTTGCTGTACTACACCGCGAAGGATTGGTGAAAGTTCTAAGTTGTTTTGTTTCCCCCTCCGACTCCAGTTCACTATTTCTTTTGCAGGCAGTGTTAATATTTCTGTTTTTCAAATGTACATCCTTTTAGTATGGATTGCTCCGTGATCATCCATATTGTATTTCCGTATCTTTACAATGGCCTTGTGGCCAATGATATTAAAATTTTCTAGTTCTGTGGTTATGCAATGTTCATATAGGCAAAATATATCTTTTTTCTATAATTTTCGAAATATTCGGAATAACATAACGTGTCATTTTCACTCGGATAATATTCTTGGGAAGCAAGTCGTTTCTTCTACTTTTATTTGCTAAACTGAGAATTTATATCAGTTTGTATTAATTGAAGAAAATAATCTCTATTTGAATTCACTGTATAAAATATATTTTCCTGGCCGCAGTACCACAAGCAACTTGGTTCAGCAGGATGCTTGCCTCTCTTAAACTTCCTTATACGGTAGTCCCATACGGGACCGTGAGCATGATTGGAGCGCAGAAAATTTTTATTTTTATCAGAGGAACACTTTTATTGACCCATAACATTACAGTATAGTACAGTACAACTTTAATTTTCAGTTGGATATACTGTCTCAAATGTTGTTCCATGTTAAAACAGTAACGAACCAAAAAAAAAGATTTACACACTAAAAAATCTTACATGAAATTTTAATATAAAGTAGTGGCTGTACTGTAAAATAAGTCTGTATCGAACAGTAAGATACTTTTACTGGGAGTGAAAGTTTAACATCGGCACATACTTTGTTACAGTAGTGTATTGACGCGCAAGGTGGTCAGATAATTCTGCTTCCGTTGTGCAGTGAACATGAGCTGTACTGATTTACGTCACTGCGCTCAACGTCCGGTTCTCAACGTCACATATTTAGCTTTAGTTGATGGCACAATTCATTTTTACGCACTTTAATACCTAAGAAGAACACTGTCATTATTTTATAAAACAAACGCATGCACAGTAACACTTAGAGAAAAGTTATTTCATACTAAGACTGATCGAACTATCGCGCATAGCAACCGTCGCCTGATCTCAGATCCATATCGCAGACGATGAGACATCGAGAAGTCCAGACATGTAGTAGTTGCCGGTGTACGTAAACAAACACCAGAACTGTATCATCGGACTAAGCGGAGAGTCGGACTATCCGAGGTCGAATTAGCAAGGTTCTACTGTAATTTAACTTGTCATTCCTTTCCTATTCAAACGCAGACCATGAGAATCAGATCCTAGTTTCTCTATTTCATCTCCTGTGGCATAAGATCTCTCAGCTGTCTATGTTCACTCACCCTACAGCATATTTAAAGAATGACTTACCAAGGTGCCACGAAACCTCCACAAATCTCACATTTAAGTTTTCGATAACACGTCCTACTTAGTATAGGTCACGCCTGTTTTCTGTTACACGGGACAACGTGTAGCAGCAGGTCTCCGCTACGTACATGGCCTCTCCATGGATTTAAAAAAAAAAAAAAAAAAAAAAAAAATTCACATTCCAGCCCTCTTATTTTTTTGTCCTGGCTTAACATTTAAAGCAATTTTCTGCATCTGTACGGAAAATCTGCTCGCCAGCGAAGCAAGACTGCCCCTGCACAATCGTGCTCCATCCACATAATTCAAATTTTTCGAGTCCTAAGGCCGCTTGAGCCGCGCAGTTCGATATCTAGAGACTCGCGCAGCTGCTGAGGGGATTCCGCGGCACGCACCTCCACCTCTCCACTTGCACGCTCGCTGAGCCGGAAGGCCGCCATGAAATATTCGCCACGCCTCGTCAGGTCGGGCCGATCAGAGGTGGACGCGCAGCTGCGCCCTCTCCCACCTTTGTTTTCCTGTACCCCGTGCTACTGAGGCGAAAAAACGCTGGATATCACCAAAATTACTGCACTGAGCAGCTCATCTTTCAGTTCCATATGTTGAGGGCAAGCGTGTCTCCATTCCTGTGGCAAACAGAGCACAATCGTGACAATTATTACTCCCCAGTGGATAACAGTACTGACAAATGGAAAGAAAAAATTACCAAGTAAGAAACCGAAAAGAAATACCGCTTATTAAGGGCTAGTCATACAGCTGCAATTGCCACAGTTATGCTGGACGAAATTACACTCACCGGTAGAATGACAAGTTTGCTCCAAGAGGACACTGAGCCGAACTGTAACACATAAATTACTAGTTCACTTTATTATAATACGGGGATGAAGATTTACTAAACTTTGTACAATCCATTTCCACAGGCTTGTTCTGAATACTTACAACTGTCTCTAAATATTCAAGTATCACTGGGTGCAGACAAATTTGCAAAACTTTTCACTAGATGTATAACTGACGTATTGTTCACATTAAGTTCTGCCTAAGACATTTAATACACTGGCGGCCTGTCTAAGACGATCCTGTAGTCTTCATCGGTGACTGCGAACTGGTGCGATCGCTCCTCTACTCAGCCGTAAGCAGACGATCGATGCCGGCCGAGGTGGCCGAGCTGTTCTCGGCGCTACAGTCTGGAACCGTGCGACCGCTACGGTCACAGGTTCGAATCCTGCCTCGGGCATGGATGTGTGTGATGACCTTAGGTTAGGTTTAAGTAGCTCTTCTAGGGGACTGATGACCTTAGAAGTTAAGTCCCATAGTGCTCAGAGCCTTTTGAACCAATTTTAGACCATCGATTGCAGTAGCGTGGCGAAGCTCTAGGAGGCGTGGTTACGCCGGCCTTTCTCTACGGGTGTGGAGCATGCAGCAACTATACTCTTCTGTACTATACTCTTGCGACTACCAACCTCGGATTCACACCCCACTCTTTGGACGATGCCATAGCCACCCCAAAGCAATGAAGTTGCAATGGTATTTGTCCTGCTTCGCATATTCAGCATTCAATGTAACACATTACTCTCATCGAATAATACTGAGAATGTTGTGCAGCAGTTGCCAAGTGTGTGATATACGGGGGTTGTACAAATAAACTACCGGAAAAAAGTGCAGCCTTTTGAAGGTTTCCAATTTACTCAAGATCTGTTGTTGCAAAGTGCATGTGGCGCACATGAAATGATTACATTTACATGTCAATAGCAGAAGCGATTCTCAGGTACCAGGTGCTGATCCATGGTAAACATCTATAGCAGTACGTGGTGTAGCCTCCATGAGCACCAATGCAGGCACTGACTCCGGCATCCAGTCGACCGTACAGAAGGCAAATACTGGTACAGAAGGCGAATACTGTCCTGGGGTACGTTATGCCACATGTAGTTCTGTAAGAGTTGTGGACTCACGAGTCGCACGACTCACTTCTCGTCCCATCATATCTCACACATGCTCAATTGGTGACAAATCTGGAGTTCGTGCTGGTCAGGGAAGGTGCTGCACGTCTTGCAGAGCATGTTGAGTTTCACGGGCTGTTTGTGGGCGAGCATTATCCTGGTGTAACAACACATCACTTTTATGAAGTTCTGCAGGGTTTCGTGACCGTTGTCACTGAAGTTAAAATCTTCTGCGTTATTAGGTCGCTTCATATTTCTACTAACATGATAGACGTTTCGACCCCTCTGCTGGGATCTTCCTCAGGATTTTATGGTGTCCACTACTGCTGTTCTAGCATTAGTAGTGGACACCATAAGATCCTGAGGAAGATCCCAGCAGAGAGGTCGAAACGTCGATTATTTTAGTAGAAATATGATGCTGCGTAAAAACCCAGCTGATTTTAACTACATCACTTTTTTGTTGGAAGAAAGTGAAAAGACGGGTCTAGCAACATTATGTATGTAGCGATCGGTGGTTAGCGTCCCTTCGAGAAACATCAGAGGTGAAGGAGAATTGTAGCTTATCTCACAACAGGCCATAAGGCCTGGACTGGGGCCGACGCGTTTTGGTTGAATACACTGTTACGAAACAGCATTCATCAGGTCTACGCCGTACGCACCTGCCACCCGCTTTGGCCGAGCGGTTCTCGGCGCTTCAATCTCTAACCGCACTGCCGCTACGGTCTTAGTTTCTAATCCTCGGGCATTTGATGTGTGTGATGTACTTATGATAGGTTTAAGTAGTTCTAACTGTAGGGGACTGATGATCTCAGATGTTAAGTCCCATAGTGTTTGGAGCCATTTGAACGGTACGTGCCAAAGACCACTACTTGCATACTGACTCTACCTGCCTTCACAGCTGAAGACCACTGCGCGCCATTCCATCTTCCGACTGATCCTCTGACGGCACAAGCCGAGCCGTGCACGTTGATGCTGTGGCGTGAGTGGAAGACGGGCCAGAGGTGTGCCTGCCTATAGTCCCACTGCCATAACTAGTTCGCAACAGTTCATGCTGACACGTCTGGGCTCCCAAGCCCTCCTATCTGTACTGTGGTAGCTGTACGATCTGCCACTGTTGTCCTTGCAATACGACGACCTTGGCGGGCATCTCTGCTGCGTGAATGTCCAGAACCTCGTCTACGGGTATGAGAATGTTTCACGTAAGCACCAATACCATCGTCGCTGCACAGGTGACGGAGCACGGGCAACGTGTGTGGCAATTCTCTGAAAGGAGCATCTCACCACTCGGAAGGCCACAATTTGACTCCTTTCAAACTCGCTCAGTTGGCTGCAGGAAGCAGGAGTGCGTCTGCGACACGGTTGCCTGCTTGCTTCACACATCTGCATCACAATGAGCCTTCTGGCTGTGAGTGTTTCCTGCTAGAGGGCAGACACATGTAGACAGTAGCTATGCCACTATGCTATCTGTTGGCGGACGACGTCGAAACTATTAACATCTTGAAAGACATCATGTTCAACTTTTTATTTCCACTGTTGTAATTTCGGCCTTAGTCCATTATCACGTCCAGATGTTTTGGCTTTAAGCCATGTCTACTTTATATAAGCTGACACATTTATATGTAGTTGTCATTTGCTGTTATAAACGCTGCTAAGTAGTGCGAGCACACATGTCCATGTATCGTAAAACAGCACATGTTCGTTCCACCATCACTATGTATATAACAGAAAATGACATTATCACTAGTGATGCTGGAACCAACATATGTATGCACAGACTGTGCTGTCTTACGATACATGGACATGTGTGCTCGCACTACTTAGCAGCAAATAAAACGTCGTGTCACTAGGGTCTCCAGTCGGGTAGATCGTTCACCGGGTGCAAGTCTTTCGATTTGACGCCACTTCGGCGACTTCCGGGTCGACGGGGATGAAATAATGATGATTAGGACAACACAACACCCAGTCTGTGAGCGGAGAAAATCTCCGACCCAGCCGGGAATCGAACCCGGGCCCTTAGGATTGACATTCTGTCCCCTTGAGCGCTCAGCTACCGGGGCGAACTGTAACAGCAAATGACAACGACATATAAATGTGTCGGCTTGTATAAAGTAGACATCGCTTAAAGCCAAAACGTCTCCACTTGATAATAGCCTAAGGCCGAAACTGCAATAGTGAAATAAAAAGTTTAACAGTCACTGGCGTAAACATGATCTCTTTCAACAAATTTCTCATGATTGTGAATCCCAGTTATGAACAGTTAATTAAACTATTATCATTACATCTACTAGTCCCTTGCTGGCATATGCTGTCATCGGAGCAAAATCGACGTCATCTTTCCAGGTGTGCTATATTTTTCCGTTACTGTGTACAGAAATACCGCAATAAATGCATGCTTGAATATAAATGCAGATGCCAGCAAGCCTACTGGTTACGCAGTTTTATTTGACCACGAACAGCACCTGTGCAGTATCTCCAATACGTTACAGATGTCAGTCACGATCGGAACATCGTGCTGTGTAGTTGCGACTGCATTATGTCCCAACTCAGTTAATACGAAATTGAGGACAGAGGGAAAAGGAAAAATGTTATCTTCTAAGTCACAACGCGGACGAAAGTGTGTGTAGAGCGACCGTGTCGGACGGTCATTGAACAGGGTTGTGACGAAAAACAAGCGCTAAACAGCTGTAAAAGTCGCTGTGGAAGTGAACGTCGCATTCGCGAACACTGTCAGCACCAAAATAACACGAAGGGAGCTCCATAAGCAAAAATTAACGAGGTGAGCTGGAATTCCAAAACCACTGATCAGTGATGGAAATGCCCATAACAGAAAAACATCGTGCCGAAGCCGTAAACCTTGGCTCTCGAGCAATGGAAGAAAATGATTTGGTCGCACGAGTCTTGTTTCACACTGGTTCCCACTTTCAGCCGAATTTATTAGACGACCACAATATTACTGCAGCTAGGAGTAGGGCGTCTCGGTCGGCTTATTATCGTGAGTTTCTATCATGATATTTCACGAGGACACGTTGAACCACTTGATAGTATAAGCACAACTTCACTGAAGGCATTCACAATGCGACGTCTTCTTAGTACATGTATACTCTAGCGTCACCGCATGTTTCCAATAACGGCCACGGGAGAGCAGTTGTAGTAATATCGTGGTCGGCTACTACGTCCCAAGAGCGAAGCATGGCGGTGTTTCGGTGATGATTTGGGCAGCCAACAGTGGTACTTCTTGAGCGACCTGAGTATTCTGCAAGGTCACATTACTGCCAAGTATTGTGTGACACTTTTGGATGATCAGGTCCATCCCATGACACAGTGTTTGTTCTCCAATGGTGAAGCTGCGTTCCAAGACGACAGGGCCCCTGGCTCACACAGCTCGCATCGTCCAGGTCTAATTTTGTGCGCACGCGGATGATCCCGCAGTCGGCTCTGTCTGGTATGAATATCTTCACAGCCTTAACGCCGATTACTGTTATAACATGAAAGAGTACACCACCTAATGCAGTTTTTATGGATTGCGATGTAATTTTCATTGTGATACGATAACAATTCTAATTCATGTTTTAATCGTTTGATGATAAGAATTTTATATTTAACTTAACATGAAACTGTGATTACGTTTACGAAACTTATTATGGTGTCGACCTGGAAAAGCGCTCGACAATGTAAAATGGTGTAAGATGTTTTAAATTCTGGGAAAGATAGGGGTAAGCAATAGAGAAAGACAGCTAACAATACTTTGGTATAAGAGACCATGCTAGGATTAAAAAAGTATAAGACATGGATGTAGTGTTTTGCCCCTACTACTCAATCTGTACGTCGAAGAAACAATGGCGGGAACAAAAGAAAGGTTCAAGAATGGAATTAAATCTCCACGTGAAAGGATATCAACGATAAGATTCGTCGATGGCATTGCTATTCTCAGTGAAAATGAAGAAGAGTTACAGGATCATCGAAGATAGACGAAAATAATGTGAAATAGCAGAAATGAGAACAGTGAGAGACTTAACATGAGAATTGCGGTTCATGACGTTGACGAAGTTAAGGAACTTTGCTACGTAGGGATAAAAATAACACACGATGGACGGAGCAAGCACATAAAGAACAGACTAGCACTGACGAAAAGGTCTTCTAGTATGAAACATACGTGTTAGTTTAAGAAAGAGAAGTTACGTCTTGAACACAACATTGTATGGCAGTCGAAGATGGACTCTGGGAAAATCAGAAGAGACTCGAAACATTTGAGGTGTGGTGCAACACAAAAATGTTGAAAGTTATTTAGAATGATAAGATAAGGAATGAGGAGGTTCTCTGCAGAATCGGAAACGAAAGGAATATATGGAAAACACTGACAAGAAGAAGGGAAAGGATGAAAGAACATCCGTTAGGACATCAGGGAATAACTTCCATACTACTATTGAGAGCTGTAGAGGGTGAAAACTGTAGAAGAAGACAGATTGGAATACATCCAAAAAATAATTGATGTAGGTTGCAAGTGCTAATCTGAGACGTAAAGGTTAAAAGCTGGCACGGAAGAGAAATAAGCTGGACAGGAGAGGAACTCGTGGTGGGCCGCATCGAACCAGTTACAAGACTGACAAGTAAAAAAAAAATGCTGTGAATATAAGGTGCGTAAACATTTACAGCAATAAAATGAAATACTTTAAAAACGCAAATGAAATTAATTTTAAAATTATTAAAAACAAATGGCTAAACTATAATATGTCATTCTGAAACGCTACTGTGGTAATTTCAGACTGCCGACGTACGATCTTGAGATCATAAAGTTACACAAAAATAGTGAGAGCGAAGAAGCGAGACGAAAAGAGCTTAACAGTGGAGTAAGTTATCGAGCAGAACCGTCATAGGTCACCTCGTACATTCGATTGTTCGTGTCAAGGAGAGAAAGACAAATTATTGCGCAAGCCAGTTAAAAAGCCCATGAAATAGTTTATAGAAAGAGAGAACAGACAATCAAACAAGAAAATGACACGAGCGGCATAATACCATAGACTGGAATAAAAGAAACAACTTGTACACTTTGTAAAAAAATGGTTCCAATGGCTCTGAGCACTATGGGACTTAACTTCTGAGGTCATTAGTCCCTTAGAACTTAGAACTACTTAAACCTAACGAACCTAAGGACATCACACACATCCATGCCCGAGGCAGGATTCGAACCTGCGACCGTAGCGGTAGCGCACATCCAGACTGTAGCGCCTAGAACCGCTCGGCCACTCTGGCCGGCTGTACACGTTGTAGTCCCGGTTTTTATTCTTAACTACGTCACAGCTTGTGAGAGTGTACAAAAATGTAAATGTAACTTTGTGAAAACTGTGCTTTATGACTGAAATAAGATTCGTTAGATGGCAGTGACGAAAGGAAGGAGGAAGGAAGATTGGTGTTGAAACCCCGTCAACATCGAGGTAGTTAGAGGCAAAGTACAACGGGAAGGTAATCGGTCGTACTCTTTTCAAAGAAACCATCCCATTTGCTAGGAGCGATTTAGGAAAATTACGGGAAACATAAATTTGGATGGTCAGATGAGGATTTGAATCATCGTCCTCCCGAATTCGAGTCCTGTGTGCCAAACCCTCGGCACCTCGCTTGGTGACTGTGACAAGTTCTTGCGCAGTAAACTGTTGTGTTTTTGTTGTTGATTATGATAATGATGAAAGAGCGATGAAGAAGCGATGAAACCCTCTGCCAGAACATCACTTACTCCTCTCCAGTTGCACCAAAGGAGTCGAGAGTTTTTCGTCCCTTCACAGAAACTGATGATTTTCTAACAAAAAACAAAGTACTACACAACAGAGCTCTAATTTGCACGTATTGTGTGGTAAGTGGTGAGGGTAGAATGGGCTCTTGGAAATTCGATACATTTTAGAGTTCACTATCAGGCTAGTTGATAGAGGAGGAAAGGAGTTCCCACTTTTGCATAAATAGGTTTCCCGAAAACCGTTTTCGGAATTCTTAATGCCTGATAGAGTAACTGTTTAAATGTATTAGTGAGTAAAGCCAGATTTTTGCTCGACATATGCAGTGCAACAAAATCGTCGATGTGACTTAGGCGAAACACACGGGAAGTAAGCAGTCCCCTGACTCTTCTACATCTACATCTACATTTATACTCCGCAAGACACCCAACGGTGTGTGGCGGAGGGCACTTTACGTGCCACTGTCATTACCTCCCTTTCCTGTTCCAGTCGCGTATGTTTCGCGGGAAAAACGACTGTCTGAAAGCCTCCGTCCGCGCTCGAATCTCTCTAGTCTTACAGTCGTGATCTCCTCGGAAGGTGTAAGTAGGGCGAAGCAACATATTCGATACCTCATCCAGAAACGCACCCTCTCGAAACCTGGACAGCAAGCTACACAGCGATGCAGAGCGCCTCTCTTGCAGAGTCTGCCACTTGCGTTTGCTAAATATCTCCGTAACGCTATCACGCTTAGCAAATAACCCTGTGACGAAACGCGCCGCTCTTCTTTGGATCTTCTCTATCTCCTCTGTGAACCCGACCTGGTACGGATCCCACACTGATGAGCAATACTTAAGTATAGGTCGAACGAGTGTTTTGTAAGCCACCTCCTTTGTTGATGGACTACATTTTCTAAGGACCCTCCCAATGAATCTCAACCTGGCACCCGCCTTACCAACAATTAATTTTATATGATCATTCCACTTCAAATAGTTCCGTACGGCCCGCATCTCGTGGTCGTGCGGTAGCGTTCTCGCTTCCCACGCCCGGGTTCCCGGGTTCGATTCCCGGCGGGGTCAGGGATTTTCTCTGCCTCGTGATGGCTGGGTGTTGTGTGCTGTCCTTAGGTTAGTTAGGTTTAAGTAGTTCTAAGTTCTAGGGGACTTATGACCACAGCAGTTGAGTCCCATAGTGCTCAGAGCCATTTGAACCATTTGAAGTTCCGTACGCATACTCCCAGATATTTTACAGAAGTAACTGCTACCAGTGTTTGTTCCGCTATCATATAATCATAAAATAAAGGATCTTTCTTTCTATGTATTCGCAATACATTACATTTGTCTTATGTTAAGGGTCAGTTGCCACTCCCTGCACCAAGTGCCTATCCGCTGCAGATCTTCCTGCATTTCGCTGCAATTTTCTAATGCTGCAACTTCTCTGTATACTACAGCATCATCCGCCAAAAGCCGCATGGAACTTCCGACACTATCTACTAGGTCATTTATATATATTGTGAAAAGCAATGGTCCCATAACACTCCCCTGTGGCACGCCAGAGGTTACTTTAACGTCTGTAGACGTCTCTCCATTGATAACAACATGCTGTGTTCTGTTTGCTAAAAACTCTTCAACCCAGCCACACAGCTGGTCTGATATTCCGTATTACTTTTTTGTTTATCAGGCGATAGTGCGGAACTGTATCGAACGCCTTCCGGAAGTCAAGGAAAATGGCATCTACCTGGGAGCCTGTATCTAATATTTTCATGACAAATATAGCGAGTTGGGTCTCACACGATCGCTGTTTCCGGAATCCATGTTGATTCCTACAGAGTAGACTCTGGGTTTCCAGAAATGACATGATACGCGAGTAAAAAAACATGTTCTAAAATTCTATAACAGATCTATGTCAAAGATATAGGCCTATAGTTTTGCGCATCTGTTCGACGACCCTTCTTGAAAACTGGAACTACCTGTGCTCTTTTCCAATCATTTGGAACCTTTCGTTCCTCTAGAGACTTGCGGTACACGACTGTTGGAAGGGGGGCAAGTTCTATCGTGTACTCTGTGTAGAATCGAATTGGTATCCCGTCAGGTCCAGTGGACTTCCCTCTGTTGAGTGATTTCAGTTGCTTTTCTACTCCTCGGAAAGGAGACCCTGATGACAGATATACCGCGAGCGAAAACAGGGAGGTATCAGCGGTAATAATTCAGCCGTGTGATACTCGTGTTTGGACGGCAGCAGCTCGCTGTTACGCCCGTCTCGCGGTGTAATCTGCACCGGGTCCTCTGGAGGCCCCACTGATACCGGCCTACGGGCCACCACGGCCGCAGCCGCCGCCGGCACGAAGTGATGCATGGCGTGTCCCACACTCAGTGGTGAAGCCACAGCAGGCCAGCCGACCAGCCGGCTCTACCCGGCAGCTGGAGGCTTTCGCACACGCCTGAACACTGCTCGCCGCCGAAGCAAAGTAAACACCGAGTGACGGCCGCGCCGTTTGAAATTCACTTTCGTGTTTACTCTCGTAATCGTATTTGCATCTTCTGCTCAAAAACAAGGAAAGGATTAAAAACTTAGCTGATAAAACAACTGTTTCACTGGCAGCTAGAATTATGTTGTACGGTTTTTTTCGACCGCTTGTTTATTTTATGCCGCGTTAAGATTTCTCGTTTTCAGTCTGGCCTGGATATGAATATTCTTCTTTGTTTACACCCCCAGATTCCCTTGTGGGATGCGATCAAATGTTACAGTGGGAGGTTGCTATCGACTGGTCACCTAAAGGTAATGTGTGATAAAATCATCGGATATTCTAAAAAATGTTTTTTTCAGTGCCACTTTAACTTTTGCATTTCACTATGGCAGACACAGATGTCATAAATATTAGCTATTCATTAAATTTTTGAAAAAGGAAAACATGTGTCATCGTCCTCATCAAGGTGATCGGTTTCTTTCATTAGGCCGGCAGTTTCTGCCTATGGGCTATTGTGTGATAGCTGTTAAAATACTACACGCATCTAAATAACTGTCAATACATTACATATTTTCTGGTGTTAGGAGAATTTTACTGGCATCTAGTACCGAATAACATGTATTCCAAACATTTGACTGATTGTCAATACACAAGGAATTAGAATATGTATAATTAAAATCATTATTTACATTTTGAACAAAGTGGCCTACTAAGGCCTAACATTAGCCAAAATTAGGGGGTAGCTCACTTCAGGCAATCTTAACATCATTTAGTCTCCGTCCACAGCACGTACCTTACTGTGGCACAGTGGATTTGCACAACTGCACGCACTACCCTAGCACACTTCCCTCCTTAGTCCAAATTCCCATTCACGTCTCAGCCACCTGCTATTCCCCCTAAACTCAGAAAGCATCGCAGAGGCTCCCCAACTGCATTGGAATAGCATCTCAACATCGAACAACGTTTCATTCGTCAATATATATGACCCGCCAGGTTAGCCGAGAGCGCTAACGCGCTGCTTCCTGGATTCGGATAGACGCGCCGACCCCGGATCGAATCCTCCCGGCGGCTTAACGACGGCGGACGGTGTGCCGGCCAGCCTGGATGTGGTTTTAGGCGGTTTTCCACATCCCAATAGGTGAATACCGGGCTGGTCCCCACTTTCCACCTCAGTTACACGGCTCACAGACAACTGAACACATTCGCACTATTCCATGGATTACACTAGACACAGACAGTTGGGGTACACTAATTCCGAGCCCGCATCTCGTGGTCGTGCGGTAGCGTTCTCGCTTCCCACGCCCGGGTTCCCGGGTTCGATTCCCGGCGGGGTCAGGGATTTTCTCTGCCTCGTGATGGCTGGGTGTTGTGTGCTGTCCTTAGGTTAGTTAGGTTTAAGTAGTTCTAAGTTCTAGGGGACTTATGACCATAGCAGTTGAGTCCCATAGTGCTCAGAGCCATTTGAACCACTAATTCCGTCCCAGGGGGTACGGGATGGCGGCAGGAAGGGCATCCGGCCACCTCTTAAATTAACCTTGCCGGCCGCGGTGGTCTTGTGGTTCTAGGCGCTCAGCCCGGAAACGCGCGACTACTACGGTCGCAGGTTCGAATCCTGCCTCGGTCATGGATGTGTGTGATGTCCTTAGGTTAGTCCCATAATGCTCAAAAAAAAAAATTAACCTTGCCAATTCCGATTAACCATGCCGACCCTGCGTCGTTGCGGGAAAAAGTATATATACTGTGAATATGACGAAACGACGTGAATTGCTCATACTTTCCAAACTGGCTGCAGAAACTTAATCGTAATTATCACATCACTACGACGTTTCAATGATTAATGCTAGTCAGTCACACGAAAATAGTACGTGCCAAATTTAATCGAACCCAGGATCGCCAGGACTGGCAATCTTTTACAGAAGCTCAAAATTTAGCGCTGACTTCGATGCGAGATGCTTATAACAGTTCCCGCAACGAAATTGTGACTCTGAACCTGGCAGAAAGTCCAAAAAGATTCTAGTCGTGTGCAATGTATGCAAGCGACAAGACACAACCAATGATTTCTTTGCGCAATGGCGGTGGAAATCCTATCTTTGCAAAAAGTGACATAATGTCTGATGGGATAACCTCAATCAGTGGTTTTATAAAGTTACTTATAATCCGTCTTGATTGCAAAATGTTTATTCATATGCCCGATTTCGGTGCCTCTAGAACCATCTTCAGATCTGCAATTTCGGTTACAGGAGTAGCCCGTCCACAGACAGCAATCTTCACATGCTGCCTCACATGATGTGACGCAGCATGTGAAGGTTGCCAAGTGCCAACAAACAACTAAGCGATGTATGTATTTTAAAATTTGAACCACAAAACCACATTCATTGACAGTCATTCCACATAACAAAACTGTTGCTTCTATCTGGAACTTTACCATATTTATCAGTGCCCGTTTGCTTTGAAGTATGTTCCCGTCTCGAGTGGAGCAGCAGCAGCAGCAGTGGCAACCTGGCTAACACGGCGGGGCGCACCCCTGCGACCGACCACTACAAAGCCGGCCGAAGCGACACGTTACCGGCCAACAAGGGTCTGCCGACTGTGTAACAGCCAGAGAGAAACAATTACTGCGCGCGAACGAAACCTGGAAACATTACGGTCTGCTGGATTCCCGGAATGTTCCATCCTCACACAAGATACAAGCCTGGATAAAGGACCCACCGCTGTCGGAGAACATTCTGCTCTCTGACGTTCATCTCAAATTATAATTTACGGTTCTTGCAAACTCCTGGCGGTTCCAAGTTATTTATTGCGGCATTATCCAGGATTTAATTTAATCTCCTGCAATGTGCTGTTGTGAAGATATGCCAAAACGATCTTCATAGACTGTCGCCAATAATTCATAGCATTCTTGCCCATTACGCCTAGTTCTCTTACAGCATTTCAATTATACAGGAAACTTTTAAATGGTTCAAATGGCTCTGAGCACTATGGGAATTAACTTTTGTGGTCATCAGTCCCCTAGAACTTGGAACCACTTAAACCTAACTAACCTAAGGACATCACAAACATCCACGCCCGAGGGGTGACGCAGTGGTTAGACACTGGACTCGCATTCGGGAGGACGACGGTTCAATCCCGTGTCCGGCCATCCTGATTTAGGTTTTCCGTGATTTCCCTAAATCGCTCCAGGCAAATGCCGGGATGGTTCCTCTGAAAGGGCACGGCCGACTTCCTTCCCAATCCTTCCCTAATCCGATGAGACCGATGACCACGCTGTCTGGTCTCCTTCCCCAAACCAACCAACCAACCACGCCCGAGGCAGGATTCGAACCTGCGACCGTAGCGTCGCGCGGTTCCAGACTGTAGAGACTTTTAAATTCGGCTTATAAACCTCCTATGACGCGCAAATCGCATTGTGTCTAATCTCTTGAACAGGTGCCATCTTGCCCGCATCTCGTGGTCGTGCGGTAGCGTTCTCGCTTCCCACGCTCGGGTTCCCGGGTTCGATTCCCGGCGGGGTCAAGGCCGTTATTACGGCCAGAGGTGGCCGTTCTGGGTACTGATTTCTCAGGATGTATGCACCCCAATTACGTGAAAATGTAATCACATGTCAGTTCTAGTATAATATATTTTTCCAATGAATACCCATTTATCATCTGCATTTTCTCTGCCTCGTGATGGCTGGGTGTTGTGTGATGTCCTTAGGTTAGTTAGGTTTAAGTAGTTCTAAGTTATAGGGGACTGATGACCATAGATGTTTAGTCCCATAGTGCTCAGAGCCATTTGAACCATTTGAAGGTGCCATCTTGGGAGATATTGCCTAAGATATTTTCAGATGTATCGTGCATTTGTCAACGAGCAACGCTCCAGAGTAAGTATTACTGCTTCCTAAAGTACTCTATTAAAGCAGCAGACTGATCTAAAAGATGTCGTTATTTAAAATTATCTAGTCTGTGATACCCACCCAGATCAAGTAACCCAAATGAGTTAAACCCTGCCCTTAATCCTGGAACAATATGGTGACCATTAAACTCGTGTTACTCACTCATAATTCTTTTAAATATTCAGAAGAGAAAGCAGCACTTTGTTATTTCAGATTCTAGCTAATCTTTGGGCCAGTAGAGACCAAGCGCAAACTTGTTTAAAGAGGTTCTGTTATCCAGTAGCATCACTGATGGGAGGCCACGTACTTCAATATAGTCTTACTGCAAATATCTGTTCCCACACATCTGAGTTTACAAGGCGTTTTTCTAGCGGTATGAAACTGCGTTAGCGTTCCAGTAGTAATATACACTACTGGCCATTAAAATTGCTACACCAAGAGGAAATGCAGATGATAAATGGGTATTCATTGGAAAAATATATTATACTAGAACTGACATGTGATTACATTTTCACGTAATTGGGGTGCATACATCCTGAGAAATCAGTACCCAGAACGACCACCTCTGGCCGTAATAACGGCCTTGATACGCCTGGGCGTTGAGTCAAACAGAGCTTGGACGGCGTCACAGGTACTGCAGCCCATGCAGCTTCAACACGATACCACTGTTCATCAGAGAGTAGTGACTGGCGTATTGTAACGAGCCAGTTGCTCGGCCACCATTGACCAGACGTTTTCAATTGGTGAGAAATCTGGAAAATGTGCTGGCCAGGGCAGCAGTGGAACATTTTCTGTATCCAGAAAGGCCCGTGCACGATCTGCAACGTGCGGTCGTGCATTATCCTGCTGAAATGTAGGGTTTCGCAGGGATCGAATGAAGGGTAGAGCCACGGGTCGTAACACATCTGAAATGTAACGTCCACTGTTCAAAATACCATCACGCCGGGTGATACGCCAGTATGGCGGTGACGAATACACGCTTTCAATGTGCGTTCACCGCAATGTCGCCAAACGCGGATGCGACCATCATGATGCTGTAAACAGAACCTCGATTCATCCGAAATAGTGACGTTTTGCCGTTCGTTCACCCAGGTTCGTCGTTGAGTACACCATTGCAGGCGCTCCTGCTTGCGATGCAGCGTCAAGGGTAACCTCAGCCATAGTCTCCGAGCTGATAGTCCATGCTGCTGCAAACGACGTCGAACTGTTCGTGCAGATGGTTGTTGTTTTGCAAACGTCCCCATCTGTTGACTCAGGGCTCGAGACGTGGCTGCACGATCCGTTACAGCCATGCGGATAAGATGCCTGTCACCTCGACTGCTAGCGATACGAAGCCGGTGGGATCTAGCACGGCGTTCCGTATTACCCTCCTGAACCCACCGATTCTATATTCTGCTAACAGTTATTTGATCTCAACCAACGCGAGCATCAATGTCGCGATATGATAAACCGCAATCGCGATAGCCTACAATCCGACCTTTATCAGATTCGGAAACGTGATGGTACGCATTTCTCCTCCTTACACGAGGTATCACAACAAACTTTCACCAGGCAACTCCGGTCAACGGCTGTTTGTGTATGAGAAATCGGTTGGAAACTTTCCTCACGTCAGCACGTTGACGGTGTGGCCACCGGCGCCAATCTTGTGTGAATGCTCTGAAAAGCTAATCATTTGCGTATCACAGCATCTTCTTCCTGTCGGTTAAATTTCGCGGGTGTAGCACGTCATCTTCGTGGTGTAGCAATTTTAATGGCCAGTAGTGTAATATATGTAGTCGTAGTAGTAGTAGTAGTAGTAGTAGTGGTACTGGTGGTGATAGTAGTAGTTGTAGTGGGCTTAAGAATTATAAATTACACTGAGGTGACAAAAGTCACGGGAGAGCTATATGCGCATATTCAGATAGCGGTGGTATTGCGTAAACAAGGTATAAAAGGACAGTGCATTGGCGGAGTACGATTTGAACTCAGGTGATTCGTTTGAAAAGGTTTCGCACGTGATTACCGCCGCAGGACGGGAATTAATAGACATCAGTCTGCAGAGTGGTAGGTGGCGCTAGACAATGGTACATTCCATTACGGAAATCGTTAGGGAATTCAGTGTTCCGAGATCCACGCTGTCAAGAGCGTGGCGAAAATCGAAATTTCACGTATTACCTCTCACCGTGCACAATACAGTGGCCAAAAGCCTTAACTTAACGACCGAAAGCAGCGGCGTTTGCGTAGAATTGTCAGTGCTAATTCACAAGCACCACGGTATGAAATAACTGCAGAAATCAATGAGAGACGTATGACGAACGTATTCGTTAGGACAGTGCGGCGAAATTGATCGTTAATATGCTATGGCGGCAGACGCGCTACACGAGCGCCTTTGCTGACAGCACGACATCGCCTGCAGCGTCTCTCCTGGGCTCGTGACCATATCGGCTGGACCATACACCACTATAAAGCCGGCCGGGGTGGCCGACTGTTCTAGGCACTACAGTCTGGAACCGCGTGACCGCTACGTCGCAGGTTCGAATCCTGCCTCGGGCATGGATGTGTGTGATGTCCTTATGTTAGTTAGGTTTAAATAGTTCTAAGTTCTAGGGGACTGATGACCTCAGAAGTTAAGTCCCATAATGCTGGTGGCCTGGTGAGATGAGTCCCGATTTCAATTGCTAAGAATTTATGGTAGAGTTCGAGTGTGGCGAATACCCCACCAACCCATGGAACCGAGTTGTCAACTAGGCACTGTGCGAACTGGCGGTGACTTCACACTGGTGTGGGTTGTGTTTACATGAATGGACTGGGTCCTCTGGTCCAACTAAACTAATCATTGACTGTAAATGGCTACGTTTGGCTCCTTCAAGACAATTTGTAGCCATTCATGGCCTTCATGTTCCCAAACAACGAAGGAATTTTTGTGAGTGACGACGCGCCATTTCAAAGGACTACAACTGTTGCGGTTGGTTTGACGAACTTTCTGAACAATTCGAGCGAATGATTTGGCCGCCCAGATCGCCCAGCATCAATCCCACCGTCCGCAGCTCGTCGTCTAGTGGCTAGCGTTGCTGCCTCTGGATCACGGGGTCCCGGATTCGATTCCAGGCCGGGCTGGGGATTTTCTCTGCCCGGGGACTGGGTGTTTGTGTCGTCCTCATAATTTTCTCATCATCATTTGTGACAATGGGAAGATTGAACTGTGTAAAAATTGGTACTTTGTACGGGCGTTGATGACGGCGCATTTGAGCGCCCCACAAACCAAACATCACCGTGAATCCAACCAAACATTTATGGGACATAATAGATAGGTCAGTTTTTTTTTTCAACCGTATTGCTGAAAAGGGAAAAGTTTATCAACGAGGAGGTTCTCAAGATACAAAAAAATGGTTCAAATGGCTCTGAGCACTATGCGACTTAACTTCTGAAGTAATCAGTCGCCTATAACTTAGAACTAATTAAACCTAACCAACTTAAGGACATCACACACATCCATGCCGGGGCAGGATTCGAACCTGCGACCGTAGCGGTCGCTCGGCTCCCAACTGTAGCGCGTAGAACCGCACGGCCACTCCGGCCGGCTCTCAAGATACAGTACTGTGGTCATGGAAGTGATGCTGAAGGAGACGTGTATGGACTCAGTGAAACAATCAAAGATTGTCATATTGAGAGGGATGTGGAAGTCGATGATAAACTGATATTTTGGCAAAATAACATGCCTTACGTGGACGCTTTTGTGTTTATCCCAGGAAGGATGACAGAAAGGCAACGGTTAAAATGTGACAAATGTAACAGATTTAATTGTAGCACACAAAAGTGTCTCGATTGTATGTTCATTATTATCTATAAACTGGTTTCACTTCGAATTGTCACAGCAACTACACATGAATTTCCACCACTGGAATAGTGATTTTAATTAAATCGATAATTGGGTGTACAGTTTCCGAGTATAACGTTCATGGCTAGTTCGCATAGCTACAGTATTGTAAGATATTGTTCCCTTAGATGTGAAACTGGCATCCTCCCTTCTAATCTCATCTTTCGAACATTTGAAGATTGTGATAGATTCATGAATTCGGTACTTACTTCACTCTTAATAAAGTAGCCTATGTGGAATCAATGTACAATTCTAAGTCCTTTTATATTAATGGAACAGTATACGGCCTATCAGTGGTATGAGAGATAAGGATTATGTGGTGCGACAGATATACGTAGTACGTTTCGTGTGCTCTTTACCGCTGGACACTAAAACCACGCTAGTTAGGTGGTTATAAAAGTAATAATAATAGTTTCAAAAAATGACTCCAAGCTACTTCAACCTAACTAACCTAAGGACAATACACACATCCATGCCCAAAGCAGGATTCGAACCTGCGACCGTAGCGGTCGCGCGGTTCCAGACTGAAGCGCCTAGAACCGCTCGGTCACACCGGCCGGCCAATCCCTAGTCACACGACATTTATTTCTGGTGTACAGTGGAGAACAAAAGGCCGTGTTTCAAACATACAACTGTAATCCAAACGCATCACTTGAATTAATTTCACTAAAAAAAAAAAAAAGTCAGAATATTACATTCTTGCGTCATCTCAGTGTCTTACTGGTTTGCAATTTTGGAATAAGCGCTAAAATTCCTTTCAGGTGACACACTTCAATCACAAATTGTCACTTCTTCTAAATTTCATAAAGACAATAAAACAGTGTACTCAAGTATGATAGTTAGGATATCAATATACATTCAAAAAATTTAACATTGAATGGTAAACTTCTTTTAAATTAATACTCAAATAAATTAAAATAGAGCAAGCCCTCAAGCAGCTTAATTCTATTATTCTATTTTATGTGGTTTCGTGACATCACGATCCTTAAACTCGTCGTGAGGGGCCCGTATCTAAATACATTTCGCAAAGGGCCAAGCGTTACTGAGAGTGAGCAAATGTTGTGGTAAGTCACACAAACGTGAAATACTTTCAATTTTTGTTAATGCTATCCAAATGAGTGTTGGCAACAGTGATAAACATATCCGATGTCAGTTGTGAGCTACTTCCACGAGTTTTTCACAAAATAATCACTGAGCTGCGAAGAATTGTTTTGATTTATCGATATTTACAATGCACGTAGTTACAAAACCTGAGAGCACAAGTGAATTTCGGTACCAGAGACCTGGAGTCTACGGCAGGCATCAAATTCTTCACTGTAGATTTGTGGATTACTTGTGTTATATATCATGGCGGTCGGCCTTTTTTTTTATCGACTTCCAACATACGTAATGGCACAAGTTTCGACATGTCCAGTAAATTCTTAATGCCCCCTGAAAACTTCAGTGAAGTATTGTTGACACGCTGCAGTACTGTCATATAGTGTAATCAACATTACTCAACGTGTATGTGATAATTCACCGATTTCTTTGTTGAAGCTTGGTAGTCGCCCTGAAGAGCAACCACCAAGACTGGAAGGTTCGAGTATGGCGCGTTTCTTGTGGATTTATGGCACACTCCAGAAGATTCCCTGCTAATAAAAAGTACTACTTTTAAAAAAATGACTTTCGCCGTACTTGAAACAGAACTTCTTAGGTATTTCCTGGGGCGTCGTCTGAAGGCAGTGTGTTGCACGCGTCTGCCGTTGGCAGCGCCACCGGTCGCGCCAGAAGGCGTCCCCGACGGTGTCTCCGCGCTACTGTAGGAGCGCCTGGGAAACAGTTTTCGCTTCTTCTCTGCCTTTATTCGACAGTTTTCGGGTGGAAGGGGAAAGCGGGAGTGGGGGGAGGGCAGAGGACACGAAGTAATTACGCAGCCGCGGGCACAGGGAGCAGCTTCTGCTGTTAAACAGGGCGGCGTGGGCGAGGGGAGCTCCGGCTCCGCCCTGTTCATCTCGTTTCCTTCAAACTTCTCCACTGCCAAGTCGCTCATCCGTTGAAATTAGTCTAACGACAAGCAAATGAGTTCGACAGAAAGAACTTTGTCCTCAGATTGTGCCTGCAGGTAATAGCGGAAGAGCTAACCAATTTTCCCGAGAAAGTCACAGACGGGCGACTGTATTTTTCTCCAGGCTTCATCCGAGTCATGATTATATGTAACATTACTAAAATTGAATATTTTTGGACTGATAGAATTATAATTATACAATACCATTGCTTTTCACGGAAAAATAAAGCGGTAAGCTGCCTACGATATATGTGGAGGCACTGTGAAAGACGTTGATTTCTAATTCGTAAAGTGAGATTCCCAAGCGGGAGATGCAGGAAGTACTGCAAAACGTTCTCGTGATGTTCTGTAGTGAGGTCAGTTAGTCTACACACACCGTGTGAGTTATAGCGCTAAAGCATTTATTTTCGTAGTTATACAAAATTTTTCAGGTAAGTTTTTAAAAATATACAATAATGGTGGAAAATTTACACTAACTAAGCAAATTTATTAAGTAAAATAGTAGTAGATCGTTATGTGTTGCTGGATTTATCGTATGGCTACACCTGGTTCTGTGGTTACGTATGTTGTGAAGACTAAAACTGCGCGTCGGATAATATGGAATAGTTGGTATTCCTTGACTGTGCAGGTGCTGAGTGCGAATATTACATTTGTGACTTCTGCAGATATATTAACCACCTCTACTACGTAAACAAATTGTTTGACAACTATGTTTTGAAGTTAATGAACTTGACAGAATTTTTATCGAATCAAATTATTTTTCTGTTAGTGCATAGTAATTATGTGCAGAGTTCAAATCAAGAGGAATTTCAGAATTCTATTTTGTGTGAGTTAAATACGTTTTTGCACTAATTTACATCATTAGCTGCATTTTTACCACCCTGTCCCAAATTTACTCACTATCCCGTATCAACTTCTTAGTGCAACTTCCTCTTAATTTTTTTTTCGGATGTCCGTTTTTTAAATATTATAAACAGCAATACAAATACTTTGCCAAATAGCTGAAGAGTGCTTGAAGGGTAAGAAAGAGTTCGACATAGAGATACAACTACAAAAGTCAACGGTATTCCATAATACACGAACTTATTCTACCTAGTGAAATCTATCTCTGAAATATGTAAAGACTCCTGACAGATACACATACATACTTTTTCTTCTAGAGAATTCATTAGTAGGCAGCTACTGCAAGTTATTCAAGCTTTCTACGCCCTGAGGCTTTACGGTATTATAGTAAAGACATCTATTGCTAACAACTTTTATTCTTTTGTTTTTATCGTAAGTGTAGCCACTGGTCTGATACGACCCAGTAAGAGATTCTCTCCTGCTCCAACTACTTTATATCAAGAGCAGCACGCCGACCGTCATTGCTTATTTGTGGGCTATATTTCAGCCCCTCTCTTCCCCTACAGTATCTGCAGTCTGCAGTTTCCTGTAGTACCACTAACTTCATCTTTTCGTAAACACTGATGCCTTAAAACATGTGTCGTCGTCCTACCCTGCCTCTCCTTAGGTGTTCCACACATTCATTTCCTCACCGATTCTCTAGGAAACAACTACGTTTTTCACAATGGAGGGTTTAAGTTTTTAAGTAAAAGGAAATCGTGCCTAGAGGAGCCCTAACATAGATTAAAACAATAGTCGATTTTGGGACTAATCAACACTCCAATTGCTTTGAGGCGAGTCAGTCGTGAAGTGCAACCATACCATCCCGTCCAGTTACAACATCGCCCACTTTATTGTCAATACGACATCAGCTTGAGGAGGATACAAATCTACCAAACAGGCAGAGAATAACTTATAAGCTTCTGCCGTCTGATGCTGTCTCAGACGTAATCAAGCGGGTGAAATAACTATCCTGAAAAATTGGTTATGTATTTACTTCCGGGATACGGCTGATAAGAGTTAGGTACTAAGTGAAAATTGGAAACTATAAGTATGTATTGATTGTGCAGCAATCCAATACACTGTACCACATTTTTATGTATAAATATAAGAACACAGATTTTACACTACCGGCCATTCATTGGAAAAATATATTATACTAGAACTGACATGTGATTATATTTTAACGCAATTTGGGTGCATAGATCCTGAGAAATCAGTACCCAGAACAACCACCTCTGGCCGTAATAACGGCCTTGATACGCCTGGGCATTGAGTCAAACAGAGTTTGGATGGCGTGTACAAGTACAGCTGCACATGCAGCTTCAACACGATACCACAGTGCATCAAGAGTAGTGACTGGCGTATTGTGACGAGACAGTTGCTCGGCCACCATTGCCAGACGTTTTCAATTCGTGAGAGATCTGGAGAATGTGCTGCCCAGGGAAGCAGTCGAACATTTTCTGTATCCAGAAATGCCCGTACAGGACCTGCAACATGCGGTCGTGCATTATCCTGCTGAAATGTAGGGTTTCGCAAGGATCGAATGAAGGGTAGAGCCACGGGTCGTAGCACATCTGAATTCTAGCGTCCACTGTTCAGAGTGCCGTCAATGCGACCAAGATGTGACCGAGACGTGTAACCATGGCACCCCATACCATCACGCCGGGTGATACGCCAGTATGTCGATGACGAATACAAGCTTCCAATGAGCGTTCACCACGATGTCACCAAACACGGATGCGGCCATCATGATGCTGTAAACAGAACCTGGATTCGTCCGAAAAAATGACGTTTTGCCACTCATGCATCCAGGTTCGTCGTTGAGTACACCATCGCAGGCGCTTCTATCTGGGATGTAGCGTCATGTGTTACCGCAGCCACGGTCTCCAAGCTGATAGTCCATGCTGCTGCAAACGACGTCGAACTGTTCGTGCAGATGGTTGTTGTCTTGCAAACGTCCCCATCTGTTGACTCAGGGAGCGAGATGCGGCTGCACGATCCGTTACAGCCATGCGGATAAGATGCCTGTCATCTCGACTGCTAGTGATACGAGGCCGTTGGGATCCAGCACGGCGTTCCGTATTACCCTCCTGAACCCACCGATTCCATATTCTGCTAACAGTCATTGGATCCCGAACAATGCGAACAGCAATGTCGCGATACGATAAACCGCAAACGCGATAGGCTACAATCCGACCTTTATCAAAGTCGGAGACGTGATGGTACGCATTTCTCCTCCTTACACGAGACATCACAACAACGTTTCACCAGGCAACGCCGGTCAACTGCTGTTAAAATGTGTATGAGAAATCGGTGGGAAACTTTCCCCATGTCAGCACGTTGTAGGTGTCGCCACCGGTGCCAACCTAGTGTGAATGCTCTGAAAGGCTAATCATTTGCAAATCACAGCATCTTCCTCCTGTCGGTTAAATTTCGCGTCTGTAGCGCGTCATCTTCGTGGTGTAGCAATTTTAATGGTCAGTAGTGTAGTAACGAAACACACTGTGAAACGTCCCCTTTGAACAATTTTACGTGACTGCGTTTAAACTGACACACAATATTTTTAGCGCAACGCAATCTGACTTTCAATAATCTCTACAAAAGAATGGCCCTGACTAACATTAACCTATACCTTTCACAAATTTCTTACCTCACAAAAATCTTCGTTACTCGAATTACTGCAATACAGCGAGCGCCACTACTGCCAGCTAAATAAAAGATTCAAACTACGGAAGGCACTAACTACTGATAGGCATAGTTAGCAAATGAAAGATTTTGATAGAGAACAAACAATGTATTTACCTTAATAGTGTTGAAAAATCATAATATACATAGCAGTTCATGACATCCAGTCTTACAAATTTCAAAACTCCGCCATTTCTCTCCCCACATCCGCCACTGCTGGCGGCTCACCTCCAACTGCGCAACGCTACGCGCTGTTAACATCCAGGTGCCGCTGCCCAACACTACAATGGCAGACAACAATGCAAACTAGCCACAGACTTCACACAGCACAGCCAGTGATTTTCATACAGAGCGCTACGTAACGTTGCCAATAAGAAAACATAAACAGCCTACTTACAACTGATTTAAAACAACTCTACCTTACAGTTCTTGCGTAATGGGCAATGCATCGGAAAGAAAGGTCCGCGCTAAGGACTTGTATGAAGTAAATGAAGTATACGAGGGTTCTAAAACTCTCGGTTACACAACGTCCGTCGGGGAAACGACTTCGTGTTGTAATAAGTCAACAAGGAAAGGTATGAAGCTGCTGCACAGGCAGTGACTTCACTAGTGCATTAGAAAACGTACCCATCGATAAAATTGAATACAAATAACTATAGAACGAAGGATAGTAAATGGACTCCCTTAAGGCGCAATCTACATGCATTGTCAGACAAAGTAACACCCGAAACTTCATTAGTTAAATCCGCAATTTATACTAGAACAGCAAACAAAATCCTTTATATTGAACCATTTTACCCTTCCAGCGTGTGCAAGGATAACACAGATTAAGTTATGTAATGAGTTGGAATGTTAATAGCCGATGCGTCTCATCCTTATGAGACACTTACGTTCAATATTGTAAGAAATATTTTGTACATAGCCATTGGTTCTTCACTAGCGTATACACTGACGGAAAGAAACTGCATCACCAAAAAATAAATACATTTGCCTAGGTAATATATTTAAGTGGTTATCATTCCAAGTTCACAAGTTAGTGTAAGAGCGAGATAAGCCATTGTCAGAGTGAATTGCTAGTATTTTAATTACCAGTGTAACAGCCACAATGTTTCACGCAGGCACGCAAAACGTACACGCATTTTGTTGTACAGATGCCGGACGTCAGTTTGTGGGGTGGAGTTCCATGCCTGTTGCACGTGGTTGGTTAGTACAGGGACGGTTAATGCTATTTTTGAATGAGGCTGGAGTTGTTGTCCGATGGTGACACGGACAAGTGCTCAGCTGGAGACAAATGTAGTGATATAGCATGCCAAGGAAACATGGTAACACTCTGCAGAGCATGCCTGGTTACAACAGACGTATATGGGTGACCATTATTTTGTTGTGAAACACTCTCGGGAACGCTGTTCTTGAGTGGCAGCACAACAGATCAAATCACCAGACTGACGTACAAATTCGGTCAGCGTGCGTCGGATAACCGCGGGAGTGCTACTGCTGTCATACGAAAACGCACCCCAGACCGTAACTCCAGGTGTGAGTCCAGTGGTGTCTAGCCCGCACACAGGTCGGTTGCAGACCATGAACTGGCGTCCTAACCAACACACGGCCGTCAATGGCATCGAGGCAGAAACAGCTTTCGTCAGAAAACACAACAGATCTCCACCTTGTCCTCCTATGTACACTCACCTGATACCATTGAATTCGCACATGGCGGTGGTTTGGAGTCAGTGAAATGCACGCTAGGGGTCGTCTGACTCAGAGCCGTCCTTGAAGTAATCGATTTATAACAGGTCGTTGTGTCCCTATGGTACCAACTGCTGTTAAAACTGCTGCTGCATATGCAGCATGATGCGCGAGACCGATACGCCGAGCATGGTCTTCCCTCTCGGTAGCGCCACGTGGCCATCTTGCTACCGTACATACCCGTGACCACCACTGCCAACAATCATACACCGTGACTACATTCCTGCCAATACTTTCTGCAGTATCGCAGGAGGAGCATCCAGCTTCTCGTAGCATTATTACACGACCTCGTTCTAACCCAATGAGGTGTTGACAATGGCGTCGTTGTCGCCTTAAAGGTATTCTCGATTAACGTCAACTCACCACGTCCAGTCTCAAGGGTAACAAACGATCACAACCGTTAAGGCGTGTGTTCAGAGCAAACCTGATTTGCATCCTCACAGTGGCGCAGTGGCACTGTTAACGTCACTCTAATGCGACTGCCACCAAATCTGAATATAAATAATCTTTCAGATGCAGAGAAGCAACTACCACCTTTCGTTAATGTTGAACAACTCCTTTTTGGTGTTACGATTTGTTTCCTTTAGTGTAGTATCATCGATTGAGAAACATACTGCAATTTGACATAGACATTGCACAAGCGTTAGACTACAAATTTGTATCGCCTGTACGACTTTTTAAACCTGGATAGATATGCGTGGAAATGGACCATTGTTAAAACCCATGCTAAACGAAGAAGAGCCCGCTAGGAAATATTGAAACCGACGGATGTAACGGGGATATTGGTTCAAATGGCTCTGAGCACTATGGAACTTAACATCTGTGGTCATCAGTCCCCTAGAACTTAGAACTACTTAAACCTAACTAACCTAAGGACATCACACACATCCATGCCCGAGGCAGGATTCGAACCTGCGACCGTAGCAGTCGCGCGGTTCCGGACTGCGCGCCTAGAACCGCTAGACCACCGCGGCCGGCTGTAACGGGGATATTTGGGTAGAAAAGGTAGCTGCGATGAATCAGTATCCGCGATTTACTCTGCAGATAATGAAGCTTAAAATGGTTCAAATGGCTCTAAGCACTATGGGACTTAACATATGAGGTCATCAGTCTCCTAGACTTAGAACTACTTAAACCTGACTAACGTAAGGACATCACAGACATCCATGCCCGAGGCAGGATTCGAACGAAAGTAGCAACCGCGTGGTGCCGGACTGAAGCGCCTAGAAACCGCTCGGCCACCGTGTCTCGCGGATAATGAAGCGACCGAAGCGAAACATGCCTGTTGCAGTCGAAACATCATGGGATGTCCACAGTTCCTCAGGTGAGCAATGACACGTTTCGATAGCTTACTAAAAGTAGCATTATGACAAAATGAAGGTAAGGTGGAACGAATACGTCCTGCGACTAGACATCCAGATAAAAATGTGTGGTGTAAGACACATAATGAATTGAATAGGTGGAATGGCTGTACATTGTTATGAAATGAGTCGTTTCTCAAAACTGTTGTTGAAAGGATGGTGGAAAGAGGCAAACGCACGGGAGGACCTGCATATGAGTAAACCAGATAGATTTTTCTTTTGTAGGACGCAAGTGTTGTGCGGAATTGAAGACGGTAACCGGCGTCTGTCAGGAAAGGAGGAGTGCACCATACCAACATTAAGCTTGATGAACGAGGCAACAGAAGACAGCTTCGCAACGGAAGATGTCATAGAAAAACAGTGTCTCTGTCCAACCGAAAATTAACCAAATCGCTCATGCTGAATCACTCTTAACAAGTGTAACAGAACTTAACATATATGTGTGTAGTATTTAGTTGGCCGGCAGTCATTTATTCTGTTCCCTAAGTCGTTGGACATTTAAACGTAGAAACTGTTACGGCGAGTATATAATGAAGACAGTAGAGTGAGGGAGAGAACGCATTAATTATTATTTTAAATATTTATTTTGTGCTCCTCGACCAGCATAGAGTATGACTTATCTACGTTGTATTGAGCTATTTTGACTTTACTGCATTGCTCTGACATGGAGTGTAAAATTTTAATTTAATTATGAGGTGTGCAGTTTCTCATAACCACCTGTTCAGTAGGTTGTTATTCCACCCTTGGGACGCAACACAGTAGAGATTCTACGTGACATCGAATGAGCCAAGTCCTTTGTATGTTTCCGGAGGTATATGGAACAGATCTCTACGCAAAGTTCTAGTAGTTCACCTAATTACTACAGCAGTTGGTTTGTGGAGACTGAGCTGGTGCCCGATAGCGTCTCAGATGTGTCGCATTGGGTCCGCATTAGGCAAATTTGGTGCCCAAAACATGTAACTGACTGCACTATTTGTAAGGCGTGACACCGGCGGGTGAACAGAATGGAACGATCTGTATTATTCGGCAAAAATTTTTGTGTTGATCGCAATAAAAAAATAATTAAATCACAGTTTTCGTATTACCTGCTTCGCTCAACTATCGTGATCCTCAAACCACGGTAGCATGATTCTGGGCTTGCCTTAGGAGTGTGTGGTTCACGTGGAGACCGGAGGCGCAAGGGCAGTGACAGTGACACCGGGAAGGTGAAACAGTTCGCTCGGAATGACGCGGCTGGGTTGGAACCTGGCGGCCACGGGATTAGTGAGCCGACAGTTGATGGCTGGTACAAATTTGGCAGTTAACAATCATCGGCTCTCAACATAGCAGCAATACCTGGAAGAGACTGTCAGGCAGGTTCATGGATTGCGAACCATTATTACCTCGACTGCGGCCGCCTGTGAACCTTTGGACATGTGTGGCGCGTACTGAAGGAAGGAGCGTGCTGTTATATTTCAGCGACCGATCGGACCTGGAGACGGACGGCGGACCGACGCTGTGTTGAAGTTGTGTGTAGGTTACACGCTCTCCTCCTTGGACCGTTGTTCAGACATGTCTGGTGAGCTTCCGATTTCGTTTACTCCCGAGCATCGGGAGTAATAATAGCTATAATTGCCTTTTCCAGTACCAGAAATGAGTCTGTTTAGTTCGGTAGTTTTCTTGTTGTTTGTTCAAGGTTCGTGTCCGGTTTCATATCAGACTTCTGGTTACTGGTCCCGCTTCTGTCCCTAGGTAGGAAAGTTGCGTGTGCACTCCTATAAAACTACTGAATTTGTTTATTTATTTAATGCTCTAATCTGAGTGTTATTTGCGAAGTTCGGTCTCAGCTGCCTAGCTGATTGCTGTAAGGCATCGGATTTGTGGCGGCGCGCATTTTTACAGGGTGGTCCATCTGAAGTTTCGCATGAGATTATCTTGAAAACTACACATCGGGTAAAAATAGTGGGTAAGACAAGTTCGAAAGCTCAAAAGGGGGACATCAAATGATACTACACATGACCCCCAGCCCCCACCCCCTTGGGTGAGGAGGGGGCAACTTTTAAATCTTAAATGGAAACCACTATATTTTTTTTATTGCAGATTCGGATTCTCCATAAAAAAAGTAATCAAGTTTTGTCTGCAACATGTTTTTAAACCATTGACAGATGGCGCTGAAATCGAGTAAAATTAAAATTGGGGAAGAACTCCGATTTATTTAGAATGATCCGAGAAGGGCGCATCAATTCGCTACATAATGTACACCAATTCTTTCATTACGCCAAATTAAGCTATTTTTTCACAAAAAGTATCCTACCCCCCACAGTTTTTGATGAAGGGAGGCGGAATGGTATTAAAATCTCAATAGGAAACTCTCCGAGCTGAGCAAAACGTAATTTTTTCCGATGAATGCAGGTTCTGTTTACAGCATCATGATGGTCGCATCCGTGTTTGGCGACATCGCGGTGAACGCACATTGGAAGCGTGTATCACCCGGCGTTATGGTATGGGGTTCCTTTGGTTACACGTCTAGGTCACCTCTCGTTCGCAATGACGGCACTTTGAACAGTGGACGTTACATTTCAGATGTGTTACGACCCGTGGCTCTACCCTTCATTCGATCCCTGTGAAACCCTATATTGCAGCAGGATAATGCACGACCGCATGTTGCAGGTAGTGTACGGGCCTTTCTGAATACAGAAACCTTGGATACAGAAAATGTTCGACTGCTGCCCTGGCCAGCACATTCGCCAGATCGCTCACCTATTGAAAACGTCTGTCAATAGTGGCCGAGCAACTGACTCGTCACAATACGTCAGTCTCTACTCTTGATGAACTGTGGTATCGTGTTGAAGCTGCATGGGCAGCTGTACCTGTACGCGCCATCCAAGATCTGTTTGACTCAGTGCCAAGGCGTATCAAGGCCGTTATTACGGCCAGAGGTGGTTGTTCTGGGTACTGATTTCTCAGGATCTATGTGCGTGAAAATGTAATCACATGTCAGTTCTAGTATAATATAGTTGTCCAATGAATGCCCGTTTATCATCTGCATTTCTTCTTGGTGTAGTAATTTTAATGGCCAATGGTGTATTTCTTGCAGATCCTCTAGCTGAACATTCAGTTTCCACACTTCTGTCTTCATGGCTTTCATCACTTGTTTCCTTCAAGAAATTCACAGGTGGCAAAATAAATTCGGCTTCACTTTGGCACTGTTCCTATTCTGTATTCACTTTCAAATTCGTTGACACTATCATTACTTCCCGAACAGTCCTCAGACCATTTTAAAACAGTACCTCAATGTCAGGGTCCGTAACACGAACCGTAGACGTAGATCTGGTTACTGAATCCATAATGCAAAGTTCCAGCTGCTATCTCAGAGAGCGCTAGCACGAAAGAAGCAGTAGTAGTATATGTCCACGCCACATTGCACGGGCTATTGACAAAGAAACCCGCGGCGGCTGCGTGAAAAGGCAACTAGACAACGTTGTAATCTCCTACCACACAATTATGCATTAGCAACAGCTTAACAATAAATGGGACGTTAAGATTCGATTGATTCGATAGTTTGGGGGAAGAGACCAAACAGCGAGGTCATCGGTCTCATCGGATTAGGGAAGGACGGGGAAGAAAGTCGGCCGTGCCCTTTCAAAGGAACCATCCCGGCATTTGCCTGGAGCGATTTAGAGAAATCACGGAAAACCTAAATCAGGATGGCCGGACGCGGGATTTAACCGTCGTCCTCCCGAATGCGAGTCCAGTGTGCTACACTGCGCCACCTAGCTCGGTGTGTGTGTGTGTGGGGGGGGGGGGGGGGTCGTTAAGAGTGAAGTTCGCCACATACCTGATGAAACGAACACAGTAGTGTTTCAGCTGGGATTGGACGAAGCTGATTGTTGAGAGTGACAGACTTCTAACCATGTCAGAGCGTCTGTTAGGTGGGCTACAATGATCAACAGCAGGGTGAGTATTAGCTGAATAAATTTCTTCAACAAGTGAGCAGACGACTTCTACACGTGGGAAAACTTTTGCCATTGTTAATTTCCGAACCTTCTCTGCAGGTTAATTCCTGTTCTCGCAACCAGATGTGTGGTTAATACTACTTGTTCCAGTCCACAATTTTCCGCACATGGAAATTGATGGGTCCCAGATGGCTTCACTAACAACCGTTTCTGGCAATAGGAATAAATGAGCCCCAGTCTACTTGATTGCACGCGGTCGCCCATTAATGTAAATAGCCAGATTGCCTGATGAAACATGCCATTATGATCATTTCCCAAATACTGTATGAATATACTTGCTGTTCGGTGTCACACTGCAGAAGTATCTGTCGTTTACGAAGGTGTACATTACGCTATTATCGAGCATACAACGCCAATACTCAGAGCCTGTTAAAGACTACCGCAAGAACCGCAGTCGCGGGGGCACCGAGCTTGAGTGGAAGGGGGGGGGGGGGGTCAACCCTGTCAAAGTTTGTCCTTACTTAACTACTTAACGAACAGTATGATTTCCTACTCAAAGAAAAAAAGAAATCTTAAAATTTAGATTTCTGATAGGCTGCGATCACGCTACACTGAGTTCATCATAAGAATAATTCTGTACAAACATTACACCATGTATTCTAGCGCGTAAACTGGATCACAGTGGATTTCGTTTCACGTCGATTGGAATCCAAGCTATTTCGAATACAGTCAAATATGATAATAAGGATAAGTTTGATCTGCGAGTTACGCGCACATCTATGGAGCGATAATACGGGACAATAGATTTACCGATACAATAAGCTTGCACAGCTCTGGCCAGCCAGCTGGTGCAACTAACGTAAAATGGTGTTAACAGATGCAGTTAAGACGCAGAAAAACATACAAAGAGTGAAACAATATAGCTTCGAATATCATTTAACTCATGAAACAGAATGAAATAATATATGGCAAAACTCCGGCAATACGCTTCTTAGGTGACAGACGGAAAGTGTAACATGCTCTCGTTCTTAGCTAACATAGTATTGTAATTAATGAAAAAAGAATGATGAAAACTCCTAACGTAAACACAGGATAATTTTTCTCTGCGCGATGTCTGTGGTGCAAGAGCGTATTGCAGGGATTTCAATGTACAGTTAAATATTGGAACCATTGAAGGTACTATTTATAGTCAGTCGTCTGGTAATGTTTGAACTCTTTCACTGATAACGAGTACATCAATAACGGAATCCATGAACCCATCCAAAAGTTGAGTCCCATAGTGCTCAGAGCCATTTGAACCATTTGAACCCATCCAAGCGCCAAATTTTCTCCTCTTCATTTCTGACTTGACGTTCTGTATCCAGACAGCGTTCTGCAGTGACGTGTGACAAAAGATTTGTGCATTTGTTCCAGTACCTCTGGCAAGCTTAAACGTCTTGGCATCTCTCGCGACAGATCCTTTAATCTGGCCACAGATCAGTTCTGTACAGTTAGGTTCATATTGCAGTGGTACGGTTATTTTGCATGCAATATGTTTTAAGAAACAAGAAGACGTGCATTTTTCATTAAAATGATGATTAGATATCTGGCATACATCTGATGAATTTTTCATTTAAAAGATTTAGGTATTCCACATTGAACGAAGAAATGAAGAAGAAAGAAAGATTTGTACTGTCGATCTATGAATTGTACTGAATTATCAGTTTAGAACCCTTCATGTTCAGCTACACACCCAATTTTCAGAGCCCTCTTAACTTTAGTAAATACACTTACTTAGAAAACTTCAAAGCTCATTCCTTCAGTAAATATGGGAGAAACAGAACAACTTGTTTCTCGCCACTTTTTAACGGTGTTCCAAGTGTGTGTTTAATTACGACCAGGAAGCAGCGTCAGCGACTTTCACAGCTCGTGTTAACGGTGCGACAATCTGAGGCCAACAGTACTGACACTGTACACGATTTTTGAACTAACAAATTCGTAGCTAAAGTATGATTAAGAAAAACGTTGATGGCTGTCAATCCATTACAATTTCTTAAAGTTCCATTTACTGTAACTTAGGAATAAGATATCCAATACATAACTAGAACACACTTTTAAGAGCGTAACAACACCAGTGTACGTGTGCTACGGCTGCTGAACAATCATCATGTTTGTATTTGCTTACATCAGGTTTATTCGTATCATGAACAAAGTATATTCTCGCTGTGGAGAGCACATTCATTTCGTGCAGTAGCGTTCTCGCTTCCCACGCCCGGGTTCCCGGGTTCGATTCCCGGCGGGGTCTGGGATTTTCTCTGCCTCGTGATGACTGGGTGTTGTGTGATGTCCTTAGGTTAGTTAGGTTTAAGCAGTTCTAAGTTCTAGGGGACTGATGACCATATATGTTAAGTCCCATAGTGCTCAGAGCCATTTGAACCAGCCATTTAGCACATTCATTGTTACTTTGCTTTTCCTCAAGCCGGACCGCCTTGGTGAATACCGCGCCAGCCGTTCTCTTAGTGAACCGATGACTAAACAATTTTCATTTCTCCCAGTCGGCTGCCGGCTTGTGCGGAAATACCACAAACGTTGATGTCGCTGACCGTTTTCGGTATCTTTATTCAGTAACCAGTCGATGTGAAGTATGAACACAGTCTGTTTGTGTCTGTGTGGTGCTGTCGGAGCATGTGATTGTTTTATGCAAGAATGCACAACGAATCGTAAGTACTTGTCGGATGCCAAAACAATGGAAGTGGTGCGACACCCTAAAAAGCAGTTACGGTAACAGCGTTCATTAAATAATTTTTTAAACCAAACTGCCTGTTTCTGTGAGTGTGAATTGTGATGTGAAAGAATGTAGTGTTACTGCAGCTTTATCGGTTGATAATCCTGATCCGGCAAGCGTGGCCGAGCGGTTCTAGGCGCTACAGTCTGGAACAGCAGGACCGCTACCTTCGCAGGTTCGAATCCTGCTTCGGGCATGAATGTGTGTGATGACCTTAAGTTAGTTAGGTTTAAGTAGTTCTAAGTTCTAGGGGACTGATTACTCATAAGTTATGTCCCATAGTGCTCAGAGCCATTTGAGCCATTTTCATAATCCTGAAGAATCGTATTTTCCGTGCAAGCAACAACTAGTGGCTAATGAAATAGTTCCAGTAGCGAAAATAGCTTATGATAGTGGTACTGAAACAGGAATTAGTCCAATATCAGCAGGAAGAAAGCAAGTCGTCTAAGGAAGGGAAAGACTGTCTATGATATAGCGATCAAGAACCTTGTCGGATATTATCACAAACGATAATTTTACGATAAGAGCAGTTAAGGAAGGTGCGACAGATGTTAGTGAAAAAAAATGTAAAATATCCTGTAAATAGCGAGACAAGAAAATTTTTTACTGTTTTTCCTTGCTTCCATCATGTTTGGAAAGAAGCTTGTGTATTCGTGAACAAAAGATCCTGTGTATTTTCGAGTGCTGGCTCTCTCATAACAAATGGTTTAAGAGATTGGCCAAGCTTGTTAAAACGTATCTCTTGCCATGAACTATCACTCGACCATATCACTGAAATGTGCAAGTGAAAAGAGCTTTGACAGATAATTAAAATCTCAAAAGTAGTGGGTCAGCCAACTGAAGATCAAACTGATGAGAAAAGAAAAGAGGTGGAGATCAATTTTGTTTAGATTATTTTTGGTAGTATGTTTCATTGCCGAAAGAAACTTTCCATTAAGAGGCGGCAACGAAACTTTTGGAAATGCAGGTAATGGAAACTTTTTACGGCAAGTTGAATTAATGGTCAAGTTCGCTCATGTACTAAATGATCTCATTAATCGTATGGCTAAACCTGGAAGATTGGTTACTTACTTAAGTAAGGGTATACAAAATGAAATCATTATCTTAATTTGTCATGAGATTGTGTCTATCAAGAAGAATACCTTACTCAGAAATAAATATTACTTAATAATGTTGGACTGAAAACACTATTTAAGTTACAAGGAGTAGTTAAGCGTGCCTTTGAAACCACTCGCAAATGAAGGACTTTTTTAAGCGAGTGACACTACAGGAAAACTGTCACACGATTCTTGTTTCAGATACTGCAAATATTGAATAACTTGGCATACGACTTGCAGGTTGTCGGGGACAGGTGAAGCAACATGAAACGCAAGAAGAATGGGACGCAAGCTCCGATCATCGAAGACAATCCACGAGCTCATTATACCCTTTGTTATCCTCATAGCTTGTTAGGAACGCTGTTGAATAGTTTGTAACTGCGCTACATCTTATTGATGTAGTTCAAAGATTGTTCACATTATTTTCTGTCTCCCTGAATAACTGGAAAGCACTCAAGAATCACGTAATCCTGACTCTGAAACCGCTGTGTGACAGAAGTTGAGGGGCTAGGACTGAAAGTGTTCATGTTGTGATACGTGAGCTTAATAACATAAGACTTGCATGGGCAGAGTTAAAAGAAAAAGACTTTAAACACGACAGTAAAATTAATAAAGTCAACACTTAGTGTTATTGACGAATATAGGGCAAACGGTTTTAGAGAGGCTGAGAAAGAAGCAGACGAATTGGTTGCAGCTGTTGGAACTGTTAATGAGTTAAGAGGAACAAGTTCTGCGATTGTTAGAAGGCAGTTTTGTTGCGAAAGTAAGGATGAACACATCACAGGACAAGAGAACTTCTGTGTTGTGGTAGACTCCGCTATTATGTCTCTGAACAGCAACTCAGAAACTACAAGTACGGTGACGTGTTCAGTGTTATTCACGACATTAAAAACTTGGCAACAAAGGAATACCATTTCAACATAAGATGCATAAATCTGGCAGCTGCTTAAAAAGAGCCTAAAATGCACTTCACAGAAGCCCTCCTGCGGACCTTGCAGAACTAGCACCCCTGGAAGAGAGGATGTTGCGGAGACATGGCTTAGCGACATTCTAGAAACATCCCCCAGGCTGTGGCTAAGCCATGTCTCCGCAATATCCTTTCTTCCAGGGGTGCTAGTTCTGCAAGGTCCGCAGGAGGGCTTCTGTGAAGTTTGGAAGGTAGGAGACGAGGTACTGGCGGAATTAAAGCTGTGAGGACGGCGCGTGAGTCGTGCTTGGGTAGCTCAGTCGGTAGAGCACTTGCCCGCGAAAGGCAAAGGTCCCGAGCTCGAGTCTCGGTCCGGCACATAGTTTTAATCTGCCAGGAAGTTTCATATCAGCGCACACTCCGCTGTAGAGTGAAAAATTCATTCAACTCAGAATTTGTTTAGTTTTACTGTCATGTTAGAAACGCTTAATAAATTGTTAGCTTCCTATTTCTCCTTTTGTTTTTGTGCTGGATTTAGTTACAGATTCGTTCATTTCAAGCGCATAGGCGTATTCGTATATTTTTGGTGAATATTTTTCTCGTTTCAGCTGTATTTCCGATAGTCGTATGCGTATTTTAACGCATAAACGCGTACATCTAACATGGTAAAGCCAACTGGCGATCTAGCCAGGGCGGCGGCACCATCCTGTTTACATTAGAGAAAAGAAAAACAAACGGGGATATTACGCAATCTACACAATCCGGTATTCTTACAACTCAAGCTTATCACGTTACAGTCCATAAAAAAATCACTGAATCAGAACGTATTTTTACCAAGTTCTAAGTCCATGCCAAGTGGCGCTTAAGCTAGAACTTAATGAAATGGCTCTGAGCACTATGGGACTTAACATCCATTGTCATCAGTCCCCAAGAACTTGGAACTACTTGAACCTAACTAACCTAAGGACATCACACAACACCCAGTCATCACGAGGCAGAGAAAATCCCTGACACCGCCGGGAATCGAACCCGGGAACCCGGGCGTGGGAAGCGAGAATGCTACCGCACGACCACGAGCTGCGGACAGTACTTAATGAACTACTGGCTGTTTGTACATAGACTCAAAGAAACCTGAATCCGTCATTTTCATCGAACCTGAGCTGTACACACACATATATACACATTTATTTGAAATCATACGAAATGGGGAAAAAAATTAATTTCCAGAAAAAAACTAAGGGGTTCGCGATATCGAACTTCGCAGTGGTCCCCGAAATTTCCCAAACCGGCCATGCCTCTACGTACTCCTACAGATAAGACCGTATCTAGGGTGTGGCACGCTTATGACGTACATTTTTGCTGAAATTTCCTTCTTTGGTAGAATTCACAGTCACAGTTTTTTAGCCCAACTTCTATTGACTTTATTTTAAGTATTTAGTGCAAGTTAGTCCGTGGTGCATCATAACCAATATAAGTATGTTTTATCACTTCCTTCTTGACGAAGAGAACCATGTATTTTACCTTTCGTACAGTGTGAAATGACGCTAAACTGAGATTTTTAACAGACAAAACCATGTATACCAGCTAATGTTGAATTTGTTTAAATTCGAAACCAATAATGACTATATAAAAATAAAAAGAGTAATTACAAATTCAGGCTTGTTCATGCCTAACATTGTGAATACTGTTGCTAAAAACCATCCTTGTTTCTGAAGAAATAGTGTTATTTATCGAACCAGTAATTTCCAGTACTTTTGATTGCTTTTATGGGGCCTTTCTATAAGCAATATTCGCAAGGATTTAACTGTGCATCTCTGAATATTAGACACATATTTATCTGAACACTCTGATCGGAAACTGTACGACTTAGAGCCTACTGAAGTATTTACCTTGTCTCATTAAACTCACGCTCGATTTACATAATGGAACAACGATCCACTGTGAGCGACGAAATGCTGCTCATCGGTACGTAAGACGCTGAGACGGCTGATACACTCTGAACGTTTCTCATTAATCCTCTTATCTTTATCCACGCCATTAGCAAGCTTTAGAATGGCAGGCGATTCTAAAGAATGGCATTTCTTCGAAAACGCGCTCATTCGGTGTTAGACTTTAAGTGAAGCGTATATTGATCAGCCAGATAAATGCAAAGATACCATTAATGCGCGCAGCGGCCATTGAGCCTTAATAAATATCCATTATCGAAGCAATTAGGAGAATTACGTCAGCTTGCAGTAGCCAAGATTAATTACAGTGCGATTAATCTAGCTCCGGAGCTACATTCGCGTTGAATAATTCTCCTTTTTAGCATCTAAATGTAAACTGAGAACGCCTTTTCATCAGATGAGCTCGGTCCTCGTTCTCCATTCGAAGAAACCAATTAGTGCAATTATTCCATCTCGCGTAGTAAGACCTAATACGTCTCGGTCTCTCGGGTGCCTATAAAATGCCGCCCGCGAACTCGTCTGTCGCCTTGCGAGGCTGCACCGAACGTCAAGCGTGGGTTGAGTGGGAGGTGGGTGGCAGGGGTGGGAGACAGAGAGAGGACGGGGGTGGGGAGCGATTAATTACCGCCAGGGGGTTCACTGTAAGGGCATGTATCGATCACAGCTCGCGCGAGGCGGAGGGTTAATGATCGCCTCTTTCAGGTGCCACAGGACGCGGCGCGCACTTCGCCGTTTAGCTGATCCCGGCCGCGGGCGCCTCCAGTCAGTAGACACCTGCGACGTTATTAATAACGAGAGCAGCCAGGACAGCTGACGGTCGTCCCAGGGGGTGGCTGACGAACCCCACGTGCCAAACACAATGGTGTGCAAAACTGAAGGACCAAAATACCTTTCGCGCGATGTTTTACTGGCACGTAACAAAGCTCGATGTAACTTGGACCATAAATAGAAAGATCTGCTACAGTGTAGTACACAATGTAACAAAGAGATACACAAGGTGACAAATAGAAACGATACTTAAAATAGTAAAGCAATCAGTCGCGATGATATTATTGCATATACATGGTGGTCCATTTATAGTGACCTGCCGGCCGGAGTGGCCAAGCAGTTCTAGGCGCTACAGTCTGGAACCGCGCGACCGCTACGGTCGCAGGTTCGAATCCTGCCTCGGGCATGGATGTGTGTGATGTCCTTAGGTTAGTTAGGTTTAAGTAGTTCTAAGTTATAGGGGACTGATGACCTCAGAAGCTAAGTCCCATATGCTCAGAGCCATTTTTGATAGTGTCCTGGCCAAATATCTCACGAAATAAGCATCAAACGAAAAAACCATAACCACCACGATAGTCTGTTAACTCTGTCTGTCGTATAAGTTAACTTTACTAAGCCAGTATACGTTCCGAAACGACAAATATATTTGCCATTGTCGCCTTGAATTGTGGTTCACCTACTGCTACAACGACCTACCAATTTTACTGTAACAGAATTTTGTTCAAAATTATGTGCATGGAAATGTATGTACGAGTACACGGATGTATCATAAATTCACTATTCTTTCTCGTAGTTCGGTCCATTTTTAAATACGTTTTCTCTTCATTCCTACAACAATTACCCACGACTTCTGTTATTCTAATTATTGTCATTATTTACAGCTATAAAACTGCGGATGTTTCGCATGGGTCTACTGTTTACAATTAATTCTCAGTTGACTGTCAGCGGGAAAACTGTTGTAATACGAGGTGCATTCAAGTTCTAAGGCCTCCGATTTTTTTTCTAATTAACTACTCACCCGAAATCGATGAAACTGGCGTTACTTCTCGACGTAATCGCCCTGCAGACGTACACATTTTTCACAACGCTGACGCCATGATTCCATGCGGCCACAGAGAGTGTCTTTCATTGTTGGAAAAAGCCAAAAGTCACTAGGAGCCAAGTCAGGTGAGTAGGGAACATGAGGAATCACTTCAAAGTTGTTATCACGAAGAAACTGTTGCGTAACGTTAGCTCGATGTGCAGGTGCATTGTCTTGGTGAAACAGCACACACACAGCCCTTCCCGGACGTTTTTGTTGCAGTGCAGGAAGGAACTTGTTCTTCAAAACATTTTCGTAGGATGCACCTGTTACCGTAGTGCCCTTTGGAACGCAATGAGTAAGGATTACACCCTCGCTGTCCCAGAACATGGACACCATCATTTTTTCAGCACTGGCGGTTACCCGAAATTTTTTTGGTGGTGGTGAATCTGTGTGCTTCCATTGACCTGACTGGCGCTTTGTTTCTGGATTGAAAAATGGCATTCACGTCTCATCCATTGTCACAACCGACGAAAAGAAAGTCCCATTCATGCTGTCGTTGCGCGTCAACATTGCTTGGCAACTTGCCACACGGGCAGCCATGTGGTCGTCCGTCAGCATTCGTGGCACCCACCTGGATGACACTTTTCGCATTTTCAGGTCGTCATGCAGGATTGTGTGCACAGAACCCACAGAAATGCCAACTCTGGAGCCGATCTGTTCAACAGTCATTCGGCGAGCCCCCAAAACAATTCTCTCCACTTTCTCGATCATGTCGTCAGACCGGCTTGTGCGAGCCCAAGGTTGTTTCGGTTTGTTGTCACACGATCTTCTGCCTTCTTTAAACTGTCGCACCCACGAACGCACTTTCGACACATCCATAACTCCATCACCACATGTCTCCTTCAACTGTCGATGAATTTCAATTGGCTTCACACCACGGAAATTCAGAAAACGAATGATTGCACGCTGTTCAAGTAAGGAAAACGTCGCCATTTTAAGTATTTAAAACAGTTCTCATTCTCGCCGCTGGCGGTCAAATTCCATCTGCCATACGGTGCTGCCATCTCTGGGACGTACTGACAATGAACTCGGTCTCATTTTAAAACAATGCGCATGTTTCTATCTCTTTCCAGTCCGGAGAAAAAAATCGGAGGCCTTAGAACTTGAATGCACCTCGTACCACGGATAAACTTAGCACCATCTGCTCCAAGCATGAGCCGCGTGGGATTAGCCGAGCAGTCTACGGCTACGGGACTGTATGGCTGGTCCGGCGGAGGCTAGAGTCCTCCCTCGGGCATGGCTGCGTGTGTTTGTCCTTAGAATAATTTAGATTAAGTAGTGTGTAAGCTTAGGGACTGATGACCTTAACAGTTAAGTCCCATAAGATTTCACACACATTTGAACATTTTTTTCCAAGCATGCCTTTTCAATTGACAAGAAGACTGTTACCTATTAAAATTGCACTTGCGGGGGCAAACAGCTTCAAAGAGCAGGATTTTGTTTACCAAATCCCATCTTCACTGACGGACAACTGTATGTAGCCTTTACAGTGGTAGCCCAATCGACTAACAATTTTGTATCCGTTAAAGAAAATGAAAACCCAAATTTACACGAAGATTACATTCTAACGTAAAATATCATTTAACTCGAAGTATTGTAATGCCCTGTACGGAATTTTCCACAAAATTATGTGCCTGCAAATGTACACACAAGGCTGTATCATACATTCATGATTATTATTTCACAATGTTTGGTTAATTTATACAGATGTTTTCTCTCAATTCTCTGGATTACCCTTATTCCAAAGACTACAGTTATTCCAAATACTGTAATTATTTACAACTATGGAGGTGTGAAAGTTTCGCACGGGTTCCCCGGTAACGAAGTATTACTTATTGTACGTACCATATGATTGTGAGATATCGGACAGCAGACTGTGTCGGATAAGCACTGTCCCTAAACTATTGAGCCGTTGGCAGTATGTGTCGCGCCACGAACCATGGAGGAAATTGACTCTCACGCGATTCTGAATCAAAACAACAGCGAGTTTCATAGTGGCACCAAGTTGTCTCTTCCTAGTCACTTGTTTCGGTGCTCAAACTTTAACATTTGTGTGTTGTGTTTTATATGTCTACATCCACATGACTGCTCTGCAGTTCACACTTAAGTGCGTGGCAAAGGTTCATCGAACCACTTTCACACTATTTCTTTACTGTTCCACTCTCTAACAGCGTGCTTCAAGAACGAACACTTAAATCTTTCCGTTCGAGCTTTAATTTATTTTATTCTGGTACAATGATAATTTATCCCTATGCAGGTGGGTGTCAACATTTTTTCGCATTCGGAGGATCACGTTTGACATTGAAATTTGGCGAAAAGATCTCGCCCCGAAAGAAAAACGCCTTTGTTTTAACGATTGCTACCCGAACTCGCATAGCCGTGTCACTCTCTACCCTCTTTCGCGATAATACAAAACGAACTGCTCTCCTCCGTTAATCTTATCTGCTATTGATCCATACTTCACAGCAATACTCTAGCAAAGGACGAACAAGCGTAGTACAGGCAATCTTTTCAGTAGGCATGTCGCATCTTCTAAACGTTCCATCAGAAAAACGCAGTCTTTGGTTTGCCTTCACCACAATATTATCTACGTGATCGTTCCAATTTACGTTGTTCGTAATTGTAATTCCTAGGTACTTAGCTGAACTGAAAGCCTTTCTTTGTAAGTAATGTTCCATTTTTATTGTACTTTGAGATATAACGGGAATTATTCTCTGTATTTTTAGCTGAGATAACGTCTAGCCCACGTGCTAACAAGGGGGATGTTAAGTACCATAGTGGAATATTCCGGTTGTATAGGACAAATCTATTTCGGGTTGTATCGGACAAAAAGTGAGCACAAAAATTTAGAGGCTTTACGGTTTATTTTTCTTCAACAGGCAAAGATGATGCTGTCACGACCGTAAATGGCAGAAAATAACACGAAGGAAGCCACAGAAAAGGTCAGACTTCTTGAAATGACAAGCAGGGACTCGAGCGACAAATATTCAGATCCAAGAAGCACATTGAATGATAAATCAAAGAGGTGTCCATGAAATTTTTTGTAATAAACAATAATGTTTTCCCGTGAACATTTAGTAATAAACAGGAATCAAAGTTCCACGATCGTATTAAAAATGTAGATACACAGCTTATGCCGTTGAGCATGCAGGGTGTTCTGAAATTCCCGTTACAAGCTTGTAGGACTTGTAGAGCGGAGTGAGTATATAAGACTTTGAATATGTTTGGAAAAGTATCGTTTTCGCTCTAGGACTGTTCCAGTTCAGGTGTTTCACTCATCCCCTTGTGCTTGAGGAACTGAATTAGGCGTGACGCAGTACAGTTATTAGGTAACAATTCGAAATGAAACATAACGGAACATCCATTTATCACTTAAGCAAATTTGTGTGTATTAACACTAAAACATTACGTGTTTGCATTATTCAAAAAAAAAAAAAAGAACCAAGTATACGATACGTAAAGAACGCAATGTTTAAGGGTTAATACCACAAATGTGGTTAAGCAATAAATGGATGTTTCGTTACGTTTTATTTAGAAGTTTACGTGGTAGTTGTTTTGCGTCACGAGTAATTCCACTCCTCAAGCACTAGTGGATGAGTTAAATATATGAACTGAAACCGCCTTCGAACGGAAACGGTACGTTTCTGGACATTGGTTCCTATTCAAAATATCGCGTACTAATTCCCCTGTACAAGTCTTACAAGTTTGTAACGGGAATTTCCGAACGCCCTGTATATGATTCCTTACTAGTATATAAACATGCAGAGATACTGAAACGTAAGACAAAAATGAAAAGACTTTTTCTATGATTTTATGGAAAGACGTAAGGACTTAGGGGTTGGGACAGCTGTTTCCATGTATAGTGAACAGTAGGGGTCAGCAAAGTTGACAGATTCTGTGACAAACGGGTTGAGCTCGTGGGCAATGATTTCTTAATGTAGATAAAAAGGGCACAAGTTGTGTCCATACCAATGAGCTTAAAGTTATGTCTGTGAAAAGCAAAAAGCTTACTTACTTACTTTACTTTAAAGAAAGTAGGTAAACTTTAAGCAGAAAGCGTCTGAAACGCCACTCTTTACGTCTCTATGCGTCAACATTTTGGGCGTCCCTGGCCAGACTAGATAATTATTAGAAAAACTGTGTACCAGTAGGAAAATAATTAGATGCTCAACCAAATGGTTGGTCAACTTAGAAATTATTAATGACGATCGAACCAAGTCATTTTATAAAAATAAATGTGCAACTGAGACGGCAAAATAAATGAACAATTTTAAATATTGACACAACTTCGGAACCTCTCAGGAATATTATGTCAGAAATAGGTTTAATAGCTGCTGAGGATGTTCTGAAGTGGCTGAAACATATAATGGCCTGTTGAATCGAGTTGAGAAAGGTGGTACCCTGCGGTGACTCAAGCCACAAAGAGGTGGCAGTGGTAACCATTGCCAAAACCTACCACATCAGATACTAATTACGCAACTACACACAAATTGCAACAATTTGGGAGGATGGTTATAAAACACTTGAAAAGTGCATACCTTGAGACATGCTCACTCTGGATGCGAAAATATTTATATCGAAAATTGTCATAAAGGACGTAGCTGTACTCGTAAATATTGCCCTTTCTATAATATGTTGAACTGAATTGCCGCAGTCACCTTCGAAGAAGGTTTGACTCAGTGTTCCATTTTTCAGGGTTGGGCTCATGACAACTGCGCCCGTAGGTACTCCAACAATCTTTACTACGCGTAGGTGTTTTACTAAAGGTTAACCTAAAATTTTGATTAAGTTCTACTTTGTTCAAAACTTTAACTTCATGGCTTAATAATGAATCTTTATTTATTCGTGTCACTTTTCTCTTGACGTAGAAACTTAATACTAAGATGTATAATTGGTTTAGCCGAATATTTATAACAATTTAGAGTTCAATTATAACTTCCTTTTAACAAAAGTGTGTTTTTTACGCATTAAAATTTCATGTCCGGTAGAACCCTTCAAAAATTTAAACGACCATAATGGAAAGGATGGAAAAAGTGTAAAAAATTGGATAAACGTAAATTCTTAAAACATTGAGTTTTATAATTCTACTAGCCTTGCCTTCTCGCAGCTTCGCCGATGTAAGCGTTTGACACATATATTGAACACACGTCCTCCTCCCCCTATCTGTGCCCACCTCTTCCTCCCTCTGTCCACCTCATCCCCCTACTCTGTCTCTCTCCTCCACTCCACTCCACTCTCTCTCTTTTCAACTTCTCTTCCTCCTCTCTTTGAGCAATTCCTCCAAACTCCCTCTCTGATCGTACCCACCTTCTCCTCCCTCTGACCATATCCTCCTTCCCATCTCTCTTACCACCTCTGCCTCCCCTCTTCCTTCTCCACGTGATCACTATTCCTCTTTCTCCACGTGATCACTACTCCTCTACACCTCCACCTGCTTTATGCATCACTCTCCTCCCCTCCTACTGCCCCTCACTCTATCGCTCTCAACTTGCTTCAGCCATGCTCATTCACACGTGTAGCCTCTTCAATCCAGTTCAACGAAGCAGGCTAATACTATTTCCACAAAATGCATGTCACACAGGAAGGCTATACATCAGGGGGCTTGAAAATCATTTCTTTGCCCTGTAACACAGGCTGCCACGCAAAATGGGTCAATAAAGCCGGCCAACACCACTCACACATTTATGTCATGCACTGCAGCCTATCTGTCAGGGCCTAGAAAATTGTTTCTTGCTGTTCTGCAAGGCAGTTTGCTTTGGCAGACAAATACTGTTTGGACTCTACATATCTATCAAGGCAGCCTCAAAGCGAGGGGCAAGAAAACACATTTTCCCCTGTATCTCTGCTCATACTGAAGCTAGGACTCTATAAAGCCGGCCGGAGTGGCCGAGCAGTTCTAGGCGCTTCAGTCTGGATCCGCGTGACCAGTACGGTCACAGGTTCGAATCCTGCCTCGAGCATGGATGTGTGTGATGGCCTTAGGTTAGTTAGGTTTAAGTAGTTCTAAGTTCTAGGGGACTGATGACCACAGCAGTTAAGTCCCATAGTGCTCAGAGCCATTTGATCCATTTGAACTCTATAAAGCCCACAGTGCAGATACTTGTCAGACCTGCTGTTTCTGTGGCAAATTTGGTTGAACTTGGTGCAGGCGTTTCGGAGGAGATCCTAGACATACACACATACAGTCTGCTATATATGTATAACAGAAAATTAGTAATGTTGTATATTTTTATGTAGTGTGAAGACTGTTTCAGAACAATCTTTATTAAAAAAGTTGTAATTTCAAACAGTCTTACATGTCTCAAGCTCCTCAACCTTCTTTTGTACAGTTTTTTTTTTGGTCATCAGTCTACTGACTGGTTTGATGCGGCCCACCACGAATTCCTTTCCTGTGCTAACCTCTTCATCTCAGAGTAGCACTTGCAACCTACATCCTCAATTATTTGCTAGACGTATTCCAATCTCTGTCTTCCTCTACAGTTTTTGCCCTCTACAGCTCCCTCTAGTACCATGGAAGTCATTCCCTCATGTCTTAGCAGTATGAAACGTCCCCTTTTATCAATTTTACTAGACTGTGCTTAACCTGACGCACAATATTTTTAGCGCAACGCAATCTGACTTTCAAGATTCCCTACAAAAGAATGGCCCTGACTAACATTAAACTATACCTTTCACAAATCACTTACCTCACAAAAATCTTCGCTGCTCAAGCTACTGCAATACAGCAAGCGCCACTACTACCAGCTAAATAAAAGATTCAAACTATGGAAGGCACTAACTACTGATAGGGATAGTTAGCAAATGAAAGATATTAATAGAGAACAAACAATGTATTTACCTTGATATCATCATATATATAGCAGTTCATGACAAATTACAAAACTCCGCCATCTCTCTCCCCACATCCACCACTGCTGGCGGCTCACCTCCAACTGCGCAACGCTACGCGCTGTTCGCAGCCAGCTGCCTAACACTACAATGGCGAGTATTACAACAATGCAAAGCAGCCACAGACTGCACACGGCACAGCCAGTGATTTTCATACTGAGGTGGGGTTACCAATAAAAAAACCTAAACAGCCTACTTACAGCAGATGTCCTATCATCCTGTCCCTTCTCCTTATCAGTGTTTTCCACATATTCCTTTCCTCTCCGAGTCTGCGTAGAACCTCCTCATTCCTTACCTTATCAGTCCACCTACAGTATAGCAGCAAAAATACAGGATTAAGCTAGAAGGTGATTTGTGAGTACACAGGGCACAAAACTGACAGACAGAGCTGCCAAACTGGCTGCAGTGACAGCTCTAACCTAAATGGGCACTGGTTTGAACTGGGTTCAGATGACAGATACGAAAACAATATTCTGTGCTTCTTCAACTCGATGCTACATCTCGATAATTGTAGGGGCTTGTGACTGGTGGCATCCCTCTCTCTTGGCAACCCATGTCTAAATGTATTGAGTGGGTAACAAATCTTGAGATTATGTTGGCCAGGGCAACAGTCAAACACTCTGTAGTGAGGTAGATCAGGACAGTTAGGCGCCATGATGTCTTGTGTAACCTTGTTGGAAGATAATGTCATGGAGAGCTCAATGATCGGGATCAGTCACCAGCCTTAGCAGGTCAGAAATCTAATGGTGGCTGTCAAAATTACCAGCTGTATGATGCCGAGATTCGGCAGGTGGCCATTGAGATCCTACAGAGCCTTGACTATCCTTTGATACCATATTCACATAACAGTAATGGGATCCTGACTAACATAAGCAGCAATATCACAGAGTGATAAACTGTGGTCTCGATAAGTGACGGTCATGCCACTGCATAGTATTTCCTTAGATGCAAAATGTAGATGCCGTTAATTCCACCTACTTCCTGTGGTTGCTCTGAAATGCTTATCATTTGCACAGCAGAGCATGTAGTACACTCCATGCCAGTTTGACATTTGTTGCTTGACATGGTGTCGCAATTTAAATGGACAGAAATGTAGAATTAAAAAGGGAATAAAAATAATTCACTTGCCATGTCATGCGCAACTATGGAATCTCTGTGAATAACTCTTTTGTAGTTAGTAGCCTCATTTATTTACGGTGGATTCAGTGGCGGAGAGGGACTCTTTGCCACCCATACCGTGCGTCGGCAGGTGTGTGGGTGGAGCGCTTGCCACGCAGGGGCGTTAGCGACACAGCACGGCATAGCATAGCATAGCGGGGCGGAGGACAGGCCGATGCAGGATTCAGGAGGCGCCGGGGGCGGCTGGAGCCAGACAAAGGCCGCTCATTACGGCGCCGCCGCCGCTGCAGTCGTGGCTGTCGCTGTCCAGCCAGGCAGCACAATGGCGCCGCTCGCACCCACGCGTGGCATGCCGTGTCGTGCCCGGATAGGCGCCACGACCCGTCCTCGATGTCTGCAGCCTCTGTACAAGCTAGCGTTACATTAGCTATTCCCGTGGATGGCGAGGCACGTCACTGGGGACCAAATCACGAATTAAGCTCCATTAAAGTCCTGGAGAAGGAGAGCGTGGCAAAGGGATTGGGACAATAAGGACGACGGCCGTCGCGTTTACGAATTATTCTCATACATTCGCAAAAAATGAATCTGCAGCGTGTGAATTCAAATACAAGAACGATCCGTTTCATAACGAGACACAGACTTCACCATCGTTTTATAGTTTTTTTTTCCACTGACTGGTCCTATATGGCCTGTGAAGACTTTCTCTCTTGTAACAAATGTCTTCAGTCTGAAATACTGTAGCAGGTGGGAAATGGCAAGGTTCCAGGTCACTAAAACTTAACATTTAAACCATGAAAGACAGTTATATTTTTGTTGTTTATATTTCTTTAATGAACTTAAATGAATGCAAGCAAATGAACAATTCACTTTGATTTAGCAAATCGTTGATTTCCACCCCACTCCAGTAGTTCTGTTTCTACATATATTTAATAAAGCACAGTATGATCTAAACCAAAGAGAAGAACATTTAAGTAATAAGTGTTCTATAATAATAAATTCAATACAAATAAACATTTACTTATTAGACCAGAACAGGCAATTATCCACTATAAAAAGAAACAGTGTGAAGAAATTCGGCAATTGTAAAAAATATATAAAGGAAATATTAAGAGCACTGCCCATCTGGCTTCAAGAAATTGTAAACTTAACTCTGAAAGCCAAGGCGAGCACAAATAATAGAGACAAATCACAAACAGGACTTGAAGCCATTTTCCATGGACACATAGAAACTGAAGTACCCACGTGCGATCAAAAATGATACCAAGTTTATTTTAATTAAGAGAACACAAATTTCCTTCTGGGAAGCAAGTCTTGAAACACTCGGCAACAAAATAAACTCCTCTAGCTTGAACACAAAGCAGTACATCTGGCAGAAGGCCCGGCAATGCAGTAACTGTTCTGGTTTAATTCCTAGTAATGGTCCAGTGAAGCTGAATTCAAAACGTACTTTGAAACATACTACATCAGGACCATGTCTTCTTCTGGATGGACATGTTGCAGGATCCAGAACAAGACAACCGGCTCGGACTGCAGTGACAGCATAGCGACGACTCCAGAGTGAGCTCCTGACTGAAGAAATGCATAAGCATTCGCCGTCGAGCCCACTCAAAGTGGCCTCTCAGGGCCTGTGTGCCAGCCTAAGTACAGCCCTCGATGCCAGGACACAGTTGGTCTTGCTTCCTGTCACGTGGCCGGCGTAGGAAAGAGGTCCACGTGATCAGTGTCCTCTGTTGGCGCTTTGGTCGCTGTCTGGTAGCTGCTGTGTGTGGTAGCTCTGAAGTTTCGTCTGTAAGGAAGCTAGCTGCCTGCTTAACTTGGATGCTGTAGTTATTGATGGTAGATTACTCGTAAGCCCTTGGTACAGCACAATCTGTTAGCAATGTAAATAGCGTGATTTTTAATTGAGATCACTGAACCAGAACACCAACATGGCTTCAGCTAAGGCAGAAAAACTGAACTCCCATTTATGCTGCGTACACAATAGATTACAGAAAACTTGTATAATAGTCATAAACTATAAACAAGGCTCAAAGCCATTAGACAGAAATAACATTGATGTAAAAAAAGAGAAAATCCAATGTAACTTAGTGCGGCAGATAAACTGCTTTGAAATAACACCAGGTTCGACTCAAGCTTAAAACACACAGTATAAAAAACCTTATGGCACGGTGGATGACACCGAATAGCAGCTCGTACAATTCACAAGTTACATACCTCATCAAACAAGGCCTTGCAGCCCAGCAATTCCATTCTACCAATGATTTCTGTAGATACCGAGCAGCAGACACGATACCAAGGCTATGTTTCACCAGATCCGCGTGTCATGATTCTCAGGCATGTAAACTGACAGATTAGCAACTCACACCCTGGCTCAACGTGATATCAAATCAGGCACTTGCTTATAGCGTCCAAGTCCCACACAAGTACAGCAGTTGCCACTGGATGGCCACCCGACAGTTGTAGTTCAACGACTGCAAGCGAGCTCATCTCGACCACCATTAAGTCGGCACGACCGATAACTCGTATGCCTCTTGCGGAACACGAAGAAGGCTGTTTTTTTATTATGGGCTGGTGATACCGACTTTCGATTTGATATCGAAATAGCAAACAGGTCAATTAATGATCTTCCTTCTTGGGGGACCACAGCCATATAGAATATTTTTCAAAGAAATTTCCACCATTTGACTGTTAATTGTTCATTTATATTACAAAGCCGAAATCATGACTGTATAAAATAAGTGAACAACTAACAAATGGCGGAAATTTCTTTCTTTTTTTTAAAAAAAAGAGAAACACAAGTTAGACTAGTACGCGTAGCCAATGTTCTGGATTATTTGTTAAATCTATTCCAACCTTTGCCTTCCACTGCAGATTTTGCCCTCTAGGGCTTCCTCTAATTTCGTAGAAGTTATTCGCTGGGGTCGTAACCTTGTCCAATAATTCTGTCCCTTCTTTCAGTCAATGTTTTCTGCATATTCCTTTCCTCACAACTTAAACGCTTTGATTTCCTTCTTCCTGATTTTCTCACGGTTCAATATCCATTTCTATACGATGCTGTTCATATCCAGAAATTTCTTCTACAAATTAAGGTCTACGTTTGACGCTAGTAGAATTTTTTTATCGAGGAATATTCTGCTTATTACATCTACTTTCCTTAGTGCGTGAGGGACTTTTTTTTTCTTGCTCCTTTTCTTTTCTTCCACGGCAGCAGAGTTCCTTCACGTGTTTTGCTACGGATTCCCCAGTTGTAACTGACAGTTTGTTGCTAATAACATTTCTGCTGTACCTCATTTACTTTCGTCTTACTTTGGTTTATTCTCAAGCCATATTCTATATTGATAAGACGCTCCATTCCTTTGAACAGCTAGTGTAATTCTACTCTGCATTTACTGGGGACATCAAGGTCATCGCGTATCTTAATAGTGTTATCCTTCCACCCCTAATTTTTATCGCATTTCTGAAACTTCTCGGTCCTCGCTTCTTACATGCACAGATTCACAGTAGAGGTGAAAAGCTACATCCGTATCTCAGATCCTGAAAAATGCATGCTATAAAGGGTATTCATTTTAACTAAAGGCATCGAAATAACTCGAAAACTACGCATCGAAACAGAAAAATGAAGTATAATTATAATTTGTTTGTCTCGGAGGGGTCGTGCAATGATACCACACTCGACCCCTCACTAACAACACGTGCGTAGATGACGGGGGAGGGGGACGGGAGGCAATTTTCAAATCTTCAATGGAAACCCCAGCAAAATCTACATACGTTTCTTCTGAAGCATTTTCTTCATTTCGCCACAGATGGCGCTGTAATCGGAGGAATATAAATGGGTACACAATCTAAATTTACGACATACTGCTCAATGGCCCTAGAATATCCAGTGGCATGTGAGACCCCACCTCCAGTCTGCGAGGGTTGCACGGGCCAGTATTTAACAACTTATAATTGGATACGCCATTCGCGATGTTGTATTCCTCCGACATATCAAATAGGGGACTACTCGACGCACCACTGTGGCCGTTGATCGAGGCAAACTCTACTCTGCTTTCCCAATTAGAATAATTGTTCAAACGTAGTACGGCCCAGTGAGTTTCTTCCCCATGACTCCACACCACACGTTAAACGACGAAGAACGTTGATGGTCAAATTACCGTAACCAGTGGGGATTGTCTACACTCAAATGATGCATGTTATATCGGTTAACGCTACAATTGTTTGTGAGTGCAGATTCATAGCAAAATAATGCATCGGTCGTCTGGGTGTCGTCTGCATTCGTTAATGTGTCCATTAACAACACACTACCCGGTTATAAAAATCGGTCCCATTAAGTTCTTGATGTAGTACACGTGATATGAATGAGACGGACAAACCGGAATCGCCGTGTAACTGCCGGGCATTTATCCGTGGGTTGTAGTGTAATGCCGTTATTACAGCTATTTTATTTTCTTTTCCTGTAATATGTTTGCTTCATTTCGTATTACCGGTTGTATGCTGTCATCAGACATAAGGGAGTTCACAAATTCGTAAAAGAACGAACGAGGGTGAGCTTTCTCTGGCAAATATTCGGCATACAAGGCAACAGCAGCCTCAACATTTCTCATACATTCTCCATAAATCAGGATCATTTCAATTTTTTTCATCTGTGGTTGCAAAATCCATCGTCTGTTCTCCAAATGATAGGTAGGTGTGCAGGCAATAAACACTGCGCAAGTACAGGGTGCTTATAAATGAATATCGGGATTTTAGCGCTTTATAATATTTATTATATTAAACTTACTGTTATAAATGATATGTCAAATGAAAGAGCAACTTAAACAGTTTTACCAATAACTTTATAAATGTTCAATGTGAGCACCATTTGTCACATAGCTCACATCAAGTCTATAGCCGAGTTCTTCCCAAACATTGATAAATGTGTCTTTAGTGATTCTAGCAGCAGCTGCTTCAATCCGGTTTCTTAATTCACGGAGGTCTGCTGGTAGCGGAGGCATGTACACATGATCCCTGATAAAGCCCCAAAAGGAAAAAAATGGCATGGCGTTACGTCGGGTGAACGTGGAGGCCATGTGAAGGAAGCCCTGTCATTGGGCCCCTTGTGGCCTATCCAGCGCTAGGATACAGTGAAGTTCAACCAATCGCATACTTCGCTATGCCAGTGAGGTGGCGCACCATCTTGTTGGAAAATGAAGTTCTCTGGCTCATCTTCTTCCAACTGAGGGAAGAGCCATTCCTCTAGTGTATCAAGGTAAAAAGTGCCAGTTATAGTAGGTTCACCAAAAAAGAAAAGCCCATAAACATTCCGCCGGGATACGGCACGAAAAACAGTCACTTTAGGGGAATCCCGTTGCATTTGTACCACCTCGTGAGGATTTTCTGAGCCCCAGATGTGTACATTGTGAGTGTTAACATGTCCACTAAGGTGAAAGATCGATTGATCACTGAAGATAAAATGATCCAGAAAATCTTCATGGCCATGGAACAACATTTTGTTTGCGAAGTAGCCACGTAATCCATGGTCTGTCGGCATTAGAGCCTCTAATAACTATAAATGGTAAGAACGTAGTTGAACGTGCTTTTTTAAAAATTTCCAGACAGTCGACACAGGAACTTGTAATTCACTACTAGCCTTCTGGACTAATTTCTTTGGTGTACGAGTGAACGACTCTCTCACTCGCTCAACAGTCTCTTCAGTAACTCTTGGTCATCCTGTACTCTTCCCTTTACAAAGGCAGCCGGTATCTTCAAATTGATGATACCATCTACAAATGTTATTATCACTTGGAGGATCACAACCGAACTTCAGCCGGAATGCACGTTGCACAGTAACTACATATTCGGTCTTTGCAAACTGCAAAACACAAAACGCTTTCTGTTCACTAGTCGCCATATTCGCTACTATCGCTGTCTAGCGGATTGCGGTGGAAACATTGCGCGCTGCACATGCGCACTGGTGCCAAACACAACTGTTCGAGTTGCTCTTTCATTTGACATATCATTTATAACTGTAAGCCTAATGTAATAAGTATTATAAAGCGTTGAAACCACGATATTCATTTATAAACACCCTGTCTTGTAATGTTTAGAGCGGCTATCTGCTCAACATCTCTACGATAAGTAAGCTCCGGTCGCTACATGACCACGATCGCGCGTCGATTAGTCTCCTGTTCGATATGTTGGAGGAATACAATGTTGAGAATGAAGTTTCCACTTATAAATTATGAAATACTGGCCTGTTCTACCCACGCAGCGCGAAGGTGGGGTCCCACGTGCCATTGGATATTCAAGGGCCATTGAGTAGCATGTCGTAAATTACAATTGTGTACCCATTTCAGTTTCTGCGATTACAGCGCCGTCTGTAGCGAAACGAAGAAAATGGCTCAGAGTAAACGTATGCAGGTTTTGCCTTAGAATCGTAACCTGCAGTAAAAACCGAGGGTTCCCATTGAAGATTTCAAAGTTGACCCCCACCACCCAGGCACGGGGTGGGATGGGAGCACGAGTATGGTATCATTGGATGTCCCCCTGCGAGACAAACAAACAGGACTTACAACAGTTCTTGTTTCGCTGTGTAGTTTTGGAGGTATTTTAATGTCTTATGTTAAAATGAACATCCAGTATACGTCAACTTCTCGTGTTTTACACATCTGATACTTCACGACCAATTTTGCTATGATTATCTGTGCCTACTAATCGATATCTGTTGTATAGTCAGTTGTTGCTCAATTGCTCTTTCTTGAACTGCAGGTCTCGGCCAGTAGGAATTCGCCACGACCAGTGCGAGAGCAACACAGTTTGTGAAAGGGGAACAAAGGGCTTTGTGCTATGCTGTGCTGTGTTCCATGCAAGGCGGAAGTGTAGCTGCTCTAAAGTACCGGGTGATCAAAAATTCAGTATAAATTTGAAAACTTAATAATCCACGGAATATTGTAGATAGAGAGGTAAAAATTGACACACATGCTTGGAATGACATGGGGTTTTATTAGGAAAAAACAACACCCCGTATTGCTAGACGTGTGAAAGATCTGTTGCGCGCGTCGTTTGGTGATGATCGTGTGCTCAGCCGCCACTTTCGTCATGCGTGGTCTCCCAAGTCCCCAGACCTCAGTCCGTGCAATTATTGGCTTTGGGGTTACCTGAAGTCGCAAGGTATCGTGATCGACCGACATCGCTAGGGATGCTGAAACACAACATCAGACGCCAATGCCTCACCATAACTCCGGACATGCTTTACAGTGTTGTTCACAACATTATTCCTCGACTACAGCTATTGTTGAGGAATGATGGTGGGCATATTGAGCATTTCCTGTAAAGATCATCATCTTTGCTTTGTCTTACTTTGTTATGCTAATTATTGCTATTCTGATCAGATGAAGCGCCATCTGTCGGACTTTTTTTTAACGTTTGTATTTTTCGGTGCTAATAAAACCCCATGTCATTCCAAGCATGTGTGTCAATTTGTACCTCTCTATCTACATTATTCCGTGATTTATTCAGTTTTCAAATTTATACTGACTTTTTCATCACCCAGTATATCGAAAAGAGACAGAAATTGGCTGGTGTTTACAACTTGCGTTTGTACGTGAATCCTTATAATGAGAATTGCGATCTGCATTCTGTTGTCACGTGAGACGAGTGACTGACGCCTATGTTGACGCCAACGTGTAATATCCACTCACAGACGGCAGGTGGTAGCACTGGCACTAGAGGGTATGTTGCACGCTTTGGGGAGTGTAAGGCCGTGGGTGTGCGCAGTTGCCGTTATGCGGAACCGGGGAGATTCATCTGATGTCCAAAAGGACAAGATCATTGGCTTTCTGCTAACGGGCGGAAGCTTTTCCGAAACGCCTAAGCCTGTAAACTGTTCAAGTGTCATTGTCGTCAAAGTTCATCGAGCATGGAAAAATAGTGCTATCCAAAACCGGTGCCGCGGCTAGAAACTGACCGCCCCGAAGAATCAAGGAGCAATCAACAGTGTCTCCCCAACGACCGTTCAGCGATCGTTGCTGCGTATAGACCTCCGCAACTGGCCCCTGGTTCATGCACCAAGGCCGACTGCTATTCATTGCCGACGAATGCTGTAATTTGCACGCCAAAACCGGCACTGGAGGTTCATTGAGTGGCGACAGGTGGCCTTTTCAGATGAATCCCGCTTTATGCTCAATAGGAGAAATGGGTGTTAACGAGTATGGCGTGAGACGTCTGAAAGCAAACACCCTGCAACAATCGTCTGAACGGTCCAAGCCGGAGGAAAGATCGTTGTGGTTCTGGAGGGTACAGTGGACCAACATAAGTCTGCATTTATCCTTGGTGATTACGCACACCCCTACATGCAGTTGTTTCTCCTCATCACGATGGTATCTACCAGCAGGACAGTCCAGCATGTTCAGCACGTTACACAGCTCACAACGTACGTGCTTGTTTCGAAGAGCAACGGGATCAGTTTACCATGCCGCCGGAATTAAATCCAGTCGAAGATCTATGAGGTCCCCTCGATCGGGCTGTTCGCACCACGGATCCTCAGCCGAGAAACCTAGCGCAGCCAACCACGGCGCTGGAGTCGGCATGGCCCCATATCCCTGTCGGTACCTTTCAGAACCCCACTGACTCTCTCCCTGCATGTCTCGTAGTAATCCGCGTTGCATAAGGCGTTATTCAGGCTTTTCACAGGCGGTCACATTAATGTGGTTGGCAACGCGCTGCTTGGCGTGTCGTGTTGATGCAAAGTAATCACCTCCTTACAGATCCTTTATGAGTCATAGCGTGGAATATCCACCTTCGGTTAATGTGGTCTGTAATAGGTTTTCTCGATGCGACACTTTTGATTCGTGGGAGCGCTGTATAGAGCCGTTCTTCATTCACGTAACGATTCTTAGTATTATCGTACGATTCTTCGAGTGCTTTGTGGGCGAAGTTTTCGTCCTGCAGTAGCCGGCCGCTGTGGTCGAGTGGTTCTAGGCGCTTCAGTCCAGAACCACGCTGCTCATACGGTCGCAGGTTCGAATCCTGCCTCGGGCATGGATGTGTGTGATGTCCTTAGGTTAGTCAGATTTAAGTAGTTCTGAGTCTATGGGACTGATGACCTCAGATGTTAAGTCCCATAGTGCTTGGAGCCATTGGAACCATTTGATCGTCCTGCAGTGGTATAGATGCCACGTGATTCGTGTAACTATAACTATGTTCTTCACGTAGACTGTGCCTTTGGGCTGCAACAAATAATAACTGATACAACTTTTTTATATTTATTCATGCGCGTTCTAGTCATTAAGTTTGTGGCATTCATTCAATTATTTTCAAGAACGGATATAGTCATGGACTTAAATCATTGACTAATGGGGACCCGGCCGTGATCATTATCTTCAGCACGAATATTTATTCACAGAGAAATGTTTGTCATGTGTTGAACGCATTTAGCCAGCATTAGATTGGTAGCAGTAATTTTGGTATGATTCTTCCAAGTTCCAGAAGATAAGTTTTCGTCCATATCTCGGGTGCAACAAATAATAAAAAGTTCCATAATGTTATTCTGCTATTCAATATTTTCAGTTTCTTTATACAATAGTGTTTAAATTGCAATTACGAGCCAGGCACGCCCAATGCACATGATTTCTCATAAGGTGGAGCATATTAAACATTTCGTAATTCAAATTAGTATTATTAATAGGAAGCTCTATCATTCAAGCAAAGTTAAGAACCTTTAAGACAAGATTAACTGTTGCGCGAAGTGTGTGTTATTTGTTTTAACTTGTTCTTAAAATGAAGTCAGATCGCGTTAAAAAAGTACTCTCATGGTTCAGTATTCGCAGATAAAAAGGCGTATTTTAATAAGGGCAATTTTCTGTAGTCATTCTATGGGCATCCGCTGCTTCCGTCGAAAACAGGAAGCCCATTTCATTTCAATCACTTCCATCCCGATCTTCTATTCTTATTGTTCGGTTTTGATTCTTGTACAAATTATAAATTATCCGTGTTTCCTTGTGGTTTATTTCCGTTTTTCTGAGATTTCAATCTACTTGCAGCATGTTATGTTGTCGAATGTCTTCTTCAAGTCGACTAATGCTATGGAAGTGTCTCGCCTCCACTGACAGGTACACATCAGAACCACCTCCCTGGCGCCTTTTCCTTTCCTAATGGGAATCTAATAGATACTCTAATCTCTTTGACATTTCTCGAAATATTATTTTTGTCAGGAAGTGGAATGCATGAGCCGTTAAGCTTATTGCGCGAAAGTTATCGGATTTATTTGTCTTTGATATCTTCTGGTCTGTGTGGATTCTGCTCACTAACTTGAATAAACGTTTGGTTGCTACTTCCACCATGCCTTTAGAAATTCAGAAGTAATGAAAACCAATACATTGTATGATTATAAGTCTTCCAAAGCTCTTTCTACCTCTGCACTGAATTCAATGTTTTCCTATTTGACACCCATTTCTTCTTCTCGCACGTCAAACAGACAACTCCTTCTCCTCGTATGGACACTCATTCAATCGAATCGCCCTCTCCGTAACAGCGGAATTATTTTCGCACTCTGAATGTCGGCATCCTATGTTTTAATTTCACCAAAAATTTGTTTTGATTTTCTTGTGTGCTGAGTCTGTCTTAACGACCATTTCCTTTCCAATTTCTTCACCTTTATCGTGCAGCTGTTTCATTTAAGGTCGTCTGCATTTCATTAGTAAGTGACATATGTTACTGCAGTTGTTCATTTTCCTAAATATTTTTGTATTTACTTCTTTCGTCTATCAACAGAAATATTTCTTCTGTGACGCAAAGTTACTTTCCTTAAATCTATTTTAGTCCTTTCAGTGTGCATGATTTCTCTTTTTAGGGGCGTTAATTGCTATACAGCTGATGTCACTGCTTTGATAATGTAGCAGTTTCAACGTAAGATCAGCAAAATTCACACAGATGCAAATGGGAAGATGTTCTTACATAGGATAATGTTGTATTACAATGTGTTCTAAATTGCGATATTAAGGATGACAACGCTGCAGTACAAGTGGTTTCTAAGATTAGGGCCCTAACGACTGATAGTGATTCCGTAAGGCGGCTGTGTAATATATTCCTTAACCACTGACAAGCCAAAAAAAAAAAAAAAAAAACGGTACGCCTGCCAAATATCATGTAGGAGCCCCAGCACACAGAAGTACCTCAACACGACGTGGCACGGACTCGACTAATGTCTGGAAGTAGTGCTGGAGGGAACTGACACCATGAATCGTGCAGGGCTGTCCATAAATCTGTAAGAGTACGAGGGGTGGAGATCTTTTCTGAACCACACGTTGCAAGGTATCTCAGATAGGCTCAATAATGTTCCTGCCTGGAGAGTTTGGTGGGCAGTGAAAGTGTTTAAACTCAGAAGAGTGTTCTTGGAGCCACTCTCCAGAAGTTATGAACGTATGGAGTGTCGTATTGTCCTGCCTAAGTCCATCGGAATGCACAATGGACATGAATGGATGTAGGTGATCAGACAGGATGCTTACGTGCGTGTAAACTGTCAGAGTCGTATCTAAACGTATCTGGGGGTCCTATATCAAACCAACTGCTCAGCCCCCACACCATTACAGAGCCTCCACCAGCTTGAACAGTCCCCTGCTGACATGCAGGATCCATGGATTCATGACGTCGTCTCCGTACCAGTACACGTCCTTCCGCTTGATACAATTTGAAACTAAACTCGTCCGACCAGGAAACATGTTTCCAGTCATCAAAAGTCCAATGTCGTTGTTGACGGGCCCAGATGAGGCTTAAAGCTTTATGTCGTGCAATCATCGAGGGTACACGAGTGTGCCTTTGGGCTTCGAAAGCCCATATCGATGATGTTTCGTTGAGTGATTCGCACGCTGACACTTGTTGATGGCTTAGCACTGAAATATACTGCAATTAGCAAAAGGGTTGCACATTTGCCACACTGAACGATTCTCTTCAGAAGTCGTTGGTCCCGTTCTTACAGGATCTTTCTCCGGCCGCAGTAATGTCAGACATTTGATGTTTTACCGGATTTCTGATATTCACTGTACACTCGTGAAATGGTCATACGGTAATATCATCGCTTCATCACTACCTCGGAGATGCTGTGTCCCATCGCACATGCGCCGACTGTAACACCACGTTCAGACTCAAGCAAATCTTAATAAACTGCTATTGTAGCAGCAATAACCGATCTAACAACTGTGCCAGACATTTTTTGTCTTATATGGCCGGTAGAGACAGCAGCGCCGTATTCTGCCTGTTTACATATCGCTGTGTTTGAATACGCATGCTTATACCACTTTCTTCGGCACTTCAGTGTAGTTGTGACATGTCATGTAGTGATCATTTCTGTGGATAGCCGATTTACTGAGCACAGGCAACGCACGCGCTTACAACAACCGAGCAAACCTGCTATTGCAGAACATTGCTTTGGCACCGAGATTCGCCTCTTAGTGCCACACAGACTACAGGTGACCATACCAACCACAATTCGTTCAAGTTGTTCGGTGATGGTGTCACTCCTTGTGAGAGCCGTAGCGGAAACTGTCTGGACAGTACTTGACGACAAGGACCCTTCTTTTAACCTGATTTTATTGTATCGTGACCTGAAAATGATCTCCTGCTCGAATACGGCTGTCGACGCACAATCACGCGTTACGGCAGCTTCTAGCAGTTTCGTGATGCCGTTCTTTACATACATCGAAGCTGAGCAACACTGGGTACAGGTAATATTTTGTAACATTTTTATTTATCGCAATATGTCACAGCACAGAGCGTCTGTTTCAATCTGGGGAGATAACAGGACGCCACTGCTGTAGCAGTTCGGAACCACGCGGTAGCCGTCGACCACACCTGGCGGCGCCTGGAAATCCCGGATGGGTCGAGTCGCAGACGGATGTGTATAGCCGAGTGGCGGCCGTCGCCGTAAAATGCAAATGTAATGAGGCGAGCGGGGCCTCCGCTAATGCACCGGCGGAGATTAAGCGGCTACTGGAGGTCCGGGGTAGCCGGGGGAAGGGGAGCAGAGGGACGAAAGGGGATGATGCTCGGCGGGATTAGCACCTCCCCAGGCCCCCCGCCCTCTAAAGTCCACAACTCCGCTCCGACTGTGTGCCTGTTGCAAGAACCGTCCGAGCTAATCGACGCCCCCGCTAGAGTTGTGGCGGCCGGTTAACGGTGCCCGAGCTAACAGCCGTACTAATGCACGCGTGGCGAGCAGGTATTAATACTGAAGTTTAATACGTCCAAACGTGGTGCGCCACAAGAAACGCTGCTGACCATCCCAACAGTGGCATCAGCTGCAGTACGTGGACTCTACTCTGTTCAAAATTATTTTCGAAGTTACGGTCACCGGTGAGAGACGGCGCGCAATCAACCAATCTCAAAAGGCCTGTAGCCACAGCAGCGATCCTCGGTGGTCTAACTTTCACCACCATTCAACAATTTCAGCTTGCACTATTTTTCCGTTTCAGGACAGCATAGTTTGTAGCGAGCTGTAATTTTGTCAGTTGTCACTTTTAACGGTAACGGATGTCACCATTTTATTTTGAAATTACAATGAAATCACTACGCTTAGCTGCATTCAGGCGTTGATATACGTCAACGGGGAGAGTCGAAAATGTGTGCCCCCTCCGGGACTCGAACCCGGGATCTTCTGCTTACATGGCAGACGCTCTATCTAGCTGAGCCACCGAGGTCACAGAGGATAGTGCTACTACAGGTACTTATCACCTGCACGCCTCCCGTGAGACCGGCATTCACAATTTATTGTCCCACACAACATGGTGCCTCTGCCCATTATACTCATTACTCGCGGCTTTTTGCCGATTCCCGTAAGAGTTCGGGCACTGTTTGTGCATCCACAAAGAAGAAGATGGTCAAATGGCCTGTGAACCTTAAGCCGCGAGTAATGAATATAATGGGCAGGGACACTATGAATATAGTGCGGGACAATAAGTTGGGAATGTGGGTTTCACGGGAGGAGTGCCGGAGATAAGTCCCTGCAGTCACACTACCCTCTGTGCTCTCGGTGGATGAGATCGATAGAGCGTCTGCCACGAAAGCAGGAGATGCCGGGTTCGAGTCCCGGTCGGGGCACCCATTTTCGACTGTCCCCGTTGACGTATATCAACGCCTGTATGCAGCTAAGCATATTGATTTCATTTTAATTTCATTCTAAAAATGACCTGCATGATCACCGATGGTATCTGTTCTTTCGGACATGTCCGATCATCATGTATTTACCATTTTATTTGCCGTTACTACTGTCCGTTGTGTGAAACGAACAATATCAAAATCAAATTCGTCAAGCTTTAGATTGGAAACGTCTGGCATTGCCGACACCAGACAAAGACATCGAAACGTCCGGACATTTGGGTCAAATCGGTTTATTTTATCCGACACATACACAGATGACAGAAGACATGGGATACATCCTAATATATTGTCGGACCTCATTTTACTCGGTGTAGAACAGCAACTCAACGTGGCATGGACTCAACAAATCGTTGGAAGTTCTGTGCAGAAATACTGAGTAATGCTGCCTGTACAGCCGTCCATAATTTTGAAAGTGTTGCAAATTCAGGATTTTGTTTACGGAATGACCTCTCGATTAAGTCCCATAAACGGTCGATGGGTAGCCAAATCATTCGCTCTCATCGTCCAGAGCGTTCTTCAAACCAAGCGCGAACAATTATGGCCCGGTGATACGGCCCATTGTCATCCATAAACATTCCATCGTTGTTTGGGAACTTTACGTCCATGAATGGTTGCAAATTATCTCCAAGTAGCCGAAGGTAAAACCGGTTAATGATCGATTCACTTACACCAGAGGACCCAGTTCAGTCATGTAAACACAGCGCACGCCATTATCGATCCACCAGCAGCTTGCGCAGTGCTTTGTCGACAACTTGGGCCCATCGCTTCGTGAGGTCTGCACCACATTCGAACCCTACCATCAGCTCTTACCGACGGAAATCGGTACCCATCTGACAAGGCCATGGTTTTCCAATTGTCTAGGTCCAAACAACATGGTCACGAGTCCAGGAAAGGCAGTGCGGGCGATGTCGTGCTGTTAGCAAAGCCACTCCCGACTGTCCTCTGTTATCATAGCCCATTAACGCCAGATTTTGTCGCACTGTCCTTACAGATACGTTCCTCGTATGTCCTACACTGATTTCTGCAGTGTCGCTTGTCTGTTAGCACTGACAACTCTATGCAAACACCGCGGCCATCGGTCACTACAATATCCGTGGTGATAGGTAATGCCTGAAATCTAGTATTCTCGGCACGCTCTTGACACTGTGGATTTTGGAATATTAAATTCCCTAGCTATTTTCGAAATGGGGTGTCCCGTGCGTCTAGCTCCAACTTCAACGTCTATTACTTTCCGTCCTGTGGCCATAACCACGTCAGAAACCTCTTCACATGTATCACCCGAATACACATAATAGCTCTGACAATTCACTGCCCTTTTGTACCTTATGTACGCAAAACGAACGCCATCTCTGTACGCGCATATCGCTAGCCCATCACTTTTGTCACTTCAGTGTACTGTATGTCGACGGTAAGTTGGGCGATGGCCACAGCATCCTGCGGGGAGCGGACTTTTCAGTGCTGACAACGCCAGCGGGCACGCGCCTCGTACCGATCAGCAGCTCTGTAATTTAAATCGCAAGCTGAACTACAGGGTGGTGCACGAAATGTGTTACCAATTGTTTCTTTCACAATGTACGACGTACATTAGATATCCCGGTGGGATCTCTACAGCAGTACAAGCAGAGCTTGGAAAAACAAATGAGTTACGAAATGACGTGTAATTCACGATACTGCCGCTAGGAGACTAGTAAGCAGCAATGGCTGACAATGGAAGACTGACGACACAGCAACGATCGGCAATTGTGTTACTTTTTCATGAAACGATAAGCCTTTCTGTGACTCAGAGGCATTTTCGACAACAGTTTAACACACGATGGGTCCCTTGCAAGAAGACCATCCACAGGTTGTACAATAAATTTGTACAGGAAGGAACAGTATTGGAAGCGAAGCGACCTCGGCCTAAGCCTGTTTGCCGGCCGGCGTGGCCGAGCGGTTCTAGGCGCCACAGTCTGGAACCGCGTGACCGCTGCGGTCGCAGGTTCGAATGCTGCCTCGGGCATGGATGTGTGTGGTGTCCTTAGGTTAGCTAGGTTTAAGTATTTCTAAGTTCTAGCGGACTGATGACCTCAGAAGTTAAGTCCCATAGTGCTCAGAGCCATTTGAACCATTTTGAACCTAATCCTGTTTGTTCGCCGGAGAATATTGAAGCGGTATCTCTGCTGTACAGAGAAGTCCCGGGAAATCGTGTAGAAAGGCAGCAGTGCAGCTGGGAATATCCAGACGTTCCGTTCAACACATTCTTAAAAGTGACCTCCATATGTAGCCATACAAGATGACCTGTGCACAGAAACTCACTGAAGAACACAAGCAGCAGAGACTACTGTTTGCTCAGTGGGCGGAGGATAGGGAAGAAACTCTCAACAACGTTTAGTTTTCAGACGAGACGCATTTTCATTTAGATGGTGTCGTTAACAAACAAAATGTACGCTTTTGGGCCACTGAAAACCCAAAAGTGCTTCATGAACGACAACATTATGCTCCGAGGATTACAGCGTGGGCAGCAATTTCCAGTCGCGGACTTATTGGACCCTTTTTCTTTGAACAAACTGTGAGCAGCGAGCGTTATTTGAGCATGCTTCGCAATAGTTTCATTCCACAGCTTCTTGCTACTGGGGGGGGGGCTCTGAGCACTATGGGACTTAACAGCTATGGTCATCAGTCCCCTAGAACTTAGAACTACTTAAACCTAACTAACCTAAGGACATCACACAACACCCAGCCATCACGAGGCAGAGAAAATCCCTGACCCCGCCGGGAATCGAACCCGGGAACCCGGGCGTGGGAAGCGAGAACGCTACCGCACGACCACGAGATGCGGGCTCTTGCTACTGCCTTGCCCTTCAATACGCAGTGGTTCATGCAAGATGGAGTTAGGCCACATAGTGCAAACACTGTGTTAGAGTTTTTACACGAGCATTTCGACATGCGGATCATTTCACTCACGTTTCCAGGTCGCTTCAATGACGGACAAAATTGGCCCCCCAATAATCCAGACCTCAATCCATGTGACTTTTTTCTTTGGGGGTACCTAAAGGAAAAAATTTTCCCGAAACGTCCACGTGATTTAATGGAGCTCAGAAGACTTATTCTTCAGGCTTGCAGTGAAATTACGGAAGACATGTGCCGTATGGTAATCACTAACTTCAGTGTTCGTTTGCAGGAAGTTAGGACACGAAATGGTGGACATATTGAGCATGTGCTGAGTTAGAACAAATCTCCATGGACGGCTCTTCATTACAGTATATGTTTCTTTCAGATTGTATTGACAATAAAGTTTATATTCAAAAACAAAATGGTAACACATTTCGTGCGCCACCCTGTACTTACTCGCCAGTCCTCATTTAGAGAATTTTTAAGTAAAATTTATTAAAATCCATTTACTTCCAATCAATAGAATCTCTTCAGTCATAAGGAAAAGTCGTGGTTTACACCGGGCAGGTGTTTAAAGAAAGCAGATAGGACGCCCCTGGTCGCCTCCGAAACTAGAAGAAGTTCGAGTAAACCTACACGTAATGCAGACCTAGTTGACAGAAAATAGTTCTTTCATACCGTGCTGAAAAGGAGGGCCCCTATTCGTAGACTGGCTGAAGGCACGAAAAGTCGCTCGACTTCGGCGCAAGAGTGTTTCGTGTCCAGATGCTAACAAATATAAAATCTGTGGGTACTGCAGCGGTTACGAAGTGGCTGACGTGTGGTGCCGTGGCAAAGTAGTAAGAATAATAATGTCGAGTGGCTGAACTGCCTAGTGCAGGTCTCTCAAATGGAGCACACTTCAGTGACTTACGTGTCCCTAACCTACTGGGAATAGTTTAGCCACTAGTGTCTGGAGAATTTTCACCTCATTGAGAGGTGAAGGCTAGATTAAAGGCAGACTTAAAAATTCCCGATGTTCGACCAGGATTCGATCCCATAACCATTCGCTCTCCAGTCACGCGCTTTAAAACTAGACGAACAGGTTCGACACCAAACCAGTAAGCAGTGTCAGAATTGCGCCCCACCCCCGCACCTACACTGTCTATGCGTTAAGCTTTGGCGCGGGAATCCTGTTTCTTCTGCTCCAGAAACCCCTGGAAACTAGTCAGGAAATCGTGAACAGGCTATACTTGGCAGGCTGCACTTACAGACAGGGTGAGGCGCGTCAGGCAGGCCACCTGAATATCTAAGCCACTTTCAGCCACAGAAAAAAATCTTTCAAATAAAAGCTACTTAGATTGAATGGGAAAGAAATTGTTGTGTTCATTATTTTCGCGTAGGTGGCAGGAGAGAAGAGATAACAATTAACTTCGTTATTTTAAATGGATCAGCGTGTTATATTATTTACCTTTTAGTAATACCTTTGAAAATTCGTACAGTGCATTAGGTTCTGTATGGTCTGGCTATGTACATGAGGGTACTTTAATCATGGAGTATCAGCAACAAAGCCTCATCGTGCAGTAACTTCACAAATTACCTTCGCATATACACTCCTGGAAATGGAAAAAAGAACACATTGACACCGGTGTGTCAGACCCACCAAACTTGCTCCGGACACTGCGAGAGGGCTGTACAAGCAATGATCACACACACGGCACAGCGGACACACCAGGACCCGCGGTGTTGGCCGTCGAATGGCGCTAGCTGCGCAGCATTTGTGCACCGCCGCCGTCAGTGTCAGACAGTTTGCCGTGACATACGGAGCTTCATCGCAGTCTTTAACACTGGTAGCATGCCGTGACAGCGTGGACGTGAACCGTATGTGCAGTTGACGGACTTTGGGCGAGGGCGTATAGTGGGCATGCGGGAGGCCGGGTGGACGTACCGCCGAATTGCTCAACACGTGGGGCGTGAGGTCTCCACAGTACATCGATGTTGTCGCCAGTGGTCGGCGGAAGGTGCACGTGCCCGTCGACCTGGGACCGGACCGCAGCGACGCACGGATGCACGCCAAGACCGTATGATCCTACGCAGTGCCGTAGGGGACCGCACCGCCACTTCCCAGCAAATTAGGGACACTGTTGCTCCTGGGGTATCGGCGAGGACCATTCGCAACCGTCTCCATGAAGCTGGGCTACGGTCCCGCACACCGTTAGGCCGTCTTCCGCTCACGCCCCAACATCGTGCAGCCCGCCTCCAGTGGTGTCGCGACAGGCGTGAATGGAGGGACGAATGGAGACGTGTCGTCTTCAGCGATGAGAGTCGCTTCTGCCTTGGTGCCAATGATGGTCGTATGCGTGTTTGGCGCCGTGCAGGTGAGCGCCACAATCAGGACTGCATACGACCGAGGCACACAGGGCCAACACCCGGCATCATGGTGTGGGGAGCGATCTCCTACACTGGCCGTACACCACTGGTGATCGTCGAGGGGACACTGAATAGTGCACGGTACATCCAAACCGTCATCGAACCCATCGTTCTACCATTCCTAGACCGGCAAGGGAACTTGCTGTTCCAACAGGACAATGCACGTCCGCATGTATCCCGTGCCACCCAACGTGCTCTAGAAGGTGTAAGTCAACTACCCTGGCCAGCAAGGTCTCTGGATCTGTCCCCCATTGAGCATGTTTGGGACTGGATGAAGCGTCGTCTCACGCGGTCTGCACGTCCAGCACGAACGCTGGTCCAACTGAGGCGCCAGGTGGAAATGGCATGGCAAGCCGTTCCACAGGACTACATCCAGCATCTCTACGATCGTCTCCATGGGAGAATAGCAGCCTGCATTGCTGCGAAAGGTGGATATACACTGTACTAGTGCCGACATTGTGCATGCTCTGTTGTCTGTGTGTATGTGCCTGTGGTTCTGTCAGTGTGATCATGTGATGTATCTGACCCCAGGAATGTGTCAATAAAGTTTCCCCTTCCTGGGACAATGAATTCACGGTGTTCTTATTTCAATTTCCAGGAGTGTATAATACAAACATTTCAACAAACAGGAAACGTCGGTAGTAAAAAACGTAAACGGCTCAGCAACTGACGAGCGACACGCAGTTGACATCTTAGCAGCTATAGCACACAATCCACCTGTTAGTAAATAGGGTGGAATCACTCAAAGATGTGTTCTGAGAGTACTACATTCCAACAAATTTCACTCATATCACATATTACTTCGACGAAAGGCAGAATTATCTGAGACGGGGCTACAGAAATTCAGTTTCTTGATCAAGATGTTACTTGCACATGAGATATTATTTCCCATGGGCAAGTTAGTCTTCACAACAAGTACTGTTGTTCTTCAGCAAATCCATAGCGGCTGAGAGAAGTAGATAAACAAAGACCTTGGTCAGCCAAACTGTAGTGCTGTCTTCTAAGTAACCGAACTATTGGTCCTTATTTCATTGATGGGAAGTGAAATACCGCGAGGTAGTTTGATTTCTCAACAGAGATACTGCCACTAATTCTAGAAGACATCCCACTGGAAATGCTACAAGTTATGTGCTACCAACACGGCGGATATCTTGCTCATACAGCACGGAGAATTACAGAGGTTCTGAACAATTGATGCGAATATCATTGTATTGGTCGGTCCGACGAAACAAAATGGCCTGCATGTTCACCAGACCTAACGCCTCTGGACTTTTGCTTGTGGGTAAATTGAAACCAAAATTTACAATTAAATTCCAACCACTCGCGAGGATATGAAAGATCATGTTACATGAGTTTGTTCTACTGTCAGCTCGGATGAAGTTTGACGGGTAATACTGTCGGCATTAAATCGTTTTACAGCATGCATGTCTGCAAATGGTCACCATAAGCATGACAGCTACAGAGTAGGAATCTCTGAAGTGTTCACTCTGTGGTGAGGATGATGAAACCGCCCTGGATCTTATCTTACAATCCAAAGCTCTTGAGAACAAAAGACAAAGAATATTCGGGCTGGTAGATTCTGACGAAATATTTTCTGATAATTAACTAGTAAATGGCCTATTACACTGTTCTACAAAAAAAACCTTTTTTTCTATTTCTGATAAGAAGTATTGTGATCCTAGTTGTAATTTGAGTGCTGAATTGAAAACTGTTTTTGGTTTTTTTCTGTCAGGGATAGTTTATGAGTAATCGCAATTTTATTTCTCTTTTCAGTTTCTGATATAGTGCAGCAAACGTGAGGTAAAATTCGACAAACAAATGCACATCTTTATGATGTTATATGTTCATCACATTAATGGAGGGTGGGATCTAACATATAACACAATAACCTTTGTGTATACACTTTGAAGCATTTATTTGACATGAGAAATTACAGAAAATTGACAAACAATGAGCCACTGCCTTGTAATGCACATCACTTTTTTCTCTTGTATTGTGAATCTTTCTTCTCTCGGATGATATTCAAGCAATAATCTGCTAACATAGAAGGTACCCACTTCCCTTCATAGTGCCTTTCTATGGTAGAAATGTCTTTATGGAATCTTTCCGCATGTTCATCCGATACGTCACTACAACTCTCTGTGAAGTAGTCCAGATGAGAGTCCATCATATGTACCTTTCAAAGACATATTGCACCCCAAATCCTGATATGCTTTGATCATATCCTTCACCATTGCTTTGTAATTAGTAGCTCTTCTTCTTCCGAGGAAGTTTTCCGACATCATCTTGAAACAGTCCCATGCGGTTTATTCTTTATCAGTTAAACATGCTTCAAAATTTGCATCTTTCTGCAGCTCTCTGATTTGTGGGTCCACAAATACACCTTCCTTTATTTTTGCAGCTGAAAGACAGGGTAATTTTGTAGCTAGATATGCAAACCCACAGCCTGTTGGATCCATGGCCTTCACGAATTGTTTCATCAGGCCAAGTTTGATGTGAAGCGGTGGAAGTAGTATATATTCAGGAGCTACCACACTTTCACGTTGTACATTCTTTTCGCCAACTTTCCCTCTTCGCCTAGGCCATTTCTTTTTCACGTAGTGAGAATTTTGGTCTCGACTATCCCACTCGCAAAGAAAACAGGCATACTTTGTGTAGCCTTGTTGCATTCCCAGTTCTATAGCAATTACCTTGAAATCTGCACGTATTTTCCATTGGTGTTCATTGTATTTTAATGAATTAAGCATCCTTTGTACGAATTCGTAATTCTCTTTTGTCAAACTAGCGTACGATACTGGAACAGAAGGTATTTTATTTCCGTTATGGAGCAAAACACCCTTCAGACTTGTTTTAGATGCATCTATGAAAAGTCTCCACTCCAGTGAAATATAAGTGAGGTTCAGCACTTTCATCAGGCCAGCAACGTCATTGCAAAATGTCAGTGCTTCGTCAGTTGAAAAATAAGAAATAAAGGCATGTTCTCTGTGCCTCAACACACTGATTTTAGTACTTTGGTGCAGTAGATTATACTCTTGTAATCTTGAACCAAGCAGCTGCGCCTTTTGTTTACTTAGTCCTAGATCACGTACTAAATCATTTAAATCTGCCTGTGTTAACAAATGTGGCGATGACTCACTTGTGCAGTGATATAAAGAATCATCATCTGTGATTTCTTCAGTACTACGTATTTCACTGTCACTTAGAATTTGACCTCGAGCTCTTGAAGGTACTGGAAGGTTGTCGGAATGCTGAACTGGCATTCTCGCTGAAGGCAGATCTGGGTAAACAATGTGCCTCTTCGACTTTTTGCTTGTAAAACCCTGAATTTTTGTTAGACAGAAATAAAAATCAGTAACATGGTCCTTAGGCTCCCTCCACACCATGGGAACAGCAAACAACGCCACATTTTCTTTACCTTTCCACCACTGAATTAGTTTGCAGTAACATGTAGCACAACAGAAATGTGGTGCCCATTCTTTATCTTGGTCTCCTACCTCTACTCCAAAGTAATGTTTGTATGCTTTCTTTATGACTGAAGAAATTTTCTTCCTATTTCTGGCAAAAGTGAACTTCCCACAGATGTAGCAGAAGTTTTCCGGCTTATATCGACATCCACGATGACGTGGCATTTCTGCAAATTTAAAAAATACCACTTTGGTAATACACCTTTATTAAATTAATAGTTGGGAACTAGAGGAACGCTGATGTGTAAAAACAAGCAGTCGTTTTACCTTCAGCACCAGGCTCAATCAGTTTACACACAGGAACTAAAAAATTCAACCGTGCTCAGAAATATGACAGACAGTCACTTGTCAGCCAGCACACCCACTTGTTAAGACTGACACAAATTGCGGCTAACACCACTGTTGTAAACTCCATGCACCTGCCCCTAGGAGACGCGAAGCTTTACTGCCGAGGCAGCGACCTGCTGTCGCCGTTCGAGTTAATGAGATGTTTCAGGTGGTCTTAATGACATAGGTGTGGCAGCGGTAACCTAATGATGTCTGATTCTTCCCACCTGCTGTTGCACAAGAAATTATCACGTTCTATCACTACTGGATGCGGCACATAACCGTATTTCTCTATAACGTCTCTGTGTTTGCCATGAATTGTGAATATACATATATATATATACGTATTACATAAAAAGTATCCCTGACAACGATATTTGGTTTACATATTTGAATTTCCCACGGTAAAATGGTCTAGAAGCACATACTTTAATATCAGAAATAGAACCCATGTCGAACAGTGTTATTTGTTAAGGGTACCGATTGGCTTTACTAGAATCACAGGGAACGAAACCGCAGAATAAATTCAGTTTCGGTGTGGGCAACAGTGGGTGAAGACCACTGTTGTTTTTGTCTCCATGCGTAAATAAAATCAAATCACATCAGTGGTTACCATTATGAGCAAGTGTTGAAACAATATTATCTAATGTCATTAAATTACTCACTGCACATTTCCTCTGAGTCTCATTGTATGCGTTTGCAAATGCACTTGTACGAGTAATAAGTCAATACAATGACATGATATGATGTAAGACAATTTCTGAGCATAGTAAGCGTCTTCAAACGTATTATTATAAGTTAAATAATATAACATGCCAGTCCATTTAGAATAACAAAACTATCAAATCTCTTCTAGCCTTCCACCTACGAAAGAATGATAACCACCACACTATGTCCGCTGTCAAGCTAAGCATCTTTAATTTGATAGATTTTGTAATATCTCTTTATATTCGATGAATTATTCTGATGCAATTCTACCCTTGAATGACGTTTACTAATTTTCTATCTTCATACCCGCAGAATCCATTCGCAAAGTAGTTTCATACAATAGCTATGCCATGAGCGCATAATTATTCTTTGTAGTACTCTCCCTGGTGGTTGTTAGAAAAAAAGCTTCCGAGATTGTCTTCGTGCCGATTAGCCTGAGCTTTGTTTGAAGAATCGTAATCTGAATATTGAGATTTATGACGAAAGATAACTGATACGAAATTGTACGATTAAAAGGGATATATATAAAGCTCCATTACTTCTTCGGAAGGTTAAACTTCATCAAAGCCAAATATCCGCTTGATCTGAGGTTTCCCGACTGACTATACAACGCTCCCAAGAATGCGAGCCATTTTATTTGTACAGATTAGCAGACTGCCACAAAGCACGAGCCTGCAGAGAAGAAGAATCATCGCCTGATTTCATTCTAACAAGTAAAATTTCTGAATCATTTTGAGTGACTGAGCTATGATTGTGTTTCCTATTATGAATGATTGATTGCTCGAACGAATTGAGAACTACATAACTACGTAATTACATAGATAGGAGGAAAAATTACAATTTTTTTCCATCATTAAAATTTGCTAAGTTATTCAGGTGGCCTGTCTTTGGTGCCTCACCCCACATACTTCAATTTAAGAAAAATGTAATGGAGGTCTGCTTAGCTCCATAATCGAAAGAAGAGTTTCAGCTTTGAATACAAACAAAGCACTATCGTAAAGATTGACAAGGAAGTGCTCGAGAACGAATAGAAATCTGGAAAGCCATTGGAACTCGAAACCCTGAAAGAAAACTGTCTACGGCTATCTTGGTTGTCGAAGAAGATGTATTTGCCAAAGTTGTGGCAGGACGTTATGTTTACCATTATATCGCAAAAAGGAACATCCAGCGCTAAGCAAGTTATCACCTTTGAGGATGTATGTCTTTTTTAAGACACCCCCGTATTGGGATTTACAGTTGTGCACAGTGCTGGCTCTCATTATAGATGAGGAGAAGAAATGTTATAGGGTACCTATCAGAAAACGTAGTATCACGTTTATTATAAATCTAGCGATGTGTTTCTTGTAATGACGCCTAACGGACGATCTCTTAGCTCTTTACGTGCGAGTGGAGCATCATCCGTCGTATTTACCTCTAATTATCACGGTAACACATCTCAGGTAGTTTTATGTTTTCGAGCAGATTTAGTTCGCATAATATGTACACCTTACTTCAGTAATAAGAAAGTTTCGCTCTTGCTGAAAACACGCTAATTTCTGCGACCCATTTCGCGAAATGATATTAACTTATTTTATTTATCATTAGTTTTCTATATTACTTATTACGCTGCGTGTATCCACTTACATTTTTGTTTATGGCGTATGACAACTATAGTTGTGTATGATTTTATTTTATTTTTTATCGTACTTTGACCCCCATCCTGAGACCAACTTCAAGATATGCATGTGATTAGCCGATTATCTCCAGTTCTGGCATGATGTCTGTTCTTGTAGTTTAGCTTCTTTATGTAATTCCTGTGCGGGCCCTATGAACCACATGTAAGCATCTAAGAGCTCTTATTATATTAATGGATTCAATATTGTATTATTTACTCTTGTATTTTTTTAGTGTCACGGCATACTGCTGTATGCATCTTATTGTTGACATACGCAAATAATGCCATACTTATAAATGTATATGTGGTGTCACCGCCAGACACCACACTTGCTAGGTGGTAGCTTCAAATCGGCCGCGGTCCATTAGTACATGTCGGACCCGCGTGTCGCCACTGTGTGATCGCAGACCGAGCGCTACCACATGGCAGGTCTAGAGAGACGTACGAGCAATCGCCCCAGTTGTACGACGACATTGCTATCGACTACACTGATCGAAGCCTTTCTCTCATTTGCCGAGAGACAGTTAGAATAGCCTTCAGCTAAGTTAATGGCTACGACCTAGCAAGGCGCCATTTGTACCATTGCATGTATCATCAAGAATGCTGTATACCAAAGGACGATATAAAAGTTAAGTGTTCTAGTAGCTACGTTCTTTTCTTTATCACATTCATTACGAATCCTGTTGCAGACTTAACGCCAGACGGCGTGAGTTGACGCGTGCCCTTTCGGCTACTTCACTGTGGACTGGCTGCCTTAACAGTCCACTACAGTATACCTTTTCTGACTTCAAGTTTTTAAAATTTGTGAACTTCTTGTCCTTAATTTTTATGTCCTTATCTGAATTCTACTTGTTTGTGCTGTATTTTCCTGTAAACCCTACTGAAGTAGGGACAGTAATTTCCCGAAACCGATTAAGAAGTTAAATTTCTTGTATGCAACTGGTTGCTGATTATTTCGATATATGTAACTATAGTTCCTGAGGATGGATAAAGTACTATTTCTTTCTAGTATACTGAACACGCACAATAAGCAGAATTTCGTCATTAGCTATAATTCCTGAAGCTTCAGTTTAAATAGCTAGCAGTGTAACTTTCTGTACGAGGATAATAGACCCAGAAGTACAGTGTACCATAGAATTTAAACTCTTGCAATAACTCTATCGCGCTGTAGTAACCATCTACTAGAGTAGCGCGTGTTGGAGTGACGTTCTGTTTATGGCAGTCCCTAATTTACATTTTCGTCTGTCTTTCTTGAGCGTAAAAACGGCTGTACAATTTTTAATTTTATGTCATAATTAGTTTCAGTTTAGCTACAGAACTGCCATCCATTATCAAATTTTATGTGACAAGGTTCTGAATAGTTGACAGGAGGGCGCGTTTGATCGCGTACCCTGGAGGCACTGTATTTAATAGTAAATGCCTGTTGTCCTATGGGCAACCTGTCCAGCATACGATACGAACTCCGTTGCCGAATAAAAAGCGCTGAATTCTCAAGGGGAGGCGCCATTGACGAATTCTGAGAGATGTATAATTGCATTACCTGAAGCTGTCCTCTCACAAATGTGATTTCACTGTTCCGGGCCACGTCTCATAACAGTCCGATTATAGACATTTCAGACGAGAGAGTGCTAAGCGTCGCCATAATTTTTCATACCAAAAATCTCATCTTAGAACACGTTGACAGAAGGATGTGGTGCGTTCTGTCGTCAGTCGTTACAATTTTCACTATCTAAAATCTTGTTCCGTTTCCCAATTTCTTGTGTCAATTCATGATAATCTGGTAAAAGCTGGATGCTGTTTGTTTCATGAAAAAATTCTTTCAGATATTTATGGGGATAAATGTATGTCAAATCTATAAAATTAAATTATTATCTATCTGAAGTAAATAATACGTTATTGTTTGCAATAATAGTAATAAAAAAAACATCAGAAATGAATTAAATTTAGCACACACGTGACTTCTATAAGTAATGAAAAATGACATATAAAATAATATTATATTGACACTATCAATAACAACAATAATAATAATAATAATAATAATAATAATAATAATAATAACACAGACCTAGAAGCACTCAATACACTTACACGATCACAATGCCACAAATATAGAATACATCACATACATTCAGCAACAGAAAGATTCACATTAAGCAGAAAGGAAGGAGGAAGGGGATTTATTGACATAAAAAACCTACATTATGGACAGGTAGACAATTTAAGAAAATTCTTTCTAGAACGAGCAGAAACTAGCAAAATACACAAGGCAATCACTCATATAAATACATCGGCTACACCACTGCAATTTCATAACCACTTCTACAACCCTTTAGATCACATAACATCAACAGATACGAAGAAAGTAAATTGGAAAAAGAAAACACTTCATGGCAAGCATCCGTATCATCTAACACAGCCACACATCGATCAAGACGCATCCAACACATGGCTAAGAAAAGGCAATATATACAGTGAGACAGAAGGATTCATGATTGCAATACAGGATCAAACAATAAACACCAGGTATTACAGCAAGCATATTATTAAAGATCCCAATACCACAACAGATAAATGCAGACTTTGTAAACAACAAATAGAAACAGTAGATCACATCACAAGCGGATGTACAATACTAGCAAATACAGAATACCCCAGAAGACATTACAATGTCGCAAAAATAATACATCAACAGCTTGCCTTACAACATAAACTTTTAAAACAACAAGTTCCTACATACAAGTATGCACCACAAAATGTACTGGAGAATGATGAATACAAATTATACTGGAACAGAACCATTATAACAGATAAAACAACGCCACATAACAAACCTGACATCATACTCACCAATAAAAAGAAGAAATTAACACAACTAATCGAAATATCCATACCCAATACAACGAATATACAAAAGAAAACAGGAGAAAAAATTGAAAAATACATCCAACTGGCTGAGGAAGTCAAAGACATGTGGCATCAGGATAAAGTTGACATCATACCAATTATACTATCAACTACAGGAGTCATACCACACAATATCCACCAGTACATCAATGCAATACAGCTACATCCAAACATATATATACAACTACAGAAATCCGTAATTATTGATACATGTTCAATTACCCGAAAGTTCCTAAATGCAATATAACACATACCGTACAGTTAATAGGAAGTGACGCTTGATCAAGGTCCGCGTCACTTTCCATTCTTAACCAGACTTAACGTCTGAGAAAGTAAAGAAATAATAATAATATAACATAGAAAACAAATTCACCGTGTGCAACACTGGACAGCAGCTGTCTAGCAAACTGGCTTTCAGTATGTCACAAATAATATTCGTACTAGAGTAAATCGTCCTGACTGAGTTACTTACTGGATGAACCTGGATGCACCAAAATTAAGCCGCGCACGGCTCGCGTTTATCCCATTTATTGTTTGTCATCTTCTATTACGGTACTGTCGCCTTGTTTTCTTATTTCATTTACTGGCGTCACTAACTTCCTGCCTTACTTGCCTGTGAGCGGCAACAGCAGCGCGCATCGATAAGTGCACTGTCATACCATCTCTGGAGCGACAGATAATACTTCCGGGTCAGTCAGTTCGGGACGGACCAGCAGCGCAGTCAGGACGCAGCAGCAGTGAAGTCGGAGGCGGAGCGCCGGTGGGGCGCCGAAAGCCAGTGCTTGCCGACTGCTGGCGACACACGTGAACTGTCCGACGGAGGGAGACTGGAGCGGAACGACAGTTGGTTGGTCGTTCGGTTGGTCGTCTCATCGGCCGGCGTATATTTGGCCCTTTCACCGGTTCCGGGCCTGGGAAGTTGGTCGGTTGGAGTGGAGCAGCGAGGAAATCTCCGCGGCGCTAGTTTGGCCGGGCCTGTTGGCGGCCTCTATGCGGTGTCGGAGTGTGTCGTGCTGTTCCCATTGCTACGAGCATCGCGGCTCACCGATCCTGAACATGAAAGTTGAGTTTTGACTTAATCTACCAGCAAGTCACTACTGTTCACAATGTGTCGTTTGGAGTTCGTTGTCGGCTGTTGGAATATTCCCGTGAGCAACAATGTGTGTTTCCAAGTTGGCAAATTTTAGCCACCCTCCGGTGGAGTTTTACTGTACTTGGTTATTTGAACTGAAGTGCACCAGTGGAATCTTCTGTCTTGTGGCTGTTAACGTTCTGGTTACCTGCTCTGGCCACTGACGTAAATTCAGGCAGTGTATTTTCCTCATATGTTGTGACTGTTCAGCACGGTGTGTAATTTGACAGCTCAATGCATAATTGGTCGTGGGCGCCAATACCTTCTACGTTGTTCCATTGAACTCCCTGTTGTGTGCTGGCCAGGCGAAGCGGAGGTTATCTTGTCGGTGGGTCCGTTGGCTATCTGTCGGTTGGCTTGTCGTCGGATTGACAATGGTTGGCCTGACTGTCTGTCTCACCTAAGCGACCGTTAGTGTTTGAATTCCAGGCCGACCCTAGGAATTTATGAGCGCCCTTGGTTGTACTGCCTTTTCTTGTTTCTTCTAGTTGTTTGTACTTGTATGGCTTCTAGCCGATTTTTAGATTAAGATCGTTTTGCCGTTAATGCGTCAGATACTTTGGGCCTTCAGCCTACTTAAGGAACTGCTTTAAGATTTCTGATTTTGGTTGAGTTTTAAGTTATTGGCTTTCAGCCGTTTTTAAATTAAAGTTGTCTTTCCCTTAAGGCATGAGATCGTACGGCGCATTCAACCACTAATTAAGTTCCAAAACTAAAGCTGTGTTTTTTTTTAATAAAATTTTCTTGGCTCTTGTAATGTTTGATCAAATAAAAGGTTGTACGTTCGAGTGTAACTGACAGCTGCTTATTTTGGCCCCTTTCCACAACTTAAACCACCTGTTCTGTCCTGCGGGTTTAACAGGGCGTATCAGAAATTTTTATAGAAAATCCGATTGACGTTGATGATAGCTTGTATGCTGTGAAAATACATCAACGATCAGGATGTGATACAGACCTAACTACTTCTTCTGTCAGATTCTGTGCAATTACCTTACTTATCGATCGTAAACGAAACACTATATAAACACAGTCCAGTCACAGTAATGCGATCACCGCCTATGTTTGACGTCAACGTGCAGTAACCACTAACACACGGCAGGTGACAGCACTAGTCATGGAGGATGCATAAAGTGTGTCGGGGTAACGCGGTAAAACAATGCAGTCGTTATCGTAGTGAGGAACTTAGGGCTGACGTCCGGATAAGCGTGATCATTGGCTTTCGGGACAAGGGTGGAAGCAGTTCAGGATCAGCTAAGTTTATAAACAGTTCGCGTGCCGCCATGGTTAAAGTATACTGTGCATGGCAAAATGGCATTACACAAAAGCGGCGCCGAGGCAACTGTAGTGCACCACGGGCCATAGGAGGCAGGGTTGAACGACGGCTGCCGAGGTGTGTTCGGGCGAAAATACGTGCAACTGTTGAGCAACTGACCGCACAGATGAATCAAGCGCATCCTCAACGGCCGTTCGGTGATCGTTGCCACGTATGGACTTCCTTAGCAGGCGCCTGGTTCATACACCCATGCTGACTGCTGTTCATCGGCGAAGAAGGCTGGAATTTGCCCGACAGAACTTGAACTGAACGCCCATTGAGTGGATTTCAGATGAATCACGTTCTATACTCCATCACACAGATTGTCGTTGTATGGCATGAAAAGCCTGAAACAAAAGGGCCAGACAGGAGGATGTAGCGTTATGGTCTTGGGAATGCATTCCCTGGGTGACCTCGTCATTCTGGAAGGCACAATGGTTCAACAAAAGTATGAATTTGTGCTTGGGGTCCACGTCCACTCGTACATGGTGTTCGTTTTTCCTCGGTACGATACCATCTACAAGCAGGTCAATGCAACGTGTCACACAGCTTGCAGTGTACGAGGGTGGTTCGAAGAGCACCAGCATGAGTTAACCGTACTCCCCTGGCCATCTAACTCCCCGGATGAAAACCCAGTCGGGAATATGTGAGACCACCTCGATCGGGCTTTTCGCGTCACGGATCCTCAACCGAGAAACCTAGCGCATATGACCAAGGCATGGTGTTGGCGTGGCTCTATAGCCCTATTGGTGCCTTTCAGTACCTCACTGATTCTCTTCCCGCATGTACGCGCTTCGACAGATGGTTATCCAGGCTTTTGACAGATGGTTACGCTGGTGTGATTGAACAGCGTAATACATAATAAAATGCGTTAAACTGTTGCGAGAAACTATTGAAAGTATTTTACAGAAAAAAATTAGACCCGTATTGGAATCCCAAAATATTTCTTTTTTTTTTACATGTGAAATTACTGCCTCGACAAAGAATAATGTGAATTGTATACAAAATGTTGTGTGTAAAACGTCTCGAGCAACTGAGCTGTGCGGGAGCAGTAGAGAGTTGTTGCCTGAGACCCAGAGGAGGTGAGAATGTGGTACCGTCAAATAGCCTTAATGACAAGTTCTGGAACGAGGAGCACAGATAATACTCGGTGAAACTAGCAAACCTAAAGAACATAAAATCTTGAAAATCACATCATTGCTAATGTACGAATGTATTGTAACGACATTAATCGTCATTTGTTTGTCTTGAGTTATTCATTCGGTTTTGTTCTTTGGTGCTATGCTGAGAGGGGTTAGGTTCTGCTGGTTGTTCGTGATAGAGGGCGCTTTGAATTTGAGAGGTAATTTTAGTACGAAAGACGGGAGTATCCGATCCACACTACTGTGTTTATAATTGTTGTGGACACGCAAAATCGCAATATGGTATCGTTCCCGAAATATTTATGACGATTAAGCACACAATAAGGTGTTAATCAAAATTGTTGAGTATTGTGGTAGCCAGTAGCGTAGGCCCCAAGAGAGTACAAGGTCTGTCATTTTATGGGATAGAGAAAATCGAGGGACAAGTTTAGGACGTTGAGTGATTTGTTTTAAAGATCTTGGTTAGATCGCTTGTTCACAAAAGAGAAATAATAAATAGACCCAACTATTGCTTTCGGTGTAAAATGGCTCTGAGCACTATGGGACTTCACAACTGAAGTCATCAGTCCCCTAGAACGTAGAACTACTTAATCATAACTAACCTAAGGACATCACACACATCCATGCCCGAGGAAGGATTCGAACCTGCGACCGTAGCAGTCGCGCGGTTCCGGACTGAAGCGCCTAAAACCGCTCGGCAACCGCGGTCGGCTACTTTCGGTGTAACGTAAGACAGATAATAAAAGAGTTGTGTGCTGTTTTCCGTAACCAGGTATCTCCGTTACATGCGTTCATAGTTTGGCAATCTTAATTTAATTTTAAATATTTTTGGTTACATAGTGGTATCTCAAAGTAGTGAGCACGTTACTGCACCTATAGACTTGTCTCAATGTAAAAGTCAATATTTCTCTCCCTCATCCAGATTAAGTTTCAGTGACAGAAGTTTGCGGATAGAAATTTATATTATTAAAAAAATATCGCTGTCAGATGTCAATGTTATTCTCAAGGCAGCGAGAGTAAAATCGTAATATAACACCGTCCCACTGGGGAGCCACATAATTAATTGCCCGCAGTCTAAAAAGACACAGAGGCGGTGTTTTTAGAAAAGATAGTAAGAATAATTGGGCGCTTATCACTACAATGGCAAAATTTTAATTCTTCGGTTCAATACAATTTTGTGTCGCCTGGAGTGCGGTGAAGAATTATGGTACGAAGGCTGTTCGGAAGGTAAAGTCCGATCAGTTGCGAGACGGAACTTACAGTGCAAATCATAAATGTTACTTCTCTCCCTCTCCAGCTGAAGCATTTCTCGTAGCGTTGTACTAACATTCCAACACCCTCGTCACAGAAGGCACCCGCCTGTGCTTTTTGCCAATTCTTTACACTGATCTGCAGCTTGTTGTCTGTGCCAAAATATTGTCTTCATAGCAATCAGTTCATGTAAAGCAAGTCCAGGCTATATGGAGGGTGATCAAACACTTCCCATCGAAAAAACTGCAGTAGCGTCCTCACGGCCCCTGCAGTGTGCGGCCGAGAATTGACATGAAGAAGGGAATGCATGACAGTTACGTTGTGTGGGCTGCATGAGATCAGGCGAAATCTATCACAGGCACTCATACTGGGCAGGAGACACTATTTTCTAGGCACCTTTCCGTGCTCAATGTGCTCTCAAAGCTCAAAAGAGCGACGTGACGTGAGCGACGGACATACCAAAGACACTCTCTGATATATCCATGCAAAGCGTAATCGGATTTTCACTGCGGAAACCGTTTCGCGTTTCCAAACAACCCTCGTATTATTGTTGCGCAAAATTTTGACCGTAATCGAGTTAAAGTTGTCACTAGGACTTGGAACTGAAGGTGTTAGATTAACCCGCAGGCACTTTACTCTGAACTGCTGAGTAATCAGGTAAATGTAGATGCACGTTAATTAACGTTCGCTTATAATGGTGTTCTGAACTCCCGAACAATAAAAATCTAGGTTTTAGCACCAGAACGCTTTGCTTATGCTTCGTAAGTGTAGAGCTGAAGCGCGACGTTACAATCCCTCGCAAGATCTAGCACTTTTTAGAATGTTCATGAAGCCCAGAAAATGCCTCGATGAAACGTTATGATCGATGCATTCGTGGGTGCGCATAGCATCTGATTCCCTTTCAGCATTTCAGTTCCGATGGCGAGCATGGGTTCGCGTAATACTTGGAAAGAACTTATAAATTATTTTCTCTGTTTACAGGATTAGGGTTGTGGGATTAAAGGGACCAGACTGACAGGATTAGGGGGACGGGAACAGGCGGGAAGAACGCAGCACGCGCCGCCTAAACCCCTGCAGGCATGGAAGCACACGAGCAGGGCTTACGCATCTGCCTAATCCGTGGCCACTGGCCACCAGTCACGCTTGCTTCTGCACGTGCATTCACTTAAACTCCTCCCCTTTCCATATCTATTGTGCGATATCGGGGTGGATTGATGAGCGCTGCAAATTTTTGTATGAAAATAACGGGCAATTTTGGTGAGTGGACCCTGTTAGTGTTTGAAGTATTAAACACATTAAACACGCAATTTCTTGCGCAGGTGTCTTCAGCGATAACGGTTACAGGTATCATAGGAATGAATACGGCCGAGTACTGTGCAGCTTCAAATTATTTTCGTTAAAAGAGGTCGACTCTGGCTCAGAGAGCGGAGAGACTTGTACGGGTACAGTATCCCAGCACTGCTTCTAGTGTAGCATTTATATACGAGGGGCGTTCAGTATCTAATGCAGCACACTTTTTTCCTAGGCGACATTCGGTCGCAAAAATGAGGAACTTGTTCTAGGATATCACGGAATATTCCCGCTTAAGCCCCTATAGTTTCATGAAGTACACTGCTGGCCATTAAAATTGCTACACCACGAAGATGACGTGCTACACACGTGAAATTTAACCGACAGGAAGAAGATGCTGTGATATGCAAATGATTAGCTTTTCAGAGCGTTCACACAAGGTTGGCGCCGGTGGCGACACCAACAACGTGCTGACATGAGGAAAGTTTCCAACCGATTGCTCATACACAAACAGCAGTTAACCGGCGTTGCCTGGTGAAACGTTGTTGTGATGCCTCGTGTAAGGAGGAGAAATGCGTACCATCACGTCTCCGACTTTGATAAAGGTCGGATTGTAGCCTATCGCGATTGCGGTTTATCGTATCGCCACATTGCTGCTCGCGTTGGTCGAGATCTAACGACTGTTAGCAGAATATGGAATCGGTGGGTTCAGGAGTGTAATACGGAACGCCGTGCTGGATCCCAACGGTTTCGGATCACTAGCAGTCGAGATGACAGGCATCTTGTCCCCATGGCTGTAACGGATCGTGCAGCTACGTCTCAATCCCTTAGTCAACAGATGGGGACGTTTGCAAGACAACAATCATCTGCACGAACAGTTCGACGACGTTTGCAGCAGCACGGACTACAGCTCGGAGACCATGGCTACGGATACCCTTTACGCTGCATCACAGACAGGAGCGCCTGCGATGGTGTGCTCAACGACGAGCCTGGTTGCACGAATAGTAAAATGTCTTTTTTTTTCGGATGAATCCAGGTTCTGTTTACAGCATCATGATGGTCGGATGGTCGCATCCGTGTTCGGTGGCATCGCGGTGAACGCACATTGGAAGCGTGTATTCGTCATCGCCATACTGGTGTATCACCCGGCGTGATGGTATGGGGTGCCATTGGTTACACGTCTCGGTCACCTCTTGTTCGCATTGATGGCACTTTGAACAGTAGACGTTACACTTCACATGTGTTACGACCCGTGGTTCTACCCTTCATTCGATCCCTGCGAAACCCTACATTTCAGCAGGATAATGCACGACCGCATGTTGCAGGTCCTGTACGGGCCTTTCTGGATACAGAAAATGTTCGAGTGCTGCCCTGGCCAGCACATTCTCCAGATCTCTCACCAACTGAAAACGTCTGGTCAATAGTGGCCGAGCAACTGGCTCGTCACTATACGCCAGTCACTAATCTTGATGAACTGTGGTATCGTGTTGAAGCTGCATGGGCAGCTCTGCCTGTACACACCATCCAAGCTCTGTTTGACTCAATGCCGAGGCGTATCAAGGCCGTTATTGCGGCCAGAAGTGGTTGTTCTGGGTACTGATTTCTCAGGATTTGTGCACCTAAATTGCGTGAAAATGTAATCATATGTCAGATCTAGTGTAATATATTTGTCCAATGAATACCCGTTAACATCTGTATTTCTTCCTAGTGTAGCAATTTTAATGGCCATTAGTGTAGATGGCGGTGCTATACGTACCCTTCGTAGCGGTGTCTGAAACGTACTTAACCGTGTTCGTCAACACAAGAATACAAACCAACGTCTCCTTCGCCATGACAATGCAAGGCCTCACACAACCCTGTGCACCTCAAAGGTGCTCACGAGACTCCATTGGGTTGCTCTTTCTAGCCTACCCTGCAGCCCGGATCCCACACCTTCCGACTTCCATCTGTTTGGACCAATGAATGATGCAGTCTGCGAAAAGCGGTACTTGGATAGTGATGAAGTTGTTGATGCAGCAAGGCGTTGGCTGTGAGGTCGACCAGTAGAGTGGTACCATGCCGGCATACAGGCCCTTCCAGTAAGGTGGCGTGAGGCCGTCGCGCTGAACGGAGATTATGTTGAAAAATAGCATTTTCTGGCTAAAAGAGTGGAGGATAATATGGTGTATCGAAATTCTGAATAAAACCAACCTAATCTCAGAAAAAAGGTGTAGCATTAGTTACTGAAAGCCTCTTTTATACCATGCTTTGCTACATAAATAAATTACGCCTCTGGTTTAGCAGTGCATGTTTGCTACACCAGAGACACATAACGTTTAATTTAAATTTCTGTCATACTTGTCCTGTTTCTGCTCGGTGACTCTGTTCTGATAGAGGAAGACGAAATAAATTTTATTAGATCTTCAGATGTTAGCATAGAAAAGATGTTACGGGCGATAAAGCCGCAATTTTGTATGCCGAGATCAAGGGAAATAAATTGCGCTGGTGAGCATTACAATAAACATTGATCTTATTATTTCATTATCAATGACATTACTTCTGAATGAGCAAATACTTTTTACCGATATATTAGACGAATATGTAAGTTCGTAGTGTTTTGTTTTGCTTGTTGGTATCCCAGTTGCTATGGATTTATCTATCGATTGCCATTTTTATTTGTGCTTATCTGTTCCTAGTTTTGTCATCTGGAGCTAGTGAGTAGATCTGTGGACGCTAGAAAACGGAGCACCAAAAATGTAGAAATAGGAACACTGTGTACATACTCTTATGGTTAAGTTAAGCAGAGTGGTGACAGCATCGGAGGCAACCAGAAACATTTGCACCGTGTGTGGGTGTAATGCCATTGGACAAGGCACGGCAAGAGAATGGTTTTCTCATTTTTAGGATGATCATTTTGACATTAGTGACGCTCCACGTCAGGGAGACTTTCGAGGTTTGATGAAAATCGCTTAAACACATTAATACACAATGATCCACGTCAGCTTATCGAGAACTGGCAAATATGATGAATTGTGGTCATCCCACCATCGTGCGACATTTGTATGCAATGGGGAAGGTTTAAAAATCGTGTTTATGGGTACCGCATGCTCTAAGTCAAAATCACAAAAATCAGCGGGTGGCCCGTCATTCCGAACAATGCCCACCATTCGTATCCTGTATCGTTACTAGTGAGGAGAAATGCTGTCCTCCTGCCAACATAAGGAAAAGAAAGGAGTGGTTGAGCCAAACAAAGCAGCAACTCGCGCACAAAGACCTGCACGTAGGGTGACCAGATGCAATTGTTTAGAAAGGAGGACAAACAGCTTCAAAATGGAGGACAAAATAAGAAAAAAGAGGACACATCAAACGAGTCAACTGCAGATGTGGATACCACCCGTCAGTTTTGGACAAGTCACGTGACCGCCGGGAATTACCTGTAAATCTAGTAGTTAATTGTTACTGATGGTCAGGTGGTGGTTAACTGAGCAATATAAAAAATAAATAAAAACACTGATTGTGGTGACAGTGTGGCGTCAATTGTTTTGTTATGTCAACAACACGGAATTGTGTACAAAGAGAAAAACGTAAGACCATTCATCTCCCTTCATTCGACGCACCGCTACTAACATCTACAATTCAAGCAGCAGCTGACGACATGTAAACTGCACTTTAACTTTCCGAATACAAATAAACTGAATGACTATGAAACAATGAAATAAAACCATGACAGTTAATCTGTCAAGCTATTTCTTACCTTTATTGGCCACTGAGACGTACGTTCCAGCTCCACATATCTTACATTCCGCTTCAAATCCATTTCTCCCTTTCTTAAAGCCAGATATTTCCGGGAAAGGACATCAGAAAATGTACCCTTTCGTTTAGGCATAGCCAAATATTTTACGTAACTCACTCGGCTAAAAATTACACTCACAAATCACACGTGCATTACAGGAAGCCAAGCCAATACAAAGCAAAGATTTTAAATAATCGATATTTTCATTCGCTTATAAGCAGATCAACGATAACATCGACGATCCTGGTGCCACCTACTAACACCGCCTTCGTGCGTGTTTATCACGAAGGCTGTGCCAATAGATAAATTATTTAAGAAAAGAGCAATAGAACAGGACGAATTGTAAATTTAACTGTATTACGCTCAACTTTGCAAAAAAGCCGGACACTGTAACATCCGCCCGGACCCCGGACAAAGAGCTAAAAAGGAGGACATGTCCGGATTAAACTGGACGTCTGGTCACCCTACCTGCACGCATTTACGAAAGGCGATGTTTCCCATCTGGTGGAACAGTGATGGTTTAGTGTACTACGAATTGCTTTCCCGTTGTGTAATGATCACTGCTGACATTTGCTGTCAACAATTGACAGATGTTGCAGACTGCAACCAGGAAGACTGCGTGAAGTGATACTACTCCACGATAACATCCACTCGCATTCTGATAAACTGACAAAGAACACTATACAGGAGTTGTGTGTTGAGGTCATTCTGCATCCACATTATGTACCTGATCATGTGCCCTCGGATTTTCATCTTTTCCGCTCTATGACGAACAACCATCGTCTAACTTCCTTTCTGGACGAAAATGCACTCTGAACATGGCTTGATGAGTTCTTCGCCTCAAAATCGCTTGACTTCTACAGTCGCTGAATCGAAAAGTTATTCCAACGTTGTAAACGGTGAAGAAGAATGTATTGTTGATGGCTGAAGTCTCTGTTAGATGTATGTGTTGTTTTCATTAAACTTATGAAAAAACGCTGCGAACTTATACACCAACCCAATACGTGAAGAGGCAGGAGATGCATTAGAAAGCATCTCAGAGTAATATCCTATCTTTTTCCAAATTAGTCACACTATTGCCACTAGAATTTCATTAATCTGTGATTGTAGCTGTTTACTTTGCCTTTCTCGTTTGATGAAGTATGGAATGTCATGTGTCAATTCATTACGTGTTTACGTAATAGGGTCTAATAAAAAGAAATGGTCATATTAGAATAGCTTAATAAAGTTGAAATATGCTCCTGGAAATATAGTCCTCAACCCGGTTGAGTTTCCTCACGAAGAAATCGATAAAAATAATGCTATAGTGAAATAAGACTGCAGAATTAATGCTAACGAGACAACTGAGATGCTAGGGGTCGCTTACGAACAGTTTCATCACATGTGAAGAAAGTTCTGCTGATCACGCCAAAACGTATTTCTCGCATCGTTCGCCGGCGTGAGCTGAATTAGATTAAGATGCGATATTTTACCACAATGGCAGTAAACTATAACCCAAATGGCTTCATATGAGGAATCTACAAACGTTGCCAGATTCTTCTGTCTTCGGTCACCTCCCCGTTGGCAGTCTCTACGCGGAAATCCGAATGGCAGACTAGTCTGGAATTCCGGAAAGGAATGTACTGTGGAATCACATTATGTGTTCTTAATGCAGTGGTTTCCATTGTTTTCTGCTTCCTCATGCCGTTGGTTTTTGCTGACTCTTCCGCCTTTAGGGGCAGTATCCTACCCCAAGGGCAAGAAATTATCCTCCGCCCTCTTTCAGAAGGTCGTTGGCTGAATGAGGGTGCCCTCTTATACCGGATGTCTTTGACGGCTATTGCTGATGATTTTTATTCAAAATTTAAGCGGTGACGGTGTTCGAACTCGGGACTGAGAACGTTTTGATTAGCAATCAATGACATTACCCCAAAGCCACTGGGTGACTCGATTAAGCATTGTGAAAGAGATAAACCCTAGCCATTAAGTCAAATATTGCTCGTGGGAGCGAGGATGGGCTTCTATAGGGTACTGAAAATCTACATCTGCATAGATACTCCGAAAGCCACCTTACGGTGCGTGGCGGAGGGTATCCTGTACCACTACTAGCCATTTTCTTTCCTGCTTCACTCGCAAATAGACCGAGGGAACAGCGACTATCTATATGCCTCCGTATGAGCCCTAATTTCTCGTTTCTTACCTTTTTGGCCCTTGGCGTCAGTAGAATCATTCGTAGTTACCTTCAATTGACGGTTCTTTAAATTTTCTCAACTGTTTTTCTCAAAAAGAACGTCGCCTTGCATCTAGGGATTTCCTTTCGAGTTCCCGAAGCATCTCCATAACACGTGTTGCTAAAACCTACCGGTAACAAACCTAGCAGCCCGCCTGTAAATTGCTTCGATATCTTCCTTCTATCCGACCAGGTACGGATACCACTCGAACAGTACTCAATAATAGGTCGCACCAGCCTCCTATATGCGGTCTCCTTTACAGGTGAACCACTCTTTCCTAAAATTCTCCCAATAAACCGAAGTCGACCATTCTCATTCCCTATCACAGTTCTCATATTCTTGTTCCATCTCACATCGCTTTGCAAAATTATGCCCAGATATTTAAACGACTTGAATGTGTCAAGCAGGAACTAGTAATACTGTATCCAAACACTACAATTTTGTTCTTCCTCCTCATCCGCATTAGCTTACATTTTTCCACATTTATTGCTAGCTACCATTCATTACATCAACTGGAAATTTTGTCTAAGTCGTATTGTATCTTCCTACAGTTACTCAACTTCGACACCTTACCCTGTACCAATGCATCTTCAGCGAACAACTGCAGACTGCTGCCCATCCTGTCCACCAAATCATTTATGTTTATAGAGAACACTTACCTGGGGCACACCTGACGATACCATTGTCTCCGATAAGCACTCACATCGAGGACAACATACTGGGTTCTATTACTTAAGAAGTCTTCGAGCCACTCACATACCTGTGAACTTATTCCATATGCTCGTACGTTCGTTAACAGCCTGCAATAGGGCACCTTGTCAAATACTTTCCGGAAATCTAGACATATGGCATCTCCCTGTTGCCGTTCATCCATAGTTCGCAGTAGATCATGTGAGGAAAGGGTAAGCTGAGTTTCGCACTAGCGATGTCTTCTAAAAACATGATTACAGTCAATGGCGGTTATCATTTCGTTAATTCCACAGTCTAGAGCTGATCTTCAATACCGCAGAGACAGTGATTCAACAAGTGAAATCAGTCTTAAAAACGACCACAAGAGTTTGACGAACGGACGTCACATCAGCACCACTGATTCATAAGAAACGATCGATGGTCAATTCGCTGGCATCAGAAACCCACTGTAACACGGATTCTATAGACACAAATGCACTGCATGTACTTCAGCAGCCGGCGACTAATTCGCGTCCCTTTGCTAATATTTCGGTTCAAATGGTTCAAATGGCTCTGAGCACTACGGGACTCAACTGCTGAGGTCATTAGTCCCCTAGAACTTAGAACTAGTTAAACCTAACTAACCTAAGGACATCACAAACATCCATGCCCGAGGCAGGATTCGAACCTGCGACCGTAGCGGTCTTGCGGTTCCAGACTGCAGCGCCTAGAACCGCACGGCCACTTCGGCCGGCTAATATTTCGGCACAGAACTCAGTGACTGGCATGAGACCGGGAACATTGTCTGTGAACCAAGGAGCAGTGGGGGCGTGTAGCACGGTCCGACGAATACGTTTCATTTGTATCGAAATAACTGGCTCTTGAGACTGTAGAGTATGCCTCATGAAGCTAAGAATCGTGCGTATCAATTACTTTGTGGCTCAGCTATGGTCTGGATTGTGTTCACACGGTGGCAATTGCGCTCCATTGTTCACCATCAGGGGGAATGACAGATGTTCGTATTGTGGATACCACAGGCATCCCTTTCTGTTGATTATAGTACCTATACGGAGGTACCACAGTTCAGCAAGACAGTGAGACATGCCATCGCTCTTTATTTGCACACAGAGTGACAAACCCTTCAGTGAATTCAGGACCACAACCTAATTGAGCATTTGAGAAATCCTGACGATAACCTTGTGTGCTCTTGTGCATTCAGCACAAGCTACAGGTGGCACTGTAAGACGCGTTCATCAATATCCTTCTCCCGTAGAGTCCATGTCTCGTCATGTTATTACAGTTTTGAGGGCTTGCAGAGCAGTGATTCGTTATCAATATCATTTCCAGCGCCTTGCCATGCCTCTTGGTCATTCGATGTAATACAGAAACATCGAGCTCCTGGAGTGCCAGACAGTTTCATAATATACTTCATGTTGGGCTGATTTCACATTCACTGGACATTGGATGGTGGGTGCACGCAGAGCCTGCCACAAGTGGCAGTCCTCAGCCGAGTATCATAAGAACTGTAGCGCTGTGCTGAAAAGCATGCCTCCGAATTTTTATGGGAAAACTTTTAAATCTCTTAAATAAAAAAAGCTTATTAACATTCTACATCTTTACTTTTCATGTATGGATATTTATTTGTAAACATAGTCACCATGGCGACGAATACACTTCTCCCACCGAAAGACAGGTTAATTGATACCGCCACTATTGAATATTTGACTTCGTTGACGGAACCACAGCTTCGTCTCTGCTTGTACCTCTTCATCGCTATCAAAGTGAAGTTCTCGAGGGTTTAGAAGCAGATGAAAATCACATGGGCCCAAGTCGAGACTGCATGGAGGATGGTGGATGCCATTTCTCAGCACTCGTGTGTAGTCTGGCACTCAAGCTAAAGGAGAGGGTGTTCCATGTGTGGACGGTTAGAAACTCGATTACAGCACGCTGTTTATCGCGCGCCGACCTATACTAACGGAAAGAAATAGCAACACCAAGAAGGAGTTGGGCGACAAAACGATGTCTATTGAAATTTTGCGTCACTACAAGAACAAGCTGTAACTCTCGAGAGCGTTAGTCATCTTAGAGATTGGACGTGGGGAGCTGATGTTAGTCAAGAATGCTTTTAAGGCGAAAAAAAGGCCATTATCAACATTTCACTGAGTTTGAACCAGGCTGTGTAATAGTGCTACGAGAAATCAGATGTTCCTCCTGCGATACTACAGAAAGACTTGGCATGAATGTGGCCCCTGTTCTTGATCGCTGGCAGCAGTGGTCACGAGAATGTACAGTCGCAAGAAGACTGGGCTCCAGCTGGGCACGTGTACCGAGAGGGCAGACCATCGTCTTCGGCGTACGGCTCTGGTGCATCGTACTGCATCTGCAGCAACAATATGAACAGCATTTGGTCCAACAGTGACTCAACGAACTGCTGCAAATCGATTACTTCAAGGACAGCTCCGAGCCAGACGCCATTCCACTGACCCCACACCACCACCAGTTGGGACTTCACTGGGGTCAAGCGAGATCTCACTTGAGGGCAGGATGGAGGACTGTTCTGCGTCGGTGCCAGTGATGGTCATTCATTGGTTTGAACGATGCCAGTCAAAGGCCTGCAACCAACCTGTCTGCGTGCTAGACCCACTGGACCTACCCTTGGAATTATAGTGTGTGGTGCGATTTTGCATGACAACAGGAGCACACTCGTGGTTATCTCACGGACTCTGACTGCAAATTGGGACGTCAATCTGGTGACTCGACCTATTGTGCTGCTATTCATGGACAGCATTCTTGGTTGTGTTTTCCAACAAAGTAACGTTCGCCCACATATCGCTGTTGTAACGCAATATGCTCCATCGAGTGTAGTGTAAGCACAGCAGGCACCACCATTCAGCACAGCAGGCGTCAATAGGTCGACAACCCGCTCCAGAGACGGTGTATAGCCCAGTGTTTGCCGGACCAAGGTGTCGCATCGGTAGCGCCGCCAGAGAAGTGCTATGTGCCGGCGCGACAGCAGAGAGGGTGGTTCCAAGTCAGCTCGACTGCGGAGAAGACTGAATTCTACTTGTATATTTTCGCACCGAATGGTCTGCTTCTAGCGAGTCCACATCATCCCGTTTTCAGTCAACATTTCAGTGGGGCAAGAACTTTTTAATATCCAGCCTTAGCTTCTGGAATAGGCGAATCGACATCAGCCTGTTTTCAGACAACATTGTAGTGGGACAAGAACTGTTTAATATCCAGCCTTAGCTTCTGGAAAAGTAGTTAACTTCAGAGCCGATTTGTACAAAGTTGAGTATCCGACAGTAATTGCGTATGTTCTTGTCACTAATCATTATCAGTGTTTCAGTGTGCTTCTTGTTCTGCTATCATGGTGTTTCGCTCAACGTACTATAAATATTGAGGGTGGCGATAAGTAAAATCTCCTTCTGTGGTTGTATCAATAGTACGATACAGGATCTGTCTCCAGTCGTGCTCATATGGGACATCATCGGACGACAGGTTCAGTGTCATCCACAACCTGCAGCCGGCCACGGTGGCCGTGCGGTTCTAGGCGCTGCAGTCCGGAACCATGGGACTGCTACGGTCGCAGGTTCGAATCCAGCCTCGGGCATGGATGTGTGTGATGTCCTTAGGTTAGTTAGGTTTAAATAGTTCTAAGTTCTAGGGCACTGATGACGTAAGATGTTAAGTCGCATAGTGCTCAGAGCCATTTGAACCACAACCTGCATTAAGCATCCCTGTATTAACCATGGAAGTATTACAGGCATGCAACTCCATCCCAAAAACTGACGTTCCGCACCTGTACAACACAATCTTACCGCTAATTAATGTATCAGCATGTCACATTGGAAATGGCTTATCTCGCGCTTACATTAACCTGTTATCTTCCAACGTTAATCACTGAAATATGTTACCTGCACAAATGTATCTCCGAAATTTCATTAATCTACATTAATTATTTTCTGGTGCTGCGATTTTTTCCGTCAGTGTAGTTACGTTACACACCACCATGTTACACGCTACCTTTGGCAGGCCTCTAGAGACAGACGGTTGCAACTTGCATCGGCGAAGCCCGAATGTCGACTGAGTACTACGCATGACACGTACTACCTCTACTGATATTGAGAACAGAATAAAAAATTCGGAAGCACTACTTTTCCGCACGCCAACATCTTGGAGATATTGAAACGTTGCTACCATCGAGTATTAAACTACTGCTATTGGCAGATGATATATGCCTGTACTCAACTGCTCTATCCCTCTAGAATACCTGTGAAATATTAGATTGTGCTGCCATGTTACTTGACGGTTGCTTGATAAAAATAGGACACCAATTCACCTCGCAAACTACAAATAGTGGCATTTACTCGCAAGTTAGGAGACCCTGTGATATCAGCAACCACGACTGTTAAGTAAAATAGTGTCACTGCGTTACAATCTTCATACTTGGCGCCATTTCTTGTCGGATACATTTGTCTTGCAAAGACTGCAATGTCTGTTGTGTAGGAGCTTCCTTAGTCCAATTATCGTTTTCCTATACAAGCAAAACATGCACTGCTGCATATCAATCGATGCTTAACACGATCGCTACCTAAGTACAAAGTTCACAGGACGAACGAACTGTGCGAAATTCATTTTTATCGGGTAGCTGCTTCATGTAACATCCATTCGCCCATGCAACGGTATAACACTTAACCTTCAATTTATTTTCGTGACAGCCGCGCAGCTATAATGCAGCTTAATGCAGTTAAAATGTTCACTGACGACTCAAAAATATTGTTTTTCATGCTGTGAAATACAGATATGCTAAACTAAAGAACATTTCAATGTGAACATATAATACGTCAGCCTCAGTTGCAAATAGAAACCAAAATAATTAGGCCTTCTTCAGAAGCTATTGACACTAAACTATTGCATGCCGAAGTTTGGCCATGTCAGGTATAAAACCATAGCACCGTAGTACCCAGTCATAAATCTACATTACTTAGCTGAGGAGAAACAGCAGACCCCACTGCAGTCCATGAGGCACCGTCCAACCAATCCCAAGCGAAATCAGACAATTCCGATGCAACCATTAAATGAAAACGAAATAATTATTTGGAAACAGAATCCAAACGTCGACGAGTAAAACGAATCTCTTCACGAACAAGAGCCAAGCCAGCACGTCATTTGATGCGATTGGCTGCAGGAGAATTAATATGGAGCACAACCTTGGCAACTGTTGGGACATGATTTTCATCACGACACCTCAATAAAAACGACAAAGCACATTCCAGTCTAACTCAACAGCTACGAAGTTTATCCATTAAGGAGGCAGTTGAGATTAAATTAGCGAGCAACCTCGTTAACAGGGATGGAGGTTTTTGTTTAAACTCTGTTTGGAATCCGTCTCTCTCCCTTGTCAAAAAACAGCGGGACAGAGGCAATGATACCTCACCTTCGAGTTCGTAGGCTCACTATCGACATCTCTGACTTTGGTCATCTTTAGTGGCACTAGTGTTCAGTGTGTGTGTGTTATCTTTCCTGCATCAGTCCGAGGACCGAGGTTTTAAATTTGCATGTACGTCGCCTATCCGTTGCAGTTTGCCTTGAAAGTGGCGGGGAATTCTACAGCCGAAATATCGGTGGTCGCTGAAAGTGTTACCTGGCTGAATTCCCGGAAGTTATTTGAAAAATGTATACGCCAGGTGAAACTCAGGTCTCACTCAGTTCGCATAGTACAGCACCAGTTTTGTGAGGTCGATTGAACTGCGGGATCTTCCCTGGCCACAAGTCACCAGACCTCACTATTATAGTGCCTTTTGCGGTCTGCTTTGGAGTTAAGAGTGCATGATCGTTATCAGTCCCCGTCTTCTTTACTTGAACTTAGCAATAATTTCAGAAAGAATGATTTAAGGCTCCCTTAAAAACCATGTAGAACCCGTATTTATCGATTTCGAGACGACTGGAAGCTGTTTAGAGTGCCAATGGCTTTCCTACACCTTATTGGACATGGAAGTGTTTGTTTTTGATTTTTTCATATTCCTGTCCACCCCCTGCATCCCAGTCAGCTAGAAAAAGTGGAAGACACCACTTGCTAATGAACACCCTGTTGGTTCCCGAGTTTGTGGGATCAGCTACTCCAGTACAAAGCACTACAAGCGAACGAACTGCAGTAATATTTGAACCTCAGTTGTTATCCGAACAATGGCGGTGATCGACGTGACGGATGCAGCCCCCTCTTCGCTTTCCTGTCACAAGCACCTACCTCCAGCCTCAGAGGCAGTCACAACCGACACAACGTGCTTGTCAGATTGCGGTCAAACAGACCTTTACGCATTTATTAGCCTGACAATAGACCTCGCAGGGGCGGAAAGCTATTGTGTAGCGTTTGAAGGGATATTTTGGCAGATAAAGGGGTCGTACCGCATTACAGCCAATAGCGTAATTCATGAGCTCTCCGCGTCTGCACGTTTCGGCAGATAAAAGCAGTTCGTCAGTCAGAGTGTATAAATCACGCAGCCGTATCTGTTAAACCACGGCTAAATGTCGATCCCACGTCGCCAACGGTATTATGTACTGCAGTTTCAGGGAGGAGAAAGAAATACTGCGTGCAAAGGAGTCTATTAGCAAATGCATACGTTTGTAGCGTTTAATCGCACTGAGATTCATTATCGAGGCAAATTAGTCTGTGTAGCCCCTATCAATAGGCAAATATCCATTTCGAATTCAGTCTCTTTTTCATTTTACGCAATTATCTTTCACTTCGCAATGAACTTACTTGAATTTTTTCACAATGTTAGATGTAGTTCCACATAATTATGAAACATTTGTTCAAGTGATCTATATAACATAGAGAATGACCTAACGTAATTTGTTTATTAAAACCTTAAGGGAGTTGTTTTTGCATTTTCGATAGTATACCATGCATTTACTAGTAAACAGCGAGCCAAACGATTGTACAAGGTGTCCCACAAAGGGGTTTACATTGTATGAACTTTAATAACTTACGAAGTATTGATGATAGCTTGGCCCAGCTGTGATTGCATCGTGCTCTCATGAAAAGTGTGTGTAGCCATTCATTTATTTTTCTTTTGTTTATTTTCGGTTGCCAATAACCAAATGTAGAGAAAACAAGATGACTGGAGACTTGTCCTTGGAGCAAAGAAACTGGATTTTGAAGTGTTATTGTAAATGTAAAATCATGAAAGAAGTACAGAGACTATGGCGGGCAGAGGTTGATACTGAGCCACAGTGTAACAATAACGAAATTCCGTAATAAATTTGAGAACGAATGAAATGTGAGTTACCTGAAGAAGGGACTGTGTGAAAGGAAGACATCAGTAATGGGCAAAGAGGGGAGGACGCTGTGTCACAAGCCTTCACAAGATCCCCATAGTAGTCCACACGGCAAGCTGTATGTGAATCAGGTGTAAGCAAATCACTTGCCCATCGTGTTTGACAATAAGCAAAGTGAAAGCTCTACATTCCCAGCTTTATTCACGCGATGAATGAAGACGATTCGGATAGATAATGAATAGCTGACTGACGTTATTGTTTGGTCTGATGAGGCCATGTTTGAATTGAATGGAACCATCATTCGCCATAACTGCGTGTACTGGGCAAAAGGTGATCCCCACGGATGGAAGAAACAGTTGTTGATCTTCCTCGATTATCATTGCGGTGTCGTATGTCTATCAGAGGACTTCTAAGGCCATTCTTTTTTGAAGGAACAGTGACAGGTGTTACGTACGTTACCATGTTGCAGGAACGAATTCTACCATCTGTTCAAAACCAGTACCAGGGTGTCTGTTTTTCTTTTTTTTTTTTTTCAACAAGACGGTAAACCGTCACTTTACCATCGTGACGTGCAGATATTAGTGGATGACACATATGTTGACAGGTGGACAGGCCGACGAGAAAGTGTTCAATTGCAGCCCTGATCTCCGGATTTAAAGCTGTTAGACTTCTTTCTGCTGGGAGCTCTGAAGGACGCCGTCTATGTCATATAGCCATGTTCACTGGATGACGTGAGAGAGGCGACAGTGATTGCCTGTGAGCACAGGTTGTAAGGTGTCTACAATTTCGCACCTTACAAGCAATCGTCTACATACTTTGCCGTGATCTACAAACACAATTAGGTACCGTGTGATAGGTTGTGCATCGTATATATGAATATATAAAGATGACTGCCATTGTCACGTAAGTCTTGTAAGTAATTGTTAACGCTTATTGCATGAAAGGCGATGGAGTGTCTTTACTATAAAAACGGCGTAATGAATAATTGCCTATACTAGTAGAGGTTGGAACGCCAGTGGAAATGAAACAGCTGGAGGAACTGAAGCCCTGGGTGGAAGGCCCACACAGGTGTGTTGGTCCTGCTTAAACACAGGAAACAGCAAGACGGACGTCGTAGCACCTAAGCGCTGGAGCACAATAGAGTTGCGACTGGCCGGTGTTGCAGCCGAACCGGAAGGATTATACTTCGTAAACGCTGAATATCTTGGACGCATATGAGAGGAACAAAGAAGCGGCACTTCGGAAACCACGCAGGGTGGTTTATTTCCAAAGATTTTTACTCAGGAGCGTACCATTGTACGAGTATAGATTTTTCCTCGCAAACTTCCCGTGATGGACGAAAAAAGACTAAAATATGGTTGGTCAGGTTCAAATGGCTCTGAGCACTATGGGACTCAACTGCTGTGGTCATAAGTCCCCTAGAACTTAGAACTACTTAAACCTAACTAACCTAAGGACAGCACACAACACCCAGCCATCACGAGGCAGAGAAAATCCCTGACCCCGCCGGGAATCGAACCCGGGAACCCGGGCGTGGGAAGCGAGAACGCTACCGCACGACCACGAGATGCGGGCGGTTGGTCAGGATTCGGAAGAATCTGTAGAGATAGAGAATATTCCGTGGTGTCGGGAATATGATTCGTTTTCGGAATTACGAGGGTGGGGAGCCAAGCCTTGCTGGGAAGCCAGTGCTGGAGAGACATGGCCCTCCGTTGTGAGCGCCTGTGTGTGACCGTCGCTGGATATCATCATTGTTGATACAGACGGACTTGCTGTCCTTGCTCTCAGGAGAGTTTATAGCTAGAACAGTTACGCACTGTACTGTTGCAAACCTATACGATTCTGGACTTCACCACTCGGTTGGAAGCCGTCGTGGAGTACGCAGCGTTCAGTAATTGAGAGCACTTCCTCTGCCTATACTTATGTTGAGACGTTATCTGAACCCCGTCCTTGTTGCTAGGAGTTCGCGTTTCTCGTCTGTAGAACACAGAGAGGAGAAGACAGCTTATACTTGTCAGTGGACCGTTTTATGCTGTCCTAGTGTTTGAATGAGTTTATTTGTGGCTGGAGTTCTTACATTGTCGCAGACGAATACGAAAACCATCACTTCGATGCACCCGACGCAGTACATACGGTGATATCGCAAATTGCTTCGGCTTATTAGCGCTATAAGGCTAAACAGCTGTGATCACGTTAATTTCCACTGAGGTTCCACACCATAGCCGGCCGGAGTGTCCGTGCGGTTCTAGGCGCTACAGTTTGGAACCGCGAGATCGCTACGGTCGCAGGTTCGAATCCTGCCTCGGGCATGGATGTGCGTGATGTCCTTGGGTTAGTTAGGTTTAATTAATTCTACGTTCTAGGCGACTGATGACCTCAGAAATTAAGTCGCATAGTGCTCAGAGCCATCAGCCATCCACACCATCGTAGATCATGGTTCAAATGGCTCTGAGCACTATGGGTCATCAGTCTCCTAGGACTTAGAATTAATTAAACCTAACCAACCGAAGGACATCACACACATCCATGCCCGAGGCAGGATTCGAACCTGCGACTATAGCGGTCGTTGCGGTTCCTGACTGAAGCACCTAGAACCGCTCGGCCAATGTTGCCAGCCCGTAGGTCATCTTTGAGAGTAGTCTCTTCTAGTGTTTGGTACGTAGATGACGTCAGTCATTTTGCGTTACTGATATTACATCGCGCAGCCATAATAAGAGGCACAGTTGGGCAATTGATTAGTAATTTTACTTAGGGTATGTAAACTTTTTAATAGAAGGTTTTCTTTAATCTACAATAAATATACAACAAGGAACAACGTTTATCATTTAGTAGGGTTAGTTGTCTTCATCATTCATTTATGTTTAGATTGTAATTTATAGAATTAAGAGATCCTAAGATCTGCGTCAGGGGGTAGTCAGACAGGGCCAAATCTTCATTTTAGCGCTTATTACTCTCCGTTGCGCACATTCATTTACACCCGCCTGGAGTAGCATCTTGGAAGAAGTGTCGAAATGTTCCACAGCGTTGCAGATGCTTTGTTACTGTCTACGGAGAACGTTTCGTACATCTTTAACACTAAAAGATCATCAGTAATGTCGTGACCACCTTTGAGACTTAAAAAATTCATAGTGTTTGCATATTTTTGTTGGAATAATTAAAATTCAAACAGTGTAAACTCCTTAGTGGGACACCCTGTAGACATCTACATCTACATCTCCACCACGCAAGCGACCTCTTCATGTGCGGGTGCTTCTTGTGTATTGATATTGATTGAACCGAACAACTTTAGACATCCAAGTTGGTAAGTACTTTCCGCAAACCGGTTTATAGTGTGTGGCGGAAGGTGCATCGAATATCACTGACACGCCCTGCCTGCCAATACTTGCACGAAGCGTCGATCGTCTGAAGGTCTTCCTGTATTTCGATATTGCTTTTCTCAAAGTTTCTGATTTTTATTTCCCGTCATCTTTTCTCCACATCATGGTTGTAGTCTTGCAGTTTTGATCAGACATATTGGTACAACGATTGAGATGCTGGAGCTGGGTTAAAATGCCATACCCCCATACCCTTAAACGTTGCTACAAGAATTTTTGTTCCGTCTCTAAAAATCTCGGAGTCGACGGGATGTTCAGCGCTAACCTTCCCTTCTTCATTACAAAGAATGGTTCAAATGGCTCTGAGCACTATGGGACTTAACTTCTCAGGTCATCAGTCCCCTAGAACTTAGAACTACTTAAACCTAACTAACCTAGGGACATCACACACATCCATGCCCGAGGCAGAATTCGAACCTGCGACCGTAGCGGTCGCGCGGTTCCAGATTGTAGCGCCTAGAACCGCTCGGCCACTCCGACCGGCTCTTCATTACACCCAATCAGATTTTACTCTAAGAGTAATTGCTAATGACTAGTTTTTACTATGAAAGGAAAGTAGGGTTCATAGTACTCAAATACCTCAGACTCCATATGAATCGAATTTTTCGAACAAACTCACGTCAGGCTTTAAATATATTGACCTGGAGTTTTCTTGGGAAAATATATGAAAATATATTGGAAATTTGTTCTTAATATGCACTTCTTATTTTACACAGAGTATTACATTTCGTATGAAACGGTATTTTTCGGTTAATAGCAACATTGTAATAAGTAATAGACATGACGTTTTATAGAAGAAATAAATAAAAATGCAAGAGATCTGTATAAACGGCCAATATACTGTAATGTGGCCATTAAAAAGTAAGGGAACCAAACAGTATAAACTTCAGCTTGAGTAAGCTAGGTCATAGGGTCAAATAAATCATATATGATAATGTGGTAAACAGCATACAGATATAGAAATTACATAAATATGGAAAAACAAATGTTATTTACTGTTCCTTGAGCCTTAGTTATTATATTTCGGAGATGAAGTAGTCACACACACACACACACACACACACACACACACACACACACACACACACACACACACACACAATTTTAAGAGACAACTGGAACCATAATTAGCAACATGAATGAAAGTGACTGTGAATAGAGACCTGTGCTGCGTATTTGAAGTAATTCCATGAAACCATATTGTCCCTTAAGAATCTGTGTACAAGGTGTTCTATTACCAGTTATGAAACATGAGGTTGATCGAATTAACGTATAAAAACGACAGACATTAAGATATTATTTCCAGCTTGCTCATTTAAGCACCGATTAAAAGTACACAATAAATTTTCATACTACATCAAAGAAATACAAAACATGTTAATTCACAAAATGTGTTCAAATGTGCCCCTTCCTTTATTTTGTGGTCCACAGATGAGGAATATGTGAATGAGTCAGAAGATCAGTGTATCCAGCAACAACAACATTTTAATTGCTCATATGTTTTGTGAAATGATTTGTCTGAAAGTAACAAATAAAATAGATTAGAGAAATATGTGACACGCGTCATTTGTTGTACACGATTTACAGCATTATTTAAAGTCATGTCAAATGTTTCTCTAATCTACTTTATTTGTTACTTTTAGACATAACATTTCACAAAATATTTGACCGATTTGTTTCAGTTTCTTTCTTCTTTTTTAGTTTTCAAAATGTGTTCAGAAAGCATGTTGCTATTGACACATCATTTCGTTTCCTGGAGTCTTCTCGAGATGACCTGACTAATATTTGATTCGAAGAAACGATTTTCACTGCTAAATAACACACCAATGTAAATTTTTTAAGCAAAATAGCTACGCCTTGAAGAGCTGAACGTCTTGACGCCTCGTTCGTCTTCCTAGTGACTTCTCTTCTATAAGTAGAAACGTCCTACATTTACTATTTGATTGGAAAGAAGCCATTGTGACATTTAAATATCACACCAATGTAACTCCCTATTCGCAAAATAGCTACGCCTTGAAGAGATCAACTTCCTGACACGTGTTTTACATAGGTAGCAGCAGCTTTTTCGTGAAATACTCTTATTTTCCATCAAAACACTTATTTATTCGTAATTACTCTAAAGCAACTAAATATTTTTTTGCAAAATTAGACTTCACGCTGGTCAGTTTGATACCTTATTTGTCCATTCCACACACTTCGTTTGGCTATGAAAATTTAGACAAGAATTTCCCCTCAAATGTCTATTTTTTTCTTAACTATCTGGATTAGTTTCTCGCACATAGTTCCTTTTTTTCAAAGATAGACCACCCATTTCTCATTTTGATAGCTCATTTTGTTTTTTTCCCACCCTGCATTTTACTATGAAAATTCGGACAAAAACAGCATGGTGCAATTTATACAGAGTCCGTTTTCTCTCCGTTCAAACATTTAACCAAAACGTCAACAAGATAGATATATATTTCTAATATTTCTGAGCACAACTGTCTATGGACAGCGTTCTAATACTTGTAAAACATCATACCAATCGTGGTTGCTTTCTGAGTCCGAGACCCTATTGATTGTGAAGCGATTTTAACTCAGTTCACCGACAGAACAAAGGGAGGGCATAAGTAAAATGTAAATTATAGAAAATCAGTTGAACCACAGCCATATTTCACAGTATTTGGTACATTCTCTGTTAAAATTAAAGCTAACTGTGTATTTTATCTGTGAATATAGTATTTTCCTCCTATATGTTTGTAGCATTTCTTCTAACGACGACTACTTTCTTTCCTAGCTCAAACATTTACTCAATGGTCATCGACATAGCTGATGTGATGGTAAAGAACTCATTAGTCAATAAAATATAAAGAACTGTAGCTACTGAAATATGGACGTTAACATATTCTACGTGACTCTTTACACAGATTTAAATAAATAGTTTCTTTGAGGATCAATGTAGATAACGTCCGAACCATTTTATGTAATCAGACTGGCTAACTCTGAATACTGTTTACTTATGGATGCTATCTCGTACCGAACAGAGATAATAGCAGAGAAGTCATATTCAGCATCTATCCTTCTACTAACGAGACAAATTTCTACTTCCTTAAATTATATTTTATAGCTCTACGCCTTTACCACTTTCTATGAAAAGCAGGTTTCCTGGAACGCTAAAAATTAATTAGATTCTCCTCATTAAACGAAGAGGCGTGTGGACGTTGTACGTATTAAGCGGGCGTTATCTGCAGAAGGCACATCTTCTGTCTAATTGACGTAGTTGTTCATTTGTCGATGAGAACTTAGAGAGACTGGGCGTAAAGTTCAAAGGTATTTAACGACGCTTTTGAAAAACAGTATTGAGCTTTACCAGGAACTAATGCTTCGTTACACGTAAGTCTGTAAGAGCCATTTTACATTCATTTTTGATTCCTTTGAAGTGCACGTCGCTGACTTTATTCATAAACAAAAAGAGTAGTACTTACTTATTTCCCTTTTATCAGAGAACCGCCTTTCATTTTTGAAAGATTTACTTTTGGGCAAGACGAAGTATACTCCATAGTTCGTTACTGTTACATCAAAAGATACGTTGACTTCTTAATCATAATGAACTGCAGTTTTATTCCAGCGAAACACATCGATGCTTTTGTCAGCACCGCTGGAAAACCGTGACATGTTGCCGGAATGCAAATGGTGTTTTGCGCTACATGTAACTACTAAGTATAAGCAATACACATGCGCTCATGAGCGAAAAAATAACGGCCATCTACATAATGAAATTTTCACTCTACAGCCGAATGTGCGATGATATGAAACTTCTTATATGTAAAGCTGTGAGAAGGTGTCGTGACTCGCGCTTGGGTAACTTGGTAGAGCACTTGCCTGCGAAAGGCAAAGTACCGAGTTGGAATCTCGGTCCGGAACACAGTTTTTATCTGCCAGGAAGTTTCATTGTGGCCAACTACTTAATGGTGTGTCTGGAACAAAAAACATCTACATCTACATGGATACTCTGCGAATCACATTTAAGTGTCTGGCAGAGGGTTCATCGGACCACCTTCACAATTCTCTATTACTCCAATTTCGTATAGCGCGTGGAAAGAACGAACTCCTATATCTTTCCGCACGAGCCCTGATTTCCCTTATTTTATAGTGGTGATGGTTTCTCCCTATGTAGGTCGGTGTCAACAAAACATTTTTGCATTCTGAGGAGAAAGTTGGTGATTGGAATTTCGTGATAAGATTCCGTCTTAACGAAAAACGCCTTTCTTTTAATGATGTCCAGCCCAAATCGTGTATCATTTCTATGACACTCTCTCCCATATTTCGCAATAATACAAAACGTGCTGCCCTTCTTTGAACTTTTACGATGTACTCCGTCAGTCCTATCTGGTAAGGATCCCACACCGCGCAGTACTATTCTAAATGAGGACGGACAAGCGTAGTGTAGGCAGTCTTCTTAGCAGATCCGTTACATTTTCTAAGTGTTCTGCCAATAAAACGCAGTCTCTGGTTAGTCTTCCCCACAACATTTTCTGTGTGTTCCTTCCAATTTAAGTTGTTTTTAATTGTAATACCTAAGTATTTAGTTGTATTTACGGTTTTTAGATTAGATTTATTTATCCCGTAACCGAAGTTTAACGAATTACTTTTAGCACTCATGTGGATGACCTCACACTTTTCGTTATGTAGGAGCAACTGCCAATTTTCGCACCATTCAGATCTCTTTTCTAAATCTTTTTGCATTTTTTTATCTTTTGATGACTTTGTTAGTCGATAAACGACAGCGTCATCTGCAAACAAAGACGGCTGTTCAGATTGTCTCCCAAATCGTTTACATACATAAGGAACAGCAAAGGGCCTATAACACTACCTTGGGGAACGCCAGAAATCACTTCTGTTTTCAGAATGAAATTTTCACTCTGCAGCGGAGTGGGTGCTGATATGAAACTTCCTGGCACATTAAAACTGTGTGCCGGAGCGAGACTCGAACTCAGGACCATTGCCTTTCGCGGGCAAGTGCTCTACCATCTGAGCTACCCAAGCACGGCTCACGCCCCGTCCTCACAGCTTTACTTCCACCAGTAGCTCGTCTCCTACTTTGCAAACTTCACAGGAGGTTCCGAGTTCGGTTCTCGGTCTGACACACAGGTTTAATCCGCCAGGAAGTTTCACTTCTGTTTTACTCGATGACTTTCCGTCAATTACTACGAACTGTGACCTCTCTGACAGGAAATCACAAATCCAGTCACATAAATGAGACGATATTCCATAAGCACGCAATTTCACTACAAGCCGCTTGTGTGGTACAGTGTCAAAAGCCTTCCGGAAATCCAGAAATACAGAATCCATCTGAAATCCCTTGTCAATAGCACTCAACAATTCATGTGAATAAAGAGCTAGTTGTGTTTCACAGTAAAGATGTTTTCTAAACCCATGTTGACTGTGTGTCAATAGACAGTTTACTTCGAGGTAATTCATAATGTTCGAACACAATATATGTTCCAAAATCCTGCTGCATATCGACGTTAGCGATACGGGCCTGTAATTTAGTGGGTTACTCCTACTATCTTTCTTGAATATTTGTGTGACCTGTGCAACTTTCCAATCTTGGGGTACGGATCTTTCGTCGAGCGGACGGTTGTATATGATTGTTAAGTATGGAGCTAATGCATCAGTATACTCCGAAAGGAACCTAATTGGTATACAGTCCGGACCAGAAGACTTGTTCTTATTAACTAATGTCAGTTGCTTCACTACTCCGAGGATATTTACTTCGACGTTACTCATGTTGGCAACTGTTCTCGATTCGAATTCTGGAATATTTCCGCGAAGCATGAAGTCGAAGAGCCCCTGGTAGATTTCGAGAAGTGTGTGGCACCACATGCCTGTGCACAGGCCACGCAGTTTCCATGTGTTACTGACCAGTGGTTTGTGCGCCCAGACATAGCCGCGTATAACGTTCCAGACGTGTTCTATCGGGTTCAGATCAGGCGAATCTGGTGGCTGAGATGTCTACTTTAGATACTATCCGCCGGCCGCGGTGGTCTAGCGGTTCTGGCGCTGCAGTCCGGAACCGCGGGACTGCTACGGTCGCAGGTTCGAATCCTGCCTCGGGCATGGGTGTGTGTGATGTCCTTAGGTTAGTTAGGTTTAAATAGTTCTAAGTTCTAGGGGACGTATGACCTAAGATGTTGAGTCCCATAGTGCTCAGAGCCATTTTTAGATACTATCACGCTACTTACACAACTGCTGCTCTACTCTGGCCTTCTCAGATGGAGAGTTGTCCTGTTGGAAGATGCCATCGCCGTCAGGGCACATCAATCATGAACATGGGTAGCGGTCATAACACCACCCGCGACGTGTATTAGTTTTATTTAATTGCTATTTCTTTTAAGACGCACTTGACATATGCTACGCTCAAAATCAGAAACAACATCCTTCATAAACTTTGTGTCACTCATTGAGAACCGCCAGCAGACACTCTTCGACTATCAGTACACGGATTGGTATATTTAGCAACTGAGTACTGCGCTCCTGTCTGGCTTAATAGGCCACACATAAAAATAAGATGTTCAACTTAATGAAGCAATGCGCATTGTTGGTGAGTCACTACGATTTACTTCCACATCTTACCTACCTTCAGTCACTTTCCATCTCCTGGTGTCAGATGGAAAAGCGCGCTACTGCGTGAATACCAGAAGATTGCTGATATCATCGACCTTCCGGTATTGAATGATGTATTCCCTGCGGAGCGAGAAGGATTAAGATCAAGACATCCGACACAGCCAATAACCTCACGTAAATTGAATTCATTACCATCAACGAATGAAAACGCTGCTTGCCACAAAACTGTCCTCCACGCTCCTTGAAACTGCCCTGCATCCAGGTGACACCCCGTGATTTTGGCCAGCCCCAGGTAGTTTTAACTATCCTGATCCGCATCCGAATCGGCCACGGAAGAAGTGCAGACACTCTCCACTAGTGGGGCACACCTGTATCACCATCGTGTGATTGTGGAGCAGGACGACAGCCAGTTGCTCATGTTGTAGCAACATGTTCCACACGTACCTACAAGTGCCCTTGCGAAGCTTTCCTGACAGCTACGAGAGGTGCAATAAAATACATAAATGACCTTGACATCCTTATATACCTGCTATCATTTGTATTATTTTATGGTGGAGAGCTGTGTCTAAATGTTGACATGCAGTAGTTCTGTAATCTTTGTATATGCATTGCCATATGATAAACAAATAAAAGGTATTACAACAGGTTTCAATCCAACATTTTCAAGCCCCACTACAAGAAAGAGTGATTACATTTTCAACAGGAATCATCGCCATATTTCTAACAGAATGAAAAGTGCTCCTATCATAGCACAAATGGGTGAATATATCATTGTCGGAGTTAGGGATGTAAAAAGGCAGCAAACATAAATACGATACCGAAAGAAATATTACATATGGTGCAAAATTTATAATAATAATAATGCATGTAAATAGTTTATAACACGTAGATACACTTATGATATTACAAACATAAACTTACTTGAAAGCTGACCGATTTGTGCAACAAATGACTAATTGCTGAAACGGTGAAACGAATACACTTGTTATTATCTATTAGTTTCAGTTCTTGTCATTGTTTATCTTATGGAATAACAAAAACTGAAAATTTAAAAACCGCTATTAGAAAACCTCACGGGAATAATTTTTGTGCGAAATGTTGCAAGAACCAATTCGAATCAAGTATGAGTATGAAAGGCTGCAAAACGTAGAACAACTGCGAAGCAGTGCATGCCACAATATACCATCTACTTTTAATCCTGTAGGAAAACTGACCTACTTAATCTTCTTATGTCCGAAAATAAATATTCTACAAGGTAGCACAGTAGTTTTTGCAGAAAACGCAATAAAACACTTCACGCTAGTTAAAATATGGTGATCTTTTTTCTGACAATTATTTTTACAGAAATTTTCGGGTTAGTTCAATTTTCTGCTTGGTCATCAAGCACGCTTTAAATGATTGATCAAACAGCATACCATTTTGTTTAGTGCTGGGCATGATTCTTGTTTGTTACATGCATTGTTTTGCAATTCCAAAGGTTATTCGGTGATTTTAAGCCACAGATGAATAAAATCATTAACGACTAAACGATGAAACCATAATCAACAGTAATAACAAGTTCTTTTGTATCATACCAGAATGAAGCGCTTAAAATGCAACGCATTTCTACGAAACACAGTTTAATGTGCAAACGTGTTATTTTAAGCACGTCAAACCCAAACAATTAAATATTTCTGCAAACGCTTATCATGCAAAACGTATTTTGTATCAGTTTAAACCGTCACAGCACTTGCTATTCGCGTGAAGCCGGATTTTACGTGCATTTTATGTGCAACTTTAGACCAGTATATCGTGGCAACGGGCAACGCTTTCACAAAACGACCATTAATTATACGTATTTGTGCACCTGCTTAAAAACTTGGAACCGATTCTCTCAAGACTGAAACACAGAAAACAAACAAACGTGTTTTTGCACGTGAAATCCGAATGACGATAAGATTTTCGAAAGCGTGTTTTCAAGTTTTTTCGTAAGATTGCATTTTCTATTTACTTATTTTTTTGTTTAAACCGTTTCTGTGCATTCAGTTCACATAAGAACGAATTTTACGTGCTACATTTAGCTCGACTTTGAACCATCATATTTCAGCAAAGAGTAAAAATTACTGGATAAATTTTTTTCCAACGTTTAAAACTTATCTTTTATCGTGGACCGATACACAGGTGGACCAAATTTGAACCATCAGTTTTGTTCCAGTCCGGGGTTGTTTAAGGATAACTGTTTTTGCACGTAGAATCCAAACGAGTGTAGCTGTTTTTGTGAGTAAAATCCGAATGGTGCACATACACATTATGACATTGCCTGGGTATTAACTTGAGCCCTGTAAAATCTTTTGCAAAAGGAATTAATCGATTCGCATAATTTTCCTGGGCGCCAGCATGGGTACGTCGTTCAAATCTTGCTTAATATACTGTAAAAGTGATGTTCGAATGGCTAAACAAATGGCCACTGGTTCTGGAAAAAACAAAAAACATTGCACCCCATGTTCCAAAGCTCAAATAGGAACCGAGCGCCCCCCCCCCCCCCCCCCCGCTCCACCCAAACCGCGATTCAGCGCCTTTTTCATACCACAGCCTTTAGTCTAAACAATGGCGTAATCAAGACTCTGCCATCGACTTGGTGTAACAAGAAACATCATTCATATGACGAGGTGACGCGTCATAACGTGGTCCTAATCATCACTGTATGTATAATACGGAAATACATTTATGCTAACTTGAATTTTACTCTATAGTTCTTCTAATAGAGGGATGTCTAATTTCCTGATATCACATTATTGATTATCAAGATGTTGAAGAACTATAAATACGATAAAAGATCACATAAATCTGCAGAAGAGATATTTCTACGTTAAGTACTGTTTCGCGCCAAACGCCATGAGTAAAGGATTAATACTCACTTTGTTTTTAAGCTTCTTCGCGTGGGGTAGCGCTGATGTTTCTGAAACAGGAAAATGAGAATTTGTTCATGAAGAGACATAATTTTTGGCGTTTCATTCTCTACTCTAGTATTCACATATCTTGATTAGCCGACAAAAATATATTCATAATAATGGTAGATTAACTTCGTGGCTATGGACTGACTTACCTGAAGAAATACAGAAACAGGGATTGGTTGCTCGAAATCTAGTTTTTTTTTTTTTTTTTTTTTTTTTTTTTTTTTTTTTTTGTGGCCGAACCTCTGCGAGCTGGGAGTGGGGTCGTAAGGTTCCCAGTTAAGCAGAGAGTGTAAGAGATTAAGTCGATAATATTCTCTACGTGTACTGCTTCGTACCCAACGACGAATGTGCATGCGTGTTGATATTACCATTAAAACGCAGTTTTAATGATTTCTTAATATTCTGATTAACATGTACAATTATGGTAACCAAATACAAGTAGTATACAATACAGCACTGTAAACAGCAAAAAATATTCCTGTGTTTGTAGGAAAAGGGCTCCACAAAAGTGCTTATTATGGAATTACGAAAAGAATTAGAAAGAAACAATATCAAAAGCACCGAAATAAATAAAATGAACGATTTTATTATGAACATAGAAAATGTGCAAGGCTTTCAAGGCAGAATAATCAGTAGTAAAGTGCCCGAAAGATAGGAAAGGCCGGCCGGGGTGGCCGAGCGGTTCTAGGCGCTACAGTCTGGAACCGCGCGACCGCTACGGTCGCAGGTTCTAATCCTGCCTCGGGCATGGATGTGTGTGATATCCTTAGGTTAGTTAGGTTTAAGTAGTTCTAAGGTCTAGGGGAATGATGACCTCAGAAGTTAAGTCCCATAGTGCTGAGAGCCATTTGAACCATTTTTGATAGGAAAGGACAACGTGCGGGGAAGACGGAGTACTGGAAAAATAGGCAACAACAAACAAAGAAGCGGAACTGAAGCTGTGACACGACACTAGTTGGTCAGTACGAACATATACATAAATAAATAGAAATTACATTATATCTGTGAAGACATAAGGTGATAAAAATAGTGCTGTGACATGATGACGGTTTTCGTAAAGTTCACAAGAACTATGAACCAATGTGAAACGAACTCTTCATTGATTTGGTTTCGAATCCGTTATGGGGAATTACGTTGCCACGCACTTAGAAATTAAACAGTTTTCATGTTGCTGAGCAACAGTCATACAATAATTTTTAAATGAGCACACCGCCTCTTGACTTTATTATTGTTTATTTAATTACGACCCAGGTTTCGGCCTTTTACGTCATTTTCAAGTGACTGAGTTTACGTCATTAATATATATTGCAGGATATCAAGCTTAAAATTTGCCATAAATTAATTATCTGTTTTTATTAAATATGAGGTGCTCCCACCATTATTTACTGATCGTTTTACGAGATGATGATTTCACATCTGACATTTCGTGGAGAGAGAATTTTTTTAATTTATAGCCAATTTTAAATGGCTCTGAGCACTATGGGACTCAACTGCTGAGGTCATTAGTCCCCTAGAACTTAGAACTACTTAAACCTAACTAACCTAAGGACATCACAAACATCCATGCCCGAGGCAGGATTCGAACCTGCGACCGTAGCGGTCTTGCGGTTCCAGACTGCAGCGCCTTTAACCGCACGGCCACTTCGGCCGGCTGCCAATTTTAAGTTTGATGTCCTGCAATACATGCTAATGACATTAAACTCAATCGCTTGAGAAACGCATAAAAGGCCGAAATCTGGGTCTTAATTGAATAAACGATGAAACAGTCAAATGGCGGTGTGTTCATTTTTTTTAAAAAATTCTTATAAATTGTTTTTCTTGGGAAAGATATGACCGCTTGGCGAGTTAATCGACCATCCACTCGACTTAAAGTGTGCGCAGATGGATTAAATTGCACAATAAAGCGTTGCAGTAATAACTCCGGATTTTGATCGAATTGTGCGTTCGTAGGATCTCCTCGACCAACTGTTCCGTTGTGTGGATTCCCTCTTCACATTGTCATCACCTATTCAGAACTGTGAGAAGAACTCTAGACATGACGCTTCCAAATACCTACGGAGACATACAGTATTAACGTCCGAGCCCCGTCTAACTCATACAGTTAGTGTTACGGTCGATACTAGCAGTGCCGCCTATCATGCGTCATGCTCTGTACGATAATGACCCATTTTGTAAAGCACAGCGTCGGAGCATATAACGGTACGAATGCAACAGCACGCATAACCTAGTATGTTCCAAATTTGTCTGGGGCTCATTGCTCGCGTTCCATTGGTATCAGAAATGTAGGGTCATGTGGTTTAGGTAGCCCATGGGCTAGGGACCATTTATATACCCAACAGAAGGATCGTCGTTCTGTAACTATCCTACAATGCAGGGTCGAAGTTTTAATATTTCACACTTCCTCCAACTAAGGGAAATGGAGCAAATCGGTTGGTTCTTCTTACGTTAGATGTGGTCCACGGCGCACCTTAAGGGGATTATGGAGGCAACATTTAGTTCATGGGCGGTTGCTGAGAACACCAGAAAAATGTGGTTTTTGGGTACCGAAGCTGGTCCGTGGATTTCGTAATGGCTTTGCACAGAAAACGGCTGAAAGTTTCATGGTATATTCTTTGGATCCCGATCTCGGACGGCCTTGAAAATTTTATTGCTATCTATATCCGAGATACAGAGGTTCAAAGTTACCCTACTTGCACACGTAAAATACTCACACGAAACCCAGTGTGAGGCAAAAATTTGGCTTTTGAAGTAACGTAGCACCGATAAATATGCTGTAAAACTTCTTCGTTATCCTCTAGGAACCCCATGTTATTGTACTGAAGCTCATGCAAAATTTTTGTGTACATAAATTCGGCACTGAGGTGTAAAATTAGTTTTGCGTTATTTCAATTTCTGTAAGTAAACTATCAAAATTTTACTGACCCAAAAAGTCCTTTTGATATGAGTGACATTCCTTGCTGTAGAAGGGAAGTAATGGAAACGAGCAAGAAAATGCTCCTATCGGAGCACAAAAAAGCGAATATACTCCTGTTTATTAAAAGATTTTTACTGAAAAGTGAGCTACCAGCTGCCTCGCTGTACCATCCATTAGCACCTTTAAAGATTTTCCCAAAAATTCTTACGTGCGGAAATATTCGCGCTTTTTTATGCTGAGAGAGAAGGAGAAATTGGAAGCGGGGAAAAAAATTTGAAGGTGTTGAAGAAGGTAGCACGATGCAGCTGATAAACCTCTTTTTCAGTCAGTCTTTTAATAAACAGAAGCATATTCGCCTTTTTTGTGCTCCGATGGGAATGTTTTTCTGCTGGTGCATATTCTCCCTGTTAGCGGTATAGGTTTATAAGCAGATTACCAGTCTCCCTGCGAATTGAAATAACATGTGGTTTGAATTCAGTGGAAATCTCTCAAGGTACTCATTAAGTTATCATTTTTTTCACAGTGATCTGCGCATATATTTTTTAGAAATGTTCCCTCCGATTGTTAGGGCAGAAAACTTAGCTGACCAGCTTTTTATCGTGTTAAAAATGTATACCTATCTGAAATATTCTCCTCTAGTTTTCTGTGCGGTTGTAGCGACTTTCTTGTACTTTTCAAGCAGCAGGACATACGGTTGTTATCTACATTTAATGAGCATCTCAGCGTTTCAGCTGAAGGTGCAAATACTATGTTGCTAATGGTAAAAAACCAAGATCAAAATAGTTTAAAAGAAGTAGAAAGAGTCAAAAAACGAGATAAGAATAATTTAAAAAGAACAGAAAGAATAGTTAAAAAAGAACAACTGAAAGAAGTTAGATGTTTTATGAGCAAAATCATGAAAACGTTTGCGTCGGGTGCCGTAGTGTTACTCCGTTTCGCCACATTGCAAGTTGTATAGTTTTGATACTGATCTGCTACGAACGAGAGCAGAAAGTGATCTACCATATTTTAATCAAATATTATCATGACATAGTATTGTGCTAGCTTTTACTGTGAAGCTGCAAAAATAGATAAATAAAACGAGAAGCAAAATTTATAATATGAATGCTGTAATATGAAAATAATAATGAACCTCCCGTTTCGACTGGTAAATTATTACTACTTAAGCATACTTGCTTGAAGGTGAAATCAGCATTTTCGTTAATTTAGCTATAATCTTTTAACCTGCCCGGATGTCCGTGCGTCTTAGCACGCCCCTTTGGGGGTTAGGGAGCGCTCCAGCCCGGCTGATTAACGACGAGAGCTGGTGTGTCAGCCAGCCTGGATGTGGCACATCCGTTTCCCACGTCCGACTAGGTGAATAGCGCGCTTGCTTGTACCCATGTCCCACCTCACGATTCGGAAAATTTCGAAAGCGATCTTATACTATCACAAAAGATAGCACTAGATGCAGACAGATGAACAACTCAGGTTGTTTCCCGGGTGGGAAGGGGTGATGAAGGAAGGGCATCCAGGCTTTCTCTACCACTAAAATTGCTAAACTCAGTAAACTGTGTTAAAATACGGATTAAGGCCAGGTACAGAAGAAAAAAAGGGTATATTTATAATCTTTTACATTTGAGTAACTCATTCCAGATAGTTGATCGAGGGGTCATCACACCGCCTCAAGAAAATGAAGTTTTGTTCCAACATATTTCATCAGACTGTACTAAATCGGAAGCGGCTAATAGGTGATTAATGTAGCAATTTGTCAGTGTAAACTTAATAAGAAATGTACTATATGACGTATCTTTTGTGATTATTGATTAATTTTATTCCATTGGAACTCTGAGTCTACAGTACATGATCATAGAATATTTCACTATAATTGCTTGAAAAATCAGATCTAATAAAAAGTCAAAATGAAAGTAATAATAAATATTTACCACCAAATTTTATTGCATGTGCCATTCCTGATGACTGACTCTGGAGAACCATGGGAAACCAAAATCAGGGTGGTGTATCAGGGAAAGGCTCTTGAATCCCCTTTTTCCTAGTTTCTGATTTATTTTAGTCGTCTAATTGGTATCTCTTATATACATAATGCAGAGTCTATGTGCATGTCTGGGATCTCCTCCCAAATCCTGGATCTATTTCAACCATATCTGTCACAGAAACAGCAGGCATCATGTTTATCAGCACTGTGGGGTTTATAACCTACTAGCTCCATTAGATGCGAAGATATAGGCAAAAACGTGTTTTTAGGCCCTGGCATATATACTAAGACAGCCATGTTGTATGGGAACAATATCAGTCTGGCAGAACTATTTACTTTGCAGGGCAGTCTACATGTCAGGGGTGAAATGGTTTTCCAGGCCTCTGCATGTAGCCTGTCCTGCATGACAGGCAGACAAATGCTTTATTGAAATGTTATGCAAGGACTGCACATGCCATTGAGCATAGGTGGGACAGGTTGAGATGCGTAGAGGAGGAAATGGGCACAGCAATGGGAAGAGGAAATAGCGAGGAAAAGAGGACGAGATGCATAACACAGACAGAAGATGTAAAGGGGTAGCAGGCAGTTGGAAAAGGGAGAAGGGGAGGCAGAGATGGAAAGAGAGATGGGGAGGCAGATATGATCAGAGGGAGGGGGGAGGGACATCAGGTCAGAGAGAAGAGGTTTAAGAAATTAGCAACGGGAGGGGGAGGAGGAGATAGATAAAGGTAGGAGGTTGAGGGGGACAGGGGAAGGAAGAGAATGGCACAGAGGAGGAGGAAGAGGTGTGTTCAATATATGCGTCAAACGCATACGTGGGAAAAGCCACAGGGGAAAGGCTAGTAACACAATAAAATGAACCTAAAGAACTGCTGCAAGGAACAGGAGTACTCAAAATCGGTAATAAAATCATCATTTTATCTCTAGCAACCCTCAGCTTCTGTGGTATATTCCTGAGAAAGAATCTGTCGGAGAACAGTCCACCGTTTTTAACTGAAGGATTTCCTTGCAACACACGCATCACCGATATATTTCGGTTAGCTATAAGCTAAGAAATATATCGACCTTCAATTCATGTGAAACGTCTGTGGTCTGTGGCATGCGGCCTTTGCAGTTGGGAACAGTAGATTACGACTTGTGATTTAGTTTCACTCTTGTTGCAGTCTGACAGATAAAGAATGCGGTTAATGATTAGATTATCTGAAGATTTTGCTGTGCTGGGATATTCCAAACTTATGACAAAGATGTACAGTTGAGTATTGCTTTCATAACACAATGATGGTCCAGGTGTAGATATAACGGAGCGTAATAATGAAGCAACAGAACAGCTGTAAACGATAAACTGCAATTTCAAAATTAGCTGAAAGCCGTTCAGCGCCACGTACAGGAAAATTATTATTTCGCTTTATTTTTCGAGTGATAATCAAAACTTTGTGCTACCCCTTCATATACACGGTGTTTCATAATTCCTATTACAGGATTCTGGGGTTCTGGACTTAATTAGTTGATAAAATTTTGATGAGGAACCCATCCCCGGAAATGTACAACTTGGATGTAGAATTAGTTTGAAGATCAGATCGCTTCAAATCTCCCACTTCCCGATATGCAAACAAATTGAGACGAAGACAGGAGATACTGGTGGAGTTATTCGAAAATATTTCACTGTCACTTCGTCAGCAAACGTAATTCGATAGCGCTGGTTCATCCGCAAATATTGCACGTGAGGTTCTCGAACATCTCAACCAAACATACGGTGAAAGGTGGGTAACTTCATGTGAATCAACTCCTTGGGCACCACATTCACCGGACTTAACTGTTTTTTTCTCGGACTGTATGAAGGGTCTTGTGTAAGAGACTTCTGTAAAGTTTGAAGACGATCTTGCACGAGCTCTGGCGGCAGCAGAAATTATCCAGCAAACAGGAGGGTTTGTGGACCATGTATATGAAAGTATGCGTCGCAGACGTATCTTCTACAAAGAACAACTGCGTTAAGACGTGGAGCAGCTCGTGTAGAGCACACTGGTCGGAGGTCTTTGACTCCGCCGAGCGCATACCGTGAAGCGGGAAACGTGAAACTGATTTGTTCCTCAAACGTGTTTTACACCCAAACAGTACATTTCTGGTCACTGATTACTTATCAAAACCAAGGCTTTCACTACCGGATGACATTGCTGATGGTAAACCTTTCTAGGTATAAGGTCGTGGTCCGTGACACTCTTTTGTTGCTAACGTTTCGGCCAGAACCGCTCTGGACGTCTTCTCACACTTTGCTCCTCCTCGAGTACTCGAGTAGGCAAGGCTCAACGGGGGGGAGGGGGGGGGGGCTGTGGCGGGGGGGGGGGGGCTGTGGCGGGGGGGGGGGGGGCGGGGCAACGCCTCAGTGCAAATCCATCTGATTTTTCGGAAGGGGTGTACGGTATTTATGGATTTCATCGCCAGTGTGGTAAAAGTTACGTAGGAACGTTGGATAACCAATAGGTACTGAACAAGGACGGTGCGTCGAAGACCAGTGACACACCCACCTTCTGCAGCCCATCAAATCTGCATTACTTTGTACCCATAAAGCAATGATGATTTTGTTTAATGTCAACAAAACATATTTTGAAAACTCTAGCGGTGTGTTATGTTTATGAGTCGTTGTGTTTTATGATATGCGTAAACCTGACCCCATACGTGCGTAAACCTGCCCCACACCCGGGACACGATTACGCACTCGACGTAAACCTGTATAAAATTATTTTGCGCTCTTAAATGTATTATTGAGCAAGAATTATATATACCGAGTTGTACTGCATATAAGACTAATCAATTTTAAAAACGATAAACCTAGACAATTTTTTTTTTAAATGCGAAATGAAACCTGCGTAAAGATGCTCTGGTCTTCCTTACAGTGGGTCAGTAAGTTTGCGATAGCAGCTCTTACGTTCACTACTGCTTCTTTCGCAGTAATTCTAGAAACTGACAACGGAAGGCGACACTTGTTATGTGACAGGCAGCAAGACGGTCGTAGATTCTTCTCGTACGAGAATCGTTTCAAGGTCATGCACACTGCGCATGTGCGACCGTTACGGTATCGTAATCAAGTTGAAATTCATGTTTTCTGTGAGCGAGGCTTTAGGCGTGACGTTCGTATATGTGTTTGCTGCTTCGCATGGCTGTGTCATTAGTTCAGTTTTAAATTGGAAGTTGAAATCGAGTCAGGTTGGATTACATGTAGCAACCAACGTTCCTGCATCAAAGTCGAATCCCAATGGAAATTTACAGCAGTTTGAGAGAGGTGTGTGAGAATAATATAGTGGGACGTAGCACAGTATGGTGGGGATCTGCCCGTTTCTATAAAGCTCTGGTAAGCACTGAGGACGACCCAAGAAGTGGAAGGCCATCAGTTGCAACAGACTACACCTCGTAGGTTAATATTAATGACATTCTGAGAGAGGATCGACGAAAAACGTGAGGAAATTGTGTACGAGGCCAGAGTGTCTGTCACCTCAGTTTACAGAATCATAACTGAAAAGTCAGAGATGATCTGAGTGAAGAGCAGCAAGCAGGTCGCAACAGAATTTCAGAAGAATTGCTTCAACTTTATCGAACAGAGGGAGAACTGTTCCCAAAAGGATTGTCGTACTTGATGAAAACTGGATGAGAGATGTGGGGGAGAACTGAACTCTGAGACGTCACAATGGAACAATTCCGACTCTCCATGACCTAAAAATTTCGACGCCAACAATTAAAGGCTGAAGTGATGATGATATTTGCGTATGAGATGAATGGAATCGTAGCTACGAATAGTGTGCCCTGGGAACATCTGTAACAGGCGGGTAATACAAGTTGTTTTTGGAAAATGTCTTGAGTCCGAAAACTTGTCAGAGACAGTCTAATATGTTTGCCGCTGGTGTCCTCGTTTTCCACGATATGCAAGACCGCACATATTCCTGTCAGTGAGAGAAACGACCGATAAATATGAGAAATACTTCCCCACGCACTGTACAATCTTGATATGAGCCCACCAGACTTTGTTTCCCAAATTGAAGGAACAACTCAGTGTAAAACGTTTTGATACAACTGATGAAACTTCCAGTGATATGATTCGAGTTTTCAGACAGCTCAACAATGAAGGCACCCTATCCGGAACACACAGGGTGCCAAAACGTTTGGAAGCTGGCATAAGCGTGAATGGAGAGTATATTGAAGGCCTGTAACGGTGCACTGAAGAGCCAAAGAAACTGGTATACCTGCTTAATATCGTGCAGGGCCCTCGCGAGCACGCAGAAGTGCTCCAACACGACGTGGCATGGATTCGACTAAGTAGTGTTGGATGTAACTGACACCATGAATCCTACAGGGCTGTCCATAAATCCATAAGAGTGCGATGGGGTGGAGATCTCTTCTGAACAGCACGTTGCAAGGCATCCCAGATATGCCCCATAATGTTTAAATCTGGGGAGTTTGGTGGCCAGCGGAAGTGTTTAAACTCAGAAGAGTGTTCCTGGAGCGGCTCTGTAGCAGTTCTGGACGTATGGGGTGTCGCATTGTCCTGCTGGAATTGCCAAAGTCCGTCGGAATTTACAACGAACAAGAACTGGTGCAGATGATCGACAGGATGCTTACGTACGTGTCACCTTTCAGAGTCATATCTAGACGTATCATGGGTCCCATACGACTCCAACTGGACACGCCCCATACCATTATAGAGCCTCCACCGGCTTCAACAGTCCCCTGCTGACATGGAGAGTCCATGGATTCATGAGGTTGTCTCTTTTGTGTTAGCAGAAGAGCCAACACCGTGTTGCGAGTGGAGGGCGAAATGCACGCGTTTTAGCTCACGCAGGCTGGCGTGAGGACGGAAGAACCATACTGACGTGAGGTCTGGAACATGACAAGGAATGAGAATTCAGAAAGCGAACGTAATTAGTTTGATACTTAACTTTAATCCATTAATGATGAACGTCGCTCTTGACGGTACATGATTCACAATATTATCTGTTCAGAATACATTCTTGAAGTAATTATAGTAAGTGAATATGGTGCCTTACTAGGTCGTAGCAAATGACGTAGCTGAAGGCTATGCTAAACTGTCGTCTCTGCAAATGGGAGCGTATGTAGACAGTGAACCATCGCTAGCAAAGTCGGCTGTACAACTGGGGCGAGTGCTAGGGAGTCTCTTTAGACTAGACCTGCCGTGTGGCGGCGCTCGGTCTGCAATCACTGATAATGGCTACACGCGGGTCCGACGTATACTAAAGGACCGCGGCCGATTTAAAGGCTACCACCTAGCAAGTGTGGTGTCTGGCGGTGACATCACAGTCTCCATACACGCCCAGCCGCTCGACTCAATTTCAAACAGACTCGTCGGACCAGGCAACATGTTTCCTGTCAGCAACAGTCCAATGCGGTGACGACAGGCCCAGGCGAGAAATAAAACTTTGTGTCGTGCAGTCATCAGCGGCACACGAGTGGCCTTCAGCTCCGAAAGCCCATTTCGATGCTGTTCTGTTGAATGAGTTGCACGCTGACACTTGTTGATAGCCCAGTACTGAAATCAGCAGCAGTTTGTGGAGGGGTTGCACTCCTGCCACGTTGAACGATTCTCTTCAGTCACCGTTGGTCCCATTCTTGCAGGATCATTCTCCGGCCGCAGTGATGTCGGAGACTTGATGTGTTACCGTATTCCTGATATTCACAGTACACTCTTGAAATGGTCGTACGGGAAAATCCCCACTTCATCGCTACCTCGGGGACGCTGTGTCCCATCGCTCGTGCGCCGACTGTAACACCAAGTTCAAACTCACTTAAATATTGATAACATGCCAATACAGCAGAAGTAAGCGATCTAACAACTGCACCAGACAGCCGGCCGAAGTGGCCGTGCGGTTAAAGGCGCTGCAGTCTGGAACCGCAGGGCCGCTACGGTCGCAGGTTCGAATCCTGCCTCGGGCATGGATGTTTGTGATGTCCTTAGGTTAGTTAGGTTTAACTAGTTCTAAGTTCTAGGGGACTAATGACCTCAGCAGTTGAGTCCCATAGTGCTCAGAGCCCTTTGAAAACTGCACCAGACACTTGTTGTCTTACATAGGCGTTGCCTATCGTAGCGCCGTATTCTGCCTGTTTACGTACCTCTGCATTTGAATACGCATGCCTGTACCAGTTTCTTTGGTGCTTGAGTGTATTTTGCTAAAGAAATTATTTCCTTCAGTTCTACTTTACAGTATGAAAACCTCTGATAAATAAATGTCGTGTGACTTGGGGCCTCCCGCCGGGTAGACCGTCTGCCGGGTGCAAGTCTTTCGATTTGACGCCACTCCGGCGACTTGCGCGTCGATGGGGATTAAATGATGATGGTTTTCACAACACAACACCCAGTCCCTGAGCGGAGAAAAGCTCCGACCCAGCCGGGATTCGAACCCGGGCCCTTAGGATTGACATTCTGTCGCGCTGACCACTCAGCTACCGGGGGCGGACAAAAACCCTGATGTGACCTTCTTACAGAACTAGTTCAGCCTTCGACCTTAGGTGGATCGTGCACCGTGAAAATTGCTGCCTGAGGTGTACTCGGGAGCCGTCCTTCGAACGCTGTGTTACGGCCCAACTTGCGCTCGGGCTTGGTTACCAAAATGTCAACAGCATCTGACGGTGGCACAACATGATTTTAGATACTTGGGAAGAGGCCGCTCGCAGTGAGGGCTGGACACGTCGAGCAGAAGACGCGGGCCGCGGTGACAGCACGGCCGGCGTGGCCCCGCCCCGCCCCGCCCTCGCATCGCGCCATCAGATCGATGTGCGCGGCCTGCCGCCCGCCGGCTGCGCCGCGCCGCGTCGCGCTCCAGTGTGGCGCGCAGCGGCCAATTCCCCGGAATGAATTCGCACTTAGCGCCGGCCAATTTTCCCGCCAGCCCGGCTTTGCGCGCTGAAACGCCTCGTAAAGCGCAGTGGTGCTGGCGCCAGCGGCAGAGCCCGCGCCACTGGCCGCGCCGGCGGGCGCGATTAGCTGGCCGGCTGGCTGCCTGGCGTCAACGCTGGCGCCAGCGGCGCTCGCAGTGGCCGCGATAAGCGGTGTAGCTGGAGGCGGCGACACTGGAGGTCATTACTCGACTGGCCAGTTGGCGCCAGCGAGCGATACGTTCGCGCTGGTGCCTGTGTGTGGCGGTCCATGCCAGATGGCAGCAACGCGAATGCCGATACCAGTGGCTATACCAGTAACTGCACGACTGGACACGGTTTGCTGGCTGCTTGGCTGCGAGGCCGATGCCGAAGCTACAGAGTGCCACCCACGCCAGTAGCGACGCCAGTAGAAGGCTTACGAAACTGACCCCAAGGGCATACGGCAGTGGCTAATCCAGTGGCCAGGATTATCGGACTGACTTTCCCTTGTTGTGTACAGGACCAGCTGGCTCCCAGGTGGGGTCGATAACAGCTGCTGTCCGGACCTTGCATATAGACCATCATGCTAGCAGCGACGGCGCACCTGTTTCAGTAATTACGCTAGATCTAAAATCGTCGATGTAGCAGGTGAAATTGCAGGCTTAAGACTATTCATCGACTTTCAGAAGCCTCTCGCGAAATGAGTGTTGAGACACGAATTCATATTGCTTCCTTTCTTATCGTACCAACGTTAACTGGCGGACAACACACTTTACATTTCTCTCTCTGGAAGCCAGAATATTCACTTCAAAATCTCTCTTCGTAATCGAGGAGAAATGTATTAGCTGATGTATGACGTAAGAGGTGGGAGTGAGCTGCTGGATGTTTTCATTTCTTTATTGGTTTGGCTTGCTAAGGACCGCATGAATTAACTTATGTCTTCTTGCCTTTTTCCTTTCTTTCTTTCTTTCCTGCAGTTTTTCATTCTTTCTCTAAGTTTTGTCTTCTTTCGTCTGTCGTTTCCTTGGTTTTCTTCTGTAAGCTCTTGAAACTTTGTACTTTTTCTCGGAACCTTTCTGTTTCTCCTATTTCTTCCTTGGATATTTCCATTTCTCTCAGGTCTTGGTTCAAATGGCTCTGACCACTATGGGACTTAACATCTGTGGTCATCAGTCCCCTAGAACTTAGAACTACTTAAACCTAACTAACCTAAGGACATCACACACATCCATGCCCGAGGCAGGATTCGAACCTGCGACCGTAGCAGTCGCGCGGTTCCGGACTGAGCGCCTAGAACCGCTAGACCACCGCGGCCGGCTCTCTCAGGTCTACCTTAATTTGTTTGATCCATGCCATTGACGTTTTTGGGTCTCTGTCAAAAAATTTAAAAATTTTGTTTGTTACCTTCTTTTCATCTATCCGTTTTAGATGTCCATAGAATACAGCTCATCCTTATTGTGTCTGATACTAGCACTTTTTTCATAAATTTCTTTGTTACTTCTTAATCTTCATTTCTCATTCTCATACTTTGGACCCAAGACTTCCCTCATAATTTTTCTTACGGTCTTCCCTATATCATATAATTGTTTAGCTGTATTTAATGAAAGGCACTCTCAAGCCGAAGGACATTCTGGTTTAATGACAGTCTTCTAGTGCCAGCGTTTTACATTCACTGTCGATAACAACTGTTATTTAGGTTTTAGTAAGTTGAAAAGCCGCGTCGAGTTTTCTTATCGTTTTTAAGTTAGCTTCTTTGTCCAAGGCATTTGGTTGTATAATTTCGCCTAGATGTTTAAATTTTGTTGTCTTTTTTTATTTCCCATAAACAGTTTCCATGTATTTCAGTGTCTCCATCCCATCCGTAATATACTCTTGTTTTTTCAAATTACATACGTAGGCCTGCTTTTGAAGCTGTCTCTTGCAGGAGATTCATGTGTGTTGTTCCATTTTCTACAGATTCAACTAAGATGGCAAGATCTCCTGCAAAAGCCAAACAATCAGTACTCAAATTATGACCTTTTCTCCCAACTGTGATTTTTTAAATTCCTTCATCTTCTGTTCTTCTCTTCCATTTCCTGACTACCTTTTCTAATACAGAACTGATTTCATAAGCCTTGGAGATTTCACCTAGAAATTAGGTAATATTTCTGTAATAAATAATTAAGATTTTATTGATCCCCGCCTTCGGCTCTCACCAACAATGGACACCGAATGTAGTGTTCCAGGCTGAACGCATGAGTTTACAGGATCAATACGGGGCGATACGGTTCTAGGTTGGAGGCCGCACTATTAACATCATAGCTGCGTGCCGTAAATATTGTTGTCTTCATGAATCGTGTGCAGTGCGGAGTGGAGCAGTTTACGTAGTTAGTCTGTTACAGTATGTGACTGTATTTTAGGCAAAGTATTTTACGAGCAAGGATTAGAGTTGTTACGCACTTGAGCTACGTTACGTATGGTATTGTAAGCGTTCTCTGTTACATCCCTTGTTTGCAGCTTATGGCTCTGTTTCTACACTCCTGGAAATTGAAATAAGAACACCGTGAATTCATTGTCCCAGGAAGGGGAAACTTTATTGACACATTCCTGGGGTCAGATACATCACATGATCACACTGACAGAACCACAGGCACATACACACAGACAACAGAGCATGCACAATGTCGGCACTAGTACAGTGTATATCCACCTGTCGCAGCAATGCAGGCTGCTGTTCTCCCATGGAGACGATCGTAGAGATGCTGGATGTAGTCCTGTGGAACGGCTTGCCATGCCATTTCCACCTGGCGCCTCAGTTGGACCAGCGTTCGTGCTGGACGTGCAGACCGCGTGAGACGACGCTTCATCCAGTCCCGAACATGCTCAACGGGGGACAGATCCGGAGATCTTGCTGGCCAGGGTAGTTGACTTACACCTTCTAGAGCACGTTGGGTGGCACGGGATACATGCGGACGTGCATTGTCCTGTTGGAACAGCAAGTTCCCTTGCCGGTCTAGGAATGGTAGAACGATGGGTTAGATGACGGTTTGGATGTACCGTGCACTATTCAGTGTCCCCTCGACGATCACCAGTGGTGTACGGCCAGTGTAGGAGATCGCTCCCCACACCATGATGCCGGGTGTTGGCCCTGTGTGCCTCGGTCGTATGCAGTCCTGATTGTGGCGCTCACCTGCACGGCGCCAAACACGCATACGACCATCATTGGCACCAAGGCAGAAGCGACTCTCATCGCTGAAGACGACACGTCTCCATTCGTCCCTCCATTCACGCCTGTCGCGACACCACTGGAGGCGGGCTGCACGATGTTGGGGCGTGAGAGGAAGACGGCCTAACGGTGTGCGGGACCGTAGCCCAGCTTCATGGAGACGGTTGCGAATGGTCCTCGCCGATACCCCAGGAGCAACAGTGTCCCTAATTTGCTGGGAAGTGGCGGTGCGGTCCCCTACGGCACTGCGTAGGATCCTACGGTCTTGGCGTGCATCCGTGCGTCGCTGCGGTCCGGTCCCAGGTCGACGGGCACGTGCACCTTCCGCCGACCACTGGCGACAACATCGATGTACTGTGGAGACCTCACGCCCCACGTGTTGAGCAATTCGGCGGTACGTCCACCCGGCCTCCCGCATGCCCACTATACGCCCTCGCTCAAAGTCCGTCAACTGCACATACGGTTCACGTCCACGCTGTCGCGGCATGCTACCAGTGTTAAAGACTGCGATGGAGCTCCGTATGCCACGGCAAACTGGCTGACACTGACGGCGGCGGTGCACAAATGCTGCGCAGCTAGCGCCATTCGACGGCCAACACCGCGGTTCCTGGTGTGTCCGCTGTGCCGTGCGTGTGATCATTGCTTGTACAGCCCTCTCGCAGTGTCCGGAGCAAGTATGGTGGGTCTGACACACCGGTGTCAATGTGTTCTTTTTTCCATTTCCAGGAGTGTATGTCATTCTTTGATTAAAAGCTACTGCCATCCCTTTCTGAAATTTGACCGCTCATTCAGAAGCATAGAGAAGCTACCCAACTCGCTAGAAAGGTTCTTACAGCGTAAAAGTTCCTTCCAGGCTTCCCTCATCAAGAAACACGTACCTTTGACTTGAGTTCCATTTCTGCGCAGATACAGAGACATCTATAAAGGACACCAGGTGGGTAAGATTCTTTAGAGTTTCTCTGTCTGCTACGATGCGACAGAGTACAATTAGGTCCCTCACATGTTCTGCATTCACAGTACAAACGAGACTATGTACGTGCTATCTATGCTAACGCAGAGCGGGGAATACATAAGATGCAATTTGCACTGGACATGAACTGACGCCACACTAAGTTGTAAGGCTTTAGTTTTATCAACAGCGTTTCGCATTATACAGCCGTAGTCTATATTTACTATACCAGACAGACAAGTGCAGTTAATAGCACTGAGATTTAGGAATGTATCCTGTAACAACATCAATTGAAAATTTTTATAAATGATAAGTACGAAGACATACTGAAACGTAATATATCCCAACTTTTTATTGTGTTCTCAATATCGGTTGAGGTATTGTGTGTATATTACTCCGACCACATTCCCACTTCGCTGACGCCAGTTGTAACCCTCTGCCGCTAGAAGGATCCGAATTGTAGCGTGTAACATGGTGACGTGTAACATAATTACGCCGGTGTCTGTGAAAAACAGCATGCTATAATTGCGTTTCGAATTCGAAGAGTTCGTCCGCACGTGGGGCTCCCTCTCCTTCAGCATGACACTGGCCGACCACACACGTGCAACAGTCGGACGCCTTGGGTTCACTGCCATCGATCATACTCCTTACAGCCCAGACCGGATGCAATCCTGTTTTCGTCTGTTTCCAAAACTTCAAGAATAACTCCGAGAGCTTCACCATGATAGTGATAAAGCGGTGAAAGCAGAGCTGAGGTTCTGTCTCCATCAAGAAAGTCAAACATTTTACACTGAAAGTATCAACAAACTGGTCCCTTGTTGGGAGAAATGTATTCATCGCCAGGGTGGCTACATTGGGAAATAGATACGTGGACATGAAGAGTACAGATGTAGAATAATACTGACGATTGTTTCATCTAAAAAAAACTTCAACAGTTTCCAATAACAAAAATTCAGACGCATTGCTTTTCAGTGCACCCTCGTAGTTTCAATCGCTTAATGGTAATCTTCAGTACTGTAAATAAAATTAAAAGATTAATAATTGCCGGCCGCTGTTGTCCAGCGGTTCTAGGCACTTCAGTCCGGAACCACGCGGCTGCTACGGTCGCAGGTTCGAATCCTGTCACGGACATGGCTGTGTGTGATGTCCTTATGTTAGTTAGGTTTAAGTAGTTCTAAGTCTACGAGACTGATGACCTCAGATGTTAAGTCCCATAGTGCTTAGAGCCATTTTGTTAAATAATTCTTTTAAGTAGTAGCATATTGCCAAATGAATGTATCATCCTTTTTAAATGTTTCTACAATAAAATTACTTAGATATGTGTAAGCAGTCATAATGAAGTTAATTTTTACATAAACATTATTAAGTACCTATGTGCGCCCGCGCATCCACGCTGCCTACAAGTTGGCTAGCCATACTCCCGCCCACCTCGGTTCGCTCCCCTCCCATCACGTACTCACGCTACCCATCCATTTCACATGGATCTATACGATGCAGGGTGGATTTAGTAAAATGCTGGACACTACCGAATGCTGTTAAAAGTATGCTGTAGTGCTATGCCTCCACTGTTCGACCACGAGAAGTTTTAAAGGAGCTGACAGCAGCAGAGAAATAGCCTACGGTTGGAAGATATTCATTTGTCTCTGAGCGCTGCCAACATATCCGCGTATATCAATCACCCTTGCTTTCGTATAATCGCAAAACACAGGTAACGATGCCAGCACGGCCGGATGGGTCGACGCTGCCTTCCGCTCACCACTTCTCTCCTGTATATGGAGTAGCTGAATATCTCCCTTGCTTGGTACTACATTTCGCAGATTGCGCCGACAACCAGCGTCGAAGGTCATTCCGATACGCCATTGTGAATTTGGTGCCCGTGCTGTTAATGTTTCCTTCTCCACAGCTATTTCTGCATTATAGTCAAGATAAACATTTTTCACGGAGTTTTCTCAAGTCAAGTAAGACGTACATTGAATGTATTTCAAATGAGATAGTAGTTGGAGGCATACGCTTCCTTTCTTTTTATTGAGTCACCAGTATTCTCACTGGTTTGACGCATCCCGCCAGGAATTCCTAGTGTGTGCCATCCTCTTCATCTCAGAGCAGCACTTGCAACTTACGTCCTCAATTATTTGCTGGAAGTATTCCAATCTCTGTCTTCCTCTACAGTTTTTGCCTTCTGCAGCGCCCTCTAGTATCATGGAAGCTCTTCCCTGATTTCTTAACAGGTATCCTATCACCCTGTCCCTTGTCAGTGTTTTCCACATATTCCTTTCCTCTCCGAATCTGCGCAGAACCTCCTCATTCGTTATCTTATTAGTCCACCTAATGTTCAACATTCGTCTGTAGCTCCACATTTCAAATTCTTCGATTCTCTTCTGTTCCAGTTTTCCCACAGTCCATGTTTTACTACTGTACAATGCTGTGCTCCAAACGTACATTCTCAGAAACTTCTTTCTCAAATTATAATCTGTGTTTCATACTAGTACATTTCTCTTGGACAGGAATATCCTGTTTGCCAGTGCTATCCTGCTTTTGATGTCTTCCTTGCTCCGTCCGTCACCCGTTATTTTACTGCCTAGATACCAGATTTCCTTAATTTCATCGCCTTCGTGACGATTAATCCTAATGTTAAGTTTCTCGCTCTTCTCATTTTTACTATTTCTCATTACTTTCGACTTTCTTCAATTGACTGTCAGTCACACTCTTTACTCAATAGACTGTTATTCCCTTCAGCAGATCTTATAATTCTTCTTCACTTTCATTGATGATAGCAATGTCATCAGCGAATTTTATCCTTGATATCCTTCCACCTTGAGTTTTAATTCCACTCTTGAATCTTTCTAACATTTCCATCACTGCTTCTTCGATTTATAGAATGAATAGTCGAGGCGAAGGACTACACCCTTTTCAGTCCGAGAATTTTGTTTTTGATCTTCCACTCTTATTATTCCTTCTTGGCTCTTGAACGTGTTGTGTTTACCCGACTCTCCCTATAGCTTACCCCTATTTTCCTCAGAATTTTGAACATCATGCATCATTTAACACTGTCTAACACTTTTTCCAGGTCGACAAATTTTATGAACTTGTCTTGATTTTCCTTTCGTCTTGCTTCCATTATCAATCGAAACGTCAGAACTGCCTTTCTGGTGCCTTTACCTTTTCTAAGGCCAAATTGATCGTCATCTAACAGTCCTCAATTTTCTTTTCCATTCTTCTGTATATTATTCTTGTCCTCAGCTTGGATACATGAGCTATAAAACTGATTGTGCGACATTTCTCGCACTTGTCAGCTCTCCCAGTCTTCGGCACTGTGTGAATGATGTTTTCCCGAAAGTGGGATGATATGTCGCCAGACTCATGCATTCTACACACAAAAGTGAATTGTCGTTTTGTTGCAACGTCCACCAACGATTTTAGAAATTCTAATGGAATCTTATCTGTCGCTTGTATCTTCCAATGATCTTTGAAATTCCAATGCTAATGCTGGATCCCCTATATGTTCCCTATCGACTTCTGTTTCGTCTTCTGTCACACAATCAGACAAGGCTTCCACCTCACAGAGGCCTTCGATGTACTTTTCCCATCTACCCGCGCTCTCCTCTGCATTTAACAGTGGAATTCCCATTGCACTCTTAATGTTACCAGCTTTGCTTTCAATGTAAACGAAGGTTGTTTTGACTTATCTGCATGCTGGGTCAATCATTTCTTATCCGATATCTTGACATTTTTCATGCTGCCATTTCACCTTAGCTTCCCTGCACTTCTTATTTATTTCAGTCCTAAGCGAACAGTATATCTGTATTTTTATACTTCCCTCGTTCATCTGTCAAATGAAGTATTTCCTCTGTTACCCTTGGTTTCTTCGCAGTTACTTTCTTTGTACCTTTTTTTTCTTTCGAACTTCTGTGACTGCCATTTTTAGAAATGTTAATTTCTCTTCAACTGAACTGCCAACTGAGCTATTCTTCATTGCAATATCTACAGCCTTGGAGAACTTCCTTAGTACCTCCATATCCTAATTCTTTGGGTATTGATCCTTCCTGACTGATCTCTTAAACTTCAGCTTACTCTTCACCACCATTTTAAATTGTGATCTGAGTCTATATTTGCTCCTGGGCAACTCTTAAAATCCAGTAGCTCATTTCGGGATCTCTGCCTCACAATGATGTAATCTAACTAAAATCATCCCGTATCTTCCGGCCTTTTTCAAGTAGACCTCATTCCCTTGCGATTCTTAGACAGAGTATTTTCTATTACTAGCTGATATTTATTTCAGAACTCAGTCTTTCTCCTCTCTCATTCCTTAACACCAAGCCCATGTTCTCCCGTAATACTTTCTTCTACTCCTTCCCCTACAACCGCATTCCAGTCCTCCATGACTATTAGATTTTCGTCTCTTTTTACGTTTTCAATTACGTTCAATATCCTCATATACTTTCTCCGTCTCTTCATATTCAGACTGCGACGTCGGCATGTATACCTGAACTATCGTTCTCGGTGTTCGTTTGCTGGCGATTGTGATTAGAATAAGTATATCACTGAACTGTTCGCAGTAACACACACTCTGTCTTACCTTCCTATTCATAACGAATCCTAATCCCGTTATACCATTCTCTACTGCTGTTGATATTACCTATTTCATACCTTGGGCCTACTGCTGAGCCACAACAATGAAAATGGGTGGAAATAGTTTAAAAAATGCGGGATCTATGCTTGCGAACGCTGGTTTCTTCATCTATGCGTTTCACTCCTCAGTAGTCTGCAGCAAATGCAGATAAGGTGAAACACGTATGTATTCAGTGTATTCATTAACAGCGATGGCGAGGCATGACAGAATCTCTGACCAGAGAGTTTTTTATCGTTGCTAGTCTGCGCTTGACCGCGCGAGAGTTCAGTGCAGTTGGAGAGCTGTAGCGCGAGAGTGCAGTAGCGAGGCAGTAGTTGTACGTAGCGAGTCGCGAGAGCATGTAGTAGCGCGCGAGAGATAGTCGGAGTTGTGTGTGAGGAGTCGGCGGGCGTCGACATGGGACTCTGGTCAAGGTTCAGGACGAGGTGTATTTTTAAATAAGGTAATGAAGCAGCATTGCGCTCATCTGATAATGTAATGTATCTTAACAGTAATTAATTTGTTCAAGAATCGCCCCAATAATAATTTTGTTCTGAAAGCAATTTTTTAAGAAAATAATCATTACAATTGAAACAATACCTCCTATGCTTTTCCTGCCAGAATCAATTTATCAGATTTGCACAGGGCCTAAGGTCAGCGCAGATGACCTTATAAAATTTATCAGGTTGATCACAACGTTAATTTTGTGGGGACTTAATATTTTTGCACATTGTTATCATCATTGAGTTTTACTACTGTGGGAAGCTAACATTTGGTTCTATTTGCATTTTCATTCAATTCATATTATTTAAAAATAATTCCGGGGAGGTCACACTTGGCACGATGAGTATTCACATTTAAAATATTTTCTTTCATTTTTGCGGGGAGGTTACACTTGGGTCTATTCCCATTAACATTTAAGTATTGTCAATTACAAAATTTTCCGGGAAAGTTACACTTGGCGACATCCGGTCCAGGATCGTATTTCGTTGAGAATCTTCTGAAAAGTAGTCAGATATTTGCTCTTATTTACTTAATATAATTAGCATTTTGCGCAACGCTTTTACTAATTTTGTGACTTTCTTTCCTTAGATCATCGGCAATTCGTTGCTCTGTTGTATTTGTGTGTTGCTTTAGCATTGTGCTTATTTCATTTGTGAATAATTGTGACTATTGTAAAAAAAAAAATGCCGCGAAAGACTGTGAATAGTGTATCGCGAGGTATTATGAATGAAATAACCGAATTAAATAACTTCACCGATAGTACTTGCGACACGCAATATAATGATGACAATCCAACGTTTACCGACAATCATCCTAGTGATGAACAGACGAATTCAATTGTGTCGTCTGTTAACTTAACGACAATTGATGATGCGGGGCGCTCTATTGTAATGAGCGCTGCCCAGCTTAACACACCCGGTTTGGGAAATTCACGTGACGAACAGACAAATTTGTCTAATGAAAATGGACAGTGTACTGAAAGTACGACGGATTTATTTAATTCCGAAATAGTGACTGACAGTGCACATTCGACTGGCAAACTTTTTTGTAAATCCCAGAATAACCAAATGGTTACAGAAAGCGAGACAATTCTAGATCCACCATTAAATAGCACAGAGAATAGAAATGCTAATTTTGTGTCGGATCCAATTATCACATTGTTGCTACAAATGAGTAAACAACTTAATGAAAATAGGGAAGATTTCAAACAACTAGATAAAAAACAAGACAATAATAATGCAGATCTAAAACAACTTAGTGAACAAGTCAAACAACAGAACGAAAAACAAGACAAGCTTAATGAAAAATTAGACAACAATTCCAGACAGTTAAATGAAAAATTAGACAACAATTCCAGTCAGTTAAATGAAAAATTAGACAAGAATTCCAGGCAGCTTAGTGAACAAATTAGAGCCGTTGTTGCGCAGTGCCATGACACTAAGGAACAATTACGCGAGGAAATTGAGGCTTGTTCAAAAAAAAATAGCGAAGAAATTAGGTCTGTTGCTCAGGAATTAAGGGAAATGCAAACAGCTGCAACAGCAACACTTAGAAACGAAATTAGGGGAGTCGCTAAACAATGCTCTGAAAAAGCTACACAGTTATGTGACGAGTTTAGACTAATGACAGCAGAACTTTCGCGCACAATGGATGAAAAGATTGACGCGAAATTCGACCAACAGAACACTCAAATTGACGAACGTTTTAGTCTTCACATACAAAACAGTGATACGCGTTTCCGCAAATTTATTCAGGATCAAAATAAAGTAAAACGTCAAGTCATGGAAACAATCACTGCACAGAGACAGGAAGACAAACGTAAATTGTTCGCGAAAGCCAAGACATACGTAGACAACAATATTGGTACAGTGTCCGACGAAATTAATACCATCAAAAAGTTGAACACAGAATTACGTGATGAAATTTCCGTTCTTAAATCAAAAACAGATACACACACAGCAGATATTCAGACAGTGACAGACAGATTTGAACAATTAGAACTAACACAGGATTGCGATGTCATCAAAGCTGACGTTAAAAAATTGAACGAAACCACACGTAAATTACAAAAACAGATTAATACTTCTGACACTAAAAACGATGATCAGGTAAAAATACTGACTGAAAAATATGATGAATTGACCAGTCGTATTGACGTTATCGAAAGTACTAATGACAATAAATCAGACGATACTGCACCGATTTCATTTAACCAAACACCTGAATTCCAAAATTTACAGCAGACAATTAATGAGATCGATTCATCTAATAACACATTGCGTAGAAAATTGTCAAGTTTACAGCAAGAAGTAACAGAGATGAAAAATATTTCAGTTAATAACACATCACAGCAGACGCCACTTTGCGAACAATTGTCAGACTCACGCAGCGCGTATAATTTCAGTAATTTACAGAGAGTACGGGACTTAGATTCAGAAATGACACAGACAAACAGATTCTCACACAAACCTGAACGTGTTCTCAAATTCAGTGACGAGAACATTGATTATAAGCAATTTGCATTTGTAAAAAAATCTAAGGAATTTAATAATGACAGAGCACAGATACACTATTTGAACTGGATACGTCGATTTATTTTTGTATTTTCAATAGCATTGCCTGTAATGAAGAAACAACAATTAGCACGGATACAGCAATTTATTTCTGAATTTTTACCGCCATTGCCTTTAACACGAAAGCTGAAAATTATTTGCAGTGCGTAATTGACCTCAGGGGATTCATTACGCTTTAATGAATATGTGCCGTAGCGTTCATAGGGCCCCGAGCTGTAGTAGTGCTGTTTCATCTTTAGTTTTCTGCACTGCTGCCTTCTCTTCTACTATCCTTTATATCTATTAAAACAGCTCTTCAACTATCGCTCTATCTAGTATTAAGAATGACTAATGAAAACCCGATAAGACAAGTTTTTACCGAAAGTGACAATTTTTCATCAGATGCTGCAGGAACGACAATCACCAGAACTTTAATATCAGAGAAAATTTTTTAATCATCAGTATGTACAAAATTTTCAGTAGTCGCAACCACATTTTTGGTAACAATAGACGTTTTTCACCACAACAGCATGAAAGTCAGCCGGTTAGAATACCTAATCAACAATGTAATGCACAAGGTCAACCAAACTTTAATGTTACGCCACGTGCACGTATAGTCTCAGCTACAACAAATAGTAACGCACGCCAGCAAAGAAATGAGTACGTACAGAAAACACACTATTTCAACTCCTATCGCACTGCACCGTATAGAAATGACTATCATGATAAACGTAAAAATAATGAGCACAATTTTTCAGCGTACATTTAATAACAGTCGATTTTTTCAGCAGCAAGAACATCAGCAACAACATATTATCATGAATGAAGTAGACAATAGGTGTCATTCATAGCGTAATACGTCAGGAAGAAATAAAAGAACTGTTCAAATAGTTGAAACGCCGCAACATCCTCCAGAAAATAATAACACGTCAGATAGAATTTGACTAGATACAGTACAGGTTGCATATTCCAGTAACGTAAGCCATAATTTTGTCACGCAGAATCTTGTTCACGAAAATATTATTAATTTTGACGCCATCCGACACACGTTTGCATGAAAGACATTATCACGACGTACGTAGACGACATTCTTATCGCAGAAGCTAACTGGTCTGAACACAATATGATTCTAGAACAACTGTTGCAAACTTTTCATGTACAAGGACTCACAGTTAATCTCAGTAAATCGCATTTTGGTAAAACTTCTATAAAATTTCTTGGACACGTAATTTCGGCAGACGGCATTGCGCCTGATCTGGAAAAACTTCAAGCTCTACGCGACATTACTGTTCCTACGACGAAGAAGCAACTACGCAGTTTTTTGGGCTTAATTAACTTTTTTCGTAAGTTTATTCATCACTCTGCTTTAGACACACCTAGATTATGCCAATTAACAGGTAAAAATAGTATTTGGTCCTGGGATAAGCAAGCACACTCTGAATTTGTGAACCTGAAAGAAGCTTTGTTGAATGCTCCAGTTTTATCGCACCCAGATCTTACCAGAAATGTTTCCATTGCCACCGACAGTTCCAACACAGCTTTAGGCGTACATATTTTTCAAGAAATTGAAGAAGATGGTTGTACAGTAATTAAAAACATCGCATTTGCAAGTCGCATTCTGTCACCTGCTGAACGAAATTATTCTGTTACAGAACTGGAAACGTTATGTGTTGTTTGGGCTTTTACGAGATTTCGGCACTTTCTTTATGGCAGACACACCACCGTTTACACAGATCACAGAGCGGTACAATTTTTACTTTCGGCTAAATTTACACACGACAGGTTAAGCAGATGGAAACTTTATTTACAGGAATTTAATTTTACAATTGTTCACATTCCCGGCACACAAAATGTTATAGCAGACGCACTATCTCGTTCTCTCAGCAACAATCAGCAAGACGTCGCAACCAATTTCTGCAAAGCAAATTTCAGCGTCATGTACATTCAGCAAGTTGCATTTGAAAATTTTATTTCATCGTCATTACAGGACATAGCAAAGGAGCAAAGTAAACACAACGTGTGGAAAGACATTAAACACCTTTGGCAAAATAAGAATAATGTTACGATTAGAAACCATTACACTGTACGCAATGACATTCTGTTTCGCCGCTCTCATCCTGACAACAACAATTGGTTATTACGCATTCCTGACGAACTGGTTAACAAGTTAATCTGGTACACTCATTTAAGTTACGCACATTACGGAGCCAGAAAATGTTTTCTTATACTGAGACAGAACTGTTATTTTACCAACATGGAGAAACGTATACGACGAGTTTTAGCGTCATGTAAAGTTTGCCAGAAAGCTAAGTCAGACACCACTTCACATATTCCTCCATTATATCCCATTGTACCTGTTAAATTAAGACAAATGGCCGCTGTAGACATTTTTGGTCCGATTCCGAGAACTAACAGAGGTTTTTGATACATCTTTGTCGCTGTTGAACTCACTTTAAAATTTGTTACTTTCACTCCGTTACGCAAAGCTACTGCTAAAACGGTTTCGAAAGCATTTGTAAAACATTTTCTATTTCATGTAGGGCATGTGATGAGAGTAATTTCCGATAATGGATCACAATTTCGTTCTGCTATATGGACACGCATGTTACGAGCTAGAAACATTTCTCCGATCTATATATCCAAGTACCATGCTTCTTCGAACCCTTGTGAACGATTAATGAAAGAAATTGGTAAACTGTGTAGAATATACTGCCACAAAAGACATATTGATTGGGACACACACATATTCTCATTCCAAGATGTAATTAATTCCATACCAAATGAATCCACTATGCTATCTCCGTCTGTTATACTGAAAAACGTTGAACCACCTACCAAAATTACAGAATTTGTAATCTTTCGTACATCTCGTCGACTACGACACCATGAAATAATTGAAATTGCACTGAACAACATCAAACGTGCCGCAGAGCGCCGGAGAAGACAGCAAAAACAGGTTTGTACACGCCGAGACTTTCACATTGGACAGAAGATATTAGTACGTACACACTATTTATCCAGCAGAATAAAAGGTAAGTGCAGTAAATTTGAACTTCTATACGCAGGTCCATATCGGATTCGCAGCATTCCTCACCCCAATGTAGTACACGTCGAAACTCTGAGAACCAGGAAAAGTAAAGGCAACCACCATGTCTCTAACATTAAACCCTTTATTGAATGAAGACACTTTATGATTTAACATGCTATGATGCCATTTACACATTTTATGACTCTTTCTGCAATTATATTCACATGACTATTTATTGATGATTATCATATTTTTTTCTTGGCAAGTGCCCAGCAAGGTAAGGTTAGCAGGTCGCTCTTCTTGTCGTTACACATCAGACCGTGCATATTTTTTCAGATAAACTTACGTATCTTATGAATAATTATGCAATTTTGCCTAGTGACATATTAATTTTATTAAATTCTCTCTCCATTAAAGTCTTTAATTCTCGCCTCTATTAACTACACAACATACAAGCTGAACACAAAGAAGGTCATATTTCTTGTCATCATTTTTTTATGTATGTACGATTGTTTCATGTTTGTTGGTATGCACTATGAAATGGTTTAGATATAGCAACACCAGTTGACTTTGACATTTTTTTGCCCTATGATATCTCAACATCGTGACTGTTTTACATTTCTTTTTTTTTTTTTTTGCTGCTGCATTGTGATATTCTGTGTACATTTTTGCCTTTGAACACTGTCTATGCTTTTGACATATTACGTTGTCTGTCATGTTATGCTGTATGTTTAATTATGTTACCATAAACCAGTCATTATTTAGTGAGTATATGATGTAAATGCAAGACATTAATCTTTGTTCATCATTTTCAGAAAGAAATAACGTGTAAAGTAAATAAATTAAACAGAAATGGGAATTTCGCCTACGGAATAGACGAAAGAAGATACAAAAACCTTATGAGGAAGAGTAAATGGATCAGAATTAACAAGCATTAACAAGAATATACTATACACATCGTAGAATAGCAGTCTTAACTAATTTTTTTCTTTCAGAATACGAAGCGATTGATGCAGGCTGTCAGACAGAACTACACATCTTAGTTTTAGTGATGGAATATGCTAGAGATAAGGAATAGTTGTGTAATGAGTAATGAAGTTACTTTTTTGCAGATGATAATGAATGCTGATGAATAATGATGAAGAATATGCTACTATGAATAATGAAGTTTTTCTTTACAGGTGATGATAATAATGGAGTTATGATAATATGGATAATGAAGTGATGGATAATGAAGTTTTTTTTTTTCTTTACAGATGAGGATGATGTTGAAGTTATATATTTATGCTATGTAGTTATTTAAGTATTTGTTGCAGTTCGTTTTGACAGAAGGTGTTATATTGCATAGTATAATGACTGAAGGTTTTGGAAAGGACAGCTATGGAACACATTTCACTACCTGTTAATTCAAAGTTCACTACTTTTCAGCATAAAATGCGTTTCTTCTTTCAGCTTAATAATCCATTTTTATATTTTTGCAGGAGAAATTATTTGTGGAATTAATGTGCTATAAGCAGTTGTTCATTAAATCTACACTCCTGGAAATGGAAAAAAGAACACATTGACACCGGTGTGTCATACCCACCATACTTGCTCCGGACACTGCGAAAGGGCTGTACAAGCAATGATCACACGCACGGCACAGCGGACACACCAGGAACCGCGGTGTTGGCCGTCGAATGGCGCTAGCTGTGCAGCATTTGTGCACCGCCGCCGTCAGTGTCAGCCAGTTTGCCGTGGCATACGGAGCTCCATCGCAGACTTTAACACTGGTAACATGCCGCGACAGCGTGGACGTGAACCATATGTGCAGTTGACGGACTTTGAGCGAGGGCGTATAGTGGGCATGCGGGAGGCCGGGTGGACGTACCGTCGAATTGCTCAACACGTGGGGCGTGAGGTCTCCACAGTACATCGATGTTGTCGCCAGTGGTCGGCGGAAGGTGCACGTGCCCGTCGACCTGGGACCGGACCGCAGCGACGCACGGATGCACGCCAAGACCGTAGGATCCTACGCAGTGCCGTAGGGGACCGCACCGCCACTTCCCAGCAAATTAGGGACACTGTTGCTCCTGGGGTATCGGCGAGGACCATTCGCAACCGTCTCCATGAAGCTGGGCTACGGTCCCGCACACCATTAGGCCGTCTTCCGCTCACGCCCCAACATCGTGCAGCCCGCCTCCAGTGGTGTCGCGACAGGCGTGAATGGAGGGACGAATGGAGACGTGTCGTCTTCAGCGATGAGAGTCGCTTCTGCCTTGGTGCCAATGATGGTCGTATGCGTGTTTGGCGCCGTGCAGGTGAGCGCCACAATCAGGACTGCATACGACCGAGGCACACAGGGCCAACACCCGGCATCATGGTGTGGGGAGCGATCTCCTACACTGGCCGTACACCACTGGTGATCGTCGAGGGGACACTGAATAGTGCACGGTACATCCAAACCGTCATCGAACCCATCGTTCTACCATTCCTAGACCGGCAAGGGAACTTGCTGCTCCAACAGGACAATGCACGTCCGCATGTATCCCGTGCCACCCAACGTGCTCTAGAAGGTGTAAGTCAACTACCCTGGCCAGCAAGATCTCCGGATCTGTCCCCCATTGAGCATGTTTGGGACTGGATGAAGCGTCGTCTCACGCGGTCTGCACGTCCAGCACGAACGCTGGTCCAACTGAGGCGCCAGGTGGAAATGGCATGGCAAGCCGTTCCACAGGACTACATCCAGCATCTCTACGATCGTCTCCATGGGAGAATAGCAGCCTGCATTGCTGCGAAAGGTGGATATACACTGTACTAGTGCCGACATTGTGCATGCTCTGTTGCCTGTGTCTATGTGCCTGTGGTTCTGTCAGTGTGATCATGTGATGTATCTGACCCCAGGAATGTGTCAATAAAGTTTCCCCTTCCTGGGACAATGAATTCACGGTGTTCTTATTTCAGTTTCCAGGAGTGTATGTCATTTATGAATGTGATTAAATATACTCTACTTGTTTCATAACCTTGCTACAGCTGACTCATGACGAATGACGTTACACATTTCCATTTACAGGAACAACCCAGAAGCAAATTTTTTCTTTTTCTCTTCTTGCTTTCCCCTATAATTACCCAAAGCAATGCATTGCTAACAAAAAAAATGTATTACCAGTCCCAAATAATGCTACCCGTTTAAGAGAGTTCTGAATAATACTGATCAGCTCTGAATAGTATGTCAATTGAATACATAAATACTATGCGCATAATTTCAGCGAATAATACTTTTATTCTACTGTTCTCTGTAAAATGTTCTCTTTAAAACGAATGACTTCTGATGATTTGTAATTAGGCAATCAAATTCAATGTTCTCTGTAAAACGAATGACATCTGATGATTTGTAATTAGGGAATGAATTTCAATGTTGTCTGTAAAACGAATGACTTCTGATGATTTGTAATTAGGCAACGAATTTCAATGTAAAACGACTGACTTCTGATGATTTGCAAATAGGCAATCAATTTCAATGTTGTCTGTAAAACGAATGACTTCTGATGATTTGTAATTAAGCAACGAATTTCAATGTTATCTGTAAAACGAATGATTTCTATGATTTATAGTTAGGCAATGAGTGCCAATGTTGTCAGTAAAACGCCAAGCAATGAACATTTTTCTGTAATACTACATACATGGTACTGAAATGTTCAATAACTCGGCAATGAATGCCGCAAACTACTAATGTAATTTTCAGTGAAGACTAGTGTGTGATTTAATGTCCTTCACTTTCTGGCCTAACTACCCTGAATTACTGCAATATCCATTTGTCCTGTATATCCTCATGATCATGGAGCACTATATTTGGTTATTATGGTCCCACTGTTTGGTGTACCTGATGTACTGCCAAAATGATAACATGGAATATTACTACGACATTTCAGTGTCTTGGCTACGCTGATAAACACTTCTGGGAAAAGAACTTCAGATTGTCTCACTTGGTGTTGTACTTATGTGGAAACATATGGACTTTCAGTGCAGCTGCGTGCAACCTAAGTGCTACAACCATGACGCAATCCTTCCTATTCCTTTCCTAATTCTTACAAAATGAAAAAGTCATATACAGTGCGTGTGCACTTCCTTTCATTTGTTAATAAGATCAGTTGTCCTGAATTTACTAAAGACTTCTATAGTGCATGTGCACTTTATTACACTCCTTGATTTGTTTGTTTGTTGTAGAAAAATACTAGAGAGTATTACAATGCGTGTGCACTCTATGCCATTTGTTAATATGATTTGTACTCATTTTGTGATTTAGTGATATGTTCTGAACTACAGTGCGTGTGCACTTTTGCCATTTGTTAATATGTTTTGTACTTAACTTCAGTGCATGTGCATTTTTGTCATTTTGTTAACATGATTTCTACTAATTGTATATATATTTTGTCATTACCTGATATGATATGTACTACGGTGCGTGTGCACTTTTGCCAATTGTGAATATGTTTTGTACTCATTGTATATATTATATGGTTCATGGTGTGGGTTCCTGTAGTCATGTCCTAGTTCATGAACCACGGGCAACGTACTGTATGAGTGGCCAAGTAAGTGGTCCCGACAGTCGGGATACCAGTTACTTTGGAATAAGGCTGGGCATCTCGGACATATTCTGAGTCGTGGTCACCTTTGTGCTCATACGGCAAAGACTACCAAATCCACCAGTTAGTCCCTCAGCCGTTAGGGGTAAAACCCAATGGGACTCGGGGCAAGTAAGGCTAGCAATCTGCTTCCCTGGTACTTTAAATATGATGCTGGCAAGAAACAGAGCAAAATGCCTCGGACCTTTGGAGGTGACGGAGTCCCACCTCTAACTGACAAACCAGGGACTCCTAAGATACGACTTGGCAAACAAATGGTAATGAGATGGGGAGCTATTAATATCAATGGGGGCTACTCTGGGAAGAAGGTAGAGCTGGCAGAGACTGCAAGTAAGATGGGGCTGGACGTTTTAGCTGTTAGTGACATTCGGGTAAGGGGTGAGAAAGAAGAGGAAGTGGGAGAATACAAGGTCTACCTGTCAGGAGTCAAAGCAGGAATAGCACAATGGGGTGTAGGGCTTTACATCAGGAAAGAAATGGAACCCAGCGTAGTTGCAATAAGGTATGTAAACGAACGACTGATGTGGATAGATTTGACAGTGTCTAGCAAGAAAATTAGGATTGTGTCAGTATATTCGCATTGTGAAGGGACAGATCAAGATAAGATGGATAGTTTTTATGAGGCACTCAGTGATGTAGTTGTTAGAGTAAAGGACAAGGACAGTGTTCTGCTCATGGGTGATTTTAACGCCAGGATTGGAAATCGAACAGAAGGGTATGAAAAGGTTATGGGTAAATTTGGAGAGGATATGGAGGCTAACAGGAACGGGAAACAACTCTTGGATTTCTGTGCCAATATGGGCTTAGTAAACACAAACTCCTTTTTTAAACATAAGAACATTCACCGGTATACTTGGGAAGGCAGGGGAACCAGATCTGTCATTGATTATGTAATAACAGATCAGGAATTCAGGAAGGCTTTGAGGGATACACGTGTATTCAGGGGTTCTTTGATGACAGTGATCACTATTTAATCTGCAGCGAAATCGGTATTGTGAGGCCGAAAGTGCAGGAGGTCAGGTCCATATGTAGGAGGATAAGAGTGGAGAAACTTCAGGATAAGGAAATCAGGCACAAGTACATAACAGCGATCTCAGAAAGATACCAGTTAGTTGAATGTAGTCAATTACAGTCATTAGAAAAGGAATGGACAAGGTACAGGGACACAGTACTAGAAGTGGCTAAAGAATGTCTTGGAACAGTAGTGTGTAAAAGTAGGATGAAGCAAACAGCTTGGTGGAATGATACAGTCAAGGCAGCCTGTAAAAGGAAAAAGAAGGCGTATCAAAAATGGCTACATACCAGAACCCAGGTAGACAGAGAAAGTTATGTTGAAGAAAGAAACAAAGCCAAACAGATAATTGCAGCACCCAAGAAGAAATCGTGGGAAGACTTTGGAAGCAGGTTGGAGACTATGGGTCAAGCTGCTGGAAAACCATTCTGGAGTGTAATCAGCAGTCTTCGAAAGGGAGGTAAGAAGGAAATGACAAGTATTTTGGACAGGTCAGGAAAACTGCTGGTGAATCCTGTGGATGCCTTGGGCAGATGGAGGGAATATTTTGAAGAGTTGCTCAATGTAGGTGAAAATACGATCAGTAATGTTTCAGATTTCGAGGTAGAATGGGATAGGAATGATGATGGAAATAGGATCACATTTGAAGAAGTGGAAAAAATGGTCAATAGATTGCAGTGCAATAAAGCGGCTGGGGTGGATGAAGTTAAGTCGGAACTCATCAAATACAGTGGAATGTCAGGTCTTAAATGGCTACACAGGATAATTGAAATGGCCTGGGAGTCGGGAGAGGTTCCATCAGACTGGACAAAAGCAGTAATCACACCAGTCTTTAAACATGGAAACAGAAAAGATTGTAACAACTACAGAGGTATCTCTTTAATCAGCGTTGTGGGTAAAATCTTCTCAGGTATTGTTGAAAGGAAAGTGCGAGTATTAGTTGAGGACCAGTTGGATGAAAATCAGTGTGGGTTTAGGCCTCTTAGAGGTTGTCAGCTTACGGCAAATAATGGAGAAGTGTTATGAGTGGAACAGGGAATTGTATCTATGCTTTATAGATCTAGAAAAGGCATATTACCGGGTTCCTAGGAGGAAGTTATTGTCTGTTCTACAAGATTATGGAATTGGAGGCAAACTTTTGCAAGCAATTAAAGGTCTTTACATGGATAGTCAGGCAGCAGTTAGAGTTGACGGTAAATTGAGTTCATGGTTCAGAGTACTTTCAGGGGTAAGACAAGGCTGCAACCTGTCTCCACCGTTGTTCATATTATTTATGGATCATATGTTGAAAACAATAGACTGGCTGGGTGAGATTAAGATATGTGAACACAAAATAAGCAGTCTCGCATATGCGGATGACTTAGTTGTGATGGCACATTCGATTGAAAGTTTGCAAAGTAATATTTCAGAGCTAGATCAGAAATGTAAGGACTATGGTATGAAGATTAGCATCTCCAAAACGAAAGTAATGTCAGTGGGAAAGAAATATAAACGGATTGAGTGCCAAATAGGAGGAACAAAGATAGAACAGGTGGACGGTTTCAAGTACTTAGGATGCATATTCTCACAGGATGGCAACATAGTGAAAGAACTGGAAGCGAGGTGTAGCAAAGCTAATGCAGTGAGCGCTCAGCTACGATCTACTCTCTTCTGAAAGAAGGAAGTCAGTACCAAGACTAAGTTATCTGTGCACCGTTCAATCTTTCGACCAACTTTGTTGTATGGGAGCGAAAGGTGGGTGGATTCAGGTTACCTTATCAACAAGGTTGAGGTTACGGATATGAAAGTAGCTAGGATGATTGCAGGTACCAGTAGATGGGAACAACGGCAGGAGGGTGTCCACAATGAGGAAATCAAAGAAAAACTGGGAATGAACTCTATAGATGTAGCAGGCAGGACGAACAGTCTTAGATGGTGGGGTCATGTTACACGCATGGGAGAAGCAAGGTTACCCAAGAGACTCGTGGATTCAGCAGTAGAGGGTAGGAGGAGTCGGGGCAGACCGAGGAGAAGGTACCTGGATTCGGTTAAGAATGATTTTGAAGTAATAGGTTTAACGTCAGGAGAGGCACCAACGTTAGCACTGAATAGGGGATCATGGAGGAATTGTATAAGGGGGGCTATGCTCCAGACCGAACGCTGAAAGGCATAATTCAGTCTTAAATGATGATGATGATGATGTATATATTTTGTCTTTGCCTGATATGTTCTATACTCAGTGCATGTGCACTATATTTACTTCATGTTCTACATTTGAATATTCTGTGAATTGTAAAAGTTCATTAATTAAAAAAAAATTGTTGCTCATGGCAAGTCCAAATGACTCACCATCGCTGCCAAATTTTTGCCCCCCCAGTGGAGGGTTATGAAACACGCATGTATTCAGTGTATTCATTAACAGCGATGGCGAGGCATGACAGAATCTCTGACCAGAGAGTTTTTTATCGTTGCTAGTCTGCGCTTGACCGCGCGAGAGTTCAGTGCAGTTGGAGAGCTGTAGCGCGAGAGTGCAGTAGCGAGGCAGTAGTTGTACGTAGCGAGTCGCGAGAGCATGTAGTAGCGCGCGAGAGATAGTCGGAGTTGTGTGTGAGGAGTCGGCGGGCGTCGACATGGGACTCTGGTCAAGGTTCAGGACGAGGTGTATTTTTAAATAAGGTAATGAAGCAGCATTGCGCTCATCTGATAATGTAATGTATCTTAACAGTAATTAATTTGTTCAAGAATCGCCCCAATAATAATTTTGTTCTGAAAGCAATTTTTTAAGAAAATAATCATTACAATTGAAACAATACCTCCTATGCTTTTCCTGCCAGAATCAATTTATCAGATTTGCACAGGGCCTAAGGTCAGCGCAGATGACCTTATAAAATTTATCAGGTTGATCATAACGTTAATTTTGTGGGGACTTAATATTTTTGAACATTGTTATCATCATTGAGTTTTACTACTGTGGGAAGCTAACATTTGGTTCTATTTGCATTTTCATTCAATTCATATTATTTAAAAATAATTCCAGGGAGGTTACACTTAGCACGATGAGTATTCACATTTAAAATATTTTCTTTCATTTTTGCGGGGAGGTTACACTTGGGTCTATTCCAATTAACATTTAATTATTGTCTTTTCAAAACACTCCGGGAAGGTTACAAAGGTCTCGGAAATCACAACAGGGCCATTGTCAACAGCGGCTAATGCAAGAAACAGCTGTTTCTACCTCTAAAAGCAGCCACCTCCTATACTTCCACCATCAAGTCAATTCCAAGACCAGGTAAAGCAGTTGCGTTGTAATCTCCATTGGAAAAGACTTGGAGGCTGTCCCTGGCTAAAGGGAAAAAGAAAGCCGGTAGCAAACCTATCATCATCAAAAACTGCTCCAGGAGCTTCATTTGAGGCATCCGATAGACCTTCGACATATAGGGCTACTAAAAGGAAGCTCTTAGTAAGAAAGAACCAGAGAGTCGAGAGGCAGCAGGATCGTGGTGAGGAAGACCCGATCCAAGCACTTTTGAAACCATGTTGAGAGACCAATCGTCTGAATTTGAAGAGGACGAGGAGTGCATTTACTGTGACCAACTGTGATCACCTGATACCTCTAAAGATATCTGGATTAAGTGCATCAGTTGCTTTCACTTGTGTTATGAGCTTCTTTCGGGTATTTGAGATGATACTTCAAATGTTCAAAATGTGACTTTTATATCAAAAGCATGAAGACTGAGCATTTTTCTTGTTATGGCTGAAGCATCTGTAGAGTAACCGACAGTTATGCAGCATTCTTTACTTTTGAAACAAACGCTTGGTGCGAATAAAACCTAGGTTACTAATTCATTACATTTTAGTGTTAACTTACAACCCGTAATTAGGAATTCTTATAGTTAGGAACGATATTTTCCGGAGATAAAATTTACATGTTTTACTTCTCTATTCGGCTAGTACAGAATGAGGAAATATTCAAAATATTGTTTGCAAGGGTGGTATTTAAATGTTCCCTTGTAATAGTACAGTACATTTTCCATAAAAAATTATAAACAGTACCCGATAATAGGCGACTATTCCATATTAGTGTTTCATTTTCATTTGTTGATCTAAAGATAATTATGAAGTAATCGAAACGTGTGAGAATTTGCAACTGAGACTGTTACAATAAATATTTTAAAAATACCGAGTTACGGCAATTGTTGCCAGAATACATTTCGTCTAAAATGTCATGTTCACTTGAAACAATCTTATCGACAGGAATGATCAACTTATTAAAGCTTTAAAGACTGAGTTTTCTACAATTCAAAGTTACTGGCTGCCGGAAAACATACAAAATCGGTTAGCTTATTTCGATTTTTACCAGTAATCTACTCCTATCAGACATTTCGCTTAGAGTTTTCTTAGAGTGCGCATTTATTATATTTTGCAGTTGTAATGATCGACCTAGAACTTTCTTTCACAGTGCCGAGTTTTAGCAGTATCCAGCCAGTAACAGATAGATTCCCATCAATAACTCTGCACCGTTTCGGAACCACAAAGTTCGCTCTTTAATTGTTTCAGTGCAACACAGGCACATGAAACTATTCACTGTTGACTATCTATAGCGGAATACATATTCTTCGCCCAACAAAAGTGTCTCTCATGCATGCCCAGAAATATGCTTCCAGCAATACCCTCACTGGAAGTGGACTATGAAGAACTTTTCAGTAGAACGAATTCAGTATAATCATCCGAACTTGCAGAAATAATAGCGAAATGTCAGATAAGCCTTGGGACCTTTGTATGAGACCGTGCTGGTCATGATAGAAGATGAAGACTGGATACCAATGAGTGACGGCCCTATTTATGATGTCCAGTTAGTAGCAATAAAACAATACGACTTGACGAATAAAACATTGTTTCATCCACAGAGGGCAAAATTATAGATACTAGGTAAAAGAAAATCTCTGGTGCGCGGTGATACGCTCGCTATTGCTTTCATATATTGTGCATATTTTTCCATTCTCCTTGCACCAAAGGGTGTTTTATTCCTCTGATGATGCGATGTATTCTGCTGCTTCTCAGTATGTATTTAATTTTAACCTATGCTTCCTACTATGGTTTAAATCTTTACTCCACTGCCTACTTTTGAAACAGTGTCCTGAATTAATACATCAAATTTGCTCGAGCAACGGCCAACCACCTCTATTAGCACCTTGTAGAGAACAGCGACGCAGGATTGCTGCATCTTTTTTCTTATGCTCATTCTCTCAGTATGGAAATACTTTGACTTTTGACTCTCCATGATACTGTGGCGTGAGGAGTACAGGTGTAGAGGCAGGTGTCTGGCGCCAGTCTGCCATACATCGTCACAGTACTGCTGCTGACAATGTGCGTAGTGGCCTCGTGAACAGCACGACACTGTGATTACACTGCGGTCGCCTGTAGTCATCCTGTCAGCATCGAGCATAATTGTAGCCAGAAGACAATGCAGGTCGCCCCGAAGCTGGAACTCACACTACAGACTGTAAACCTTTCCTTGAGTACTGTAGACGATAACTGAGGTGCGGAAGAAGCAAGCTCCTCCTAATATGTAGACTGTCCCTTGTGGAAGAGCTTTACAGGGAGTCGAGCTTCTTCATCCTCACACAATGAAGCCACTATAGTGTTCACCTGCACTACTTCATAGTTCGGACTCCTTTTTTAATCGCGAATTGAAATGCCGCGTGCTGTACCAGACACCATTCGCTTCAAGCTCATTTATTGGCTCTGAGCACTATGGGACTCAACTGCTGAGGTCATTAGTCCCCTAGAACTTAGAACTAGTTAAACCTAACTAACCTAAGGACATCACAAACATCCATGCCCGAGGCAGGATTCGAACCTGCGACCGTAGCGGTCTTGCGGTTCCAGACTGCAGCGCCTTTAACCGCACGGCCACTTCGGCCGGCAAGCTCATTTATTATGAAATGTGAAACAGCCCATTAATACGCACGGAATAATCTTTTGTGTAACAAAGAAACAGAAGTTGGTCTTCAAGGAATATAAGATTCAGGCTCCCAGGATGAACTTAAATCGACATTGTGGCCCAAATAATGGACCAGCAGGCACAAGGGAATTCCAGCGAGGAGGCAATGACGTCAGTTTATGTACTGGTAACAGAAAAATATTAAAGTGTCAAACGTAAAGGAAAATTGGGACATACATGTCAATTTATGGACATCAACTTGGATTACCAGATGTATTATCTTACACGAAGGCACGTCAGACAAGTAATAAAAGAACAGTACAAAAAGAGTCTCAATTAAAAATAAGTTCCTCCTTGAAGTCATTGTCAACAGCTACTGAGGATGAAACCATTTTCGTGCCATCAACGTCTGATAGTAATGCAATTTTGGCTGATACGGGCCATATCACTGTATGCCGGACCGAGACTCGATCTCGGGACCTTTGCCTTTCGCGGGCTAGTGCTCTACCAACTGAGCTACCCAAGCACGACTCACGACCCGTTCTCACAGCTTTACTTCTGCCAGTACCTTGTCTACTATCTTCCAAACTTTACAGAAGCTCTCCTGCGAACCTTGCAGAACTAGCACTCCTGAAAGAAAGAATATTGCGGAGACATCGCTTAGCCACAGCCTGGGGGATGTTTCCAGAATGAGATTTTCACTCTGCAGCGGAGTGTGCGCTGATATGAAACTTCCTGGCAAATTAGAGCACTTGCCCGCAGAAGTCAAAGGCCCCGAGTTCGAGTCCCGGTCCGGCACACAGTTTTAATCTGCCAGGAAATTTCATATCACCGCACACTCCGCTGCAGAGTGAAAATCTCATTCTGGAAACATGCCCCAGGCTGTGGCTAAGCCATGTCTCCGCAATATCCTTTCTTTCAGGAGTGATGGTTCTGCAAGGTTCGCAGGTGAACTTCTGTAAAATTTGGCAGGTAGGAGACGAGGAACTGGCAGAAGTAAAGCTGTGAGGACGGGGCGTGAGTCGTGCTTAGGTAGCTCAGTAGATAGAGCACTAGCCCGCGAAACGCAAAGGTCCCGAGTTCGAGTCTCGGTCCAGCACACAGGTTTAATCTGCCAGGAAGTTTCATATCAGCGCAGACTCCACTGCAGAGTGAAAATCTCATTCTGGAAACAGCCCCCAGGCTGTGGCTAAGCCATGTCCCCGCAATATCCTTTCTTTCAGGAGTGCTAGTTCCGCAAGGTTCGCAGGTGAGCTTCTGCGAAATTTGGAAGGTAGGAAACGAGGTACTGCCAGTTTTGGTGCACAAATCAACGACACGAAAATACATGTAACTACCCTCCTTTTGCTACAGGAAAATTAAGTGTAAGATAAGCTGTGAGGACGGGTCGTGAGTCGTGCTTGTGTATCTGAGTTGGTAGAGCACTTGCCTGCGAAAGGCATAGGTCCCGAGTTCGAGTCTCGGCCGGCACACAGGTTTAATCTGCCAGGAAGTTTCATATCAGCGCACACTCCGCTGCATAGTGAAAATCTCATTCTGGCATATCACTGTAGATCCAGATGACAGAAGCAAATCTCTGGTAAAGTACGCAACATTCTACAGTCAACTGTAGCATGTAAAATTCCAGTAGAGTAAAGACTTTTATTTTTGAATACCGTACATTCCGTAATGTATATGGGCAACAGTGAATATATCAAGCTTGTTTAATGTAACCTCTAATTGTTTGAAACATATTGTTCATTGATTGTGTTACCATCACATTACTTGCTTTTAAATTAAATATACTTTACAGTACTTCAGTATTACGATTCATTTATTTAACCAATACGTTTTATGCTAATTACTTCATTATATTTTCGGATAATATTTTTAAAAATATTTGTATAATACCTGGGTATCATGTCTAACTAAAATAACTAACTAAATAACTCGGACTAGGACTCGGGTCAGTTACTGCGAATTAGTGAGGTTTCACTGTACTGTGTTTCGTTCCGACATCATACGAAACGAGAAGCGACAGACAAATGTGACGAATGCGTTATTACTTCGTGAAGTTTAAATTGATATAACCTTGGTGACATATTCAATTACATTATTTATTGCTTGAAATAACAGTTCTAAAAAGCTCAATATTCAATCATATAAATATTGTTGTATGCCGGCTTAAGTTGGCAGATATGGGAGACAAAGTGTTAGTGGTCTGTCGAGTTGTATCGATTCAGAATTTGGGGGCTGAGCGCTCTACAGAAATTTAGAGGTTTACGTTGCCGAAGATAAGCCGTGTTGATGAAATAGCTCTTCTTAGACAAACAACTACGGAACGATGGTACAAAGAACTATTAATACTTAATTTTCCTGTAGCAAAAGGAGGGTAGTTACATGTATTTTCGTGTCGTTGATTTGTGCACCAAAACTGGGTATGTAATCCCAAAACTAAGATGTATTGACGCGGTAGATGATGTAAATTGTTCAACACTTTCTAGGCTTGACTGACGCGTCGCACGTTCAGGTGTGAGTAGATAGTGACCTGTTAATGATGTTGAGAGCAATGGCGTGCACTGGTATTCGTTGAAGAAACGCAGTTCCCCAAAATACGCCCAGAACATCACCCAGGAGAATATGTATCCGATACCAAAACGAGTGTAAACTACAAATATCTGTACCAGCGAACTGTCAGCTCTGACCCAAGCTGGCAATACCGCAAAAGCACACCTTTCCTGTTTAGTATGGTCTCAGGCATATTTTATTTCAGCTTTTGGCAACTTTAAGAAATCATCTTTAGCCAGTAATTACTCATAATGAATCGTAACTGTATTTACATTTATTTTCATCAACATTTTTCTTCTGTAGCATGAATTACTATGAGTTACTATGCATTGCTTAAAGCAGCTTTGTCCGATAGTACAAGATATCCGAGGTACCGCGCCACAGTTTATGGGTATATTTAATTGACATTATGCTTTCGGATTGCCAGAATCATCATCTCGATTGGAATCCTCAAACACGAAACGAAATGCTTAAAAAGGAGACATGCATTCAGGGGCGGTATAAGGCCCAAGGGACACAAGCGGCCGCTTGCGGCGTCTGAGGCGACTATGCGCAAAGTTTGTGAACAGGATGTGCACTGAAGCGCCAAAGAAACTGGTATAGGCATGGGTATTCGATTACAGAGATACACTGTATAAACAGGCAGAATTCGGCGCTGCGGACGGCAACGCCTATATAATGCAACAAGTGTCTGGTGCAGTTGTTGACCGGATACTGCTGCTACAATGGCAGCTTATAAAGATTTAAGTGAGTTTGAATGTGGTGCTGTAGTCGACGCACGAGCGATGGGACACAGCATCTTCCAGGTTGCGATGAAGTGAGGATTTCCCGTACGACCATTTCACGAGAAATCCGGCAAAATATCGAATATTGGCATCGCTGCGATAGGAAAAAGATCGTGCAGTAACAGGACGACTGAAGAGAATCGTTCAACGTGACAGAAGTGCAACCTTTCTGCAAATTGCTGCAGATTTCAATGCTGGGCCGTCAACAAGTGTCAGCGTACGAATCATGCAAAGCAACATCATAGATATGGGCTTTTGGAGCCGAAGGCCCACTCGCGTATCCTTGATGACTGCACTACACAAAGTTTGACGATTCGCCTGACCCCTTAAACATCTACAATGGACTGTTGATGACTGGAAATATGTTGCCTGGTCGGACGAGTCTCATTTCAAATTATGTCGAGCGGATGGACCTGAGGCCAACCTCGTTAAACCATGAACCCGCATGTCAGCAGGGAACTGTTCAAGCTGGTGGAGGCTCTGTGCCGGCCGAAGTGGCCGTGCGGTTAAAGGCGCTGCAGTCTGGAACCGCAAGACCGCTACAGTCGCAGGTTCGAATCCTGCCTCGGGCATGGATGTTTGTGATGTCCTTAGGTTAGTTAGGTTTAACTAGTTCTAAGTTCTAGGGGACTAATGACCTCAGCAGTTGAGTCCCATAGTGCTCAGAGCCATTTGAACCATTTGGAGGCTCTGTAATGGCATGGGGCGTGTGCAGTTGGAGTGATATGGGACCCCTGATACTTCCAGATTCGACTCTGACAGGTGACACGTACGTAAGCATCCTGTCTGATCATCTGCATCCATTCATGTGTATTGTGCATTTCGACTGACTTGAGGAGTTCCAGCAGGACAATGCGACACCCCACACGTCCAGAATTGCTACAGAGTGTCTCCAGGGACAGTCTTCTGAGTTTAAACCCTTCCGCTGGCCAACAGACTCCCCCGACATGAACATTACTGAGCATATCTGGGTAGCCTTGCAACGGCTGTTCAGAACAGATCTCCACCACCTCGTACTCTTACGAATTTATGGACGGACCTGCATGATTCATGGTGTCAGTTCCCCCCAGCACTTTTTGAAATATTAGTCGAGTCCATGCCATGTCGTGTTGCGGCACTTCTGCGTGCCCGGTGGGGCTCTACACGATATTAGGCAGATGTACCAGTTTCTTTGGCTCTCCATTGTTATCGTAATGAACAGCTATGACCGGCTATAAGCCTATCATATAGAAGCAAAGATGTACCAGCAAATATGGGCCGCCAAACGAGTGGTTTGTCGAAGACTCGCCTGACAAAAAAGCGAAGCATCCAGATGGGGAGGAGAAACGAAATGTAAGTTCACGGGTTGACAGTATGAATGTTGTTATTACGGTGATTACAAAATGGAGTCAAGTTGACAATGAACTTGACAGTATGAGCCCACTCTTCTGTATGACGTTGCGCTCCCCTAGAGTGGATCTGTGTACTGATTCGGTTGGATAGTGTGTCATAAAGGCATCGTACCCTAACCCGAGGAGAGTTGGCTCACTACTGTTGTAACTGGGCTGATCCTTGATACCCTATATACTGCCATTGGAGCGGAGTTTACGTCCGGGCTACAGCCTCACATGTTCCGTCGGGAAAATGTCTTGCTGGCCACGGGAGTACCGCAGACAGTACATAGAGACACATGGGGTGTGTGGACGAGCAGCGATGCCACCACGATACTCTCGCGTCATATGAGAGGACGCAGAATGCTCATGACGTACCGTTGTACGTCGGAGTTCCCTCAGCCCCAGTCAGCCGTGACCTGAACTCGTACCCAATTATTCGCCATACCATGGCGCCAGGAGTAACAGCGCTGTATCTGTCAGACCCTTTCATGTCGTTGCCATGCTCACAGACGATGGTCGTCCGGCGTACTGCAGAAACGCGATTTATAGCTGAACAAAACGCGACGGCGTTCATTACCAGCCCACGCTTCCAAAAGCAGCCGTTTGTGTTGCCGTGTTAACAGCATCCAACGCACGGGACGGGAAACTCCTAGGCCGTCTAGTCGCCGACCAGTAGTACGTGACTGCAGAATGTTGGAGGGAATCTATTATTTGTTCCAGTATGCAGGTGTAGAGAGGCAGGATTTACAATGTGCTCTGTGCACAATACGGTGATCCTCCCTTATGGTGGTCAGATGTTATCGACTGGAACCCTGACGATGAGTGCTTCACGTACCCTTGTAGACCAACATCGGGCCACTGTCACATCCGAAGGCGACACAAATATGTACGAGTATTTTGCAGGATTCGAGCAGCTGGTCTAATGGAGACCGACCATTAGGCCACTTTCAAACTTTGTCAGGTGATGATAAAGCTGTCTCATACGAGCACTTGGGATCTCAGTGTTCTTCACACTCATCACTCAACATCTGACGCTGTTCACACACATAAGCTACCAGACTTGGTATCACCACTAAATACGAAGAGCCCCAACGCATTCTGGTGGCTGTTTTACCTGATACAGAGATATGAAACTTCCACATACATGTCCACCAAGGGTGCATAAATGATCGAAGGTACGTTGACAACCGGCCATGTCTACTGGTTGCTTCATGTTTTCTGTCAGAGCTGTAACTCCCAATTTTTGATTATCAGCTGTCACTGACTTGAGTAAGAAATATTGTCCTGAAATGTATATATGTATGTTTGTATAAAAGTATTCGAAATGTAAGGTTTTAGATTACGACCTCATGTAACTGGGTTCAAATTTTGTTCAACGCATATCTTAGTGAGAAATAGGATACTACTACATCGTGTTTTGCGTTAACATTTACTCTAGTATCTTTGGAAAGAGATGCTCCTCGTTCGTCCTCGCATTTGGATGCGATACTGATGTACTCTCTGCAGTGAGGTACGAAAATTTTCAAGCAATCCCAAATTGTCTCGTCAATCTTGGCAAGATTGCACTATTCTCTGTCCCGCTCCTTCAACCGTTTCAACAGGAGCACTGTACAGCTTACATTTGAGATGAACCTACACAGAAAAGATCGGGGTGAGGTGACACAGGAGGCCGACCTACACACCTTGCTTGACCCTTCCATCTTAAACGATACCGACGTTTTCGATATCATCTTACATCAGCAACAAAAAATGTCTCTGCCCTATCATGATTCTACCACATTCTGCAAAATCGCGAAAGGTATGGTGGGCCAATCGAAAAGTTTAGAATTCGTATACGTTTTCACACTAGTGTCAGTAGTGGCTGTGTGCACACATTCGCAATTACATGGCAAAACATTGGTTTACGGAGCTATTTTCACTGAAACGTCTTATCTTCTACCTTGACAATTGCATGGGCAGAGATCAGGTCTATAGGGTCGATGCCCGTGTGTCTCCTGATTTGGTCTAACTTCTACGTTTAACATTTCCTATATGGTGATGTGCGTTTTCTTAAATCGCGACCAACTCAGAACTTGGCGCATCATTTCAGAGCAGTGATTTCAGACAGACGTACTTCACCATATACAGGGTGTTTCAAAAATGACCGGTATATTTGAAACGGCAATACAAACTAAACGAGCAGCGATAGAAATACACCGTTTGTTGCAATATGCTTGGGACAACAGTACATTTTCAGGCAGACAAACTTACAGTAGTTACAATTTTCAACAACAGATGGCGCTGCGGTCTGGGAAACTCTATAGTACGATATTTTCCACATATCCACCATGCGTAGCAATAATATGGCGTAGTCTCTGAATGAAATTACCCGAAACCTTTGACAACGAGTCTGGCGGAATGGCTTCACATGCAGATGTACTGCTTCAGCTGTTCAATTGTTTCTGGATTCTGGCGGTACACCTGGTCTTTCAAGTGCCCCCACAGAAAGAAGTCACAGGGGTTCATGTCTGGCGAATAGGGAGGCCAATCCACGCCGCGTCCTGTATGTTTCGGATAGCCCAAAGGAATCACACGATCATCGAAATATTCATTCAGGAAATTAAAGACGTCGGCCGTGCGATGTGGACGGGCACCATCTTGCATAAACCACGAGGTGTTCGCAGTGTCGTCTAAGGCAGTTTGTACCGCCACAAATTCACGAAGAATGTCCAGATAGCGTGATGCAGTAATCGTTTCGGATCTGAAAAATGGGCCAATGATTCCTTTGGATGAAATGGCGGCCCAGACCAGTACTTTTTGAGGATGCAGGGACGATGGGACTGCAACATGGGGCTTTTCGGTTCCGCATATGCGCCAGTTCTGTTTATTGACGAAGCCGTCCAGGTAAAAATAAGCTTCGTCAGTAAATCAAATGCTGCCCACATGCATATCGCCGTCATCAATCCTGTGCACTATATCGTTAGCGAATGTCTCTCGTGCAGCAATGGTAGCGGCGCTGAGGGGTTACCGCGTTTGAATTTTGTATGGATAGAGGTGTAAACTCTGGCGCATGAGACGATACGTGGACGTTGGCATCATTTGGACCGCAGCTGCAACACGGCGAACGGAAACCCGAGGCCGCTGTTGGATCACCTGCTGCACTAGCTGCGCATTGCCCTCTGTGGTTGCCGTACGCGGTCGCCCTACCTTTCCAGCACGTTCATCCGTCACGTTCCCAGTCCGTTGAAAATTTTCAAACAGATCCTTTATTGTATCGCTTTTCGGTCCTTTGGTTACATTAAACCTCCGTTGAAAACTTCGTCTTGTTGCAACAACACTGTGTTCTAGGCGGTGGAATTCCAACACCAGAAAAATCCTCTGTTCTAAGGAATAAACCATGTTGTCCACAGCACACTTGCACGTTGTGAACAGCACACGCTTACAGCAGAAAGACGACGTACAGAATGGCGCACCCACAGACTGCGTTGTCGTCTATATCTTTCACATCACTTGCAGCGCCATCTGTTGTTGAAAATTGTAACTACTGTAATTTCGAAAGTTTGTCCGCCTGAAAATGTACTGTTGTCCCAAGCATATTGCAACAAACGGTGTATTTCTATCGCTGCTCGTTTAGTTTTTATTGCCGTTTCAAATATACCGGTCATTTTTGAAACACCCTGTACTTTCTTAGTCTCCAATGGATGCGTATCGGCGTTTGTCCTTCGGCAGACAAGAAAAGAATGACAACATATCGGTCCTATTCGGACGCATTTGGTAATGATGTCACCATAGTTCACGTATCAGCATTTGCCGCAAGCAAGTCGGAAAGATAAGAACGGCACACTGATTTCTTGCCTAAACGGCGCTGTTTATACAGGATGGTCAGAAACAACCTGGAAATTTTGTAAGGGTGTTGCAGGGTCGGTTGCGATAAGAAGTAATGAAGAAAAAATTCTATACGTTGCACTGAGTTAATTAGCAATGAAGTTATCCAATCAGGCTCTTGAGCGAGCAAACTCAAGCGACCGGCCACAGACTGTATGTCAGACGTGTTTTCGTTTGGTTTCGTAAGACCGAATAAGATAGCGTTACAAAAATTGGACATGGTAGTGTAATAAGGAGCGAACCAGATCCAAAGGCTGAGCAGCCTCTCGCGCTGTTACCTACGGCCGGCCCGAGTGGCCGAGCGGTTCTAGGCGCTTCAGTCTGGAACCGCGAGACCGCTACGGTCGCAGGTTCGAATCCTGCCTCAGGCAGTTAGGTTTAAGTAGTTCTAAGTTCTAGGGGACTGATGACCTCAGCTGTTAAGTCCCATAGTGCTCAGAGCCATTTGAACTATTTTTTGTTATCTACGCTATCAGAACAGCTGACACTAACTGAAGACATGCGCGGAAAAACGGGCTAGCCGTCAAATGCAAAAGCTTGGAGATAAATGTTGCCATCTGTTTCTGGGTAAGGAAAACTATCAAAATTGACTTTGGTCTCACCCTTAAGTATCATTTTACATTTGAGGGTTAGCCCGTTTTTTCGCCCAAGTCTTCAATTGCATATGACGGCAGGTTTGAATTTGGGCGCACAATGACTTGATTGGCTAACTTCAATGCTAATCAAGTCGCAACGTATCCAATTTTTTTCTCATAAATTATTTATCGGCACAGCCTACCCTGCAACACCCTTACAAGCTTTCCAGATTCTTCTTTACCACTCTGCAAACCCACTCAGGAGTCGCGCTGCTTTGCATATACGCTACAGCAACGGCCTCAAACGGGAACTATTTGATCGCCCTTCATAATTTACAGGTACATTCCACTTTCTATGTAGACACTGTATGCAAAATTTTTAAGGTAAACACGTACTAAATTAAAACATCACACTTGGTGCTGCAGTTTTACTGCATGAAGAGCGAAAAATGTTGAAAGTGACAAACTTATTTCATCATTTTGTAGGGCGGCTGACAGCTAGATAAAGTTTCAAAAAAACTTAAAATTATGTATAAAGTGTGTTGTAACTCACTAAGTGCACTCATAATCGAATAATGAGTAATATAGTCTAGGTTATCAGCGCGACGTGAGTTACGCCGCAACAACACATATACGCAGTTTCAAACGATAACACTTTGTCTTACTTTGTAAAAGTTTTAACGTAAAGTTATAACTGTTAATGAGGAGAATATGATAGGATTTGAAGTTTTTAAATTCTGTCAGTAATTCTATGAAATATGTACCGAAAATCAGATATTTGGTGCCTCTGGAAACCATCACATATGACCATCAGATAGGACCGTGAACTAGGTTTGTTTTGATCCACCCTTTATAGATAATGACGAAGTTTTCATTACAATGTTTATAGCTGAACAAATTATACGTGTTGTGTGGCTAATAGCTTGGTGAAAATATTTTACATCTGAACCCATTTCATTGATGGGCGTGTCAGTTTAAAATGGTGCTTCCATCAGTAATAGAACCCAGTTCCATAGCGTGATAAATGTGACCGCTGATTTTCCGCTATGGACTTGACAACCATATTTATTGTGAGGTAAGAAAAGTCGTGTGATACCTCCTAATATCGTGTCGGACCTCCTTTTGCCCGGCGTACTGCAGCGTCTCATCGTGGCATGGACTCCAGTGGTTGGAAGTCCCCTGCAGAAATACGGAGTCGTGCTGCCTCTACAGCTGTCCATAACTGCGAAAGTGTTAGTGGTGCAGGATTTCGTTAACAAATTGACGTATCGATTTTTTCCGGTAAATGTTCGACAGGATTCAGTCTGGCGATTCGGGTCGCCAAATCATCACTCGAACTGACAGAGTCTCATGGCTCACTCTGACCCATAAAAATTCCATCATTGTTTGGAGACATGAAATGCATGAAAGGCAGCAAATGGTCTCCAAGTAGGTAAACATAGCCAGGGCCCAGTCCATTCCATGTAAATACACCCAAAGCCATTATGGAGCCACCACCAACATGCACAGTGTCTTGTTTACAACTAGGGTCCATCGCATCGAGGGGTCTGCGGTACACACTAACCGTATCATCAGCCCTTATCAACTTAAATCGGGACTCATCTGGCCAGGCGTCCAGGGTGGAACCGATATGGTTGCAAGGTCAGTGGAGGCGCTGCAGGCCCTGTCGTCTGGTACCATAGCCCATTAGCGCCAAATTTCGTCACACTGTCAAAACAGCTACGTTCGTCGTATGTCCCATATTGATTTCTGCAGTTATTTCACGCAGCGTTGTTTGTCTGTTAGCAATGATAATTCTACGCAAAAGCAGTTGCTCTCGGTCGTTAAGTGAAGGCCGTCGATCACTGCCTTGTCCATTGTGTGAGGTAATGCCTGAATACGTTATTCTCGACACGCTGTTGACACCGAGGATCTCGGAATATTAAATGTACTGGTGTCCCATGCGTCTAACTCGAACAACCATTTCGCGTTCGTTCACACTGTATTACACCCGGGCCGCTGAAACATGTCACTTCAAGGTCACTCCCCAAGCGCCGTAGAGTTGGTAGTATAACTAATAAACAAGTGAGGAACGGGAGGCGTCGCGTCTACTGAAGCAATAACAGCACCGAACAAAAGCCGGTTCCGGCGTCGACGCTACCACATTGCCGGCTTACGTGTAAACATTGTATGTTAGTGCGCGAACGCCTGCTGTTGTGTTACCGCCTCGAGTTCAGTTTTTGTTTGTTAAACAACGTCTCCAGAACGATGTCGTTCACCAAGCGACAATCCGTTGCGCCGTGGAATGCCATTAAATAATCAGGCTTTGGAATTACTAAGGAGGATACGTGACTTTCTGTTCATAGGCATGCATAGATTCCTGCTGATAAAGTTTTAGAGCGTACCTCGAAAGCTCTAGAACTCAGTGAAAGAACAGTTGTAAGGAAAGGGGTGCTACTTCAAGACTTACAAGACAGTGAAATAAACACTGTGGAAGAAGGCCCCTGTGGAAGAAACAGTGTGTTTTTAAGTACTCCGTGCAAGAAAAAGAAGCAGCCTCGTAGTATTACAGATATAGATTCTTTCCAATCCGATGCAATTCGTCGGCACATGTACGGATACTATAAAAGGAAAGAATACCCCACAATAGCGAAGCTGCTAATTTCTTTAAAAGAAAGTGAACTTTTCTCAGGGGGAAAAACGTCACTTAAGATGATATTAAAAAGTATGGGCTTCCGCTTTAAAAAGTTAGATGGACGAAAATTGTTACTAGAAAAAGCTCATGTCGTTGCAGCTCGTTCCATTTTCTTACACAAAATTGTAGGAAAGGACATACACTCAGTCATATGGTTAGACGCAACCTCGGTCAACGCTGGAGAACCAGTTGAGGAATGTTGGACAGCCGGCCACAGTGGCCGAGCGGTTCTAGGCGCTACAGTCTGGAACTGCGCGACCGCTATGGTCGCAGGTTCGAATCCTGCCTCGGGCATGGATGTGTGTGATGTCCTTAGGTTAGTTAGGTTTAAGTAGTTCTAAGTTCTAGGGGACTGATAACCTCAGAAGTTAAGTCCCATAGTGCTCAGAGCCAATGCTGGACAAATGATACTCCGAATAGCAGAGGTCATCAGCCAACAGGAAGAGGATCCCGATTAATTGTGGCCCATGCAGAATCTTCAAACGGCTTTGTGCCTGAAGGACTTCTAGTTTTTCCATCGAAACAAACCGTTGACTATCATGAGGATATGGACCACCCACCGTTTCCACAGTGGTTTAAAAATTTGTTGCTCCAGTTTAGTGTTCCGGCAGTTTTTGTGATGGACAATGCACCGTACCATTCCGTGATTTTAGATAAAGCTCCCACCACTAGTGACCGTAAAGAAACAATGGTGCAGTGGTTGCTGCGGACATGAAGATGACAAAACTGCTGTTATAATCGCTCGTGAAACACGATAAGCCTGTGACGCCTAAATACGTTGTAGATGAAATTTCAAGCGAACAGGGTCACTTGGTAATGGGCTACCGCCTTATCACTGTCATTTTAATCCAATTTAATTGGTTTGGAGTGAACTCAAGGCGTACATTAGAAATAAGAACAAGACATTTACTATAACAGAAGTGGAAAGCCTGCTACGTGAAGGTCTTGCTACGGTAGACGCTACCTCATGGAGGAAAAAAGTAGACCATGTTGCTAAACTGATAAGGGAAGCACAGACTATAGATGGCATTATAAATGAAAACGAACGGTTAATGATTTCTCTTAATAATGATGATGATGATGATGATGATGATGATGACGAAGACAACGGTTTTGGAGCCGATTCCGATGACAGTGAAGGATAATTGGATGGAATTGCGCCATTGACATCGTAAATTGGTGAGCGTAAATGTATACAGAATTAATTCTTTTTCTCTCTTCAATCGGGTAGGCTATGTATGTTTTGCTTTATTTCTTTCTATGAGTGTGGATAGCTTGTTATTTGGTATGCTTAGATTTGAATTATTATACGACGTTTTACATGCAGCTATTACTGTAACAATTTGGACGACTTTTCATAGCACTTCGGAGTTGTTGGCGTGTGCGGTGGCAGCTATTGCAACCTCGCAATCGCAGTGTAGCCGACCACACGCGGGCTGTCAAGTGACATGTTTCACCGGCCCGGGTACAATTTCCATCGTGCGGCTATAACGACGTCGGAAACCTTTCACTTGAGTACAAATAGCTTCGCTTTTTTTTTTCTTTATTGAATTTCAATTCCCCCCGAAGGGGGCGGGCTGGCACTAGCTTAGTATGCCGCTCTTCAGCCTTCAGACTTTGTTAAAAAGATGAAGAGAATGAATAATTAAACAGGCGATAAAATCGGAGACTTAAAGAGTAACATGGCGAAAAAAATCGTGGAACTTAAAGCAAAGAACAGAGGGATAATGATGCTAGTAAAATACATACGAAGCAGACAGGTAAAGCCGGCCGCGGTGGCCGAGCGGTTCTAGGCGCTTCAGTTCGGAACTGCGTGACTGCTACGGTCGCAGGTTCGAATCCTGCCTCGGGCAAGGATGTGTGTGATGTCCTTAGGTTGGTTAGATTTAAGTAGTTCTAAGTTCTAGGGGACTGATGACCTCCGATGTTAAGTCCCATAGTGCACAGAGCCATTTTTGAACCAGTCAGGTAAAACAATAGACAGACAATTAAAAAACAGGGCGACAGTCTGGTTTCTGTTCGCAAAAGACATAAAATTCACACCTAGCGACAGCATGGTTTCTGTTCGCAACACAAGAAAGACGAACAACACTGAACAGTCACTGGAACACTGCACTAAAAATTTGGAAAATGTGACATACCACAGCCGAGAGCAGGTGGGGGGAAACTGGACAGATGACGGGAAAATAAAAAGGGGGGGGGGGAAGGAGAGGAAAAGCGAAGGGGGGGAGGCGGGAAAGGAGCCGATGGAGGATGAGGACCCATAAGAGGGGTGGGGGGTGCTGGGCAGACGCGACAGGGAGTGGGGAAGGCAGAGGAGGGAATACAAAAGGACTCAGGGGGGGGGGGAGAAAGGAGGTAGGGAGAGGTTTGGTGGGGAGAAAACAGGATGGAAGGGGGGGAAGAGGGAGCCCAGGGAAAGGACGAAGGAAAGGAGGGGGTTGGGGATCAGAGTTGATAGGAGGGATAGATGGAGAGAGGGCATAATCTGGGAGGGGGAGTTGATGGAAGCCACCTTGGGAAAGGAGATGAAAGGTGTAGAGATGGAGGGTGGGGGGGACACAACAGTGAAGGCATGGCAGGGGGTGGGGATGGGAGAGAAGAGGAGCAACCAGGGGGTGAGGGGGATCAAGGCGGCGGGAGGTGTAGAGTATGTGGATATGTTCGAGGAACAGGAGCAGATGGGGGAACGAATGAGGTCATAGAGGATACATGTGGGGAACGGGAGGTGTATACGGAAGGCGAGGGGGAGTGCATGACGCTCAAGGATCTGGAGGGACTTGTAGAATTTGGAGGGGGGGGGGGCAGATATCCAGGTGGGACTGGCATAACAGAGGATGGGACGGATTAAGGATTTGTAGGTGTGGAGGTTGGTAGAGAGATGCAACCCCCATGTCCGGCCAGAGAGGAGTGTGAGGAGTCGGAGGCGTTTGTGGGCTTTGGATTGCATGGAGCGGAGATGAGGGATCCGGGTGAGGTGACGGTAAATGGTGAGGCCAAGGTAGGTGAGGGTAGGGGTGAGGCGGACAGGACAGGCGCAGACAGTAATGGAGAAATACAGGAGCCGGAAGGAGCGAGTGGTACGATCTACGATGATTGCCTGGGTCTTGGAACGATTGATTTTCAGGAGCCACTGGTTACACCATGCGGCAAAAAGGTCAAGGTGATTCTGGAGAAGGCGTTGGGACCGTTGGAGGGTAGGAGCGAGGGCGAGGAATGTGGTTTCATCGGCATATTGCAAGACGTGTACAGGAGATAGAAATAGCTTCGCCAATGCACTGCCCTTTTATACCTTGTATTCGCGATACTAATGCCATTTATGTATGTGCGTATCGCTGTCCCTTTTGTCACCTCTGTGTGACCTCAAGGGAGAGAATTCATGTCTACGTAGTTGGGGAGGTTCTGGCCCGTTCGGGGAAAATGTGCTCGAACCTGGCCTGCGTTCGAAAGGAGCGGCCCAGTGCCGCAGCGCCGGGGCGGCGGCGCACGGGGGAAGGTGGTGGGCGCGCAGGTGCAGCAGGTGCGGCGGGCGGCACGGACCGCCAACAGCGCGGGCCCCGCCTCCGCGCGCCGGCCGTAAATCAGAATTGCTCGCGATTAAGTGCTCCGCCCGAATAATTATTCGAACGCCGCTGCCGCCTTATCTGTGGGATGAGCGTTCACCGGTTCCCAGGCGCGCCCGGCAGTCTGAGTTACGGGCCCGCAGCCGTGCCTGCTGCTCGCCGCAGATCGAAGCCCGTTGCAGGGCCGACCACACATACGCAGCACCGGCGGGAATAGGCAGGCGTGCGGTTGTGACGCGACGGTTTGCAGCCGTTAAGTGGACGTATGCTGCAGAGCGCGTTGCATGGGTTTGGTTTGTACTGTCTAAAGCAATCTTCGTCGGACTCCTCTGCTCAAGAGCGTCTCGGGACGCAAATATACCGCTCCTATTATGAATTGGCAACCTACATAAATTAGCATGAGGACGTGCTGAAGAGTAACACCTCAGATTTCTTTATGCAAAAACTCATACGGCTTTTCAAATAAAAGAAAAGTTATTAGTAATCTACTTCTTTATTCCTCCTGTGTACAGGAAAAAAATCGCAACACCAAAAAGTAATTAATGTACAGTAATGATATTTCAGTAATACATTTGTCTAAGTAACATACTTCAGTGATTAACACTGTAAGGACACAGGTTAATTTAAGCGCGAGATAAGCCGTTGCAAACGTGAAATGCTGGTACAGTCGTGGACAAAACGAGCGAGACCATTCGCCTTTTCGTTATGCTAATCTGCACAGCTTTAAAGTCTGCTACACAGCATAACAGGCAAGACGACGAAGTGCTACCAACATACTATGCGCAGACAGATAGACGGTCAAGAAAGTAAGAATGATCATATAAAATTAATTGTTGGTAAGGCGGGTGCCAGGTTGAGATTCATTGGGAGAGTCCTTAGAAAATGTAATCCATCAACAAAGGAGGTGGCTTACAAAACACTCGTTCGACCTATACTTGAGTATTGCTCATCGGTGTGGATTCCGTACCAGATCGGGTTGGCAGAGGAAATAGAGAAGATCCAACGAAGAGCGGCGCGTTTCGTCACAGGGTTATTTGGTAAGCGTTATAGCGTTACGGAGATGTTTAGAAAACTCAAGTGGCAGACTCGGCAAGATAGGCGCTCTGCATCGCGGTGTAGTTTGCTGTCCAGGTTTCGAGAGGGTGCGTTTCTGAATGAGGTATCGAATATATCGCTTCCCCCTAATTATATCTCCCGAGGAGATCACGAATGTAAAATTAGAGAGATTAGAGCGCGCACCGAGACTTTCTGGCAGTCGTTCTTCTCGCTAACCATACGCGACTGGAACAGGAAAGGGAGGTAACGACAGTGGCACGTAAAGTGCCCTCCGCCACACACCGTTGGGTGGCCTGCGGAATAGAAACGTAGGATGTAGTTACTACTAGGGTTCCATTTTTACCGATTTAGGTGAAGAAATCCTAACAACGAAAGAAGCTACGACAGTTACTGAAGATGGGGGCCGCATAAATAATTCCCCCTACTCTTTATTCGAAATGCTCTAGTTGCAGTCGATACATCAGGATATTACTCGTAGCTACGCTTTCGGTCCAAATCATGTTTACAGGAACGCAAATAAAATCCATTTGCCTATAGAGGTGGTAATTCATATCCCAGTATTAATTCACCACGTTTTAGAAGTGCGAGCATTCCCATTGCTAGCTAGCTTAAGAAACACTTCGGCTAATGAACGTTTTCTGGCTGTGACGAGTCTAATGGAGAATTCGAAACATTGATGAATACGTTCGGCAGCTATGTAGCCGTTTATTTTCTGGGGTGGTGCAGAATTATCGTACTAAATTTACTCGCAAATAATAGAATTCTGTTATTTTGATAAATATCCCGAATGATTCACACATATGCTGTGACATAAAGGTAGGAAATTCTTGTTTTTGAGTCCAGAAAGCTCTATGCAACAGAAACTGGAGATCATTTGTCATTTACATTGCGAAATTGTCGGCTTATTCATGTCTGGAGTAATAATAGAGGGCTGTTTGCCTGGGTTGTCTGCTAGCGTATTGAAAGGTGTTTGCTACTGCAAGGGAGGTCTGGTATGTTTTCGGTTCTAATCTCGATGGAGACAGATAGACTATCAATAAAGCAATTTTAAGAAATTCTCGCGCCCCCAATACGTTTTATTGCTATCTTTATTCCGTACCGGTGCCCTGGGGATGTAAATATGAAAATCTTGTAGAATTTCATACTTGTCACTGCCTACTTTTTCCGCTTCTGTCAATAACTGAATTGAATTACGTGTGGCACTAAATGATTTTTAACTGAATTTCGTTATGAATCTTCACGCATTGCTAAATTTGCACACTTTCATGGTAGGTCAGCAACGGTAATCCAGTATGACTCGTCTGAATGTTGACACAGACCGTTTCGTGGCCGAATGCGCATAATATTTTGCAACTTCGTAACGACCTGGGGTACTTTGTCTTATCTGGATAAGCTGAAATCCGTTTTTATTAGTATGGTTCATACTACTTAGCGTTTCTTCTTCATTTATATCTTATATTTACGTGTTGTGCTTTACACACTAATTAGCTTAAAATGGTCATAACCATGATTGAAAACAGACTGACAAAGTTCTGATAGTTTTTCAATTTCACGCCTGTGCGTAGTATGTTGGTAGCACTTCGTCGCCTTGCCTGTTATGCTGTGTAGCAGACTTCAAAGCTGTGCGGAACAGCATAACGAAAAGATAAGGGGGTCTCGCTCGTTTTGTCCAGGACTGTACATTAGTAACCGGTGTAATCGTCAGACTGTTGAACGCAATCTTGCAAACGTGCATACATTCTGTTGTAAGGTTGTGGATGTCAGTTTGTGGGGTGGAGTTCCCACCTGTTGCATTTGGTCGGTCAATACAGGGACGGTTAATGTTGTTTGTGGCTGACGTTGAAGTTGTCGTTGGATGGTGTCCCCCTGATGTAATGCGAAATCGCACACCTTACCGTAACTCCAAGTGTAGGTCCAGTGTGTCTATCACGCAGATAGGTTGGTTTCAGGCCCTCAGCTGGTCTCCTTCTAACCAACGCGCGGCCATAACTAACATCGAGACAGGACCAACTTTCATCATTAAACACAACAGACCTCCGCCCCGCCCTCCAATGAGCTCTCCCTTGACATTAGTGAAGTTGCAAATGGCGATGGTCTGGGGTCAGTGGAATGCACGCTACAGGGTTCTGACACGGAGCTGTCCCTGAAGTAACCGATAAGTAACAGTTCGTCCTGTCACTGTGGTACCAACTGTTCAGATTGCTGCTGCAGATGCAGTACGATGCGCCACAGCCATGCGCCGAACACTATGGTCTTCCCTGTCGGTAGTGCCACGTGGCCGTCTCGAGTACGCTCCTCTCGTGACCATTCATTCTGGTGACCAGCGCTGCCAGCAATCAAGTACAGTGGCTACAATCCTGTCAAGTCCTTCTGCAGTATCGCAGAACGAACATCCAGCTTCTCGTAGTCCTATGCGCCTCCAATAGACTAGCTATACTACGGACGCGACACGCTGGCTGCTGGCCCCCAAGTACAATACGTTAAAAGTCGGGACACTTCGCGTTGCTGTTTCCCATTCGAGATTCTTGCGTCCGTCAGCGATACAGCTCCCCACAGTGTTCTCGCTTCCCGCACCCGGGTTCCCGGGTTCGATTCCCGGCGGGGTCAGGGATTTTCTCTGCCTCGTGATGACTGGGTGTTGTGTGATGTCCTTAGGTTAGTTAGGTTTAAGTAGTTCTAAGTTCTAGGGGACTGATGACCATAGATGTTAAGTCCCATCGTGCTCAGAGCCATTTGAACCAGTTCCCCACAGTCGTTTAATGAACAAAGTAAGAGCATATGGACTATCAGACCAATTGTCTGATTGGATTGAAAAGTTCCTAGATAACAGAACGCAGTATGTCATTCTCAATGGAGAGAAGTCTTCCAAAGTAAGAGTGATTTCAGGTGTGCCGCAGGGGAGTGATGTAGGACCGTTGCTATTCACAATATACATAAATGGCCTTGTGGATGAGGCTTTTTGCGGATGATGCTGTGGTATATCGAGAGGTTGTAACAATGGAAAATTGTACTTAAATGCAGGAGGATCTGCAGCGAATTGACGAATATTGCACGGAATGGCAATTGAATCTCAATGTAGACAAGTGTAATGTGCTGCGAATACATAGAAAGATAGATCCCTTATCATTTAGCTGCAAAATAGCAGGTCAGCAACTGGAAGCAGTTAATTCCATAAATTATCTGGGAGTACGCATTAGGAGTGATTTGAAATGGAATGATCATATAAAGTTGATCGTCGGTAAAGCAGATGCCAGACTGAGATTCATTGGAAGAATCCTAAGGAAATGCAATCCGAAAACAAAGGAAGTAGGTTACAGTACACTTGTTCGCCCACTGCTTGAATACTGCTCACCAGTGTGGGATCCGTACCAGTTAGGGTTGATAGAAGAGATAGAGAAGATCCAACGGAGAGCAGCGCGCTTCGTTACAGGATCATTTAGTAATCGCGAAACCGTTACGGAGATGATAGATAAACTCCAGTGGAAGACTCTGCAGGAGAGACGCTCAGTAGTTCGGTACGAGCTTTTGTTGAGGTTTCGAGAACATACCTTCACTGAGGAGTCAAGCAGTATATTGTTCCCTCCTACGTATATCTCGCGAAGAGACCATGAAGATAAAATCAGAGAGATTAGAGCCCACACAGAGGCATACCGACAATCCTTCTTTCCACGAACAATACGAGACTGGAATAGAAGGAGAACCGATAGAGGTACTCAAGGTACCCTGCGCCACACACCGTCAGCTGACTTGCGGAGTATGGATGTAGATGTAGATGTAGACCCGAAAGCTGTCAGACTGTAACTGTCTGTTGCTTTCTTTTTGTTAGTGTTGTTGTATGTTCTGTGAGAGTTAATGGTTAATTGGTTAGTAAAACTAATTCTACTTATATTTAAATGTATTAAGCAATGTGATACCCTACAATACATGTTTACCTAATGTTGTGGATGTCATTTATCTTCTACTCATTCCTTTGTATAACAAGGAACTAAATTTAATTTCATATTCCATGTTCAAAAAATGTAGCGGATTTTAATATATGATGCCCATTCACGAAACCATGTTTTCAGTGTGATATTAGTACCACAGAAGCTGAAGATACAAATCGTGCACGCCAGCGAGTTGACGAACAATAAAACATTCCACGTTCCACGTCCTCTAACCCGAAATGGTCACGTAACTTACCCCTCTGCCCATGAAATAAGCGACCATCTTTACTTACTGTTAGCTCAGGCCAAATTCATCAACGACAATTAAAGTTATCCATATCTTAAAAATTACTGCCTTTCTAAGTATTTTTGTTTGTTAGTGAGCAGGAAAATTACGCTCCGAAGAAGCTCTTAACGGTGGTTAACATTTTTGGATTTGTCTGTTAGCATATTATTATAAAATATTATTATGAAATTATTATAAAATATAGCTGAGAACTGGGGGCCGCAGGAACACTTCATTCGGCCGACATGTGGATATGGGTCACTGTTTGCCTACCACTGGTTTAAAGTATCCGTCGCAGGTAGTCCAAAAAGTAAGTACCAGATATAAAATGAACACAAAATTTATTTGTTACGAGAACAAAAATTTCCTCTTGGAACAAATACCGACAAAATGACTCTTCTGGTTTGAACTGAAAACTCTATTTCAGGTGAACGTCCTGGATGACTGTTAACCGACAATGGAAAAACAAAGGTCAGAAGTGAAAGTTCTTGGCAATTTTAAGTTAGACATAATCCAAAATTAACATTGTTGGAACACTAAGCGGGACTTAAGACAGAAGGACTGGGAATGGAGATAACGAAACTTCTGAATTAAATTTAATGACAGATAATAGTTCTTAATACACGCAAGATAGAAACAAAGGTACCAATGAGAAAGTTTTCAAGTCCTGTGAAGAAAAATGAAGAGAATCACAGAAATAGTACAAGGTCGCTGATTGGTCACCACGTCGCGGCCGCGTCTTCTTTTGGACGTCCAAGTTTCAGAATCTGGGGTGAGAAGGTTGACTTGCACGGCGGTGGCAGGGTAGGTATGACTCCGTAGTGAGCTCGTGACTGAAGAAATTCGTAAGCATTCAGTGTCCGGCCCAGGTAGCTCACTCGGAGTAAACTGGCTTCCCAGGCCTCGTCTGCCGACTTATGTACAGACCTCGGTGCCAGAATACATTCGGTTTTGCTTCCAATCACATAGCTGGCGTAGGGGAGGGGTCCGCGGGGCGAGCAACATCTGTTCGAACGTCGGTCCCCGTCTGTTGGATGTCTGCTGTCAGACGTAGGGATGTAGGCTACCAGCATAACTCAGGCGTAATGTGGGTTGCATGCAGAGAAGGCGTAAAGCCACGCTACTGCACTGTCCAGTATTTGTTAATGATTCAGCCGGATTTGGTTGAAGTATACAGGTGTGTAAGGCATAATGCCGAAAGTAACTTTCACATGATGTGTCACTTACAAAATTTCTTGCAAATTACAATCAACCCAAGAGTAATATCGTGCAATATTTAGCAATCCCAAATGTTGGGGGAGACTAATACGAGGTATAGGCATTGCTGTGGCGGCTTACTGCATCACAACGCACTTGGAGACAGTGCAGTCACTTCCTATTGGCTGAGGGAAGCAGACCTGGTCTGTGATTGGCTAAGAAGTTTGAGTCAGAAACTCTGGTGTCTTAGCAGGTGGTTGTTATTGTCTGGCAGCAGCCACAGTGGGCGGTCGGGTCGGTTATGACCCTCGCCAGTTGTTGAGAAACATTGTTTTGTTAAGGAGTTAAGTGTAGACGGCCAACGTGAACGGTCGCGTGTGTGATGGACAGAGCCAGTTCTTCGTTAATTATTTCATTCTGAATTATTCATTGCATAAATTGGCTGTTAGGCGCATGCTGGAGCTTCGTGCGGTTGTGTGTGTGGACAGTAATGTTAATAGAATAAATTTTCACTCTGCAGCAGTGTATGCGTTGTGCCGGTTGCCCACACATTTCGAATTCGCCGCACGGCCGATTGGCTGTTGGAAACCCGCTTCGGCGCCATATGGCGGGAATGGCCAGCTTCTGGCGGCCGGTACACCAGGGCCGTGCGTGCCAGGAGAGGAGAACGGACCGGTTGGCAGTCGACCTGGTCTGGGAGCGCACGAAACGCGCACAAATGGTAACGGCGTGGAGAGGAAGAACGACGCTAAGAACTAACAGCGGAGGGTACACAGGAGGAAAGCAGAATGCATTGACGGATAATTGCTGTTGTGTAAAACGACGCGGTCGATGTGGAGCATTTGATGAAGTGGCAAATAAGGTACTGTATCGTGTCTGCACTCTTAATTTGAGGAGGATCTATTCCACAATGCCAGGTTTTGTAGGCGATGACATCTCGATCAGCGAAAGCCTCAAGTCCAGGAAGGGAGGCGTTTTCACAACGAACGATGGCTAGCGTAAACCAACCACTACCAGAATTTCCAGTAGCGACGTCCAGAGTAAAGTTAATCCTGCAGCCTCGGAAAAATATAGGTCTATTTAATATGACTGCTTGAGCTGTTCCATTTCCTCCAAGTTTATTTTCGAGGCTAATTATATGTTTGTAGACAGGCATGCGGTGGCGGCGTTGTCGATACACATGTCGACGGGGCATAGTGCTTCAATGCTGTTGCAGATGGAGCTCACAGCGGAATGATTCCACTGGCGTGCAGTGCCCGCTTATACAGAGAGCGAGTGACCTTGATTTCGTAACGCGCTGATAACGGACTTAGACTCTGCAGGCACGACCCGGAGTGTGTGGTTGGTTTACGCTAGCCATCGTTCGTTGTGAAAACGTCTCCCTTCCTGGACTTGAATCTTTCGCTGATCGAGATGTCATGGCCTACAAGACCTGGCATTATGGAATAGATCCGAAGAGACCTAGTAGCCCTAGTTATGTTTACAGTAATATCCCATTTACATTGTACACACGCTCTTGTAGAAAAGTTAGTAATGATGAAAAAATACATGTATGGATGAAAGGACTTGGTGTACTTGCAGAAAATGTAACTGTAACTGGAGATACTACTTTGTATTATAATTATTAATAAAGTGTGATCCTCCTGTATTAGCTGTATTTGTGTTACGGGCGTCAAATGTCTAAATCAGTTATCAGACGTTCTCCGGCTGAAAGTACCGTATAGTTTAAATTTACCGACTAGTATAGAGCTTACGTGTAACTTAATGACAGATTAAAACTGTGTGCCGAAATGGGACTCGACCACAGGATCTTTGACTTCAGCGGTCAAATTCTCTACCGACCTCACAGCTTTACTTCCACCAGAACCTCATCTCCAAGTTTAATCTTACAGCAAGTTTCCTATCAGCGCACACTCCGCTGCAGAGTGAAACTTCAGTCTAGAAGAAATCCACTAGGCTGTAGCTAAGCCATGTCTCCCGAAAATCTATTCTTTCATCCACGAGTCCTAGGTCTGCAAGGTTTGCAGTAGAACTCTGTGAAGTTTAGTGGTAGGAGATGTACGGTTGGAAGTAAAGCTGTGAGATCGCGTCGTGAGTCGCATTCAGGTAGCTTAGTTGACAGAGCACTTAGCAGCAAAAGGGAAACATTCTGGTTTCGACTCTCGGTCTGAAACACAGCTTCTATCGGCCTCAAAGTTTAAATGGTGTTAATTATTACCATTGTTGACGACTGCCACGTTTTGGCTGTACTGTTGTTTATCCGGTGTAGATTTAAAAGTGCTGTGTTAAGAAGTACAACAAGAAATAAATGGCACCCCTTTTGATAAAGTGTTTGAGTGCTCTTTGCTGAAGGGCATTACTAGGTTGTCCTGTCATACTCGCAGTTACACCATCACATCAGCAAGAATCCACTACGGAGCTTCATCTGCTGCAGCGAGAGGGACATATCTTTGAAAGAAGTCAATGAGAGAAATAAATCAATATTGCGAAATGAGTCCCACGTAATTCATCTTCAATGACAACCCTCGCGTGTATGACGATTTTTTACAACCAGCTACCGGGACATCTTCTCCGAACGACACGAAACTATTGTACGCTGCCAAGTAACTTGGGTCATACACAGAGACAATTGCTACAGTATATTACACAAGGCAACTGGGTAGTGTCACATTTAGATATACGAATTGGGAGGAGATGAATTAGTTTATGGGGTCATGATATAATAGCGATTGTATGAACTGATTTCACTTTCTCTTCTTATCCTATCGTAACCTAACATGGTTATGGACACATTCATTTGCTTTATGAGGAAGTGAGGAGTGCTGTGAATGTGAGACACGTGACGCTTTGCAAGGCCCAGCGAAAGTGCCATGGGAGCCACGGGCATACTAGCCTTAGCAGAAACATGGGAGAAGAAACAGCAGGTAGGGGTCCGCCTCCTTGCCAGTGGTTGGAAGTCGTATAGCTGCATGGAGAGAAGGTGGAGACGCCGTTGTCCATTTACAGGATGATTCATGAGCAGCCAGGATAAAAAAACCTTTGTTCCAAAATATGGAACTCTGTCAGTAGGTGGTAGCCGCTAGGAAGTGGTTAAGTGATATACTTGAGCAGATGAACATCTCCTGGATTTCCTAAAAAGTTGACTAAAACACGCTATCCTATTTACTTGACACAAGCTGGTGCAGTCAGCTGCTAGCCTCGTAGTAAGCTTTTTAACATTTCACTGCACCTGTAATGCAAAACTAGCTGGTGGCCGTTTAAGTACCGCCTGGAGTGTTAGTAATGATGTCATGATTACTTAATACTCGGTGGGAACCTTTTTAGAAAAGAAGGGAAGAAATTCGATACATTGGCTTGTTGACATTTAGATGTTTCTGGGCGCAGAATATTGTCAAAGGAGCAGTTATGCCATTGGTGGGCTGCAGCAACTTTTCAGAAGATTGGTAATCGCATTTTGTTGGAGGAAAGACGGGAGATAGCTACTGGAAGAAGATTGGAAAAAAGAGATTATCACATCGAGTCAGTCACGGAGGGTGAAGAGTCCTGGAAGCTAGAGTAGTTCGGGGGCAGAAGTCACTGACAGGAGACGGAGGGTAAGTTGTAGCTACAATCTTGAGTCGTGGAGTCGCTGCCTTCACTCTGTTCACAGTACGCTGAAGATGATGGTAAACATCGCTTACAGTTCTGGAATATTAGGGCAGGCGAAAGCATTGCTGTTCAATACCTGCATATTCACCAGATCTTTAGAGTTCTTGGTTCCAGACAAACGGTTACTATAATCGTCATAGTGAGATTACTGTACCTAGTTCATAGAATCAGCTCCTAAATTTTACGCAATTCGATCTCTTTCAGTAACTTTGCCACCACAGGGCTTAAGTTTACTGTTCTCTTAGTACTGTACATATCTGTAAAGTTCTTGTCCGCATAATAGCGTTTCATTGTATTATTGTCCAAGTGTTTTTTATAATAAACCATATTGTTATGTAAATCTGGAGTTTAAGGCAACCACTCCATTTAAATGATACATACACTACTGGCCATTAAAATTGCTACGCCAAGAAGAAATACAGATGATAAACAGGTATTCATTGGACAAATATACTATACTAGAACTGACATGTGATTACATTTTCACGCAATTTCGCTGCATAGATCCTGAGAATCAGTACCCAGAACAACCACCTCTGACCGTAATAACGGCCTTGATACACCCGGGCATTGAGTCAAACAGAGCTTGGATGGCGTGCGTAGGTACAGCTGCCCATGCAGCTTCCACACGATACCACAGTTTATCAAGAGTAGTAACTAGAGTATTGTAACGAGCCAGTTGCTCGGCCCCCATTGACCAGACGTTTTCAATTGGTGAGAGATTTGGAGAATGTGCTGGCCAGGGCAGCAGTCGAACATTTTCTGAATCCAGAAAGGCCCGTACAGGACCTGCAACATGCGGTCGTACATTATCCTGCCGAAATGTAGGGTTTCCCAGGGATCGAATGAAGGGTAGAGCCACAGGTCGTAACACATCGGAAATGTAACGTCTACTGTTCAAAGTGCCGTCAATGCGAACAAGAGGTGGCCGAGACGTATGACCAATGGCATCCCATACCATCACGCCGGGTGATACGCCAGCATGGCGATGACGAATACACGCTTCCAATGTGCATTCACTGCGATGTCGCCAAACACGGATGCGACCATCATGATGCTGTAAACAGAACCTTCATTCATCCGAAAAAATGATGGCTCTCAAATGGCTCTGAGCACTATGGGACTCAACTGCTGTGGTCATTAGTCCCCTAGAACTTAGAACTACTTAAACCTAACTTACCTAAGGACATCACACACATCCATGCCCGAGGCAGGATTCGAACCTGCGACCGTAGCAGTCGCACGGTTCCGGACTGCGCGTCTAGAACCGCGAGACCACCGCGGCCGGCGAAAAGATGATGTTTGGCCATTCGTGCACCCAGGTTCGTCGTTGAGTACACCATTGCAGGCGCTTCTGTCTGTGATGCAGCGTCAAGGGTAAACGCAGCCATGGTCTCCGAGCTGATAGTCCATGCTGCTGCAAACGTCGTCGAACTGTTCGTGCAGATAGTTGTTGTTTTGCAAACGTCCCCATCTGTTGACTCAGGGATCGAGACGTGGCTGCACGATCCGTTACAGCCATGCGGATAAGATGCCTGTCATCTCGACTGCTAGTGATACGAGGCCGTTGGGATCCGGCACGGCGTTCCGTATTACCCTCCTGAACCCAGCGATTCGATATTCTGCTAACAGTCATTGGATCTCGACCAACGCGAACAGCAATGTTACGATACGATAACCGCAATCGCGATAGGCTACAATCCGACCTTTATCAAAGTCGGAAACGTGATGGTACGCATTTCTCCTCCTTACGCGAGGCATCACAACAACGTTTCACCAGGCAACGCCGGACAACTGCTGTTTGTGTATGAGAAATCGGTTGGAAACGTTCCTCATGTCAGCACGTTGTAGGTGTCGCCACCGGTGCCAACCTTATGTGAATGCTCTGAAAAACTAATCATTTGCATATTACAACATCTTCTTCCTGTCGCTTAAATTTCTCGTCTGTAGCACGTCATCTTCGTGGTGTAGCAATTTTAATGGCCAGTAGGGTATTGTGTCAGGTGCCCACCTTCAGATTCACTGCTAAGGCCAATAAATTACAGCGTCAGTAAGTCCGTTGCCTACATTAAATTCACCACTAGTTCTCAAGAGTGCGCTTGATTCCTGACTAACTTCAGATTCAGTTAGACTTCACATTCCACAGGTGGGGTTTCGCGAAGTTATCTTTACCAATCGTGGAAAGCTGGACGGAGGAAACATACAATACGGGGACGCTGAGAACTGAGACTAGGTGAGCCTGGTTTAACATAATGGCCGTGGAATGTGGACGATTGCTACGGGGTTATTGCAGGTGCGTGACTGATTCTTACTTCATTGAAAAAACTTTAACATGTAACAGATATACACAATTTCTCACCGACGTGGTACCGGCTCTCCTGGGAGTAGTATAACTTGAAATTTATAGATGTGTGTGGTACCAAAACGATGGAAATCCGGCTGACAACTCGTCTGCGGCTAGGGAGGCGCTCGCCAAGCTCTTTCCTGGGCGCCGGATACGAAGTGAAGGCGTTATCACTTGGCCAGCACATTCGTCCGATTTGACACCATTGGACTCTGGGGCAAACTCAAAGATGCATCTTTTGACGACCCAATAAGATTGTGAATATCACATTCTTGCAGCATGTGCAATGATAACGAAGGAGACTCTTCAGTCTGACCGGAAGTTCTTGCATCAGCGAATGCAAACGTGTACTGCAGCGGAAGGTGGACATTTCGAACAGTTAATGACATAAATGCAGTTTTGAAAAAGTGTTTACAACCACATTCGTTTGTGATTTCCCATTTTGCGACTACAACCATCTACGTCGCTTAATACATTATTGCATTTATATCGTGGTTTTGGCTACTGCCATCAAAAGGTAAAAACTTAGCAATTGAATAACATAGTTCAGTATTAGTAAATAATACCTACGGCTAAGCGGGGCTTTCATTTGATGTTGCTGATTTAATTCTGCAGTTTAAGTATCTTGATATTTCACTCGTGACGCAAAGTTATTATTTTACAATCTTCATTTCCCAATTACTTTTTTTTACAAATTTGTTCAATTGTTGATGTGCACGTTTTTTTTTTCACGGCTATAGTAGAAACAAGAGCTGAACTGTTAGCGTAGTAAACTGGAGAATTATCTGTTTTTAGATCCGAGGTCCTTTGCCTTATAGGATGTGTCTCGTTCCAGCCACAAGCAGTTAAGTGCGATTAACATCAGTTTTTTGGCCCGCCCGGTTGGCAGTGCGGTCTAACGCACGGCTTTCCGGACGGGAAGGAGTGCCTGGTCCCCGGCACGAATCCACCCTGCGGACTTGTGTCGAGGTCCGTGAGCCGTCCAGTCTGTGGATGGTTTTTAGGTGGTTTTCCATCTGCCTCGGCCAATGCGGGGTGGTTCCCCTTATTCCGCCTCAGCTACACTATGTCGGCGATTGCTGCGCAAACAAGTTCTCCACGTACTCGTACACCACCATTACTCTACCACGCAAACATGGGGGTTACACTCGTCTGGTGTGAGACGTTCCCTGGGGGTCCAGCGGGGGCCGAACCGCACAGTAACCCTGGGTTTGGTGTGGGGCGGCGGAGGGGTGAAGCTGACTGCGGTAGTCGTCGTGGGGTTGTGGACCACTGCGGTTGCGGCGGGGACGGAGCCTCTCCGTCGTTTCTAGGCCTCCGGTTAACATACAATACAATACAACATCAATTTTAAATTAAACTTTTCTACACTGTTCCCCTTTTGTAAGTAGACTCTCAGTCGCGTCAAGCTGGAGCGATCACTCAGCCTAGGCGACAGTTGAGAATAACAACAAACTGTCTGTGTAAATCGGTTTCATGTTTAAAAGACATAAACTCCAAGTTATAAACATAGTCATTTTCCCGAAGCTACCAATCGAATTATCAAGAGCAGAATTCCTCTTGGAACTACGATACCGCGCGCAGATATTATTATTCGTTTGAAAAAGCGAAATTGATACCAGTTTCTCTGTAATTGAAACATGTTTGAGAAGAGACTGTACGACATTTAGTGAGATTTTTTTCAAAATTAGTTTGGTTGAAAACAAAATTAAGCTATTTTAAACGTTGTAGGAGTATCTGTGGATAACAGCTTGGCTGAATAACTCCATACAGTGGCAAATTCGATACTGATGCTCTAACAACTGTACTCCTTGTCAAAAATTATGCAACAGTGGAAGTAATGGGTCGGTCGAGACGTCCAGCTAAGAAACGCACATAGCACTGTCAGCTTTCATTAGTAAATTATTGTCTATAGTATTTTCTAGCGTATTGCCTAGCGCTGTTTCTCTTACACCTTCACTACATTACGACTGCCGTAGCTTAATATTTTGCAAATACTCTAGAATCGTATTTCATGAATCGAAATTCCTGATATTATAAACGATGGACTAAGTTTGTTTGCCTAAAGATAAAAACGTCATGAACAAATGGATCTTCTAACTAAAAAACCACGGACTTTCATACCTCAACCGAAAACTTTTCAGTTTGCTCTCGTTTGACTCTACATACCTTCCGAAGTTTACAAAAAGGTATACAGTTTCATTAAATTATGTAGATAAGACTAAATATTATCTGAGTTTTGAAAGGAGAAGTTTATTTCGTTGTCGACCAAAGAGATCGCCCCTATTGGTTCCAGATTTCAGTCGCTAAAAAAGGAACTCTTGCAGGATCATTTTGTTATTCGTCTGTCGGTCTGTCGGCCCCTCTGTTCGAATGCTAAAAACACTTTTTCTCTGGAACGGGTAGACGTATCAAGTCAAAATTTATGTCATATATTAAGGTCTACAGTCCCTTGATATAGTAATAAATTTAAGCCTCTAAATCAGTGCAAGCAAAAGATACGGCCATTTATGCCACATATTTTGATACTCAAAAACTCAATCATCTAAATCTGTGGGGTACCTCCAGTGGTCTACAATCATGGAATTTGCCAAGAAGTAAGGTTTCGCTGTATAGCCAAAGAAAAAAGTCCGAAAACTGTTTTTTGTAATTTATCACACGAAAAATATTTTGTTATTTGTTATCAGACTGTCTGCCTGTTCGTCCCTTTTTTTCAGGAACGAGTGAACTATGAAATTTAAATTCACATCACATACTGAGGCCCATGGCGCTTTCGCAGAGTAAGAAAGATAAGCTTCTAAGTCAATGGAATCAAAAGGCACCACCGTTTATGTCACGTTTCTGATATTCCAAAACATTAAAATCTACAGGATACTTCCCGTTGACATAGCATCAAGAAACTTGGCAAGAATCAAGGTTTCGCGGTACAAGTAAATTAAGGAATTCGAAATTTGTGAATCTGCAATCATATTACAAGAATAAAATTCTTCTTTTGTGGTTTGTTATCCGACGTCAAACTTGAAATTATAAAATTCTCTAAAGTCTTTGAATCCCTGGGAATGATATCTTGCTAGTATCAATGTCGATAACATAAAAAATCGGCGAGATTCTCGATTCCCGGAATGGATGAACTGACAATGCATTTAATTACATTTCTACGGAACCCTCCGTGTGCGAATCCTGCTTTCGGTGGTTTTTATTGTTCCTATTGTTTCAGTGGGTCAACTGGCTCTTTTATTGGCACTAGAATACAATACGTCTTTCCAAGTGATTGTCCCATAATGAGGCAAGTGACTACACATCACCTTTCATACTGTACACTGCATATACCTTACTGCAAGAAACATAAAAACCAATGACGATACCTAACACGAATAGGTGAAACATAAGTGGTTGAAAACAAAATAACATTTATGGCAAAAGGCGGATATTTATGCTTAACTACATGATAAACAAGACTTAGAACAGGAACTGAGCAAGAATGGCTCCAAAAAATTCTCAAATACAGTTAACTATGGGTCTTTCATTTACTTTTCTGTAATACAGTTTTACAAAAGTGACTAGGTTAAAAAACTTTAATCTTGTACATCTTATAATCTAGCAACAAAGTTTCATCATCAAGCGACAATCATTTTCGTTTTCGCCATAGTTCGAAATTAAATGACCAGTCGCACGCAGCTCATGACAGAGAATCCCAACAGTTGCATTATCAGCTGTAATGTTACTGTCCACGAAATAAGGAGGAAAAATTTAAATCTGTACCACTCGAGAACATAGCACAATCTTTACCTTCTCTTTGAAGCTGTGAAGCCGGCCGTTGTGAACTTTTCTCAGGGGGAAAAACGTCACTTAAGATGATATTAAAAAGTATGGGCTTCCGCTTTAAAAAGTTAGATGGACGAAAATTGTTACTAGAAAAAGCTCATGTCGTTGCAGCTCGTTCCATTTTCTTACACAAATTTGTAGGAAACGACATACACTCAGTCATATGGTTAGACGAAATCTCGGTCAACGCTGGAGAACCAGTTGAGGAATGTTGGACAGCCGGCCACAGTGGCCGAGCGGTTCTAGGCGCTTCAGTCGGGAACCGCGCGACCGCTACGGTCGCAGGTTCGAATCCTGCCTCGGGCTTGGATGTGTGTCATGTCCTTAGGTTGGTTAGGTTTAAGTAGTTCTAAGTTCTAGGGGACTGATGACCTCCGATGTTAAGTCCCATAGTGCTCAGAGCCATTTTTATTTATTTATTTATTTTTTTTTTTTTTTGAAGCTGTGAACATTGTCCCTTTGTTCAGTACCATGACTGATTTAATCGTGGTTACGAAACAAGTTTAGCTTACTCTGCTGAAATGTTTGACCACGAACTATGTCGGTGATACCGTATCTACATACGTACTGTAAAAGCGAATTACGCAAAAAATTGCCAAGCGAGATGCAAGCGAGAAAAAAAGCCTCAGAAAGTTGGTTTTACACAACAACAGTTAACATAAATTTTAATGAATGTAAAATGTACTTCATGTAATTTGATGTATATCACCAATTAGATTAAATTCAGGCTACGTGGAGCGAAGCGTATGTTTCAATATTAACAGTATATTCGAAGTTTTCGGGCAATATGAGGTCGACCAAAAAACCGAGCGATAGAGCAACGTAATTAAAATTTATGGAACTGGGAACAGATGATGTTGTATGAACATAAAACTAATGTCATGAGCAAATCCCAGACAACACTTTATTGCAAGTGAAGATAAAACAAAATTACTACTCCTATAGACAGTGTCGTATGACGACAGGGTTGTGGAACTGGAGAAACGGAGCACCAAACTGACGTGCAGCGAAATTTGGTGTAACTAAATACAATCAAGGATAAGCAGAAAACGTTTCGTATGAACATTTGTTTACTTCTCATTACATACAGAACTAACTGACTTTCTCTTTCTTTCGGTATGTAATATGTTTTTATCTACACAGTTTTTCGTTTATCCTATTATGGCTATGTCCTCCACACATGTTCCAATTTTTGTACACTTCTTAGTTATAGGGACCCATTTAATCTCATTTTGTAAATCCTTAAGTAAGACTAAAAATAAACAGTGTTCTAAACAGACTTGTGCTTTACTCCTTTACTATAGTGGATCTCATCTCCAACATTTTAGTCAAACTGTACTCAGCAGCCGGCCGGGGTGGCCGAGCGGTTCTAGGCGCTACAGTCTGGAACCGCGCGACCGCTACGGTCGCAGGTTCGAATCCTGCCTCCGGCATGGGTGTGTGTGATGTCCTTAGGTTAGTTAGGTTTAAGTAGTTCTAAGTTCTAAGGGACTGATGACATTAGAAGTTAAGTCCCATAGTGCTCAGAGCCATTTTTTTTGTACTCAGCATCCGCTTAGAGTAGGGTCATATTCACTTTATTGATCAATTTTCTGCCGGCAGCGGTAGCCGAGCGGTTCCAGGCGCTTCAGTCCGGAACCGCGCGACTGCTACGGTCGCAGGTTCGAATCCTGCCTCCCGCATGGATGTGTGTGATGTCTTTAGGTTAGTTAGGTTTAAGTAGTTCGAAGTTCTATGGGACTGATGACCACAGATGTTAAGTCCCATAGTGCTCAGAGCCATTTAAACAATTTTTGATCCATTTTCTAGTAACTGGAGCTACTCTTAATAGTCGCGTCCGCTTTCTCAAATTAGTGTTGCGGAATGCTTGTTCACTGCAGACGAACAATACGATAGAGATATATTCCATAATGAAAATTTGTCCCAAAAACCTGTCTGCTCACAAGTAGTTCATCTTTATTTCATTTCCTCTTCAAAATCTGGACTAATATTTTCCTACCATTTTCCCTGTACACTCATTGACTGTTAAATGTTCTCGTGAATATTTTGGAAACTGTGTGGGCTATTGTGAAAGTGTTGTTGTTGTGGGCTTCAGTTCGTAGACTGTTTTGATGCAGCTCTCCACACTAATCCATCTTGAACAAAGCCTCTTTGTCTCCAAATAACTACTACAACGAATCTGAATCTGCTTACTGTATTCATCTCTTCGACTCCCTCTACGATTTTATCCCCCCCCCCCCCTCTTCTCACATTAAATTGGTGATCCCTTCATGTCTTAGACTGTGCCCTATTAACCGATTCCTTCTCTCAGTCAAGTTGTGCAACAAAATTTCTTGTCTCCCTAAGCCTGTTCATTACCTCCTCATTGGTTAAGCGATCTAGCCATCTAATCTTCAGCATTCTTCTGTAGCACCACATTTCAAAATCTCCTATTCTCTTCTTGTTTAAATTGTTTATCATCCATGTTTCACTTCCATACATGACTACACTTCATACAAATAGTTTCGGAAAAGACTTCCTGACATTTAAATCTATACTCTATGTTAAAAATTACTCTTCTTCAGAAACGCTTTTCTTGCCATTGCCAGTCTACTTCTTATATCCAATGTACTTCAACCAGCAGCAGTTATCCTGATGCCCAAATAGCGAAACTCATCTACTAATTTTAGTGTCTCGTTTCCTAATCTATTTCCTTCAGAATTACCTGATGTAATTCAAATACATTCCATTATCCTTATTCTGCTTTTGTTGAAGTTCATCTTATATGCTCTTTTCAAGATGCTGCGCATTCCCTTCAGCTGCTCTTCCAAGTCATTTGCGGCCTCTGACAAAATAACCACGTCATCGGCAAGCTTCAAAGCTTTTATTTTTCCTCGTTGAACTTTAGTTTCTGCTCCAGATTCCTTTTTGATTTACTTTAATGCTTACTCATTGTACAGATTGAATACCATCGGCGTTATACAACAACACTGTCTCACTCCCTTTTCAAGCAGTGCTCCCCTTTCATGCCCACTGACTCTTACTGTCGTCTCTTTTTTGTACAAATTGCAAATAGCCTTTTGTTCCCTGCACCTTCAGAATTTCAAAGAAAGCACTCCAGTCAACATTGTTAAAAGCTTTCTGTAAGTCTAGAAAATTCTGTAACGTAGGTTTGCCTTTCCTTTACCTATCTTCTAAGATAAGACTAAGAGTCGGTATTGCCTCGTGTGTTCCTACATTTCTCCGGAATCATCACTTATCTTCCCCGAGGTTGGCTTGTACCAGTTTTCCATTCGTCTGTAAATAATTCGCGTTAGTATTTTGCAGCCTTGATTTATTAAATTTACAGTTCGCTAATACACCTGTCAGGACCCGCTTTCTTTGGAAATGGAGTTACTACATCCTTCTTCAAGTCTGAGGGTATTTGGCCTGTCTTATATGTCTTCAACACAACATGGAAGAGTTTTGCCTTGGCTGGTTCTCTCAAGGATATCAATAGTTCTGGCGAGATATCATCTGCGCCAGGGGCGTTTATCATAATTTTCCATCTGACTAGATTCTTTCCTTTGAAAGCCATTTTCTTTGTGTTATTTGCAGATATAGTTGAGCTGTAATATATTGTGTTTTGGTTCAATCTGTGTACTGCTCTTTGTAAATTATCCTCTGTTTCCTGTATAATTACCTGGTTTTCAGCATGTAACGAAGTATTTAACGCTACACTAAATCATATTCTAATTCATAAGTGTATTTCATCTTTCGGGTTCATAACCAGTTCGTCAATGTATAAATCAAATAAAATCGGTGATAAACTGCACACTTAACGGACACCTTTGTTTATTAAAGTTTCGTCTGACATTTTAGAAAAATAACTGTTTTTGTACTTACATGTAGATTCTGTGTGGAGTTAATGAGATGTTTTGGAAAACCTTTTGTTTCCAATACTTTCCGAAAAAGGGTGTTTTTACCTTAGCAAAGGCTTTCTCAAAATCAGTAATTGCTAAATGCGTTTTTAAGTCAAATTCCTGATGTTTTTCAATAATTTATCTTATTATAAAGATATTATCATTATACAAACGGCCCTTTCTGAAGCCTTATTGTTGTTCTAAGATTATTGCATCAGCGATAGTTTGTATCTGTAGTTAAGAATATTCCCATAAAATTTACATCCTACATTTAGTGAACTTATTCCTGTATAATTTCCTGTCTCGCTTTCTATTGCTTTTTTTAAAATACAGAAATAACTTTCTCTCTGTTTTATTCTTTAGCAACAGAATAGTTATTCAAACACACATGTGGAAAGAGGAGGGAGCAGAATTATGAAGTGATTCCTCCATATTTTATGAATTCAGCATTAATCCCACTAGGCTAGTAGCTTTTCTAATTTTTTGTTATCTTTAAGTCTGCGTTAAATCCTTTTATGTCTTTTTGATCTGTGGGGTTGTTATAAATTTTCATACAATAGTCACTTCCTGTCTTCATCATACCGTAAATTTCTGTTGTTATATTAATTTTAGCAGTATCTTTCTCTGTTTTATTCACACGTTTCGTAAGTTTAGACGCTATGTTCTATCTTCCATGAATTTCATATCCAACATTAGCAATGAATCTTTCCAAGGATTCACTATGGTACGTTTTTTATAAATTCTTTGTTCTATTCATTTTCTGTTTGTGTCTTTAAATAGGTATTAAGCATTTTTTTCTTTAGTATTATTAGCTACTTTTGTATTCCATATTTTCAGGCCCCTTTTCTTGTTTGAAACTTTGCTTTTCCCTAGTACCTCATTAGCTATTTTCAACATTGTTGTTTTAATCTTTCCCATTTTTTCCAATATTGTCTTGATTTTCAACCATTTGGAACCTCTGTGTAAGTCTTTTTTGATATGAGTACCTTTGCTTTCTTCCTGTAGAAGATGAACTTTATATTTCAAGTTTCGGCTTCAGGCTTTCTTTACATTTCTTTGTTTCCCCCCATCTTGCCCATATTTCAATCCTCGAGGTAAATGGTAAGTGATAATAAGCTATATCATTACCTCGAAATGCGTAAGTATCTCGAATTTGAGAGCTTACTTCTTCCATAGTCAATTTCGAGTGTGAAAATCTTGCGTTCCAGGTGTATTTATTTATGTCTTTTTTTCTGAAGAAGTATTTGTAATGTTTAGCTCACTAAATGTAGCAAAATCTCTTACTGTGTTGCTATTTTCATTTAAAGTTATTTAATCAAATCTGACAATTCTACCTACTATCGGTACCTTTCCAGTTCTTGCACTTGAGTCTCCCAATATTAACAAATTACAGGCTTTATTATATTTATTTAGTTGTTTTTGCTCTTCACAAAATATTTCAGACCCTTCGTGTTTTTCTCCTTCCGGTGCATATACTCCGACGACACATAAATGACCTCTATCAGTTCAGAATCTCGCAATTACTACATTTTCACTTCTATAGTCACAAATATTTTCATCTGTATGAATGCCTACTCCATTCAATGCTCGTTTCGTTTGTTCGACTCCATTGTAAATTAACGTGTAATTATTAAAATCTTTTATTTCTGTCAGTTTCTTCTTTGTTACTGTTATTACAACAACGTTTACATTTCTTTGCTTCAGGTTTTCTATAAGCTCTAATTCCTTTGTATTAAAACCTCTTATGTTCCAGATACCTACACACATCATATCTTTAACACCAACTCGTTTTCCTTGATCATTTCCTTGACGTAGATTGAGAACAATCCGGCTCATTCCTTAGAGACTTCTGTGGGACCATCTCGAACCGGCTGTTCGCACCATGGATGGTCATCCACGTACGGCATCTGGCCAACGCACTGTAGCCGGCATGGCTCGACATGCCTGTCAGTACCTTCCACAACGTCACGGACTCTCTCGACTCACGTCCCACAGCGACCCTCACTGTAAACGGTGGTTACTCAGGCTTTTGACAGTTGGTCACATTAATGTGACTGGACAGTGTATTATCGTCATTTCCTCCCCTTAAATAAAAGTAGTATCACCACCGCTCTCACAGTCCTTCTGATACCTGTGTAAACAGGGCGTGCTTACGTCTGTTTACATCTACATCTACATCTACATCCATACTCCGCAAGCCACCTGACAGTGTGTGGCGGAGGGTACCTTGAGTACCTCTGTCGGTTCTCCCTTCTATTCCAGTCTCGTATTGTTCCTGGAAAGGAGGATTGCCGGTATGCTTCTGTGTGGGCTCTAATCTCTCTGATTTTATCCTCATGGTCTCTTCTCGAGATATACGTAGGAGGGAGCAATATACTGCTTGACTCTTCGGTGAAGGTATGTTCTCGAAACTTTAACAAAAGCCCGTACCGAGCTACTGAGCGTCTCTCCTGCAGAGTCTTCCACTGGAGTTTATCTATCATCTCCGTAACGCTTTCGCGATTACTAAATGATCCTGTAACGAAGCGCGCTGCTCTCCGTTGGATCTTCTCTATCTCCTCTATCAACCCTATCTGGTACGGATCCCACGCTGGTGAGCAGTATTCAAGCAGTGGGCGAACAAGCGTACTGTAACCTACTTCATTTGTTTTCGGATTGCATTTCCTTAGGATTCTTCCAATGAATCTCAGTCTGGCATCTGCTTTACCGACGATCAACTTTATATGATCATTCCATTTCAAATCACTCCTAATGCGTACTCCCAGATAATTTATGGAATTAACTGCTTCCAGTTGCTGACCTGCTATTTTGTAGGTAAATTATAAGGATCTATCTTTCTATGTATTCGCAGCACATTACACTGGTCTACATTGAGATTCAATTGCCATTCCCTGCAACATGCGTCAATTCGCTGCAGATCCTCCTGCATTTCAGTACAATTTTCCATTGTTACAACCTCTCGATACACCACAGCATCATCTGCAAAAAGCCTCAGTGAACTTCCGATGTCATCCACAAGGTCATTTATGTATATTGTGAATAGAAACGGTCCCATGACACGCCCCTGCGGCACACCCGACATCACTCTTACTTCGGAAGACTTCTCTCCATTGAGAATGACATGCTGCGTTCTGTTATCTAGGAACTCTTCAATCCAATCACATAATTGGTCTGATAGTCCATATGTTCTTACTTTGTTCATTAAACGACTGTGGGGAACTGTATGGAACACCTTGCGGAAATCAAGAAACACGGCATCTACCTGTGAACCCGTGTCTATGGCCCTCTGAGTCTCGTGGACGAATAGCGCGAGCTGGATTTCACACGACCGTCTTTTTCGAAACCCATTCTGATTCCTACAGAGTAGATTTCTAGTCTCCAGAAAAGTCATTATACTCGAACATAATACGTGTTCCAAAGTTCTACAACTGATCGACGTTAGAGATATAGGTCTATAGTTCTGCACATCTGTTCGACGTCCCTCCTTGAAAACGGGGATGACCTGTGCCCTTTTCCAATCCTTTGGAACGCTACGCTCTTCTAGAGACCTACGGTACACCGCTGCAAGAAGGGGGCCAAGTTCCTTCGCGTACTCTGTGTAAAATCGAACTGGTATCCCATCAGGTCCAGCAGCCTTTCCTCTTTTGAGCGATTTTAATTGTTGTTCTATCCCTCTGTCGTCTATTTCGATATCTACCATTTTGTCATCTGTGCGACAATCTAGAGAAGGAACTACAGTGCAGTCTTCCTCTGTGAAACAGCTTTGGAACAAGACATTTAGTATTTCGGCCTTTAGTCTGTCATCCTCTGTTTCAGTACCATTTTGGTCACAGAGTGTCTGGACTTTTACCTGCCACTTTGATGATACCCTTATAAATTAATTTTACATACTAGTATAGTGTATAACATTCCATTAGAACTACTGACAGCCTTGGGAGAGCCAGTCCTGACAAAACTCTACCATCTGGTGAGCAAGATGTATGAGACAGGCGAAATACCCTCAGACTTCAAGAAGAATATAATAATTCCAATCCCAAAGAAGGCAGGTGTTGACAGGTGTGAAAATTACCGAAGTATCGGTTTAATAAGTCACAGCTGCAACATACTAACACGAATTATTTACAGACGAATGGAAAAACTGGTAGAAGCCGACCTTGGGGAAGATCAGTTGGATTCCGTAGAAATATGGGAACACGTGAGGCAATACTGACCCTACGACGTATCTTAGGAGAAAGATTAAGGAAAGGCAAACCTACGTTTCTGGCATTTGTAGACAGAGAAAGCTTTTGACAATGTTGATTGGAATACTCTCTTTCAAATTCTAAAGGTGGCAGGGGTAAAATACAGGGAGCGAAAGACTATTTACAATTTGTACAGAAACCAGATGGTAGTTATAAGAGTCGAGGGGTATGAAAGGGAAGCAGTGGTTGGGAAGGGAGTGAGACAGAGTTGTAGCCTATCCCCGATGTTATTCAAGCAATAAAGGAAACAAAAGAAAGGTTCGGATTAGGTATTAAAATCCATGGAAAAGAAATAAAAACTTTGAGGTTCGCCGTTGACATTGTAATTCTGTCAGAGACAGGAAAGGACTGGGAAGAGCAGCTGAACGGAATGGACAGTGTCTTGGGAAATGAGGGTATAAGATGAACACCAACAAAAGCAAAACGAGGATAATGGAATGTAGTCGAATTAAGTCGGGTGATGCTGAGGGAATTAGATTAGGAAATGAGACACTTAAAATAGTAAAGGAGTTTTACTATTTGGGGAGAAAAATAACTGATGATGGTCGAAGTAGAATGGCAATGGCAAGGAAAGCGTTTCTGAAGAAGAAAAATTTGTTAACATCGGGTATAGATTTAAATGTCAGGAAGTCGTTTCTGGAAGTATGGAGTGTAGCCATGTATGGAAGTGAAACATGGACGATAAATAGTTTAGACAAGAAGAGAATAGAAGCTTTCGAAATGTGGTGCTACACAAGAATGCTGAAGATTAGATGGCTAGATCACACAACTAATATGGAGGTATTGAATAGAATTGGGGAGACGAGGAGCTTGTGGCACAACTTGACTAGAAGAAGGGATCGGTTGGTAGGACATGTTCTGAGACATAGAGGGACCACCAATTTAGTATTGGAGGGCAGCGTGGAGGGTAAAAATCATAGAGGGAGACCAAGAGATGAATACACTAAGCAGATTCAGAAGGATGTAGGCTGCAGTAGGTACTGGGAGATGAAGAAGCTTGCACAGGATAGAGTAGCATGGAAAGCTGCGTTAAACCAGTCTCAGGACTGAAGACCACAACAACAACATAGTGTATAAAACATTAATACATACGATTCATTCAAATAAGCCTCTTTCTGTATTTGTGCGGCCAATCGATAGTGTAAACTCAAAAAATAATCCCCTATACAGGGTGGTCGGAAATTCCCGCTACAAACTTCTAGTACATGTAGAGGGTAGTGAGTACAGAACATTTTGAATAGGAACTCATGTACGGAATAGTATCCTTTCCGCTCTACGACAGTTTCAGTACAGATGTGTACCTCGCCAACGTCTCGTTAGGCCAAGAGAAACGTCTCAGAGGTCCCTGTCTTGGTATGCAACAGGGTAGACACGACGACGTGTACTACGTCAAACGATCCCCAGTTGTCACTTATTGTCCGCTTTGCTGCGAGACCGAGTCAATACCTGTGCATCACCGACAGAGGTAACATGGTGCAGTACACGTTTGCGGAATACGCAGACATGCTCCTTGTGTATGGCGAAGCTGGAGGTAACGGAAGAGCAGCTAGTCGGCTGTATCACGAACGTTTTCCACACCGTCACACTCCACCGCACAAACTGTTTGCCCAAGTTACACAACGGCTACGAGAAACGGGTGCCTTCACCGTGAGGAGGCAGGACTGAGGTGCTCCACGGCGACGCCGCACCCCCGAATTTGAAGAAGGTGTACTGCGTCGCATTGAAGATGGCCCGTCAACGAGTTCGCGAACAATTGCGCGTGCAATGACTGTTAGTCATAGTACCGTCTTGGACGTCCTGCATGAGCAACTACTACATCCGTACCACTTACAACGGGTACACGCTATGGGTCCAGCAGCCTTTCCACACCGAGTCGCCTTCTGCATATGGTTCCTGCACCGTTACATTGACGCGCCCCTGTTTCCACGTCTAGTTCTCTTCACAAATGGATGTAGGTTCACAAGGGATTGTGTTCTGAATGCTCGAAATAGTCATGTCTGAGCGGACGCAAAACCCTCATGCCACGCATGTTCAGGGATTTCAAGAAAGGTTTTAAATTAATGTGTGGACAGGTATTCTGGACGGTCATGTGATTGGACCATACCTCCTTCCATCCAAGCTCACGGGTCCCACGTACTTAGTCTTCCTACGACACGTACTGGACCCGTTCTTGGAAACTGTGCCATTGAATGTCCGTTGGGAAATTTGGTTTCAACATGATGGAGCACCACCTCACTTTTCACTGGATGTCCAGAGACATCTCAACAGACCGTATGGTGAAAGATGGATAGATCATAGTGGCTCAACCGTGTGGCCGCCAAGATCGCCGGATTTAACCCCTATGGACTACTTCTTGTGGGGTCGTATGAGACACCTGTAGAGACAGAGGAAGATATGCTGGCACGAGTTCTGGCCCCTGCACAAGACAATGAAGAGACACCAGGTGGGATGGAGAGAGTTTACCAGAACATGCTTCGGAGGTACAATGTGTGTAACATCACTGCACTGGTGGTCGCCACATCGAGCCGCTGTTGTAGTGCATCGGTACGTTGCGGCTGGTGCCGTAGATGCTGGGTTCTTGTTGTTGTCAACTAATGTAAACCATAAGATGTAAGTTGTAATGCAAATGCATAAGTAATAACGGAACGAGTTAGTATTTTCAAATGGATTGCAACAATTGTACTGGGTCACGCCTAAGAACATTCCTCACGTGGGTGTGGATGAGATAATCATCTGCATTGAAACTGTCGTAGAACGGAAACGATACTTTTCCGGACATGGGTTCCTAGTCAAAATGTTATGTACTCACTACCCTCTAAAGGTCCTAGAAGTTAGTATCGGGAATTTCCGACCACACTGTGTACTCCACGAAGTTTAGGGATTGTAGCCGAATAACGCCGACTTGTGGCCACAATATTTCAGCTGACAACCATTCAGCCGAAATATAGTAGCAAGAAATCGACGTTATTCGGCTGCTATCCCCAAACATCATGGAATACTCTTTACGACGGGAAAATTTCAAGAATCCTTTATATCTCAATGTGCATAGAAGAGTCGGAGTGGAATCGCGAAAAAACTGCTGAAATACCTCCCAGATCTGATTTAGGGCAATATCAGCCACCGATAAGATGGTGAGATTGCCAGTCAAACCGGCACTTTAGTCCAGACACCAGACCATAACGGACCAGAGATCAAATTTCGGGTTTAGCATCCTCGTTTGGATTTTAATTAGTCGCCCTGAATGAACTGAAACTAATAACGGAATAAATCCATGACTCATTCGATGAGGTGATCTATTCTTCAGACACTATTTTTATTTTTGCATTGGCTCCATGTCGACAAAGTACCACGAACAAATCTATCTTCTCATTTTTACAGGATTATCGTTTCATCTCTATGTTCTTGTAGTAGCTTCAGTAACTGGCTCTTCTTCTCCTCTCTCGTACTCCATTCATGCGTTAGTCACAAGACAAGCGTAGGACATCGCTCGTCGGGAGCTGTAGTTCCCGCTCGACAATATTTGGGCTCACCATTCACCTGAGGCACAGCCGCAATCCCTGGAGCGTTACATACTGCCACGTTCATGCCACCTCTGTTTTGTTTTTCCTGAAATGGGGTGAACAACTGCACAGTTGCTTTGAGGCGTTAAGGTTTAATCATGTAACGTGGCAAAACTCATCTGAGAGAGTCAGGTGAAATGAGAACAGGGTTCAGGGAAGGCCAACTGATTTCCTATTTTTTCATCTTTTCAGATCACTGATGTGTGACTAGTGAGCGAAGTGAGCGAAGGTCCTGTACGCGTGCTGTCATATCGCTGGCTTGGTTGCGGAGTATCTTTTCGGGCAGCCGCGTCTGTCGAGTCGAGCGCGGGACACGGAACTGTTATGTTGTGTAGTGTGTAGCTCTGCAAGTGCGAGGCATTGTTAGCACGGAAGTTGAAGTGTTGCTAGAAGTGAAATAAGTAAATGATTCAGAGGAAAGTGCGTCAAGATGTAATTTAAAAATGAGCAGTGGTGCTGAAAACGTATTTGTGTATCCTCTCGTTGCGTGTCGTACCGTACAGCATCAATTATCCGCGCCATGTTCGGTCTCCCAGAATGAACTGATGTGAATCAGTAGAAATTAGTTACCATAAAATAGTGCAATCAAGTGCCAGTTATTTGTAGCGAGCGAGAGGGCGTGCGTTCGGTTATCGCGTTTCCGCATTATCAACAATCAGCCGCGCCGCGACAGTTACGCGCACGTTTGTACAACTGAGAACTGTGAACTGAATAACTAACTCTATAACCAGTGTTAAAATTTATTACTAGTGTCAAGGAGGACTGGTACCAAATATCTGTGTATGCGTGACGAGCGTAAGAACTTTCGTGCGATTATTCGGCTTCCGCATCATCAACAATCACCCGCGTCGTGTCGGTTACGCGTACGCTCGTCCGAATGGTATTGTGGACTGTTAAAAAAAGACTGTTGTCATACCATTTAGTCTCTACTCACCTATGTTCTTTCAAAAAAAATGGTTCAAATGGCTCTGAGCACTATGGGACTCAGCTGTTGTGGTCATCAGTCCCCTAGAACTTAGAACTAATTAAACCTAACTAACCTAAGGGCATCACACACATCCATACCCGAGGCAGGATTCGAACCTGCGACCGTAGCAGTCGCACAGTTCCGGACTGCGCGCCTAGAACCGCAAGACCACCGCGGCCGGCCCTATGTTCTTTGTATTTTGTTTGTACTGTAAAGTAGCAATTCACTGCACAGTTGAGTTCCGTCGTTGCCTCATGAGCGGCACTAGTGCAGCATCATTTTTGTCTTTATGTTTTCACTGGAGGCGTGCATATCGGACAATTCAGCGGACGCAGTGCCACGGCGAGGTGAAGTGTGGTCATCTAATACAGTGGAGGACAGAATGGTGACCAAAACTGCAGTGGCGACATCATTTTTGTGCCAGAACCTGGGTGCCCGTGGACAGTGGTGGGCAAGTCAGGGGTGCGACGCTGGAGCCACAGATGGTGTGCAGGCTAAGCTTGTTCGTGTTTCGGTGTGACTGGCCCAGGGTGTTCGTAGTGTCAGCGTGATTCTGTATAGTCGGAGAATGAGGCAGCCACTGTCGCCATTGGACGGACAGCTGCGGTAGAGCAGAAGACATTTCAGATTGGCCAGTGAAGGAGAACAGCACCACCTTGCAGTCTGAGAACAGCTGTCTGGAGAGACGAAGCAGGAAACTAGGGGAAAGGGTAGTGTGGCAGCCTGTTGGACAGATGACCGAGGCGCGTGGTGGCTTCATGTATCACGGGGCATCGTACCAGTCGGAGCAGCAGATGGCGCTTTGCTGTGCTGATTGAAGGAAGGCAGCACAGCTGGGAGTCGCTGGCACGTTTTTGGGTGTGACAGGAGGATGTGTTTGGTGTGCATATGATTGAGTCAGATTTCGAGGTGCAGCGTAGTGCACATACGTCCAGCTTTTCTGTGGCTTTTGTCTCTCTTCTATTCCATCTCTAGTATCAAATATGGTTTCTGCTTTGATTGAGTGCATTTTATGATTTACTCCTGGAGAAAGGTTTTACCCCAGAAGTGTTATTTGTGTACACTAATTCATACCACTTTTATTGTAAAGCTGGCTGAATTCAGAGGGGCTGATTTTCTGATACTCTGTCCCATTGTGTTAGGTACAAGTGTGCTGTCATTTTCGTGTACTAATATGGCCACTTTTTTCTAAAGCTGATTGATCCAATGAAGAAAGTTACTGAAAGGTGTATTATGTTGTATTACGCTTTCAGTGACAGTTTGTTAATCTGAGCGCTGAGTTCTTTGATTATCCGAAATTCTTCTGAATCCTTTATTAGAAAATTATTTTGAACAATTAGTTCATAACCCCACTCGAAGCGTAAACGGTTGCGAAAGCATACGTGACATCTTAGCAACAAATAATCCTGGACAAATAGTGAGTGTCGTGACGAATGCAGGAATTAGCGATCACAAGGAAGTTGCTGCCAGGCTGAATGCCGTAACACCTACAACTATCAAAAAGACACGCAACGTATATCTATTTAAAAAAGCTGATAAAAATGCTCTTAACGTCCTTTTAAGAGACAGCCTTCACTCCTTCCGAACTGGCCATCTAAGCGTAAAAAAGTTGTGGAATGATTTCAAAGAGATAGTATCGACAGCAATTGGGAGATATATATCACACAAATTAATGGGGGATGGTACTGATCCCCCATGACACACAAAACGGGTCACATCGCTGTTGCAGAAGCAGCGAAAAAGCATGCCAAATTTAAAAGAACGCAAAATCCCCAACACTGGCAAAGTTTTACAGATGTTCGAAATACAGCGCGTACTTCAATGGGAGATGTTTTTAATAACTTCCATAAAGAAACTCTGTCTCGAAATCTCGCAGAAAACCCAAAGAGATTCTGCTCATACATAAAGCACACTAGTGGTAAGACGCAATCAATACCATCAATGCGAGATAACAAAGGTGAAGTCACTGATGACAGTGCTACTAAAGCACAGTTATTAAACACGGTTTTTAGAAACTCCTTCACCAAAGAAGACGAAGTAAATATTTCTGTATCCCAATCAAGAACAGCTGCGAAGATGAGAAACATTGAAGTAGATATCCTCGGTATCGCAAAGCAGCTTAAATCACTTAATAAAGGCAATGCTTCTGGTCCAGATTGTGTACCAGTCTGGTTCCTCTCAGGGTATGCTCCTTATTTAGCAATTATTTACAACCGCTCGCTCACAAGAAGATCCGTACCTAAAGACTGGAAAATTTCTCAAGTCACACCAATACCCAAAAAGGGAAGTAGGAGTAATCTGTGGAATTACAGGCCCATATCACTAACGTCGATTTGCAGTAGGTAGTTTAAGCTCAGACAAACCTCGGCACCTTCCACACCCACTGTCCTCTGCACCACATGTTTATTTGTTACCGATGGTGACGAAACTACCGCTGCACCTTCAAACACTATGGCACTGTGGTCGATGTGATACATTACCGCAGATATGTCCAGATACAGCACTGCCAATCCGGTTGTGTTATCCCCAAGTTGTTGCACCAGAGAACATTGGAGTTCATTATCCCAATCCACTTGTAGATCAAATAGATCGCACAACCTTAGTCTCTGATGATTAAGCTGTAGTTGCTTCGAAATCGATAGCGAATCACGCAGAAAATGTAATACAGCTGGCTGGAGGCTAATTAATATGACAATACCCTATATTCTCCACAACAATTAAAAATATCAGTCCCTTGTGGCCTCCTGTCATTTTCCAGATCTATGTTAAACATACATTGCAACGAGAAAGCCGTATAATGACTCGTCACCATTCTTGTTGCTTTTACTTTCCTTTTCTTCCCTCCAAATCATTCCCCAAAGAGTGCTGCGCCCTATTTCAAACCTGCACCATTGTAGAGCACCGTTCTTTTCAACCAAATCCGAGGCGAGCTCGGGAATTTCCAGTTTCAGTATTTGCTACTCGACGAAAAAAGTTCTTGGCTGGGACCGAGCTATTTCTAATTAAGTAGTTCATCTTCAAATTTCATAGAATATAGGTATTCTAGATTCGTTACTTTGGTTTCCCTGGAATATGGTTGGGACGTACAGTCCCTTGGTGATCTCCTGATAATTGTGCTATGTGCTAAAGTCATTTACCGAAATTCACACAAACTTATCACGGCCACTGATTCTGTCGTTTTAAAAGCCACTCACTCATCTTTTCACCATAATCACACTAAACATTCCCACCTATTACATGTGACACGTAAACATACGTAAGAACGAATGCTCTTTTCTTTTGGGAGTTGCCTGATCATTAAGGCAAGAACAAGAACAGGAGTCTAGGGGGAAGAAATCTGTGTTTAACTTCCAGTCAGATGCGTAGTCGTTAGCTATGACCACGAAAGGGACGGTGTAGGGGGTTGTCCGTGAGCTTTCGTTCAAATGGCTCTGAGCACTATGGGACTTCTGAGGTCATCACTCACCTAGAACTTAGAACTAATTAAACCTAACTAACCTAAGGACATCACACACATCCATGCCCGAGGCAGGATTCGAAACTGCGACCGTAGCGGTCGTGCGGTTCCAGACTGTAGCGCCTAGAACCGCTCGGCCACCCTGGCCGGCGCTGTGAGCTTTATGTTCATCTTAAATAACATAATGAAACAAAGGAAAAGCTAAATCTGGATGTTTAGACAGACGAACTACGCTTCCCACAAAGGCCGGTCCAGTGATTTTACAACTGTGCACTTCCTACTGTCCTATTTCGAAGTGGGAAGAACAATATGAGGTTCTTTTTCCATGAAATGTCTCCTTAAAACTGATTACTTTACTAGCATTGAACGATCAGTTTACTGCTGATAAGACCTTGCGCCATCTCGAAAATCTAGTCTTTCGATATGCTACAACTGATGTGTCTTCCGCGTGAAAGTAGCAAAGCAAAAGTATCCAGGTACAAAATTAATATGAAGTTTATTGTAACACACATAAACTGTCATCTCCAGTGGGGGTTAGTCTGCAACAAAATAACTGATAACAAGACACTACGTGAATATTGAAAGAACAGTAACAATATATGAATGCGGAACACCTGAAAATGTCACAGCAAATCGGAAATTCGGAAATCCAAAGTGCATACACTAAGCGTACCACAGTCGAAGTCCAGAAGGGACGTGCAAAAGTTAAAGTTCGAAACGGATAAAGAAAATTTCAAGTCTGGCATATTATGGATGAAACAAAGACGAACTTTACGTCGAACTGCTGGTAATGGCGTCGGAATCCACACCTCTTTGGCGCAGAGGCCACAAATAGTGTAGTTCCTTAGCTGGCAACTGCTGCAGGAAAATGTCGACGTGGTCGGTGGCGACAACATAGCGGCAGCCCTAGAATGAGGTCCTTATTTTGGGAATGCTTTCGCAATCGGCACCTGACCGAGGAAACTCGCTCGTAGCAAACTCCTCGAGTGTACCCTGGGTACTACTTTCAGTCACGTGGCCGGAGGAGGGTAAAGTTCTGTCGGCCCAGTGACCTCTGGTGGAGCTAGGTTTACCACGTGGTGGCCAGATGGAGTGTAGCCATCCTTTGTCTGTCGTCCGAAGAACTGTCCCTTACGAGGTCCATGCGCGCATAACCTGTCTGTGATGTTCGTTGCTGGATGACAAGGTGCAAGGCCTCGACACAGCAATAACTTTTTACAGTTATCCATTAGGTTCAGTATGTGGTGGTCGCCAAGGTAGTAGGTGTTACTTGAGTCCACGGCATTTGTATTCGTCCCTTCCACACCTCTGTACATTTCTGCTCGTCGTTTCCTTTGAGCTCTACATAAGCTCCACTATAGTTCGAATTTCCGCATAGCGCAACATGTTCTCCCATTGACTCCATCAATTTTAATGGGACATCTTACATTGTAAAACATGGCTTCCCCTTTTTTTAATCCAAGTAACTATTGATCTTCAGCAATCGAGCGTTTTAGTATTCCAGCTTCATCCTTCATTACTGACATACTCTGAAGAGTCACAACAGTATATTTATACACAGGTTCCCCTAATAGATTACGGACTGGTGCGTTTTGGGGAAGAGTTGGCATCCGATAGTGTCCCAGATGAGTTCAATCGAGTTCAGATAAGGCGAATATGCTGTCCAACACATCAGCGTGAGTTCAATATAATGCGTCTCTGGTCTTGTGACATGGACATTTATCCATGTGGCGACACCATGGCCACCGGAGCAGATATCAAGCATGAAGGGATCCAGGTAGTGTGCTATAAAGTTCACTTAGTTGACAGCTCTTCACGTGCCTTTGATTACTAACACAAGCCCCATGGAAAACACAAGCCCCGTGGAAGTGTAGGTGAAAGTCTACCTACGGCATAATACTTCCCCCATTGGCCTGTGGCCGAGATGCAGTGTATGTTTCAAGCAGCCGCACGCCTGTATGGTGGCGGTTCCAGACGCTACTATCAACATGTCATAACTAGGAATGTGAGTCACCTGGCCAGTCTAAACTTTCCAGTTGACCCACTGTGCAGCATCGATGACCACTTATCCACTACAGTCGTAACTGACGCTGTCATTTGGTCAACAAGGAAATACATTGTGGTAGTCTGCTTCGAAGCGCAATCTCCAACAATGTGCACTGAACGGTGCGCTCCGAATCCCTTGTCCCTGCACTATGACTGCACTGTATCTTCACATCTGCCACAGATCGTCGCCTGTCCTGCTTTACGGAGTAGGCAAGACTCCTTCCTCCACATTCCGTGCTGGGGAATGGAAGTTCAACATTTGGCAGTCTACTCGTCATATTAGCTTTCTTCAACCAGTTTCCATAGACGCTATCGTCGTTTTCGAGATGTTCTTTCCCAGCTATCGCGGCTTAATAATCCGCCCTCTGTCGAAGTCACGTCGCAGATTTCCTCATTTGCGGCCGTATCGTCACTCTTGTCTTCTTACTAATTTTCCTTACAATGCGCGGAACGTTACCATACGACACTGAATCTCTCTGTGGGCAGTGGTCATAATGTTTGGCTTATGATTGAATGAAATCATATTGCGTATGGCTGTTAAAAATATTTATTAAGGCTGTAATTTGAAGACTTGGTCATTCTCAAACATTGCGGAATATTAACAACCTCGCAACTGCGTCAAGTTGTGACATGTTGGAACATAATTCCTAGCAGTCGGAAACTAAATAAATGTGGTGGTATAAGTTTACTCGCTCTTCCAAACACCACGTGAGCACACACCATGCAGCTAGTACAGTGTTAACAATCAGCTAGCAAAGGCACACCGACAATATGCACCCAAGTACAAGGCTCGTGTAGCCAGCTTGGTGGTTGGACTACAATGGCTATTGTCTTTTACTGCCATTTTGAACGGAAACGTAGGACCAAAGTTTGAGTCACTATAGGCAACTAAAAATATAAAAAAAGTATTGCAGTAATTTTATCGTTACTCCAAAACGAAAAGTCAGATAGTAAATTACATAACTACATGTCTGCAAGGTACGCAGGAGAGCTTCTGTAAAGTTTGGAAGGTAGTAGACGAGGTACTGGCAGAAGTAAAGCTGTGAGGACGGGGCGTGAGTCGTGCTTGGGTAGCTGAGATGGTAGAGCACTTGCCCGGGAAAGGCAACGGTCCCGAGTTCGAGTCTCGGTCTGGCACACAGTTTTAATCTGCCAGGAAGCTTTAATAAATTACATGTTGGACCCCACTAGACAGCAACTGAGATAATTTGTCCAGTAAAATATCCTGATTTATTGTACTCGAGGTAGTTCGTGTACTCGTGTTAATGTCACTAATTGTTAGAGAAGTAATTATTCACAGAAGGCTTAGCAAGTCGAAGATTTTGTCAGTATGAGTTACAGTACTCATGAAGAGCATACTAGAGCCTATATGTTGTACATAGTAAGTAGAAATTTCGTTATTTTGACGAAATTAGTAGCGTTACAGCAGTAAAGTAGTTTCGACGGTGACAAACAGGAGTTGATACTAAAACAACGACAATTTTGGTGTGACACTTGCATAATTTGTATGTGTTTGCTGTGTTCTACGTCCATAACATAGCATAATATATCTAAATAGTTTGACAACAACAGTTAATGTTTTTCTTTTTTTACTTTGTTCGGTGTCGATGACATTAGGGCCACGGAGGACTTCCGACAACATATTTGTTTTTTTCGATGATTGAATTGGCCCCAAATATGGAAATTCAGTAGTGGTGGAATCATTCGCATTGACTCAGATTTGATACGGCAGCTGACACCTCGCTAGATCTCCCAAAGACTTAGACACCTGACGTGCACCAGGCTAGGAACCAAATCAGCCACGAGTTTTGTTTACATATGTTGCCTTTGTCGTGTGTTAGGCTTACGAGTGTCGAGTACATCCGACAGAAAGGATTCGGGTCGGCATACTAGTTAGCAGCATCATTTACCGTCAATTTATTCAATATTAATTCTCCTAAATTAATTTATTTTTGTATTAGGGATGTATTGTGCAACAGCGCTACGGTGACTGCATGTAGCCTCTGAACTGAATGCGATCCATTAAAGTCTAGAGGGAATACGCTGACGCCATATATACTCATCAATATTTTGCATGTATATGCCCGTGGCCTACGCCAGTCCAGCAGTTCCACCTGCAGTATCTGAATAGATATTCAAAATTAAAATCTAGTACTTTATGTAGGGTGTCCCAGGAGGAATGGCCAATATTCAGGGATGTGACAGAGACGATAATTGAAAACAGAGTCTACTAAACACGGGCTCTAAAAGGAAACCCTTAAGAGCTATGAGCACTTGTTCGGTGGATGAGATGTGTTGCATAGTAACGAATTGAATGAAATGCTTACAGTTCCTAAGGGATACAATTTGGAAACCGCGTTTATTAGACTTCTTCGCTTCTAATGATGGTTGTTCCTATCAACAATTAAATATTACGTGTTTGCATTATTCCAAGACAAAAAAGAAATCGGCATACTGTACGTACAGAACGGTACTAATGCATTAAAACAGCGGTTCGATGTAGCGAGCACCGACGTTGTACTTACGAAGTATATTCTGGTACACACTCTCCATCCCACCTGGTGTCTCTTTAGTTTCTAGAGCAGCGGCCAAAACTCGATCCAGCAGATCTTTCTCTGTATCTACAGGAGTCTCGTAAATTAAACTTTGAATATGACCTCACAACAAGTAATCCATAGCGGTTATATCCAGCGATCGCGGCGGCCACGCCATTGGACCATCTCGGTCTATCCATCTTTCACCATATCGTTCGTTAAGATGTCTCCGAACCACGCTCGAGATATGGGATGCTCCACCCTCACGATGAAATCAAATTTTCTGAGGCACATTCAGTGGCACAACTGGCAAGAACGGTTCCAATACGTCTTGTAGGAAGATAAAGTACACAGGACCAGTTACCTTGAGTGGAACAAAGTATGGCCCAATCACACGACTGCCCCCAATTACCTGCCCACACATTAATACGAAACGGGTGTTGAAATCTCTGAACATGAGTGGCACGAGGACTTTCGTCTGTCCAGGCATGGCTGTTCCGCGAATTCGGAACCCAGTACCTACTGACCTGACATTCATCTGTGAACAAAACTCAACGTGGAATCAGGGGTGTATCGATGCAGCAGTTCAGGATCGGCGCAGAACGTCCCAGATGATACTTTGACTAACATCCAAAGCAAGCGCAACTGTTCGAGTACTCGTTGACGGGTTCTTTTCAGTGCGATTCAGTACATCATCTTCACATTCTGGCGAGCGGCGTTGTCGAGGAGGACCACATTCCGGCTCCTCATGGTGAAGGTACCTGTTTCTCGGAGCCGCTGCGTAACTTGGTCAAAAAGTTTGTGCGATGGCGTGCCACGTTGCGGAAAACGTTCGTGATACAGCCGATTAGTAGCTCTTCCGTTACCTCGATCCTCGCCATACTCAAGGAGATTATCTGTGTATTCTGAAAAAGTGTACCGAATCATATTTACCATTTCGGAGACGCACAGGCATTGAATAGATCTCGCAGCAAGGCAGACGTTAAGGGGTATCAGGTGACCGTCTGACGTAGTACACGTCATGCTGTCGACACTGCTGCATTACAGGACAAGCAACTCTGAGACTTTTCTCTTTCCCTCGAAAGACGTGGACTCGTTACACACCTGAACTGAAAAGGTAGTAGGACGGAAACGGTACAAATGGTTCAAATGGCTCTAAGCACTATGGGACTTAGCATCTGAGGTCATCAGTCCCCTAGACTTACAAGGGAACCTCCCCATCGCACCCCCTCAGATTTAGTTATAAGTTGGCCCAGTGGATAGGCCTTGAACACAGATCAATCGAGAAAACAGGAAGAAGTTGTGTGGAACTACGGAAAAAATATGCAAAATATACAAACTGAGTAGTCCATGAGCAAGATATGCAACATCAAGGAAGCTGTGAGCCTAGGAGCGCCGTGGTCCCGTGGTCAGTGTGAGCAGCTACGGAACGAGAGGTCCTTGGTTCAAGCCTTCCCTCGGGTGAAAACTATACTTTCTTTATTTTTGCAAAGTTATGATCTGTCCGTTAGTTCATTGACGTCTCTGTTCACTGTAACAAGTTTAGTGTCTGTGTTTTGCGACCGCACAGCAAAACCGTGCGATTAGTAGACGAAAGGACGTGCCTCTCCAATGGGAACCGAAAACATTTGATCGCAAGGTCATAGGTCAACCGATTCCTCCACACGAAAACACGTCCGATATATTCTGTACGACACTGGTGACGACATGTGCGTCACGTGACAGGAATATGTTGTCGACGCACCTAACTTGTACACTTGGCGAATGGGTAAAAAGATTCTTCTACCTTGACCGATTTAGGTTTTCTTGTGGATGTGATAATCACTCCCAAGAAAGTGATGAAAACATAAGAGTTTGTCACAAACTGAAAATAAAAAATTAAAGTTTTTACTCGAGGGAAGACTTTTGAACCAAGGACCTCTCGATCCGCAGCTGCTCACGCTAACCACGGGACCACGGTGCTCCTGAGCTACCATTCGACTTGATGTTGTCTATGTTGCGCATGGGCTACTCAGTTCGTATATTTTGCTTATTTGTTTTCATAGTTCCACACAACTTCTTCCTGTTTTCCCGATTTATCTGTGTTCAGTTTTTCAAGGCCTATCCACTGTGCCAACATATAACTAAATCTGATGGGGGTGCGATGGGGAGGTTCCCTTGTTAGAACTACTCAAACGTAACTAACCTAAGGACATCACACACATCCATGTCCGAGGCAGGATTCGAACCTGCGACCGTAGCAGCCCGGACTGAAGCGCATAGAACCGCTCGGTCACAGCGGCCGGCGGAAGCGGTACATTTCCGGACATGGATTCCTGTTCAAAATATTGTGCACGCACTCCCCTCTACAAGTCCTACAACTTTGTAACGGGAATTTCCAAATACCCTTTACAATTGTCAATCAGACTGCAGATATTGCATTGATGAAATCGTTACTAAATGTGTATGATGACTTTCAGTTGCAATTAAATTTCTGATTATTTCTTTTCGTGTTCGTTCTTGTGACCAACTAAATCTTTCACGCGCGAAACGTCTGAATACACCTTAATGAAGTTCATAAATTGGAGTTCGCTGTTTATATGAAATATTTTAGAACTTCCCACTGCTGTAGTTGCTCTGAACATTATGCCTAAAATTATCAGTCCCACTGAATTAGTGGCAAATTCCACTATCTTCAAAGATAAAGCAATTATAAGGTATTCATGAGAAAGGCGTAGTTGAATTTCAATACAAGAACGGCCATTCCATTTCATTTTCTAATTGTCACATAATGCCTTCATCTAGTGTTACAGAGAAAGTATCTACTGTTGTTTCATGGATAGATGCACAGCGACGAGGTTGAACTAAAACCACTTTGCAGCCACGTGAGTCTGTTATATAATCAAGATTTATTTGATTGACTGTGGGAACTTAGTGAACCGACAAACTTTAGCAGTTTCCATCTGTGCAGTTTTTTAAAGGAAATCAGCCTTCCGCCAGTGACAAACAGTGAAGAGCATGCGTTGAATTAGAGTTGGACCGAAATGACAGGTGAGAGTATTGCGTGATGAAGTTATGTATGTTGCTTTGTGTGCTATCTCATACGTCTGCCGCAGCGACAGCTACAAATGATAAAGTGTGCGCCGGCCACGCGAGCTCAAAGCGGTCTGATTGCCTCGGGAACCTTTTGTAGATAATTCCTTCACTTCCTGAAAATACTGTTATTTCTCTGCTGGGACCTGACATTTTACACGATACAAAGTGTGGTGTCACCGCTAGACACCACACTTGCTAGGTGGTAACTTAAATCGGCCGCGGTCCTGTAGTACATGTCGGACCCGCGTGTCGCCACTGTGTAATCGCAAACCTAGCGCCACCACATGGCAGGTCACAAGACACGGACATGACCTCGCCCCAGTTGTACGGACGACATAGCTTGCGACCAGACCTACCAAGTCTTCCTCTCAATTGCCGAGAGACTGATAGAATAGCCTTCAGCTTATTCCATAGCTACTACCTAGCAAGGCGCCATTTGTATCAGTGCTTATAGCTTACTACTATTCAAGAGATGTATTCCAACAAGAGAATAAAGTTAAGTATATTATTCCAGCTACGTACTTTTCTTCTTATTCATTAATAAGTCTCATGTTCCAGTACTTCACGCCCGTCTGCGTTAGTTTAGCGTGCACTTTCAGCCACTTCGATCTACAAGGTGTTGGCCCCGCTGCCGACACATCACAAAGTCTCACAGGCTCTGCTTCCTTAGTGAGTTCACATACAGAGTAGGTATCTAGCATTCATTTCATTTCAACCCTCTGCTCGTTGATTTTGCGTTCTAACAGCTGTTTTCGCGGCAGCCAGCAGTCGCCTGTCAGTATGTTTACACGTTTCGCTGCCTATGAAGACAGGAACACTTTTTCAAGAAATTAATCCTTCCGGGCAAGCATAGTATGGGGGGGGGGGCGATCAAAACGTTTCCGTTCGCAATAGGTACAGTCCTGAATCGGTATGCCAATCAGGCAAAATCGCCTTGAGCATTAAGGCAATCATTCCAACGACGCACCAGGTTGAAATAGCCGTTTGGAAAAACACCGTCATCTGCTGTGAGCGGACAGGTATCGATACTACAAGGCCTTTTTTGAGGGATTGAAGGCATGATAATCGCTTGGCGAGAGATCAGCATTATAGGGCGGGTGCTCGATTGTCTGCCACTTGGGTTGGGGTAACTTGTGCATGAAGACGTTTGCGATACGGAGTCGAATCGCGATCAGCAAGGAAATTTGGGCACCGTTCCACAAAGGTGAACCGTAAAATTACTACTGGTTCACCCAAAGGTTATTAATCTCAATCAGTACACAAAATGCAAAGTGGAAGTAGGTGCCAAGGAATAACTGGTGAAATTACACACAATTTTCAACAACACTCTTTATTCAAATTTGGTGCAAGACTTTACGATATTTAAAAAAAAAAACAATCATTTAACAAATAAGTCACAATTTACGATAGGAAAGGACTTTTAAATTATTTAATTATTATAAAAAATTTCACGCCAGTAAAAGGCAAGTACAGGCAAGCAATTAAATGTATACAACGCGACGCTGTATAATATTTCAAGCTCAGCTAAATTCAGGTGAATTTCGCTCCATTAATTAAATGGCGCAGAATCTAACTTGTCTGCAACATATAAAGCCAATCCTGTTTACAAAAGTTCTCAAAATACAAAAACCAAAACGCATGAGTCATGCACACGGGGCGACATTCACAGTTGATAACATTAATATTTCGAAAATATATAAAAGACAAATTTTGCAATTTCTGCCAGTTAACTTACGGCAGACACACACATACTCGCGAGGTAGGACATGCGAACTTTTACAACATTGTTCTTTCAAGGCAACAATTTCTACCGGTAATGAAATGGCAAACTTTTATTACATGGCAAGAAAACACGCTAATAACCAACTACCTGTATAAAACACATGAGCACGTTGAGTAAAAGCCTTAAAAGGTACCGAATTGGAGAAACACACAACAGTTTTTGCTGACTAGAAACAATATAAAAAATCCACTACGGCGTACATTAACCTTGCTTATTATAGCCAAATATACATAAACACAAATTTACGTAAGCTACAGCTTCCAGATGAGCAGGAATTTGTTAGCAATAGACTAGTTCTTACCACGAGGCAAAAGGAATTTTTCTTCTTTCTTAGAGTATCTTTTACACGTGAGTCTAGTAATACTGGTTATGCCAGGCGAGAGAATGGATCAGGTCTTAGTGCCTTGCATTTTAAACAGTACAGTCATTGCTGCCTTAGACTTTCACAGACATGGCCGTGGCTAACAGTCGAATAAACCCATAGGTAAGCTGCGAGGGGAAAGAAGCAATCCAAACCACAGATTTAGTCTGACTCCCCCCCTTTCGTCCTCAAAAGGGGACAAACGGACCACCCTTTCTAATATTACCACCTTCCCGCGGGTGGCCAGACGAGAATAAATGGCGGGAAACCCCCCAAAAAATACGGCTGGTATAATTAACAAGAATACGTATATTGAATTCAATTAAACATAAAATCTGTTTACAATTAATACTCAACTTCTGGTGCGTTACGACTCGCAGGTCTGAACCAACGCAGCACCTCCAAATGCTCTGCCGAGCCGCCCGCTGCCAGCCGTTTCAACGGACGCAGGAAGGCCGCCGATTTTCAGAAACTCCTCGCCATACGGCCGACCTGCAGATTAGGCCCCTTGCGGACCCACGCCCAGGAAGATTCCTTTCGCGACGAGCAGTTAACTCCCCATTCCACGGAGCCGCTGCTCGCGTCGCTCACGCTGATGCCGCGGTCCGCGCGCCATCCCTCCAGCACCGGCAGAGAAGTCGCTTCTTGATGCCCCGACTGCCAACTCTCACGAGAGGCCATACAGCCACTTCTTAAGCCCACGCGAACAGCCCACTTTTCCCCTTTCCCGTTAGAGTGAGACACCGAAGCCTTCAATTGCGACAACGGCGCCACCGCCAGAAAACGCAGGGCGACTGCTTCACGCTACGCGCTTTTCAAAGCCAACTTTACAACGGCTCAAAAGGTGGTCTTTGGCAGACTCGCTTTCCCGTACACGTACTTCATTCTTCGATGGATATCTACCGGTTTTGTCCCTCGGCGACCAAGAAAAGAATGCTAATCCTCTTCGCACGTAATGAGTAACAACATCGCCATAGCTCACGTTTCCGCATTTACCGCATGCAGGTCGGAAATAGTCGCATGCCACACTGTTCCCTTGCCTACATCTCGGTGCTTATACACTCTCATCAGAGTCGCGCTATGTTGCATGTACGCTGCAGCAACTCCCTCCAACGAAAACTCTTTGACGGCCTTTGTTGTACTTATGCTATAGTCTTCAATACCTTGTACACTTAAGCTGCAGTGTGGAATTTTCGTAATGGGAGCTGTCGACCTTAGTGCCCAGCATCTATAAAATCTGAAACGTAACATTCATCACCCATATATCTCTGCTCATGAGTAATCATGGAATGATCTTTCTACATAGTAGGGCATGTAAGAATTGAAGTTTTACATTTACTAAGAAATTGTATATACTTTATGTCTATCATTAACATCCATCTAGTTTACTTCTCATTTCCACACATAAGAGTTGCGTGGCGTAATTAGTTTGACATATGGGTTAGGAGAGAAGGGGAGACGCATGGCTTTGGAGGCGAAGGGATGGGGAGTGGAGGAGCAGGGGAGCAGCGAGTGGACGTGCAAGGCGGCAGGGGAGGGCACACTGAGGGGAGGAGGACAGGGAGGTCAAGATCGAGGTCAAGGTCTAAACTCAGTGGTCAAATCGAGTCTCAAATTCCTGTTGTCCTTCAAGAACAAAATATTTTGCCACTCAGAGGGAAAGTTAATGACTGAAATCTTCTGAAAAGATCCCGCCGCAAAGAAAATGCCTTTATTTTATTGACTGCCACCCCAACTCACTTGTCATACCTCTGAGACTCTTTCCCCTATTTCTCCATACAAGAAATACGACTGCCTTTTTTTGAATTTTTTCGAAATCCGCCATCAATTTTACCTGTAAGGATCACATACCACACACCAACACGACGCTAGAGGATGGACAAGCATAGTGTACAAAGCCTCTTTAGCAGAACTGTTGCATCTTTTAGGAGTTCAGCTTTTCCATCACCATTCTCTATGCGATAATTCCATAACAGTGCGATTACCAACTGCCTTCAAGATTCGCCGTGTGGCCAAAAGTCTCTGGAAAACTAAATTCCGTGGTACGTCATGCAAGACAAGAAGAAAGGATCGCGGTAAGCATGTGCAACTTAGAGAAATAAGAGATATACGAATGGGTTTCAACACATTGAGGTGAAAAAGTCATGGGAAATCATCTAATATCATCTAATATCGTGTAGAACCTCCTTTTGTCCGGTGGAATGCGGCAACTCGGTGTTACATTTGTAACGTCTACGCTCGGGCGTACGTTAACTCTTTAAAGCCTGTACTATGGTAAGTTGACGGGCTTCACCTTATAAGAAAGGATTTTAGTAAATATGTTGACCGCGTGTACCTGAATGGAGGCAAAATCAGACTTACACCCACTCAGTAACAACAATGACACGTCAAGCAAGTCTGAAGTGCAACTACGCGTTAGGACGGACAAGAAACAACACCGCAGATGCTAATAAACTGTTAATAATACGGTCGCCAGCGTAATTAGGCATTAAGTGAGTTTTTTCCTTGTACAAGTGGATGTACGTACAAGCATAACACGTAGTAATACTGCATTATATGGAAAATTTTAGAACCAGAAAAATCTACTGAACTAATATTTTCCCTTTCTGTACTAATTTGGACAAGCTATAAATACACAACATTACACTATAATGATTACTACAAACTGCGTTTTGTCTATTGATCCGACTGAAATCGGGCATAGGTTACCCTGGAAATAGCACTTTTGAAACACACATACAATGTCAATTTTAAGAAGGGTAAAACACTGATAAATTTAGGTTTTATATTAATTTTAACTTTGCTGGTCAAATCAGTTCAGTACACCTCAGAATTTAAATGAATAGAAAAGAAAAGGGGGTTTGGGGGGACCCTGAAACTGTTATGATCACTGTGTTGAACCTATTATTGGAAGCATTAAGCACTCAAGATTTACAATATATACGTTACTACTCTTTTTTTGTCTTATTACTTCCTCATTTAACTACCATTATTTTCGTTTCAAATTAATTAAACTTCATTACTAAACCAATTCCAAAATTATCTTCCAACTTTGTCAGACCTTTGTTCTTTGCTTACATTTTCATTAACAATAAAGCTCCTTAAACATCTTTCTAGCATAGATAGGTCTGCTGGTAATTCTTATTAACATAAACTTTAAATCTTCATTTCGGGACACTCGGATTGCACAACATGTGGAAAGGACCCTGTCTAGGTTAGTGATGAGGATAATTAATTGATAGGACAATTCTGGTAAAAGTTAAGTTGTTATTGAACAGTCAGGAACAAAATTAACACTGGTACACACGAATACAATTCTAAAAATTCAACCTGTTCGTGTCGATGCGGCGGTTGGCGGGCGGCGAGATGGCGAAGCGCACAGCACACATGCAATCACAGCTATGGCTCTTGATATATCGGCACTTTGCTTCTTCTTAGCATCGCAATTCTTTTCAATTTAGTGCCTATAGAATATAGCCATGCTGTATAGTCGTCGGAAATGGCACATCCGAGGCTCAATGAAATCACGTTTTCCAGGAGAGCCTCCTCGATCCAGAGCGTGTTTCTCAGACCGATGCCCAACTCCGTCTACTACTACTGCTGAGCCCGTTATACCGTGCCACGCCCGTGTGCATTTTCCCGCGCTCGCCTGCCATCCACCTTTTACCGCTCCCCTACAGACAGGGTATTCACCAAAGGTTTCACATTCCACGTATCCTAATACATTGCCTACGTATGGACCAGGCGCACAATTACAAATGGCTCTGAGCACTATGGGACTCAACTGCTGAGGTCATTAGTCCCCTAGAACTTAGAACTAGTTAAACCTAACTAACCTAAGGACATCACAAACATCCATGCCCGACGCAGGATTCGAACCTGCGCGCACAATTACAATTTTAAACGTATTACAATAGTTTCAACATGGGTTACACTTCAATTCTGTTATAGCATTGCTTGAAATTTGACATAAATATTAATATTCACATCGAAAGTTGCTTACAGTTTCTTTAACACAATGACATGAAAAGAAAAGTAAATGAAATCAAAATATTGCTTACACTAATTTATCGAAAATCAGAAGAAAAAATTATTATATGTACAGTTGTTGTTACACATTAACTCAGCAAGTCATTCTAAGTTCCCTGCAGAAATATTGAGCCATGCTGCTTGTATAGCTGTCCGTAATTGCGAAAGTGTTACCGGTATAGGATTTTGTGCTAGAACTGACCTCTGTATAATGTCCCATTAATATACTAGGGGATTCATGTCTGGGTGACCAAATCATTCACTCGAACTCTCCAGAATGTTATATAGATCAGTCGCGAGCACTTAAGGCCCGAGGAAATGGCGTATAGCCATCCGTAATAGATCCATCGTTGTTTGGGAACATGAAGTGCATAATAAATGCAAATGGTGCGCAAGTAGCCGAACACGACCAGGTCTAGTCAATGATCGGTTTGGGTGGACCAGAGGACCCAGTCCATTCCATGCAAACGTAGTCCACACTATTATGAAGCCACCACCACTGTGCACAGTGCCTTGTAGACAACTAGGGTCCGTGGCTTCGTGGGGTCTGCACCACATTCGAACCGTACTATCAGCTCTTACCAACTAAAATCGGGACTCACCCGACCAGACCGCGGTTTTCCAGTCTTCTAGGGCTCAAACGATATGGTCAGGATCCCAGCAGAGGCAGTGCAGCTGACTTCGTGCTGTTATCAAAGGCACTCGCATCAGTCGTCTGCTACTATAGCCCAATAACGCCACATCTCGCAGCACTGCCCCAACGGATATGTTCGTCGTACGTCTCACGTTGATTTTCCGGTTATTTCACGCAGTGTTGCTTGTCTGTTAGTACTGACAACTCTACACAATGGCCGCTGGGCTCGGTCATAAGTAACGGCCGTCGCCCACTGCTTTGTCCGTGGCGAGAGGTAATGCCTGAAATGTGGTACTGTCGGCACGCTCTTAACACTGCGGACCTCGGAATACTGAATCCTCTAACGATTTCCGAAACAGAATGTCCCATGCGCCTAGCTGCAACTACCATTCCGCGTTTAAGGTCTGTTAATTCCTGCCGTGCGGCCATAATAGCGTCGGACACATTTTCACATGAATTATCTGAGCATAAACGACAGCTTCGTCAATGCACTGCCCTTTTACACCTACTGCACGTGATACTACCGCCATCGATATGTGGATATCGCTATACCATGACTTGTCACCTGAGTGTCAATAACACACCACGTTTTTTTTTTTTTTTAAGAAAAAGAAAAAAAAGCAGGTTAGCTTTATCCAGGATATCAGTACCATATTATACACTACCCTGTTGGCTATAAAACACTATTTTTCATCATAATTTCCGTTAAATTCGACATCCTCACGCCACCTTCCTGGGAGGGCCTGCATGACCGCTTTGTACGACTGTACTGGTCTACGTCGGACCCAACGTCATGCAGCATCAATAAGTTTCCCGTCACCGACGTACTGTTTCCAGCGGAGTGCATTCTTCATTGGACTAAATAACTGGAAGGCGAAGGTGCGAGATCCGGGCTTTTGGGCGAATGAGGAACAATAGACCAGTGAAGTTCTGTGAGTCCGTTTCGGGTGTGTGAGGCCTTACGTTCTCATGGATAAGGAGAACTTCGTTTTCATGTTTTTGGCGACGAACGCGCTGAAGTAGTTTTTTAAATTTCCTGAGGGTGCGACGATACACTTCAGAGATGATCATCGTAGCATGAGGTAGGATACCAAAACGAATAATTCAGTTAGAGTCACGGGAGACCATACTCACGAATTTACCGGCTTTGAACTTTTTGCTCGAAGGAGAGGTGGTGTGGCGCCAAACCACGGGGCATCGTTTTCTTTTTGTTCGAAGCGTGCACCCATATTTCATCGCCTGTGACTACGTGAAATTGCGACGGTCAGCCTCGTAACCCGCAAGCAATTCCGCACACAAGGGATTAGTTGCTCTTAATGGTCTCCTGTTAGGCGGAGAGCAACCCAGAGAGCACAAACCTTTGAGTACCGTAGCTGGTGGACGAGTGTGTCAGAGCTGCCAAGAGAGACGTCCAATTGAGCAGCGAGGTGTTTGACTGCTATCCGTCGACCACCTGGCATCAGGATGTCTGCACGTCCCAACGTTGCAGGAGTCACAGTTGTGTGCGGCCAGCCGGCACGTGGAAGATCGAATAGATTCGCGCTACCTTGTTGCCATGGTAACAGACCTCTCCCAACGACTCACCGTGCTTTTGTTCACTGGCAGGTCTCCGTAGATATTCTGCAAGCGCCTGTGCTCTAGTTAGAACGCACCTCCGTTGTAGACGCCATTTTGAAGGTTACGTATAGCGCCACCACGTATCGGAACTTCATGAAACTGTAGGGGCTGAAGCGGCAATATTCCACTGTGTTCTACAATAACTTCAGCATTATTTCAACCGAAACTGGTGGAAAATAATATGTTGCAATAGTTACTGAACGTCCCTCATACAACATCGCATGACTGCAGGATCGTACGAGCAAGGCATTCAGTCACAGTGATGTTGCGTGCGTTAAACGAGCCCCTCCCAACCCACACAGCTCCACGGCCCTCTAACTCAACAGCCAGGGGGGAAATGACGCATTTCGTCACGTTGTGTTCCCTGTAGGCCTCTTTTGCTATTTTATGTAATCACTCGTTTCTGCAGATTCCCAGGTGCTTTGACACCCTGAGGAATGATACCAAATTCCTTGTTATTGAGGCATGAGAATTTGTCCTGTAGTGTTAAGGTAAGCTCACTCGCCTCCGGATAGTACAGTCTGTTAATTCAAGTCTTGACATTCTAGCTCTGGCAAAAGGACACCCCTATTCCCCCTCTCCCGCCCCCTCCAATCTGTGATGTCTACAGCATAGAAACCACACCTTCCAACTGTGTGTATTTTACTTTTTGACGAGAGGGTAGAAGTAATTTAAATAGAGAACGTAATTTTAACCGATTGGGAAAAGATGTAAAATTTTCTGTTGTGTCTTGACTCCAGGAAGTGTGTGTGTGTGTGTGTGTGTGTGTGTGTGAGGGAGAGTGGGATGAAGGATGACTTATGTTTTAAGGGTAATATAGAATTATTTCAATTCACACACACACACACATATATATATATATATATATATATATATATATATATATATATATATATATACTCATGTTCAGAAAAAATGCAGAACAACTTGAATAAGTTCGTATTTACAGACATGTACATTAGTATGTTCTGCAGAAATGATTAACATTTGAACCATGACGGCCCACGGGTTCAGGATCAACATCGATAAAGCGGCGCAACACCACCTACCGATAAAATGTGCTTGCGGCTCTCATTGTCGCTATAGACCCAAGGTTTAGTAGATGTGCAGGATACCTCGCAACTTTACCATCACACGAGAAGTTCGACACCTCATCCGAATGGCATTGCAGGATAGATCTGCGTCCTCCTCGGCTCTGGCGCAACATTGGAACAGTGTAAGACATCGTAAACTATCACGGGTGATAGGCCGTCGAAGCATATTACGTAATGGGTTATGTCTGTGTCGTCGACGTCTGCGTCTACCTTTGACAAATGTGCAGAAACACGCTAAATGGCAATGGTGTATGGGACGACGTCACTGGGGGCAGGAATGACTATTGGGTCCTGTTGGGTAGAGCCACAAATCACATTTGGTGTGTGTCCATGGAAATGTGACCAGTGTGACCTATGTGAATGACGTCCTGAGACCCATAGCTGTAACCATTCTGTGCAACGCCCCAGACGCCATCTTTCAGTAAGGCAATGCACGACCACGAATTGCTGCACAAACACTTGCCTTATTGGTGTCGCAGGATGTCAGCCTTTTGGCCTGAACCCGCCAGATCGTCAGACTTGTCGTCAATCGAAAATGGTTGGGATATGATGAAATGACGGATGCAGTGCCGCGATCCAACGCCAACCACCACAGATGAACTTTGCGACCAGGTGAATACAGCACGGATGGCTATACCACAGGACGCCATTCGCGTCTTATATGCGTCATTTCCAACACGTAAGGAACAAGTTGTCAGGTCCCATGGCAGATCCTTTGGTTGTCAGGCAAAAGGCCACGTGCTGAACCGAAGTGACTAAATGCTAATCATTTCTGCCCGCTCTCCTCCTCTGGGACGGAGTTTACATATCCAATTTATCTGCCTCTAGCGTTATCCCACGTGGTGCGCGCAAATTTTCGAAAATCTGCGAATGGTGTTAATGATGCGGGAAAAGGGGACCAGCCCAGTAATCCCCTTGTCAGATGTGAGAAACCGCCTAAAAACCGCATCCCAGCTAACTGACACACCGGGCCTCGTCACTGATCCGCTGAGTGGATTCGATTCTGGGCTGTGCGCCTCCCCGAACCTCGGAAGCGGCGTGCTAACGGAGGCACTTTTTTTTTTCAAATTACTTTACACCAGATTCGTTCCTTTTATATGTACTATATATATATGCTATAGGGCACTACCAACATAAATACAGCATAAGCGGAATGGTAAAACCATTGTATGAGGGTTAGAACGAAAGTCGTGTAACGTTTACGTCGTAACTTGTGTTCAACTAATAAGGCTCACGCTTCAGACTTTTGAGCCGTTCAGTAAATTACCCACTCTCCCGGGGGTATCTTTGAAGAGAGTGCCCCTCCCATTGACGCTGTGTTCTCTTTTCGTCGGCCCTGTGTAATGTGTTATAATCTAGCTCAAAGGGATCGCAGGACAAACAACGTCTTTCGCGCATTGTTTCATTTTCATTCTTCCCGAATGAGGGAGAAAGAGTGAGGAATAACACAAAGCCCTTTGTTCACGAAAGTGTCCGCCGGGAACCTCATTACGCCGTGCTGTGTAGCAGCGTTAACGCTGCGAGCAATTAGGTCCGTATGCTGGAAGGACGCACTGCTACTCGCAAAAGGGAAGCCGGGCCAAAAGTGAAAAGCCTAACGATGTGCTGTTAGCTTTTTACCGAGTCGCCGCGAGATACTGGAATGCTAAAGTAATTTGGAGAGTTTTCAAAGGCTTTTACGTGTCATAGTCCTAACTAGTTCTGTGTATCCCGTGAAGAACCGAAACTGGGAATGTACACAGCCCGATATATTTAGCCGGTTGCTGGATTCGATGTCGATGATCATAGCAGCATTTATTTAATAAGAAATAACTTTCTCTTAGCAGAGAGTTTCATGGAGAACATAAAATTAAGATAAGGCAGTACCATCATTTTCTAGCCAGAATGTTCACACAAACGGTTATCTTATTTTCAGAGGGAGTAAACTTGGAGTTATTACAATATCTTATATAAATTATACGTTCCAAAAAGGTAGTAGCAACTACTTAGATCTGCAATTGATCCAGAGGCACCGAAACGTGCCAAGTAATTAAAAATGTGCAACTGAGACTGAATAATAAATAGAAACTCGTTGAACTATCAGTACGACATTTCATTTCATAAGTAATCAATTCCAGAAGCTGCAATGTAATGTTTATTTGCTTGTATTTAGAAACCTCTGCACTACAAGCTTGCTTGTTTCGGCTTACAACGCCATTTTCAAGTGTAGCTGTAGGTGCTGTGAATAGTGAATCTTATTTACGTCTTATTTATGATTTATAACGTCATTTTTATAAAGTACATCTTTATTTACATGTAGGTGTAGTTGATGATCATATGACATACAAGGGCCAAGTGTGATCTGCTATGAAATAAAATTATTATAATCATGTAGTTCTTATATTATTAAATTTTTCGTGCTAATTATTTTACAGCTATTCGGCAGTGGGGATGTTTAGATGCTGTATGTTTACAGATATTTTATCATTGGGAGTCGGCCATGGTGTTTTTGTTGGATGCATATTATTTGGTTAAAAATTTTGCATAGGCTTCAATAAAATTTTTAAGTGGGATTGGTGTTTCAATCAGTTTGTTCATTGGGAAAGTCGCTTAGGAAATTTCTCGTATTTGTATATTTCTCTAATTTTTCCAAAATATTGATAATACGCCCTTTAGATACTTTGTGCAAAATTTGTGCAGTGTTTTGAATATGTTCTGCTTTTTGGTTTTCATTTTTAAAATGTGGGTAGAAAGTCGATTTTTTGCTTTCGCATGATCTCGTATGTTCTTTGAACCTAATTTTGACGTCTCTTCCAGTTTTCCTAATGTATAATTCCGTTCAACTTTCACAAGAAATTTTGTAGACTCCTGCGTTCGAAAATTATGTGGGCATGGATTTTCCTGATCTAATATGTCTTTTCAGATTACTGGTCATGCGAAATGCTAATTTTTCATTTGCCTTGTGTAAAAGTTGATTCATTTTACTCTGTAAGTGGCTTAGGTAATTCGTTGGCACATGTGTTGTAGATTCTTTTTACACTGTTATATCCTTACGTATGATGTGTATTTTAAGTTTTGTTTGTTGGTTGTAGACTCCTGCGTTCGAAAATTATGTGAGCATGGATTTTCCTGATCTAATATGTCTTTTCAGATTACTGGTCATGCGAAATGCTGATTTTTCATTTGCCTTATGTAAAAGTTGATTCATTTTACTCTGTAAGTGGCTTAGGTAATTCGTTGGCACATGTGTTGTAGATTCTTTTTACACTGTTATATCCTTACGTATGATGTGTATTTTAAGTTTTGTTTGTTGGTTGTACATTCTAGGCACTAAATGCGGGTGAATATTATTTTTTATGTGCTATTTAATGTAGAGTTGTAATACGTTTTTGTACACTTTCCTCTAGGGTCAAATTTACAACTCTGTTGATGATTGATTTGAAAAAAAAAAAAGCGTATTTAGGTGAATTCAGATGGCAAGAACTTTTGTTAACGATGTTGTCTGTTGCTTTTACATATATTTCAACTGTATATTTGTAGTTTATTTTAGTCATTTTCAGGTTAAGAAAATTTATAGAGTTGTTGGTTTCAGTTTCTACGGTAAAATTTGTTGGATGTAAGTTGTTAAATGTATGTTATCTTTCTTGAATATCAGCATTGTTATCATTTATTAGCAATAGGGTATTGTCTACCTATCTTTAGCGATATATAATTTTTCCAGTTAATTGGCTGTTGAAACTAAAAAATCTCTCTTCTTATGTGTTTATGAATATGTCTGCAATCGTTCGTGCTACACAGTTGCCCATTACAAACCGATCTGCCTGTGTATAAATTTGAACTTTGTAAATGCCATGTACTCATAATTATTGTATGAATAGCTGGTGATGTGTGCCAAAGAATAAACAAATTCACTATGTTTCAATGTATGCTTTGATGAATATTTCGTGGACATTCGAGATTCTATGTCTGAACTTCCTATCCTGGCTGACTTCTTCTGATCCTGGACTCGAAGAGGAAAGAACGATTGTCTGAGGTTCATCTTGCTTTAACAGTCTCTGTATGGTGTAAAAGAAACGAAAAATATAGTCGTTCAAGGCTTCAAACTTGTGTGTGGTACATAATTAATTGTAAACCTAAACCCTGGTTGTCCTGAGTAGACGTGGCTTAACGGAACATTGACCATTGTTAGTCGCCATACTAGAAAATAATTAGTAATTTTCTTTCAGCTCATCTTCGAGACGTGCCGCCGGTTAGGACACTAAACTTTCTTTCAGATTCCACTAGCTACACGGCGGCTAAGAATAATTCAATATATTTCACTTTCAGATTTTCTCAAGGTTGCCAGATAACATCCCAGGCAGATAGGCCTGGTCACAGCATTCTAGTTCTAGTGTAATGTTTCATCTGAAAAATATTATGCTTGTTATATTATATTGGTATTCGAGACGAAAGCACGATCTGGAGTTACGGGTTTTATCACTTCACTTTGAACTGACCTACGAATTATTATCTGGTGCTATAAGAACATGAGTTTTAACTATACTTTTGGTATATGTTGAGGAATATCTGTGATAATTCAAGAGACACAATTATTTATAATCCCGTAACCAACCTGAGTACAGAGCTAGTTTGCTGATTGCTGATCAGCGTCTGGCTGATACTAATTTTATTAATCATTTAGAGAGAGAGTGCATAATTACTTAACAGCACTGTAAGCATAGTGTTATTAGATTTATTTCTGTTTTATTTTGACGTCACTTTATTAAAAGCTATCGAAGCATATTCATAATTTCAGGTCAAAGTGCTTAGGGAGTTAACTGTCATTCACATTACAAAACTAATTTCAGAGACAATACATAATTAATTGATAATTCGTACACCTAGCCTGTCTGGCAAAGAAAGAATTACTACTATTAATATTCATATTATAATTATTACTACATTATATTTTATTTTTATTAATTACTATTATATATTATTAAATTACATTACAGTGGAAACAAATTATTAGTGCCAAAAGTTGCGAATGATTCGTAACAAGATAATTTTATTTGAAACTTTCTGACAGATTAAAACTGTGTGCCCGACCGAGACTCGAACTCGGGACCTTTGCCTTTCGCGGGCAAGTGCTCTACCAGCTGAGCTACCGAAGCACGACTCACGCCCGGTACTCACAGCTTTACTTCTGCCAGTATCTAAAGCTGTGAGTACCGGGCGTGAGTCGTGCTTCGGTAGCTCAGTTGGTAGAGCACTTGCCCGCGAAAGGCAAAGGTCCCGAGTTCGAGTCTCGGTCGGGCACACAGTTTTAATCTGCCAGGAAGTTTCATATCAGCGCACACTCCGCTGCAGAGTGAAAATCTCATTCTGATAATTTTATTTCTTCGAAAATGTTAACTTCCTGGTGTGTAGTTACGATCATAAAACGAACTACTAATTTAGTGCGTTAGTTTTCTCCTGGATAATATAATTTCCATTTTCTTCTCAGACGAAAAACCTAATGGCCTAAGCTGCTAAGCTCCATTAACATTCATGGTCAATGTACATTACTAGTGTGACTTTTGCATCGGTTCGGGAATATTCTATATAGTTTATACGCTGTCAGATGCAAAGAATGAGTTGAAATAACGTGCTCAGCATTTTTCTAAAACACGTCACGACTCGTATTTGAGGAGGTCTCCATTTGTGAAACCCCGTAAAACTATTGGTCACGCTAGTAGATCTAATTATCCAGTAGGGTGTGTGATTTTGAAAGTGTACGTGCACAACTGCATGTAAATTTACTTCAAATCATCATTTAGTGGTATAAATGGCCTTGATGGCAATATGAGTGGAAGTAGTTTCATTCGTTTAGAATATGAATGGAAGTAATCGGCGATTACAAGTCACCTATTGACTAATCCCAGATACCGAACTTTATGGCATGCATGAAGCCATGTTATCGTCATTTTTACCATACTTACGTTGGTGGAACACTGACCTTTGTTGAAATTAGTCAAGTGCTTGTCGAAGAACAACATTCTATTCAACTGAAAGACTACCGCCTACGTTTCCTATCTGCACATTGCTCACTCACGTGACGTTTCTTGCTATTGCATTCATGATTAGGTAGGAATACAATCTAATACGACGAATAGAAACACTAGTCTAATTTCATGCATGGAATAATGACTTACAGTAACAGGTAGTGGAAGGTGACACATAACATTCGGAATCATTGTACATCGAGAATATATTGCTATGTAATCCCTCTTAGTCTTTCTCATTTGTAAAGTCTGAGTGTGGGGAAAATCTCTGGAATATTCAGGACAATTTTACATAAAAGATGAAATACTTACGTAATTTTTGTAATTATAAACTTTTATTTGTTTTCCTTTGTTTAATACTGTAGTAAGTGATTCAAAAAGGTTACATTAGAAATTAGAATTTACGATGAACATTATCACAGAATTTAGTGAAACATTCCTTTGAGATTAAGGAAATGTGTCTTATTTTCCGGCATTCAGGTGGCATGCTATTCTATTACCTATAATCTGTTGTGAATATAATAATGTCAGTGTGGGAACTGAGCACTGTCTAGAGGAAAACTTGGAGTTCCGCGAAATTCTTAAAAATTCCGAAAATCACTGTTATGCTGAAATTCTTTAATCATTCTGTTTGAAAGGTCACGCCCCATGCACTGCATTAAAATAGTAACTAGTAGCTTGTGAATTATCAACACAAACCATACACTGACATGAACACAAAAGCGTTTACACCAAACGTTTCAAAACCTACCGCAAGATAATCAGGCTAGGCATTTTCACACGGAAGATTAATTTGCCACACGTTGCAATGAGAGATCTGATATAATGATCAGCTACAAGAGAGTTGCCCACTCATAAATGACTAGCATGATGACCAAAGTTCTCCTAACTACCCCTTCGTTAGCACTCCAGAATACCTCAAAAGTGGAACTAATTAGACTGAAGTAAAACGATAAATCACTAAATTAACACATTCTGATATCTTTATCCGAAGACCAAGCAGCGGGGCACCAAGTCTGCCACTTACCGAGCCCAGCGAAGAAGTGTCTCAAAACCAAATCCCGCTTGCAAAAAAAAAAAAAAAATAAATAAATAAATAAATAAATTGGTGGTGGTGGTGGTGGTGGTGGTGGTGGGGGGGGGGGGGAGATTCGTTGAGTTTGAGGCGTCCATCCAGCTCTCTCCCTCGAATTTTAACTTTTGCATCCTTATCATGTTCTCCGTCGTATGTGAAAATACAGTAACAAGAGATCGGTTTCACTACCTAAAAAGTGTAGAGAAGAAATATAAGAAATGCTTTTTCATCTTTCCCAGGGAACGCTCCCTTCTCCGTCTCCTTCTACGTTTTCTATTTGCAACCGTCCATTCAATCATCGAACGATAATCACTCATAGAGTATACGGTAAAGGAAAAAAGTATTCTGGGAAAACTGAAATAAAACAAATATCTTAGTTCATCTCTTCTCCAGGGAGAGTCTTAGCCGCATGAAACTAGCATGGGAGATTTGGGAAAGACGCAACAAATACACGATCCAGTCACATTACTGTAAATACCGCGTTCCTTAGACGTAAACTAGCAATAATCAGTCACAGACGGCAAGTGGCAGCACTTTCACTGGCTTTCGCGCCAAGAATGGGTTCATTTCCGAGATGGCTAAGTTTGTGAAGTATTCGCGTGCCACCGTGGTCAAAGTATACCTCGCATGGCTAAATGGCGCTGTCCAAAAGCGGCGCCGAGGCACCTGTGGTGATCGTAGATGACAGTGGCGAAGGACCCCGACGGAGATGTGTACCGGCGAATAGACGTGCAACTGTTGCGCAACAGGCCGTCCAGATGAACCAAGCGGCTACCAACAGCGACTGCTCAACGGCCGCCCAGCGAACGTGGCTGCGTATGGTCCTTCGCAATGAGTGCCATCTACATCTACGTCATTACTCTGCTATTCACAACAATGTGCCTGGCAGAGGTTCAATGAATCACCTTCAAGCTGTCTCTCTACCGTTCCACTCTCGAACGGTGCGCGCGAAAACGAGCACTTCAATTTGTGTGTGCGAGCTCTGATTTCTCTTATTTTATAGTGATGATCATTTTTCCCTATGTAGGTGGGTGCCAACAGAATGTTTTCGCAACCGGAGGGGAAAAATGGTGATTGAAATTTCGTGAGAAGATGCAGTCGCAAAGAAAAACGCCTTTGTATTAATGATTACTACTCCAACTCACGTATCATGTCTGTGGCACTATCTCCCCTTTTTCACGATAGTACAAAACGAGCCGCCATTCTTTGAACTTTTTCGATGTCATGTGTCAGTCCCACCTACTGCGGAACCCACACCGCACAGCAGTACTCCAGAATAGGGCGGACAAACGTGGTGTACGCAGTCTCTTTAGTAGACCTGTTGCACTTTCTAAGTGTTCTGCCAATGAATCGCAGTCTTTGCTTTGCTCTACCGACAACATTATCTATGTGATCGTTCCAGTTTAGGTTATTTGTAATTGTAGTCCCTAAGTATTTAGTTGAATTCACAGCATTCAGATTTGTGTGATTTATAACGTAATAGAAATTGAGCGGATTTCTTTTAGTACGCGTGTGAATAAGTTCACAATTTTCCTTGTTCAGGGTCAATTGCCACTTTTCGCACCATACAGATATGTTATCTAAGCCATTTTGCAATTCATTTTGATCATCTGATGACTTTACAAGACGGTAAATGACATTATCATCTGCAAACAATCTGAAACGGCAACTCAGATTGTCTCCTATGTCGTTAACATAGATCAGGAACAATAGAGAGCCTATATAACTTCCCTGGGGAACACCGGATATTATTTCTGCTTTTCTCGATGACTTTCCGTCTATTACTACGAACTGGGAGCTTTCTAACAGGAAATCACGAGTCCAGTCGCACAACCGAGGCGATATTCCATACACACGCAGTTTGGTTAGAAGACGCCTGTGAGGAACGGTGTCAAAAGCCTTCTTGAAATCTAAAAATATGCAATCAATATGACATCCCCTGTCGATAGCTCTCATTACTTCACGAGTAGAAACAGCTAGTTGTGTTTCACAAGAACGATATTTTCTGAATCCATGCTGACTATGTGTCAATAAATCGTTTTCTTCGAGGTAATTCATAATGTTCGAACACAGTGTATGTTGAAAAACGCTACTGTAAATCGATGTTAGTGATACGGGCCTGTAATTCAGTGAATTACTCTTGCTTCCCTTTTTGGGCGTTGGGGTGACTTGAGCAATTTTCCAGTCTTTAGGTACGGATCTTTCTGTGAGCGAGCGGTTGTAAATAATTGCTAAATATGTAGCTATTGTATCAGCATACTCTGAAAGAAACCTGGATGATACACAGTCTGGACCAGAGGCTTTGCCTTTATAAAGGAGACGAGTTAGTAGGTTTATTTTTGATAAGAGACTCATGATCGGAAAGGTACCGTTTGGATTTTTATCAAATCTTTATACGGCACTCCAAGTAGTTGCAGGAAGTCTGGCTGGACGTGCTTCAGGATATCGAATTCAACTGACGGCATACTGCACACTACAGTCATGGGAAGATAGTGCAGTCGTAACGAAAACGTAGCGTCCGTTCGGCCACTGGTGTGATTGTTGGGTCGCAACGAATTGATACAGGACGACTATTTGCGGGAATAGTTGCACACAAGTCTCTTAGCAGACGACAGTTACAACAGACATTCGATCGGAACCACCGTAACCCACACTGCACTTGATCAAATAATAAAATCATGATATGTGTGCACATACTAGAAACATAGTGCGTCTCACCGTAACCTGTGAATTTGAATCAGTTTTGTACTATAATGGTTTGGATTGGTTAAACAACTGCCGCAACATCCGTTATAAGAATTATTATACTGTTTTCTTTTTAGGTTCAAGTGCAATTCAAACTGATGAAGATATTCAGTAGGTTCATTTCTCATTAACGCCGAAATACCCTCAGGTGTGATTAAACATTAGCTGTTCTTTTCGTGTTGTGATAATGGCTATTTGTACTGTACATTCAGTGTTAGTTTTTCTGAGGCTCTGACGATTCCATTTCTTGAACTTTATTTCGTTTTGCTTTCCATTTCTCTTTTAAATCGAGAACTTTAATCAGTGACTGTGTAGCCCTTCCAGATCCTCTGGATACAATTGTGTACTTTAATTTTACTGTCGTATACTTGCAACGGAAATGGTTTTCCACTTTGGATACCTTATATACACATTTGTGAATATTCCATCTTTTTGTTGTGTACAACTGCTGCCAACCGTTTGGTTTCTCTATACAAATGTCGACAAGTGCATCTGGCAGTGTGCAGCAGTTCTTGACCGCCAGAATAAATGGATGCGGTTGGTTAGTTATATTAATGAACATTATTGTTATTGATTGGCGACTCCATAGTGTCCTGTGCACTACGACCAGATAATTTGTATACTTGAAAGGAGAGACAGCATTGGTCGTATATTTTTGTTTATTATCGCAAAATAGATTTTCGGTCACTTAGTGACCATCTTCAGTGCTGTAAAATATAACATAAATTAGTAAGCACTGGTGTCAATAAGCTTACTAATTTATGTTATATATTACAGCATTGAAGATGGTCACTAAGTGACCGAAAATCGATTTTCCGATAATAAACAAAAATATACGACCAATGCTGTCTCTCCTTTCAAGTAGACTCAAATTATTATTATTATGTCTTTCCTATCTCAGACGTTATGTCTGGTTAAAAATGGAAAGTGACGTGGACCTTGATCAAGAGTGACTTCCTTTTAACTGTACGGTATATATTACATTGCATTTAGGAACTTTCGGGTAATTGAACATGTATCAATAATTACGGATTTCTGTAGTTGTATATATACGTTTGGATGTAGCTGTATTGCGTTGATGTACTGGTTGATATTGCGTGGTATGACTCCTGTAGCTGATAGTACAATTCGTATAATGTCAACTTTATCCTGATGCCACATGTCCTTGACTTCCTCAGCCAGTTGGATGTATTTTTCAATTTTTTCTCCTCTTTTCTTCTGTATATTTGTTGTATTGGGTACGGATATTTCGATTAGTTGTGTTAATTTCTTCTTTTTATTGGTGAGTATGATGTCAGGTTTGTTATGTGGCGTTGTTTTATCTGTCATAATGGTTCTGTTCCAGTATAATTTGTATTCATCATTCTCCATTACATTTTGTGGTGCATACTTGTATGTGGGAACGGGTTGTTTTATTAGTTTACGTTGTATGGCAAGTTGTTGATGTATTTTTTTGCTACATTGTCATGTCTTCTGGTGTATTCTGTATTTGCTAGTATTGTACATCCGCTTGTGATGTGATCTACTTTTTCTATTTGTTGTTTGCAAAGTCTGCATTTATCTGTTGTGGTATTGGGATCTTTAATAATGTGCTTGCTGTAATATCTGGTGTTTATTGTTTGATCCTGTATCGCAATCATGAATCCTTCCGTCTCACTGTGTATATTGCCTTTTCTTAGCCATGTGTTGGATGTGTCTTGATCGATGTGTGGCTGTGTTAGATGATACAGGTGCTTGCCATGTAGTGTTTTCTTTTTCCAATTTACTTTCTTTGTATCTGTTGATGTTATGTGATCTAAAGGGTTGTAGAAGTGGTTATGAAATTGCAATGGTGTAGCCGATGTATTTATATGAGTGATTGCTTTGTGTATTTTGCTAGTTTCTGCTCGTTCTAAAAGGAATTAAATTGTCTACCTGTCCATAATGTAGGTTTTTTATGTCGATAAATCCCCTTCCTCCTTCGTTTCTGCTTGATATGAATCTTTCTGTTGCTGAATGTATGTGATGTATTCTACATTTGCCGCATTGCGATCGTGTAAGTGTATTGAGTGCTTCTCGGTCTACGTTACTCCATTTCACTACTCCAAATGAGTAGGTCGATATTGGTATAGCATAAGTATTTATAGCTTTTGTCTTGTTTCTTGCTGTCAATTCTGTTTTCAGTATTTTTGTTAGTCTTTGTCTATATTTTTCTTTTAGTTCTTCTTTAATATTTGTATTATCTATTCCTTTTTTTGTCTGTATCCTAGATATTTATAGGCATCTGTTTTTTTTCCATCGCTTCTATGCAGTCGCTGTGGTTATCCAATATGTAATCTTCTATTTAGTGTGTTTTCCCTTGACTATGCTATTTTTCTTACATTTATCTGTTCCAAAAGCCATATTTATATCATTTCTGAATACTTCTGTTATCTTTAGTAATTGGTTGAGTTGTTGATTTGCTGCTGCCAGTAGTTTTAGATCATCCATGTATAGCAAATGTGTGATTTTGTGTGGGTATGTTCCAGTAATATTGTATCCATACTTTGTATTATTTAGCATGTTGGATAGTGGGTTCAGAGCAAGGCAGAACCAGAAAGGACTTAATGAGTCTCCTTGGTATATACCACGCTTAATCTGTATTGGCTGTGATGTGATATTATTTGAACTTGTTTGGATATTGAGTGTGGTTTTCCAATTTTTCATTACTATGTTTAGGAACTGTATCAATTTAGGATCTACTTTGTATATTTCCAATATTTTTAGTAACCATGAGTGGGGTACACTATCAAAAGCTTTTTGGTAGTCAATGTATGCGTAGTGTAGCGACCTTTGTTTAGTTTTAGCTTGATATGTCACCTCTACAACTATTATGAGTTCCTCATTACATCCTCGTGCTCCTTTGCAACAGGCTTTTGTTCTTCATTTATAATTTTGTTCTGTGTTGTATGTGTCATTAATTTCTGTGCAATTACTGAAGTTAATATTTTGTATATAGTCGGTAGGCATGTTATGGGGCGATATTTGGCTGGGTTTACTGTGTCTGCTTTATCTTTCGGTTTCAGATAAGTTATTCCATGTGTGAGTGTATCAGGGAATGTGTATGGGTCTGCAATGTAACTGTTAAATAATTTAGTTAGATGTGAATGTGTTGAGGTGAACTTCTTTAGCCAGAAATTTGCTATTTTATCTTTTCCAGGGGCTTTCCAATTGTGCGTAGAATTAATTGCTCGGGTGACTTCGTGTTGCAGAATTATCACTTCAGGCATTTGTGGTATCATCTTGTATGTGTCTGTTTCTGCTTGTATCCACCGTGCATGCCTGTTATGTTGTACCGGGTTTGACCATATGTTGCTCCAGAAGTGTTCCATGTCTGTTATGTTTGGTGGATTGTCTATTTTAATGTGTGTGTTATCTATTGTCTGGTAAATTTCTTTTGGTTTGTGTTGAATGTTTGGTTTTGTTTCCTTCTATTTTCTCTCTTTTTGTATCTGCTAAGTCGTTTGGCCAATGCTTGTAATTTATGCTTCTTTTCATCTAATTTCTCTATCGCTTCTTGTTGTGAAATTTTACCTAACCTTTTTCGTTTTTTGTCTGATATTTCGTTTCTTATAAATTATGTTAGCTGTCCGATGTCTTTTCTCAGTTTTTCTATTCTGATCTGTAGCCTGTGTTGCCATGCTGGTTTTGTGGGTTTCTTCTGTGTGTTGGTTGGTTCTGATCCCTGCCTAGTGTGTATATTTAGTGTAGTGAGTGCTCCTATATAAACCAGTAGTTGTAACTCTTCCGTAGTTGTGTTTTCATTTATTTTGTTGTATATGATTGTGTTGATAGTTATTATTGTTGTTTCGACTTGTGGGTTATTCGGTGGTCTATGCAAGAATGGTCTAATGTCTATATTTGTGTCTTTGTATTCTATATATGTCAGCTGAAATTTTTCTTCTATATCTAACATGTGTGTCACTTCGTGTTCTATTTGTGCCTGTTCTGGTGGCTGTCTTAAGATTTCGTTTTCCTCTGATTGTTTAATTGATGCGTGTTGTTCTTTGTTTGTTTGCTCTGGGATGTTTGATTCCATTACTGTACTTTCTTCTTCTGGTTGCACATTATTTTGTTCCAGTATTTGTTGTACTTGTTGTTTGATGTTTTCTAATTCTGACTGGGGTATCCTGTTATTTTTGATTATTACACGAATCTGATCAGCTGGTCGTTGTTCTGTTAAAAATTTTAATTCTGGGTATCTGGTAATAACTGTTGTGTATACTTGTGATCTGTATCCAGTTGTGTTGGTTCCTAAGTTTGTTGCTTGGTAATAACAGAACTGAGGTGTCGGCTAACTTGATCTGACCATCTCATCCTCTGTCTTTGTTTTCCTTTTAGGGTGGTTGCAGGAAGAATATCCTGCAAAACACCTCTATTTGGATTTAAATCATTTTCCAGTTGACTAGCAGTGTCGTTAGCATTGTGGGCGGGCATAGGGTTCAAGCGTCGTCCCCGACCATGATGGCGCTTGTCCGAGGCTTCTTTAGTTCTGTCCTGAACCAACTAATCACACTAAAAGGGGGGTTAGCCCTATTAGTGGTTTGTTCTTTTCGTCGCCTTTTACGACTGGCAGAACATACTGGAGGCCTATTCTTTTCCCGGGCCTCCATGGGAACGCACTTATAATTATTGCACTTATTATTATTATTTTGCATGGTAATTATTGAGTGATCTGTCTATTCATTACAACAGTGATTATTTCAAAATTAGTTATTTTTGTCCATAGAAAGAAGCCATATGTACAATGCATGTTTTGTAGATGGGGACATATTTTTGTCTAAATCTTGCCTCCAATATTATTAAAAAATTTACCTTACAGCATTACAGCATAAAGAAAACTTTTCCTTCCTCTAGGAAGAATTCAGGCATGAAAAGGTTAAAGCAAATTTCCATCTCATACCCGTGCTGAAAATGAAAAGAGGAACCAATTGTCATCATGACATAGCAAGAGACACAGTAAACATTTATCACCACTAGCTAACAGCGTCTGGGGAACAGTTTTCTAAATTTTTGCAAATCTTAAGACTGTAAAAAAGGTTAAAATTTGATTTTATGTACTGTTTCATCGTACCCACAAACTGCTTGCTTTTGTTTGTTTGTTTGTGTGTGTGTGTGTGTAATTAATTTGTTGGTCCTATTCTGATGTTCTGTATTTCTCTCCCTCTTTCCTTCTGTTCTCGACGGCCAATGTGTTTGATAACGAACAGTCCTCTACAGCTCGTAGCGAGCCTTCTCCTGAGGTGGCCCGCTTAACTCATTTGATTTCCTTATCTCTGTGCACTCCAGTTTTATATTCGATGGGTCTTCAAAGTCAATATTTTATTTCGGTATTATGAAATGCTCCAGGCGTATACGCAGGAATTTACTTCTCATTTTCCACAGCAAAATCCTATACGCGTAGCGCTCTGTTGATGTCGCTTCAGCTGCACTAATCATCTTGTGATGCCGCCCCCACCCCTCCTTACTTTGGCGAGCTTTACTAACATTTCATCACAGACAGAAACTTCTGTAGCTTGTTTTACTGTGTTAAAGGCAATTCCCGTAATTCGCAACTTACTACTGTGTACTGTACTTCACGATATTCGTCAATGGTTGGTTTACCCTCGACGCAATAATTGCGATAAGTTGGCTGTCGGTTTCATTCTGTGGTTCTCCAGCCTGTAACTCCTTAACAGCTTCAGACTCTTTCTCCTACATGATTTTCTTCAATATTGTAGATCAGATTGTATGCATACATATGCCAAGTCCTTGTCTTTTCGAAATACCTTTAATACCTTTCCATAGGTTAAAAAACTGCATACGGTTTAATCCGATTTAGCCCATTATAAATTTTTTTAAAGCATGCGACTCTGAAAACAGTGGGCTTGTTTATAAGTATCTTTTCTGCTACCAGTAAAGATTTCCTTTTATTCATATTTTACACGACGCATTTCGGGAAATGATTCCCATTTTCAAGTGCGTTTTCTCTTTGTGTTACGCCATTGTTAAATAATGTTTTCGATATGAGGTTCTGCTTTGTGTCGTTGACTTTACTGAAATATATAAATAAACGCGCAATTGTTAGTTGGTTAACAATTTTTATATGTACGCAGTGGTAAAATTTGGAAGAACTTGTACTTACAGGTTCCTTACGGTCCATTTGTGCAGTGTCTCACAAATGTTACACAGCAGACTCAACTTTCAGTGCACGGTATACATCGAGAGTAGCTTACATAAACAAATAGTTACACAGATGTTTTGAGATATAGTTGACAGAGATAATGTTACATATCTCGACAGTTTATGATATGATTTTGTACAGGAGGTATTTATCCTAACAATATGGATTATAATTCTGTTTTATCTATTTTACAGTACTGTTTGCTTCTATGTGTTACTATTTCTATTGAAGGATGAAAGGAGTCTACTGGGGTACACTTACATGTAGCACATGAATATTGTAATGATACTGATGTAAACTAAAATGAAACTATTAAATTGTAAACGATGTATGTCTCTGATGGGCTCTATAAAGCGGATCTCTGACTTTGCACAACTGCAGAGCCAAAGATACTGCTTCTGATCTGAGATTGTATTGTTGGAATAAGAGAGAACTTGGCGCACAGCAGTGAGTGTTTATCAGTCTGTGAGCGAAAGAAGATGCAGTAGGCAGTTTTTGTGCTGTGTTCTGTAAAGCCACCAAATTATAGATTATAATGTAGCAATTTTCTCATGTCCCCAATATTTTGTGTTACATCGCACCTAAAATAGGTAGTTGCAAATGATGAGTGATTTTATAATGGAATGTAAAGTGAAATGATGAAATGCAAATTAGCGACAGGATAGGATTACTGGATTGATATTACAAAGAAGCTTTACGAGTACATGTATCATTGGAGATATAAATATGGAAGCAGAAGTCTTTTCGAAGTTAAGGTAAAAGAGTAAGTTTTTTTGCTTTCCTTTTTCCAGCCCGTTAGTGTAAATGAGTCGGTTGACAATTCGTAACTGTGAGTTCAGTGTTGATTAATCCCAGAATCTACGTTAACAGATTTGATGTATAGATTAGTTAGATATTTCCCTTTTGTAATGTTTCTAAGATTCGTTAACATCGGTATATGTAATTGATGACTTGTCTTTAGGATTTTTAGTGGTGTTAAATAATACATGCAGTACAAATCTCAATGTTTGTGACTACGTCAGCAAAGAAGGGGATTTCAGTTGGTTAAAGAGATGTAATTTTTCTGAGTAATATAATTTCAATTGTCAGATGTTTTGAAAAACGAAACTTAACTTCGAATACAACTTCACTATTGAAAAAGTTAACTTTAGTAATTCACCCAAATCACTACCGCCTCCCGGTCCAGGTCACATGTTTTTTAAAGTCTTTAAATGTTTTCATTTATCAGGCGAAAAAGTTCCATGTATAATTCAAAGTATTACGGACAGAACTGCACACCGTTGAACCTGTAGCTAGTATATTTTATTCTTCTTCATGAGAGAGCAGAGTATAACGCGATCCAGCGTTGCGTGGGACATCTGTAACATTATCACTGTCAACTGTATCTAAACACATGTTTGTAACTATTTGTTTACGTAAATTACTATCGATGTATACCGTACATGCAAAGTTGTGTGTGACGTTTAACATGTGTGACACTACACAAATTTACCACTAGAAAACTATAAAGTATAAGTTCATCCAAATTTCACCACTAACTACATATAAAAATCTATCACTAACTAGCAATTGCGCCTTTTTTATATATTGTAGTACAGTCAACGAAACAAAGCAGAACCCCACACATTAAAAACATTAGGTAAAGGTGGCATAAGACAAAGAGAAAACACACTTGAAAATTCGAACCATTTCCCGAAATGGGTACAATATGAATAAAAGAAAAATCGAGACTGGGAGCAGGCAAGTTATTTATAAAGAAGCCCTCTCATAAGCTTTGGTATGCCATTCTATTAATCACACAAAATTGTCACAAATTAGGCAACCTGAATTCTTGTATTAATGTGGCTACCAAATCACAACGGCCCAAGTAAGCAAAAAATCCGCTAATTTGCGGCGTAGCCTCACGGCTTTTACGATTAGCAACCCGTGATCAACGAGCGACCATGGGCAGCAGTTTCTGATGCAACGCTCTTTGTCGTCACATTTGTTCGCTCTCAAGGTGGGCACTGACTTCTAGTCACGACAGTGGTCTCAGTTCGGCGAGGAAGAGAGGGAGCAAGTTTCTTCAGGTATGCCACTCATTTATGATTAGATTGCGTAGAACTAACAAAGTGTGAGGATCTTTATTGCTTCGTTTCACCTCCTGTTCAAATACTCCCACTTACTGTGGTTGGACAAAAATGTAACACCGCGAGGAATGAGTGCTTGAACATAAATGCAGATGCTAGCCAAGCCTGCAGGTTGCGCTGCTGTATCTGACCATGAATGGCACCTGTGCATGCGTTTCAACTGACAGATGTGGTCTGAATAGCGTTCTGTGTAGTTGAAAGTCTATTATGTAAGAGCTAAGGGAATTCTAACGTGGGCAAACAGTTTCTGCTCGTATAGTGGGTCCTACCGTAACCAACGTAGGCTAAGTATTTGATGTTTCAAGAGGTATCGTGTCGAAGATATATACGGCGGAAAAGCATCATCATCTAAGTCACTATGTGGACAAAGATGTGTGTTGAGTGATCGTGAGGGCAGTCATTGCATTGAAGAAGATTGTGACGAAAAGTAAGAGCATAACAGCTGCAAAAGTCACTTCGGAACTACATGTTGCACTCACAAACCCAATCAGCACCAAACCAAGATGAAAGGAGCTCCATAAGTATGGAATTGCTGGTCGAGCTGGAATTTCAAAACCAGTCGTCAGTGGTGCAAATGACCGAAACAGGGACACCTTGTGTCGAAGCTTTAAAACCTGGACTATGAGCAGAAGACAGTCATTTGGGAGGATGAGTCTTGGTTCACAGTATTTCCAACTTCTGGCTGAGTTTACGTCCCAAGAGTGAAACATGATGGGGGTTCGATGATGATTTGGGGAGCCATATCGTCGTATTCCATGGACGCTAATGTTACTCTGCGAGGTAAAATTACTGCCATGGATTATGTAATCATTCTGCTTATTCAGATGCAATGTAATCATTCTGCTTATTCAGATGCAACCCACGACACAATGTTTGGTCCGCAATGGTGGTTCTGCGTTCGAAGACGATAGGGCCGCTGTTCACACAGTTCAAATTATCAAGGACTCGTTTCATGAACACGAGGATGAATTCTTGTTTTGCAAATCAAACTGCCTTTTCCTGCTGCTATTTATTTTATTTAATCCATACGCGTTTCGCCTTCTACTGTTTTAAGGCATCATCAGTGGGATCTATAATGATACAGGTTTGTTAGTTTTAGATTATCAAACGGTTCACTTCGCGATTTTTGTAAGAAATGTAATTACTTACGATTTGCTGATCTGCGTTTCCTCTCATCTGGTCTGGAGATCGCAATACCACTTTTATCACTGTTCTATATTCACCTCTTCGTGTTTTCGCCATCCACACATTGTTCAGCATGTTTCTCACTCTTTTTTTTTGTGGTGGACTATCGTTCTTCTGTCACTCGATACAACTATTTCATAGTACACTTCTTTTCACAGCGTAAATATTGCGACTCCATTACGTGTTTCATCGTCTCTGGTATGTTTACCTATGTGTCGCTAACCTAATGAAGTATATGTTCCTTGCTAACTTCTGTTTATGCTGTTTATACCGTGTGTGTGTGCGTATGAGTGAGAGACAGAAGGGGGATACAGCCGATTTTTTTTTTTGGGGGGGGGGGGCAGCTGCTTTGAGATGGAGAAAACACGAAGAGGTGAATATAGAACAGTGATAAAAGTGGTAGTGCGACCTCCAGACCAGATGTGAGGAAACGCAGATCAGCAAATCGTAAGTAATTACATTTCTTACAAAAAATCGTGAAGTGAACTGTTTGATAATCTATAACTAACAAACCTGTATCGTTATAGATCCCACTGATGATGCCTTAGAACAGGAGAAGGCGAAACGCGTATGGGATAAATAAAGTAACTAGCAGCAGGAAAAGGCAGTTTGATTTGCAAACAAGTATTTATATGCTTGCTGCGGAGGATGGCCGCACAAACAAACGAGGATGAATTGTCGCATCTTCCCAGGCCACCCCAGTCACCAGATCGCAATATTATTGAGCCTCTGTGGTCTACTTTGGAAAAAGGAGTATGTGATCGCTATCCACCTCCATCGTCGTTATCTGCTCTTATCTCTTATTTTGCTGGACGATTCCCTTGGAAACAATACAGAACCGGTATTTATCGAATTCCGAGACGTCTGCAAGCTATTTTAAATGCCAACTGTTCCCCTACATGGTGATATACACTCCTGGAAATTGAAATAAGAACACCGTGAATTCATTTCCCAGGAAGGGGAAACTTTATTGACACATTCCTGGGGTCAGATACATCACATGATCACACTGACAGAACCACAGGCACATAGACACAGGCAACAGAGCATGCACAATGTCGGCACTAGTACAGTGTATATCCACCTTTCGCAGCAATGCAGGCTGCTGTTCTCCCATGGAGACGATCGTAGAGATGCTGGATGTAGTCCTGTGGAACGGCTTGCCATGCCATTTCCACCTGGCGCCTCAGTTGGACCAGCGTTCGTGCTGGACGTGCAGACCGCGTGAGACGACGCTTCATCCAGTCCCAAACATGCTCAATGGGGGACAGATCCGGAGATCTTGCTGGCCAGGGTAGTTGACTTACACCTTCTAGAGCACGTTGGGTGGCACGGGATACATGCGGACGTGCATTGTCCTGTTGGAACAGCAAGTTCCCTTGCCGGTCTAGGAATGGTAGAACGATGGGTTCGATGACGGTTTGGATGTACCGTGCACTATTCAGTGTCCCCTCGACGATCACCAGTGGTGTACGGCCAGTGTAGGAGATCGCTCCCCACACCATGATGCCGGGTGTTGGCCGTGTGTGCCTCGGTCGTATGCAGTCCTGATTGTGGCGCTCACCTGCACGGCGCCAAACACGCATACGACCATCATTGGCACCAAGGCAGAAGCGACTCTCATCGCTGAAGACGACACGTCTCCATTCGTCCCTCCATTCACGCCTGTCGCGACACCACTGGAGGCGGGCTGCACGATGTTGGGGCGTGAGCGGAAGACGGCCTAACGGTGTGCGGGACCGTAGCCCAGCTTCATGGAGACGGTTGCGAATGGTCCTCGCCGATACCCCAGGAGCAACAGTGTCCCTAATTTGCTGGGAAGTGGCGGTGCGGTCCCCTACGGCACTGCGTAGGATCCTACGGTCTTGGCGTGCATCCGTGCGTCGCTGCGGTCCGGTCCCAGGTCGACGGGCACGTGCACCTTCCGCCGACCACTGGCGACAACATCGATGTACTGTGGAGACCTCACGCCCCACGTGTTGAGCAATTCGGCGGTACGTCCACCCGGCCTCCCGCATGCCCACTATACGCCCTCGCTCAAAGTCCGTCAACTGCACATACGGTTCACGTCCACGCTGTCGCGGCATGCTACCAGTGTTAAAGACTGCGATGGAGCTCCGTATGCCACGGCAAACTGGCTGACACTGACGGCGGCGGTGCACAAATGCTGCGCAGCTAGCGCCATTCGACGGCCAACACCGCGGTTCCTGGTGTGTCCGCTGTGCCGTGCGTGTGATCATTGCTTGTACAGCCCTCTCGCAGTGTCCGGAGCAAGTATGGTGGGTCTGACACACCGGTGTCAATGTGTTCTTTTTTCCATTTCCAGGAGTGTATCATTATTTTGGTGTTGTATGTTTTTGTCCACTTCTCTGCATTTTCTATGCGATTAGAATGAAGTGCTTCAGCGCCACAGTCGAAGTGTGATAGGATGCCTGAGATGTCTGAGTAACGTCAAATCAGGTGTACGACATAGGTTTGAAACCAAATGTCGCTGACAAGATGTGACAGTATCGCTGGTTCCCTTAGGATTAGTATATTTTATGACCCCCTGTTTCCACTCTTTCTTACATGGGTGTGAGTGATACAGACCGTACTGATGCAGTAGAAAGTCGGACAACTTCTTTCGCAGTGTTGGTCATGGATATGCCCATAAATGATAGAACTTCTGGCATTCTATCGCATCTCCACAGTGACCCACCATACTGTGTAAACTGTGAAAAACCGACTGGTGACTAACCTCCTCCATGTCAACCAGGATGGAATCCGAACAAATCGATCATGTGAAACCGAACTCGCTCTTTTCTCACACGGAATACTGAAAGCTTTGGATGAAGGCCGTCAACTATTTCCAGTATTTCCTCATTTGACTCAGTGCAATACCTCCTCTTGTTATGAAATGTACGAGCACAAGAGATGTCAATCGAAATTTCATGACTGGTTTGAAGATTTTTTGTTTGGAAGGACGCAGCGTTCTATCTTTGATGGAGGGCCATCGAGAGATTGAGAAGCAGCACAATACTAATTTAGCTGTTTGTAACCGAGATGTTGGAAACATACATGTATGTTATTGGAGCAGAGTTACAACTAAGACAACTGTTGAGTAGTTGTGCTTCGCTGCTAAGAAGGAACCAGGGAATGCGTCTTTATAGTTCGTCTTTATCTGATATTAAGGCGTATGTCTAATTGATTAGGAGCTTCGGGTGTAGTAATATTAGCTGACTTAATGAAAGATCATGAGCTGCTGTATAAACATTATTAAAATATGCCATAAGTTTAGGTCTATTTGAACCATCTTATAGGAAAATGATAATTGTTAACGAAACAGATATAGTTTCAAAAGTTTAAACCTCCGTCACCTGGCGTATTTATATGACATTTTGATATGTCGTGTGTGTTGCGTTACGAACTTGAGGTAACTTGGGAGCACTGGTGACAGTAGATACAAATAAACAGCTACTGGTAACAGTAAACTTGTCTCGTTTGATGGCAGCAAGAATCACGGTGAAGTCCAATCTAAAAAGTTAATGTTTAAAGAAACAGACTTTCAAGTAAATATCAAATTATAAATTTCTTTATAAAAAAATAGAAAATTCTTGTAAGCTGCTGCATGATGTCAATAGTTATTTAGTGGACATAAATCGTTTTGGCGTCTTTCTTTCTGATGTATTAAACATATCTGCCTTTATAATGACTTTTATAGGTAAACATCAGTATTGATACTGCCTGCCGCGCGGGATTAGCCGAGCGGTCTATGGCGCTGTACTCATGCACTGTGCGGCTGGTCCCGGCGGAGGTTCGAGTCCTCCCTCGGGCATGGGTGTGTGTGTTTGTCCTTAGGATAATTTAGGTTAAGTATTGTGTAAGCTTAGGGACTGATGACCTTAGCAGTTATGTCCCATAAGATTTCACACACATTTAAACATTTAATACTCCTGCCAAAAAAGTGATGCACCCAGGTGACATGACCGGATGTCTATGTGACTTCGCACACCAACACACTATCCGTCAGTATGTAAATGTTTAAGGGTACAATTCTCTCTAGCAAGTTGAACGGCCACCAGAGCACATTAACGTTGCTCGTATGTAGTGTTTTACCAGTCCTGGTAGGGTATATAAGGTGTGAACAGTGTCATGTGCTGACCGATCTCTGTGATGTACAATGAGACACTGCGTAGTCGTGTGAGACAGCGTTATCAGTACGTGGCAGAGTTTCAAAGGGATCTCATTGCGGATCTCCATTTGGTCGGTTGGTCGAATCAGGCAGTATCCAGATATGAAGGGGACTCGGATATTACAGTGGCCCAATGTGGACTGCATGTGATGCGTGCTATGGCCAGCATAAGGGAGGATCGTCGTACTGTGCACCAAGCAAGCAACAAGTGAAGTTTCGTTTCGTGACATCCTCCCCTTTGGATACTTCCCATTTTTCGTCAGGCAATGTACGAGTGTTGGAAATTTCATAGTGGCAACCAATTATTTACAGCTAGTACAAAATAGATACGTGTTTCAAAGTTTTACTGACCTTCAGAGTAGTCACCAGCATTGTGTATAACCCAAAGTCAGAGATGTGGAAGTCGTAGGATACTCTTAGCAGTGCCAGTTGTGTTGACAGTTAGAGCGGCACGGTCTATTGCCCGACGAATTATTAGCAGTTCTGAAGCGAACGCCGTTGCCGTGAAGTGTTTCTTTCACTTTAGAAATCGAGTTGAACTTACGAGGGCTTAAGTCGGGGGAGTGCAGTAGGTGGTATAGCATTTAGCTTGCACTGTACGTGCTTGAGCACTGTCCTGCAAAATGATGGTCGGGTCCCGCAGAAAGTGTCATGACTTCTGTCTCTTAGCTGGTCGTAGGTTGTGTTCCAAAAATGAACAGCATAGAGACGGAAGTAATGGCGCTTTCTGCAGGACCTGAACATCATTTCACAGGACATGCTCCAGCACGTACAGTGCAAGCTCTTACTGATTTGTTTGACTGATGGGGCTGCTAGGTGCTATACCACCTACTGCACTCCCCTGACATAAGCCCTCGTGAGTTGAACTCTATTTCTAAACTGAAGGAAACACTTCACGGCAACGGCATTCGCTTCCGAACTGTTACAAATTCGTCGGGCAATAGGCCGCGCCGCTCTAACTGTCAACACAACTGGCACTGCTAAGAGTGTCCTACGACTTCCACATCGCTGGCAACGGGTTATACACAATGCTGGTGACTACTCTGAAAGTCAGTAAAACTTTGGAACACGTATCTATTTTGTACGAGCTGTAAATAAATAGTTGCCACTATTAAAGTTCCAACACTCGTATATTACATTCTGGTGATAAATGTCATGGGATAGCGATATGCACATACACAAGAGGTGATAGTACCGCAGACATAAGGTATAAAATGTCAATGCATTGGCGAAGCTGCCATTTTTACTCAGGTAATGTATGTGAAAAGGTTTCCATCGTGATTACCGCCACACGGCTCGTATTAACAGACTATGAAAGCAGAAGGATGTTGGAGTTGGACGCATGGAGCATGGCATTTTGGGAATCATTAGGGATGTCAAATTACGAGATCCACAGTGTCAAGAGTGTGCCGTGAATACTAAATTTTAGGCATTATCTCTCAACACGGACAATACAGTGGCCGATGATCTTCACTTAACGATTGAGAGCAGCGACGTTTGCGTAGAGTTGTCAGTGCTAACAGACAAGCAACAACGCGCAAAATAACCGCAGAAATCAATGTGGGACGTATGACGAACGTATCCGTTAGGACAGAGGTGAAATTTAGCGTTAATGAGCTACGCCAGCAGACGATCGACGCGAATACCTTAGCTAACAGCACAAAATCGCCTTCAGCGCGTCTGCTGGTCTCACAACAATATCGGTTGGACCCTAGAAGACTCGAAACCACGGCCTGGTCAGAAGAGTCCCGATCTCAATTGGTGAGAGCGACTGGTACGTTTCGAGTGTGGTGCAGACCCCACGAAGCCATGAACTAAAGTTGTCAACAATGCATTTTGCAAGCTGGCAGTGTCTTGATAATAGTGTCGGCTGAGTTTACGTGGAATGGACTGGATCCTCTGGTCCAGGTGAGCCGATCATTGACGGAACATCTTCTGCTACACAGAAACCACCTGCACCCATTCACAGACTTGATGTTCCCAAACCGCTATGGAATTTCATTCACCATGCCTGTTTCGGTAATAATCATCATTTTCCTATAAGATGCTCCCTAGAGACCTAAACTAGTGGCATATTCCAGTAAAGTTTATACAACAGCTGGTGATCTTTCATTAAACGAATAGGTCAGCTAATATTGCTAAACCATCTCACTGGGCCACAACTGTTCGCGATTGGGTTGAAGAACGTTCTGAACAGTACGAGCAAAAGATTTTGCCACCCAGATCGCCCGACATGAGTCCCATCGAACATTTACGGAATATAATCGAGAAGTCATTTCGTGCACAAAATCCTGCACCGGTAATACCTTCGTAGTTATGGACAGCTATAGAGCCAACATGGCTCAATTTTTTCTGCAGAGGGCTTCCAGTGACTTGAGGAGTCCATGCCACATCGAGATGGTGCATTACATCGGACAGAAGGAGATCCGACACGATATTAGGAGGTATCTCATGACTGTTGTCACCTCAGTCTATGTGTCAATAAACACTTTATAACTGTGAAATACATCTGTGGAAGCTGACTTTCATTACTGATTCATTTATTTTTTTTTTCTTTATTGTGATTTCATTCCCCTGCCCCATATGGACAGGGGAGGGCTGTCAGCGGCACAATCCGTCGCTCTTCAGCCGAGTGACACGACAACTAAAACATGAATAAAATGATACATACATAATGCGATAAAAAAGGGGAACATAAAACTGATTAAGGGGGGAAAATGGAGGTAAAAATACACTGACATGGAGACGTTCATGGGGGACAGTTAAAAAAGTCACCAGAAAGTTAAAAAACACAGTTGGCGATTCTTAAAACACAGAGAAGACACTGAATGCGCATGCACAGGTTATAAGTCGGCCACAGTATTAAAAACACTCTGGAAAAACACACTTAAAAGCCACTTGGAGCACACACAACGAAGAATAGGAAAGGTCAGAGAGGATGGAAAAGGAAGGGAGAGCAAGGGGCAGCAGGGGAAGCGGCGGGATGAAGAGAGTAGGGGCATCAGCGGGTACACTAAGAGGCAGGAGACACGTGGGGCCGGAGATGAAGAGGGAAGACAAGGCAGGAGGGAGTGCAGAGACACTGGAAGGGAGCACAAGAGAGGGAGGGGGAGTAGGAGGGGGAAGCCACTCAGGAGAAAGGTGGGGAGGAGAGGGAGCCCTGAGGAGGAGGTAGGAAGATGGGGTTAGAGTTGGTAGGAAGGGTAGATGTCAGGGCGAAGCTGATCATCCGGGAGGGGTAGATGGTGGAAGTTGCGTTGGGAAAGGAGATGGAGGGTGTGGAGATGGAGAGAGGGTGGCACACAACGGTAAAGTCGCGGCAACTGGTTGGGGTGGAGAGGAAGGGAGACACCACGGTGTGCGGGGGATCAAGGCGGCAGACGATATATAGTGTGCGGATGTGTTCAAGGAAAAGGAAAAGGAGAAGGTGGGGGAAGGGGATGAGGTCGTAGAGGACGCGCGTGGGGGATGGAAGGCGGAGTGCAGCCTGCGTCCTTACGTTTCATGACGGGAATGTTGTTACATTACAGCCCCCAGAAAGGCGCCTGATAAACTTCGAAAGTGGACGCTGGCTAGCTTGCCGAGTTGAGTGCATTCTGTATAACGGTTCTCAAACGCGGGCTGGTATTTGACAGGAGAAATGGAGGCGGTAGTGAGTCACGTGCAGGCAGAGTGTGCCCGCCCACAGCGGCAATAGATCCGTAGCTCGTCCGCTAGATGTCGGCGTCGTATGAGCTCTGCTACTGGAGCACAGAGAAACTCTGATGCTTAGTAGTCGACGACATTCACTTTGAACGCACGTGGGCGGTTTTCCCTGCCACTGGAAAGCCATTGGGAAGATAAATGGTGTAAAGAGCCACCATGACAGCCTAAAGGAACTTGTTAAACAATGAAAATCAGATGCGTTGCAAAAATCTGTGAATCCAGTAGGACATTGGATAGCCAGTACCACAGAAATAATGGGAAACTTGTAGCGACTAAGGGGGTATAAGTGCGCTCTCGTTGCATGCGGCTTTTCGCGGATGATGCTGTAGTATGCAGAGAAGTTGCAGCATTAGAAAATTGTAGCGAATCCAGGAAGATCTGCAGCGGATAGGCACTTGGTGCAGGGAGTGGCAACTGACCCTTAACATAGACAAATGTAATGTAATGCAAATACATAGAAAGAAGGATTCTTTATTGTATGATTATATGATAGCGGAACAAACACTGGTAGCACTTACTTCTGTAAACTATCTGGGAGTATGCGTGCGGAACGATTTGAAGTGGAATGATCATATAAAATTAATTGGGAGAGTGCTTAGAAAATGTAGTCCATCAACAAAGGAGGTGGATTACAAAACACTCGTTCGACCTATACTTGAGTATTGCTCATCAGTGTGGGATCCGTACCAGATCGGGTTGACGGAGGAGATAGAGAAGATCCAAAGAAGTGTGGCACGTTTCGTCACAGGGTTATTTGGTAAGCGCCATAGCGTTACGGAGATGTTTAGCAAACTCAAGTGGCAGACTCTGCAAGAGAGGCGCTCTGCATCGCGGTATAGCTTGCTCGCCAGGTTTCAAGAGGGTGCGTTTCTGGATGAGGTATCGAATATATTGCTTCCCCCTACCTACATCTCCAGAGGAGATCACGAATGTAAAATTAGAGAGAATCGAGCGCGCACGGAGGCTTTCAGACAGTCGTTCTTCGCGCGAACCATACGCGACTGGAACAGAAAAGGGAGGTAATGACAGTGGCACGTAAAGTGCCCTCCGACACACACCGTTGGGTGGCTTGCGGAGTATAAATGTAGATGTAGATATAGTTTTAATGTTATTCAAAATTGCACGAACATCAAAAAATTGTGATTCGGTTACGACTTCCATAAAAGAACTACGAGAATTGAACCAGAATTGTGACAAACCTTAACATTTTGTAACTATAGGCCGGAATGTGTACTCTGTGCTGAAAAATCGGCAGATTTAGCCACAAGATTAGTTTATATCGTAAAAGTAGCCTCAGCATTAATGAATAACAATAGTTAGGAAAGTAGTAAAAGGTTCACAATTAATTGTTTATACTTATTAACAATAATATCATCAAAAGTAGCGATTTATATGTGAAAGGTGTAATTTATGCGAAAACAAGTTGGTGTATTAAAAATTTGATTTCACCAATGCGGAACTGATAAAATTTGTGGTTTCATATATAATACTTGTATATATCAACAGATTTATATCTTTACATGATCACGAAGCAAATACGTTTGATTCGACTCGTGTTACATAAGCGAGGGTATAATTACCCGACGGCCATCGTGACTCGAGCAGACTGGTTTGGGAATTATTTGCGAGCAGTCAGAAGTCGGTCACTTCGTGAATCGCCCAGTTGTGGACTCAGAAAATTTTCGAGTGTGTCTCCAGTGAACACTTACAAGGGGAACTTGCTATCGCACCCCTCTCAGATTTAGTGGTAAGACGGCGCAGTTGATAGCTCGGCAAAAACTGAACAAAGATCAAGCATGAAAACAGGAAGGTGTACCGAACTGTGGAAAGAAAAGAAGCCAAGTAGAAGCGATGAACGGTCGTAGATCAAGACATGTAACACAGTGAACTTCAGTAGCCACGGTGTCGTGGTTATGTGGTCAGGGTGTTGGACTACCAATGGGGACATCCGTGTTCAGTTCTCCCTTCTGCTCCATTTTTTTTCACAAAATTATGAACTGTCCCTCCGGTCATTAACCTGTCTGTTCGCTATATACAAATTTATGCCTGTGTCGGGTATTGTTTGCAGCAGCGACGTGTAAGGAAGCTATCCTCAGACGTACGTGTTCTACTTAAGTACCTCATGTTATGACTCATGCGTTCCGTTTTGGAAGTTTTGACGCTTGAATTCCTTTGTTGTAACATAGTTCAGACCCGTTTATTTGTTGTTTCATTTCTATGAGAGGTCTGTGCGACGTCTCACCTACTCTCACTATTCATCACATTTACTTGAGACCGCAAAATATTCTTACCACATGACTCATATTCCACAACCAATGTATTGTATGACAATTGTCAAGACTACAGTAGGAGAACAGACACGTGTGGAAGAAAAGGGGCACCAGGGCGAGTTGAACTTGGTTGTCCCGTTTCACAGCCCAACAACGTGGGCACATAGCCGTGACGCCGTGGCTACTGAAATTAGGTCGATGTTGCACTGCTTCTATTTTCCTTCTTTTTTCACAGTTCAACACAGCTTCCTCGTGTTTCCATGCTTGACGTGTGTTCAGTTTTTGACTGGCGTGTAACCAGTGAACATTTTCGATCTGTGGACTTAGACCTTTTTTTCCAGGGTAATATTCCGAATTAGAGGCTTTTACCAGGGGAATATTCAGAATTCTGACATTTTACCGTCGATCTGGAGTGTGCATTCGGGCTTGTGGGCTTGTGATTTGCCAGTTAGCATCTGAGAACTTTAACGTGATTCTGAAGCATGTTTGAATTAGAATTTTTCGAGGCTTTGGAGTGAGTGCGAACCCAGTTGAGGCACTATCTGGTTATTTACGTTCTCGCATAAGATAAACATTCATCCTTGAAATTTGATTAAACTTGTTGATGTGAGTCGTAATGAAAATAAACCAAACTATTTCTTGAAACTCAAACCAACTGAGTTGTGAGCTTTTTTACTCAAACCCCTGTCTGCATTTTTGATTGATAATTGTAATGTTATATTGAATAATTTGAGCACATGTGCGGTGCGCGATGGTGTGCTACTAACTAAAACTTAAATAAATAGATATTTTGTACAGTAGTGCTAGGGGCACAGAGTTGTTGCAGTGATCCATTGGACATTGACTTTCAAGAGACATTTTTTCATTTCACTAATTCAATTTTACGTTTACATCTTCAAGTTAGCTAGTACACATAGGAATTAGTGAACAGTCCATTACAGTCGCAGTGAGCATTCTGTGAGTTGGTATTTATTTCGTGTACCAACCCGCTTCCTTTTGCACTTCCTCTCCAGTTCCACAGACAATCTCCGATTGGTTAATTTCTGTTAGGTTGCCTGTATGTGTGGTGAGGGAAGCGAAGGTTTTCTTTTGTTATGTATACTGTAATATCGATTCTGTTAGCTTTTTCTAGAGGAATCTTCTAGTTTGCTTTATCCACGAGTCAGAGCCCTTCCTTCTTCCTGTTACCTGCAGTTTTTTTCTAGAGGGTCAGAGCGGGTTGTTCCTTGAGGAATCATGGCGGTTTTCACCTTTAGGCAACCGGTGTTTTGAGCTGTCCAGTCCGCACCTCTGCAGAAACAACGCTCTTTGGGGCCTATAGCCTCGACTGGCCATCTTAAAATGAAGAGGTGTGCACCAGATAACCAGATACTTCTTCGGAACACGATTAAAATGTTCATAGTTCGGTGAGTGTGGACAAGTGTTATCTGAATACAGGAAATTCATTTCATTCTGTTTCTAGAACGTTTGGTAACTTTTGAATTTCATTTCAGTGAATCGATTTAGACGATTTACAGCAGAAACATGCGGACAAGCACTTGGCTTGTTTCACAATGGAGATGACCGTGTACACTGAGCAGTGGTCTCTCATCTGAGTAATTGCGTACCGCATTTTACTGATCCTCGTGTATCACGTTAATTCTGAAAAAAGTTGCTTCTCAATGTCGACTCGTTTTTCGATCCCTTTGAACATCATTAATATACCCTTACGAATCACGTGTGTAGTATAATAATCAACATGTGATTGTCCATGCGAATTCATTGTCATCAGGAATCACTCGAGTTTAGATGTTTCCGTTCCACGATTTAGTTTGTGTGATACGGGAATGTATTTGAAGAACGATTGCGTTAGCAGTATCACTAGCACGAGTCGATGGAAAACCTTTATTTCGGAGCTTGTAACCTTAACACATCCGGGTAGTTTGTTTAGTGGAGGAATATAGTGTTTCGCTCTTGCTTTGAGTTGTTTGTGAATCAGATAGAACGTTAATGTAGGACTATCTTCCATCTTCCAGCTTATGTATCCATCCTCCTTCTTACATAGTAAAATGAAAAATCTGCAGCCGTTCATTTGATGTTATTTTAATATATGGCAACCAGTTTCAGTGCCTCGATGCACCAACTTAGGGCTTTAGCTGATGCTGAGGGGTGAACTCCGATGTATACACGATCCCATCAGTAGCCAACATATACTGTATGAATTGGCTTCAGCAGACTTCTATAACAGCGATGTTGTACCTGCTATGTTGTGTCTGCGTAGATGATGGTTGCCGACACAACATCGCTGTCTGTTGCAGTATTCTACGGTAGCCAGTTCATAGATGTTGGTCACTGATGGGATCGTGTATACGATCAGAGATCACCCACTCAGCATCAGTTAAGGCCTGAAGGTGTTGTACTGAGTCACCTAAACTGGTTGCCATACGCTAAAATAACATCAAAACGACGGCTGCAGGTTTTTAATTTTTATTACTCAAGTGAACAGCCGAAGTCATACGGGCCATGGATCACAAGCATGGACATACAGAATCTGGATCCTCCTCAACAGCCCGTCATAAGATTCGTAAGCTGGCTTCTCCTTTGCAGTTTGTCTCCACTCCAGCATTTATTATCAGTAAGGGACTATTATCTTATTACGTGTTCAATTGGCCATTCCAAGTAGGTTGTTGCTTTCAATAAGAAATTTTGTGAATTAATGAAATCCGTTTGTCAAGAATAATTCTACATCTAGTTACTTCCTTTAATCCTCTATAAACTATAACCTTATTAAAAGAGTACTAGAAACGGTTGTTAAAGGGAATAAGATAGTGCAAGGTGATCTTATATCCTTTCACGCTGTGTGGTTTTCTACTGGATGTAGGAGCGAGGAACAGATGCTGTTCATGAACAGAGAACTCATACATTAATTTATTCTCCATCTAATACCAAACAGCAAAATAATAATACATAACTTTGTTGCTGTAGTTGCAGTATCTGTGGTTACAGTAGCTTTGAATGTTGAAGCATACAGAGACACAAAATATTTATAAATCTAACACTCCTCAATACAATGTCTATTCAGAAGATGTCGAGTCCTGGCCTCTACAAAAGTCTGTAAATGTTATTCAACAGGCAAACACACAAAATGGGGTCAGTGCATCACTATTCGAACATCCACCGCGTGCGCGTCATTGACACCGGACTAATCGTTCGTGGCAGCGCCCTCTTGCCGAGGTGGCGACTGTAGGAAACGCGGCGGCGTAACTGGCGGCGAGGATATTACGAGGGCTATTCGGAAAGTAAGGAACGATAGGTCGTGAAATGGAAACCACGGTGAAAATCAAAACTGTTTTATTTGCAACAGTTAGCTACAGGTTCCTGCTACTTATCTCCGTAGTCGCCGATCTCACTTAGACGTTTGCAGTAGCGTTGTACCACCTTTCCAGTACCCTCGTTATAGATGGCAGCCACCAGTGCTTTCCGCCATTTCTCTACGCTGGCCTACAGCTAGTTGTCTGTGCCAAAATGTTGTCTTCATAGCCAGCGGCTCATGTGAGCAGAGATGAAACTCAGAGGGAGACGATTACGGGCTGTATTGTGGGTAATCAAACATTTCCAATTGAAAACGATGCAGGAGCATCTTCATTGCCCCTGCAGAATGCGGCTAGTAATTGTCTTGAAGAAGAAAACGTACGACAATTATGTAATGTTTGCTGCATAGCTTCAGGCGAAATTTCTCACCAGGCCCTCGTACTTCGCGGGTGACACTTGTTCTAGGTATCTTTATGTGCTCCCTGTGTGCTCAGAACTAAAAAGAACGACATAACGCGATCAATGGGCATACTGTAGTGTCGCGGAATAGTAAAGAGTAAGAAACGTGGAATATTGTCAAAGTTTCGTTGCCTATGCCGAGAGCCAGAGGCAGTAGGTTAGCCAAGAGGTAAGAGGATTGCACATGTATCAGAATGTGTCGTCACGCAGTGGCAATGGCCTGGTTACGCACAACAGGCGAGAGAGAATTGCTTATCACGCGGGTTTGTGTTAGACGGAGACTTTCGTAGAGTATAAGACATAGGTATAGCGTCAGCTGTACTGCATTTCATAACTTCGTGTAAGTCTGTTGTAACAACATGTAACTCTGTCACAAGAACACCTAAGGGGCGAGTACGACATATAAGTCAGCAGCATAAGTGGAACGAATGCGTTCATTACAAACGAGCATGACGTCAGGTCGTCGCTCGCGCTTCCTTTAAATACGCCAACCTTGGTAGCAACAAGGCACTTGCAGTTAGACTTGCAGTTAGATGTGTACTGGGACGCTGCGTAGTGCTCAACTCGGTGATCGACATGTTAATCTTTATTAAGGAGACGTTGCAGTAAGGGCGGCCCATCCAGCAGTAGACGTGAGGGGACAGTACCAGCTCTGGTCCTCCCTGCTCCCGCTGTCAATAATCAACCCAGGATTAGCAGACTCGTTCGCTGCCAATGCTGCCCACATCAGTGAGCCGTCTTCGAGATCGTGCGGGGCCTAGGCCCTGTGCATCCGCCGTCACAACCGGGTGAGCCGACGACGCTGGGGGATTGCAGCCCGTTCCGCCCGTCCACTGTGGACGAGCCATCAGGAGGAGCAGGGAAGAATACGGGGTGTGATTAAGTACACTCCGCACTACGAGAACGCTTCTCATGTCGACAGTGCCGGGACTCCAACCCGGAGCCTGCTACGCACAGTGACCTGCTGTCTGCCGACGAGCCGGCCGGCCAGGCGGGCGCCGCCAGCAACCATGCGCGGCCGAAGTAAGGGCATTCCATCGCTACGTCACAGCACGCAACGCTACGCTAGCAAGACTGGTGCGGCCCGGAGCTGGTGTCATCGCTCCAAGTCAGTGAGGACTCGGGCAAGGTCGTTGATATCACCAAGCTCAGCCAGCCTGTGTTATGCGGGCTACATTGTACTCAGCAGGAATAAAGATGTCATGAATTAATAATATTTCTTTGGCATTTCTGACGCGTCCACAGTCATTTCCTAGCATCCTGACAACTGGAGAGGTCACCGCTCGGCCTCCAGTCCACCGTAGGCGACCGGGACCACTGGGGCGCGTACAATACTAGAGACACTGCCCAACACACCGGTGCAAAACTTCATCCGATTTTCACTGTGGTTTCTATTTCGCAACCGATCGCTCCTTACTTTCCGAATAACCTTCGTAGAAAGTGCGGTCGACCAGATAACAGCCGATGCCGCATTATTCATATAATCCAGACTGCTGTGTCGTCCGAACAAGACAGATTCAGGGCAAAAGCACCATAGGCGCCAAGATGCCAGCTGGTGCCAGTGCGACAGAGACTCGCCACTTGCCCGAGTTCCACCAGCGCCACAGGCGCCGCTGAGGATGAAGATATTGACTTCGCCTCGGCCAATTGCCGGCCGAGTACATCCGCCAATGCCTGGATGACAACGGACAGAATTGTTCAAATGGCTCCAAGCACTATGGGACTTGAAATCTGAGGTCATCAGTCCCCTAGAACTTAGAACTTGTTAAACCTAACTAACCTAAGGACATCACACACATCCATGCCCGAGGCAGGATTCGAGCCTGCGACCGTAGCGGTTGCGCGGTTCCAGACTGTAGCGCCTAGAACCGCTCGGGCACCACGGCCAGGTCGAACTCGGCCTACCGTAAAAACAGTGACAACACGGCCCCCACAGCAGTAGCGACGAGGCCTTTACAGAACAGACCATCTACGTGCGCAGTCAGATTCGATCAGACGGAGCGTTTCCGTCATGCTAGTTCAAATCACGGCCGCTTTCCTATTTCAAATCCAAATTGACCAGCGACAACTTCCAGTAAAGTGACAACTGAAAAGGTGCACTAAACAAATACTGCAAGAGCTGTGTAGTTAGTGCTGTCAGATATCCACAACTGCTATTCCGGAATGCATGCCAGCAGCCTGCTAGCTCCTACGCCCAGTAGAGGGACGCAGGCTGTGTGAGAGGCGCGGGCCAAGTGGGGAGCGCCAAGTTGCGGCGCCCGGGGCGAGCCGGGCATCTGCCGCCACCAGCGGCGAGCAGCCAGCGCCGCGGCCGTCTGGTCTGGCGAACTGCAGGGGCCAGCTTCCGGCTGGCTGCGCCCAGGCCCCGGCCCCGCTGTAATTACGGCACACTGCGGCCGGCGACCCGCGCCCTATCTAATCACCGCCTGGACGCGCTCCACCGGAGGGCTCTCCTCAACAAAGGGCGGCCGCGTCGGCCCTGCTTATGACAGCCGCGCTGCGAGCCAGCTCCGCCCTGCTCTGGCGCTGCGAGGTTACACAGGCGCCCACTCACAACACATTATTATGTTCATTGTGCTCACTAATGCCGTGTTACACACACACACACACACACACACACACACGAGCAAAAGAAACTGGTACACCAGTCTAATATCGTGTAGGGCCCCAGCGAGCACGCAGAAGTGACGCAGCACGAGGGGGCAGGGACTCGTCTAATGTCTGAAGTAGTGCTGGCGGGAATTGACACCATGAGTCCTGCAGCGCTGTCCATAAATGAGTGAGAGTACGTTACAAGTCATCCGAGATATGCTCAATAATGTTCATGTCTGGGAAGTTTGGTGGTCAGTGGAAATGTTTAAACTCAGTACAGTGTTCCTGGAGCCACTCTGTAGCAATTCTGGACGTGTAGGGTGTCGTATTGTCCTGCTAGAATTGCCCAAGTACGTCGGACATGAATGGATGCAGGTGATCGGACAGGATGCTTACGTAGACGTCACCTGTCAGAGTCGTATCTAGACGTATCAGGTGTTCCGTATCAGTACACCTGCACACGTCCCACACCATTACAGAGCCTTCACCAGCTTGAACAGTCCCCTGTTGATATGCAGCGTCCATGGATTCATGAGGTTGTCTCCAAACCCCTACACGCACATCCGCTCGATACAATTTGAAACGAGACTCGTCCGACCAGACAACTTGTTTCCAGTCATCAGCAGTCCAATGTCGGTGTTGACAGGCCCAAGCGAGGCGAGTCTTGGAGTCACCAAGATTACACGAGTAATGGTTCGCACGCTGACACTTTTTGGTGGCCCAGCATTGAAATCTATAGCAATTTGCGGAAGCGTTGCACTTCTAACAAGTTGAACGATTCTCTTCAGTCCTCGTTGGTCCCGTTCTTGCATGATCTTTTTCCCGACCGCAACGATGTCGAAGATTTGATGTTTTACTGGATTCCTCATGTTCACGGTAGACTAGTGAACTAGTTCAAATGGTTCAAATGGCTCTGAGCAGTATGGGACTTTTACATCTGAGGCCAGCAGTCCCGTAGAACTTAGAACTACTTAAACCTAAGTAAGTACGTCACACACACCCATGCCCGAGGCAGGATTCGAACCTGCGACCGTAGCGGCTGCGCGGTTCCAGACTGAACTGTCTATAACCTCTCGGTCACAACGGCCAGCCGTGAAATGGTCGTACGGGAAATACCCACTTTATCGCTATCTCGGAGATGATGTGTCCCATCGTTCGTGCCGCGACTATAGCACTACGTTCAAACTCACATAAATCATGATAACCTGCCATCGTAGCAGCAGTAACCGATCTAACAACTGCACCAGATACTTGTCTTCTTATATAAGCGTTGCCGATCGCAGCGCGTGTTCTGCCTGTTTACATATCTCTGTATTTGAATATGCAATCCTATAGTCCTGTATCAATCCTATACTAGTTTCTTTGGCGCTTCCGTGTGTGTTGGACAAACAGTGCGCACCGTAAAATATCGATGCCGAGAACACCAGCGGCACACTCGACTAATGTACCCCGACAAGATGGCGGTCGCATGACATTGTTTTTCAATCAATCATATTGCGGAATACGAACGTACCAGGATTTTAGTGCAGACCTCCAACTACTGGGACACTGTCATTAGAGAAGTCATCGAAATTTGCTCTAAGGATATTCTTATCAATCGGGACTGCGGCTGTAATGTCAGCAAGGATTGGGAACCAGCTCTAGGCCTACTTAAGAAGCAGCTCAATAAACACGCCTATATGGCGGCCATGCCGGAAAGGGCAACTATATCGACGCTACAATAGATGCCGACGCAAACATCTCCGCTACTGGCGACGCGCCGCCTGGGGCAGGGATCGCGGATAGAACGGTTTGCAGTGGGAAGGGACGGAAGTCGGCCGCGCGCCCTCAGGAGCTCAGTTCGATAGTGCACTTGGCGATGGCGAAATGTTTCATCGCCGAAGAGTTGTGTCCGTTGGACACTATGGACTGGCAATACATCCGTGGACTGTTCGAGCAACATATCCACTGGGAGCCACTGAAGATTCTGATTTGACTTAAATTTAAAAACATTTAGGTTTATCCCACGTTAGTATCATACTGGATTTTGTCTAATCATTACTTCCCCATTTCAGTAATTTTATCTGCTTTTAACATTTCATTTCGATGATTGTTATTCTACTATTAAAAGTTTGTGATGAATAATTGTTTTAAGATTTAGGCGTAAAGGCAACGGTGCACGACAGCTGCCTAAAAACTTCAACCAAGCCATGCTGAACTTTTTATGTCCTGCAGTGCCTTGACCAATCTACCAGGTATCGTTTTGAGTTATATTTGTCTCTGATAAAGCCTTTCGCCTCTTCATAACATATTAAAGGCTTCTAAGATGAGGAGGACTTGTTTGATGACAAGACAGAAGAACAAGTTGAGTCGATACGGAAGATACAGTGGAACTAATATTCATATTTAAGAGAGGTTTGGAATATTTGCTACCAAATAAAGTGGAGGAATATATAAAATTCCATCGGGACATCTAAAATAAATGGGCAAATTGGCAACCAAATGACTATTCAAATTGTTTTGTAGAATCTGTGAGACTGGAGATGAACCATCACTTTTCTAAAAAAATATCTTCCACTCAATGCCGTAGATAGCAAACGCAGAAAACTGTGCCAATTATCTCACGTGGAGCGTAACTGATCATGCATCGAGGTTGCTGACCAGAACAATGTACAGAAGAATGGTAAATAAAATGGGAATCTGTCAGATGACGATCACTTAGGCTTTACATTTCCTAAAGGCACCGGAGAGTGAGTTCTGACGTTGCACTTAATAATGTAACAATGATTTAGGAGAGATAAAGACACATTCATAAAAATTGTCGACCTAGAAAAACCATTAGAAAATGTAAACTCATGCAAAGTGCTCCATAGTCTCAGAAAGATAGGTGTAAGCTCTAGGGAAAGACGGATACAGTAACTAAAAAAACCAGCAGGCATCAATGAGAGTGACAGATATATTTTTCTTCTATCTTTTTCTTTTGCTTAATTTAAACTGTACATTCAACTTTGATGATCTAGAATAATTTTTTTAGTTTAGTTTCGGTCTATAGTATGGACCGTAACTGTTTTTTCCATTACTCATGTTGCTACATGAATTTCTTATGTGAGGGTCTGCAAAATTCTCAGTTTCTTTATAATGCCTTCGTGAAATGTGGAGTGTAAAACTAAATGTAACTGCATAACTTTGTCGTTGCGATAGAGCTCTCTCGTGTTTGTGTGTGTGTGTGTGTGTGTGTGTGTGTGTGTGTGTGTGTGTGTGTGTCTGTCTGTGTTTGTGTGTATGTGTGTGTGGCCGTCCGGGGTGGCCGAGCGGTTCTAGGCGCGGGACCGCAACGGTCGCAGGTTCGAATCCTGCCTCGGGCATGAAGTGTGTGATCTCCTTAAGTTAGTTAGTTTTAAGTAGTTCTGAGTCTAGGGAACTGATGACCTCACATGTTAACTCCCATAGCGCTTAGAGCCATTTGAACCATTCAGCTGAGTTGCAGTAACCAATGTACTTTAATATTCTGATCTTGTTTGCAACATAATAAACTACCGCGGGCGTTAAATTATTAACCGCCGCTGTGGAGGTGTATAGATTGATTATTACGTCTGGGACTGTTTTCGCCAGAACTGCAAATTCGCGATTGTGATACTTACGCTAAAAGTGGATGCACTCTTGTTTCGCGATCGCAACAAGCACGTCTAGCCCGCCGGTGATCAAAGGAATGATACGGAGGATAATATTACCACCTGAATAATCATATTCCATGCAAGAGGACATATTCGCTCTAGTTAAACAAAGATGGAGCCACTTCAACTAAGCCGCTAGCGCCAAACAGCTGCTGCTGACGTCACACCGCATCAACTACGAACAAATACGCTGCAACGAAAAGCACTAATTCTTTCTAGCGCTTATCAAGACTAAAAGTATTTTTAAAAAGTTCCAAATATAATTTCTTTTCTTGTCGTGAGAAAATGCTATTAATATTTTCTTTCCTTAAATATAAATGTAATTTCAGTGAAGTGTGGCACTATAAGAGTTGACATTGTTATTTTCACCACTATCAGTAGGCAATACCATTTGCAACCTCTGGCTTCCTGTTTTATCTTATTTTAGCTGTTATTGAACATATTTTAACGCGTCTTTTGGGGGATATGTATGTGCACAATGTTTTATCAGGTGAATTTACGTGTTTTGTTACGCTGTGTGGTATCCCCCGTAAGTAGCGGCGACCGGCATTAGATAGAAAGCTGCTAGTTCCCTGTTGGTGAATAGCACGCTATCAGTGGGACTTTAAATCTCACAGCTGTGGAATTATATAAATTGTGTTTACATTCAGCGAAACTACATACTTATGATCAAGTTCGAATTTGTTTGAGTTTCAGTTTATAATAGGAGGATGACACGGCGGTCGGATGGTCCCGATGGGCCACTTGTGGCCTGAAGACGGAGTGGTTCAGTTTATAATAGGGCATAATTATAGCCTCCTCCACTAAATTTTACAAAATTATTTACGAGATTTTTTGTGTCACTTATATTCTTTTGGAGTTGGTCAACAAACTCTGACATAGCTAATTTTGTTTACTCTGCAAGTAATACGTATTATTTTGAATTTAAATAAAAGAAATTGATTGGAAAAATTACGCAAACTAAATCTCTTAGAACCATCTTCTTCATATATGCCTTAGTTCGTGACAGAACTCAGTAACACGGCATTTGACGGCCGTTATGGCTACATTTCGTGACGGTACTGAGTTACGTACTTCACAAGTGGAAACGAAGAACAAAGTGAGCACATTAAAAGTGGTGCATTCTTTTACCCCTACTATTCAATCTCTACATGGAAAAAGCAACGACGGAAAAAAGGTGGAATATATCCAAAAAATAACTGAGGACGTTCGGTTCACGTGTTACTCTGAGATGAAAAGGTTGACTTAGGAGAGGAATCTGTGGCGAGCCGCGTCATACCAATCAATAGAATGACGAAAAAATTGGAGATCAGGTGGCTCCCTGTAATACTCCAGCTTCAGCGATAAAAATCGCAGAATATTTGCCCCTTATTACGACATTTGTGGACGTAACGTATCATCTAGGATTGAGCTGAGTAGTTGACCGCGAAGGCTGAAAGTGATTAGTTTACAGCATGCTCTGGAGTGCCACAGGCCATCAAATGCCTTTTCTGGATCTAAAAATAGAGCTAGTTCTAAGTCTGTGAGGTTCATCACTTTTGTGATGTTGCTGGCAATTCTTAGTAAAAGGTTAGTGGTAGACCGATCTATATACCGCAACAGGCAGGATCTTTTGTTTGTCTGCAAAACGTTGTAGTTACGTATTTAATTTTGTTTCGAAACAACCTCTTACTGGTAGTTAAGTGGTTGGTCTATATGAGCAGGTTTGGCAACATATTTACCTCTGCCATTTCCACTGATGTGGTAATTTTTTAAAGTTTCATGGTTCCATTGAACAGGGAGTGTAATGTATAAGTTATTTCTGTTGTTGGTGTTGCACGTAGGTGAAATATACAGATCCTACCAGTACAAGAAGTAGAGTTTTCCGCTTTTCTTAGCTATTTCAATTTATTCTTATGTTCCGAGGGAGTTAAGTTTCTTCTTTCATTTAAAACTTCTGATGCTGCTAGAATTTTTATAATGTTTGTTCGTTATTTCGTTTTTGTGTTTCTTGTCAAAGAGACGATCGTCGGATATTTTGTGTGTTACTGTTAGAACTTCTTGAAAAATTGTTCTAGAATCGAACTGATTGTCTGTGATCCTAGATTATACATGTTCGTGACCATCTTAGTGAGTGAAATTCGGTTAGTTCTCAATGAACAATGTACACAACCCATCGGTTGAATAATGTTTATTGTAATCAGCTTTGACTATGTTTCAGTACCACTAGGGGTATCTTGTTCAGAGGGAATGAAGTCACATTACGTTAAAATTATAAGCATACATGATGAGATAAAACGCTTGAGTCAAATAGTACAAATCATCGATTAAGTCCACCATGGTAAACAGCAAGAGTCACTCCACAGTATTACTTGCTGTTTTTTATGGAGGACTTAATATATGATTTCTGCTATTTGACTTGAGGGTATTTAGCTTATAATATACGCTTATAAATTTAACGTAATGTGAGTGTATTTCTCTGAAGAAGGTACCTCCAGTGGTACCGAAACCTGGTCAAGGCGTATTCCAATAAACGTTATTCAACTGATGGGTTGTATTCCTCATGCATAGAAAGTTTATTTACAGTTGGTGCTGCCAGCCAAGTTTAAAATATGTTCCACTCAGTTTTGTGTTCGTCAATTTTGAGGAAAAGAGAGAGAGAGAGAGAGAGAGAGAGAGAGAGAGAGAGAGATAAAGAATTAATGACCACGGGTAGTGTTCTGGACAGCCTGGATGTGGTTTTTAGATGGTTTTCCACATCCGACTAGGTGAGTGCCGGGCTGACACGTCCTGTCAACACGATTCTGAAACATTTCGAGAAACTTCGCACACTTTCGTATGGAATAACACCAAACACAAACAGGTGGAGTACAGAAATTTTGTCCCGGAGAGAGGGGGAAGGCGATGAAGAGGGAGTGGTTCGCGGCAGGAAGTGCATCCGACCATCCTGTACTACTAACATTGCCAGATCCAGACTAAAACGCCAACCCGTGAGGACACGGGGATATTACAAGGCAAAAGCAGAAGAAGGAGAGAGAAAGAATGTTCACATTTTGGGGAACTTAAGGGAATCTCGTGAATACGTTCATTTTCAATCAAGACGACTGGGTGTGCGACGCACTGTAACTCTCACAGATACGTTTGTCGCGTGTTGACATTGCAGTGAAGCAATGAAGCTCTGATTCTGTAGCTGCGACTTCGAAACGCACGTTGACATCGTAAAACGCTACTAAAAAGACGTTAGACGTATTTAGTTACTACGTTTCCCATTTATTTTACAATCTCGAATTTGCCAAGAGTATCTACTATGAAGGCTTTGGTAGTGTTAACAACCCGGCGTCGCATAAGGCGCTCTAAGAACCGCGCATCTACGATAAATTAAGAAAACTAGTAGTGTTAACACAAAGATAAAACAACACGTAAACTACAAAATGACCAATAACTTTAACTGTACAGCTTGAGTGAAACAGGAAATAGGACTTGCAAAGAAAAGGTAATGCTTCGACTGCAACTGGCAGTACCGTGCATGATGGAGATGTTTGTCTTAAAATCGCTATCGGGCTAAGTGAAGTTGCTCAAAAATCGACAGTATAGCTCTTCATCTGATACACGAAGAGACTCCGTATGATATGAAAACAGGAGTGTGGTGTGCAATTAGCGCAACACTAATTACTGATCCGATCATTTTCCACCGAAGCGTGGTTCCTGACAGGTACCTCTACAACATACGTCAATCCTTTTTTGACAGAAACAACCGTCAATGAAAATAACTAGTGTTATTTCATGCAGGGTAGTGCAAGAGCAGTAGCCACCAACGTGTCAATCGACGTTTATTCACACGACTAGGTGGCGCAGTCGTTATGAACACGACTCTTCTTAGGGAGCATGATGGCTCAAATCCTTACCTGGCAATACATATTCAGGTTTTCCATCATTTCTCTGCATTGCTTAACATGGATAGTACATACGAAAGGGCGTGGTCGGTTCCCTATCCACTCTTCTCCAATACGAGCTTGCGCTCCGTCTCTGGCGACTTCGTCGTTTTCTGGACATGAAATCCTAATCTTGCTTTTCCCTTACGAGATGTTTTGGATGATAGGGTATTTCCTATCATTTCAGAATAAACCTCTCAAACGTGCACAGATTGCAGTAGCAGTCACTTTGTACAGTCTGCAAAACGTGTTGCGCCAATAAGATAAAAATGACATACGATCCACATTGCTTCCAAGAGATACATATTACATTTGGATGGCAAAAAGTCATGGGACAGCAATACTCACATATACAGATGGCGGTACTACCACGTACACAAGGTAAAAAAGGACAGAGCATTGGCGGAGCTGTCATTTGTATGCAGGTGATTCTCTTGAAAAGGTGTCCGACGTGATAATGGCCACATGACGGGAAATATCGGACTTTGGACGCGAAATGGTAGCTGGAGCTAGACGCATGGGACATTTCATTTCGGAAATCGTTAGCGAATTCAATTTTCCGAGATCCACAGTGTGAAGTGTGTACCGAGGATACTAGATTTCAAGCATTAAGGGCAACGCAATGGCCGACGGGCTTTACGTAACGACCGACAGCGGCGTCGTTTGCGTAGAGTTGTCTTTGCTAACATACAAGTTACGCTGCGTGAAATAACCGCAGATAACAACGGCCCTCTCGTTTGGAGCGGAGTGGAAGGTCTAAATAAGAGGCTCAGACGAGTTTGCGACAGTATCGTATGCGAATTTTTCGACCTCCGCTATCGGGTGCAGGGATGTAGAGTTCCCCTTAATGGGTCCGGAGTGCACTATACGCAGGAAGCGGATACTAGGGTAGCGGTGTACATCTGGCGTGCACATTGGGCTTTATTAGATTAGAAAACCCCTCCCTTGGGATCAAAGACGATTTTCCTGTTAAATCAGCCACTGTGGCTTCAGAGAATCAAGGTCCTCGTAGATCAGAGACAGAAAATATTAACACGATTTCAGTAAACTGCAGGAGCATCCGAGGAAAGGTCACAGAATTAGTATCGCTTACTCAAAGTTATGATTATATAGTATTGTGAACAGAGAGCGAGATGAAACCAGAAGTCAATGACAACGAAACACTAAGTTCAGATTAGAATGTTTATCGAAAGGATAGGTCAGTCGCCAATGGTGGCGGCGTGTTTATTGCAGTGAAATATTTGATAAAATCTAGCGAGGTTATCACGGATTCCGAATGTGAATTCATGTGGGTGAAATTGAGTATCAAAGAACGGTCAAAAATAGTGATCAGATGCCTTTATTGATCACCTGGGTCAGGATCTGTGGTTGAAGAGCGCTTCAGACAGAAGTTGCAGAATATCATTAGTAATTTACCTGATCATGCCGTTGTAATAGGGGGTGACTTCAACTTACCAGGTATAAATTGGCAGTGTAACGCCATCAAAACTGATCCCAGAGACAGGGATTCATGTGGCATTGTTCTGGATGTCTTGTCCGAAAATTACCTTGAGCAGATACAGAACCAACTCGTGATGGTAACTTGTTACACCCCCTGGCAACAAAGAGTCCTGAACTTTTAGAATCAGTTAACGTAGAGGAAGGTATCGGTGATCACAAGGCTGTGACAGCGTCTATGACGTCGGTTTCTACAAGGAATGTTACGAAAGGTAGGAAGATATATTTGCTCAGCAAATATGACAGGATACAAATTTCGGAATATCTCAGCAGTCAACGTCAAATATTCGGTGATGAGGACGAAGATGTGGAGAACAAATGGAAAACATTCAAAGGCATCGTTCAATGTGCCCTAGACAAGTATGTTCCGAGTAAGGTTTTAAGAGATTGAAAAGATCCACCACGGTTTAATAGCCGTGTTAGGAAAGCGCTACTTAAACAAAGAGCATTTCATCTCTGATTCAAGAGAAGTAAAAAAATAGCTGACAAACTGAAGCTGAACGGAGTGAAATTGAGCGTAAGGAGAACAATGAGAGAAATGTTCAATGATTTAGAAAGTAAGACGTTGTTAATCGACCTGAGTAAAAACCCTAAGAGATTTTGGTCATGTGTAAACTCAGTAATTGGGTCAAAGTCATTTATTCACTCTCTCAGCGACTACACCGGCACCGAAACGGAAGATAACAGAGAGAAGGCCGAAATACTGAATTCGACCTTCCGGAGTTGTTTCACCGCGGAAGATCGTAACACTGTCCCTCCTTTCAATCGTCGTACGAACGTCGAACTGGCAGATACTGCGATAACCAATCGCGGAACTGGAAGACAGCTACAATCGCTTAGTAGTGGAAAGACGTCAGGACCAGATATACGAATTATATTCTATAAAGATTATGCGAAAGAACTTGCTCCCCTTCTAGCATTAATTTATAGTAGATCGCTTGAGCAACGAAAGATGCCTAACGACTGGAAAAAAACGCAGGTCATTCCCGTTTTTAAGAAAGGCCTAAGACAGATTACACAATTATAAACCTACATCGTTGTCGTCTACCTGTTGTTGAATTATGGAATATGTTTTATGCTCAAGAATTATGGCGCTTTAGGGAGAATGAACATCTCCCCTATAAAAATCAACATGGATTCCGCAAACAGAGATCCTGCGAAACTCAGCTCACTCTCTTCCTCCATGAAATCCACAGCGCAGTGGACAACGGCGCTCTGGTTTATGCCGTGTTCCTTGGTTTCAGTAAGGCATTTGACACCGCCCCGCATTGCCGTTTAATGAAAAAAATACGAGCTTTCGGAGTATCGGAGCAGACTTGGATTGGATTCAAGACTTTCTTGCACATAGAACAACACGTCGCTCTTAACGGATAAAACTCGACAGATGTAAAAGTAATATTCGGAGTACCACAGGGAAGTGTGTTAGGACCGTCGCTGTTTACAATATATATAAGTGATCTAGTAGAAAGCGTGGGATCCTCTTCAAGGCCATTCGCAGGTGATTAAGTTGTCTATACCAAAGTAGCAACGCCAGAAGATAGTAAGAATTTGCAGAACGGCCTGCAGGGAATTGATGATTGGTGAAGGCTGTGGCAGTTGACCCTAAATAGAAATAAAAATGTATCATATTGCGCATACATAGGAAAAGAAATCCACTACTTTACAGCTACGCTACTGATGACAAACAGCTGGAGACAGCGTCTGCGGTAAAATATCCAGGCGTAACTATCTAGAGCGACCTTAAGTGGAATGATCATATAAAACAGATAGTGGGGAAAGCAGACTCCAGACTCAGATTCATCGGAAGGATCTTAAGGAAATGTAACTCGTCCACGAAAGATGTGGCTTATAAGACGCTTTTTCGCCTGATTCTTGAGTATTGTTCATCTATCTGGGATCCCTATCAGGCAGCACTGATAGAAGACATAGAGAAGATCCAATGAAGAGCGCAGGGTTTCGTCACGGGATCGTTTAGCTGTCGAGAGAGCGTTACTGAGTTGCTAAACATACTCCACTGGCAGACGTTACAAGAGAGGCGTTGTGCATCACGGGGAGATTTACTACTTTTCGGGAGGAGTCGGACAACATATTACTTCCCTCCCACATACATCACGAGGAGAAAATTCGAGAAATTAGAGCCAATACAGAGGCTTACCAACAATCATTCTTCCCACGCACTATTGGCGAGTGGAATAGAGTTGGAGGGATCAGCTAGTGGTACCGAAAGTACCCTCCGCTACACACCATTAGGTGGCTTTCAGTGTACGATGTAGATGTAGACGAACCTATCCGTGAGGACAGTGCGACGAAATTTGACGTTAATAGGCTTTGGCAGCAGAATGCCGATGCGAGTGCCTTTGCTAACAGCACGACATCGACTGCAGTGTCTGTTCTGGACCATAGACGACTTGAAAACCGTGACCTGGTCAGATGATTCCCAGTTTCAATTGGTAACGGCTAACGTTAAGGTTCGGATGCGGCACAGGCCGCACGGAACCATGGACCCAATCATCAGCCACCGCGCAAGCTGGTGATGGCTTCGTAATGGTGTGGGCTGTGTTTACATGGGATGGTATGGGTCATCTGCTCCAACTGAACCGATCATTGATTGGAAATGGTTACTTTCGGCTACCTGGAGACTATCTACAGCCACCATGGACTTCATGTTTCCAAACGATGGAATTTTTATGGATGACAATGCATCTCGTCACTGAGGCACAATTGTTCGCGATTGGTTTGAAGAACATTCTGGAGAATTCGAGTGAATGATCTGGTCACACACTGAACATTTATGGGACATCGAGAGGCCAGTTTGTGCACAAAATCCTGCACTGGCAACTGTTTCGCAACTGTGGACAGCTACAGAGACCGCATGGCCTAACATTTCTTCAGGGTACTTCCAACGATTTGTTGAGTTCATACCACATCAAGTTACTGCACAATGCCGAGCAAAAGGAGGTCCAAGACTATATTAGGAGGCATCCCATGACTTTTGTCACCCAAGTGTATAATGGTTTGGAAATACACAGAGATGAGCAAGTTTGCATGTTCTTATCTAGTACGCAATGAACTTCTACACGTTACTCAATGTATTACAAACCTAGCAAGTCCACACACACACACACACACACACATATATATATATATATATAATTATCTAGATGAGTAAATAGGCTTTTATAGTTTACGTTCATTGTCCTTTGAGCCAGTTAAAAAGTCTTGTAAGTTGTCGCATTGTCATAGGACGACGTTACAATCTTTAGTGAAAGAGAACAAGATTTATAGTGTCTGTTGAATGGAATGAACAGTCTAATGAGTACAAAATATTGATTGAGAGTAAATCGAAGAAAGATAAAATTAATGGGAAATAGCAGAATGAGAACAGTGGGAAACTTAACATCGATTTGGTGATCACAACGTAGATGAAGTTAAGAAATTCTGCTACCTAGACAGCAAAATAACCCACGACGGACTAATCAAAGAGGACATAAATAGTAGACGAGCACTGAAAAAAACGCATTCCTAGCCATAAGAAGTCTACTACTTTCGACCACAGTTCTTAACCTCAGGGAGAAATTTCTGAGAATGTACGTTTTCAGTATAGCCATGTATTGAAATCTGGACTATGGTAGAACCGGAACAGAAAAGAATCGCAGCATTCAAGGTATGTTGCTAGAGAAGAATATTGAAAATTAGATGGTTTAATAAGGTATGCAATGAAGTGGTTCTCCACAGAATCGGTAAGGAAAGGAACACAAGGAAAACATCAGGAAGAAGGAGGGACGGGATGATAAGACATATGTTAAGATATCAGGGAGTAATTACCATGTTACGAGAGGGAGCTGTAGAGAGTAAAAACTGTAGCGGAAGACAGAGACTGGAATACATCCACAGAATAACTGAGCACGTAGGTTGCAAGTGCTAAAAATGAGTTGAAAAAGGAAGCAACTGGCACTAGTCTTGTTTTGGCGATGAAAGCAAGATTGATCGTCAATATTTTTACTATACGATAGGAAAGATGTTGGTGTACAGATGCTGATAACCAGATTGTGTGCCACTGCCCAGCAATAACTTTCAAGCCCCTCTGTAGTGCTCCATGGAAGGGGTAAATATGAGACGGTTGATTGTGGTCTATTTGTCAAATGGCGACATTTAGCCCAGTGATCACTTGGCGTTGTTCGGCGTTGGTGGGTTTGTATGATGGTGTCTAGTTCTAATCTTTCCCTTCTTTCTTTATTTTTATTCCATAATAATCCTTTAACAAAGCAAACGATAACTATGTACTCTACACTGCACAAACGCACAACATAGGCTACATGATGCAGTTGCACATGTAACATATGAAAAAACAATAAAAGAAAAGTTAAGCGCTAAAGGACCATGCGCAAGAGAAAAGTAGGGTAGTCCAAGATTGCCATGGCGCTCAGTTAATTCGATCAGAAAATCCCGGAGGAAGTCCGTAAGTGTTTAGCGCGCAAGTACATTAATTATAAAGGAGCACGGATCCATTCGTAGCGTGAAATTCCTGATTCCGTGGCTTCCAAGAATCCTCACCCAAATGCCTTTATAGATATTCAGACATTGTTGTGACCAATATTGTTCCGTATCTTTGCTCATTTGGAAATTTCATATTGTCTGCAACGGCCACGTTGTCCATGCGATACGAGTAACCTTCTTCCTTTCGCACTCATTTACAATTTTCAGTGACTTTCTTGAAAACTACAGTTAATACATAGCTGTTCTACGGAGTTATTTCATTGAAGGGGACGAGAAAACAGCTAAAAAGAACAAGTGTAGCAATTGAGGATTATAAACACAGAAGCCTATCAACGTACAGAAATTAAAATGAATCTCGTTACAGCTGTAATCAGCTACAAAGGAAACCAAACTTTTAAACCATGTAATTCCGTGAAATTCGTTCCCCGCTGTCTTTGTCGGTTTCTGTTGTTTGCATCGGTTTCAATCAAAAACGTCCGGCCAGAGCCTGCATAAGATTAACTTTCCCCTTGAATCAGTGAAGGGGAAATCTGGCAGCAGATGCTACTAACATTGCTAGCTTCCAGTTCAATGACACGTTTTGTGGTTCAATACGTATTACCTTAAACACATTCAGGATAAGGACATGGATGTTGCTTCATATAGGAGAGAAAAGTCCACGAACAGTCACGGAAATACGATTTTGCGTGGAAAATGGTTACAGATCAATAAAAAAATGCTTATTTACTTCGTAAATTTTGATTCGCTAAAACTAAAACTCTCCCTTTCTCCCAATAGGGTGGAGTTTGAGAGAGAGGAATTAGAGTTTTACAAATGACCACGAAACAAACAAAACTTATACGAATGCGCGGAAAAAATTAATATGTGGGTCGACACTTGAAAGACTCTAATTCCTCTCTTTCTCAAACCCCACCCACTGGGGAGAGGGGGAGAGTTTTACTTTTGGCAAATCACAATTTAAGAAGTAAATAAGTATTTTTTATTTATCTCTAACCATTTTCCATGCAAAAATGAGAACATGGAATTTCTTGAATTACAGCGCCAACTACCAAGAATGAAAACAAATGTTTAAGACCAAATGTACGTAGTTTTTTATGTAGAATATGATTCTGTAATAAAAAATGGGGGTTCCCATTTGAAACTTGAAGTTGCCTTCCTCCCCAATCCCAGGGGGATTTTAGCACCAGCAGATGTTCCCCTCGAAAATAATCAACTTTGGATTCTACACGTTTTTTCGTGTAAAACTTATTTTTCGAGTTATTCTTGTTTGTCAGTTTTAAATTTACACCCTGTATAGGGAAGGAGTAGCACCATCACCAAGTTTCGTAGTCTAAACCAGATTTATTAGACTCGATATTTTAACTTTATCACTGCCTCTCGTGTCTGAGAAATAATTTAAAATATTTCCAAACTCTCAGTCCGTTCAATGTTCCCTTTGGTCATGTCGGAACTGGGAACCCTTCCGAAACATTCCCAATCGTGATCTACCTGTGGCCTACTCACAGCCAGTTGCGATATTTGGCTGAAAAGGACAAAGCCCTGCAACAACCTGCCCAGCTCTCTAGAGCTGAAAAAAAACAGGTAAGAGGAGAAAAAGGGAATCTGTGTGATCACTGAATTTGGATTGTGTAGCATATAATCTCCTTCGGAGGTAACTCAAGGAAACCGCGGTAGTTCATTACATCTTAGATTGAGCTGGCAGTATAGTACAGTATGAGATAACAGTAAAAACATGAGTGGTTACGTGAGCGAAGTACGCGACGAGCTTCTTCCCGTAATGGACGTGAGTGGTGGAACGTTCGCCGCTACGGATCCGGTGACTCGGTTCACCTCTCAGGCGGCTCCCTACTTAAATCCTGTGCAGGCGGGGAGAGGCCTTCCATAAACAACATTTCCGCCGGGCGCGGCCGCGAGCTGCATTCCGACCGCTCCGCCTCTCAGCCGGGCCGGTCTGGTCCCGCGAAGAACGATTGCCGCAATCTGACTTGCTAATGTCATAAATCAATATAACAGGCGCTTTTTAAATTGAGATTTCCTCCCACTACTGCGGGTCCCAGTTCTCCTGCCTCGACCTGGCTGGCCTGGCGTGGCTCGGCAGGATCTGCCAGCCGCTGAAAGATTCAGCCCGGCCGCCACCGCAGCAGCAGGTAGTGTTCGCCGCAGAGTAGCTCCCTGCGGAATGCCAACTGCGGGCGGCGCGCCCATCAGGCAGGCAACACGCGCGCCGTATAAACATTGCATGTTGCTGCTGGCGGCGGAGAGCGCGACACTGGAGAACTCGGGTGGGGTTTGTGGAGGCGCAGTGTGTGTGTGTGTGTGTGTGTGTGTGTGTGTGTGCGCGCGCGCGCACGTGCTTGCATCCGTCCGCCCGTGTCCTAGGCAATGGGCGGAGTAAACAACCGTTTCAAGAGCTGTATAGAAACACAGCACGTTGTGCTGCACTCGCACTCCAGTTTCCTGTTGCACCCGAATGTATTGCGAATACATAGAAAGAAGGATTCTTTATTGTATGATTATATGATAGCGGAACAAACACTGCTAGCAGTTACTTCTGTAAAATATCTGAGAGTATCTGTGAGGAACGATTTGAAATGGAATGATCTTATAAAATTAATTGTTGGTAAGGCGAGTGCCAGGTTGAGAGTCATTGGGAGAGTCCTTAGAAAATGTAGTCCATCAACAAAGGAGGTGGCTTACAATACACTAGTTCGACCTATACTTGAGTATTGCTCATCAGTGTGGGATCCGTACCAGGTCGGGTTGACGGAGGAGATAGAGAAGATCCAAAGAAGAGCGGCGCGTTTCGTCACAGGGTTATTTGGTAAGCGTGATAGCGTTACGGAGATGTTTAGCAAACTCAAGTGGCAGACTCTGCAAGAGAGGCGCTCTGCATCGCGGTGTAGCTTGCTGTCCAGGTTTCGAGAGGGTGCGTTTCTGGATGAGGTATCGAATATATTGCTTCCCCCTACTTATACCTCCCGAGGAGATCACGAATGTAAAATTAGAGAGATTCGAGCGCGCATGGAGGCTTTCCGGCAGTCGTTCTTCCCGCGAACCATACGCGACTGGAACAGGAAAGGGAGGTAATGACAGTGGCACGTTAAAGTGCTCTCCCCCACACACCGTTGGGTGGCTTGCGGAGTATAAATGTAAATGTAGAACTTCTTGATCACGAGCGCTTTAACTGTTCTTGCACCTTATTCAATTGGAAGACAGCGTACAAGGGGACTATTTCTGCCTTTATCAACTGCATTTGAAGTAGCCTCTGTTGTCTACGTTTATTTCCATTGCTTCTGGTTTTTTTCTTCTTGCTTCCATATTTCTTAAGCAATGTCTTTATATTTCTCTACTCTCTTAGCGGCTACAGCCTTCTTCATGAGACTCTTCGAAATTCTGTAATTTCCTTTCTGACTGACAGGCATTCCTCGATATCTTCTCCAGTAAGTCGGAGTTCGTCTGTGTCCCTTCCAATTTCTTTGCACCATGTATTGTCTATTTTTACTGTACCGCAATAAGTGAACAGCTGAAAGTTGTCTGTTGTGTTTGCCAGCTTCCAGATGTACAGTTTGTTACTTGTCGGATACGTGCGAGGAACGTTACTTTTATGTCTGCAGTGGCGTCTGTTAACGTAGTTTCCTCTGCAGTCGTTCTTTGAAGTGAGTACAGCATCAGACAGGGAGCTCAACGCTAGGCATGCTTCCCAAGTTTTGAAAACGAGAGTGCTCCGTATAGTGCCACCATCTATAACAAATGCATGAAAATATAGATACTGAAGGAGGAGTATTCCACGATGACCCACAAGAAAATTCCACATTTTTTCAAACGAAGTGGGCCGAGAAAAAGAAATGTATGTAAGTCTGCAGGCTTTCGTGGCCGGTGTCACTGAAGATAAAATTTTCTGCATTATTAGGCCGCGTCATGTTTCTTCTAAAATGATCGACGTGTCGACCCCTCTGCTGGGATCTTCCTCAGGATCTTCTGGTGTCCACTACTGCTAGAACACTAGTGTGATGCAGTGGTTAACAAGTCAGGCGGAAGACTTCTATGAGGAGGGTATCCAAAAACTGGTACGACGTTATGACAAGTGCCTCAATATTGACGGAAATTATGTAGTAAAGAAGATTAAGGTACAGGTTTTCATGTAAAAATAAAATTATTGAGATATCTTAGCACGTCTTTTTTTAATTTCAAAACGGTACTTACTTAAAAAACACGCCTCGTACTTTCAGTACTTTGATGAAACGTCTATACACATTGAAAAGTTACAGCACATTTTTTACTCTTAAAGCAAATTTTTCACTCTCTTTATGGTAAGCTCATTGTAATTAGTACTGACACAAACACTAAATGTGTCCTGTGCACAGTGAAGCACCAAATGATAAGGGTCCTAAGCTGGAAGAGGCGAATTTGGAAACGCATTGACTAGTAATTTTTTTAGCGTTGTTTCATATCACATACAATATTCACTCTTAAGCTTACACGAATACAGTATATGCGGCAGTATGCCAAATACTTACCAAACTTCTTTACTTAGGAGTGTAATAATCAGTAATTTCATTCTGCTGTAAACGGGTATTTGCCAAATACTCCCTTTCTAAATTATGTTTTATGTTCACTATTTCATTTGCAGTTTCGCTGCCCCTCACCTAGCTTCATAGAACATCTTCACAATTCTAATGGTTTCTGAAGCGTCACTCACAGTAGGAGTAGGCACTTCATTTCTTCTTCCTTTTCTTCATCTCCCTCGCAGACTTATGGTCACTGCGGCTCTGGTTCTTCACTTAATTTTCAATTTCGTCTTCAGTTTGTGCTTTGGTTGTAACAAGGTCATCATCTATTGTTGCATACATTTCATATTCGCGCTGATTGAGACTATCACAGTTGATTCCTGGCAGCAATGCAGATAGCGGCAAATATTCAGTGTCATCGAAAGTGTCTTCAGTTCTGGCAGCATTTATTTCTTTAGTTGTGATTCCCGCATAACGGAAACAGCTCTTGAAGGTTTGGGGCCGGCCGGAGTGGCCGAGCGGTTCTAGGCACATCAGTGTGGAAGCGCGACCGCTATGGTCGCAGGTTCGAATCCTGCCTCGGGCATGGATGTGTGTGATGTCCTTTGGTTAGTTAAAGTAGTTCTAAGTTCTAGGGGACTGATGACCTCAGATGTTAAGTCCCAAAGTGCTCAGAGCCATTTGAACTATTTGTAGGTTTGGGCTGTGACCCGGCTCCAAGGTTTGATAATGCATCTGATCGCATCCATCAGTGTAATAAAATAATCCTGCTTTTTCTGAAGGTGTTGTATTATTTTCAGTAGTATGAGCTTACGATAGTTACATTTCAGACTCCTAATTACTCATTGGTCCATGGGCTGCAATAAGCTTATCGCATTTGTAGGAAGAAAAACAAGCTTAATATTGTGATTCTTGAGTTTCTCCCGGCGTATTTGATAATCAAAATATCCACGGGTGTACTGCCGGTCTACGGTGTCCAACGGGCACAATATTTCGGCGATCATACATGTCGCCATCATCAGGTGAACTAACGGACTGAGCTCCTGTGAACGTGCCGGCACGGAGATCCGTACACTATGGCTGCTCAGGGGGGACTGGGTTCGGTCGCGGCGGCGGCCGATTTAAATACCCTCCGCCCGCGGCGCGCTCACTCCGCCTTCCGCGCTCCGCGCCACGGTCGCGCGGTGGAACAGATTGCGACGGCGTCTGAGATGACGTCGGTGTGATGGCTCTGTCCGCCGTGGTCGTCACAACTATACATTTGCTCGATTTACTCTTGATTAACCCAATCGCTGGTTCCCAAGCCTTGCTAAGATTATAGCCACAGTCACGGTTTATGAGGTCGTCATTGGTGCGAATTTCGATGGCCTCTCTAACAACGCTGTCCCAGTATCTCGACGTCTATACCAGAATCCTCGTGCGTTCATATTCCATAGCGTGATTTTCCGACAAACAATGTTCAGAGACCGCCGACTTGCTCGGATACATCAGTCGAGTGTGCCTCTGGTGTTCACGGCATCGATCCTCGACGGTACGCATCGTCTGACCAATATACGACTTGCCACATTGGCACGGAATCTGGTACACGCCGGCCTTCCTCAAGCCGAGGTCATCTTTGGCGCTCCCCACCAGTGCACGAGTTTTATTCGGAGGACAAAACACAGTTCCGATCCGGTGTTTCTTCAAAATGCGGGCGATTTTCCCCGAGAGTGCGCCTGTATATGGGATAAACGCAGTGCCTACCTCCTCCCTCGTGATTTCATCCATCTCCACAGGTTGTGCTGTAGTGGGTGGGCGCAGAGCACGTTGAATCTGCCACTCTGAGTACCCATTTTTTCGAAATACAGTTCTCAGATGTTCCAATTCCTGGGGTAGACTCTCTGCGTCAGAGATAGTGCGCGCCCTATGTACTAGAGTTTTAAGCACCCCATTCCTCTGTGTAGGGTGGTGGCAGCTGTCTGCGTGCAAATACAGATCAGTGTGCGTTGTCTTCCGATACACCCCATGGCTTAGGGTTCCGTCAGGCCTTCTCTTGACCAAGACGTCAAGGAAAGGTAGTTTACCCTCCGTTTCAGTCTCCATAGTGAATTTGATGTTGGGGTGTATGGAGTTTAGAACGTGGACGACACGTTCGTCATCTGGCCACATGGTATGGATAAACTCCTTGACTTCCTTACACATCTATGAACGCACGAGGATTCTGGTACAGACATCGAGATACTGGGACAGCGTTGTTAGAGAGGCCATCGAAATTCGCACCAATGACGACCTCATAAACCGTGACTGTGGCTATAATCTTAGCAAGGCTTGGGAACCAGCAATTGGGTTAATCAAGAGTAAATCGACCAATGTATAGTTGCGACGACCACGGCGGACAGAACCATCACACCGACGTCATCTCAGACGCCGTCGCAATCTGTTCCACCGCGCGATCGTGGCGCGGGGCGCGGGCGGAGGGTATTTAAATCGGCCGCCGCCGCGACCGAACCCAGTCCCCCCTGAGCAGCCATAGTGTACGCATCTCCGTGCCGGCACGTTCACAGGAACTCAGTCCGTCAGTTCACCTGGTGATGGCGACATGTATGATCGCCGAAATATTGTGCCCGTTGGACACTGTAGACCGGCAGTACACCCGTGGATATTTTGATTAAGCTTAATATTTTCCACACGAGAGAGTGTACGATGTGCAGGACAGGTGTCAACAAGAACCAGTATTTTCGTTTTCTGACTTTTAAGCTCCCGATATCAGCGCCTTATGTCAGCTTCAATGTGTTCGGAAGTCATCCAGGACTTTTTATTAGCATTTTAGTCCACTGATAGATTTTTTATATGCTCATAACACCTAGAGGTTTTTAATTTACCTATCACGAACAGCTTCCTCTTCTCACTTCCATCTGCGTTAGCACAAACCAAAACTGTTATTCGTTCTTTGATAACTAGCCACCAATACAGTTTGTGCCCTTGAATTTCAGAGTTTTGCCAGATGCCATTTTAAAGAAAATGCCAGTCACGCCTGCATTAAAGATGTCGCGGTCTGCATATCACTCACTAATTGTAGGCCCACGCGGTAGTGACCCATTGTTGCAATGTTTCAGTATTCACACTGTTGGTCTCGCCGCTTCCTTTGCCCAAAGTAATGCCACCCGTCAATTGAGCCATTGCTACACACAAATACCTCATCTAATTTCTTGGAAATTTCTCCTACTTTCACGATAAGAAGAGGTCCACTATTATGTAGATTGATGCTTTTCTGTTGCTTAAACCACTGAAGAAGCTCTTCACCCACGGCGCTCCGTTAAGTTTTTCGTAACCGCTTAGTTTTAGATCTTTCTTCTGAAACGCGGTAACAATTTTATCCTTGTTCTTCAAAACCGTTTGCACTGTAGAATTTGCAAGGTCAAACTGACGACACAAGTCAAACGCTTAAGCTCCATTCACGATTTCATGAATCGCTTTCACCTCTTCTTCCAGCGTTAAAATTTTTCTTTTACGGGCCATGCTGTTCTAAAATGCGTGCAGCTCGTAACAAACTGTTATGGAAACTGACAGCACGTATGCTGCTGACGAGTTCTGTGATTTTCACTACTACTGTACTACGAATGTGTTTTTTTAGGGTAACAATGAGATGAGGCGTCTATATTACACCTATTGTTGACGGAAGGGCAGAGAAAAGAACATGCCTGGTTGCTATATTACAACGACAGGTTTCCTTCTACAGTACCCTGATTCTTGTAAAATCGGGTTGCTAACTGAGGCAGAAAACGACATATACGAGGTACACTCGTATACACTGATCAGCCAGAGCGTTATAACCACCGACCTGCTGTCGATATGAACCAGTCCAGGCAATAGCAGCGTCACATGGAGAGGAGTGATTGGAGTGACTGCTAGTCAGACACATGCACAGTGCATGCAATAACAGCGAGCGTGCTCTCCATGTGTCGAACGAAGAATGCACGCTATCTAACTGACCTAGGACCGTCTGCGTAGGGCCAGAGGCTCAGCACTAGAATTTCGGAAACTGCACTGCGGGTGTTCGTGGAGTGCTTTGGTGAGTGTCTTCATCACGTAGCGAAACCAAGGTGAAACCAAGTCCAGATGTCGTGGGGTTGGGTGACCACCCATCATTACAGATGTCGTATGTCGTAGGCTGGGCAGACTGTGGGGGAACTAACGTTAGACGTTAATGCTGGGCAGAATACAAATGTGTCTGAACATACAGTGCACCGAACACTCCTATCAATGGGTCTCTGCAGCCGATGACCCACGCATGTGCCACTGTTAACACCATGACATCGGCAACTACGATTGATATGGCCACGTGACCATCGACACTGCACACTGACGCAGTAGCAGAGCGTTGCATGGTCTGCATGGCCTGGTGAATCCCGATACGTTCTTCATTGTGCCAATGAGAGGGCTCCAATCGTCGTCTTCAAGGGAACAGTTCCTTCAAATCTGTACTGTGGACGGAGACGAGCTTGTGGCGGCTCCATTATGCTCTGTGGGACGTTCACGTGGACATCCATCGGTCCAATGGAGCTCCTGCAAGGCACAATGACGGCCAGGGAGTATCGTACACTGGTTGCAGACCATGTAGACTCCTTCATAACGATCATGTGGCAATGACAATTTCCAACAAGATAATGCGGCATGTCACAAGGCTAGGAGTGTGATGAACTGGTTAGAGGAACATAGGTGTGAATTGCAATTGATGTGCTGACCCTCCAACTCGTCAGATCTGAACCCGATCTAACACATCCAGGACGTGATTGAATGTGGCGTCAGAGCTCATCGCCCCCCCCCCCCCCCGCCCACACACACACACCTCCCTAGAATTTAAAGGAATTAGGTGACTTACGCGTGCAGATGTGCTTCCAACTCCCTCCAGAGATCTACCAAGGCCTCACTGCTTCCCTGCCATGATGGGTCGCCACAGTTATCCGTACTAAAAGTGGACATACTGGCCATCTACATCTACATCTACATTTATACTCCGCAAGCCACCCAACGGTGTGTGGCAGAGGGCACTTTACGTGCCATTGTCATTACCTCCCTTTCCTGTTCCAGTCGCCTATGGTTCACAGGAAGAACGACTGCCGGAAAGCCTCCGTGCGCGCTCGCATCTCTCTAATTTTATATTCGTGATCTCCTTGGGAGCTATAAGTAGGGGGAAGCAATATATTCTATACCTCATCCAGAAGCGCACCCTCTCGAAACCTGGACAGCAAGCTACACCGCGGTGCAGAGCGCCTCTCTTGCAGAGTCTGCCACTTGAGTTTGTTAAACATCTCCGTACCGCTATCACGCTTACCAAATAACCCTGTGATGAAACGCGCCGCTCTTCTTTGGATCTTCTCTATGTCAACCCGACCTGGTACGGATCCCACACTGATGAGCAATACTCAAGTATAGGTCGAATGAGTGTTTTGTAAGCCACATCCGTTATTGATGGACTACATTTTCTAAGGACCCTCCCAATGAATCTCAATCTGGCACCCGCCTTACCAACAATTAATTTTATATGATCATTCCACTTCAAATCGTTCCGTAAGCATACTCCCAGATATTTTGCAGAAGTAACTGCTACCAGTGTTTGTTCCGCTATCATATAATCATACAATAAAGGATCCTTCTTTCTATGTATTCGCAATACATTACATTTGTCTATGTTAAGGGTCAGTTGCCACTCCCTGCACCAAGTGCCTATCCGCTGCAGATCTTCCTGCATTTCGCTACAATTTTGCAATGCTGCAACTTCTCTGTATACTACAGCATTATCCGCGAAAAGCCGCCTGGAACTTCCGACACTATATACTAGGTCATTTATATACAATGTGAAAAGCAATGGTCCCGTAACACTCCCCTGTGGCACGCCTGAGATTACTTTAACGTCTGTAGACGTCTCTCCATTGAGAACAACATGCTGTGTTCTGTTTGCTAAAAACTCTTCAATCCAGCCACACAGCTGGTCTGATATTCCGTAGGCTCTTACTTTGTTTATCAGGCGACAGTGCGGAACTGTATCGAACGCCTTCCGGAAGTCAAGAAAAATAGCATCTACCTGGGAGCCTGTATCTAATATTTTCTGGGTCTCATGAACAAATAAAGCGAGTTGGGTCTCACACGATCGCTGTTTCCGGAATCCATGTTGATTCCTGCATAGTAGATTCTGGGTTTCCAAAAACGACATGATACACGAGCAAAAAACATGTTCTAAAATTCTACAACATATCGATGTCAGAGATATAGGCCTATAGTTTTGCGCATCTGCTCGACGACCCTTCTTGAAAACTGAACTACCTGTGCTCTTTTCCAATTATTTGGAACCTTCCATTCCTCTAAAGACTTGCGGTACACGGCTGTTAGAAAGGGGTCAAGTTCTTTCGCGTACTCTGTGTAGAATCGAATTGGTATCCCGTCATGTCCAGTGGACTTTCCTCTGTTGAGGGATTTCAGTTGCTTATCTATTCCTTGGACACTTATTTCGAAGACAGCCATTTTTTCGTTCGTGCGTGGATTTAGAGAAGGAACTGCTGTGCGGTCTTCCTCTGTGAAACAGATTTGAAAAAAGGTGTTTAGTATTTCAGCTTTACGCGTGTCATCCTCTGTTTCAATACCATTATTATCCCAGAGTGTCTGGATATGCTGTTTCGATCCACTTACTGATTTAACGTAAGACCAGAACTTCCTAGGATTTTCTGTTAAGTCGGTACATAGAATTTTACTTTCGAATTCACTGAACGCTTCGCGCATAGCGCTGCTTACACTAACTTTGACATCGTTTAGCTTCTGTTTGTCTGAGAGGTTTAAATTTTCAGTGAAGCTCTCTTTACTTTTCAGTAATTTTCTAACTTTGTTGTTGAACCACGGTGTGATTTTCCCGTCCCTCACAGTTTTACTCGACACGTACCTGCCTAAAACGCATTTTACGATTGCCTTAAACTTTTTCCATAAACGCTCAACATTGCCAGTGTCGGAACAGAAATTTTCGTTATGAGGTTGTCATAAGGTTCTGGCTGATCAGTGTACAATTGCCGCGTTAAGCAGAGATGAGAAGTGTGTTTCTTATGAGAAGTATGGCTGTATCGCGGAAATCACGATGTTATGGTCGAAATGTCGTTGTAACCTATGTATTTATAAGAAAGTTCAATTGTATACTGTGAACGTGGTGCCCACTATAGTGTGCGTACATGGTGCTGTTACAGCGAGCGACGTCATCTGAAACCCTGTGTTACGTTTTCGTATGTGACATAAGTAACATCTTGACTGTGGCATTCCCCCTTGTGTCAATGTACGTAATTCGGTTGGTAGTGGACAGGGATATGGCATTTTAACCTGGTCATTTCTACAACACTTGCTAAATCGTATGCAGTGGGAACATAATGTCAGTATTTTACCGACACACACAGTTGGTATCTCTGCATGTGTCTTGTGAGGTACATAATGATAGGCCACCTGGGAGAGGATATAACTGTGCGTGGCTATGTCTCATGTGTTAGAGCCGAGTCTCACGATGTAGTGGAATCTCACATGCTCATGAGTGGGAGGCATACTGTTATAGCCATTGAAGATTCACAGCCGACTCTAACACTCTGCATACCGTTTCTCGAACACTCTGCATATTGTTTCGTGTCCTCACGACGTTCCTGTGCACTAATAGCCGGCCGGAGTGGTCGAGCGGTTCTAGGCGCTACAGTCTGGAACCGCGCAGGTTCGAATCCTGCCTCGGGCATGGATGTGTGTGACGTCCTTAAGTTAGTTATGTTTCAGTAGTTCTAATTTCTAGGGGACTGATGACCACAGCAGTTAAGTCCCATAGTGCTCAGAGCCATTTGAACCATTTTTGTGCACATACGAAACTTTCTAGCGTTGGCACAGGGGCACACTTGACCTACTGACGTGTACTTTAGTCTCAGCCTGTTTCACCTGTGAAAGTTAACGTGTGATGCGATAGACAATGTCAAGGATGTTCAGATCCGGTGTCAGGACGCATGAATGGTATTCAGCCATATTGCACCGAATACTACGTCGTCCCTACTGGATACCTAACGAATGTGGTATATGTACATAAGTGTAATGGGAATGGCAACATGTAGATATTTCAGACGGGATTAACAAAGTGGTGCATACCTGCAATAAGAACCTGGGATTCGTTCGGCGACCTCACGACTTGGGATACACAGTGGGTGCGATATCTCAACACACGTAGCACGCTTGCTGTGATATACTGATACTCATCACTTCGGAAACGATATATTGTGCTCTGCAGAAGGACGGGAATGGATGGGAGGTAAGAAGGTGACGTACGGCGGGTTGCCTACCCGATGGCTCATAACGGATCTGATGGGTAGGCTGCGCTGCAGAGCAAGTCCGTAATGCTGCTCGATATTATTCCCAAAGTAACGCACTTGTCATGCAGAGTAGCTTATGGTAAGGATTTAAGGAAAGTCGCATGACTGTATCTCCATAAATCGTCGAGCTATAGTTTTATAAAGCCTCCACCTCTATGTTGGTCCTCTCTGGGCAAGGGGTTTGTGTCCAAGATTTGATCTAATATTTAGGGTTCCTTTAATGTCACAAAATACCTTGACTCCTTGAAAATTCGTGAAAACATTTTCCAGTCATCGTCTCAGGAGGGTCAGACTCACCAAAAACACATACCGGAGAAGAATGGTGTTCTGCTCATAACTTACTTTCCTAACCATAACATATCATTGTTCGATATCGCGAAACGACAGATCCACCTTGCACTATGTCTGACTCAGTACTGCCAACGTCTTTATTCAGCGATCGTAGTACCGATTGAAATCGAATGGTGGGCAACCACTGCTGCCAGCCTTCCCGTTTAAGAGCTGTTAAAAGCCTCCTGCAGTGCCCTTGTACATCAATGAGAGTCTGCCATTGTCGGCTCCCAAGATGTCTCCACCTCCAGTGAGCAGATCTGTGTTGCTGTCAGTTCTAAAGTAGTAAATATTTCCAGCTCCGTAAATTTCTCGTCTTTCAAGGAGAAAAAAATGTAACTCCGGCACTAATGAAAATTGAGAACAGCTTCTTGACATCATGTGAGATAATAAAGTGCTCGATACATGCGAGAGTATCAGATATTGCGAGTGATTTTTGTAGGCCACTGAGATTTCGTGCTACATCATGAATATCAAAAGCAACAGGATACATCACTTTGGAGTTACCTGTTGCCAAGCGAAGTATAAGAAGGGATCAAAAAATTTCCGTTTGGGGGCGTTGCTACAGGGTATACGTAACCTAGCGCGAGCCTCATGCAGTTATACGAGCATTTAAATGTAGGCAACGGATTAATGTAGCATCAGTGTCAGTCCGACGTGCGTGCAGTAAATGCGGGAACTTGAGCTATGGCGCCGTTAATGCCAAGTGTGTCTACTCACGACTAATGTCCTGTTGTTCTTATCTTGGTTGCCCAAGGACGTATACCGTTAGAAATCCATCTGAGAATGAAGAATCTGTATGGGACAGCATGTGTATCGAAAACCAACGTTGTGGAATTGCGTGTAACAAAGGGTGGTGCTACTTCATGATAACACACGACCTGATATCGAAAATGTCGTAACGCAGACGTTACGCCAGTTCAAGTGGGAGACACTCGAGCACCCACCCTACAGTTCTTATAGCACGACAATGTTTTACCAAAAGGGTATCTTCAACCTGACGCGTCGGTAGGACGATTGCCTCAATGCTCGCGACAATTTTGCCCATCTGGCATAGCGATTCTGTACTGAACGGCCTTTGAACGGAAACTTTTTGAGCGCCTCTTATATTTCAGTAATCAACTGAAAAAGGATCTATGTCAACGAGCTCAACAGTTTTCAACATACGATAATAAATCTCAAACAGTTTCCTTAGCCGAAAAAGTCATTTACTTAAAAAAATAACTGCAGTATTACTTAAAATTAAGAACGTACTCTATGTGATCAAAAGTATACGAACAACGGGCTGAAAATGAGTGACAAGCTCGTGGCGCCATCTATCGGTAATGCTGGAATTCATTATGGTGTTGGCCCACCCTTAACGCTGATGACATCTTTGATTCTGGCAGGCATACGTTCAGTCAGGTGCTGGAAGGTTTCTTGCGGAATCGCAGCCCGTCCTTCACGGATTGCTGCACTGACGAGAGGTATCGAAATCGGCCGTTGAGGCGTTCCAAAACATCCCAAAACATCCCAAAGGTGTTCTATAGGATTCACGTCAGGACTCCGTGCAGACCAGTCCATTACAGGGATGTTATTATCGTGTAACCACTCCACCACAGACCGTGCGTTATGAACAGATGCTCGATGGTGTTGAAAGACGCAGTCGCCATCCCCGAATTGCTCTTCAACAGTGGGAAGCAAGAAGGTGCTTAAAACATCAATGTAGGCCTGAGCTGTGATAGTTCCACGCAAAACAGTATGGGTTGCAAGACCCCTCCATGAAAAACACGACCCCACCGCCTCCGAATTTTACTGTTGGCACTACACACACTGGCAGATGACGTTCACCGGGCATTCGCCATATCCACACCCTGCCATCGGATCGCCGCGTTGTGTACCGTGATTCGTCACTCCACACAACGTTTTTCCACTGTTCAGTCGCCCAGTGTTTACGCTCCTTACACAAAGCGAGGCGTCGTTTGGCGTTTACCGGAGTGATGTGTGGCCTATGAGCATGCGCTCGACCATGAAATCCAAGATTTCTCACCTCCCGTCTAACTGTCATTGTACTTGCAGAGAATCCTAATGCAGTTTGGAATTCCTCTCTGATGATCTGGATAGATGTCTGCCTATTACACTTTATGACCCTCTTCAACTGTCTGCTGTCTTTCTTAGTCAACAGATGAGGTCGACCTGTACGCTTCTGTGCTGTACGTGTCCCTTCACGTTTCGACTTCACTATCACATCGGCAACAATGGATCTAGGGATGTTTAGGAGTGTGGAAACGTCGCGTACAGACATATGACACACGTGACACCCAATCGCGTTCGTGAGTTCCGCGAAGCGCCCCATTCTGCTCTCTCACGATGTATAATGACTACTGAGGTCGCTAATGTGGAGTACCTGGCACTAGGTGGCAGCAAAATTCACCTAATACGAAAAACGGATGTTTCCGATGGTGCCCGGATACTTCTGATCGCATATTGTATTTTCTACCATATGTATAGACACCATGACGTTCAAGATCTCGTGCAGAAACTGAGTACTGCTATCTTCATCACTAGAATGATCTCCTCTCTCGCTGACACTGAAACACGAAATTTTGTTTACTTTGCTTACATTCATTCTATTATCTGGTACAATATGATATTTTTCGCTAATATACACTGGCGAAGAATATTCTCAGCCCAAAAACGGACGGTCAGGCTGATCTCTGGTGTCAGCGAACTTTCTATGTGACGCTGTTCACTTACCCGCCACGCCCTGCCTCTCCCCATTGGAATTCTCTGGTATACTACAAGGAACTCTAGACATAAAAATTATCTGCGTTTGGATAACATTTCCTCGAGCATTGTACATAGATGTTTGCACTATTCAGCAGATTTCATTTTCAACACTTCTAAAATAATTGAAAAAATTGCGCAAAGTGCCCCAAATATTCAGATCGAATTATAAAGATCTTCTTCTGGTATGCACTTCTTCTATTATGCATAGGTGTTTCTCATAGTAGTTGAGAATTTCCCTCTTGGTTCAAATGGGTGTGAGCACTATGGGACTTAACTTCTGAGGTCATCATTCTTTCCATCTTGAAAATGACATTTAATCGTATACTCTCTGTTGTTTTACGTTTCATTAACTCTTTAGTTCTTTGTTTACAAATTTCCTGATGAGAACTCTATAAACTGTGTACCCGGCCGGACAGCGGAGGGCGTTACCGCGCCGCTTCCGGCATTCGGGAAGGCGATCCTGTCTCGGATCGAATACCCCTCGCCGATTAACGACGAGGACCGGCGAGGTAACCAGTCTGTATGCCGTTTTTAGGCTGTTTCCCACATCCGACTAGGTAAATACCAGGCTGCTACCCACGACCTGCTACAGATAAATGACACGCAAACTTTTAGAAATGGTTCTCATACTCGAAAGTGAGACTTACTCTTTCACACAAACAGGTGGGATACCAAATGCATCCCGGTGGGGTGGGGTGGAGTAGAGGCTTCAGGAATGGAATCCGTACACCAGCTGCCACTAACATCATTTTAATCCCACAGAGAACGGGAACAACAGAGAAGGAGAAGAATAAGAATAAGAACAAGAACAACAAGAAGAAGCCGACGAAGACGATTCTGTGAATTATATACTGACTCGTTCTTTTGTTCGCATGCTGCCACCGCAACCTACAAATTTGTACACCTGTATATATGTTCATAACCAAACTTGATGCACATATCATGCGCTATCAGGAGAAAAGCACTGTGGGCAGAACAAAAGTCTACCTCTCAAGGGAGTTGGGGTGAAAAAGAAGCAGAGTGCACCGTGAGCAAATACCCAGACTATATTCTTCCAGTATTTGAGAATCAGAGCACTTAGCGATTTGCAACAAACTTTACTCATATTTTCAAAATTTTGTAAACTTTTTCTGGCTTACGTTCATAACCTCAGACATTTAAACTCAATACCTCATTTGCAAAGTAACGAAAATTTGTAGCTGTTTTATACTGGCGAGTTAGATTATTATACAAAGAATTGGGGGTTTACTGGTTGCCTACTATTTGGAAATAAGCTCTGTGGATTTAACAACTACTTACATCCCATAGGGTTTCGAATGAGAAAGACTGACATTGAAGCATAACTCGGGAACACCTGGAGCTATTTCAACCAAATCTGTTATGTTCATGGCTCACTGTTTGTATAAAAATACTGTAGGTGTATGTTTCCCCACTACCACTAGGAGTGGGGGTGTAGATGAAGAGGGTGACATAAAAATATTCGAAAACGACCTCTTGGTATTTATTTTGTGTATTTAGTCGGCTTGGAATACTTTTAAAAGTGAGAGGTCCAGTTTGTCTCTTATTTCTGCTGTTTGGTGTGTCACCAGATCGCAAAGTGAGCAGTGTGGTGAGCCAGTAATTTCGTCAGTTTGTCACACGGCCGAATACCATGGGTAAATTTAACGTGCTCTCTGAGTCGTATAGTGTAAAACAGCAGAGAATAAACTTAGATGTGTGCAATACATGTCACATACGTTTAAAAAATGGTTCAAATGGCTCTGAGCACTATGGGACTTCATATCTCAGGTCATCAGTCCCCTAGAACGTAGAACTACTTAAACCTAACTAACCTAAGGACATCAAACACATCCAGGCAGGATTCGAACCTGCGACCGTAGCAGTCGCGCGGTTCCGGACTGAAGCGCCTAAAACCGCTCGGTCACCACGGCCGGCTACGTATCAACACCTGCTCCTAACACGCTGCATACGTTTCATCCAAATTTGATACACATAGTACTTGCTGTCTGGAATGTGTAACTCGATGTATCACATTCTTCAAACTATTCTGTTCCTAATTTATCGGCCTCAGTTTCACAGTTACGAATTTTCGCTTTGCTGGATATGCACAATTGTAGCAGTAAATGTGTATCCATGTATGAGTTTGTGTCACATGTGAGAAGTAGTCATTCCTTCATATCAAGATGATTGTTTATGACAAGAACCGGGAGTAGTAATAATAAATGGAAACAATACGCTGTCTGTCACGCATTTTTCAAAGCACATTACTGCTGTTGACAGCCTCCTGAATAAAACGCTTTATGTGGAAAGTAATACTGTAGGTGTGAAACCCAACAATCTCTCATTGAGGTGGGAGGCTGGGGTGGGAGAGATAATGGGGTGATGGGCAGAGGAGAGGAGAAGGAGGTCGTGTACAGATAGAGGGGGGATGAGGAGATGAACAGACTGGAGGGATGGAGGAACTCCATGGATAGATTGAGGGGAAGAGGTGATAGTAGACGGAGGGAGGAGATGGACAGGCATGGAGAGGGCAAACGATGGACAGAGATAGGTGGGAAGAGGAGAGGGACAGATAGAGCAAGGGGGTAGAAGAGAGAGGGAGGTCGTGTACAGAGAGGGGGGGATGAGGAGATTGGAGCGATGGAGGAACTCCATGGATAGATTGAGGGGGAAGAGGTGGTAGACAGTAGAGGGAGGGAGGAGATGGACAGGCATGGAGAGGGCAAATGATGGACAGAGATAGGTGGGAAGAGGAGAGGGACAGATAGAGCAAGGGGGAAGAAGAGAGAGGGAGGTCGTGTACAGATACAGGGGGGATGAGGAGATGAACAGACTGGAGGGATGGAGGAACTCCATGGATAGATTGAGGGGGAAGAGGTGGTAGACAGTAGATGGAGGGAGGAGATGGACAGGCATGGAGAGGGCAAACGATGGACAGAGATGGGAAGAGGAGAGGGACAGATAGAGCAAGGGGGTAGAAGAGAGAGGGAGGTCGTGTACAGATAGAATGGGGATGAGGAGATGAACTGACTGGAGGGACAGAGGAAGTCCATGGACAGATTGAGGGGGAAGAGGTGATAGACAGTAGAGGGAGGGAGGAGATGGACAGGCATGGAGAGGGCAAACGATGGACAGAGATAGGTGGGAAGAGGAGAGGGACAGATAGAGCAAGGGGGTAGAAGAGAGAGGGAGGTCGTGTACAGAGAGAGGGGGGATGAGGAGATGAACAGACTGGAGCGATGGAGGAAGTCCATGGATAGATTGTGGGGGAAGAGGTGGTAGACAGTAGAGGGAGGGAGGAGGTGGACAGGCATGGAGAGGGCAAACGATCGACAGAGATAGGTGGGAAGAGGAGAGGGACAGATAGAGCAGGGGGGTAGAAGAGAGAGGGAGGTCGTGTACAGATAGAGGGGGGATGAGGAACTGACTGGAGGGACAGAGGAAGTCCATGGATAGATTGAGGGGGAAGAGGTGATAGTAGAGGGAGGGAGGAGATGGACAGGCATGGAGAGGGCAAACGATGGACAGAGATAGGTGGGAAGAGGAGAGGGACAGATAGAGCAAGGGGGTAGAAGAGAGAGGGAGGTCGTGTGCAGATAGAGAGGGGATGAGGAGATGAACAGACTGGAGGGACGGAGGAAGTCCATGGATAGATTGAGGGGGAAGAGGTGATAGACAGTAGAGGGAGGGAGGAGATGGACAGGCATGGCAAACGATGGACAGAGATAGGTGGGAAGAGGAGAGGGACAGAGCAAGGGGGTAGAAGAGAGAGGGAGGTCGTGTACAGATAGAAGGGGGATGAGGAGATGAACAGACTGGATGGATGGAGGAAGTCCATGGTTCAAATGGCTCTGAGCACTATGGGACTTAACTTCTGAGGTCATCAGTCCCCTAGAACTTAGAACTACTTAAACCTACCTAACCTAAGGACATCACACACATCCATGCCCGAGGCAGGATTCGAACCTGCGACCGTAGCGGTCACGCGGTTCCAAACTGAAGCGCTTAGAACCACACGGCCACACCGGCCGGCGGTAGTCCATGGATAGATTGAGGGGGAAGAGGTGATAGACAATAGAGGGAGGGAGGAGATGGACAGGCATGGAGAGGGCAAACGATGGACAGAGAGAGGTGGGAAGAGGAAGGGGGCAGATGGAGGGAGGGGGTAGAACAGAGAGGGAAGGAGGAGGACAGATAGACGGAGGAAGGAGATGGAAAGAGTGATGGTGGGCGAAGAGATGGCTGGAGAAAGGAGAGAGGAACTGGCTAACACAACATTGCAGTAAATAAGCACCCAAGCAACGCCGGATTTCTGAGTTACTGAATGATTAAATAAATAAATTCTGTACGTAATCCACAGATTTTGCGCAATTTGTGCAGGATATAACAACTGAAAAGCTAATTTACACCGCTGCAGAGAGCAGAGCGCATTGGTGGTGGCTTTCAGACCATACTGCTGGCGTTAACGTCGCCACTTCGGACGTTAAACTTCAGAAGCCAAATAATTTAAGCTAGACTACCATGTCCTAATGTAAACGGAGTCAAACTTTAGCCCCGTTTCTTCGTTCTATGAGGAAGTAGCTTTCCCTCTTTCCGTCGCAGCGCTCAGTTATTCACAACCCCACAACAGGCCACACAGCAGTCCACCCACCACATCGCCGCCCCACACCGAACCCAGGGCTATTGTGCGGTTCGGCCCCCAGTGGAGCCCTTCCCCCCCTCCCCCCCTCCCGGGGACGTCTCATACCAGATGAGTGAAATCCCAAATGTTTGCGTGGTAGAGTAATTATGGTGTACGCGTACATGATAGTGTTTGAGCAGCAATCGCCGACATAGTGTAACTGAGGCGGAATTAGGGGAACCAGCCAGCATTCGCCGATGCAGATGGAAAACTGCCTTAAAAACCATCCACAGGCTGGTCGGCACACTGGACCCCGACACAGATCCGCTGGGCGGATTCGTGCCGGGGACCGGCACGCCTTCCCACTCGGGAAGTAGTGCGTTAGATCTCGTGGCTACGTGGGCGGTCTTTCTCTCTGGTAGTAGTAGGAAAAGGTAAATAATAACTCGACCAGTGGGATACTTTTCCTGTTACCCCATAAAGTTACCTTACATGTAAGCCGGTATAATCCTTGTGTAATGGCCTGGTCGCCGCGCAGGCTCTAAACTGACGGCGTAAAGAAACAGCCAGCGTAGCAGCGCGCTGACGTAACGACAAGTAACGGATATGGGAGCCACCTGGAGCTCCCTCCACTGCGGCAGACCATACCGCTGCAGGTTATGGGGAGGGGGCGCGCGGGTGGCAAAAAGCTGGCTGCCTCTGGGCCCTGATAGGAGAGTAAGACGCGCGGAGGGGGAGAGGGGGGGAGGAGAGTTAGAAAGGAGGCGAGGCGCCGGGCTCTGGCGTGTAAACACGGAACCGCTCTGCGCCACAAACGAGCCGACAGCGACGTTACGTCGGCCGCTGCCGCCCTGCCCCGGGGAGAGGGCGGGCCGCCGTAAAACCCGCCGCAGCGCAGCCAACTCCTCCATAAAAGCCACGGCCGCCACGGCTTATCGCGCCTCCGTGGCAGATCCAGCGCACTGACCTCACTGATGGAAGGTCTGGCATGTTCCGCGGTGTATACACTTGCGAGCCAAAACATTATAACCACTGCCCACCGCAGTTGCGGGCACGTGACGCGGTGAGAAAACTACACTGCCGAAAAAAAAAAGTACACCCTTTTAGAGGTTTCCAATTCATTCAGGATTTAGTGTTGCAACGGTGCAAATGGAGTATACAAACGGATTACATTTACAGATCAATAACACAAGCGATTCTGAGGTGTCAGGTATTGACTCATGCTGGAACACCGGTACTAGTACTTAGTGTTGCTTCCACAGGCAGCGATGGAGACGCTGACTCTTGCATCCAGTCGATCGTACAGAGGGCGAATTCTGTCAAGGTGTACGTTATTGCACGCCTGCTCGACCTGTGCACGTAGTTCTGTAAGAGTTGCCTGTTGACGAATCCCACGAGTCACTTCTCGTCCCATCATATTCCACATGTGCTCGATTGGAGACAAGTCTGGAGAGATGATGCAGGTGTTGCAGCGCAAGTTGAGTTTCATGGGCAGTGTGTGTGGGCGAGCTGTATCCTGCTCGAACAACACATCACCTCTCTGCTGCAAGAACGGCAAAAGAACGGATCAGACAACATTCTGCACGTACCGAGCGCTTGTTAGCGCTCCTCTAGGGACACAACTGTTGTTGCTTGCCGCACCCTGGACCACAAGGCCTGGGTAGTGGCAGTTTGTCTTGGACGAATGCATTCTACGAAACAGTGCTCGCCAGATCTGGGTCGTATGCGCAAACGGCCATCACTTGCGTGCGAGCAGTATCTGCTTTTATCGCCGAAAACTACGGCGCCCCAATCCATCTCCCAAGCCAACCTCTGACGGCACCAGTCAAGCCGTGCACGTCGGTGCTGTGGCGTGAGCGGCAGACGGGCTACATTTGCGCGTGCCCGTAGTTCCGCTGCTAATAAATAGTTCCCAACAGGTCGTCTTGACACGTCTGGGCTCACAAGCTCTCTTAACTATGCTGTGGTAACTGTACAATCTGCCTTTGCTGCTCTTACAATACGACGACCCTGCGAGGTTGTGTGCTGTGTGGACGTCCAGAAACTCGTCTATAGGTGTGAGAAAGTTCACGTGATCATTGATACCAACATCATTGCCCTAATCATTCAGCGACGATGTGTGCAAAATTGCGAATATCAACTGACGTAAGTGATTTTGACAGAGGGTAGATTGTTATGACCTGCCGCCTGTGAACGAGAATATCGGAAAAGGCGAAAGTTGTCGGTCGTCGGCGTGCTATTAGCGGAGCATCTATGGAAAGTGGTGGATGGACGTTGAAACTAGGAACAGACGACACGATGTTACATGACCAGGTCTCATCACTGAACGTGGAAGTCGAATGTTTGCCCGCTCTGTAAAGCTGTTTAAGTGGTAGAAACTTCCTGGCAGATTAAACTGTGTGTCGGACCGAGACTCGAACTCGGGACCTTTGCCTTTCGGGGCAAGTGCTCTACCAACTGAGCTAACCGACTGACGCCCCGTCCTCACAGCTTTACTTCCGCCAGTACATCGTCTCCACTTTAGGTCATACAGTTGACAATGCTGCTGCAGACAATGCTGGAGCACACAGTTCAACCTACATTGTTGAACACGAGGCTCTGCTACGGCCGACATAATCGATTACCACTCCAATGGGAACGGAGCATCGAGACTGGACCACGAATAGGTAGAAATACGTTACGTGATCAAAAGTATCCGGGCACCCCCAGAAACATACGTTTCTCATATTAGGTGCATTGTGCTGCCACCTACTGTCAGGTACTCCCCATCAGCGACCTCAGTAGCCATTAGACATCGTGAGAGAGCAGAATGGGGCGCTCGTCGGAACTCACGGACTTCGAACGTGGTCACGTGGTTGGGTGTCACTTGCGTCATACGTCTGTACGCGAGACTTCCATACTCCTAAACATCCCTAGCTCCACTGTTTTGGCCCGCATCTCGTGGTCGTGCGGTAGCGTTCTCGCTTCCCACGCCCTGGTTCCCGGGTTCGATTCCCGGCGGGGTCAGGGATTTTCTCTGTCTCGTGATGGCTGGGTGTTGTGTGCTGTCCTTAGGTTAGTTAGGTTTAAGTAGTTCTAAGTTCTAGGGGACTTATGACCACAGCAGTTGAGTCCCATAGTGCTCAGAGCCATTTGAACCATTTTTCCACTGTTTTGAAAGAGGCCGCTGACAGTTGAAGAGGGTCGTAATGTGTAACATCTATCTAGACCATCACATAGGAATTACAAACTGCATCAAGATCCACTGCAAGTAGAATTACAGTTAGGCGGGACGTGAGAAAACTCGGATCTCATGGTCGAGAGCATGCTCAAAAGCCGCACATCACGCCGGTAAATGCCAAACGACGCCTCGCTTGGTGTAATAAGCGAAACCATTGGACGATTGAACAGTGGAAAAACGTTGTGTGGAATGACGAATCACTGTACACAATGTGGCTGTCCGATAGCAGTGTGTAGATATGGCGAATGCCCGGTGAACGTCATCTGCCAGCGTGTGTAGTGCCAACAGCAAAATTCAGAGGCGGTAGTGTTATGGAATGATCGTGTTTTTCATAAAGGGAGCTTGCAGCCCTTGTTGTTTTGCGTGACACTATCACAGCACAGGCCTCCTTGCTTCCCACTGATGAAGAGGAATTCGGGGATGGAGACTGCATCTTTCAACACGATCGAGCGCCTGTTCATAACGCACGGCCTGTGGCGGAGTCGTTAAACGACAATAACGTCCCTGTATTGGACTGACCTGCACACACTCCTGACCTGAATCATATAGAACAGCATTGGGATGTTTTGGACCGCCGACTTCGTGCCAGGCCTCACCGACCGACTTCGATACCTCTCCTCAGCGCAGCACTCCGCGAGGAATGGGCTGCCATTCCCCAAGAAACCTTCCAGCACCTGACTGAACGTATGCCTGCGAGAGTCGAAGCTGTCGTCAACGTTAACGGTGGACCAACACCATACTGAATCCAACATTACTGATGGAGGGTGCCACGAAGTTGTAATGCTTTTAAAGCCAAGTCAAGAATGATTAAACTCGTCTGAAAAAGTTACTCGTTTCAGGTCGGAGACGGTTGCTGGTACTCGTAAGACCCGCAGTGTCATGTGCTGTGACGCACGCGCCACGGCCTGTCATTCTCTTGGGCCCTTGGCGGGACCGAGTGACGTCACACGGCGCGAGCAGCCGGCACACGTTTCAAACTGTCGCTCCCGCGTCCCTACAAGCTTCAAGCCTACGTCTTTGCTTTCGCTCAATGTCCAAAGCACGCCACTATGCAGTACTGTGTAGCCCTCGTCTCTGTTAAAATTATTGCTTTTTATTCTAACTTCAGCCGCTTCTTTGATAACAGAATCCTGATATGACGCTGTTAGAGCCAAAACTCTCGTTTTTTTCTAACTGTATTTTCTGCCTGTTTTCTAGGCGATGTTACGCCATGGCCGACAGCCCAAGTTGCTTTTGTTTGTTACGTTGTGAACAACGCTCGGAAACGCCAATGGTCTGACCTATGTAAACATTAACATGTTAACATGGGGCACCACACGAACCAGGAACTCGCCCCAATTGACTTGACTCCGTCGCGCGGCGAGACGGAGCCGTTAGAAGCCGGCCAACTTGCCATCCGCGAATGCGCCACTCTGGCCCTCTCTGGAATGTTGCACACGTTTCAATTACCTCTATGTAGGCAGATCACAATACCAGCCCTGACAGTCAGTGAGGTCATCTGCTGATGACAGCTGTCGAAAGCTCGAGTGTTTCATTTGAAATGACACGGCTTGTACACCGAGATTTCATTGAAGCGAGCCACTACCAAAGACTCAGAAGACATATATGTTACGACTATTCCACTTCTCACTGTAAATAATTGACAGATAAAGAGAGATGTTAAGGTGGGTAGGACGTCAAACGGGCCGACTTGGAGCAGGACAGGCACCACAGGACATTTTAATTTCCACTGTCTATACTTTTACAAATAAATTCATAAAACTTTGTCAGCATGCCCAGGAACGATTCAGAATTCACACTCATAGCAGTGGATGTTCGAAAACATAGAGGAGTAATTTTTTACATGTGAAATTTCATCATTTTTTTCACTTACTAATGGCTGCATTTGTTGTTATAGGTACACTTTTCTTCATAAGTAAGGGAGATTCTTCGATGAATTTTGCACAGCATACAAACCACACTTAAAGGTGTATGAAACTCTAGAATTTTCAAAATCTATTAAAAACTGTGTTAAAAATTGAGGTAATTAACTACAAAATTTGTGTTTTTTTCTAAACATGAAGTTTAAAATATAGCAGCTCATTCGTTTTTTCATAAATTAAATAAATTCTAGAGTTTGATACACCTCTAAGTATGGTATGTATGCTGTGCAAAATTCATCGAAGAATCTCTCTAACTTATGAAGAAAAGTATACCTATAGTAACAAATGTAGCCATTAGTAATTGAGAAAAAGATGAAATTTCACACGTAAAAAAATAATTCGTTATGTTTTCGAACTTTCACTGCAAATGAGTGTGAATCCTGAATCCTTCCGGGTGATAATGACAAAGTTTTATGAATTTATTTGTAAAAGTATAGACAGTGGAAATTAAAATATCCCGTGATGCCTCTCCTGCTCCAAGTCGGCCCGTTTGACGTCCTATCCCCCTTAAACGCAGCGACTTTCTGGGGGGAGAGTGGCTCAGAGAGACAGAGTACGTGTTTAACTAGAGCCGTGAGCGCCCTTCCGCTGCCCTTACAGACGGGATAGGACGTCAGCAGAACGGCCTGCGGCTGACAGCCGGTGTCGATTGTGTCGGCAGGCAGGCAGCCGCGGTGCCGCCCTCCCTCCCTCCCCCCTCCACGCTCACCACCACAACACCGACGACTCCCACCTCTCATCAGCGTGCGGCGCCCGCGGCGCCAGTAGACACGTCAATGGCCGGCCGACGACGTCTTCACAGCCAACACGCCGCCGGCGCTCGCCGCTGCCAGCTCTGTCGTGACACAGCGCTTTCAACGAACACGTGTGGTAACTTTCCTACTATCAGTTAATTAATTCACTGTCACCTAACGTAATGGGACCACCATGCAACAGCCTCATATGAGGGATGTAAGAAATTTGAATGATTTTTATCGGCCAAATTTGTTTTACGAACAACAATAACATTCCGTTCAAAGTAGCTCCTTTAGGTTGGGTTTGGGTTGTTTTGGGGGAGGAGACCAGACAGCGAGGTGTAACACTCCGCGGGCGCGGTGGTCTCGCGGTTCTAGGCGCGCAGTCCGGAACCGTGAGACCGCTACGGTCGCAGGTTCGCATCCTGCCTCGGGCATGGATGTGTGTGATGTCCTTAGGTTAGTTAGGTTTAAGTAGTTCTAAGTTCTAGGGGACTTATGACCACAGCAGTTGAGTCCCATAGTGCTCAGAGCCATTTGTAACACTCCGGTTTTATTGTATCCCGCTCGATCGGGATCTGATAGCAGCCCAAATAAATATTAATTAATGTGACCGTGTACCTAATGGGGCTAGGAATCGGATTTGACTGCTACGGAGTTGTTACATTCCATTTTTGTCCTTCTCAAATGCTGTAATAATGAAATGTCTGGTGACAAGTAAAACGCCAACACAGCTTCAGTAATCAAGACATATATTCGTCTCAAAAACACAAGAAAAAGGAGACAGCCACTGCCTTCGTCATACATATTTAATAACGGCTAATCTCAGCACAGGCTTCCTCGCTATTCATTATCGTCACATGCAAATTCAATCACTGTAATCCAACACTGCAATCCAAATGATGCCGGCGCGGTAGACGCGAAACCACAAATATCGGCACAGAAATATCACTGATCACTCACGTAATTATACTTTTTCACTTTCCCGTATTATTCTAAACACAAAGGGGTTAAACCGCGGCGATGGCCACTCCCTTTGTCGGTAAGCCTTGCATTACAGCAAACGGCCCCCGCACGGCTCGGCCCGCAACCTGGGAACTGACTTCCACTCTACACTCGTTCTCGCAACCCGACACTATCGATTGTTTGCCCTTTCGACCTGTGCCGAGTGCAAACTTATAGTAAGGGCCTACAGACCCCTTACATCCCCGCCCTCGAAAACTTCTTTGGAGCCACAGGCGTAAAAGAATCGGCAAGGGAATTAAACATTTCTACATTTGAACAAAACACACAGTGTAAATAATTAATGAAATTACAATTCACCAAAATAATCCCTCGACTCCGGTAGTGGGCTGCCTCCACAATAATATCCTACAAAAGGTTATTACATCTCATAAACATGGCATTGTCCAAATTACAATTTTTATATCAAACAGCAATAGTCATCTATAGTCCAATATTGAATGAAACACACAACATACAATCAAAAATTATTACTTGAACACATGACATGTGAATTATTATACTACGAACTAGTTGTTACAGGTTTTTACATCCATTCTCAGGCAATCGTCGATATGAAATATGAAGTTCTAGTTACAATATATCAGAAAACACAATGTAAATAAACATTTTCCTTTTTCAAATGTCTGTTTAACAACTAAATGTCCTAAATATATCTCAGCAGGTTTATCCGGGTCCTTGTAGCCCTCACTCTTGACCGGACCTCACCTGGAGTGTCATTCAGTTTTCCGGTCCCTCCACCTCTTCCTCTATAATCAGACGAATGATTAAAATGATTCCTTGGGTCATTACTTCCCTCTCGGTTTTGATCATTAGTTTGATTGTGTTCCTGTGATCGAACAGATTCCAGCTGTTCCAGTATCTCCATCAAGGCCTCCCTATCTTTAGTTAGACTCCCAGATACAGTTTCTTGCATTCTCTGATTCAATCTTCTTTTTATCGCAGATATCATTACGTCATCACTCAGGGGTTGTTCCAAGGTCTCGTTCAATTCCCACAAATGCTCGGCAAACTCTCTCAACGTTCCTCTCCATGTATTAAGTGACTTGCGGTGGAGTAGGTCCTCAATTGCTGCACACTGATGACTTTTGGACCAGTATTTCTTCAAGAACTCCTCTTCAAACTGATCATAACTAGTAGTCCCTTCCTTCTTCCCGACTCCCCAAGTGAAGGCCTCACCTTCCATTCTATCTATTGCAAATTGAATCTTGTCTGAGTCTTTAAGATGTGCTGGGAAAACTCCTTTTAACCATTTCATAAATATCATTGGGTGCAACCCTCCTTTCGGTCTAAATTTCTGCCCTGTATTATTTTGGACGTACCGATTATCACTGCTCATTAAGGTAACGACTCTACCTTCCCCAATGGTTAAAGTGGCACTGCTAATTCGTTTATCAATTTCTTCTGTCTTGCTCTCCGATTGCTGCACTCCTTGTTGTAATTGCCTGACCTCCATTGCAACCCTCTTGTTATCCTCTTCTCGTTGCACAGCTATAGCATTTCTCAGATTGACAGCCAGTTGGTTTTGCCTATCTCCTATCCCCTTAACTGCATCATTGCATTGTTTCTGCATCTGCGCCACCTCGGCAATTCGATGATTGCAATTTGTTTCCACTTCGTTGATTCTTTCTCCCAATTTGGCTTTCGTTTCGTCAATAACGTCTTCCATCTTTTTTGTTAACTTTCCTTCCATCTTCTTCACGTCTCCCTGGACTTGGTCTATGCTCTTCTGTAGCTTCCTCTCTCTCTCATCGATGTCCATCTTCAGTCGTTCTTGCAACTCCTGCATTTCCTTCTTCAGATTACATTCTATCTTCCTTTCCGATGTTTTGAGCTCTTGTGTTAGAGTTTCCTTAAACGACTTTTCTAAGCTTTCTCTAGTTTCTTGTAAACCCTTCTCTAATGATGCGTTACTTTCTTGTAAACTCTTTAGTGATTCTCTTGTTTCTTGTGAACCATTCTCTAATGATTCTTGGAGTATTTCTCCCCTTTCTCTAGTTGCCTTAACCTCCTTTAGCAAGTCTGCCAACACCGACCACATATCGGCACCCTCTGAAACTGACTTATTTCTCGTAATTTGTCCTGGTGTCTTGGGATAACTAGTTGAATGTGATAATGGGCTATCTAATGACAATCCACAACCACTGATTCCTGAATCATCTCTGTCTTCCTGTCCTATCCCTTTCCTTTCAACTACTGCCTCATAAACCTGCTTATCTTCAGTAGACATGTTTGGTTTATTTTTAATGCACAGGCAAGTAATACAAAATAACCTCTAGTAACTCAAAACACTCCTAATTACCACAAAACTAATCAAACAGTACCTGCAGTATTTTCAGTTAATCCCAAAATTGATACAATATGCATGAGTACTGAACATAACAACTCTCAAAAACTAATCTCTTCAAATATCAATTCTCACATACACAGTTTATGTAAAACGTTTTAAATAAAATAACTCACACCATTCATTAAATCTATAAATGTAAAATCCCCAAAAACAATAAGCATATCTGTATAATCACCATTTAGATTGCGCAGTATGCCTAAATAAGTATGCTATATTTCAGGGTATGTTTCGCAAACTTTTCGGAAATTACTATAATTGTGCACTTTTCCTAATGTGAACTTCCGTTTATAATTGTTTATTTACCGCGAAGACTGAGCACTACAATTTAATGTTATGTCAACCAGTCGTCTTCACTCACCAACTGACGTTACCACGAGTCGCGATGTTTTGACGTTTGAAGTGGGCGTGGCGCTGTACTGCCGCCGAAGCTGCGTGAAGTCGCGCTGAAGATCTGCGGCGAGTCGTCGTAGTTCTCCGTCGGCCGCTCCGTGGCGCTGCAGGCGGGCGTAGTTTGTAGTTCGGCCGCTAGATGCCGGGACGGCGCTCGGTGTCTCGAAGCCGCGCTGAAGACCGTCGGTGTAGTGTGTCTGTGCTTGAACTACTCCTTGCACAGGTCGTCGGGGTGACGTGTGAAATCACCTCGCAGATCGAAGCTCTTTGGCGCAACTGCTACACGGGTCTGCCGTGACGTCACTCAACAATTGCGTCGCCACACGAATTGTCGTCCACATAACAGTTTATAGGTCCACACGAAGCTGTCCGATTTTCACTATTCAAAAGGCAATTTCAGTCAAAATATTACTATTAAACACTTCTGTAACGCTTTCGTGACGAATTCTTAGTTCGTTTTGCTGTTGTAATGTTCACACGTGTCTTTCTTTAGTGTCCACTTTTCACAGTTTTTCGCGTGGATTTATGCATTTGCACATTACAACACAGTTTATTGACACTATTATTCTTATCTAATATGACGAGAAGAAACAGTTTAGTCACAATCGTAAGATATTATTACTTCGTATTGTTCAAAAATGCACTGATTCTGGTCGCGATTTTAAAGTTTATGCTCTGTCTCGATCCAACATTGAAAAATATTTTCTTGCGTTAAGCAAGGTAAAATTAATTATTGTTCTTTACGATTCGTCCGAAAATTGCACTAGTCCTTTCACGGTAAGCCAAGGGTGTAACACTCCGGTTTTATTGTATCCCGCTCGATTGGGATCTGATAGCAGCCCAAATAAATATTAATTAATGTGACCATGTACCTAATGGGGCTGGCAATCGGATTTGACTGCTATGGAGTTTTTACATTCCATTTTTGTCCTTCTCAAATGCTGTAATAATGAAATGTCTGGTGACAAGTAAAACGCCAACACAGCTTCAGTAATCAAGACCTATATTCGTCTCAAAAACACAAGAAAAAGGAGACAGCCACTGCCTTCATCATACATATTTAATAACGGCTAATCTCAGCACAGGCTTCCTCGCTATTCATTATCTTCACATGCAAATTCAATCACTGTAATCCAACACTGCAATCCAAATGATGCCGGCGCGGTAGACGCGAAACCACAAATATCGGCACAGAAATATCACTAATCACTCACGTAATTATACTTTTTCACTTTCCCGTATTATTCTAACACAAAGGGGTTAAACCGCGGCGATGGCCACTCCCTTTGTCGGTAAGCCTTGCATTACAGCAAACGGCCCCCGCACGGCTCGGCCCGCAACCTGAGAACTGACTTCAACTCTACACTCGTTCTCGCAACCCGACACTATCGATTGTTTGCCCTTTCGACCTGTGCCGAGTGCAAACTTATAGTAAGGGCCTACGGACCCCTTACAGAGGTCATCGGTCTCATCGGATTAGGAAAGGAAGTCGGCTGTGCCCTTTCGAAGGAACCATCCCGGCATTTTCTTGGAGCGATTTAGAGAAATCAAGGAAAACCTAAATCAGGATGGCCGGACACGGGATTGAACCGTCGTCCTCCCGAATGCGAGTCCAGTGTGCTAGCCACTGCGTTACCTCGCTCGGTACACTCCTTTAGGTAGCTGAACACAGGCAGAGCTGTTGCTCCCAGTCTTGATAACAACGCCGAAAATCTTCAACTGGTAGTACATTTAATATGTCGGACGTAGATGGGGAGAATGGAGGGGAGGGACGGCTGTAGACCTTTCCAAGTCAAAAATAGCCTGGTTTTAGTGGCCGTATAACATGAGGCGTTGTCGCGATGCAGCATCCACTTATCTGCAATGTCCGGTCTCACTCGATTCACCCTTTTCCTCAGCCTTTGAGGAGTACCAAATTCCTTATGCACGATAGCCCTACACTCCTAAAAGCCAATCAGCATTGTTTTGATTTGCTCATTCGAGCTTTACGCGGTAGCGGAGATGTCCCAGTATGCCACTGCTCGATTTGCCTCTTTGTTCCGGAAACGTACTCATAAATCCAAGATTCACGACCAGCGATCACACGACTGAACCGCTCGTGGTCATTAACAGTCGTCTCAAAAAGATCAACGCACACATTTCTTAGAATGTCCTCCTCCTTGTTTGGAAGGTTCTTCGGCACAATTTTGGCACAAACCTTTCGCATGTGCAAAGCTTCTATCAAAATTTTATATACGATGAAAGTGCTTAATACGTCACTCATCATCCTTACAGATAAAAGTCCGATCTCACTGGAACACGCACCCGTTCGACGCTTTCGTCCGTTTTTGAAGTTATAGGTTGACAACGCTGACAGGAATAATCTCTTTCAAATTATGAAGGTGTCAGTGGTAAAATACAGGAATCGAAAGGCTATTTTCAATTTGTACAGAAACCAGATGGTAGTTATAAGAGTCGAGGGGTATGAAAGGGAAGCAGTGGTTGGGAAGGGAGTGAGACAGGGTTGTAGCCTATCCCCGATGTTATTCAATCTGTATATTGAACTAGCAGCAAAGGAAACAAAGGAAAAATTCTGAGTAAGAATTAGAATCGATGGAGAAGAAATAAAAACTTTGAGGTTCGCCGATGATATTGTAATTCTGTCAGTGACAGCAAAGGACCTGGAAGAGCAGCTGAACGGAATGAACAGTGTCTTGAAAGGAAGAAACAAAACGAGAAGCAAAACGAGGATAATGGAATTTAGTCGAATTAAAAAGGGTGATTCTGCGGGAATTAGATAAGGAAATGACACGCTTAAGGTAGTAAAGGAGTTTTGCTATTTGGGGAGCAAAATAACTCATGATGGCCAAAGTAGAGAGAATATAAAATGTAGACTGGCAATGGCAAGAAAAGCGTTTCTGAAGAAGAGAAATTGGTTAACTTCGAGTATAAATTTAAGTGTCAGAAAGTTGTTTCTGAAAGTATTTGTATGGAGTGTAGCCTTGTATGGAAGTGAAACGTGGACGATAAATAGTTTAGGCAAGAACAGAATAGAAGCTTTCGAAATGTGGTGCTTCAGAAGAATGCTGAAGATTAGATGGGTAGATCACATAACTAATGAGGTATTGAATAGAATTGGAGAGAAGAGAAATTTGTGGCACAAATTGACTAGAAGAAGGGATCGGTTGGTAGGGCATATTCTGAAGCATCAAGGGATCACCAATTTAGTATTGGAGGGCAGCGTGGTGGGTAAAAATCGTAGAGGGAGGCCAAGAGATGAGTACACTAAACAGATTCAGAAGGATGTAGGTTGCAGTAGTTAGTTGGAGATGAAGAAGCTTGAACAGGATAGAGTAGCATGGAGAGCTGCATGAAACCAATCTCTGGACTGAAGACCACAACAACAACAACAGGTCTCCTTGAGCGAAGTTCATCTTCAACGTGTTCTCGGTCTTCCGAAATGATTTGTGCCAGCGAAAAACTTGTGCTCCTGATAAGGAAAGTTCCCCCATAGACCTGTTTTAACTTTTCACATGTCACGTTTGTGTATTCCCCAAGTTTACACAAAACGTGACGGCATAACGTTCCTAAACCACGTGATGACTGTACGGAGGTGAAACTCGGACTGAGAATTTGGAAGGGATAAACACACCGGTCTACACAAGTAGAACAACACAGCGTTGCCAGACGGCTCGCAGTGTTGTCAGTCTCGTTACTATTACCACACATGTGGTATTTCAAGAAATTAGTATTAAAGCTGGGATCTTTAGCTGAAAATGAGAATATTTGTATTATTGAATTAAAATTTTTTGCAGCCAAACTCTTTACACGCACGTTTGACAGGCATTTAAAAAGTGAGTATGGCTGCCGAAAATTCACTGGGAACAGAAACACCCATTAAATATCTGGCAATATGTGTAAGAGATAATTTATAGTGGAACGACCTGCATGCAGCTGATAGGAGGTAAAGCATATGCCACATCCATTGGCAGAAACCTCAGGATGTGTAATCCACACACGAAGGAGGTAGCTTACAAAACGTCAAGGACAAATTGGACTGATAGAAAAAATACATAATATAGATAGAAGATAAGCGTGTTTCGTCACAGATTCGGTCTGTAACCACAGATGCAGCTTGAGTTAGTCAGGTTTAATGGCAGACTCTTAAAGACAGGCGCCCTGAGCTACAGCGTGATTTGCTGTTTAAATACCGAGAGCATACGTTGCTAGAAGACACAATAAATTTATGGCCTTCTCTCATAAAGATAAAATTTGTCAGATTAGAGCTCACACGCAGAACTACTAATAATCGTTCTTTCCCAATCGCAATTGGAACAGGAAACGGGAAAAGTGGCAGTAGAGCGTGAAGTACCCTTCGCCACACACAACTGGTCGCTTAAAGACTATATATATAGATGAAAATTTGTTGGCTAGAGACCAACACATAGTGGACATGACGAGGTCTAATTTGTTTTAACCCCCAGGCGGTCGCAAAATTTAGTTTAAATATTTATCCACACTTTCAAGCTATTTCTGTATATAGTGGCCGCTAAGATTTAGACATTTGTCGTAGCATGACCCAGCTTTCCAGAACAATCCTCACAGAAGGCAGCTGCCTGTGATTTGCGTCAATTATCTTCACTCGTCTGCAGCTTGTTGCCTGTGCTAAAATATTGTCTTCATAGCTAGTGGCCGGCTGGAGTGGCCGAACGGTTCTAGGCGCTTCAGTCTGGAACCGCGCGACCGCTACTGTCGCAGGTTCGAATCCTGCCTCGGGCATGGATGTGTGTGATGTCCTTAGGTTAGTTAGGTTTAAGTAGTTCTAAGTTCTAGGGGACTGATGACCTCAGATGTTAATTCCCATAGTACTCAGAGCCATTTTTTTCATAGGTAGTGGTTTGCGTGAGCGAAGAGATAAAACTCAAAGGGAGCCAAGTCCTAGCTCCATTGTGGATGATCAAGTATTTCCCATCGAAAACACTTCAGGAGTATTTTCGTTGCACCTGTGCTGCTGCGAATTGTCACGGAGAAGGAATCGCATATTCACATGCGTACTGTTCACTCAGAACTGAAAAATGCTACGTTACGCGGTCGATGGGCATACTAGACTCACAGCGCAACACAGCTGTGGAAAGCTTCACTGCATATTCACTCTGGTTTTAATTTTGCAACCGATCGCAAGTTGAAAAAAAGTAGTCTTATATAAAAACAATGCTATGCTTGAGTGCAGTGTAAAGAGCTTAACACTCTCATAAGCAGATGAATTACAGATCGCTGCTTTGTTGGGGAGAGAGCATTCCTGTAACCTTGGCAATGGTAAAGCTCGGTTCGTCTCGAAATAGTGATGCATTCAGACCTTGTAATAGCCATCAGTAGAATGTAGGATGGGCAGGACGCGCATTGTCAGAACGTTTGTATGCTGTCAGATTGTTGCTGCCAGACATATGGGACTTTATTGCTCGGAAGTGGTGTAGACAGTGAGCTTTTGATGTGCCACACTGTCAAATGTGTACTGTTAGCACAGTCAGTATGTAAACCGAAGAGCGAGCAGACGAGTCGATACCCTCTTGTCCCAGTTGCGTCACAGAGAGCAGATATGCGCTGCTTCAGAGGGTTATACGAACTCTTCTGCAGCGCTTCTTCTAAGCCAGTAGCAGACAGGACCAGGGAATGTTTATTTTCCATTCAAAGCGTTAACACTGTGCAGAATACAGAAAATACTAACTGATATAACTAGAGCAATAAACGTAGACAAATTTTCTATGCCAATCACTGCACGTTTTACTACACAGCACTGCTAGACAGTAAATTGATTCTTACTCTTCCTATAACGCAGTGTTGTTCACCGGGAAAATTCGCTTCTCTCATCACCAGCGCCACTCACTCTTCAGTTTATAGACAGACTATAACTGCACCCGGAGAAAGACAGCTGCCTGCACAGTCAACTGTAGTTGACAACTAAGCGTAGACGACAGAGTCAACGACTAACCCATGCTGATTGTAACACCGTATGCACCAGCCATGTTGTACCAAAATACTAGCCAATTCAATTTTGGAGAACAATCGATGATCAGTGAATGTCTTGAGCACCTGCTGTAGGGCACGGAAGTCACTGTTACATACGTGCATCACTATGATACTTCAAGTCACAGATTACAGAGATCGGAAACACCGTCGTCGGTCGTTAGAGAATGTAGAAATGAACAATATAATTTGCATACGTCATATGTGTTGTACTAATGGATGACGTAAGATGAATTGAAGTCTCTTAAACTACAACTCTGGACAGAGGGAAGAAGAAATGCTCATATCAAACGAACGAAGAACATCGGATCAAAGCCAGACAAAAAATCTAAATCGAAGTAAGCGAGGTCCGAAGAGACCTAAACTATTTAAAAAAAGCATAAAGTAGGACGAATTGCACAATTAACAAGATACGAAATAATCATGCCTTAGAAGATTGGGAAGGAAGGAAGATCAGGATTTAACGTCCCGGCGACATTGGGATCATTAGAGACGGGGCACAAGCTCGAATTACTTCAGTCATGGGGAAAAACGTCAGCCGTGCCCTTTCAAAGGAACCATCCCAGCATTTGCCTGAAGCGATTTAGGGAAATCATGGAAAACTAAAATCTGGATGCCAGACGAAGATTTGAACCGTCGTCCTCCCAAAAGCGAAAACTTTTATGAAGTGCACTATTACAACACGAAGATGGTAGAAAGAGAATTGAAAAGAAATTATGCAAAAAATGAGTGAAAACACGGAATCACCCACTTCACTTGTATGGCTTGAGGTGTTACGCCCAAGAAATGGTTCAAATGGCTCTGAGCACTAAGGGATTTAACTTCTGAGGTCATCAGTCCCCTAGAACTTAGAACTACTTAAACCTAACTAACCTAAGGACATCAAACACATCCACGCCCGAGGCAGGATTCGAACCTGCGACCGTAGCGGTCGCGCGGTTCCAGACTGTAGCGCCTAGAACCGCTCGCCCACTCCGGCCGGCACACCCAAGAACAAGACGTCCATAAAGAATTACCATACACGCACATTTATCACATTTGTCATCCAATTCGTGTATGCATCTTGCAAATGTGCACGGAATGACACAAACCTGTCTAAAACAGCCTGACAATTGGCCCTGAAAATGTTCTGTTAGGCTTAGGACTCATGAATATTCAGGACATTGCAATGCACACACAGAGCCACGGTTTAAGTCTAAAGTCAAACATTATTTCACTGCGAAATGCCGTTAAGGATAAATCGAAGAAACATGATTACATGATGCACTTCTGTCTCATGGACAAATGTCAGGATTCACGGAATATTCCCATACTGTTGTTTCCTTATTTTTCTCGCATCTGAGGCTGTTACAAATTAAATCAGCTACGAATCACATTGCGGAATTTGTTTAATTTGATTAACCGTTTCGTGCTTTTGCGATGCTTTTTGAAAAAGAAGTATGACTTCGTTAGATGTATATAGTATAACCACATTTACTTTTCAATTTTTTACTGTCGTGCTGAGGTTGATGAAAACTGAATCAAGTTCAAATTTTGTACCAAAAAGCTAGTGTCTACAGAGTTTCATAAAAACTAGAACTACTTCGACCTACGTACTCCAGAAATACGTTTATTTTACCGTATTTCCTTTGTGAATAACAATGGTTACGTCTGTACTACCACGTATTATAATACAAGATACTTTTTTCGTGTATAGCATCACTAATTAATATTACTGTACACCCTGAACTCTCAAGTCGACTGATGTATCTAAATGTAGAGCTGCTATGTAAAGTGTTTATGTACAAAATCTGTAATGGCATCAGGAAATAAAGGCACTTTATTGTTACATCTGTTTCATGCCCGGTGATTTGAAAAACTGTGTTTTTTAAACATCACCATTTCACCTTCAAAATTGTATTTTCCGACGAAATAATTTCCAACACTACTTCTTCGCATGTCGTAATTTCAATCCATTCTCACTTCAGTCGCTATCAACTAGATTTACGCGTACCACAGGCTACATACTACCAAGACGTAGTTTTCAGTACAGTGTTAGACTGGTACTGAAGAAAAAGTCAGGCCTCACTCGGCGAGCACTGAGGGCAACCGTTAACAAGTCGTCGTTGTATTGGACAGGTCCTATTGTAAATGGTTTCTCGTTTTCTTCTTCCTTCTCCTTACGATATGTCAAGTGTGTATCTGTATAGCGTGCGAATGTTTGATGAGGCTTTTACATGCAATACTTTTTTGTTTTATTGTTTCTGAATATCGAATTCAACAAAGATCGAGTTTGAAACCTGGTGGCGGCACATAACCTATGATTTCAAAACAGAACCGTGGGCAACTCTCCGTCCGGAGAACAGGTCATCATGAACAGTTTCACAAGACCGCTCTCCCCCCCCCCTCCCCTCCCCCTTTGATGAAAAATTAAGAACTAAGTAATACAGTTACATGACGCTTCTTAAATTATCGAAGAAATGACTTAGAGATACACAAACGACCTAAGTATTTTTCTTCGTAAACAGTTCTCTGATGAAAAGGGTTTTCTCCTATCTTCACTGCATCATTAAGCCATGTACAGTACATGTTTCCACTTGACGAATGTGTTTAGAATTGCGGTCCGTGGTCAAGGCGATCGATGTGCGAGGTTATTATGCAGGTGTCCGTTTAACATCTCGCCGTTCGCTCGTAGAGCACAGGTAACCGAATTTTCAACCCTTACATCACATACTGCACCGAATATCGTTTCGACTGACCCTAGCCTCATTATCTTTCTACAGGGTGTTTCAAAAATGACCGGTATATTTGAAACGGCAATAAAAACTAAACGAGCAGCGATAGAAATACACCGTTTGTTGCAATATGCTTGGGACAACAGTACATTTTCAGGCAGACAAACTTTCGAAATTACAGTAGTTACAATTTTCAACAACAGATGGCGCTGCGGTCTGGGAAACTCTATAGTACGATATTTTCCACATATCCACCATGCGTAGCAATAATATGGCGTAGTCTCTGAATGAAATTACCCGAAACCTTTGACAACGTGTCTGGCGGAATGGCTTCACATGCAGATGAGATGTACTGCTTCAGCTGTTCAATTGTTTCTGGATTCTGGCGGTACACCTGGTCTTTCAAGTGTCCCCACAGAAAGAGGTCACAGGGGTTCATGTCTGGCGAATAGGGAGGCCAATCCACGCCGCCTCCTGTATGTTTCGGATAGCCCAAAGCAATCACACGATCATCGAAATATTCATTCAGGAAATTAAAGACGTCGGCCGTGCGATGTGGCCGGGCACCATCTTGCATAAACCACGAGGTGTTCGCAGTGTCGTCTAAGGCAGTTTGTACCACCACAAATTCACGAAGAATGTCCAGATAGCGTGATGCAGTAATCGTTTCGGATCTGAAAAATCGGCCAATGATTCCTTTGGAAGACATGGCGGCCCAGACCAGTACTTTTTGAGGATGCAGGGACGATGGGACTGCAACATGGGGCTTTTCGGTTCCCCATATGCGCCAGTTCTGTTTATTGACGAAGCCGTCCAGGTAAAAATAAGCTTCGTCAGTAAACCAAATGCTGCCCACATGCACATCGCCGTCATCAATCCTGTGCACTATATCGTTAGCGAATGTCTCTCGTGCAGCAATGGTAGCGGCGCTGAGGGGTTGCCGCGTTTGAATTTCGTATGGATAGAGGTGTAAACTCTGGCGCATGAGACGATACGTGGACGTTGGCGTCATTTGGACCGCAGCTGCAACACGGCGAACGGAAACCCGAGGCCGCTGTTGGATCACCTGCTGCACTAGCTGCGCGTTGCCCTCTGTGGTTGCCGTACGCGGTCGCCCTATCTTTCCAGCACGTTCATCCGTCACGTTCCCAGTCCGTTGAAATTTTTCAAACAGATCCTTTATTGTATCGCTTTTCGGTCCTTTGGTTACATTAAACCTCCGTTGAAAACTTCGTCTTGTTGCAACAACACTGTGTTCTAGGCGGTGGAATTCCAACACCAGAAAAATCCTCTGTTCTAAGGAATAAACCATGTTGTCTACAGCACACTTGCACGTTGTGAACAGCACACGCTTACAGCAGAAAGACGACGTACAGAATGGCGCACCCACAGACTGCGTTGTCGTCTATATCTTTCACATCACTTGCAGCGGCATCTGTCGTTGAAAATTGTAACTACTGTAATTTCGAAAGTTTGTCCGCCTGAAAATGTACTGTTGTCCCAAGCATATTGCAACAAACGGTGTATTTCTATCGCTGCTCGTTTAGTTTTTATTGCCGTTTCAAATATACCGGTCGTTTTCGAGACACCCTGTACACAGATAGGCTTCGGTAAATCTATGCAAAGGCCTCTCTAGAGACGACGTAACGTAGCGGCAACGTGTCGACTACGTAATTCAAACGATCACAAACACTCGCAGTCAAGTTCACCATCGCTGTTACTGTTAATTTATCGCGTTACAACACGTTTTGAAAACAGACGTAAGCAAATGATACTCTGTTGTACGGTAATCTCTGATCATTCACATGAATATCTTTTGCTGTTCTTATCGAAAAAGGCTAGTAGTCCTATTCCAGACTTTGCTGTCGTCTCGTAGCTACATTTTAAAGGAGGATGTCTCGAAAGACGCCTTTTGAGCGAAATCCAAGTGGCTTCAGTTACACGCACAGCTTGTGACAGTATTTGATTCAGCATACTACACACTGACACAATTTTGGTCGATTTTCAATCGTTATAACGACTAGGGGTGCTGATGACACCTTGATGCATCAAGAGTATCCAGCAATACCTGAACGACAGAGCCCTAAAATTTGGGACCGCACAGCAAACCTCATGTACTTCTAGCAAACACCTACAAAATTTCCACTGCTTTCGGGAAACATGATCGTCATGAAGGGGTATACGTGATCTGCAACCAGTGTACGATAATCCTTGCCCGTCATGGCGCCTTGCACCAGCTCCACTGGACCCATGGATCCCCATGTGAATATTCCCTAGAGCATAATGGATCCACCATCAGTATAGGTGTCAAGGAGCTGCTCGCCAGGAAGACGACGGATTCGCGCTCTCCCATCGGGTTGATGAAGAAGGTATCGGGAAGCATCAGACAATACAACGCTCTGCCACTGCACCAACGTCCAGTGCCGATGGCCAAGTGCCCATTTCAGGTGTCTTGCCGATGTCTTGGTATTAACTTTGGCACTTGCCTGGGTCGTTGGCTGCGCAGGCCCATCGTAGATCGCGCGGCTTCCCCATTTTGCACACGGACAGCTCGGTCCCTGATACTACAGGCGCCGTGCGTTTGTCTGACTAGCAGTCATTCATTGGCAAGTGCAGCTGCTATTGCCTAGGCGGGATTATTCTGCAACGAAATACCGCAGACGAAGTGGGCATAATACCAAAACACTATGAAATCATCCCTTCAGAACATTCAAAAATTTGTCTGTGTTGTTCGGTTTGTCTTTGTATACGAATATGAATTCATTTACCAGGTTAGGCTGTCTTATTGGATATAAAGTATCTGAGTATCTGTTTACCCCAGTTCTTCTTAAAAAAGAAATAGGTAACGCGTTAGTGACTTTAAATTATCTTGGCATTGAAAGTTCTCGGGTTCACCGATGAAAACTAAAGAGTTTAATTCTCTGGCCACAGAGACGGGTCCCTTGTACCTACTGCACGTAAATGGCTATTGTACCTTCTAGCGGCCACTGCTTTTGTATGGCGTTCGTTGCCTTTCTTTATTATCACAACTCGAGTTTTCCCGCAAATAATGCGGAAAGCCCTGTTAACTGACACGGTCAAATATGGGACTGCCGACACCTGCACGAGACGGAGTGTCCCGTGCGTCGTGGGCCCACAACCTGTCATGGGTAGCGAAGACAAACTATTTCCAGACAAATAAAAAAAGGAATTGATGAAAAAATAAAAAATGTACCAGATCAATTTGCAGATCACTTCTCTTTATTTTCAAATAGGCCGGCAGGAGTGGCCTAGCGGTTCTAGACGCTACAGTCTGGAACCGCGCAAACCGCTACGGTCGCAGGTTCGAATCCTGCCTCGGGCATTGATGTGTGTGATGTCCTTAGGTCAGTTAGGTTTAAGTAGTTCTAAGTTCTAGGGGACTGATGACCTCAGATGTTAAGTCCCATAGTGCTCACAGCCATTTGAACCATTTTTTTCTTGCAAATTGTTTCCGGCCAGTTGCCCATCATTAGATCATTTGTTGCAGTTACGGAGGAACTTGTCGATAGGTAAGTGAAATTTCACTGTCATAAACAGTTATCTGAAAACAAATAAAAGTGGTCTGCAAACTGAAAGCGAACATTTTTGAACAAAGAAAGACAACGGACGTTAACTAATGACAAAAAAAAAAAAAAAAAAAGATGTGGTGGAGCACTTGTATTGAACGTTCGAGGTTTATGTCGACTGCTGCTGTTGCGACTAGGAATTTAGGTGACGCAATTTTGGATTTCATCATTTTAGTTGAAGCTTGTATTTGGTGGGTTTCGTAATACACTGAAGCGCCAAAGAACTGGTATGGGCATGCATATTCAAATACAGAGAGATGTAAACAGGCAGAACACGGCGCTGCTGTCGGAAACGCCTATACAAGACAACAAATACCTAGCGCAGTTGCTAGATCAGTTACTGCTTCTAAAATTGCAGGGCCGGCCGTTGTGACCGAGCGGTTCTAGGCGCTTCAGTCTGGAACTGCGCTGCTGCTACGGTCGCAGGTTCGCATCCTGCCTCGGGCATGGATGTGTGTGATGTCCTTAGGTTAGTTAGGTTTAAGTAGTTCTAAGTCTAGGGGACTGATGACCTCAGAAGTTAAGTCCCATAGTGCTCAGAGCCATTTTTTAAAAATTGCAGGGTCTCAAGATTTAAGTGAGTTTGAACGTGGTGTAATAGTCGGCGCACGAGCGATGGGACACAGCATCTCTGAGGTAGCGATGAAGCGGGAATTTTTCCGTATGACCATTTCATGAGTGTACAGTGAATATCAGGAATCCGATAAAACATCAAACCTCCGACGCCGCTGTGGCCGGAAAAAAAACCGTGCAAGATCAGGAGCAACGACAACTAAAGAGAATCGTTCAACTTGACAGAAGTACTACCCTTCCGCAAATTGCTGCAGATTTCAGTGCTGGGCCATCAACAAGTGTCAGCGTGTGAACCATTCAACGGAACATCATCGATATGGGCTTTCGAAGCCGAAGGCCCACTTGTGTACCATTGATGACTGCACGACACAAAGCTTTACGCCTCACCTGGGCCAATCAACACCGATATGTGACTGTTGATAACTGGAAACATGTTGCCTGGTCGGATGAGTCTCATTTCAAACAGTTTCGAGCGGATGGACGTGTACGGGTACGGAGATATCCTCATTAATCCATGGACCCCGTGTGTCAGTAGGGGACTGTTGAAGCTGGCGAATGCTCTGTAATGGTATTGGACGTGTGCATCTGGAGTGATGTGGGACCCCTGACACGTCTAGATACGACTCTGACAGGTGACAAGTACGTAAGCATCCAGTGATCACACCTGCATCCATTCTTGTCTATTGTGCATTCCGACGCTCTTGGGCAACTCCAGCAGGACAGTGCGACACCCCACACGTCCAGAATAGCTACAGAGTGGCTCCAAGAACACTCTTCTGAGTTTAAGCACTCCCTATGGCCACCAAACTCCCCAGACAAGAACATTATTGAGCATATGTGGGATGCCTTGCAACGTGCTGTTCAAAAGAGATCTCCTCCCCTTCATACTCTTACGGATTTCTAGGCAGCCCTGCGAAATTCATGGGGACAGTTCCCTCCAGCACTAGTTTAGACATTAGTCGAATCCATGCTACGTCGTGTTGCGGCACTCCTGAGTGCTCTCGGGGGCCCTACACGATATTAGGCAGGTGTACCAGTTCTTCAGTGTATAACTTACGTGTTGTGAATACGCTGTTTCAAAACGCTGCTCATTGAAGATCTCTCGAAATCGCGTCGGTATTAATGCAATTTGTTTCAATAAAATTACGAAAAAGATCATACTGGTTGTTAAAGACTTGCCATACTTGGTTGTTATCGTATTATAATTTGCATGTTATGAAAACGTGCCGTTTGAAGGCAACGGTGTAGTGCAGATTTATCAGAAACAGTCCATTCCTGATGCAGTTGCTTGTAATCAAACGTCAGTTAATGTCTTACTAACGATTAAAACCATCAGGGTATCCTAACATGAAAAACATGATCACAACTTACGTTGGTTCAGCGCAATGCAGTGAGCAGAGGGGTGGACTTAAAGGAGCTGGTTTGCGTCCTGTTCTTTCCAAACACAGTTCATATAAGATTCTAAAGCTGTCTTATTAATTTAATGTAAGTGTATTCTATAATATTCGATGTTATGTATATATAAGTGCGCTCTCTCTTAAAAGTGAGTTTGTTCGACTTTGTGAACATGACAGGAAAACAGCAAAAATGGGCACCTGAATCACATCCACATTAACTGCGAAAATTGCGGAGATAAGATGATAATGAATGTCGTAAATGACGTGCTGATATAAATAGTTTCGCATATTCACTAGCAAATATAATTCAAGTCCTAGAGTTGTTTGACAATTTTCGCTTCTTAATAAGACTGAAGTGTATATTTAGTAACTGCCCTTTTTTTTTCCTACCGAAGCAGTTACACACGTTTGTGGGTTCTACATGCACTGTTTCTGGAGTACGCATAGTAATAGTGCATTTCATTACGTAGGTATGGAGAACACATGACTTTTTAAATACAACTGGAAGACACATAGAGACAGATATGAAATAGACGCTGTACCACGGATAAACCAACGGACACGTAGGCATAATTAATTTGAATATGATGACAGAAGTTTTTATGTTTTATTCACGTGTTAACTACATGCTTTCTTTTATTTCTTTATGTTAGTACAGCAAATGTAATATGACTACACGTTTAGAGTTACCATCTGCTCCCTGGTCGACATGAACTCGACATGTAATTGCCGATCGACCTACACCGCAAACAGGCGATGTGAACACGGCGCCACTTGTGACCGTTCAGGTGGAGAAAAATTCTCCCTGGTTAGAGAACCTGTGTATAGGCTTTCTCATGTCTGACTACAGCCGAGTGACGTGACATGCTGAACTGTTCCACAAGACGACGTACCGACGGGAGCTCATGCGCACCATCACTGCAGCTATCTCTAATACAAAAGTTCATGACTGTGACGTGTTCACAGCACGAGTTACAAATGTTAACGAATATATGACATTCTTGTCTACCGCATGTATCACGCTCAACTTTTCCTCCTACTTGGACAGAGCGAGCCAAATGTCATGAGTACCTACTTTTATTTACCATTAGTTTCCATTGATGCTTCATAGATTTAAAGATGAAAAATGGTCTGTCCTCGTCCTTCCTGTGACAGACTCTGGAAAAAAAAGGAGAAAAGAATAAATAAAAAAGGTTTTCATAGTTATAATCACCTCGTAACTTTTGGTCCACCCTGCAAGGTTCTTCCTTTCGGTATTTTGGGAAGTTTGTCATCCTCCGTCCTTTTTGATTCCGCCTTTTTGTTTCATGTAGAGGTATTAACCAAAATTCTGCTCTTTTTCGCTTTCGAGCTCGTCTGGTGTACGCTGCCAGAGGATTCTCATTTCTGCACATTTCTGATTCATAAAATTTCGGAGGCGTCTCTTTCCTTACATTACTTTGTCAGATCTGTCCAAGAGCACCATTCATTAATTTTTCTGTAACTTATGTTGAAAATCGATTTCATCTTCATACGACGTATTTAACCCTAAGTATTTATAACTTTTACTTGCTCAACTATTTTTTTGTTTATTACAAGTGTCAGCCCCTACGTATTTTTGCCATAAAATGCCTTCTTATTGTGTTCAATGAGGTGACAAAGGTGATGGCAGCAGTATCGCGTACACAAGGTAGAAAAGGACAGTGCACTGGCGAAGCTGTCATTTGTACCCAGGTGATTCATGTGAAAAGGTTTCCCCACGTGACTGTTGCCGCACTATAGGAATTGACAGACTTTGAACGCGGAACAGTAGCTGGAGCTAGGTGCCTGGGACGTTCCTTTTCGGAAATCGTTAGATATTTCAGTATTACGAGATCCGCAGATGTAAGAGTGCACTGAGAAAACCGAATTTCAGTCATTGCCTCTCATCATGCACCCCGCGTCCGCCCCCGGTGGCTGAGTGGTCAGCGCGACAGAATGTCAGTCCTAAGGGCCCGGGTTCGATTCCCGGCTGGGTCGGAGATTTACTCCGCTGAGGGACTGGGTGTTGTGTTGTCCTAATCACCATCATTTCATCCCCATCGACGCGCAAGTCGCCGAAGTGGCATCAACTCGAAAGACTTGCACCCGGCGAACGGTCTACCCGACGGGAGGCCCTAGTCACACGCAGCGGCCGACGGCCTTCATTTTAGGCGGCAGCGACGTTTCTATAGAGTTGTCGGTGCCAGCAGAAAAGTAATGCTGCCTGAAATAACCGGAGAAACCAGTTTGAGACGTATAACGAGCGTTTTCGTTGCGACGAAATTTCGCGTCAATGGGCTATGGCAGCAGGCGACCTACGTGAGTGCCTTTGCTAACAGCAAAACATCTCCTGCAGCGCCTCTCCCGGGGTCGTCACCGTATCGGTTGGACCCTCGACGACCGGAAAACCGTGGCCTGCTCAGGAGAGTCTTGAGTTCAGTTGGTAATAGCTGATGGTATGGTTTGAGTGTGGCGCAAACCTCACAAACCTATGGTTCCAAGTTGTCATTAAGACACAGCGCATGCTAGTGGGGGCTCCATAATGTTGTGGGCTGTGCTTACATGGAATAGACGGGATAAACTGGTCCAATAGTACCAATCATTGACTGAAAACGGTTATGTTCGGTTACTTGGAGAGCATCTGCAGCCTTTCACGGACTTCATGTTCCCAAATAACTATGGAATTTTTTTGGACGACATTCCTCCTTTTCACCAGGCCACAATTGTTCGTGATTGGCCTGAAGGACGTTCTGGACAACTCGAGCGAATGATTTGGCCCAACAGATCGCCCGACATGAATCACATCGAACATTTATTAGAGATCAGTTCGTGCACAACATTCTGCGCCGGCAAAACTTTCGGAATCATGGACGGCTACAGAGGTAGCATGGCTCAGTATTTCTGTACGGGACTTCCAAGGACTTATTGGGTCCCTGCTACGTCGAGCTGCTGGACTAAGCCAGGCAAAAGAGGGCCCGACACGATATTAGGAGATATGTCATGGCTCTTGTCACCTCAGTGCAGTTCTTATGGGGAGACCCGCCTCTAAGCCTCTTACCACACTCTTGTCCTGGTTCAAAATGGTTCAAATGGCTCTGAGCACTATGGGACTTAATATCTGTGGTCATCAGTCCCCTAGAACTTAGAACTACTTAAACCTAACTAACCTAAGGACATCACACACATCCTTGCCCGAGGCAGGATTCGAACCTGCGACCGTAGCAGTCACGCGGTTTCGGACTGAGCCCCTAGAACCGCTAGACCACCGCGGCCGGCTGTTGTCCTGAGTTCATCTCGCAATTGCATGTTCTACAGTTTCAACTGTCTGTGCGATCTGTCTGTGTGACGTCCCCCATGTCAATGAGTCGATCTTTCTTAGTCAGAAACACTGTAATAAGGTGTGCGCTCTCGTCCTCTGCACATGCCGTGTTGCGATCTCCACCTGAATAGCAACGTATAAACATCCAACGGTTGTCATGTACTCACATCATTCTTTATCTGTGGGACTGGTTTGTTTTCCGTACTTAACTACATATAAGGATGAAATCTCAGTGTCATGGACATATTGCAGTATTGCTTTGGTAGAACAGTACCAATTGTTTGTCGTGTGCAACATTTTCTAATTTGTCAGTCACGGACATATCTCGTTTAGCACGAATACCACGCCGTCTCTGAAATGAGTTGATGAGTAAGTGTCAGATTATTCTAACAAAATTATTAGCAACGACTGAGAGAACTCATTTCTTTTTTTTTCTTATAGTTAAACTCTCACGCTTTTGACAAACTTTTCTCAACTTCGGAGACTGGCGAACTACGTACCTCGTGGATCCGCACCGGTAAGTTGTTTGTCTCTTGGTCGCAACTGTAGCGCATTTTTCTATTTGCTTTGTCACACATCGATTTTCTAATATTCGCGTCATTCTCCACGTATCATTTACCTACCGCTTGCTCTAACGAAGTAACTTTTTGACTTCTTGTGGACCAGAAATGTTAAGGAGACGGCACTGTATGGATTAACCAACTTTAACGGTTTGTGCTGGCAGTTCAGGGTGGATATTTGAAAACCCAGCAAAAATCAGGAAATATCGGCGTCAACAGTACGACCAGAGATAGCAGAGAGCTCGAAATGTTCGGTAAAAAAATCCGCAGCTGTCGCGCAGTAAGCCCCGAGGCGTGTTTTGTATACAGCCTAATATTACGCATTTAATTTCTGTTCCTACTTTTTCTGCCTTCTGTGTTTAACAAAATAAAAATGGTAAATATCGAACAGCAGGCACCGGCTGTTGCCAATAAACCGGCCAAAGTATAGTTTCAAAAAATAAAAGTCTTGAAAGCGTCCACGGTTTAATTGAAAATACAACCAACGTAGGTCGCTTTTTGTTTTGTATTTTATGGTACTTCCGGTGACCGCAATTAAAGCGATGTAATTACTTTCCAAGTTCAATGAATATGCACATAATTTTGACGAAATAAAGATTTAGAAAGAACCTTTTTCCTAAATGTAAATATGCAGTTATCATTAAAGTAAATAATATGCTGATTGTGATTAAAAAATTAAATAAACGAAACTTAAAATTCAATGGGACCAATTCAGTGACAGCATCTGAAACTTCTCAGTCGATATTATTCATTAAAAAGCGTCCATGTAAGTTAAGAACCTGCAGACGCACAACTGTCCTAACTCAGCGATTCATTTAAGAGTATGTCGAAGTAAATCAATGTATACGTATGAAACGTGGAATAAATCACTTACTGGTTGCTATATTCAGCTACCACAAAGTTTTAATATTCGAAGCAGCACATAGTAGACAGTGTTTCTAAATGTGCTTACAAAATTCTAGAACCTGTAGAGGTCATAGCTTTGTTAATGGTTTGAACAGACTGGTGCAGACATGTTGTTTTCCTGCTGAGGAAATACAAGTGTATAAAAGAAAAAAAGTGTCACATTCCCCAGGCCTTCAACGCGAAGATGGTAATTTACTCTGACTTAGTAATTCAGTTGGTAACAATTCCCAATGATAACTTTTCTTACAGTATTGGGTCGAGACATCAGTGGAGGAAGAGGCAGCGAGAGTTTAATGCGACGTGTTGACGCTGTGCATTTAGTGTATACTTTAGCATTGGGAATCGCTGCTACGTTAGTGAGTTGCTTACCAGCCCAATAGTTCATAGATTTACAATAAATGTGACCCACTCATTCAGCCGGCAGACGAGGGAAAGTGGAACACATTGGTTTACATGATCGACGGCTTATCAGTTACTACGTTTTCGTAAGTCTTTTACCCAGTACCACTTCTGCGTGGTCATGTGAACAAGCCAGTATCGATATGAAACGAAGGCTCGGCTGCCGGATTTCAGCTCCCAACATCGATTTTTGCTGTATGTTAACACTCCAATGCTTCTGATTGGTAATTGCTTTTTAAAATGTTAGCTAATGTGGGCGAATTGATTTTGTGTGCAACAAAAGAAAAGAAGAAATTATTAACTTCTTTTATTTAATGGAATGAAAAGCATTACTGTCGCACTTTAGCTGAATGAAATAAATCTTTGCTTTAATCAATCTATGGTATGGGGTGACCACAGATTTTTATTTGCTAATCCACACATATTATGTAAATGGCTGTACATGTGTGTGTGTGTGTGTGTGTGTGTGTGTGTGTGTGTGTGTGTGTGTCTAGATCCACACCTCCTCCTAAACCAGTTGACCGATTGCAACCAGACTTGGTTCACATACCCCTTACTGTCAGCCAAAATAGCTGTGGAGGTAAGAACCAGCTACGTATCACAGCTGAGTAGTTATGCCTTCGTAAACAATAAGAGGCATGAAATACGGCCGCATCATGCATGACGTCGAAATTTATTACTTCTGACCTACTAATTCTATTCGCAATAAATTTTGCGGTGTCCACATACGCCGCTAAATGCAACTACAAAAGAATATTATGGTACCATACATAGTTTAGGAGATATGACGTCATAAACAATGAGCTGCGTGAAAAACTTCCGCATTGTGCATGGCATTTAGATTTATAGCTTCTTTGCTGCTAACACTGTTAGCGCCGACTGGTGTGGCCGAGCGGTTCTAGGCGCTTCAGTCAGGAACCGCGCGACCGCTACGGTCGCAGGTTCGAATCCTGCCTCGGGCATGGATGTGTGTGGTGCTCAAAAATGGTTCAAATGGCTCTGAGCACTATGGGACTCAACTGCTGTCATAAGTCCCCTAGAACTTAGAACTACTTAAACCTAACTAACCTAAGGACATCACACACATCCATGCCCGAGGCAGGATTCGAACCTGCGACCGTAGCAGTCGCGCGGTTCCAGACTGTAGCGCCAGAACCGCTCGGCCACCAGCGGCCGGCTGTGTGTGGTGTCCTTAGGTTAGTTAGGTTTATGTTGTTCTAAGTTCTAGGGGACTGATGACCTCAGAAGTTAAGTCCCATAGTGCTCAGAGCCATTTGAACCATTTGAACACTGTTAGCAACACATTTTGCAGACAGTATCCTCATATGCCGCTAAATGCACCTACGTCAATGTATCACTGAATCACACATAGTTCGACAGATGTGACTTCATGAACACTGAGATGCGTGAAAAAATGCCGCATCACGCATGCAGTTTTAATACATTTATTCTTCACTACTAAGATACTCCTGAAAACGAGTCATGGCAATCCCTGATGTCTGGCAGCGCTTTTGATAGTTTTAAACTGCGAAACGCAATCGGCTGTAGGCGACAACAGTAGCCGCCTATAGAGTTATGAAAAGGCGTTGCCCTAGAGACGTTTACAAATTCCCGTTGTAGACACGTGAAGCAACTGCGCCCAGCATACAGAAATCGTCCAGGGTATTACACTACAAACGCACTTAATTTTTTGTTTTCATTTCTGATAGAAAATTGGCAAACTGAAAACCCGTGCAAAAGCCGGGATTTTCAGATAGTTTTCGAAAATCATGCACACAGTAATGCGAATGCGTCTTTACATATTCGGAAGTTTTCTAATCAATGAAAGGCTCCAAGTGATCTCTCCGCTCATTGTCCATGACGCGAGTGATCTTTTAATACTACATTTAAGTGAGTGATATTTCAGAAACCCATTGATTTATAATCATGTTTAGTAAAATAAACTAAGCCGAAATTTTTTCGCCCCAACGTAATTACGCCAGCCACTGTTGAACTTCAGACTTAACGCCACGCTCCTCATTCTCTTTCAAGAACTTATACCAAATCATGTTCAGTGTGAGAGCGAAAGTATCGTTTTTGAGTTATCTAAGTGTTAATTTTCATCATAAATCTTTCTTCAGGATTTCGGAATCAAAAGAATTTGATTAAGTACATCGTGGTTCGTGTAGAATGAGTCGTTCACTTCATTGTCTTTCACACACTTGAACAGATATCTAGGCTACTTTACTTTTGACCTGAATTTTGCTGTCTCGGTTATCTTAAACATGTACCCATTTTCGCCTCACACGAAGATATTCAGGAAGTTTTTGCCCGTTGCAGGGCTAGTGATGTAACTTGAAGTCTCGACTCAGTCGCAATTACAATTTCCCTTTCCCGAATCGTAACTTATTAACGTTTGAAAGCGACCCACAGCTCTACAATAGCTCACGCTGTCCACTTTGGGTTGAGTGTTAAAGAAAGAAACTAAGAATCAGTAAAAGCCGACTCGTCAGTTGTTCCTTGCAAAAAGAAATGCATAAACGATTCCAGGATCCACCAGCAGCATTTAAAATTTAAATATCAAACCTCGTCGCCATTGGTAAACATAATTGTGCCCCACAAAACGAAGCGTTATCAATAGAATAGTGATTTGGCTTCTATGTACACTGTGCACTGTAGTTAAAATTGGAGTGCTTCATACACTCCAGAGCCACGGGCATATCATATACTCTACGATTAAATAGCAGAAAATGAAGCAACGTGGCAGCTTTTAGTAAAAAAATTATTTCTGTTTCATTTTAAGTATTTGTGAATTGTTAGTATTACAAGTAAACAGCGGAATAGGCTTTCGTTTCTGATCCTGAAGACTTGGAACAATAATAGCTTCTCACATTTTCGGACAACTGACTGTATTTCCTTCGCTTTACTTAGCTGTGAGGCTTCTGTCGTGGCAATAGCTTTAGTAGTTTTCGGTTATTGAGTCAGAGACGAGTAGAATACATTAAATACGATCCTCTTCGAACGGCAGATATATAAAAATCATAGTATGGGTCTCACTCCGAATTACTTCGAAGTTGTTTTACTTTTGACCTAGAAGCATCATAAATCAGTCCATAGCTTCGTATAAATTATCTGATCAAAAGTATCCGGACATATATTAGCAAACATTAACATGGGATGTCTCCACACTTCGCCCTTATGACGATATTATTCTGCTGGGGAAGCTTTCATTGCGGTGGCTGAATGACTGCGGTGGAATGGCATCCCTTTCTTCCTCAAGAGACGAAATTAGAGAACGTAGCGATGTTGGACTCAGAGGTCTGGATCAAAGTCGACTTTCTGATTCATCCCCAAGATGTTCCACTGGGTTCAGCTTGAGACTCAGGGCAGGCCCATAATGGTTCAAATGGCTCTGAGCACTATGAGAACATCTGAGGTCATCAGTCCCCTAGACTTAGAGGTACTTAAACCTAAGTAACCTAAGGACATTAGACACATCCATGCCCGAGGCAAGATTCGAACCTGCGATCGTAGCAGCAGCGCGGTTCGGGACTGAAGCGCCTAGAACCGGTCAGCCACAGCGGCCGGCTGCAGGGCAGTCCAGTTCGTTTAAGGAATGTTATTGTTCACAAACCATTGGCTCTTAAATGCAGCTTTATGATAGGTTGCATTTTCATGCTGACAAAAATAGTCGTCGTCTCCGAAATGCAGAGTGACAATGCAGTAAAATGCGTTCATATCCTTCCGTACTTTTCGTTTTCTTAAGCGCAATTAGGGGAACACACCCTAACCATGAAAAATACCCCCGGTAACAGTATCTCCGCGGTATCTCACTATTGGTTCTACCCGTGATGGCAGGTACCGTTATCCAGGCATACGTCAAACCCAAACACTTTCAGCGACTTTCCCGGAGTGCATTCCAAACCGTTGTTACACGACGTCAAACGTCGCTTAGCAGTGACTACAAAAATGTGTGGCTTGTGAGCAGCTGCTCGACCATTCTACCCCATTCTTTTTCTCTTCCTCCGGACAGTCACAGCACTAGCTGGCCTTCTGGCAGCCCTTTAGAACTCGCTTATCCGCAAAGTCCAGAGAGAAGCGTCACGCTACAGAGTGCATAGCTTCTTTTTCGCAGCCAAAAAATGGAAATTATTGGAAATTATCCATTATGTACTCAGCCACAGCCGGTGAACGATAAGATCCAGACTCGAATCAACCGATTTGGTAATTGTTACGTCATTAACAATGAATTGGTTCATCGTCAGTTTTCTTCTATGTTAGCAGGTCCTTTACCTCTCCATTTTCTGCGATCAGTTGCTTCCTTCTTAAGGCTGCTGTATGTTGTACCGTCCATCACGTCATGCAGTATCTGAAATCTCTACTTTCCTCGCTTGATTTTCCCTTCTACATAACCTTCTAAGGCTGCTTTTCTCAGTCCGTCATTCTTTTTTAATATATCCCCAATCAAATTTCTTTTTCTTCTTTTTATTACATCTAGTAACTGTCTTTTCTCTTCCGCTCTTCTCAGTACCTCTTCATTCTTTACTCTGTCCATCCAACTTATTCTTTCCATCCTCCGCTATGTCAACATCTCAAAAGCCTCCAGCCTTTCTCTGTCTTCCTTCCTCAAAGTCCATGTTTCAGCGCCATACAGAAGAACACTCCATACAAAACATTTTATAAGTCTTTTCCTCAGTTCTTTGTCCAGACTGCTGCAGAAAATTCTCCTTTTCTTACGAAATGCTTCTTTTGCAATTGCTTTCCTTGTTTTATTTTCTGTGCTGTACTTCCAGTCGGTGTCTATCTTGCTTCCAAGATACTTAAAATTTTGCACGTGTTCTAATATTTCTCCATTCAGCATAATTTTTATTTCTTTACTTCCTCCTAGTGCCAATACTTTTGTTTTCCTTGTTTTAATTTTCATTCCATATTTTTTTCCGTTACCTTCAATGATGTCCACTAAATCCTGTAATTCTTTTTCAACTGTGGCTAGACGGACTATGTCATCAACAAGCCGGCCAGAGTGGCCGAGCGGTTCTAGGCGCTACAATCTGGAACCGCGAGACCGCTACGGTCGCAGGTTCGAATCCTGCCTCGGGCATGGATGTTTGTGATGTCCTTAGGTTAGTTAGGTTTAAGTAGTTCTAAGTTCTAGGGGACTGATGACCTCAGAAGTTAAGTCCCATAGTGCTCAGAGCCATTTTTTTTTTTTTTTTTTTGTCATCAGCAAACCTCAAACACCCTACTCCAATTTCTACTCCTTTGTTATCTAATGAGCGTTGGTTCAAAAATGGCTCTGATGACTATGGGACTTAACATGTTAGGTCATCAGTCCCCTACAACTTAGAACTACTTAGGATTCGAACCTGCGACCGTAGAAGTTCCACGGTTCCGGACAGCAGCGCCTAGAACCGCACGGCCAGAATGTAGGTCAATCATATCTTCAAAGTAGAGGTTGAAAAGGGTAGGTGATAGGCAGCATCCTTGTCTTACTCCTTTTCCTAGTCCGATCCAATTTGTACTTTCTCCTCTCACTTTAACTGAGGCTCTTTGATTCAGATATAATGAGTTTATAAGTCTTCTGGTTTTCCGGTCCTCTCTTTTCCCTCATCACAGTCATCAGCTTGTCCCAACGTGCAAAAAAGGTGAATAGCAATTGACACATTGGCTGTAAACGATGTGGCAATGTCGATTTGCCTACGTAACGCTGCGTATTTGTCATGAGATTTCAGCATCGGCTCAGTTATTATTGGATGTAGCTCTCCAAGCATCCTTGCCAATTATGTGAGACGATATTACATACCGTCTACACTCATCCGTTTCAATAGAATCTCAACAGATCTTCCGTTTCAATGCTGCGGCAGGGCTACAGGCAGGCCCTCGCAACCAGGCAAGTGATGTGGGTGCCGGCATCTGATGTCATTCTGAGCTGGGCGCCAATTATTGGGCAAATTTATGGCTAAGCTACTCCAGTCGCATCGAGCAGAGTCAACACGAAGGCCGAGCCATCGATCTGCAACTGTTAGCCAGCCCTGACGATTTTAGTGTTAGTGTTAGTGTTGTTTTAACGTCTCGTCGACAACGAGGTCATTAGAGACGGAGCGCAAGCTCGGGTTAGGGAAGGATGGGGAAGGAAATCGGCCGTGCCCTTTCAAAGGAACCATCCCGGCATTTGCCTGAAACGATTTAGGGAAATCACGGAAAACCTAAATCAGGATGGCTGAAGACGGGATTGAACCGTCGTCCTCCCGAATGCGAGTCCAGTGTGCTAACCACTGCGCCACCTCGCTCGGTGACGATTTTAGACTGCGAACAGGATCCGAACGAGATCGCTCAGTGAACACCATCGCCTGATACGCCAGCCAGCCGCCAATGTCCTGAGATAAACTCCCTGCCTGTAGACAGCAGCCACTGGCTTTGTTTCGCTGGTAAACTGGCAAGGGAGCAGTCGCCGACAGCTGCTGTTTTCGCCTCAGCATTCCGCTGGGGACGTCGCCCGCTGCGTACTAGCTGTGATAAGCACTGGGCCACTATCGTTGAAGTACTGTAATAAAGAATGTTCCTGTCGAATAAGCATTCTTGGCTCGTTGCAGTACTGGAGAACCCATACCACAGCCTCCTGCACATGCAGCCGTGCAGCCAGAACTGTCAGCCCGTAACACAAATGAGAAGCACTCAGAGTACAATGGCGAACCGAACACATACCTTGTATAATGAATAGTCTTAATGATGGGCATTAATCAATTGAGTTGAAACAAATAAAATCTGCTTGCTTAGTTACAATAGTCACCCTACCATAGGTTCAATACTTCACTGATTTTCTTCTTCTGTTTCGTCTGCTGACGATACTATCCACCATTTGTGGGCCTCATTCAGTGGATGTAATGGGCCAACTGTCGTCCCATCTCTTGAGTGGTCGTCCGGACTGTCGTTTCCCTTATGGGCATCCATTTTCACAAATTTTAACTAATCTTATGGGAGTCCATCCTGTCCATGTGATCCTTCCTATTGCTTTTTCTTGTCTTCATCCATTTATGTATATCTTTTATTCCACACTGATCCCATATCGATACATATTCTTTTGTGCCACATGGTTACTCCTTGCATCTGTCGCAGCTCCTTCATTTCCATTGCAGTTAACTTTCGTTTTATCTTTCTGCTACATATCTCGTAACAGGAGTCACCATTGTTTTTATAGGATGGATCGTAATGAATGGCATAAACGCACACGATACTAGAAGTAAAAATGTTTCTGAAAACGAACATTTTGTGAGACGTGATTCTGTGTGTTTGTTCTTTGTTTACATTTTAGAGATGTAGAGTCGTAAACAGATTAAACTGAACAGTACAGAACACAGTAAGTGTCCCACTGGTGTCAGTTGCTTGCGGAGCGTCACTTGTGTTGTGCGGGTACGTGGAACATTAACAGTATCGAGGAGTAAGCAGATATGCGTTTCACGTGTGGTAGGGCAAAAGGGCAACATATGGCAGGCTGTACACTTGTACCAAGAAGCGTACCATACCCCTGGACACACCGAGAGTCGAACGCAAAGGTGCATCAACGCCTCATCGAGGGAGGTGGCTCAGTGGTTAGGACACTGGACTCGCATTCGGGAGGACGACTGCTCAATACCGCGTCCGGCCATCCTGATTTGTTTCCCGTGATTTCCCTAAATCGCGAGGCAAATGCCGGGATACTTCCTTTGAAAGGTCATGGCCGATTTCCATCCCGATCCTTCCCTAATTCGAAGAGACTTATGACCTCCCTGTTTGGTGTCTTCCACCAAATCAACCCAAACAGCCATCAACGCCTCCAAAAAACTCGGAGCTTTGCAGATGCTGCACAGGTAGGACTGCACGAATTACATCTGTGCCTGCCGTAGTGGTACTCAAAACAGAAGAACACTCCGCAGGAATCTCGCCAAGGAGATTTGCAGCACAAACTGGAATGAGCCACAGTTCTATTTGGAGAATGAGGCATCGTACTGCAATGTACCAGTACCATCTCCTTCGAGTTCAGTGTCTTAGTGAGATGGAATTTTGTCCTAGACTGTTCTTTCTATGGATGCAACAACAAACTGTAGGCAATCCTACATTTGACAATAACATTTTATTCTCAGATGAAGCAGGGTTCACTCGTGTTGGTGTCCTTACTGATCACAATTCTCACGTTTGGAGTCATCTAAGATCCATCTCACACGCTGTGTATGAGCCTTCACATCAGCGATGTCTCTCATTAAATCTGTAATTAGGGGTTATTGGGTCGTACATGCAACTAATCAGACTCAAAGGACGAAATGACCTTCGGTTTCTGTGAGATCGTTTCGCAGGATTGCTTGATAATTTTCCTTTAGAGCAACGCCAGATGATGTGATACATACATGATGGAGCGCCATCACATTTTGCTACTATGGTGAGACGACACCTGACGCACCGATATCGCCAAAGATGGGCTGGGCGAGGAGGACCTCAACCATGGCTTCCATGGGCACCTGATCTCAGCCCCAAGGATTTCTTTGTTTGGGGCCACCCTAAAGGTGTAGTGTGGGCCACTTAAGATGGTTGAAGAACTGGAGCAGAGACTTGTCAATGCTTCTCAAGACTTTCGAAGTGATTCAGATGTCTTTGAGATATTCGAAAATCATTGAGGCGGCGGGTACAGGCCTGCAACCGGGTACGAGGACGACAAATCGACCACTTCCTTTAACTACGAGTACGGTCATGTAATTGTTGTTGTGTTCAGTCAAAACAACTGCTCTTCTAAAAAGTATCTGTAATATCGTTTGTTGCCAGCCTGGTTAGTGGAGCGGTCTAACGCACGGCTTTCCGGAGTGGGAAGAAGCGCCTGGTCCCCAGCACAAATCCGCCCGGCGGACTTGTGTCGAGGTCCGGTGATCCAGCCAGTCTGTGGATGGTTTTTAGGCGGTTTTCCATCTGCCTCGGCGCATGCGGGATGGTTCTCCCTATTCCATCTCAGCTACACTATGTCGGCGATTCCTGCGCAAACAAGTTCTCCACGTACGCGTACACCACCATTACTCTACCACGCACACATAGGGGTTACACTCGTCTGGTGTGAGACGTTCCCTGGGGGGGTCCACCGGAGGCCGAACCGCACAATAACCCTGGGTTCGGTGTGGGTCGGCGGAGGGATGAAGTGGACTGCGGGAGTCGTCGTGGGGTTGTGGACCACTGCGGCTGGGGCGGGGACGGAGCCACTCCGTCGTTTCTAGGTCCCCGGTTAACATACAATACAATACAATACAATATTGTTTGTTAACGTCGTACAGCATGGTTACCCTTTCCTAATGGGGATGACGTTTACACATAATCAGTTGAGTGGTGGCGGGTAGCCAAAAAGTCTCATTTACCTCGCATACGTTGCGTTTGCGGACCCAAGTTTACTGAGCCTTTTCTGCTTCTAGTATCATTTAACTTCAACGTCATACTTTTAAACAAAAAATTATGATACACTCTGATAGGTGGGAATAAGTATGTGTTAGAGTACCAGCGTCACCATACCTGGAGTCACCTATACCTGTACATTTACAATACAGAAGCCCGCTTTAAGTTGTGTGACGGAGAGTGTTTCTGATATTACTATCACCGCGTCTTCCCCTTTTCCTCTTCTATTCACGAATGGCGCTTGGAAGGAGTGTTTGACGGTAATGCTCCATATGAGCTCTAATTTCTCTGATCAGCAAAAACCATCTGATATCCAGTGCTGGATAAAAACGTACTCTGGACTTTTCCGTGTACTCTGGTCTGCAAAGATCCCCGTCCATGACCCTCCTTCGTATTTCCGAGTTTCTCTAACCATTTTCCACAAGATAGTCGTCCCTCTCTCCTCTTGTAGCTGGAAACACACCCCTTCTTCGGTTCATATACAGTCTTTTTGCCAGCATATGTTACCCATTTCCAGTGTGTTTTTATTAAAGGAAGAATTACGTTTTCCACTCTTGCGTATTTCGTAGTCCATATTTTTTTATTATTCTCTTATCTCTCCTAATAACTACCAATATGTACCCCTCCATTGTTCGGTCCACAACCATCAGATTCTGAGTATTCTTCTCATTAGTAGTCCTTGCCTCACTACCATGAATCAAAGCATGTAATAGATACTGTTTTGACTTTGTATAATTGAAGAAAGTGTCAGTCATGTAAGCGTTGTCGTGCTCATTCAAAATACCTACGCTTCTACCAAAGTATCTCTAATAACTTTTCTTCATGTTGTACAGCATTATTACCTTTACCTAAGTGGGATGACGTTTAGACAGATTCAATCCAGTGCTGGCTGGTAGCCACAAAGGCGTAAATATCTCGCAAATGGTTCGTTTGCAGACCTATGTTTCATGAGACTTTTTTGGCTTCTAGTATCTTGTACTTTCAGCCGTATACGTTTACGCGATTAATTATGATACACTTTGTATATTTTTATTTTCCCTTCAGTTGTTATATACTTGTTTCTCCATATAGAAGTTCGCACGCACTCTGCCTTATTCACTTCCGTAGTTAAGTCTTACGATTTGCGATCATTCGAACTACACACGACATTATATCTAAAATTATTAAAACGTAAACTGACGGGAGGAAAATCGCAACACCTAAACGTAATTAATGTGGAGTAACAAAGTATTTGTCTAGGTAACTTACTTTCAGTGATTAATATTGCGAAGTCGCAAGTTAACGCAAGCGCGAGGTAAGCATTGGTAATGCGAAATGCTGATACATTAATAAACGGTGTAACCACCGGAACGTTGAATGCAAGCATTCAAATGTGAAAGCATTGTGTTGTACAGGTACCAGCTATCAGTTTGCGGGATGGACTGCCATACCTGTTGCGCTTGGTCGATAAATACAGAGATGGTTATTAATGACTGTGCACGACGCTGGAGTTATCGATGGATGATATCCATATCTGCTCGATCGGAGGCAGATTTCGTGATCGAGCAAGCCAAGGAAACACGTCGGCTTTGTGTAGAGCGTATTGGGTTATAACAGCAGTATGTGGGCGAGCGTCATCCTTTTGGAAATCACCGCCCCTGTACATGTACGGCAACACAACAAGTCGAGTCACCATATTGACGTACAAATTTGCAGTCAGGGTGCGTGGGATAACTACGAGAGTGCTCCTGCTGTCACACGAAATCGTACCCCAGACCATAACTCCAGGTGTAGTTCGAGTGTGTCTAGCACAGGTTGGATGCAGGCCCCAAATGGCCTCCTAACCTACACACGTCGATCACTGGCACCGAGGCAGAACCAGCTTTCATCAGAAAACACAAGAGACCTCCACTCTGCCCTCCGATGAGCTCTGGCTTGACACCACTGAAGTCGCAAACGGCGGTGGTTTCGGGTCAGCGGAATGCACGGTCTGGCTCGGAGCTGTCTTTGAAGTAAGCGATTTGTAACAGTTCGTTATGGCAGTGTGGTGCCAGTTGCTGCTCAAATTACTGTTGCAGGTACAGTACAATGCGCCAGAGCCATACGCCCCTAGGTAGTGCAACGTGGCCGTCCGGAGCCCGGGCTTCTTGCGACGGTACATTCCAGTGACCACCGCTCCCAGCAATCATACACACTGGTTGGTTGGTTGGTTTGGGGAAGGAGACCAGACAGCGTTGTCATCGGTCTCATCGGATTAGGGAAGGATGGGGAAGGAAGTCGGCCGTGCCCTTTCAGAGGAACCATCCCGGCATTTGCCTGGAGTGATTTAGGGAAATCACGGAAAACCTAAATCAGGATGGCCGGACGCGGGATTGAACCGTCGTCCTTCCGAATGCGAGTCCAGTGTCTAACCACTGCGCCACCTCGCTCGGTCATGCACACTGGATGTATTACCACCAGCCCTTTTTGCAGTATCGCAGAAGGAACACAGAGCGTCTCGTAGCCCTATTACGCGACCTCTTTCAAACGCAGTGAGGTGCTGGTAACGGCGCCTTTTCACCTTAAAAGTGCTCTTGACTAACATCAGCTCACCACGTTCAGTCTCAAAGGTAAGTAAGCTCACGACGGTAACAGTGCGTAATTAAAGGAAACATGATTTATATTCTCATAGAGGTGCTACTAGCGCCACTCTTATACCACTGGCGCGAAATTTCAACATGCAGATGGAGAAACACGCCCGCCTAATATCTTTCGTTTATGGCTCTAAACTAATTCATGTTATTGCGATTTTTTTTTCGTCTGTGTATTTATGTCCTTTATACGATAACTTAATTCGTAAGGCTGAACAGCCCCACTTACGCTGACCGTGGAACTCTAACGTGATTTTTTCACTCCCGGAGGCTTGAACTAAAGTGTTTGCGAAACCGTTAGCAATTCACAAAATTGCTTTAGAAGTATTCAGAAAACTGCCCGCAAACTCTCGCGCAAAAATTCTGCAGTCGCCCCGTGGCAAAGCGCGGTCCAGGCGAGCTTCAAAGCAGAGTCGCCCGCGCCCGCCCACGGCGGTTGACTCGGCGGCCGCTTTGAGCGCCAGCTTTCCACTTTTCCCGAAAAGTTGTCGCGACAGGAGCGCGTAACCTGCGCCCACCACCTGCGGCTGCCGGGTCAAAGCGATGTGCTCTCGCAAAAACAAGGCAGAGCCGACCGTGCATCTCATTAACGGCGCCGCCAGAACAGAATGGAGGAGAACAGCTAACGAGGCAGCCGCGCTACGCGGGGTGATTTCTCTCGGCCTTAATCACCACACCTCTGCGAGTCTATTCTCTCCTCGCGGCACGATCTCCTACTGTTTTGTTCCCCTGTCCTCTCGATATCTTCGCGTGTCTCTCACCGTCTCTGTTACCTTTCCTAGTGCCAGTCGCAAAAGCTTTGCTTCACTAATTGCTCTCACCGAGATAACACCGAATGTTGTGAGCTGAGTGTGTGAAAGTGTCACATCACGAGATTTCTGAATGCGTTTCAGCGCTCGAAGCGATGTACATTGAAAGGGAATAAACCATTCGGAGGTCAATTTTGTGACAGCCGTTTTTGTCCTTGGAGACCAGCACCAGACGACGATCTAAAACCGACTGGCCTTTTACTATCGAGAAGTCGATTGGAAAGTTGGACTATCGAGAGATGAGGAGAAATAGCGAAATGCTGTAGGTCGGAAGTTGGCAGGAAGGCATGTGCAGATTTGAGTGTGATTTGACGTACTTTGTGTAATGATTTCGTTTCATGTGTGGTTATGTTTTTTAAAGAAAATAAATTGGAACTAAATTTAACTTTTGAGCATTAAATATTGTCATCATACACGGCAAGACAAAAAAGAGAGCGACACATTATGAAGGAGTTACGGGAACTGGTCACAAATTGGCATTGATAGAGGTGCCGACAGAAAACGCAACTTTGGCGGCCGATGGGTGAATGTGTGACGCTGCAGCAGCAGTTTCATCACTCAGCTGGCAAGGGCAGTAAACTGGGGACATGCCACTACCAGGCGGTAGAGTCTTTGAGAATTTCATTCCGTGTACTCAGTTGAACTGTAACTATGCATCGCAGATAGGCGCGTGAACAATAGATACAGCATTTGAGATGTCGGGATTTGAGACAGGGAATTTAGTTGGGCTCAGAGAAGCTGGTCGGAGTAATTGGCGAATCTCTCGACATTTGAATAGGAGCGATGCCTCTATTCGACATGGCGCAGTGGTTAGCACACTGGACTCGCATTCGGGAGGACGACGGTTCTATCCCGCGTCCGGGCATCCTGATTTAGGTTTCCCTTGATTTCCCTAAATCGCCCCAGGCAAATGCCGGAATGGTTCCTTTGAAAGGGCACGGCCGACATCCTTCCCTAATCCGTTGAGACCGATGACCTCGCAGTTTGGTCTCTTCCCCCAAAGAACCCCCCAACCCCAACCCAAACCAACCCAACCCCCTCTATTCGACAATGTTGACAGGGATGAGTGAACCATGGCAGAAAACACCGTCAAGAAGGAAGTGGACGATCTGGAGACGCTGCAGAACTTGAGAACTGAACAGTCGTCAGACAGGTACTAAGAGCCCCGGACTCCTCATTACCATCGATCCGACGTTCAGCTCGAGATTCAGTGACCACAACAACAATTAATAGGTAGATCACAGTAACCGGTCTGAGCTCACGGCTCACTTTGCACCGTCTACCATTGACCTCTGTACACCAACAAGCCTGTTTGCAGCGGTGTCGGGGACATTTGGAATGGAATCTCATTGACTGAAGAAGAACCGTCTTCAGGGATGAGTTCAGCTTCGAAATGAGCCCTGATGACGTGCCTGGAGCCATTTCTTTTCACAGCAGAAATGGTTCAAATGGCTCTGAGCACTATGGAACTTAACTTCTAAGGTCATCAGCCCCTAGAACTTAAAACTACTTAAACCTAACTAACCTGAGGTCATAACACACATCCATGCCCGAGGCAGGATTCTAACCTGCGACCGTAGCGGTCGCGCGGTTCCAGACTGTTCAAAATGATTAAATGTGTGTGAAATATTATGAGACTTAACTGCTAAGGTCATCAGTCCCTAAGCTTACACACTACTTAACCTAAATTATCCTAAGGACAAACACACTCACCCATGTCCGAGGGAGGACTCGAACCTCCAGACTGTAGCGCCTAGAACCGCTAGGCCACCCGGGCCGGCTTCATAGCAGAACTCCTTCTGTTGTCATCCGCTCCACCCTCACAGTACAGCGATACATCGACAATATTCTACAGCCCGTTTTGTCATCATTCATGGAAAGCCACCCTCGGCATACATTTAGGCAAGATAATGCTCACCTGAACACGGCAAGAGTTTCTACTGCTTGTATTCGCTCTTACCAATCCCTACCTTGACTAGCAAGGTCATCGGGTTTCTTCCAAGCTGAGAACGTTTGGAGCTTTAGGGACAGGGCCCTCCAACAATCTCGATTTTGACGATCTAACGTGCCAATTGGACAAAATTTGGAACGATATCCCTTAGTAGGCAATCGACCAACTCTATCAATTAATGCTACGTCAAATAGCTACTTGAATAAGGTCCGGATGTGACTAACGCGTTACTGACTCGATCAGTTTGTGAAGCACATTCTCTAGAATAAATCATCCCATTGTTCTGAAATTGTTATCATTTGTTTGTCTTTGCATGTACATCTCATCTTCTGATTTCAGTCCCATTCAGATAACACAAGGGTTCTATTTCTGATATTAAAGCGTGTGTTTCTAAGCCAGTTTAACTTGGGAAATTCAAATATGTAAACAAAATATCGTTGTCAGGGATACTTTTTATGTACTATGTATACATATAATTATATGTATATCCACAATTCATGGCAAACACAGGGACGTTATAGAGAAATACGATTACATTGCCGCATCCAGTAGTGATGCAACGTGACAATTTCTTGTTCATCAGCAGGTGGGAAGAATCACACATCGTTGGGTTGTCATTAAGATCACCTACAAGAAACTCGAACGGCGACAGCCGGTCGCTGCCTCGGCAGCAAGCCTTCACGCTTCCCAGAGGCAGGTGCATCGAGTTTACAACATTGGTGTTAGCCGTAATTTGTGTCAATCTTAACGAGTGGGTGTTTTGGCTGACAAGGAACCGTCTCTGTCATATTTCAGATCACAGTTGAACTTAAAAGTTCCTGTGTTTAAACTGCCGTCAGATAAAACTGCAGTGTTAATATAACAGTGAAAGTTTCTCATATTATTTTAATTTTTCCAGACGCCTATTCATAACGAAATGAATTTTAAATGCGAACGTTTTTCCTTAGGATTTGCAATCATTGTTACCGATATCGAATAAAATAACAGGATTATAGTTACGCATCACTATTTATTTACACAACGCATTTCGAAGATATAAGTCTACTTCATTATGTGGATTAATATGGGATATATAAATATATTGTGTAAGTAAATGTCGTCTGACTAGGGCCTCCCGTCGGGTAGACCGTTCGCCGGGTGCAAGTCTTTCGATTTGACGCCACTTCGGCGATTTGCGCGTCGATGGGGATGAAATGATGATGATTAGGACAACACAACACCCAGTCCCTGAGCGGAGAAAATCTCCGACCCAGCCGGAAATCGAACCCGGACCGTGTAATAATGCATGTGACTTAATACGTCAGAGAAAGACGTCTGCAATCACCGGAGAAAGTGCCACAAATAATTTATGAGTCATAACGGAACACATATATGTTTGCTTGATTTGGTGAACTTTCATAAGCTGATCACTTTCCTGAGTGGACACATGTCTTTCAATTTTATCTTATTGATTCCGTATTCCTAGATTTCCAGAAGGCTATTGACACTGTACCACACAAGAGGCTTGTCGTGAAATTGCGTGCTTGTGGAATATCGTCTCAGTTACGTGACTGGATTCATGATCTCCTGTCAGAGAAGTCACAGTTCGTAGTAACTGACGGAAAGTCGTCGAGCACAACAGAAGCGATTTATGGCGTTGCTCAAGGTAGTGTTATGGGCCTCGCTGTTCCTTATCTATACAAGCGATTTAATAGACAATCTGAGCAGCCGTCTTAGATTGTTTTCAAATGACGCCGTGGTTTATCGAGTAGTAAAGTCATCAGAATATCAAAACAAATTGCAAAACGATTTGGAAAAGATATCTATATGGTGCAAAAATTGATAATCGGCTCTAAATCAGTGCTAAAGGGATTCCGTTAATCTTACGTTACACGATAAATCAGTCAAATGTAAAGGCCTGTCGCGAGGGATTAGCAGAGTGGTCTAAGGCGCTGCAGTCATGGACTGTGCGGCTGATCCCAGCGAAGGTTCGAATCCTCCCTCGGGCATGGGTGTATGTGTTTGACCTTAGCAGTTAAGTCCCATAAGATTTCATACCCATTTTTTTGTAAAGGCTGTAAATTCAGGAGCCGGCCGAAGTGGCCTTGCGGTTCTAGGCGCTGCAGTCTGGAACCGCGAGACCGCTACGGTCGCAGGTTCGAATCCTGCATCGGGCATGGATGTGTGTGATGTCCTTAGGTTAGTTAGGTTTAACTAGTTCTAAGTTCTAGGGGACTAATGACCTCAGAAGTTGAGTCCCATAGTGCTCAGAGCCATTTCAACCATTTTTTTTTTTTTTGTAAATTCAGGTAAATACCTAGGAATTAAAATTACGAACAACTTAAATCGGAAGGAACTCACGGAAAATGTTGTGGGGAAGGGTAACCAAAGACTGCGTTTTACTGGCAGGACACTTAGATAATGTAACAGATCTACTAAAGAGGCTGCCTGCACTACGCTTGTCCGTCATCTATTAGAATACTACTACTGCACGGTGTGGTATCCTTACCAGATACGACTGACGGAGTAGGTCGAGAAAGTTCAAAGAAGGACAGCACTTTCTGTATTATCGAGAAATAGGGGAGGGAGTGTCACTGAAGTGATACAGGATTTGGGGTGGACTTCATTTAAAAAATAATAATAAAGTCGTCTTTCGTTGCGGCGGAATCTTCTCACGAAATTTCGATCACCACCTTTCTCCTCCGAATGCGAAAATATTTTGTTGAAGCCGACCTATACGAGGAGAAACGATCACCATAATAAGGGAAATGAGAGCTCGCACGGAAAGATGTAGGTGTTCGTTCTTTCCGCGCGCTGTACGAGACTGGAATAAGAGAGAATTATTGTGAAGGTGGTTCGATGAACCCTCTGCCAGGCTCTTAAATGTGATTTTCAGAGTATCGATGTAGATGTAGGTTACACGTTCACGGGTATTGACGTTCTTATGCATATGTACCACAGACAGAACAAAATGACTTTTTTGGTTGGGAAAAGAAATGTTCGTTTTAATAGAACTAATGTAGGAATCCTACGCGCGTATATTTTTGTGAACATCTGTATTGTTTGTGAGCCAAGGAAAGCCGACAATCGCTGCTGGCGAGCGCTGAGAGCGCTAACTCACTTCAACCAGTTCGTGCCCTGTGCGTCTCCGTGTGTCGTGATGTCGGATATCCCGCCTGCGTGCGCGTCAACGCTAGCTGCCTCGCCCCGTGTGCCGACGGCTTGACGACTACTGTGCGCCCGGGCAGCACGGCGGCGGAGCCCCGCGCAACGCCCTGGAAAGCGCGCTGCGTGACCGACCGCGTGTGACCTACTTGCTTCCGGCCGCGCTGGCCACCGCCGGCCGGCTACCTGCCTCGGCGGCCGGCGCCCGCTGTGGATCCTCGCATGCCGGTCATTCTGAGCACTATGGGACTTAACATCTTAGGTCATCAGTCCCCTAGACCTTAGAACTACTCAGGGTGTGATTTGTGCTTTTACCAGTGAGGGGGGATGTCTTCGAGGGTTATTAGAATTATATATGTTACTAGCTTGGACCGTGGCGTTACGCATGGTTAAACAGCTATTTATAAATAAATGTTAATGCCGAAACTCACCATTCACGCGTATGCATTATCAGGAAAGCCATCCCTTGTTATATCTTTAAAAGTACATTATAGGTAAGGCTTATTTACAAAATCCTCTACATACAGGTGTACCAGGGGAATTCAAAAAGTAGAGGCACATTTGTGAAAAGCTGTACTTATTCTGATGATATAAAACTGAAACATATTAATAGTATTAATAGTAAGACTTATTAAAAACTTTCAGTATTCGGCTCCACAAATTTAAATTATATGTAAAGTTTTACTCCAGTGCTTGGGAAATAAACATCCCAGGTTGGGACGCATAAACTAAAACCAGAGGAGCGGATGGTCTGATGCAGAGGGGGGGGGGGGGAATCCCCCCCATCCCCCCCCTGCAAATCGCACACTGGAACTACTAAAACCTAACTAAACTAAGGACATCACACACATCCATGCCCGAGGCAGGATTCGAACCTACGACCATAGCGGTCGCGCGGTTCCAGACTGAAGCGCCTAGAACCGCTCGGTCACACCGGCTGGCCATGCCGGTCTTCCTGAACACGTGGCTACGAAGAACGTCAGTAACGTAGGTAAACGGGCTCAATTGAATGGCTACACACGCTCTGATGTCAATACAGGGTGGTCCATTGATAGTGACCGGACCAAATATCTCACGAAATAAGCGTCAAACGAACATACTACGAAGAACGAAACTCGTCTAGCTTGAAGGGGGAAACCAAATGGCGCTATGGTTGGCCCGTTAGTTGGCACTGCCGTAGGTCAAAAGGATATCAACTGCGTTTTTTTAAAATAGGAACCCCCATTTTTATTACATATTCGTGTAGTACGTAAAGAAATATGAAAGTTTTAGTAGGACCACTTTTTTCGCTTTGTGATAGATGGCGCTGTAATAGTCACAAACGTATATGCACGTGGTATCGTGTAACATTCCTCTAGTGCGGACGGTATTTGCTTCGTGATACATTATCCGTGTTAAAATGTACCGTTTACCAATTGCGGAAAAGGTCGATATCGTATTGATGTATGGCTATTGTGATCAAAATGCACAATCGGCGTGTGCTATGTATCCTGTTCGGTATCCTGCAAGACATCATCCTAGTGTCCGGACCGTTCGTCGGATAGTTACGTTATTTAAGGAAACGGGAAGTGTTCAGCCACATGTGAAACGTCAACCACGACCTGCAACAAATGATGATGCCCAAGTAGGTGTTTTAGCTGCTATCGCGGCTAATCCGCACGTCAGTAGTAGACAAAGTGCGCGAGAATCTGGAATCTCAAAGACGCCGGTGTTGAGAATGCTACATCAACATCGAATGCACCCGTACCCTATTTCTATGCACCAGCAATTGCATGCCGACGACCTCGAACGTCGTGTACAGTTCTGCCACTGGGCACAAAAGAAATTACGGGACGATGGCAGATTTTTTTGCACGCGTTCTATTTAGCGACGAAGCGTCATTCACCAACAGCGGTAACGTAAACCGGCATAATATGCACTATTGGGCAACGGAAAATCCACGATGGCTGCGACAAGTGGAACATCAGCGAGCTTGGCGGATTAATGTATAGTGCGGCATTATGGAAGGAAGGATAATTGGCCCCCACTTTATCGATGGCAATCTAAATGGTGCAATGTATGCTGATTTCCTACGTACTGTTCTACCGATGTTACTACAAGATGTTTCACTGCATGACAGAATGGCGATGTACTTCCAACATGATGGATATCCGGCACATAGCTCGCGAGCGGTTGAAGCGGTATTGAATAGCATATTTCATGACAGGTGGATTGGTCGCCGTAGCACCATACCATAGCTCGCACGTTCACCGGATCTGATGTCACCGGATTTCTTTCTCTGGGGAAAGTTGAAAGATATTTGCCATCGTGATCCACCGACAACGACTGACAACATGCGTCAGTGCATTGTCAGTGCATGTGCGAACATTACGGAAGGTGAATTACTCGCTGTTGAGAGGAATGTCGTTACACGTATTGCCAAATGCATTGAGGTTGACGGACTTCATTTTGAGCATTTATTGCATTAATGTGGTACTTACAGGTAGTCACGCTGTAACAGCATGCGTTCTCAGAAATGATAAGTTCACAAAGGTACATGTATCACATTGGAATAAACGAAATAAAATGTTCAAACGTACCTACGTTCGTCTAAAATTGTGAGCCATATGTTTGTGACTATTACAGCGCCATCCATCACAAAGCGAAAAGAGTGGTCCAGCTAAAACATTCATATTTCTTTACGTACTACACGAATATGTAATAAAAATGGGGGTCCCTATTTTTTAAGAAAACGCAGTTGATATCTGTTTGACCTATGGCAGCGCCATCTCATCCGGTTTCCCCCTTCAAGCTAGACAAGTTTCGTTCTTTGTAATTTTTTCGTTTGACGCTTATTTCGTGAGATACTTGGCATATAATGCACATACAGTGACTCATATAGTTATTCGCAGCCTTCGCGAAACACTGGTCGCACGGTTCAAAGGAAACAGTGTAAACGCAAACTAGTTCCCCAGAGCGAACACCACGGTAAAATATTTAGTTTTAGGAAACAACTGAGAACCAGTGGCCCTGGAACCCCCGAATGCTGTTAATGTGCCCTGCAGAGGTCGTGTGTAGAAGGGCACGGACAGTGTGACCGTAAACATTCAATGAGGTAGTGTGCTGTGTACAGCTGAATTAACGGTGGCCCGCTGTGGAAGAGGGAGCACATTCGAACAGCGGCAGCTAGCAATTTTTCACCACGCCAAAGAAAAAAGTTGTCATAATATTGCAGAAATGTTACAAATGAAAAAAGTACATTTCCCACTATAATCATAAAATTCTCGGGAGGAAGATACAAGTGACAGTCTATCATAAACGGGACGTTTTCTGTGCGAGGAGAGTGTTATATTATCAGAAAAACAAGAAAGCGCCGCAAGTTAAGTGCTCCAAAATCACACAACTGAGGTTGCATCCCGAAACAGTACAGAGGGTGCTCAGAAAAGTTAACTTCCACGGTTGTATTGTATGACGGAAGGACTTCATAAGTAAAATAGATCAAAGAAAGAGAATTCTGTTTGCCAAAGAGCTTGTTAGAGACGACAATATGTAGTGGAATAACGTTATATTTGCTGCCGAGACTAAGTTTATCATAATTCAATCTGATGGGAGGATAACGGCTTGGAGGCGACCTAATATTCACCTTCACGGGTAAAGTCTCAAACAACTGTGAAGTATGACGGTTGACACCGTGATGGTGTGGGGGTATATCTCGGCGAATGGAGTTGGTGAATTTGTTTTTATTGAAGGTAAAGTGGACCTATTTCAGTACCTCAGAATACTGGAGGAGAATTTGCAAAAGAGCACCGGAATCATGGAGATTGGGGAACATTTGAAGTTTGATCAAGATAACGACCCGAAACATGCGACCTGGAATGTGAGAATGTGGTTATCGTTTAACTGTCGAGAGGTACTTCATCAATCCCCTCAATCATCAGGCTCGAATGTGATTGAGAATCTTTGGCCAGTCTTGATAAAGAAACAGAAAAAACACCGGTCATATCTAAAGAAGAGCTGAGAAACGGACAGCAGGATTAGTGACGGTATACCCGGAAATTAGTGGAAAACATTCCAAGTCATCTCAGAGAAATAATTAAGATAAACGGTAGAAGAACAGAGAAGCTACCAGTAGGCGCTTAATGGTTGGACGTCCACGACTTTTCACAAAACGTGGGGTTCGGAGGCTTTTCTGTTCTTTAAAGTGGGATAGATGGTGATCTGTGGCATGTCTGCCGAAAGAGCGCAATGCCGGTGTACGGACGAGTGTTTCGTAACACACCGTTCATCGTATTGTTGAAACATGGAGCTCCGCGGCAAACCACCCCTGCGTGTTCGTATGTTGACCCAATGACATGTCTATTACGATTGCAATGCTCCCGGGACCATCGGAATTCAACCATCGATCAATGGAAACGTGTCGGGTCTTCGTGTGAATTATATGTTTGCAGCACTAGGTCGATGGTCGTCTCCATAAAAGCCGTCATCGGGATGAACGGAGCCCCTAAACGTGCAGCGTGCCACGGAAGCAGGCTGGTGGGAGCAGTACGATGGTATGGGAGACATTCTCCTGCACTTGCATGGGACCTGTGGTAGTAATCGAAGACAGGCTGATCGCTACGAACCACATGCATCCTTTCATGGTCGATGTCTTCCCCGACGGCGATCTCATCTTTCAGCAAAATAATTGTCCATGTGTCGGAACCAGAACCGTGCTACAGTGGTTTAAGGAGCCTTATAGTGAAATCACGCTTATGTCTCGGCGACCAAATTCGTCTGATGTAACTTGTGTGGACCCCATCTGGGTCGCTATCGGGTGTCATCACCGCGTACGCAATTCAGCGGCCCATTATTTACGCGAATTGCACGACATGTACATAGACATCTAATGCCACATACCTCCACAAGCCTACCAACAAACTGTCGGATCGCTGATACGCTAAATCAGTGACGTATATCGGTCCAAAGACGGACAAGCAAACTACTAAGGAGGGGGCATGATGTTTTGGCTTATCAGTGTATTCGACTCGTAAAACTTCCCTTGGAATTTTCTCGAATTGCCTAAGTAGTACGATTTACTACTTAAACATTATGTCGTCCTAATAGATTAAGGAGGACAAAGTTTGAACTTCGTGGCCTAGCCTTCTTAGATTTTACTGGAAGCATTCCTAGAGGGGGGGGGGGGGGGGACTGGTGTAAAAGACATGAGCGTGAATGCAGTTTTGCCTCACATGACCTTCTTAGCTAACAATGGCTGGCAATGTGTCTACCAAAATCCTGGAACATAGTCTTTCGATTCCTTATCGCTGCATGATCGTGTTCAAAGCATCTGACCTGTGTTGACAAATTTCAGCTATCAGGGTGCCCCATAGATGAAAGCTACATGTCTAGAGACACGGCTACCCTTGAACCTTTTCAGTTGTCCAGTGGGAGTGTCTTTGAAATACAATCTGGCGCCTTTGTATTAGACAAGTCTAGCTGCATCCTGGAGCAGTCAAGTCCCCTCATAATCACAGCTCTTGAACGCCAGGGAAAGTAGATGCGTGAAGTACATCGCGTTGCACCTGATCAGTCAGAGCATAATGAAAATAATAATAATAATGAAAGAAAGGCAAGAACACGCAAACACGACAGACAACACTACACCGTGCATTAATCGCCAGTACATTCACATCATTGTTCTTGCGTGTACTCAGATATGGGGGTTTGCAATATCCCTCATGTGTGGATGGCACCTTGACACACCAGATGAATTTGAAAGCAGGCTGTATGTTGCCGGTATGTACGGCAACAAACAACCACACTAACTTCCGTCACGCCCCTAGTACTTCACCAGCAGACGAAGTACCTGCAGAAGCAAATATATTGACTCAGTGTCGATATTCCTGGATCAGTGAACTCTTCGGGCACCAGAACACGTGAGTCTTTCATAGACTAGACACAGAGCGTAACGAGAACTTCCGATGCATGTATAACTCTCTTGCGTGAAGAGGACTTTCCGAGCAATGGGATGACAAGGAAGACCTCCTAATGAGCTGCACTGGCAGCGGTGGGTAACGAAATCTCTATTATTCTTATACATGTTTCGCTGAAGGATTTGTATCATCCCTGTTACTTGTGTCATCCGTCAATACTGAAGACAAATTATGGAAACACTGTAGCTGGAGAATCTTGATGAGTTGGTTTCTGCAAATTTTAACATCCGAAACAACCAGTCGGTAATTTGCCACGTGTTCTGACTCACATGGACGTTATTTCTTCCACTATTCGTTCTTTATATTCTCTTATAAACCTTTTCAGTGTGTTTTCAACGGCTTTTGAAAATATTATGTGTGAGAGTTTGCGAGACTTGCATTTTCGGTAACACGGGATCAGGCATAATGTGCGTTTTCAGATCGACCATATGTATCTTTAGACTGCAATCTAAACTCTCATTGCGTGTGCTGTATTCGTCTTACTTTAGGTTTATTAGAAATGATTGTAACTGATTTCACGCCCGCTTCTCATAATCTTCCGTAATTCTTGACCTGCCTTCCTCACGGTCGTACTTCCGTATTTTTGTAACAGTCTCAGTTTCGTAAATTGCACAGGGGTCCATAAATGTGCACTTTTGCAGGCCATGAGTTTACGAGGTGCAGGACAGATGCACAATGGCGTTCTGTTGCGCATATTACACCGCGCAACATAATTAAAGCATCACTTTTTTGAAGCACCGTAACTGTCTCCCATCGCGACGCTAAGTTTGAAATTGGGATCAAAAGTGCCAACAACGTTCCTGTGTAATGGTACAAAAGCATGGTGTCCTCAGACGTCACCCTCTGGCTGGTGACGCTTCAGACAGCAAGGTGTGAAAAAAGCCACAGCTCAGAAGTTTAAGTCAAGTGGATGAATGATGTCACATTGGCACCAATTTCACCACAATGCTGCCCAATTCCATCGTGGATGTGTCGCTCGACGGGGAGGTCGTCAAACCTCCTCTTACCCGTTTTTCACCATTTTTGACGCCTCTGCGATGGTTTTTAACGGATGGACGAAGGTAACATTTCAGACACACCGCGGTTCAGAATCGACCCCTTTCCTTGAGGCGTTGATTCCCATTCATTTTGCGCTCGAAAACGACAGTTCACAGTGTGATGACCTACAGAACTGCATTCCTGATAACCTTTGACACTGCTGACACCCCATGGACTGTTCAACACTTCTCTAAGGGCATCGGGGGCCAGAAACCACATTGAACGTGACTGCGCTCCTTTGGTGTACAATGCGACCGTAATTTTTGCTCTTGTGTACAGGGCGGAATCACTAGAAACTTTTCGGAGTCTTCACTTAAAACTTCCGGGCTGATAGGCCGTGGTCGAAGTATAAAACTGTCTCCTGACGTTTCGTCTCCGACTGCGGGAGACATCCTCGGAGGTATAGCCGCTTTACCTCCGAGGATGTCTCCCGCAGTCGGAGACGAAACGTCAGGAGACAGTTTTATACTTCGACCACGGCCTATCAGCCCGGAAGTTTTAAGTGAAGACAATACCGGCCGTGAAAGTTTACATTGTATGATATTTTCAGAGTCATCCGAAGGCAATCCAAAGCAGCAAAGGGTTCTTATGCTTTTTCAGTCCTCCAGTTTCGCGCTATGCCGTGGCATGATTGCAAAGGAGTGTAGATTGACACATCCACGAATGAAACGACAAACGGTCCTTTCAAGACTCCTCAGTTCGGCAACTCAGAGCCACACATCCGCCTATGCTGAGCACTTTACAAATGAACCTGAAGAGGGACAACTGTAACGAGGTCCTAGGTGCTTGCAGACAGGCAACACCTTCAACACTCCTTTGACTCTGCATGGCCGACCAGCAGGTGCAAGAGTAGCGGCGTAGCCTGGCTGCAGGCGCATATAGCTCTCGTCATGGGTTCTGTTTCTACAGATACATGGTGCTCAACAAAGACGAACAGGTGGTACTGAGAATTTGCAAGGTTTTTCGAGTCCTGAAAATTCTTTTCTGTTGGCCACAAAAAGTGTAGCTCAAGATCAACGTGTCTGTTACGTCGAATCATAATACGACAACCTTATACTACAAAGGATTAGACAAAGAAAGCGAAGGAAAAACAATTTTTTACACTCTCCTATTTATATTTCTGAGTTAATACTGTTTACAGAATGAGTGGGCTATTCTTAACTGGCAGCACATGGCGCAGAGTGAACAAAGCAATGAACATCGCGTTGAGTTTCAAGGGAAAGACGTCACTAATCGCAATAAAAACGATAAAAGAGAAATTCATAGAGGGAATAAATATGAGAAAACGAAACCTGAGTGTGCTGTAATTGCAACACGAAAAGGCGACGACACCGAAACAAGAAGGACAAAACTTCTAATTGTTGGTGGGTAGTGATATAATACCCACAAACATGTAAAACGGATTTCCATTGCAAGTGATTTTAAGGTAAATGAGAAGCTGCCCACAGCAACAGTGTCAAACGAATGCAGGATGTATTTGAGTGGTTCGGTTATTGACAGATCGAAATGGCTGCTAATGTGAAACGGAATGCTGTGATTGAAATAACAGATTCTCTTTGATCTCGATATGCGATCGCTGTGTAATAGCGGCAGACGTGCAGGAGTAGGAATGGTCAATATTCAGGGATCTGATAGAAACCGTGATTCGAAGTAAGAAAGTCGAGCAAACACAGGATCTAAAATGCATACGTTAAGACCTACGAGCAGTTCTTCATCTTCGATACTGCGAAATACATCTCGGATACTGAGTAAGTGTTCATAGCTCTTAACATTTGCATTTCAGAGCCAATTTTTACTAGAGAAATTTTTCTTGTTTTGGTCCATACCACCTCTCCCAAAATATGGAAAGCAAAGAGCTTTCAGTAGAAGAGACCTGTCTGAGAGTATCGAAGATGAAAAAGTGCTCGTAGCTCTTAGCGTAAGCATTTTATAGCCGATGTTTACTAGACGTTTTGCTTAGAATCCTCGTCTCTGTCATATCCCTGAATGTTGACCATCCCTCCTGGGACACCCTGTATAAGTGGTTCTGCTTTGTCTATATCGCACTGGCCACATCTAAAGGTACTGACATCGCATACAGTATGTGTCACCCAAAAATAGGAGACGAAGCTCAATATATGTACATTCTCTCTCTCTCTCTCTCTCTCTCTCTCTCCCTCTCCCTCACTCTCTTCCAATCTTCATATTGACCAATTAGGATCATATGAAAACTTCAATTCTTCTTGGTTGTTTCCTAATTTTTCCTACTCCTTCATCTTCATATCATGTTTTTCCCCCTTTCTTCTGTCCATGCTACAGCTGATTTCTTACGTTTATTTCCTTTAAAGAACTCAACATTTGGTAATTTCTTAAAATGTTTCTTTCTGCTATAACTGATTATTTGATAATGTTTCTTGGTACTTCGTTTTCCGCAATCCATGCTACTGTTGTCTTATTTCTTCATTCGGTCGAAGTGTCTTTTCCACATTTTTCCTTTCTAATCATGTCATTTAACGCAAACTTTGATGTCTTGAAACAGTTTAAAATGGAAGGAGTTGCCTTTTCACTTAAAAATAGGGGATGGCATGAGCAATAGCATGTAGAAACGACGAATGTAGATGAAATTAGTACTGGAAAAATATTATATAGAGCCGGTAAGTGAAACAAAATACTAGCAGATTGTAACTGGATTGCTTTAGTCTCAGGTAAGTTAGTTTGTTCGGGTTTCCGCTGTTGAATAGACTCCTAGTTAATGAGGAACGGAAAGATTCTGTTGTGAGAACAGAACGCCTGACCAATTAAAGCAACCAGTGACACAACTTGTCTCTGACACTGTTTTGGGAGCAAGGAAAAATGTTTAAGAACGCTTAACATGAGTACAATAGCCGATGTTATGTTTGATGTTAGTTATTTCCTGAAGTAGTAAGAGAGCAGTATATCCTTTTGATCCCTTTGCCAGTAATTGATAATAGAGAGAGGTTTCATAGAATCGAATGTGCGAGGTATATTTCAACTTATCCGTTGCTTGTCACAGAGGACGTAAATCAAAGTTGTCTTTACTTTTTTAAACAATTTCCGTTCATTAGCACTGTTTGACGCTCCGTTGGATGTCATCTAAAAAGCGAAGGAAAATGCAACTGTCGTAAGCAAAGCTATCCTGTTTTCATTTTGGCGATTTTAAGCCATCTGTTCTCCTATGCTCGTCTCCAGTGTTATGCGACATCCTTGTTTCTGGTGCACGAAACGATACGGTCTCGGAATAACTTGTCCCGTTGAGCAGGTTTTTCTCATTTCCCCTGAAAGGACGCACGTAATTAAATCAGAAGTATAAATGCCGATCTATCCAGACATCATCAGATTCAGAGTTGTGGACCCCATCCGTCGGAGAAATTAGGAGTTACGATACTTTGAGAGCGCAGAGTATTCCACATTGTTTTATAATTCGAAAGCTCCATGACCTTGTAAACATGATATGTTTAGTATCTCTTATACTTCAAGCATAGTGTTGGACATCTGAAGCGCATAAAATATTACATATATTTACAAATAATATTAACAAGCAGTATCAAATGGGACAACAACATAAAATAAGTAATAAGAAAGGCGAATGGCAGACTTATTTGAAGAGTTTTCAGGAAGTGGAGTGCATCTATAAAGGAAATCGCACACAAGACGATTGTGCGACCAGTTCTAGAGAATTGTTCCCACATTCGGAATCCGTATCAATATGGCATGCTAATAGACATAGAACGAATTACGAGACGTGCTGCTACGATCCTAACACAGCGCTGTAGTCCATACCAAACTGTAACAGAGACGATCGGCGAACTTAAATTTCAAGCATTGGAAGGAGGTGTTGTTCATGTGAAAAGCTGCTAAATAAATTTAGAGAACACCTATTCTAGGAATCTTGTGTGACAGTTCCGCTGCTTCTGTCGCATGTATCGTGTAGGTGTCATGATAATAAGCTAAGAGAGACTAGGTTTAGGACGCACAGTCATATTTACCTCACTCTACATGCTTGCGGAAGAGGAAGGAAAGCCGGCCGGTGTGGCCCGGTGTGGCCTTGCGGTTCTAGGCGCTTCAGTCTGGAACCGCGTGACCGCTACGGTCGCAGTTTCGAATCCTGCCTCAGGCATGGATGTGTGTGATGTCCTTAGGTTAGTTAGGTTTAAGTAGTTCTAAGTTCTAGGGGACTGATGACCACAGATGTTAAGTCCCATAGTGCTCAGAGCCATTTGAACCATTTTTTGAGGAAGGAAAATCGCTAATAAACGTATAAAGTACCCTCCAACACGTACTGTACTGTGGGTTGTGGAGTTTAAATAGTTGTCTTGTTTTCCATCGAACAATGGAATCTGAACTCTGAAAATAGGCACATTTGATCAAGTGTCCACCACATCAACGTACTCTGCGCAACGCAATTATAGGACCACTTTTTCGCAACCCCATAATTCTCTCCCACTATGATGAGTAAGTGTTAAACCTGGCTCAAAGGTGCATCCAACCCTTCTCATTACAGTACAAAAGGGTGGCGCACCGGACTTCACCCTCGGGCTCTACGCTGCTTCAAATAGCAAGGTGTCGACACATATGAAATCGTCACAGCTCAGGACTCAGTGTGACGCTGTTAATGGTGTGATATTTCACGACAGTTTAGCCCGTTGCCATCGTGGATATCTCACCTGACGAGAAAATCATCACAGCCCTTCTTACCGACAAGTCAGCGCTTCTTTTCAGAGACACCGCCAATCAGAATCGGCAGGAAAAGGCCTCAGAAAGTGACATGAAGAGCGTCAATGAAACCACCCCTCCGATTGGGGTATTGACTCCCAAACATTTCACGGTATAAAACGACAGTATGCAGTCTAATGACGAACAGGACGACGTTCCTTACTACGAACGTGACTGTTGACAACCTCTGCGTTTCAGCCCTTCTGCAAATACATCGTGAGGCTGTATACCGAACAAGACAGCGCAGTTATTTAGCACAATGAATTAGCATTCGGGAGTACGATGGTTCAAACCTGCTCCCAGCCGTTCCTGATTTAGGTTTTCCGTGACTTCCTGAATCGCTTAAAGCAAATGCCGGGATGTCTCCTTTGAAAGGGTACGCCCGATTTTCTTCTCCACCCTTCCGTAATCCGAGCTTGTGCTTCCACTTTAATGACCTCGTTGTCGACGGGACGGTAAACGCTAATCTCTTCCTCCTCCCCCTTCTCCTCCATCGTGAGCCTACAAACCTACTGAAGGTGATCTGAATCCTTTGGAGTGTAGCTCTGATACAGAAAAGTAAGACCACTAGGGACTATTCAAACTGATCGATGAAATTCGAACGTCATCCAAAGCAGCAAAGGGTGTTTATGCTTATTCGTCCCTCTTTTCTCACGTCCTCCTTTGGCGTGATGATGGGGAAGGGGCGGGGGCGAGAGGGGGGAAGTCGGGATGTAGGGCTAAGGGTGTCGAAGGTTTTCCTTGTCCTCAGTCGCTAAAGCAGCAGTTGAGTTCCATTCTGGTGAATGGGTGTCGATGTCTCTGGACAAGTACATTTTAAAGTGCCCGAGTGGCACCGAGGGTGCTGGCGAACTGAAGGGCCTTGAGAGACCCTTTGCCGTTTTATTCTACGTCACTTTTGCAACCCCCCTCCCTCTTCAAGCCACAGGAGGGCGTGATAAAAGTGCTGAAAGAGCATAAACAACCTTTGTTGCCTCGGATCACGTTCAAATAACGTCGAATGGTTTTGAACGGTCCCTAGTGATTCCACGTTGTATACCAGACCGAACACTGCGTCGCAAAGGAGACGGATCACGTTCGATGGCGTTGCAGCCCTACGATGTGCTTACAGAAGGATTGAATAGCGCAAGGTATGTCAGCAGAGTCGAAAGCTACCAAGAACATCGTCCTGCTGCTCATCGCATTGCGAACTGTCGTTGTCGACGGTGAAATGTGTGGGAATGAATGCCCCAAGGGCAGTGATGTGCAGTGTAGATTCAACTAACTCCACAAAAATAACAAATTATTGAAGCATCGTAACCATTTTCCCACTCGTATTACACGTCACATTACGTAATAAATCTGCTGTAGATAAGCATCTGTCCCCAAAACTGGGCCATGTAATTTCCTGCTTATGGACAGGTTGAAACGCTTCCGTCCATTGTGGAACTGATACGTTTCATCTTTTATTACGTTTCGCCCGCCGGAGTGGCCGAGCGGTTCTAGGCGCTACATTCTGGAACCGCGCGACCGCTGCGGTCGCAGGTTCGAATCCTGCCTCGGGCATGGATGTGTGTGATGTCCTTAGGTTAGTTAGGTTTAAGTAGTTCTAACAAGGGAACCTCCCCATCGCACCCCCCTCAGATTTAGTTATAAGTTGGCACAGTGGATAGGTCTTGAAAAACTGAACACAGATCAATCGAGAAAACAGGAAGAAGTTGTGTGGAACTATGAAAAAAATAAGCAAAATATACAAACTGTGTAGTCCATGGGCAAGATAGGGAACATCAAGGGTGATCTGAGCTCAGGAGCGCCGTGGTCCCGTGGTTAGCGTGAGCAGTTGAGGAACGAGAGGTCTTTGGTTCAAGTCTTCCCTCGAGTGAAAAGTTTACTTTCTTTATTTTCGCAAAGTTATGATCTGTCCGTTCGTTCATTGACGTCTCTGTTCACTGTAATAAGTTTAGTGTCTGTGTTTTGCGACCGCATCGCAAAACCGTGCGATTAGTTGACGATAGGACGTACCTCTTCAATGGGAACCGAAAACATTTGATCGCAAGGTCATAGGTCAACCGATTCCTCCACAGGAAAACACGTCTGATATATTCTATACGACACTGGTGCCGGCATGTGCGTCACATGACAGGAATATGTCGTCGGCCCACCTAACATGTACACCTGGCGAATGGGTAAAAGGATTCTTCTAACTTGCCCGATTTAGGTTTTCTTGTGGATGTGATAATCACTCACAAAAAAGTGATAAAAACATAAGAGTTTGTCACATAAACTGAAAATGGAAAATTAAACTTTTCACTCGAGAGAAGACTTGAACCAGGGACCTCTCCTTCCGCAGCTGCTCACGCTAACCACGGGACCACGGCGCTCCTGAGCTCACATTACCCTGGATGTTGCCTATGTTGACCATGGACTACTCAGTTTGTATATTTTGCTTATTTTTTTCATAGTTCCACACAACTTCTTCCTGTTTTATTGATTGATCTGTGTTCAGTTTTTCAAGACCTATCCACTGTACCAACTTATAACTAATTCTGGGGGGGGGGGGCGTGCGATATGGGGAGGTTCCCTTGTAAGTTCTAGGGGACTAATGACCACAGCAGTTAAGTCCCATAGTGCTCAGAGCCATTTGAACCATTTTTTTATTACGTTTCATTCGGTTTATCCCAATCTGTGTTCACATTTTAACCATTAAATGAATTTTCAAGAGTAATTGTAAGTAACATCAGTGATTACAAGAATCATGCCATTCTCCCCCGTCTAAAGAAATTTTCACTGTCCTAGGTACTGGCTTGTTTGTGTCGTATGTCTATCTGTGCATATTAGCTAGAGTTTGACGAGCATTAGTAGGAGCAAGAGGAGGTGAGTGACTTATAACGCCCTCCTACCCGCAAGGGCACCCTGCGGAGCCGGTCCGGCTTTAAAAAATTTAAGGCGGCAGGGGCTGAGTACGACTGTCCAGTGAGATGTGGCAGTTCGCCAGTCAAGCATGGGCACTGGCTTGTGTGACAGATACGTGTTTTTGCAGTCAGTGGCCATCAGGACATGGGGTCCATGACTAATCAAAACGCCAGTTTAATGGACTGAGGAGAAAGCCTGATTCTGCGCAGAATAAATTGTCTTTCTACAAGCACAGCTAGAAGTTCAAAGTGCAATTTTCCAGAGTTTGTTGTCCCAGACCCGCAGCTTTCCAGAACACGAGGGAGAGAGGAACTAATTGCAAACTTAATTCTGTCTCCTGGAGAGGGTAGCGGTTGTATTTGTTAACAAAGTTTTCCTCTCTCCGTGTCATGGAGTAGGGATTTGGAATGCAATCTCTTGAAAAATTGTGTATGCAGAAAGGGAGACGGGTCGTTGCAACATGAAACTCTTACGAGGAGAAGAGTCGGCCAGTTTGTTAAAATTAAAATCACTGGGAAACTTTTGGCGAAGCCGTATGGTAGGTGGAGTTGATTTTTCGCGACCTTGTACAGAGCAGAGAAAGAAAAAACTGAGGCTTCTGCTGCGGGAGCGAACCGTTTCGTCTAAGAATACACAGTATTTGGCTTCAGGAGATAGCTTTTAGCGGTCGGCTGCAGATGAGAAGATTTCGACTTCTGACAACAGAGAACTTGTGCTTAGCTTCCACAGCATCTAGTGGCTGGCCAGCATCGGCCAGGACACTCGTCACACCCCACTCCCCAGCGTATTAATTATAGCGATAAATTGGTAAACCTTTCGGTATAAGGTCGTGGTCAACGAAACACTGAGAGGTGGCATGAGCCCTCTCTCATATTTCTATCTTACGATTTTCCTCTCTAATTGCATGCGGTGAAAAGTTGCTATTCCTTCACACGCGGACTTCCCACGCAGCGTCTCTCGTCACCCAGGTGGTCCGGTGACAGGCGGGCTCTGCTGATCTTGAAAGGGTAAGCCGACGGGTGTGAGGTAGTCAAGTGAACGCTTGCCAGATGCCGACATTGTCAAAAGACACGCCCGCAGGAGCCTGAAGTAGCGACTGGGCTAGAGGTTCCGTTACTTCGCAGAAACTTAGCAAAAACACTTTCTGGCGGGCTACCAGCGAGGCGTGGGAATTACTTGTGTACCCAGGCAGTTTTGGCGGGCAAATTCCCGCGCTTTCTTCAAAATCGTAACTGTGATTGGCTTGCTCAGGGCATATCTCCGTGACGTAGCAAAATCGGCGCAGAAATTGGCGCCAAGAATCTCCATTGGTGGAATGGTAGTGCTCCGGCGATAGAGAGGAATTTTCCGCCGGTTTTCGAGTTGCTGATTGGAACGGTTAACCACGGCTACTGTCGTGGGGGCGGGAATGTTCTGTGTTCGGTTTGTACGGGTGCTCTTGTGAGGGGTCGGCTCTCGCCTTTCGGTCGGAGTAGGTTACAAGACTGAGCTCTCGCTGCTCTGGACAGCCTACCTTCCGTTGGCTGTCTAATATACTTTTATTTGATTGTAACTGTTTAACGAAGTTGCTGAAGTTTCAACATCAATGTAACATTCCGAGTACAGTTTGCAATTGAGCGTTCTGCGTGGTTGTCAAATGGAAACACGAAGGACCAACCATAGTAAAGCAAGATCAGGCAGACCTCTTTCACTGACGGACAGGGTCCGACAAACATTGCAGAGGGTAGCTGCAAATAACCGCAGCGCCAAAGAAAGTGGCTGCGGTCGACAACGCCTCTATAAGAGAACAAGTGTCCGGCGCAGTTAATGTTGCTACAATGGCACGTTATCAAGATTTAAGTGAGTTTGAACGTGGTGTCATAGCCGGCGCGCGAGCGATAGGACACAGGATCGCCGATGTAGCGATGAAGTGGGGATTTTCCCGTACGACCATTTCACAAGTGTACTTTGAATATCAGGAATCCGTAAAACATCAAATCTCCTATATCGCTGCAACCGGAAAAAGATCGTCCAAGAACGGGATCAACGACGACTGAAGAGAATCGTTCAACGTGACTGAATTGCAACCCTTCCACAAATTCCCACTCGTGTACATTGATGGCTGCACGACACAAAGCTTTACGCTTCACCTGGGCCCGTCAACACCGACATTGGACTGTCGATGACTGGAAACATATTGCCTGATTGGACGAATCTCGTTTCCGATTGCATAGAGTGGATGGACGTATACGGGTATGGAACAACCTTATTGATGTATGGACCCCGCATTTCGGCAGAGGACTGTTCAAGCTGGTGGAGGCTCTGTAATGGTGTGTGTTGTGCGCAGTTGGAGTGAAGTGGGACTCCTGACACGTCTAGATACTCTGATAGGTGACACGTACGTAAGCATTCTATCTGACCACCTGGTTCCATACATGACCGTTGTGCATTATTACGGACTTGGGAAAATCCAGCAGGACGATGCAACACCCCACAAGTCCAGAGTTACTGCAGAGTAACTCCAGGAACACTCTTGTGAGTTTAAACACATTGCGACCGAACCGCCGAATCCTTCCATCAGTAAATGGGGTATGTTCTCAACTGACTTGGTTGTTTTAACCCCCTCCACTGACGGAATGACTCACTTCCTACTTCCGTATATATAAAGCCAATACGGACTTGTAGCTGTCACGCCTTTGCGCTTACTGCTGCGTATTTTAACCGTAAATAGCTCAGTCCTAATGGTAAGAGGTAGTAGTGAATTTGCGTTGTTAATCTTTGCATACAGCACAGCTGCCACAAGCTCAGCTCACTTGTACTCCACTCCTACCCTCGCCATTGCACCACATTAACTAGGTGCTACGTGGACCTTGCTAAATTTACTTACGTATACAATTTTGACCGTTACTCGCCAGTATTTACCTAATGATTAGTACACTCCTAACCGGACTATTTCCCAAAGAGCTGTGATGATTGAATGGGTTCGATCCACGGCTTACAGTGCCCTACAGTTCACACGGTAACACTGCCTACCTGACCCACTTAACTTGGTAGTGAGCTTATGTATCCAATCACCACTGCTAGCAGCAGTGGATAATCCTATCAGCACGACGAGAGCAGCAGACTTACCGTCGAATCCTCCTGAAAATACTTATAACTACGGTCGCCAGCTCTGAAGGAGCAAAAGAATAAATCAATTTTTGGCTCGTTTCAAAGTGAAACGGCTTGAGTTGAATTTAAACTAAATTCTGAATATTACTATTTCTGATCATTCTAGGTGATTCTACAAAGCAAATACTCTCTCAATTTCTGTGAGTTGGCTTGGTAATTACTACCAAGACAATTTGTGCAACTTAGGTTAACAAAATTCTATCCTTCAACTTATTTAATGATTTGGATATTACTCTTTGGACAATTGATATATAATTAGTTAAGTGACTTTACTTGAAAGGTTACTCAGAAAAATTTAAGTAACTATAAATAGGCGACTCATTCTGGTGTGACCATTGCTCTTTTCAACATTCTTATACGCTAAAGTATTCTACAACCAAAAGAATTGTAAATGAAAGAGGCGATGGTGGCCTCAGTCTGATTTCACTATACTATGTTTGAGGTTACTACACTTTACAATGAACAACATGTGTCGTAATTTTACTCATTGCTATATTCAGTTCTCTGCACTTGTATAAAAGAAAACTGGTATTCTCCTTTTACATGTATACAAAGTTCGACTTAACAATTGCAAGCAGTCTTGCCTTGGGTAGACGTGTCGGTTTTGGTGGTGAGACGCATGTGGGTAACGCAGCTCTTCACGCCTCATGCCCTTAATGGCGGCTGGAACTACGAGCTGTAGCACTCGTACAAGCTACTGCACGTCCGCCATAAAATCTGGGCGCAGTAACTCTTACAATCAGCCCCAGTGGCATAGAGGCGGCTTCAACAACCATTCGTCGCGTTGTACTCCACAAACGGCGACGATATTCGCCTCTTCGCTGTTGCACAATCGCTTTTGCGCGAGCACAGTTACGCACGTCCGATCACGTCAACACTCCACAGGCCATTCCATTGTTCAGTCCCTGTGTCTCCAGCTACCCCTAGCTACGCTCGTATCACCAAGAGTGGGGCGTTCCCCTACCACCTTTTTACCGAAATCATTTAGTATTTAAGAATATTTATATTTATTACCCTGGAGTTCATACCAGTCATAATGATTTACTACTAGCGATTTACAACATTAAATTATACAGTAATAACTTATTATCAAGAAAAAGAATACATTTGACTCCGAGAGCTTAGTGCATTGTCTGACAGGCAGCGCTAATTCCCAGTTTCGCCAATAGATGGCATCAGGGTGCACTCCCTGGCAGTCTCACACCAGCGCGCCCGTTTCCGACGCGCGGGCTCCAAATTACTGTCAGCCCACCATCATTTCAGTTCCGTTACACATGCCCCACTTCTTATTGAAGTATCTTACAGTGATAATTCAATAAGAAGTCTCTCCTATAATGAATCTGAAATGTTCGTTAAGCTTTTTACCAAGGGTTTTCCCTTTCTTACTGATACACCTCGATACTTATATTACATATTTAAAATTAAACACCAATTCTTTCTCTCTTTCCTGCTAAACATTACATAAATGATTTACATATATTCTTTCCAATTTTCTTACTTCTAAACACAGTACACTTTCAACATCTTTTTTACAAAAATTTTAAATACACTTCTTTTATCTCAGGCAAGTAAAACACACGTTATGCGCCTATTACTTTATAGCCCGTCCTGTTCACTTTACCTCCTCACTTTTCTACCTCTTGCACAACACTTATTTACACATCTATTAAGGCTTTCTTAGAAGCTCAGTCTTTCCCAGTCTGTTTAGGCTCTACTTAAACTAGAAGATTCATTAGAATACTGCAACATATTTTAGTGAACATTTACCTTTCACATAGAACAAAAGAAACAAAACTATTTACATATTGGTTTACTTTAATATTTATTTATATATTTATTTTCAATCTGGTAGAATTCTTGGTTCATACCTTTTGAGATCCACTATGTTTCTTACTCCCAGGCGTTTACCTGTTAATGGGTACTCTAAATAATAAGCATTCACATTGGGTATGGACACTATTTTAAATGGTCCATTATATATATATTTAAATTTGCTGATCTCGTTATTAATTTCACTTGACTTTTCATGTGTTTTTACAAGAACGAGATCACCTATTTTGAATTTAGGATTCCTTACTTTTTCGTCGTGACGACGAATTCTCGCTTCTGCTTGTTTTCTCATCTTGTCTTTTACTAAGTTCTTTTTACTATCATAATCTAATTCAACTCTATCTGGAAATTCTAGTAGGTCTTCTACTAGACTTTTACTTCTTGTCTTTTTCAGGATTTCTTCTGGAGTAAATCCATTGCTCTCGTTTGTTAATGAATTCATGATTTCTTCGAATTCACTCACATACATGCCCCACTTCTTGTGGTTACTATGGCAGTACATCCTAAATAACCGACCTATCTCACGCATATATCTTTCTGCCGGATTGCTTGATGGGTGATAAGCTGAGATATGTACCACTTCTACCTGTTTCTCAGTTATCCCATCCTTCCACATTTTTGAGCAAAACTGAACACCATTATCTGATAGTATTCTCTTTGGCTTCCCTACTTTCACAAAATAATCACACACCATTTTATCATACACAGCTCTGGCAGCAGCTTTTCTCAAGGGATATAGCTTTATATACTTTGAGAAAAGTTCAACTGCTACAAATATGTACACAAAACCCCCCATGGTTTTCGGTAATGGTCCAAAGATATCTACTGCTACTATTTCTAATACTTCATCAGGTTTTATTGATTGCATGGGCCCTTGATTAGTTGCATTTGTTACTTTCGCCTTTTGGCATAGATCACAAGATCTTATCCTCTGTGCTACCCTTCGTGCCATGTTGTTAAAGGTAATGCATTCATCTAACTTATCGGTACACTTCCGTGCACCACAATGGCCATATGCCAAGTGAACATAATCTATCAGCACTTCAGTGTGTTGTTCCGGCCAACATACTCTCCACTTCCCTGGATTATTTAATCTTTGAAGATACAGTACACCTTTATGTATTTTATATGAAGCCCTTATGTTAGTTGCGTCCGGATTGTCAAACTTGACCTTTACCGACTTGAGTGCATCATCATCACTTTGATATCTTCGCATATTCCGACATATTTCCCTAATTTTTTCTCTTCCTTCCGCTTTTTTGAAGTAATTCACCTCAAAAACATCTTCCCTATTCTTTACACTTTCTAGTGTCTCACATCCTTCCGGTAATCTCGACAAAGCATCCGGTACTGCATGTTCTTTCCCTTTAACATACTTGATCTCTATATCAAATTGTTGTAAAAGGAGCGCCCATCTGGTCAACCTGTTATGTAACAATCTGCAGTCCTTCAAAAATATTAAAGCTTTGTGGTCTGTATGGACCACAGTCTTATGTCCCCATAAGAAAAGTTGAAATTTCCTAAAACCCCATACTATAGCTAAAGCCTCCTTCTCTGAAACTGTATAGTTTCTTTCGTACTTAGACATAGTTCTACTCGCAAATGCTATTTGCCTATGAGTTTTTTCCCCATCTATCATTACCTCCTGAAATATGGATACTCCCAGTCCATAATCTGAACTATCTGTTGCCATGTGGAATGGTTCACACAGGTCAGGGTGCCATAACTTTATGTTTTTGGCCAAATTGTCTTTTAGCCGGTTGAATGCTGTTTCACATTCCTCAGTCCATATATACACACTGTTCTTCTTAAGTAGATTGTTCAGATGTGGGCTATTGAACGCCTGATCATCCACATACTTACGATAAAAGGAACAAAGTCCTATAAACGACTTTAGTTGTTTTTTATTCTTGGGAGCCGGACAATTTCTTATTGCTTTGACTTTATTGGGATCCTTTTCAATTCCCTCTGGTGTTACTATGTGACCTAAAAACTTTATTTCTTTCTTCACAAACTCGCATTTTTTCAGGTTCAGGGTCATTCCTCCTTTAATTAAAGCTTTGAACACCCTGTCGCATAACTCCATGTGCTCTTCCCATGTCCTTGTAGCAATTAACAGATCATCTACATAAACCGTGATTAGCGAACTAAGTTCACTCCCTAAAATTTTGTCTAAAGCCCGAATGAACACTGAAACGGAAGTATTTAGGCCAAATGGTACCACTGTGTAATGGTAGCATTTGCCATTGAATAAAAATGCCGTGTACTTCCTAGACTCCTCACTTAATGGGATTTGCCAGTATCCTGCAGTTAGGTCTAAACTAGTCTAGTTAGGTCTAAACTAGTCATTAAACTTCTGCAATAAATTATCTATGTTCTCTGGACGATCCAACTCCCTCTTCACTACTTTATTCAGAGTACGAGCATCTATCACTATTCGTACACTTCCATCCTTCTTACCTACTATCACCAATGGGTTATTATATGGGCTAGAACTCCGTTCAATGACCCCACATGAAACCATTTTATCTATTTCTTTTTGAACTGCTTCTTTCTTAGACAAGGGTACATTATATGGTGGTTTAAAGAAAGGTTCATGCTCCTCTACCTCCATGCAGTACTCATAATTTATCACTCGTCCCGGTTTGTCCGAAAATACCTCCTGATTTTCTTTCAGAATTTGCCATAGATCCTCCCTTTGGGCATCAGATAGTCCTTCCGTTTTATCCACTACATTTCGAAGGAGTGTCTCCTTATTTCCATCTTCAACTATCTGCCTCACCAGAAACCAATCGAATTTTTGACCTATTCCTGAAACATGATCATCTCTAAATTCTACCCATCTCAGCTGGTTCTCTTCCATTACTCTAGATGATTCAAATGGTATTTCTAATACCGCACTATCAACTTTACAAACTATTATCCCTTTGTCACAATCTATAATTACTTTCTGTTTTATTAACCAGTCAATGCCTAAAATGATCTCGGCACTGAGCTCTGGAACTACTAAAAATGCATTCGAAAATAGCTTGTTTTTTATCTTAAATTCCATCATCACTTGATGTTTAATAGGTTTACTACATTTCCCTGTCGCCCCTATCACTTTAACACCTGTTACTGGCATCATGACTACTCCTCGTTGCTCTTTGATCATCTCAAAAAATGCGTGCGAAATAGCACTTATTTGAGCACCTGTATCCAACAATACATATAAATCGTACCCACATACATTAATGGGTAGGATTGATTGCATCCTATTGTCCTCTTTCATACTTTCTTTATCTTCCCATAATAAATCCTTTTCCACCGCCAAGTCTTGCCATATTATTTTTCCGATTTTTATACTGACCATTCCATCTGGAGGTTTCTTTCTCCTTTTCATCCTAAATTCTTTCACCACTTTTTCCAATAGTCCTTCGTCTAGGCTCTTTAATGCCATCTCATTCTCATTCGAATCTGTCATGCCTGAACTCTCGGTTGCGGAATCGGAAACTTCCTCTACTTCTTTTTCTCCCTGGATGCTTTCTGATGATTCTGACGATAATTCCTCCTCCTTAGAAATATGACCTTCTTCGGATTCAAATAATTCTCGCAAATTATAATCCATTTCTCTACTTTCCCTTTGTTGGATAGTGCATTCGCCACTCTTACTTTCATTATTTTCCCCTACTAATGGAATTCCAGTCTCACTCAACTCATTTGCTTCAGTACTACAGGGATCACAACACTCTTTCTCTTGGTTAGATACACTTTCTCTAATTTCTTTAAAAGAATCTTCATCACAGTCATGTACTCTTGCTGTCACTAGGTACACATCATAATCGGTATGGCTCTCTAAGACTGTCATATTCGGGTCCAAATTAATCACTTGAGTGGAAGATCTTTCTAATTGTGCTGGCTGGCTTTTGAGCTGATGTACATATTCTGCATACGAGGTAATTTCTGAATCGGCATGCGTCTCTGCACTATGCCCCTTTTTCTTATCCACCCTTTCCTCTTTAATTACTTCTCGATGCGATTCGTCGACTATTCGTACGAACCTTTTACCATAAGTCACATCACTCCTACCTAGCCCCTGCCTCTCTGCACAGTTGCCATCCCTACCGACAAACAACGCCTTCTCTGACTCTTCCTTCATCAATTCGTCACTCTGACCTCGAACTGTACTTATTTCATTCACATGAGCCTTCACATCCGACCGATATTCTTTTCCTACTTCATTTCCCTTAATAATTCCTCCCTGCTCTCTCTCCTCTGTTTGTATCCCTGCATTATACTTCGCAAAGTTTCGTTTATGTAACTGCTCTTCAGGCGAACGACGCACTATCCTACTATAGTACTGAATACTCTGATCTTCCCTATATTTGGGCCATTTCTTTCTTTCCGCGCGCGTTAGGCCCTTGACCTGCGCGGTATTTAGTTTTCCTGATTTTGATAATGCATCCTGTTTCCCTGGTAGTGTCCTCTCCCTCGCTGAGAGTTACCTCCTCGACCTCTTCCTCTCATCATGTTAATTTGCGGTTCATTCCTACCACCTTTTACTATTCCATTCTGATTTCTGAAACCTCGAAACTCTCTAGTTTCACGCCACCTATCTTCATTCTCGATTTTTTCTAAAAATTCATCGAATGTTCGATGAGTGCCTCCTACATAACGCTTTGAATCGTCAGGTAGCTTTTTCCACAACTCCCACACAATCTCTGATTCTGATCTACGATCTTTAAGATACTCCAAACGCTTGAACCATCCTTCACAGTATTCTTTCATGAGCCCACGCCCATGTTCAGGCATTCTGGCGACAACGAATTCTCTCCACAACCTATCTCTCTGTTGTGTGCCCCAGAATTCCTCAAGGAACTTTTCTTTGAAGTCTGTAAACTTCAAATTGTCGATATCCAAATTCAATCCCCAACATTTAGCATGGCCTGCTAAAGCGTCTATTACTAAATTTATTTTTTCTTTATCTGACATGTCTGTTGGTAAGACACGTTCACAATTTTTTATAAAATCCATTGGATGCCATCCACCTTGTTTCTTTTGAGGATCGTATTTTTCCTCCCTACTCAGTATTTCTGATTTTTGCATTACCAATTGGAAACCACTACAGTTAAGAAACGTCTGATTCTGAACTTGCTGACTTAACAATTTTATTTCATTACACAGTGTATTTTGCTGCTCCTGCACACATGCATCAAAACTCAACATGGTATTGCGCAGTGTTTCAATATCAGCTGCCGTTTCTTTAACAATCTCTTTCTTTACAACTGGTACTATCACCTGTAATTTACTTTCAATTATCGGTTCTAATTTTTCACTAACCAAAGGTTCCACTGATTTCTCTATTCTCTGAATTTCGGTATCAAATCTTTTCTCTATTTCTGTGACTTTTCTCTGAACATTTGTTATTTCAGCCCTAATGCTATTTACTGATTTGTTTACCTCTGTGATACGTTGGCTTTGCGTATTCAAAATATCTAAATTGGCTTTTATTTTAGCAGATAGGTTTTCATCCAATTGGGATATATGACTAGCCATTTCTGCTTTCAAACTAGCATTCCCTTCTCGAATTTGCGCCATCATCGTATTTAACAAACTTGTTAATTCCATATCCTCTCCCTTGTGACTTGCATCCACAGATACATTGGGTTCACTTTTCACTACCTTTGGTTTCACTTCCCGTTCCTCCTGTCTTATGGGTGTGGATTCATCTATAAGATTTTCCAACCCTACAACAGTATCTATGGTCCCTAATTCTGGGTCTGACCTTGTAATGTTTTCGTCTTGCTTGTTACTATTTGACTCCATCTTATGCTGCTGTATTTCGTGCCTAATAGAAATGGTTATTAAACCAAGTATTACTTGTTTAACTCCTACTATTGGACTTTCTTTTGCTGCTTTGCAGGTTGTCGTCTTGAACTTACCAATTGTGGTATATTTGTCTACAACAGAATTTTAAAATTTAAAATTTTCTTGAAACTATAACTTTATATAAAACACTTTTATTGCAGCCATTATTCCACAAACTTGGTAAGTCCTGTCACGGTCGCCACATGCGACCGAACCGCCGAATCCTTCCATCAGTAAATGGGGTATGTTCTCAACTGACTCGGTTGTTTTAACCCCCTCCACTGACGGAATGACCCACTTCCTACTTCCGTATATATAAAGCCAATACGGACTTGTAGCTGTCACGCCTTTGCGCTTACTGCTGCGTATTTTAACCGTAAATAGCTCAGTCCTAATGGTAAGAGGTAGTAGTGAATTTGCGTTGTTAATCTTTGCATACAGCACAGCTGCCACAAGCTCAGCTCACTTGTACTCCACTCCTACCCTCGCCATTGCACCACATTAACTAGGTGCTACGTGGACCTTGCTAAATTTACTTACGTATACAATTTTGACCGTTACTCGCCAGTATTTACCTAATGATTAGTACACTCCTAACCGGACTATTTCCCAAAGAGCTGTGATGATTGAATGGGTTCGATCCATGGCTTACAGTGCCCTACAGTTCACACAGTAACACTGCCTACCTGACCCACTTAACTTGGTAGTGAGCTTATGTATCCAATCACCACTGCTAGCAGCAGTGGATAATCCTATCAGCACGACGAGAGCAGCAGACTTACCGTCGAATCCTCCTGAAAATACTTATAACTACGGTCGCCAGCTCTGAAGGAGCAAAAGAATAAATCAATTTTTGGCTCGTTTCAAAGTGAAACGGCTTGAGTTGAATTTAAACTAAATTCTGAATATTACTATTTCTGATCATTCTAGGTGATTCTACAAAGCAAATACTCTCTCAATTTCTGTGAGTTGGCTTGGTAATTACTACCAAGACAATTTGTGCAACTTAGGTTAACAAAATTCTATCCTTCAACTTATTTAATGATTTGGATATTACTCTTTGGACAATTGATATATAATTAGTTAAGTGACTTTACTTGAAAGGTTACTCAGAAAAATTTAAGTAACTATAAATAGGCGACTCATTCTGGTGTGACCATTGCTCTTTTCAACATTCTTATACGCTAAAGTATTCTACAACCAAAAGAATTGTAAATGAAAGAGGCGATGGTGGCCTCAGTCTGATTTCACTATACTATGTTTGAGGTTACTACACTTTACAATGAACAACATGCGTCGTAATTTTACTCATTGCTATATTCAGTTCTCTGCACTTGTATAAAAGAAAACTGGTATTCTCCTTTTACATGTATACAAAGTTCGACTTAACAATTGCAAGCAGTCTTGCCTTGGGTAGACGTGTCGGTTTTGGTGGTGAGACGCATGTGGGTAACGCAGCTCTTCACGCCTCATGCCCTTAATGGCGGCTGGAACTACGAGCTGTAGCACTCGTACAAGCTACTGCACGTCCGCCATAAAATCTGGGCGCAGTAACTCTTACAATCAGCCCCAGTGGCATAGAGGCGGCTTCAACAACCATTCGTCGCGTTGTACTCCACAAACGGCGACGATATTCGCCTCTTCGCTGTTGCACAATCGCTTTTGCGCGAGCACAGTTACGCACGTCCGATCACGTCAACACTCCACAGGCCATTCCATTGTTCAGTCCCTGTGTCTCCAGCTACCCCTAGCTACGCTCGTATCACCAAGAGTGGGGCGTTCCCCTACCACCTTTTTACCGAAATCATTTAGTATTTAAGAATATTTATATTTATTACCCTGGAGTTCATACCAGTCATAATGATTTACTACTAGCGATTTACAACATTAAATTATACAGTAATAACTTATTATCAAGAAAAAGAATACATTTGACTCCGAGAGCTTAGTGCATTGTCTGACAGGCAGCGCTAATTCCCAGTTTCGCCAATAGATGGCATCAGGGTGCACTCCCTGGCAGTCTCACACCAGCGCGCCCGTTTCCGACGCGCGGGCTCCAAATTACTGTCAGCCCACCATCATTTCAGTTCCGTTACAACATCTTCTGGCCACCAAACTTTCGAGACATGCACGTTATTGAGTTTATCTGGGATGCCTTGCAACGTGCTGTTCAAACGAGGCGTCCACCTCCTTGAACTCTTACGGGTTTATGGGCAGCCCTGCAGGATTCATGACGTCAGTTCCCTCCAGCACTATTCAGACATTAGTCGAGTACATGCGACGTCGTGTTGGAGCACTTCTACGTGCTCGCGGGGGCCCTACACAACATTAGGCAGGTGAACCAGTTTCTTTGGCTCGTAAGTGTATTTGGAGTGATGAATTACGCAGTATCCTGTGCCAATCCGGTGGAAGGATTAGGGTTTGGCGAATCTAGAGAACGTTACCAGGTCAATGTGTGGTGCTAACAGTGATGTACAGAGGAGGTGGTGTTGCGGTAGAAGGATTATTCTCGTGGTTAGGGTGCGGTCTTACTATTGCGATTAGCAAAACACTAAATGCGAAGCATACGAAAACATTTTACGGCATTGTTTACTGCGGACACCAGAGGAACAGATCAGAGACGATAACTGTTTGTATGAGCATGATAATGCACACTTAATAAAGCAGCATTTGTGAGGCAATGAACTGTGAAGAATAACATCCCTGATATGGACTGGCCTGCCCACAGTTCCGACCTGAACCAAATGAAATGCTTTTGGAATGAGACAGAACGTCGACTTCGCTCCAGATCACCTGTGGTTTCAGCTCTTGAAAAAGTTTGCCTGTCATCCTTCCACTGACATTCAGACTCCTCATTCAAAGTGTCAGTGCATAGTGTAAGCCGTCGTAACGGCGAAGGGTGGATACACTCCGTATTAATACCCGATAGTAGGTGTCCGGATACTTTTGATCACATACTGTACTTTCTGTTCCCATCAACGAACTCATGCTTTCATGATCTACAGTTACTAGCAACAAATGCAATTTCAGTGAAGTTCTAGCGTACCTCTACCTGTTCTACTGCTGGCTATTGATGAAAGAGACTTGCCATGGGTACGTATAAGTGATAATTTACACAACGGGTATTTTAACTTTATTGTAGTCGACTTGATACTTATACGTTCCCCAGTAGAAGTACGTTACTCTAATTACTCAGGTAACTTGTGTGATAACCTAACGGTTTCCTAATCTTACCCTGTGGATCAGATACATCTACATCTACATCTATACTCCGCGAGCCACCTTACGGTGTGTGGCGGAGGGTACTTATTGTACCACTATCTGATCCCCCCTTCCCTGTTCCATTCACGAATTGTGCGTGGGAAGAATGACTGCTTGTAAGTCTCCGTATTTGCTCTAATTTCTCGGATCTTTTCGTTGTGATCATTACGCGAGATATATGTGGGCGGTAGTAATATGTTGCCCATCTCTTCCCGGAATGTGCTCTCTCGTAATTTCGATAATAAACCTCTCCGTATTGCGTAACGCCTTTCTTGAAGTGTCCGCCACTGGAGCTTGTTCAGCATCTCCGTAACGCTCTCGCGCTGACTAAATGTCCCCATGACGAATCGCGCTGCTTTTCGCTGGATCATGTCTATCTCTTCTATTAATCCAACCTGGTAAGGGTCCCATACTGATGAGCAATACTCAAGAATCGGACGAACAAGCGTTTTGTAAGCTACTTCTTTCGTCGATGAGTCACATTTTCTTAGAATTCTTCCTATGAATCTCAACCTGGCGCCTGCTTTTCCCACTATTTGTTTTATGTGATCATTCCACTTCAGATCGCTCCGGATAGTAACTCCTAAGTATTTTACGGTCGTTACCGCTTCCAATGATTTACCACCTATGGCATAATCGTACTGGAATGGATTTCTGCCCCTATGTATGCGCATTATATTACATTTATCTACGTTTAGGGAAAGCTGCCAGCTGTCGCACCATGCATTAATCCTCTGCAGGTCTTCCTGGAGTACGTACGAGTCTTCTGATGTTGCTACTTTCTTGTAGACAACCGTGTCATCTGCAAATAGCCTCACGGAGCTACCGATGTTGTCAACTAAGTCATTTATGTATATTGTAAACAATAAAGGTCCTATCACGCTTCCTTGCGGTACTCCCGAAATTACCTCTACATCTGCAGATTTTGAACCGTTGAGAATGACATGTTGTGTTCTTTCTTCTAGGAAATCCTGAATCCAATCACAAACCTGGTCCGATATTCCGTAAGCTCGTATTTTTTTCACTAAACGTAAGTGCGGAACCGTATCAAATGCCTTCCTGAAGTCCAGGAATACGGCATCAATCTGCTCGCCAGTGTCTACGGCACTGTGAATTTCTTGGACAAATAGGGCGAGCTGAGTTTCACGTGATCTCTGTTTGCGGAATCCATGTTGGTTATGATGAAGGAGATTTGTATTATCTAAGAACGTCATAATACGAGAACATAAAACATGTTCCATTATTCTACAACAGATTGACGTAAGCGAAATAGGCCTATAATTATTCGCATCTGATTTATGACCCTTCTTGAAAATGGGAACGACCTGCGCTTTCTTCCAGTCGCTAGGTACTTTACGTTCTTCCAGAGATCTACGATAAATTGCTGATAGAAAGGGAGCAAGTTTTTTAGCATAATCACTGTAGAATCTTACGGGTATCTCGTCTGGTCCGGATGCTTTTCCGCTACTAAGTGATAGCAGTTGTTTTTCAATTCCGATATCGTTTATTTCAATATTTTCCATTTTGGCGTCCGTGCGACGGCTGAAGTCAGGGACCGTGTTACGATTTTCCGCAGTGAAACAGTTTCGGAACACTGAATTCAGTATTTCTGCCTTTCTTCGGTCGTCCTCTGTTTCGGTGCCATCGTGGTCAACGAGTGACTGAATAGGGGATTTAGATCCGCTTACCGATTTTACATATGACCAAAACTTTTTAGGGTTCTTGCTTAGATTGTTTGCCAATGTTTTATGTTCGAATTCGTTGAATGCTTCTCTCATTGCTCTCTTTACGCTCTTTTTCGCTTCGTTCAGCTTTTCCTTATCAGCTATGATTCGACTACTCTTAAACCTATGATGAAGCTTTCTTTGTTTCCGTAGTACCTTTCGTACATGATTGTTATACCACGGTGGATCTTTCCCCTCGCTTTGGACCTTAGTCGGTACGAACTTATCTAAGGCGTACTGGACGATGTTTCTGAATTTTTTCCATTTTTGTTCCACATCCTCTTCCTCAGAAATGAACGTTTGATGGTGGTCACTCAGATATTCTGCGATTTGTGCCCTATCACTCTTGTTAAGCAAATATATTTTCCTTCCTTTCTTGGCATTTCTTATTACACTTGTAGTCATTGATGCAACCACTGACTTATGATCACTGATACCCTCTTCTACATTCACGGAGTCGAAAAGTTCCGGTCTATTTGTTGCTATGAGGTCTAAAACGTTAGCTTCACGAGTTGGTTCTCTAACTATCTGCTCGAAGTAATTCTCGGACAAGGCAGTCAGGATAATGTCACAAGAGTCTCTGTCCCTGGCTCCAGTTCTGATTGTGTGACTATCCCATTCTATACCTGGTAGATTGAAGTCTCCCCATATTACAATAGTATGATCACGAAACTTCTTCACGACGTTCTGCAGGTTCTCTCTGAGGCGCTCAACTACTACGGTTGCTGATGCAGGTGGTCTATAGAAGCATCCGACTATCATATCTGACCCACCTTTGATACTTAACTTAACCCAGATTATTTCACATTCGCATTCGCTAATAACTTCACTGGATATTATTGAATTCTTTACTGCTATAAATACTCCTCCACCATTGGCGTTTATCCTATCCTTGCGGTATATATTCCATTCTGTGTCTAGGATTTCGTTACTGTTCACTTCCGGTTTTAACCAACTTTCCGTTCCTAATACTATATGCGCACTATTTCCTTCAATAAGCGATACTAATTCAGGAACCTTGCCCTGGATACTCCTGCAGTTTACCAATATTACGTTAACTTTTCCTGTTTTTGGTCTCTGAGGACGGACGTTCTTTATCAACGATGCTGATGTTCTCTCTGGTAAGCCGTCAGGTATTTTATCGTTTCGCCCAAGGGGGGGTCCCTCTAACCTAAAAAACCCCCGTGTGCACGCCACACGTACTCTGCTACCCTAGTAGCTGCTTCCGGTGTGTAGTGCACGCCTGACCTGTCTAGGGGGGCCCTACAGTTCTCCACCCAATAACGGAGGTCGATGAATTTGCAACCATTATAGTCGCAGAGTCGTCTGAGCCTCTGGTTTAGACCCTCCACACGGCTCCAAACCAGAGGACCGCGATCGACTCTGGGCACTATGCTGCAGATATTAAGCTCAGCTTGCACTCCGCGTGCGATGCTGGTTGTCTTCACCAAATCAGCCAGCCGCCGGAAGGAACCAAGGATGGCCTCAGAACCCAAGCGGCAGGCGTCATTCGTTCCGACATGTGCTACTATCTGCAGCCGGTCACACCCAGTGCGTTCAATAGCTGCCGGAAGGGCCTCCTCCACATTACGGACGAGACCCCCCGGCAAGCACACCGAGTGCACACTGGCATTCTTCCCCGACCTACCCGCTATTTTCCTGAGGGGCTCCATAACCCGCCTAACGTTGGAGCTCCCTATAACTAATAGGCCCGCCCTCTGTGACTGTCGGGACCTTGCCGGAGAATCGGCCACTGGCCCAACAGGCGAGGCATCCTGTGGTGGCTCGGAAACGATGTCATCACCACTAGGAAGCACCCCGTACCTGTTGGAAAGGGGTAAGGCAGCTGCCACGCGGCCAGATCCCACCTTCGCCTTTCGGCCAGGCACGCGTGAGCCCACCACTGTCCGCCATTCACCCTGGAGTGATGGCTGACCGGTAAGATGCTCACTGCCGGAAGACGCAGCGACATCAGGGGTTCCATGTGATTCCAAGGCCACCGAAGTAGGCATAGGTCTCACCACAGTTGCCCCAACGCCACTACGAGCCGACGCCTGCGCCTCGAGCTCGATGAGCCTAACAGACAAAGCCTCCACCTGCCCCCGAAGAGTGGCCAATTCTCCTTGCGTCCGCTCACAACAACCACAGTCCCTACACATGACTATGTTTACCCTACTCTATACGGTGACAAATTCCCAAGATAATCTTCTGATGAGCTACTCTAATAATCAAGAAACACTCACTGAAATACGAGACGCGAAAACTACGCTAGGTTTTCCCAGAAAAACTATTTAAAAGCTAAGCGCAGCAAATAAGTACAAAATAAATTTCTCTCCTAACGATCAAGAACTGTTAGTTTCTATGCAGAGCAGATAAACACAAATAGAATCCCTTCCTTAGTGGAAGGTCGTAAACAAAATGCAAAATAAACGCTTTATACAAACAGTACTCGCTGCTGCTGGTGCTCTCGCTCTGGCTGTCACAAGACAACTGAATGTTAGGATGCGCTAACAAATCCAGTTCCTTTGTAATGAAGAGGTTACAACATGTATAGAAGTGTATATAAGAGGCAAGATTAAATGGTACAGGAAAATACTACTTACTAAAGGATAAATGTCATTATTTTAATAGATTTACTCATCATAAAACCAATTCAAATACAGTATATAATAATTACAACTCTCAGGTTCTCCTTGTATTAATATTGGCACTTCAACTGTCTGGCTCTGCCCCATACGATTCTCGTGATGTGTGGTTAGGCGCGGAGTAACTGACACCGCCGTTGTACGGAATAGCAAGAAGGTACTACTATCTCAATGACCAGTGTGAAACCTCAGTGCAGAATGGAGTAGGACACGGGATTCAGCAATGTAAATTTACTTTCCTACAAGACGGTGTATAAGCAAGATCACCGCAGTGATCAGAAGCTACAGCTGCAGAACTTCTCACCTCAGCGAGATAATAGTAAAACTGTACTTCACCAAACGTACAGCTGAAGACGCCCGTCGACTGCCGCGGACCGACAAGACGACCCTCTCGTTCCACGACCCAGAAGCGACTCTCTCGCTCCAGGTCCACGAAAACGAGCACTCAGCTCCACGTCCCAGGAACGACCGACTTCTCACTTTCCTCCACTTTTACCCAGCTCAAAGTCTTTTCTCCCGCGTTAAATTTGGGTGGCGAATCATCTTTCCGGAAGGCGCTCGTTTCCGAACCCCTACCAGTCTCAGTTTAGAATTCAGACCGAAGTTTCTGGAAGTCCTTTCTACGTCAGTAGGAAAGTCCGCGAATACTTGCTGCCACTTGTTTCTGACGGACCCGCTGCCTTGTCACACCTGCCCGGCAGACACGTGTTCCCGTTTTGGAGGTTTTCCAGCTCCCGGGAATCCCGAGATTAGCACCGGAAGCGGCTGCGCCGTCCTATTGTCCGAAGGAATGTGTGAGGTCCCTGTGTCCTTCCGTTCTACCACGAGTTCCCGAGTCATCCGACATGCAGACATTCTATAAAGTGTACTACGCGATGTTAATCACATACATGTGTTTACTGAACGATCACAAACCTGTCTTCTCTATAATTGAAGGGGCTTACTTGTCGTATTGGTTCTAACACGGTTTGTAAAATGACGCCACTTTACAAAGTTATGCCAGATATGGTAGATTCGCTATTACAGAACAATGCATTCATATACACGATGACTTTCACTACATTGTTCTGCGATTATGAGAAACAAGCTGTGAAGTACTTGGTTAGAGAATATGGTCTAGTACGAACAGCGACAACTTGTCATACGTATCTTAAATAAACGTGTAAAAAATTTTAGTTTAGTACAAAGAATTGAAAATATCATTACTCACCTCAAGGTGGAATGGTGCTGAAGGACCACGCACCTGAAATACAAAAAGAAGTTAGAATGTTACGCAGTTTCCTAAGCAATGGGTATTTCGTTAGGAAGGGAGTTGAGGTGGTGATGGAATGCGATGGGAGCTTAATGCACGGATGAAATCGATAATTTTATGTGTGTGTGTGTGTGTGTGTGTGTGTGTGTGTGTGTGTGTAGGATCCTGAGGAGGTCCGTGATCGACTGCCAAATTTGTCGGACCGCGCTCGAGACCTTGCTATCCTGCCGCTTGGATAGGAGGCGACAGGGACGCGACTCGGCGAAATAAAGGTGCAGGCACGGCCCGGCTAAGCGGTCTCTGGATCCCTCCCGCCTGCAGGCAATGCGTTATGTGACGCCAAACGAACGAGTGGTGCCCTCACCACTGTGTCTGCTGATGTTGTGAGTTGAGGGGAGATCCGGCGGGTGTTGTGCGGTAGCGCTCTGGCAGTTGGATGCGTTGTCTCATTCCTTGGCCGACGTAGTGCATCTTGCAGTGGAGTAACCGTGATAGCCATAATGAATGGTTGCCAGATACGGCCTATTAATGGAGGTGTTGCACATCGGCGATCACTAAGACGAGACGGAGTTGTCGGCCGCTCCCCTGATGTAGAACAAGTCTACACTTCACTTCATGGTGAACGTCACGTCTGCATGCAAATACTTTTTCGCCGGCATTAGCACAAAAGGCTCATTTCTGCTCTGAACGTTAGTGTGTGATTGTGTGTGTGTGGGGGGGGGGGAGGGGGGGTTGAAGTTCCTGAATTTTACTGGTCCTAAGGCTTTTCTTAATTTAAAAATTGATTGGTTTAAGAAGAGAGGTTAAGCTGTTCAAAATTCCTTGCGTGTTTGTTGCGCTGGTCCACTTATTTTAGTGCGTTAAGCATTCAGAATTAATTCGGAATTTAAATGGTTATTGTACTTGAAGCAGCGGCGGATGCAGAAAAACCTTAAGGTGTGGGCGCTAAAGATATCTTGAGCTACCTTTACTTTTACCGTAATAAAAAATAATCAAGTCACGTGCAAAGCTTAAGAAAGTTTTATATAAACTGATTGCACACATATAGAAGACAATGCCATCTTACGATATAAAAAAGTTACAATTGTGGTTCTCTTCCTTAAATGATGAATTCTATTGTTCCTGGCGTATTGGCTAATTACATATAAAATACAATGACGCGGACGTGCGTGCTTCATAGGAAAACACAACTGCCCGATAACTCGATTCAGTCTAGTGACGAAAGAAACAAACGAATAGTGTGCGGGCTGACTGGCGGGGGCGGCAATAAGGGCAGCCCCACAACGGGTGGGGGGGGTGGGGGGGGCGTATCTGTCACTGACTTGAAGCAAATGACGAAAGCTTGCAGCTAGCTTGTACTGGCTTGTGGCTTGTGGCTTTCTATCAGCAGAGCTTGTACTGAGCCGAAATTGAGATTACGTAAGTTGCAAGCGTTAAAATTCTACTTTTACTTAAGTGCATTTTCTGCTAAAAAATTTTGTTTGCCATTCCTGGGCGTAACCTTTTAGTAAATATTAAGTTTCATTACAGCTTCTTAAACTCACCTACTTTAATTTGATTTTCACCCCAAGATTGGCTACAGAAGTATGAAGCAGGTTTCCTTTAAATTATGTTGAATTGTTATTTGCCAGTGTACTTTGTGTAATTTCTTAATATATGTGTATTTTTAATTTTTCCGGGAACTAACATGTGGTAATGTACTCTTTGAAAGCAGCGTTCAACAAGGCCGTAGGAACTATTTGTTAGGAAGCTATGCCGTTCGATGCGTGCCGACGTCACTGTCATTTAAACATTTTGTAAACTGTTCACACTGTTATTTGTTGGCTACTTATTGTTGAATAAATGTGTATATTTCATGTGTATTTCCCTGGGTTTGTGCCCACAATCCTTCCACGACATAATTAAGCGTGCAAGTTTTTTGTACAGTAGTATGACTAGGACTGCTTAATTATATGCTCTGGTAAGTCTGTAGTGATTTCAACCAAATTCGCTTCAAATGTGAATTACTATTTCGAAGCGACGTGGAAGCAAGGCGTTACAAGAAATCCAAGGTGAAGCGATAAAAAGGGGGGAGCACCGAAGTGGTTGGAAATTCTGGAATGCCTGGAGTAATTTTGCTATAGAAATGTCTTTCTGATTAATTAGCAACATTTGAAAATTTGCGTCCGGTCGGGACTCCTTCTATTACACTCGATTTGTACGTAAATAAAGGAATATTCTTCTGTGGAAGTTTCTCCTATTGATCCATAAAACCGAGAAACTGCTCTCGTTTTAAGGGCATTATTGATGACTGTAATGCATTCTTCTTCTGGAACAGAAATACGTCGGGGAAAATAAAGTCTTCTCTAAAGTTAAGGTTAACGGATGTAGATATGTTTCTGTTTCTCTCTCTCTCTCTCTCTCTCTCTTTAATGACGCAGAAAGTAACAGATGTAGCAAAGTTTACGAGTCATCATGTTATTGAAGATGATGATGATAATGTGTCTTTGGCTCATAACTGCAATGTTCCATGTTTCGCGCGCGAGCTCGGAAATATAAAAATCATGCAATTTATCATTTCTTAAAATCATAGTGAAAGAAGAAATTGGGTGCAAACAGAATAAGACAGCTGTTAATATTGGTTATCCGTCTTCACCTGACTCGAATTTATTAAAAAGAATTTCACCAGACGCGTTTTGCTTTTATTTATAAAGCGTCTTACGCGGTTACTCTGCAAATATCTATATCAGAAATCAGAAATATACGAACTGGAATGCAATACATGTGATGGAAGAGACGTAGGTTAAACCAGGACTGCATTTGACACAAAAGCCGGCAGCTGTGGCCGAGCGGTTCTAGGCGCTTCAGTCCGGAACCGCGCTGCTGCTACGGTCGCAGGTTCGAACCCTGCCTCGGGCATGGATGTGTGTGCTGTCCTTAGGTTAGTTAGATTTAAGTAGTTCTAAGTCTAGGGAACTGATGAGCTCAGATGTTAAGTCCCATAGTGCTTAGAGCCATTTGACGCCAAAATGGCTCTGAGCACTATGGGACTCAACTGCTGTGGTTATCAGTCCCATAGAACTTAGAACTACTTAAACCTAACTAACCTAAGGACATCACACACATCCATGCCCGAGGCAGGATTCGAACCTGCGACCGTAGCAGTCGCACGGCTCCGGACTGCGCGCCTAGAACCGCGAGACCACCGCGGCCGGCATTTGACACCAGATACAAAGAATATGTAAGAGCGTGGAAGTATACGACATATCATTCAACTTTTGCAGGACACTTACACCAACATAAAATTACAGCCAGAGGCACAGATATGGAAATCATACATATAAACAACAAACAACAACAAAAAACACGTCAACATACAAGAAAACTACCACATCCAAAAAACCATAACAGAAAAGAAACAACTCACAAATGATCAGACCAACCTAGCAAACCACAAACTCTTTAAACTGACTGACCACCTAACGTAACATTAAATATAGATATATAATCGCAAACTCTATTTACCACTACCATCTCCTCTCATATTCTGTCCCATAATCACCGCGGAGTAATTCCCCCCCTTTCCCGCGGCGCTGCCCCCCCCCCCCCAAAAAAAAAATTGCTATCCCGCCCACACTCAACTCACGTCTCTACACAAAATATAAGACAATTACACAAATTTTCACTAACTCACATACACATACACACACACAAAATGTAGTATCACAGGTTGGCAACTCTCACAACGTGAACGAAAACAAACAGATGTAAACACTGTTACAATGTGCAATGAGAAACAGTTTACAAAAGTGAAGTGTAAGTAATGCAGCGCAAGAAATACTGCAGAATGGCAAAACTGCAAAGTGCAAATTCAAATCGAAGTCTTCAGACGTCAACCACTGCTAGCAAGGAGGGAAGGAGCAGAATATGTAAAGAAACAACGGTAAGTAACTTCACACCAACTTTGTAAACGCTGTTTTTAATCTAAAACAACAAAAAAATGTTCAAATGTATGTATCCAATTTGCAGAGCAACCACGGAAGATGATTTATAAATAAAAGCGAAACGCGTCTGGTGTAATTCTTTTTAATAAGTTGCATTCAGCTCAAGACGGATAACCAATACTAACAGTCTTTAACAGCTGCTGCGGAAGATGGCCACGTAAACATACGTAAAATATTATTGATTGGCGACTCCATAGTGTCCTGTGCACTACGACCAGATAATGGGTATACTTGAAAAGAGAGACAGCATTGGTCGTATATTTTTACTATCGCAAAATCGATTTTCTGTCACTGAGTGACCATCTTCAGTGCTGTATTATATAACTTAAATTAGTAAGCACTGGTGTCAATAAGCTTACGGCAATCACATAGACTCTATGTGATTGCCGTAAGCTTATTGACATCTATGTGATTGCCGTAAGCTTATTGACATCAGTGCTTACTAATTTAAGTTATATAATACAGCACTGAAGATGGTCACTCAGTGACAGAAAATCGATTTTGCGATAGTAAAAATATACGACCAATGCTGTCTCTCTTTTCAAGTATACGTAAAATAGGACAGTAATTATATGTGACTGGCTGATCACTGGAATCAAAAGGACGAGCCAGTCAATTCACTTATCTCTACCGCATAAAATATAAAATGCACTCAGTGCATTGATTTGTACACAACAGAGATTACAAACATGGGAGGGGGGATCCTCTCGTCAAAATATGTAGCGATGTGTTAGGGGACAGCGCTCAGGTATGAGGTGGGGTCAGAATCACTCCAGCCATTTGGAGTGACCGATGTGAGAGCCGCCGCAGTTGGATTGTCTGTTTCACCGACCGTGATTTATGGTTGCTTAAGGTCAGCCTCTCTTACTACCATAGTTGTATGTCTACGTGGCTCGACACCGAAATAAGAGCCTACATGGAAATGGCACTTTGTGTGTTTCATTATTTCTCCAGATTCCTACAAGCGCTGCCACCCAGCAGAATGATCCAGAGATCGAGCTACAAGAACAAGATGCAGAACAAGGGCCAGGGCTCGAACTACGAGAACAAGATGGCGTAGGAGGGGTCAGAGATCGAACAACAAGTACAAGATAGCGCAACAGGAGTCCGAGAACTAACTATGAAAACAAGATGATGGAGCCAGGGCCAGTCTGAGGCCCAAGCAACACAAGCGGCCGCTTGGATGCAAAGGTGAAAGATGTGCTAAAGGCGTCCTTTGCGTAAAATTGGTACACGAGTGTGCCTTACAATTTTCAGCAAAAATAATCCATTTTCACGCTAACTAAATTTAGATTTATTTTTGAAGGTCTTTAAAAGGGCCTAAGGAATGCCAACTAATTGATGAGGGAGGCAAAGGAGGAGGGAGAACCGAGTGTTATGTTGCTTGTGTGGAAAAATGGAGGACGGAGAGGGATGCCAACTGATGTGTCGCTTGTGTGGAAAAATGTCATCGAACCAGCCCTGGACGGAGATCAGAGATCATGCTACGAGAGTATGAATGTGGGCCAAGTGTCAGAGATTGAACTACGAGTCAGGGATACAACTAGCAGAGCAAGGTGGAAGAGCAGGTGAGCACCCAGCGAACTATTACACATCATAACATGCTGTGTACAAACTGTGTGTGTCTGTGTGTGTGTGTGTGTGTGTGTGTGTAATTTTTTTGGGGGGTGGGGGGGAAGGGAGGGTTTCCGTGAATGCTGAAAAACCGCCCCACGACACTCGTCGCTGCAGCTCTACCCCTGAATGTAGGTAACCCAAAGACCATAGGTCAAACACTGTCGTCATTATTGCATTCCTATTCACATAAAATAAAGTAAGGTAGCCATTTAGAGGAAATGGAGAGAAACATTGCGGCATTGTAATTTGTAAGAATGAAGGAATGTAGGTTAGGGTCTTAGCGTCCTGTTGACAGGTCTGACAACTACCGAATGACCACTAACTTGGTTGAGCCTCAATACAGATGTGAACTGAGTGAAATGATTTAAGACAACCATAACACCGGTTGCACAAAATATTAACTCTGCTTCTCTCAAGTACGAGACCAGTGTCTTGACCATTACACTGCCAGACCGCTCGAATTTCCGATAGGAAAGCGTAATATGCCTTTGAGAAAAATGAATAATAGTTGCGGAAATATTACAGTCGAAAATGAGGTGAACCAGTGGTTTTGCATGTTGTAACAGCCTCTAGATTGTAACAAAGCCTGACATTTAAACTGCAAACTTGTGTCGTTATGAAATTTGTTGAATGGTTAAAAAACAAATAAATAACTTCCGCAACAGATCATCATTCGTTGGCTGCACAACGTCATTGGACAGGGCTTTAGTCCCAACGACTATTTCGACCAAATTCTATTAGAAAGCAAATCTGGCACAGTTTATCATAATTTTCTAGATTTTTGTTTGGAAACATTGTAAATCGTGACATCACAAACTCAAAGAGAGAAAAAATTCACCAAGTCACTTGAAATATTAAGACCCGCATAAAGTTTATCAGCATATCTAAATATCCTAAGTTAACAGCGTTTGCTACTGTCAGTGTCCCAACAGTCGAGTCACCTGCATGACACACTGTTTTCTGTGTTACTAAATTTATATATTAATGGGCATCAATTTTGATTCAATGGTAAAAAGCTGGATGTATTTTCAACACGAGAAAGATTACACTCTTACCGTCAAGATTTCATCTTCCATTGATTTGTTATTTCAGACAGGTATTGCTTATTTCGTTGCCTTTCCTCATTTTTGTCCAACTTAGTTTTTGCGATTTATATGTTGACTGACCAGTAAACCAAAGAGTAAAGTAATCGTGCAGCTGGATGGACAATGAACAACATTTACAGGGATGAAGGAATAAATGCATTCTTGCCCTATGTGAAACAGAATACACGTTGAAAACAGTACAATATAATACAAGCACATCCTGACACGAAATCCCTTTGTAATTCACTATCTACGAGGTCATCGTGGTATACAATACATGAAAATGAAACCGCACTATTGTATACCCGTTGCACTGGCGATCGCAGTGGAGTTCATCTCATTTCCCGACACATTTGTCTATCTTCGCCGCGGGGGATATTGCATTGACTGCTAAAAACGTATTACCGTTTCCGCTCACTCTGCCCTGGAGTTGGGCTGCAGCATTTTAAACGTGGACGATATTTACGCGACACTCAGATTACAGGTGCCTCATATTACTGCTCTGCTCCGAGTTCACAAAACAAAGTCTGCTTGTAATTGCTGGCGTTTTATGAGTACTGCTGTGGAAACGAAATACCGCATCTGTATTTGTGTTTCCGTGGATTCAGGTGTACAGGGAACAGCCGATTGGCTCCCATAAAACATATGGTTATCGATAAAGTACCGGGATATGTTTCTTCTCCACGTAACACCGGCCAGGATCAATTTCCATTATCAGCAACCATAGAGCTTTGCTGAATCTATTGCGCTAAACCGCTATTAGCGAATGTAATAAAACGTACAGCAACAAACGGACCTGGCTTTCCCGCAGTTTGTGATATCGTAAAGCATGTGGCCTGTGATCTAGTGAGAGCAGTGTGGAGCCTAATAATGCGATTTGGGAGAAACCGAAGATTAAACAGTACTAAGCGGATCTGTAGCTTATGATATCGTTAATAAATACTGTATATGATGCAGTTTATCGTGAGTTCACACAACAAGAACTGTTCAGAAGACCTAAAGCAGTATACCAGGAACCGCGAAACACACTAAAAACAAAGAAGGTGAACAAGGTGACACATATTTTCCTTAATAAAAAGAACAAATAGTAGAAAGACTAACGCAACAGGACGTGGTGTCTCTTTACCGTTTACACACACTGCAATGTCCGCGAAACCACCACTTGCTTCACACAAATGGGTACGTATACAGGGTGTTAAAAATATTCCGTCTTTTGAGAGGTGGCAGTATGGACCAAAACAGGACAAAATTTCCGGTAAATATGGGCTCAAAAATGCATACCTTAACAGCTATAAGCACTTGTTCATCTCTGATCGCTACGGTCGCAGGTTCGAATACTGCCTCGGGCATGGATGTGTGTGATGTCCTTAGGTTAGTTAGGTTTAAGCAGTTCTAAGTCCTAGGGGACTGATGACCCCCGATGTTAAGTCCCATAGTGCTCAGAGCCATTTGAACCATTTTCATCTTTGATACTGTGAAACACATCTCCTCCACAGCAAGCTGTTTGCTATTACAAACAACTTACAGAATGCAATAAACAAATGAGGACACGTTCCTCTGTTCAAGAACATGGATACAGCATGCAGCAAACATCTGCTAGTATTGTCACTGTAAATCGTATTCACAGTTCAAGTGCAATGTATACATTAGTTCTCATGGAACCAGTTTGTCCGAGAACACTTCGCACAGACATGTAATGGTCAGTAGAGAGGTCGAGGTGGTCTAGTACGTTGGCCAGCTCGTTCCCTCCATCTTAATCCCTTGGATTTTTGGTTGTGGGGACACATCAAATCTGTGGTATACCAGGTCCTATTAATGATGTAGCGATACTACAAGAACGCGTCATCAAGATTGGCTGTGCATTCGTGACCAATGTTTCGCAAAGTTTGTGATTCCGTCAGACGTCGAAGATAATCACGCAATACTGGAATGGGCACTGTACTGAGCACTTCCTTTATTGATGTCACAACTGCAGGTCATATGCACACTGTCCTATCACATTAAAGCGACACCTCTCAAAATGCCTTTTGCAGAATGGTCCGTTGCGAAACGTCCGGGAGGACAGTCAATGGAGCTCTGCAGGCACCGAGAGGGATGTGAAGCCATGCCGACTCCAGTTCCGAATCCAGCTACGCTAGGTTTCTCGGTTCAGGATCTACGGCGCGAACAACGCGATTGACGTGGTCCCACAGATTCTCAATTGGGTTAAAGTCCGCGGAGTTTGATGGTCAGGGGAAGACGGTAAACTCATCCTGGTGCTTTTCGTACCACGCACGGTCACTGCAACTTTGGGACACGTTACATTGTCCTGCTGGTAGATGCCTTTGTGCTGGAGAAAAACAAACTGCATGTAGGCGTGGAGACGGTACCAAAGAACAGATGTACACTTATGTTGATCCATTGTGCCTTCGTGAATGATAACCCAGAAAATGCCACGAAAACATGGCCCAGACCATAATGCTCCCTTCTCCGATCTGGAACCTTTGCTTTCAGACGTTTGCCGTACATACCAACAGCCATCTGTCTGATGGAGCACACAATACGATTCATGTGAAAACCACTTGCCGCCAATCAATGGGCATCCAGTTGTATTTTTGACGTGCAAATTCCGACGTTCGTCGCTGATGAACAGCAGTCAGCATGGCTGGAGGAATTACGCGCCTGCTGCGGCGGACAATACGCAGCAAAACTCACTCAACGCTTCTTAGACACCATTGGTAGCCTGTTATTTTATCTGGGCGGTCAGGTGCTCAACATTTGCACGTCTATTCGCCCCTGTCATCTATGGCCCATAGTATACCACACTTAACTCGGCGCCTGTTTTGAATAGCGACATTTTGCCACGCACGGTGTACTTAAACCATGGCGGCACTCGAACAGTTTACAAACTTAGTCGTTCCGGAAATGCTTCCAGCCTTGGTCGGAAACCAACGATCATGCTCATTTGGACGTCAGATAAACCTCTCCGTTTCCGCATTATGACAACGGCTGTAGTATTTTCCGCATCCACTCGACACGCTTTATATACCCTCCACTGCTAGTGCTGCTAACTGCCGTCTTAAAGACAAACTATGAGTTAATTACTAAAATTTTTATAATCCTTATTAAAAAATTTTTTTTGAACCATAATGTATAACAGTCACATCTTTTAAAAGACAACTTTGAACACAGGAGTGTAAAGAATTTCGCCGCGCGGCACTAGCCGAGCGGTCTGGGACGCTGCAGTCATGGACTGTGAGGCCGGTCCTGGCGGAGGTTCGAGTCCTCCCTGGGCATGGGTGTGTGTGTTTGTCCTTAGGCTAATTTAAGTTACGTAGTGTGTAAGCTTAGAGACTGATGACCTTAGCAGTTAAGTCCCATAAGATTTCTCACACATGTGTGTGTAAAGAATTTCCCGATAAAAAGTTGAGAGGCACCCACTTGCCTTTCTCATACTGTGGCATCAAGCAGTCAGGCCTGCAAGATGAGTGGTTTGCCAAGCGAGTGGATTCTTCCTTAATTTATCGAGCAACATGAATTCTCGTATCTTACTATTTAGTTACAAATTATCCTCCTGCATGAATAATACGCAACGGAAACACGCATCTGACTATCAGTGATTTATAGAACTCTGACTGCACACTACGCACTGGCAATACCACATTTACTTTTTGTCTTTGATTTAACGGCTTTTATATAAATTCGGGACATTATGACAACATACAATTTAATGAAAAAGGCCACCAATCTCTTTCTTTTCACTATTTGATTTATTCCTAAACACACAAATTCTACAACCTACAACAAAATCACATGAGAAATTCCGCCCAGTGGGCACGGCTTTACGTTAGTGAATCTCTATACTATGGTCTCGTAATCTATTTACCGCAACAGTGCACTCCCTGGATCGGATGGTGGATCTTTTATTATACCTCACACTTCGCCTCTCACAATCATCCTCACGAAACTTTCCTCCAGATCGAGCGATACAGAAGGAACAGGCATACCCACAAATCTTTCGAAACTACCTTGCTACCCCCATGCAAAACACACATACCCAAATTACATGACATATACAACACAACAATATGATATACCACACAAAGAACTGTTACAACATCATCACTTTCCGCTTTCCCACTTCAATCAATATCTATCCCAGTTTTACACGACACTGCCCCACTTTGTAATTCTACTTTCCTACTGTGAACTCTGGAGATAAACGCACGTCTTCCTGTGCAATGCAAGCCAAGTGGCGTTGCTGGAAAAACGGCCGACTCACCTTGATTCTCTCTCAGAGTTTAAATTTAGCGTCACACGGAATGATATTTCTTAAATACTTCAACTTATGATACACACGCTATTTCTTAAATATTTCAGCTTATTGTACACACGCTATTAATTCTTAAATATTTCAGCTTATTGTACACACGCTAGTATCTCAACTTATAACTACACGTGGGCTCATTGTGACCGTTGGTTTACTACAATCCCCTTAAAATTACCTGCCTCACTTTGTAATTTTCCCCACAAAAGTTCCTGGGAAAGAGAAATGATTAGTTCTAACTACTCTTAAATATTCCACATCCATACCATGCCTCCACACTTTCATTACGGAGCACAACAAAAAAACAGGTCTTTACAGCAGAAGGTTCAGCGCCAGAGTGCCGAAACATGGCCGTATTCCGGTTCTCTCGCACCTCTGTCGAAGTGGGAGAAGCACCTTGCTACCTTATTGGTCAGCCACCTTTCAGACGCTCAAAGCTCTGGTAACTTCCATCTCTTTGGTCCCACCAAAGGTGGCGAAAGGATCGACTCAAAGATGATCATATATTCCGATTCACTATCTGTGGTTAGCAGACGACCATACATTCATTCATTTCACAGATCTCACCAAACTGGATGTAGGGATTTATTTTGAGGGACTGCACATGTGATCAATTAAATAAATAAATTGTCATTCTTTCCCACACTGGTATCCGGCTTCGCTGTATTAATTGAAATTGAGTTACTTTTACACAAAAATGTGTTGTTCTGACAAGAATTTCGTACCTCTTTTCAATGTTGGGCGGTACTGTACCCTTTCAAAGTCTAGCTTCTGCTTCGGTTTTATTTCTAGACACGAATACCTATGCTTTATATAAGTAATTAAACCTAGGAATACCAAAGTATTTGCCGTAAAGCGCATTACGAAAGGATGGGAGGTGGAAGTATTTTATGCCTAGACGGAAAAAAATTAAAAAACAAACGAAATACGTAGACTGTGGTTGGCTTATGTTTCAAAAAATGGTTCAAATGGCTCTGAGCACTATGGGACTTAACTTCTGTGGTCATCAGTCCCCTAGAACTTAGAACTACTTAAACCTAACCAACCTAAGGACATCAAACACATTCATGCCCGAGGCAGGATTCGAACCTGCGACCGTAGCTGTCGCGCTGCTCCAGACTGTAGCGCCTAGAACCGCTCGGCCACTTCGGCCGGCGATTATGTTTAAACCGATACTTATGTGTAAGTAGGGTATGAAGCTGAAAATATCTTAACACAGTCTTACCAGTATCATCGAACTTATAACAACCCGGGCTATCAACGGGGGTGATGGGGTACTTTATGCCCAACGTAAAAAAAAGAAAAACATTAAATGTAAATTTCATTAACTGTTGTTGACTTTTACTCACAACATACATTTTAAAGAGATACTGATGTGTAAGTAAGGTCCTAAACATGGAAACATTGAATACGACATTCACTGAGTAAAGTGACATCTACTACTGAGACTTAAATCTTTGGGTTAAGTTTAACTGAAAAATTTAAAACATTTATGGAATATGAGAGCATAACGTATTAAAAACAATAAATACTTTTTTCAGAATTTTAAAATATAATGTAGCTTAAAATATTTTCAAAAGCTGGGCATAAAGTACTCATTTGCATTGCGAAGGCTAACTTACTTCATTCCACTTGCAACATAAAATACAATTCAGAAGAAAGTGTGAGACCAAAATCTGTGGTTCATACACCAAATTGTTCCAAAAAATGGTTCAAATGGCTCTGAGCACTATGGGACTCAACTGCTGAGGTCATTAGTCCCCTAGAACTTAGAACTAGTTAAACCTAACTAACCTAAGGACATCACACACATCCATGCCCGAGGCAGGATTCGAACCTGCGACCGTAGCGGTCTCGCGGTTCCAGACTGCAGCGCCAGAACCGCGCGGCCACTTCGGCCGGCACCAAATTGTTCCGAAAGATCCATTAAAGGATGGTAAGTGTTACATGGGCTTACAACTATTAGTCTTGGAACTGCTACACTACTTAGAAATTTAAAAATGAACATGTAGAGTCACAATCACAATAAACTTCTTTTTTTGTGAGGTTACCTGTTTCGGTCTGTTTTGGACCATCTTCAGACCTATCAACATGATGGTGGCGGTGGAAGGAGCAGGCGCTATGTCTCCACGAACGCTAATTGCTCGTTGGTGCAGACATAGCGCCTGTTCCCTCCACCGCCACCGTCTACCATCATGGTGGTAGGTCTGAACATGGGCTTAAAGAGACCGAAATTGGTAAACTCATAAGCAAAGAAGTTTCTCGAGGTTGTGACCGTTCATGTTCATTTTGAAGTAATAAAAAAACCGCTGCTCTTCAAGAGAAATGGTCTCAAAAATTGCTATTTAGAAATCTTACAATTGTTTCAAGATTTGCCCTTTCTGTTCACGACCCTGTCCCGTTAAGCCAGAAGTATGACAACAAGCGGCACGCGCATGTCCTCTGGGCATGAGTATCGGTTAGGTAGCGTTGGCCAAGGTCATTGCCGTCAGTCTGTATTGTAGTCTAACAACGTACCTTCTGCCTCCGTCCCTAATCCTTAATACGTTTTCAATGGTTTCCATATATTGGTAAAAAAAATCACAGATTAAAGCAAAAAAAGAATATTAAGTGACTGACAAGAAAGTCAAAAAAAAAGGTTTGCACAAAACGAACACGCACCACGAGTAATTGAATTACAGATACCTATCTAGTTGCGTGTAGCCTTCCTTTTCGCTGTAATGACTGCGGCGAGACGTCATGGCACTAAATCCGCAAGAAAAACACTGTAGAACCGTCTTGATCTGTAACCGCCTTAACATTCCCTCACAAGTCATGAAGACTGTGTAATGTCCCCACAGAAAATACCCTCTACCACGCAGCAATTAATCATTGTCAATCAAACCATCCACATTCATTCACTTTGGAAAAGTATCTGATCTGATTTTCTCGTAACATATGCGGGGACAGCTAGACGACGCCAAAGTATTTTCTAGCGCGTTTATTCTTTGAAAGAACAGAGATGCATATATGCATTCTCCATGGTTGTGAGAGTGGTGACTAGGACAGCTTCTGGAGTAGGGATTGAGCGATTGACGTGTTTCTGAGAGATACATATTCTGATTTTCTTCTCGCTAAATCGAGCGAATTAACTTTTGTGTCACTAGCGGTTTGTTTGAATAGAAAGAGAGTGTAAATGGAAAATAATTAAGACGTGGAATCACCGGAGATCTGGACATGTAATGGAGATGGATTTAATACACAATTTCCTTCATAAATAAGGTTTGTGACTTTTTGTTCTGGAGTGAATGAACGAATGAGTTTTTTTCTGAATCATTTGATGATCACGTTGGCCCTGTAATTAGTGGGGAAGTTTCAGCTGTGTCGAAGAGAACCTGCAATCACTGAGTCTGTGTTAAATCGTCCAAAAAGGCTTCGTATACATCTGGAATTCGCGATATTTCGTAAAAGAAACAAATTGTCCACACGATTGATTCTCCCGACTGAATACAGTGTTTAACAGTAATAATAAATGTAAAGATCTCTTACAGCAAGTCAGCCAACAAATGGGAGGTCCTTACTTTACTGTATACATTTATGTGTGAAGGTGAAGGGATCTTAAAGGCAACAGATACACGTCTATACAGACAAGACATTACACAAAGTTAGCGGCTAGCTGCATTCATCATCTATTCTTAGAGGAAGAGACGACAACTTATATTATCTTGTTAAAACTGGTCTGGGCCGGATCCAGGTAGTGAACATCTCTCCCGAGAACGCCATAGCTTTGGTCAGTGGACTTAAGAAGAGACCATCACGAAGGAGAAAAGGGGAGGGAGCGCAGTTTCACATGAGCAATGTGTGGTGTCGTCCGATGAATGAGGCGAGGTTGGTACATCGTAACGGAACCAGAAGTAAGCACAGTCTCTGCTACACACAACGTCCAATGAGACACGCTGGCGTAGACATGCCCTCAAGACTTCCATACGCCACCTCTGGCACAAACTCGCTTACGTCAGAGCCCCAGTCTACAATCATCGCCGACAACGACAACATCGTCTCACTACGGCCCGCAGTGAGAGAGCTGTATTAGACAGGACTGTGCAGCAAAGGTTATAGACCCCTTTGCACTTTATCAAATGATACGTTTGTGTTCAGTGACAGTAACAAATATTCCTGACATTCCTGTCGCAACGGACTGTTTAAAAGTATTTCATCTTATAATACAATGATCTAATAGTTAGTATGTGCTACACTATCAACTCGGCGTCCTCCAGACGTAAATCTAAGAACCCATCACTTTGCCGACGAGTGTGACTTCGTCCGACACAACACAGCGCAGAAATTTTCTTTGAGAATGCCTTCCACAAGCCACTCGTGCTGTCGAAACGTCATATTATCAAACAGCCATCCACCGAGCAGCCCGAAACAGACGCCTCCAGTCAATAAGTATAAAACTATATTGTTCGATTCGGCATCAATGAGTCAGGTCAGCTATAGATGCTATGGACGTTGCATTTGTGAATGCTCTCATTGTGAAACGACAGTAATTTCGCAGCCTGCTGCGCGCTGTTTTTGGATATGAATGTCGCTAATTAAACTGATGCGCAGTTTGCTGTGACAGCACGTGCAGGCTTCCTGTCCGTGCAACTGTTGTTGTTTCTGTCATAGCCATGAGCGGATGGAGCCATTCAGTGGCGTGACAAGCAGTTTTAAAAGTCAAAAGAAGATAACATCTCATTAAAATACATGTTGCGTCATTATAGCTTCCTTATGCTCTGCTTTTTTCATCTGTGATATTCATTTAATGAACAATAGACAACATCCTGCGCTTCGAAACTGGTGTTCTACGTCCTGTTCGTAAAGAACACGACACATATTTTTAAGTCCTCAAAATTCTTGTCAAATCACATGATAATTCCGAATGTACCTTAATTCATCGTAGAATAAACTATAAAGTGATCAGAATAAATGCGACGTATTCGTGTAAGGGTTGTAGCACAAACAATTAAAATAACGTGAAACGTCTAGCAAATTATTCCAAGAAGCATTTTAAATTTACTCTTTTATAGGGCAGCTCATTAGAAATTTTAGAATGAAATGTATATCGATAATCTCTCGCAACAGAAGAAATGGTGCGTGAATACATAAACGATAATTGTCTATAGAGCTGTGAACAACATGTGGCAAACCCTTTCAATTTATGTCATATCTAAAAATATCAGCGTAACAGGAGAAATTTCTTGATACAAACGGCACTAGAAACTCAGGATTAATTATGAATTCATTTAAATGTTAGTAAAGAGAAATTTTTTGAAAACTTGCAACAGATACACTGTGTGATCAAAAGTATCCGGACCTGGCTGATAATGACTAACAAGTTCGTGCCGCACTCCATCGGTAATGCTGCAATTCAATATGGTGCTGGCCCACCCTTAGCCTTGATGACGGCCTCCACTCACGCAGGCCTACGTTCAGTCACGTGCTGGAAGGTTTCTTGGTGATTGGAAGCCCATTCTTCACGGAGTGCTATACGAGGAGAGGTGTCGATGTCGATGTCGATCGGTGAGGCCTGGCACGAATCGGCGTACCAAAACATCACAAAGGTGTTCTATAGGATTCAGGTGAGGACTCTCTGCAGGCCAGTCCATTATAGGGATGCTATTGTCGTGTAACCAGTCCGCCACAGGCCGTGCGTTATGAACAGGTGCTCGATCGTGCTAAACGATGCAATGGCCATCCCCGAATTGCTCTTCAACGGTGGGGCGCAAGAAGGTGCTTAAAACATCAATGTGGGCCTTTGCTGTGATAGTGCCATGAAAAACAACAAAGGGTGCAAGCCCCATCCATGAAAAACACGACCACACCATAATACCACCGACTTCAAATTTTACTGTTGGCACCACACACGCTGGCAGATGACGTTCACCAGGCATTCGCCATACCCACACCCTGCCATCCCACCGCCACACTGTGTACCGTGACTCGTCACTCCACACAACGTTTTCCCACTGTTCAATCGTCCAATGTTTACGCTCCTTACACCAAGTGAGGCGTCGTTTGGCATTTACCGGCGTGATGTGTGGCTTATGCGCAGCCGCTCTACCATGAAATAAATACAGGGTTTCTCCCCTTCCGCCAAACTGTCGTAGTAGTTGCAGTGCATCCTGATGCAGTTTGGAATTCCTGTGTAACAATCTGGGTAGATGTCTGCCTATTACACATTGCGACCCTCTTCAACTGTCGGCGGTCTCTGTCAGTCAAAAGATGAAGTCGGCCTGTACGATTTTGTGCTGTACGTGTCCTTTCACGTTTCCACTTCACTATCACATCGGAAACAGTGGAGCTAGGGATGTTTAGGAGGGTGGAAATATCACGTACCGACGTATGACACAAGTGACACCCAATCAACTGACCAAGTTCGAAGTCCGTGAGTTCCGCGGAGCGCCCCATTCTGCTCTCTCACGATGTCTAATGACTACTGAGGTCGCTGATATGGAGTACCTGGTAGTAGATGGCAGCACAATGCACCTAATATGAAAAAGGTATGTTTTTGGGGGTGTTCGGATACTTTTGATCACATACTGTATGTAGCCAAGCACCGTTCAAGAAAAGCAATAAGCGTGACGCTGGAAACTTAAGAGCCACTTATAAATTCATTGAAATGTTAGTAAAGAGGATTTAAACGCATTCATAGTGCTTAATATCACGCGGGGTGGGGGAGGGGCAAAGAGAGGGGGGGGGGGGAGGCAGGATGATCAATCATAGCAGAGCCTGACGTATTAACGATATTGATTTTATGTAGAATAATAATTTTAATTTAAACAGCATCTTACCTCATCATTTTCATAAGAAACAGATATTATTAAAATGAAGCGTAGAATGTAGACAAGAAAAAAATGACTAAATAATTAAACGTTAATAATCACGATTTGAGAATTAAAATTGGCATAAAATGTCAATGTGCCTTATTAAAACGAAACTACAATGAGTAGATTTTTTTTTTTTTTTTCAATTCCCATACTCCCCCTTCCCCGTTGCTGGAGGGAGTTGACACTACATATGCACACACAAGTCGCCTGATTCCTTTTAATTCCGGGGAGCGGGGCTATAAGCTCGGACGCCGCGTCGAATCACATCCCAGATGTGTCCGATCGGGTTCGGATCTGGCCTGTTGGAGGACCATCACATCAACTCGAACTCGCCTCTGTGTTCCTCGAACCACTCCAACACACTCTTGGCCTCGTGACAAGGCCCATTATCTTGTTGAAAAATGCCACTGCCATCTGGAAACATGATCGTCATGAAGGGATGTACGTAGTCTGCAACCAGTGTACGATGCTCCTTGGGCGTCATAGTATCTTGCACGAGCTTCACTGGACCCATGGATGCCCACGTGAATGTTCCCCAGAGCATAATGGAGCCGTCGCCAGCTTGTCTACATCCCGAGGTACAGGTGTCAAGGAGCTGTTCCCCTGGAAGACGACGGATTTGGGCCATCCCATTGGTGTAATGAAGAACGTATCGTGATTCATCGGACCATACAGAGCTCTGTCACTGTGCCAACGTTCAGTGTCGAAGGTCACGTGCCCATTTCAGTTGCAGTTACCGATGCGGTGGCCTTAACATGGGCACATGCATGGGTCGTCAGCAACGGATGCCCATCGTTAGGAGTGTTTGGTCTCTGTGTTTTCAGACACACTTCTACTTAGCCCACGATTAAAATCTGATGTTAGTTGGTCACAGCCACCTGTCCTGTGTTACAGGTCTGCCGACCTCACGACATACGACATTCGACATTGTAATGAGGAGCAGACGCCCAATCCAACGACGTCTGGACGTGGTTTCACCTTGGTTTCGTCAGGTGTTGAAGACACTCACCACAGCACTCATCGAACAACCGACAAATCTTGTAGTTCGCGAAATGCTCATGCTGAGGCTCGGGGCTTTCACAATCCTCCCTCGGTCAAACTCAGGTAGATCGCGCGCCTTCCTCATTCTATATATGGGCAGCACATTCAGGGACACTACATGAACCGTGCGTATGTCTAGCTAACAGTCATTCTTTGCCAATTCCTATCCAGGTGACTCTGCTATGGCCTGGACGGGTTTATATCGACAGCAGGTTGGTGATCATAAGTTCTGGCTGATGAGTGTAGGTTGCAGAGAGTCTGGCATGCCATTACTCAGCAGTCTTTGAGATTGATGCAATGTCATACAGTTGAACCACTATGGAATGATGCGCCTGTATCTCTCATGGCTCAGTTCTATCCGATGAGCAGCTATTTTAGAATCGATGATGCTGCCAGTGTTGGCAGCGTTCGTCTTGTGTCCCAGCCTAAAGGCGACACAACCTTCGACACTGGTACTGGTATGGGAACTGCACAACTGGTGTTTTACGCCGTGGTCAGCGCACAGAAGACACCGCGGCCCGCGAGCTGGCGTCCTTCGCAACATGTGCGGTGATGAAACTTCCTGGCAGATTAAAACTGTGTGCCGGACCGAGACTCGAACTCGGGACCGTTGCCTTTCGCGGGCAAGTGCTCTACCAGCTGAGCTACCCAAGCACGACTCACGCCCCGTCCTCACCGCTTTACGTCTGCCAGTATCTTGTGTCCTACCTTCCAAACTTTACACAAGCCCTCCTGCGAATCCTGCAGAACTAGCACTCCTGAAAGAAAGGATATTACGCAGACATGGCTTAGCCACAGCCTGGGGGATGTTTCCAGAATGAGATTTTCACTCTGCAGCGGTGTGCGCTGATATGAAACTTCCTGGCAGATTAAAACTGTGTGCCGGACCGAGACTCGAACTCCCTGGCAGAGTTGGTAGAGCACTTGCCTGCGAAAGGCAAAGGTCCCGAGTTCGAGTCTCGGTCCGGCAGACAGTTTTAATCTGCCAGGAAGTTTCATACCAGCGCACTCTCCGCTGCAGAGTAAAAATCTCATTCATGTGCGGTGATGTTCTCAGATCGTTGTGTTGCCAGCACTTAGGGCTCCGCATCGGTCTTTCCAGACCATTTAGTATCGTCTAGCAGTACTTTGGCATCGCCTGACTGTTAGAAGAACCGCCAGGCTCTTTAACTATACCAGTCTGCTACTTTGGAAGACTTCATTAGCTGTGCACTGTGACGATTTTAAGTTCCTGGAATTTCTGGTAACTTAACGCTATTACGTTTTGGCTCTAGTGGACTCGGCACTGACAGATTATGACCTACTTTGTGGTAGTTTGTTTCGTTTGCCGATAAATCACAGCATTCATCATGTCTGCGTCCAAACTTCATTCTGTGTAGTGAATCGTGCACCCTGTATGTTCCAAAGCATAATACCGCCGTCACTGCCTTTCGGCGGTACTGATTAAACTAGCAGCACACCAGTAGGCGCATAGCGGACCAAAACACCTTTACGCCAAATGCAGGATTATCACCAGCCTCTTTCGACATTGTGGACGAAGGTTCAGTGCTCGCAGTACCAACAACGCAGCAGAAAGGCAGGCCGACCACAGCAAAGGCAGTCCAGTTGCCATACCTTCCGTCTGCTGCCTTCTTTTGGTGTACGTGGTTGGAAGCGATGCCTCGGCACAACAAGATGGCACAGAACCTGTATAAAACTACATATTTTGCCAAAGGCATCTCAGTCTGGCAACACCATCTAAGAGGGAAAGTCTATGCCAAGCGACGGGGCAACACTCACTGACAGAAACAAAAATCGTAATACCAATATGGAATTCTGCTACATAAACGAAGGTTGGTAGGCATATTTCTACGTCTAAAAGACGATGTGTATTCGATCGTGAGCGTTAGTTGTCTTTGGGATTGGATGTGGTAAGTTGATGTTAGTCAATAATGCCGTTAAAGTGACAAAGATGCTATTATCAACACATCACTGAGTTTGAAAGAGGTAGTGTAACAGGGCTAAGGGAAGTTGGTTGTTCTATATGAGATACTGCAGAAACACTCGGCAGAAATGTAGCCACTGTACATGACTGCTGGCAGCGGTGGCCACGAGAATATTTGGTCGCATAAAAAATCAGGCTACGGAAGACCACGTTGCACTACGGAGAGGGAAGACCATCATGTTCGGCGTATGGCTCTGGCATATCATACAGTATCTGCAGCAGCAATGTGAACAGCAATTGGCACCATAGTGACCGAACTAACTGTTACAGATCGGGTACTTGATGGAGAGCTCCGAGCCAGACTCCCTGTAGCGTGAATTGCTTTGAGCCAAAACCACTGTCATTTGTGACTTCAATGCTGCCAAATGAGAGCTAAGTGGAGGGCAGGGTGGAGATCTGTCGTATTTTCTGATGAAGGGTGATTCTGCCTCGGTGCCACTGATGGGCAAGTGCCACTTGAGGACCTGAAACCAATCTGTCTGCATGCTAGACCTGGAGTTACGCTATGGGCTGGAATTTCGTACGCCAGCAGGAGCATCCTCATGGTTATGCCACGCACCGTGACTGCACTTTTGCACGTCCCTCTGGTGATTCCACCTGTTGCGCTGCCATTCATGCACAGCACTCCAGCGGGTGTTTTCCTTGTCTTGGACAGCTCGATCACCAGGTCCGTCTCGAATCCAGCACATATAGAACATAATCAGAGGACAACTCTCACGTCATCCACGAACAATATTAACGTCCCTGTATTGATCAAGTGCAACATGCATTGAACTCCACGCCAGAAATTGGCATTCAGCACCTGTAAAAAACAATGCATGCACGTTTGCACGCTTGCATTAAAGTTATGGCGGTTACAGTGGTTATTAATGTACCAGAATTTGGTATTTGAAATGGCTTATCTCGTGCTTACATTAACCTGTGATCTTGCAATGGTAATAACTGAACGGGACCATATCGTGGTTCAGGTCGAAAGGAAATCGATTTTCGGTTTTCATCGTATTTCGATAGATTAAGGTTTTATTTAAGTACTCTGAAAAGGATTTTGCTGAAAAATTTTTTTTCGTTTGCATTTTCCTATCACGTGTGTTTATGTGCCACAAGGCTGAGAAAACTAACTGTTGATATGAGAGGAAAAAAATTTGAAGATGGAGAATTGTTGACGTTTGGGAACAAGGCTGAGAAAACTAACTGCTGATATGAGAGGAAAAAAATTAGAAGATGGAAAATTGTTGCCCGGACAGGGTCGGTTAACTAAAACTGAAACTGAAACAGAAAACTTGCAAAGGCGCTGCAGTCTGGAACCGCAAGACCGCTACGGTCGCAGGTTCGAATCCTGCCTCGGGCATGGATGTTTGTGATGTCCTTAGGTTAGTTAGGTTTAACATGTTCTAAGTTCTAGGGGACTAATGACCTCAGAAGTTGAGTCCCATAGTGCTCAGAGCCATTTTAGCCAGAAAACTTGCAGGTATACTATGTGCAGGCAATTAGGAGAAATAAAGAAAATCTGGAGGCAATTATGAGAGATGTTCGGGCCATATTCTTCCATGAGTCCTCTACTGATGGTAAGCCATGTCATGAATTGTGTCCATCAGGAGAAAATTCGTGGTGCAGATACAATACGGCTCAGGCAACTGGAGAAATTCTCGCTAGCATTCTCTTCCTACTGCTGTTATTACAGCAATTAAACCTATTGTCAGAGACTTGGCTCATCCTGACCTTCTAAGGAAATATCTGCATTGGCAGACACAGAACCCAAATGAATGTTTCACAGCATAATTTGGAACCGCCTTCCTGAAACTGTATTTGTAGGCATGCATACAATGAAACAAGCAGTTCATGATGCTGTTATTACATTCAGTTGTGTAATATTCGAAAGTGTTGGGTACTGAAAAAGCTAGGAATTAATCTTTCTGAAAATATGATCACTGGGCTGCAACATTGCGATAAAATGAGGATAGCCGATGCAGACAGGTCTGCATCTAATATGGCCAAGAAAGCGAGACAAACATCTAGGAAAGTGGAAAAGAAGCTAGACGACCTGCTAGAGGCCAAAGAGGGGCCATCATATGCAGCATGACAGTTTTAATTAACTGTAAGTAACAAATTTCAAAAGTTTTTTTCTTTGAAGTCAATTTCCCGCAAACTAAAATTTTCAGTACATATGCCCGTTATATCAGAAAATATCGTTGATAAATGAATGAAATTTTCAGAGACTCTGCATAACATAAAAAGCCAATTTTGGTACTACATTCATTAATATTCCCCCATTAGGAAGTTGAGAAAAAAATATTTTCTGCAGAAAAATCTTAATATTTTTTGTTAATAAATTTAGAAAAGTACTTCTTAAAAACTATAAAATGTATAAAGTAGACTTTAGTACAGTTGACTCTATTAACATAATGTAACATGCAGTAAAAATATTAAGGTCCTGCATCAAATAGAAATGGGTGAAATACTTGCCTAAATTAACATGTGTTACATAGGCAGGGTGTGGCGTCTTAAGAATGTTGCCTGGAAAAACTCTAGATTAATTATTTTTTGGCGTTGCGATGTTTTTTTCCCGTGGGGTATCGTCTCAGTTATGCGACTGGATTCGTGATTTCCTGTCAGGAAGGTCGCAGTTCGTAGTAATAGACGGCAAATCATCGAGTAAAACTGAAGTGATATCAGGTGTTCCCCAGGGAAGCGTCCTGGGACCTCTGCTGTTCCTGATCTATATAAATGACATGGGTGACAATCTGAGCAGTTCTCTTAGGTTGTTCGCAGATGATGTTGTAATTTACCGTCTAGTAAGGTCATCCGAAGACCAGTATCAGTTGCAAAGCGATTTAGAAAAGATTGCTGTATTGTATGGCAGGTGGCAGTTGACGCTAAGTAACGAAAAGTGTGAGGTGATCCACGTGAGTTCCAAAAGAAATCCGTTGGAATTCGATTACTCGATAAATAGTACAATGCTCAAGGCTGTCAATTCAACTAAGTACCTGGGTGTTAAAATTACGAACAACTTCAGTTGGAAAGACCACATAGATAATATTGTGGGGAAGGCGAGCCAAAGGTTGCGTTTCATTGGCAGGACACTTAGAAGATGCAACAAGTCCACTAAAGAGACAGCTTACACTACACTCGTTCGTCCTCTGTTAGAATATTGCTGCGCGGTGTGGGATCCTTACCAGGTGGGTTTGACGGAGGACATCGAAAGGGTGCAAAAAAGGGCAGCTCGTTTTGTATTATCACGTAATAGGGGAGAGAGTGTGGCAGATATGATACGCGAGTTGGGATGGAAGTCATCAAAGCAAAGACGTTTTTCGTCGCGGCGAGATCTAGTTGCGAAATTTCAGTCACCAACTTTCTCTTCCGAATGCGAAAATATTTTGTTGAGCCCAACCTACATAGGTAGTAATGATCATCAAAATAAAATAAGAGAAATCAGAGCTCGAACAGAAAGGTTTAGGTGTTCGTTTTTCCCGCGCGCTGTTCGGGAGTGGAATTGTAGGGAGATAGTATGATTGTGGTTCGATGAACCCTCTGCCAAGCATTTAAATGTGAATTGCAGTGTAATCATGTAGGTGTAGATGTAGATGCACTGCGACACTTGGGCTCCACCATCGACGAGCCGAGTGCGACTTCCAAGTCCACTCCCATGGAATAGGCGACTTCCAGCTAGTGGGAGAACTTCGGCATCACTTCAGTCTTAGCTGGACTTCTGCGTCGGAAGGCAGCCGTTCGTAACCGAGGTAGTGGGGCCGCCTATCTGCCTGTACATGTGCAGGCAAACTGACGCTGTATCCCTGCACTCGCAATAGCAAACACTACCGCTGCTAGCATGACGGTGGCCTTCAGCGACTGCTCGTGCACCTTGGCCTAAACAGCGGAACCGTGACGCTGCAGTGCACGTGCTGCCTTCAGAGTAATGCTCAGCATTCCAACACAGCCGCCAACTCAATGCTAGCACCACCGGCCTCGCGCTTTCAGCACACGCTGAGGGATCGTTGCTACCACGGGATGTCGCTACAGGAGCTGAAACTTGTTTTCTAATAAAATGTGCGTCTCTTAATGATGCTTTCTTGATCCAACGCTGGACAACATACCGATGTAAACCCACTGTCTCAACTCAGCCCTGCCACTGTAGAGGTAATCCATCCTGGGCTCGTACCTAACCTACAAACTGAATCAAGTATTCTTCTTCTACACAATATAAGCACAGCACGTAAATTTTTTTTTACTTGCTCCCCCCCCCTCGACCCCCCCCCCGTGCTGCTATTCTAAGTCCAGTAATGAGGATAATTTGATACGTCTCCCGTGAACTTACTTTTCGACATAGTCTGCTTTGAGGGGCATACAACCGGTCCACTGATCCTTCAGTTTTTTCATCCCATCGTAAAAATATCTTCTGTCAAACTATAAAATACTCGTTGACTGCAATTATTATTTCCTCATTTTATTCAAATTTCTTCCCACCAAGCAAAAGTTTCAACTTAGGGAAGAGAAATAAGTCACTGGAGGCTAAGTCTGGTGAATAGGGTGGATGGGGAACCAATTCAAAGCCGATTTTAAGCACTTTCGACATCATTATCGCTGATATGTGGATTGGTGTACTATTCTGATTAAACAGAACTTTTCTGCGTGCCAACCTTGGTCTCTCTTTCGGCCAACAAAAATTTCAAACGATCCAACAATGAAGCATAACATGGTCCACTTGTAGTCCTGCCATTTTCTAAGCAGCCTGTCATGATTATTCGTTGGAAATCCCATAAAACTGTGGCTATCACTTTAACATATGACAAAATGGTCCTTACCTTCTTCGATGCACTTCCACCAGCCTTTGTCCATTGTTTTCACTGCTGTTTTGATTCTGGTGGGTAGTGATGGATCTAGGTTTCATCAACAGTTACAAATCAGCGTAAAAAGTCTTTCGGATTGCGATGAAACATCAAAAATGGTTCAAATGGCTCTGAGCACTATGGGACTTAACTTCTGAGGTCATCAGTCCCCTAGAACTTAGAAGTACTTAAACCTAACGAACCTAAGGACATCACACAAATCCATGCCCGAGGCAGGATTCGAACCTGCGATAGTAGCATTCGATCGGTTCCGGACTGAAGCGCCTAGAACCGCTGGGCCACAGAGGCCAGCCGATGAAAAATCGCTAGACATTGTGATGAAATATTCTGCCAGATGCGTTTTTCGTCAACTGTGAGCAATCGCAGCATCCACTTTACACACAGTTTCTTTACAGCCAATTCTCCGTGTATAATAACTTGCACTAACTCAGTTGAGAGGCCTAATTATCAGGAAACTCGTGAACTTGAGTGGGCCGGTCTTACATTACCATAACACGGATTTTGTCGATGGTTTCTTTATGGTGACCTCAACTGGACTGCCGGAGCCCAGTTCATATTCGGTGCTTTTGCGACCACGATTAAATTCATAAATCCAAAAGCAAATGGCCTTGAATAATGGTGCAGAATTCGTGTGAACTTCACCCAGTTTTGATTTGTGTAGCAGTCCAATCCTTCAAATGAAAATGTTTAATAGCAGCTCGAAACTCTGTTTTCTCCATTTTCAATCACAATCGACACACTAATTCGGATAGCTGTCTACAATGACCTATACGCTGCACATTGTTGAAATTCATTATACGATCGTTGGAATAATCAAGCTTACCAACCATGAAGACGCAATAAAAATGCTGCAGTTTTTCTTGGAAATTTACGAGACTCATCAAACCACCCTTGTGTATCACTACCCACATTACCCATCATATTCCATTAGTTTGGTTCCAAGTAACTTGTTAATGTTTCCTAATCTCAGTACCTGGATAGAGAAGAAGAATTCAGCTGAATGAAAAGCTGTAAACAAGTTTTGTACAAAGTTTGAAAAAAAAATCGTTCTAAGACACTTCTAGCAGATTAAACTTGTGTGTCGGGCTGGGCAAAACCTCGCCTTTCATAGGTACTGGTGTTCACCATCTAAAGTATGCAAGCAAGACTCTGGACACACCTTCACAGCTTCCACATGGTCAGTTCCTGTCTCTTCTGTCGTAATTAATAAACTGGAAACTCTCTTTGCTAATCGGTTAGACAAGTACAGTTTTAGTTGATAAAAACATGTTTTCGCAAAATAATATCTTATTTTTGTTTATTTATTGATCTTATACGTAATTTACGCGTATTATCACGATACTGAGTGAAGATGTTCATTGAGAAACTTCCCTGATATAAAATCATCAGTGCTGGAGCACTCAACTATTTAGGGAGTTTATGAAAGCATATATGTAATTCGATCGCATATATTTGTTAAATTGTAAAACGTACAATTATGAAACGTGAGACACGTATTTACGCAGCTCTCAAGTTTAGATTACAGATGTTCAATATGTCCTCCACCAGTTACACGAACAATATCACATCGGTACTCTAATTCTTCACACATTTGCGTAAGGAAGCATCCAGTTCTTCAACTCTCTAGTGTTTGTGCATAATCATTGTAATGATGAAACGCTACAGGAAGAAGTCAAAGGGCGCCAAATCCGTTAACCGAGGAAGCCAGCTGAGAAGTGTTAACTCATGGGCTGTTTGGCGATCGATTCAACGGCTCGTTGGGGTTTCATTCAATTATTCACGCACTTGAAGAGTCCAGTGAGGGGGTGCTCCATCTTGCTGAAAAGTGACGTTGTAATCGCTGAGCCTCGGGAAAAACCAGTTTTGTAACATAGCAAGGTACTGCTGACGGTTAACCATGGTTCCATCAAAGAAGAATGGGTCGGAAACAGATGAGTGGGATATCGCACAGAACATGTCGACTTTGGGCGAATCTCGTACACGTTCGGTGTGCATGCGGGTTCCGTAGACCCAAAATTCGGACATTGTGTTTGTTTACTTTCCCACTGAGGTGTAGAGTCTCTCCATCACGGTACACGATGCGTTGCGCGTAAGTATGAGGCCTGTTCAGAAAGTAAGCTCCGATTGATTGCCAAATTGAAACCACAGTGAACATCAGAAATGTTTTACTTGTAACAATTAGCTACACCTTTCAGCTACTTCTCTACGTAGTCGCCGTTCTGACTTAGACTTTTGTGATAGCGTTGTACCAACTTTTCAATAGCCTCATCATAGAAGGCAGCCGCCAGTGCTTTCCGCCAATTCTCCACACTGGCCTACACCTCGTTGTCTGTGTCAAAATGTTGTCTTCGAAGACAGCGGTTCATGTGACCAGAGATGAAACTCAGGGGGAGACAACTGCGGACTGTATTGTGGGTAATCTAACATTTCCATTTGAAAACGATGCAGGAGCATCTTCATTGCCCCTGCAGAATGCGGCTGAGAATTGTCTTGAAGAAGAAACAGCACGACAGTTATGTAATGTTAGCTGCATAGCTTCAGACGAAATTTCTCACCAGGCCCTCGTACTTGGTGGCAGACACTATTTTCTAGACATCTTTACGCACTCACTGCGAGCTCAGAAATGAGAAGAGCGACGTGATGCTAACTGGGGTTATACTAGAGACACTACCCAACACACCTGTGCAAAGCTTTATCGGATTTTCATAGTCGTTTCCATTTCGCGACCGATCGGAGCTTACTTTCTGAACGCCCCTCGTATTATCAATGTCAACAGCATTCCGAGGCTCTTCTGAAAATGTCACAAGTTTCATCAATAAACACTTCCGGGCTAAGTTGCCGTGGTCGATCTGTAGAACTTCTTCTCCCTGACGTTTCTTTCTCAACTACGGAGAACATCTTCCGAGGTGAGTCGTTGATTCACCTCGGAAGATGTTCTCCGTAGTTGAGAACGAAACGTCAGGGAGAAGAAGTTCTACAGATCGACCACGGCAACTTAGCACGGAAGTGTTATTGATGAAGACGCCTGCCGGCCGAAGTGGCCGTGTGGTTAAAGGCGCTGCAGTCTGGAACCGCAAGACCGCTACGGTCGCAGGTTCGAATCCTGCCTCGGGCATGGATGTTTGTGATGTCCTTAGGTTAGTTAGGTTTAAGTAGTTCTAAGTTCTAGGGGACTAATGACCTCAGCAGTTGAGTCCCATAGTGCTCAGAGCCATTTGAATCATTTTTGATGAAGACGCCGGCCGTGAAAGACTACATGGAATGATGTCACAAGTTTGTTTTTGTCATCATAACGTAAAGCCTGTAACAGTTGTAACTCGCAAGGCTTCACAACCAACCAACATCTCAAGGCAGGATAAATCGTTGTTATAGGCAGTTGTAACACCCGACTGGCACGACGAGTAAATTTTGTAGGACTACACTGGAAAGCGGTTTGGATTCGTGCGACATTTTCGTCGGAAACGCGTCGGCTGTCAGGCCTCTGCTTTACTCACAGTTACTGTGTCTACAAACTGTCGCTACCATCTCCGAATGCTCCAGCCAACCGGAGAATCAGTTTGATACTTCAGCCTGAGTGGTTCCTGCTGCAGAGTAGCCACACTGCAACATGCATGTGATGGTAAGCAAGCAAACAGAAGACAACCCACTTCCGGTGGCAATGAATATAAACTATTCAATGTGTTCGATCCTCTAATAACCGATCGACAGTTTTGACAACGTGATATTGTGTGTGTGAGAGAGGGGGGGGGGGGAGGAGTATAAATACACACAACAGAACGTTAGTCATCAGTAATACATTCTCCTTTACTATTTAAGATAGTCTGCCAACGGTAAGCTAACTTTTCGATTCCGCGACCGTAGAAATCACGTGGGTTTGAGGAGAAGAACACGTCCAATCATGTTCGGGGCGCATTTTCATCCACAAAGGGAGTTCGTTGAAAGTTGTTTCATAGGGAGCCGAAAAGGTGAGGACCTAAGGGTACAAAATTAGGTAAATAAGGTTAATGCGGAATGACTTCTCAACCCAACCCATGTACAGTTTTTTTTGTCAGTTTAGCAGAATGAAGCGGGCATTATAGTGGAACAGCATCTCTTCACACAGTCTTCCTGGTTGTTGTTCTTGGATTGCTCAGCAAGACCTTTCATTTGTTGACAGTAAATGCCAGCAGGAATGGTTACCCCTCCGGTCGCTGTACCTCCACATGCATAACATTACCTTTTGTGGATGCTTGTTCGTCTTTGTATGCGGAGCTGCTGCTTTGTTTGGGCTAAACAGTTCTTTTATTTTACTTATGTTAGCATAAAGACACCATTTCTTGTCACCAGTAACGATGCAGGATAGGAATGGTGGATGTTGTTCATGAGCCAATTGATGATGAGCAAGCAGAGATGCACAACACCTGCTGACGTTTGTTTAGAGCATGCTGTACCCACACTCAGTTTTATAATGTTCCTCATTGCACGCAAATGTCGCACAGTGATGAAACATTAACAGTTAATCACATCTGCCACTTCACTAGTATCGTTGTGGATTACTGCCTTTATACGGTCTTCATCAGACACTGAAGATCTTCTTGAATTCGGAGAGTCACTAATGTCAAAAAGATCTTCCTTAAAACTAGGAAACCATTCCTTTGCAGTGCTCTGTCCAGTGGCAAATGTTTATGGCTGTTTCCGCTGCTGTAACAGCTCTATTGAACTCAGAATATTGCGTCGGAAACGTTCCGATTTATACACTTGACGCTCCGTTTTGTAGCGCCCACAGCTCCACACACTAGCCTCAAATGACGAAGTGACAAAACAAACTCAAATAGCAACAGTGAACTACAAACAAAGAATGACAATCGATAGAGAAACAGATAGCAACCGGAATACTAACACACAAAACAAAAATGTTACGAACTTGTGCACGAACCTGATACTTTACATTACGTATATTCTGTTTGAAACACCCTGTACAATAATCAGTTCTGTCATTTAAAATGTAACAGCGCCGACTAAGTCGAGACACAGCAAGGGACGCGGCGTAAGGAAATGGTCGAGAATTGCGAAGACGGCTCAGAGCAGATGGCGGCAGAATTGTAGAGAGCGCCCGCATTAGTTTACGCACTGGGGGAGCGCCACGCCATCACGGGCTGCCAGAGTCCTGCGGCTGCCGCACCCTACACGCCTACCTTCAGACGCCAGACCGGCGGCAAACTCCGCACAGTGCGCGCTCACCACTCACCGGCTCTTCTCAGCCGCTACGTCTCCCTAGACGCAAACTTCATGTGGCATCTACCACGAGTTCCACTTTCGCTCGTTCGAAGTCAGTTAGTGTTTCTCCTTATGTTTCCAAAAAATAGTTGCACACTAGGCCGTGTGATGTTCAAACGACTGTGCAGGAAAATCCCTGCCGACAATGAAGTTTCTTTTTAAGAGTGGTTGCACGGTGGTAAGCAAACAGAAGAAAAATACTTGGGTTCTTCCCGCGATGGAGCACCTGCAAAGCTGGTCTGTCTAGCAAGCATAACGCTATATGCAACCCAACTGCACAACGACTGTTTGAAATTGACGTTTCTGGCCAATTAATATCACAGAAGATCAAGGATCTGTTAGGCGATAATTATAGTAGCTTAGGCCGGCCGGGGTGGCCGAGCGGTTCTAGGCGCTACAGTCTGGAACCGCGCTGCCGCTACGGTCGTAGTTTCGAATCCTGCCTCGGGCATGGATGTTTGTGATGTCCTTAGGTTAGTTAGGTTTAAGTAGTTCTAAGTTCTAGGGGACTGATGACCTCAGAAGTTAAGTCCCATAGTGCTCAGAGTCGTAGTAGCTTAGGAACGGTAAATGTACCAGAGGCAGTTCTGACGTTGAGATTGATAATGGAAGCAAGACTTGCGAAAACTCAAGACGTGTTCGTAGGATTTCAAATTAATTGTGTCACGACCGGTTTCGTTCACTGAACATGTCCGCAGCTCGTGGTCGTGTGGTGGCGTTCTCGCTTCCCACGCCCGGGTTCCCGGGTTCGATTCCCGGCGAGGTCAGGGATTTTCTTTACCTCGTGATGACTGGGTTTTGTGTGCTGTCCTTAGGTTAGTTAGGTTTAAGTAGTTCTAAGTTCTAGGGGACTGATGACCATAGATGTTAAGTCCCATAGTGCTCAGAGCCATTTGAACCATTTTTTTCACTGAACATCTTCAACTTGCCCAGTTGTGCTAAATCCATTTCATAAATGGTCTGATTGCCTTTAACGTTACATATGACAACCCGATCGTTTCTGTCATTACTTCAGCGCAACTCGGCACCATGAAGTTCAACGAACGAAACCGGTCTTAAAACAATAAATGTGTAATAATATAGCTGAGGTTGTTTTCATTAATTATTCATGATATAAGGGAAAGCGTCCCATCCTGTTGTGGTGTTCAGCCGAGTACACTAGAATACATCATATTCGAGTGTACCATTATGTAGGAGTCCTACGAAATACATCAATACAAGGGTGCATAAAACAAGTGTCAGGAAGTTTAGGGACTTATTCTTACCAAAACATTACAAAACGTTCATATAGACATGGGTAAAAAACGCCTTTGTTATGCAGGTATCAAAACAATTACCTATAGTAATGGTTCAAATGGCTCTGAGCACTATGGGTTCAAATGGCTCTGAACACTATGGGACTTAACTACTGAGGTCATCAGTCCCCTAGAACTTAGAACTACTTAAATCTAACTAACCTAAGGACATCACACACAACCATGCCCGAGGCAGGATTCGAACCTGCGACTGTAGCGGTCACGCGGTTCCAAACTGACGCGCTTAGAACCGCACGGCCACACCGGCCGGCAGCACTATGGGACTTAACATCTTAGGTCATCAGTCCCCTAGAACTTAGAACTACTTAAACCTAACTAACCTAAGGACATCACACACATTCATGCCCGAGGCAGGATTCGAACCTGCGACCGTAGCAGTCTCACGGTTCCGGACTGCAGCGCCTAGAACCGCAAGACCACCGCGGCCGGCATTACCTATAGTAATTCCTGGGTGTGTAATTTACCCCGAATGTGAATTTTTACTCATTTTCTTTGTTTTTTATGATTCTCGTTTGTTCTGTTTTAGAGTAACTTTCATCACTACGATGTATTTAGTGCCTAAAATAACGGATATGGACTATACACTGATCAGCCAGAACTTATGACCTCCGACCTACTATGGATATAAACCTGTCCAGGCGACAACAGCGTCACCTCGCGAGGTATGACTGCTACTCGGACACACGCACGGTGCATGTAGTATCAGTGAGCGTGATGTCCGTGTGTAGAATGGTGAAGGCGCGCGATCTGAGTTTGACCGAGGGAGGATTGTGTTAGCCTGGAGCCATGGAAACAGAGTTTTGGAAACAACACGACTTGGCGGGTATTCGAGGAGTGCTATGATGTGTGTCTTCAGCGAGTGGCGAAACCAAAGTGAAACCACGTTCAGACGCCATGGGGTTGGTCGGCTACCCAACATTACAGATGTCGGACGTCGTAGGCTGGGCAGACTGGTAAAACAGGACAAGTGGCGAACTTTGGTGGAACTAACAACAGACTTTAATGCTGGCCAGAGTACAAGTGTGTCTGAACACATACAGTGCACCGAACTCTCCTAACGATGGGCCTCCGCAGCCAACGACCCATGCATGTGCCACGGATCTTTTAGTTGATAATCGTAGTAGCTTAGGAAAGGTAAATAAACCAGAGGCAGTTCTGACGTTGAGCTTCATAATCGGCTACTACGACTGATACCGACACGTCACCATCGGCACTAGACGTTGGCGCGGTGGCGGAGCGTTGCATGGTCTGATTAATCCCAATACCTTCTTCACCTTGTCGATGGGAGGGTGCGAATACGTTGTCTTCCAGCGGTACAGCTCCTTGACGCCTATATTGCGGGAAGGAGACAAGCCGTCGGCGTCTCCATATTCCTCAGGGGAACATTTACGTGGGCATCAGCCGGTGGAACTCATGCAAGGTATTATGGCGGCCAAGGGATCTCGTACACCGGTTGCAGACCGCGTAAACCCCTTCAGGACGATCATGTTTCCGCACGGCAATGGCATTTTTCAACAAGTGTGGTGGAGAACGTGGCATCAGAGCTTACAGCCCCCCTCCCCGGAATTAAAGTGAATCACGTGACTATCGTGTGCAGATGTGGTGCCAACTCCCTTCAAAGACCTACCAAGGCCTCACTGCTTCCACGCCACGACCCGTCGCCACTGTTTTACGTGCCAATGGTGGACATACCGGCAGATCAACGTTTATACAACGGAGCAAATGGGAATGCTGATACAGCATTTCCACTCTATGCTGAAAGTTACCCTGGAAGGCAGATACATCGTGCATGAATGTTTGTGTGATTCTACGTGCGCTTGCGAAGCAATCTCACTTGACAAGATGGTTGTAGATGGTGCATGAACACGATAAGTATGAACACCTGAGCTTCAAGAATGTGTTCCTCATGGTTGCAACTTCATCAACTAAGACAGGGAGAACTGCGAGGGCTTTTCACACGACTGGATCGTCAATTATCGTAACAGTCACATCTGGGATTATGATAACCATGAAGTGCGGCAAGACAGGCATCAACAGAGATTTATCCTCAACGTGTACGCTGTTTCGCTGTCATATCACTGGCCCCAAGTTCTTCCCACCATGCCTTACTGGGCAGATTTATCTCCAGTGTGTAAGAGTTGCTTCATTTACTTTACGATGTACCTCTAGAAATCATCCAACGAATGTGGTTTATGGCCTATCTCACTAACCATTTTCTGACCAGGTGGACTGGATGAGTGGGATCCATTGCGTGCTACGTCAAATAGCCAGATTTGCATCCAATGCATTTTTCCTTTTGTGCACATTAAAAATCTTTGGTGTATTCAAGGACCACACGCAGAGTCGCTGTTCTTAGAGAGTGTACCCAAAATCGATTTGGTCTTATACGGAACGCCCCAGGAGTTTTCCATAACGTCAGCAAAGTATGGAATGCAGACTCAGAGGATGCACGGAAGCAGAAAGTGATCATTTCAAGCAATTTTTATAAATGTTAAAATCTTTGGTAAATGTATGATTTTTGTGCCACGAATAATAAATCATTTCATACCTCACCAACAAAAGATTTCAGACATTTGAACTTTTTGTTACGATTTGATGTCAGGAATAAATCCCTAGAGTTTCTGAAACATCTTCCTATACACGAAGTTTTTGTAGGAGTATCTTTAACTTCGTTTGTTCAGTTGGGCTAGTGGCGTCTCTGATTTAGAACAAAATCACTAGCGTCAGTATCGATAGTGATGTCACTGAAAGCACCTCTGCCGTGAGCTTTGGACAATGAGCCTCACTCCTCCGGGGCCTAACGCTACATTCGAAATATATTACTTGAACGCAAAATGATATGCCGCGGACATAGATGGACTTATATAATTTACTAAAGTGCGCGTCATATATCTTGGCGGCCGAGTTTTTGTTCGTTCTGCGCATCTGACGTCACAAAACACAGTCAGCCAATGAACAGAGAACGACGTTGCCAGATCTCGACAGCAGTGCAGAGCACGGACGAGTGTCTTCAGTTTTAGAAACGTTCAGTCATAAATAAAGTAATAGAACAAAAGCAATGTCTTGATAGCAGACTTTCTTTTACAGAAAGTTTGGAAAAAGCATTCTTTATACCAATTGCTTCATATTCTATTAATTAATTAAACCAAACAAACAATAAGACTCCTAATTCAGGCTATAGCAAGGAAAGGTGTTTGTTTCAATCTCACGAACTGCTTTTTCGCAATAAAGAACAGCGGTAATTGTTTATTTCCTATTGTACTTCGACGAAGCGTGAGTAATCCATAGTCATACCAACAGTGTTTATAAGTAGTTACGTGAGGTGTTAGAGTCGTTATGGAGTTACACTGTTCGGTGAGCTGAAGTAGCGGAACGGTTAAGGTGTTTGGCTGCCAAGTGAAAGGTTATGAGTTCTAATCTTGTGCGGTGCTTAATATTTTCTTTATTTAAAAACAATATTGGAGTGCCTTACTTCACGAATTTTATTCGTTTGAATGAAATTTCTAGTGCTTTGCCTCTTCATTAACTTTTTCGCTGCTGCAGACACGTGCTCCCCGCATTCCGCACTGTGCGTGATTTTGTCATCACTGCACTTCTCGCCTGTGCAGACACATGGTGTTCCCACTGCTTTGACACACTTATCATTCGATTTCACAAAAACTATTTGGCCAAAAAATTTGATTTTTACACGTCTTCTTGCCTGATACCTTCCCCCCATAAATGACTTAATTTTGTTTTGATGTGCAGCATTAAATGTAGTAAACCATTGCACGAAATTTTGAAGAGTTTGCAGAGGTAAAAGTCCATAGCGTATACTTTCCGTATGGTCGATTTTAGTTGCCACAATGTTGAGAATGAAATGTGGACAAGATACCTAAATTTCATATAATATTTACTGTATAACAATATCTCATTTAATTTAAGTACCACATAGGTGTCGTATGTAATATTGAGAAATATTCCGTCTTTCGCGACTGTAATAAAAGTTTTATATACACACGGCGCGTTTGGCTTTATTTTAAAGCACTTCCATCGGTGAAAGGTATGGCACATACACAATGGTATTCATGTTCTATTTCTTGTTTTTGTTCCACAGTCGCAGTTTTACCAATGGTATTGAAATATATCCCTCTTCTGCAACTGTAATAAGCGACTTATTTAGACCAGACGCGTTTCTCTCTTTTGAAGCATCATAAGAGGACTGTATTTTGTGTTCTCCATTGCCAAGTCACCTTTCGTAGTTTTGTGCTGCGGTAGCACAATATTCAACGTTTGTGTTGGCTCATCAGTGTTTTAGCAAATAAATGCTGTTTGTGTGTGCCACACACAAAATTATATTTGACATATCTCCGAGCACTTCACTGACAGACGGTATATTCAAGTCCTAATGTTTTTGTAAGTCCACAGTTTTGTTTAATCTATTTTGTCTACTTCCTTTTGATTGATTGAAGTGCTTTAAAATAAAGCCAAACGTGCCCAGTGTAAGTAAAACTTTTGTTACAGTCGCGAAAGGTGGAATATTTCTCAATATTACATACGACACTTATGTGGTAGTTAAATTAAATGAAATATGTAGGTATCTTGTCCACATTTCATTCTCAACATTGTGGCAACTAAAATCGACCATACGGAAAGTATACTCTATGGACTTTTACCTCTGCAAACTCTTCAAAATTTCGTGCAAAGGTTTACTATATTTAATGCTGCATAATAACTGCGTTGAACATCGAAACAAAATTAAGTCATTTATGGGGGGAAGGTATCAGTCAAGAAGATAGGTAAAAATCTAATTTTTGAGCCAAATAGTTTTCGTGGAATCGAATGATAAAGAGCGTCAAAGCAGTCGGAACACAATGTGTCTGCACAGGCGAGCAGTGCAGTGACAAAATCGCCCACAGCGCGGAATGCAGGGAGCACGTCTTTGTAGCAGCGAAAGGGTTAATGCGGCCGTGGTGGCTTTACTTCATGAACTGCGCGCTCCCCCCTACACGTAAGCTTGCGAACTATGCTATACTATGGCGCTGCTTCTATTGGCGCGTGCGTCGTGTGCAACTGGCAACGCAGCAATCTCCAACGTCTGGGCGGGCATGCGCGAGCCGCCACGGTAAAAGAATTGAACTATAGTATCCTTGTTCTATCAGGCCGTTTGATGGCAGTCCCAATACGTACTTTTCTATCAGTGGCCATAGGTACCCGTTGTGATCAGTATTCTTCCCAAGTGAGAATAAAAAGTATTGTAAATTAAGAATGCCACATTTTCTGCTTCAGAAGAACTGCTAGGACCTTGATTTTCCACCTCTGACGACGCCTTGTTTTATTTCGAGCTTAATTAATTCGCACATGTCACAAATACTTTAAGAGTAGCACCACTTAAGATACGAGGATATGCCGGAAAGTAATGCATCCGAGTGTCTTTATGGGAAAACTGTAAAGGCTTTTTGAGTAAAACAAACGTTATTAACATTCTGCATCTTTATTCTTCATATCTACACATTTATTCCTCAGCATAGTTCAACCTGGCGACTAACATATTTCTCCCAACGAGAGACCAGTTCGTCGATACCGTCACTATAGAATGTTTGGCTTTGTTGATGGAGCCGCAACCTCACCCCTGCTTGCACCGCTTCATCACCGTCAAAGTGAAGTCCTCGAAGGCGCTCTTTAAGGCCAAGCCGGGACTGTATGAGGGATGTTGCACATGTCGCAGCGCTCGTTTATACCCCGGCACTGTCATGCTGAAGGAGTAATCGAAACTCGATTACAGCACGCTGTTTCTCACGCACGGATATAATTATATTACACACTACCATGGCCCACGCTACAATTCGGAGCCCTCTAGCGGTAGAAGGATGCAAATATGTAGAAAATATGTAGAACGTTAATGAGGTTTGTTTTATTGGAAACAATTAAGAATTGTCACATTAAAAATACGGAGGCATCACTTTTCAGCATTCTCGCATATTTTATAGAGTAACAGCGTTGCTGTGGCCTTGTGAACAGTCATGAAGAACTGGATCTTTCCTCAAGTGAGAGTCTGTATTTTCACAGAATATACTTACATGGATATGGTGTCCGTTCTTTCAGACATGTCCGAAAGAACGAACACTACTGATGAGCTGCAGCCGTCTAGAAAGAAATTAGAATTATATTAATACCTTCAGCTGCTGACTGGCGTTGATATGTATCAACGGGGATAGGTGAAAACGTGTGCCCCGACCGGGACACGAACCCGGGATCTCCTGCTTACATGGCAGACGCTCTATCCATCTGAGCCACCGAGGGCACAGAGAATAGTGCGACTGCAGGGACTATCTCGCGCACGCCTCCCGTGAGACCCACATTCTCACCTTATACGTCCACACACTGCGTTCGTAGTGTCCCTACCCAACACACTCATTATTCGAGGAAGACATTCTTACCAAGTCACCATAAGAGTTCGGGTAATATGTGTGCATCGGCACAGAAGAAGGTCATGGCCGCTATTGCCAGAACGATATACTTATATGGATATGGTGTCTGTTCTTTCTACCTTTTTACTGGTGTATTCGTCGCACTGTACTGCATACTCACAAGAAGTAAAAGCGCGTTATTTGCTTGTATTCCAGATGCTGCAGTTTTAATTTCCAACCAGGAGAGTAATTTAAGCTGAGCATCCAGATCTACCTCTGTCTGCGGCCCGTTTCCGTCCTCTCTCCAACTGAAAAACTAGATTTCACGTGAACTAGTAACAAGTGCAGCACGGACATAATCATGAAATGCTCACGCATCAGAGGCGTCTGTAGCGAGCTGACCGCTGGCCGAAGTGACTGAGCAGGTTGTTTGCTACTACAGCTATACTAAAGAGACTGCCTACACTACGTTTGCCCGTCCCATTCTGGTCTATTGCTGCCCGCTATGGAATCCTTACCAGGTAGGATTGACGGAGGACATCGAATAAGTTCAAAGAGGAGCAGGGTAGAAAGTGCTATGGGCATGATACGCGAATTTGGTTGGCAATCATTACTACAACGGCATATTTTGTTGCGGCAAGATCTTTTCACGAAATTTCAATCTCCAACTTTCTCCGCTGAATGTGTTAATATTTTGTTGGTGTCCACCTACAAAGGGAGAAATGATCATTATATTTACGTAAGAAAAATCAGAGCTTGCTCGGTAAGATTTAATTGTTCTAAGAAAAGAAAAACTGACCCAAACAGGCTGTAATATATCTATTGTCCGTGCTATTAGTTAATTTCGATCGTCGAACATTTTCAAAAAAGCCACTACATACATGAAAGCACACATCGTTTTTATGTGCCTTTACATATCTACTGAGTTCTTTGTAATATGAAGCTTGTGGCTTGCGATAAGCGCTTGAAAGTGGCCGACGGCCGAAATTAGCTAATAACGCAGACAATCAACATATTAGCTTGTTTTGACCTGTTATGTTTGGATACAGTGTTGCTATTGTCGTTTAAATATCTGAGCATAACACTACAAACTGTGGTAGGGAAGGCGAATGATCGACTTCGATTTATTGAGAGAGTTTTAGGAAAGAGTGGTTCACATGTAAAGGAAACCGCATGTAGGATACTGGTGCGACCTATTGTTGAGTACTGGTCGAGTGTTTGGGATCCTTACCAGGTGGGATTGAAGGAAGATATCCAAGGAGTTCAGAGCCGGGCTGCTAGACTTGTTCGAACAACACGTGATTGTTACCGAGATGCTTCGGGAACTGAAATGGGAATCCCTGAAGGGAGGGCGAGTCTTCGAAAAACACGACTGAGAAAATTTAGAGAACTGGCATTTGAAGCTGACTGCTGAACGATTCCGCCAGCGGCCTTGCCGCAGTGGTAACACCGGTTCCTGTCGGACCACCGAAGTTAAGCGCTGTCGGGCTGAGCTAGCACTTGGATGGGTGACCATCCGGTCTGCCGAGCGCTGTTGGCAAGCGGGATGCACTCAGCCCTTGTGAGGCAAACTGAGGAGCTACTTGATTGAGAAGCAGCGGCTCCGGTCTCTGACACACGGCCGGGAGAGCGGTGTGCTGACTACATTAGATTAGATTAGATTAGTTTTTCGTTCCATAGATCCGTGCTGAGGAGATCCTCGTGGATGTGGAACATGTCAATTTATTTATTTTTTTAAGCTGAAATAACAATACTAATAGTATGAATATATACAATACATCATTTGTTTCTATTAAAAAATTCGTCAATGGAGTAGGAGAAGTTGGCCACTAGTAAGTCTTTCAGGCTCCTTTTAAACTGATCTGGATTTGTAACTAAATTTTTTATGTTTACTGGCAAATTATTGAAGATGAGTGTTCCTGAGTAGTGGGCCCCTTTTTGAACTAAAGTAAGTGCTTTTAAGTCCTTGTGCAGATCATTTTTGTTCCTGGTATTGTATGTATGAACTGAGCTGTTTGTTGGAAAAAGAGATATATTATTTGGCACAAATTTCATTAAGGAGTAAATATACTGAGAGGCAGTAGTTAGTATACCCAGTTCTTTGAAGAGGTTTCTGCAGGACGTCCGTGAATTTACTCCACAAATAATACGTATTACACGCTTTTGGACTCTGAAAACTTTGGTTTGACTTGAAGAGTTACCCCAAAATATTATACCATATGACATTATGGAATGAAAGTAGGCAAAGTATGCAAGCTTTTTCATTTTTATGTCGCCTATGTCTGCTAACACTCGAATTGCAAATACAGATTTGTTAAGGCGTTTCTGCAGTTCTGTGGTGTGCTCTTCCCAACTGAATTTATTATCAAGTAGTAATCCCAGGAATTTAAGACTGTCAACCTCTTCTATCTGCTCTTCTTCGTATTTTATGCATATGCTGGGTGGAAACCTCTTACAGGTTCTGAATTGCATATAGTGAGTCTTTTCGAAGTTTAATGTCAGTGAGTTGGCTTTAAACCATTTATTAATATCCATCAAAATATCATTAGCAGATCTTTCTAGAACTACACTTGACATGCTATTTATTGCAATACTTGTGTCATCTGCAAACAAAACGAACTCTGCTTCTGGCAGTGTAACTGATGAGAGATCATTAATGTACACAAGAAAAAGCAATGGCCCTAAGATGGATCCTTGTGGGACACCACATGTAATTTCTTCCCATTCTGATGATGACTGATGACTTAATTCACTAGTCCCTTGCACTGACACCCTTTGTTTCCTGTTAGTGAGGTATGACTTGAACCATTTTGCAGCACTGCCCGTGACACCATAGAATTCTGATTTACTTAAAAGGATGTTGTGGTTCACACAATCAAATGCCTCTGACAAATCACAGAAAATACCTGCTGCTTGTAATTTGTTATTTAAAGAATTAAGTACATTTTCACTGTAGGTGTAAATAGCCTTCTCGATATCAGAACCCTTCAGAAATCCAAACTGTGTTCTTGATAATATGTTATTTGTGGTCAGATGGTTGAGCAGCTGCCTGTACATTACTTTTTCTAAAATTTTTGAGAATGCTGGCAAAAGTGAAATCGGTCTGTAGTTTGATGGTATCTCTTTATCCCCTTTCTTGAATAGAGGCTTAACATCTGCATATTTTAGCCAGTCAGGAAATGTCGCAGTTATAGTTGACTGGTTACACAAGTAACTTAGAATTGTACTAAACTCACAAGAACATGCCTTAATTAACTTTGTTGATATTTCATCGTACCCACTACAATGCTTTGTTTTTAAAGATTTTATTATGGAAGTTATTTCTTTTGGTGAAGTGAGTGATATATTCATGTACTTGAAGCTATTTGTGAAGGCTAGTTTCAGATATTCAAGGGCATTATCTACTGATCCTGAAAGTCCCATTCTATCAGTAACGGATATAAAGTACTTGTTAAATATATTTGCCACACTGTGCCCATCAGTTACTAATGTGTCATCTACCCTTAGTGCTATTTGCTCCTGTTCCTTTCTGGTTCTACCAGTCTGCTCTTTCACTATATCCCATATTGTTTTTATTTTGAATCCCTGACATTCCTATCTTCTTCTCGTAGTGCATTTGTTTAGACGTCTCAATTACTTTTTTTATAGTTTTACAGTATTCCTTGTATTTAGCTAAATCATCAGCATTGGAGCTATTCTTGGTCGACATATACATTTTCCTTTTTGTCTTACAGGAAATCTTTATTCCTTGTGTAATCCATGGTTTTATTATAGACTTCTGTTTAATTTGAGTAATTTTTAGAGTAAAACAGTTTTCAAACATGGTACTGACATTGTTCATGAATGTGTTACATTTTTCATTCATGTCATGAGCACTATAAACATCTTTCCAGTTCATATCTTTGAGCAGTTTTCTAAAACACTCAATTTTTGGTTGATTGACTACTCTCCTGTACTCAGATTTAGCAGTCTTGATAATCTGCTTAGAATTTACATCTAAAACAAGGAGCTGCATGTCATGATCTGATAGTCCATTTATAACAGGTTTTATGATATGATTTTGTTCCTTTGATTTGTCATTAAAAATGTTATCAGTGGCTGTCCTTGAGGATTTAGTGATCCTAGTTGGAAAGTTTACAGTGTGAGTTAGATTGAAAGACAACATTACTAACTGCAGTGAATGTTTACTGGAAGATTGCATTAGAAAATCTGTATTAAAGTCACCAGCAATCAAAATTTCTTTGTTTCTTCCTGTTAAATAACCCAAAAGAGCTTCTAGATGATCTAAAAATAGATTATAATTTCCTGCAGGTGCTCGGTATTATATAGGATATGTTATGGAACTCTACTTCTGTTGCACATGCTTCTAGATGCTGCTCTAAACAGAATTTATTAATGTCAATGTTCTTGAATTTATGGCAGTTTTTGATAAATGTGGCAACTCCTCCTCCATCCATATCTACTCTGCTGAAGTAGGAAGTTAGATTAAATCCTGAAAAGTCTAACATATCTATATATTGGTCACTTGATGTTCAGAGAGGCAGATTATGTCAATTTGGTTAGATGAATTCATTTCATCGATACAAATGAGTAGTTCATCAACTTTATTTCTAAGTCCCAGAGGGTTCTGGTGTAATAAAGATAACTGATACTGCGTACTAATGGGATTGTAACTGTTTTGGCGAAGATGAACTGGCAGTTTCTGATTACTTTCTGTTAAACAATGTTTAAATGGAGGCTGTATGATAAAATCTGACTCCTGTTCATCTGTTTTCTCAAACTGAGTGTGTCTGCCAATCTCTCTTAAAACTCTTTTTCTTTCCCCTTCCCTATCCTAAAAAAGGCATCCCTCTGACACCTGTGACCACTGGTATTTTACCACTTGCGCCAGTGTCCCCCCTTAAGTTTTCTGCAATCAACCCAGACAGTTTTCCCTTCCCTTTCCTATTGAGGTGAAGGCCATACCTAGTGTAGTCCCACCTATCGATAGCGTCCACAGGAATCAAACCAATACGGGACCCTATATCCGTCCTAAGCAGCCACTCCAACTCCAAGTTCACCCTCCCTACGGAAGAGTTTAAATGAGGCCGCTTATGGCGTCTCAACACAGACACAAATCCCACACTCGTATGCTTCGTTGCTGATGCTATCTTCACCAGGTCACTCTCTATGGAATATTCAGAGTCTCTGTCAATGCTATTTCCCGGACCACCCACTATAACCACGGCATCCTCCTTTGTGAAATCCTTGCATAAAGCACCTACATCCTCTGTTATCTGACCCAGGTCTGCACTAGGCTTGAAAAAGTTTGTAACCTGGTACTCTGGACCTAGATTTTCCTGCAGTAGTTGGCCAACACCTCTACCATGGGAACTACCTAACAACAGAACTTTCTTTCACTTTACAAATTTCCCTACCTTTTTCAAGTCCTTGAAAGCTTGTTGTGCCCTTTCTACAGCTTCAGCTACATGAGGCTCATCCGATTCTGACTGAGGCAACAGGTCAAATCTGTTTTCAAGATTTATGACAAAGCTGTCTGATGCTCTCCTTTGCTTGCTCCCCCTATTACCTGTTGCCACTTCCCACCTCTGTTCACCCTTCTCCCTCTTTAACCTGTCCAGATCCTCCCTTTCCTTGTCTAGGTCAGCTTGAAGAGCTGCAATTTTCCCTTCCTGTTCCAGTATCTTCGTATCTCTACTGCAGATCTTGCAATACCACTGGTGAGCCTCATTTATGTCCCCATTTCCCACGCCACTACATTCGCCCCAATGAAAGAAACTACAGCACCCATCACACCATACCCCGGAACTAACGATCCTACGGCGTCACACACTTCTCACTCATGGTAAAAACAGAAATCGTATAAGCTGATTTAAGTAGTGACTAAAACGTAAACAAAGGACCCTAGAAACTATTCAGGCAGATATAAATAAATTGAAAGAGTACTGAATAAAAAAACTGGTGATTACATATAACTCACTGTTTACTTACGATACGCGCGCGTGAAATTAAGCCTAAAATCCGTGCTATAGGCGCGAGAAGGAAAATAAACTTCTTACCCCGTTTTATCTTCTTAAACACTTCACTAACACTTCCACTAATGTAACAACACTTATATTATAGTTATACCAACTGGAAACGTTTATCTGTAAGTTTAATTCACTGCTTACTTACGATTCGCGCGCGTGAAATTAGGCCTAGGATTCGTGCTACAGGCGCGAGAAGAAAAATACGCTTCTTACCCCGTTTAATCTTATTTTATACTTCACTAACACTTCCACTAATTCAACAACACTTATATTTATAACACCTGTACACGTTTAAAAATAGCTTAATAACAACGTTTTTTATAAATATTTAGTGCAGAAAATACTCGGAGAGTCCGCGTCGGCGCAGTGTTGCCAACACACTACATGCCCCTGCCTATCCGCATCCAGTGACACCTATGGGTGAGGATAACACGGCGGCCGGTCGGTACCGTTGGGCCTTCATGGCCTGTTCGGGAGGGGTTTAGTTTTTTAGCTGAACGATTCTACTGCCACCAGCATACACTGCGCGTAAGAACTACGAAGATAAAATACGAGAAATTAGGGCTCATACGGAGGCATGCAGATAGTCATTTTTCCCTCGCTCTATTTGTGAGTGGAACGGGAAACAAAATGACAAGTAGTGGTACACGGTACCCACAGCCACGCGCTGTACGGTGGCTTGCGGAGTATCTATGTAGATGTAGATGAAAATGCCAAAGTTTTCTTTCTTAAGACATACTGAGGTTAAGGACCGAAACAAGAACAAAATTCATTAACTCTTCATTTTTTCCCCTCGCTGTTCGAGAGTGGACCTTTGGGGTAACAGCTTGAATGTAGTTCGATAAACCCTCTGCCAGGCACCTAACTGTGAATTGCCAAGTAGTCATATGGATGCGTATGTAAATGCTCTAGACCAGGTGCGTGTGTTCTGGTTACCAACAAAGTGCGTACTCCCTAGACACAAAGTGAGGTTCCGTGACCAACGAGGCAGGTTTATGGCAAGGACGACCCGACGTTAACTACTATTGATTCGGAAAATATCATGTGAATAGGTACGCGCTTGTGAGCGTTTTGCTCTTAGCCACTCCCGATTGTTAAAAGCCTTTTTATGGCTTCCTCAGGTCTTTCCGAAGTAGAGTTTAGTTTGAACGATCGCGGCATATTTCACTATTACGACGTGGCTCGTCAAACACACTGCAAAGTTGACATCGTAATAGTGAAATATGCAGCTAGACTTTATGAAACGGAAATATGGAAGTTAAAAAGATAACTAGTGTGCAATTAAGTGGAAAAAACTGTCAACACAATTTAATTATAATAATGATGCTTCATCTTTATGTAAGTACAGATATATTTTCGACAAATGCTGCCTTGCCACTTACAATTGTCCCACTTTTATCTCTTTAGTCACCAGCATGTAATTTTTTTGTGTTTATACGGTGATCTCCAACAATATAAACATGTACATGAATGTATAAACACTTGGGGATGGGCACAAGCACGAAACCGGTCGTGTGACAAATAAATAAAACTTTATTGTGACTGGTAGCGGAAAATTTTCTACATTCTATAAAGGAACAGCCACGGAGTTAAACAGCATCCACTATGGATAAAGTGTACTTGATCGTAATTACTGACGTGGACAATGAATATCAGAGCAATAGCTTATCTGTGGCATATCTAAATCATTTGGGACTTACGTAAAACTATCCTAAACAAGAGGCGCTAACGGATAATTACTTAGCATTGTGCCGGCCGCGGTGGTCTCGCGGTTCTAGGCGCGCAGTCCGGAACCGTGCGACTGCTACGGTCGCAGGTTCGAATCCTGCCTCGGGCATGGATGTGTGTGATGTCCTTAGGTTAGTTAGGTTTAAGTAGTTCTAAGTTCTAGGGGACTGATGACCACAGCAGTTGAGTCCCATAGTGCTCAGAGCCATTTGAACCATTTTGAACTTAGCATTGTATCAGTAATGTACTTAACAAACTATAATGAATTGCTACTAAACTGTCTAAAGAGGGTGATAAAATACGAGAAGATGGGTGTTTATAACATATTAAATTCAACTGTCATGTTTATAAGATCACGACGCTATAAATAACATTAACAGAACAAGCTACGGACAAATTAAAAAAAAACACTATACTGTAGTTCCTGTGTTACTCTGAATTATGATGTCAAGTTCCTTTGGACATGCAATTTTGAATCGTAATTCAGACTAACACAGGCACTGCAGTATCGTTTTCATCCGCCGACACCGGGCAAGCGACTTGCAAGTCAAATGTTCCACCTGTACGGGAATGTACAGTCGTGGACAAAACGAGCGAGACCCCTCGCCTTTTCGTTATGCTGATCCGCACGGCTTTAAAGTCTGCTACACAGCATAACAGGCAAGGCGACGAAGTGCTACCAACATACAATGCACAGGCGTGAAATTGGCAAACTATCTGAACTTTTTTAGGCTGTTTTCAATACTTTGTAATACTATATTAATGCTGATTAGTGTGTTAAATACAACACGTAAATATAAGACAGAATGAAAGAAGAAACGCTAATTGGTATGAACTGTACCAATAAAAATGAATTTCAACTTATCGAGATAACATAACTGTTTTAGTAAGACAAAGAACCCCGCATCGTTACGAATTAGCAAAATATTATCCGCTTTCGGCCGCGAAACGGTCTGTGTCAACGTTCAGACCAGTCATACTGGATTACCGTTGCTGACCTACCATGAAAGTGTGCAAATTTAGCAATGCGTGAAGATTCATAACGAAAGTCAGTTAAAAATCATTCAGTGCCACACTTAAGTCAATTCCATTATTGACAGAAGCGGAAAAAGTAGGCAGTAACATGTATGAAATTCAACAAGAGTGTCATATTGACATGCACAGGCCGACAGTACAGAATAAAGGTAGCGATAAAACGTACTGAGGGCGCGAGAATTTCTTAAAATTGCTTTACTGATATTCTACCTGCCTCCATCGAGATTACAACCGAAAACAAACCAGACCCTCCTTTCACTACGCTAGCAGACAACCCAGGCAGCCCTCTATTATTACCCCAGACATGAATAAGCCGGCAATTTCGCAATGAAAATGGCAAAATGAACTGCAGTTTCTGTTGCATAGAGCTTTCTGGACTCAAAAACATGAATTTTCTTCCTTTATGTCACCGCTTATGTGCAACCATTCGAGATGTTTATCGAAATAGCAAAATACTGTTATTAGAGAGTAAATTTAGTAGGATATTTCTGCACCACCCCAGGAAACAAACGGCTACACAGCTGCCAAACGTATTCTACACTGTTTCGAATTCTCCACTAGACTCGCCACAGCCGGAAAACGTTCATTAGCCTGTTTCTTAAGCTAGCTAGCAATGGGAATGTTCGCACTTCTAAAACGCGGTAGCATTAATACTGGGATGTGAATTACCACGTGTATAGGCAAATGGATTCTATTTGCATTCCTGTAAACGTTATTTGGATCGAAAGCGTAGCTACGATTAATATGCTGATGTATCGACTGCAACTAGCACATTTCGAATAAAGAGTAGGGGTTGTTATTTATGCGGCCCTCATCTTCAGTAGCTGTCGTAGCTGTTTTCGTTGTTAGGATTTCGTCACCGAAACCGGTAAAAACGGAACCCTACAAGTCATGCTATCTTGACCGTCTATCGGTCTACCCAACCATTAAAACCCGTTTACCTCCAGAACGGGTAGACATAATAAGCGGAAATGTATCGCACTTCTTGCGGTAACCGGTCCCTTGGTGGTGTAAAAAAGTGAGCTTCTATGTCAACGCAATCTAAAGATACGGCCGTTTATGAAAAGAAAATTTACGCGAAAGGTCAAAAAATGGCTTCAAGAACTATGCGACCAAACTGCTTATGTCATCAGCCCCTAGACCTAGAACTACTTAAACCTAGCTAGCCTAAGGACATCACAGACATCTATGCCCGAGGTAGAATTCCAACCTGCGACTGAAGTAGCCGTGCGGTTCGTGACTGAAGCACCTGGAACCGCTCGACCACAGCACCCGGCGGAACCCTATTCACCTCATGTATAATGATAAACTGTATTCGCCAGCAACTCAAATCGTTTGATCACGGAACTTTTACGAAGCTAGATTCAAACTTTGTTCGAAGTCGTCTGCAATATCCATTTATAAACATCCTAGGAACGTCGTATGCGATATCCACTTCTGAAGACGCTGGCAGATACTGCAGTACCATAACAAGTAGGTAAGAATTTATTGTTATTGGTCCATGCATCACACTTTATTTCAATATCAATTTAACGCGCCTAGGTGTTCGTATATGGCTGAAACTAATAAACAAAAAGTAAATAAATAGCAAACAACTTCGATATTCAAATCAAATGAAAGTCACATGTCGCAATTACAACATAATTTCGTTGTTACATCTACATGACTACATCAACAAGATTTCTTTGCAATCCACACTTACGTGGTTGGCAGAAGGTTCGGACTATTTCTCTACCGTCCCAGTCATTAACAGTGTGCGGGAAAAAGGACCACTTAAATCTTTTATTGCGAGCCTTGAATTACATTACTACTATGGTTTCTTCCTGTGTAAGTTCTCGAGAATTGGCATTCAGAACAGATGTTGGTGATTGAAATTTCGTGAAAAGATCTCGCAGCAACGAAAAACGCTTTTGTTTTCATGAATGTTACCCCAAATAGATTATCAAATCTGGGACCCTCTCTCCCCTATTTCGTGACATTACAAATCGTGCTACCGTTCCTTGGACGTTTTTGCGTGCGCAGTCAATCACGTCTGTCAAGGATATTATAGCAGTGGACGGACAAACGTAGTGTAGGCAGTGTTTTCAGTTGGCCTGTTGCGTATTCTTAGTGTGCGGCCAATAAAACGCAGTCATTTGTTTGCCTTCCCCACAAAAGTATGTTTTCGATCGTTCCAGTTTGAGTTTTACTGGGTACTGAGATGAACTGACAGTGCTTCGACTTGTGTTTTGTCATGTAACCGAAAGTTAATTATTGTTATTGGACGCAGCTTTCGTGTTTAATGTATTCCTCATTCAACAGAGTACACTCCTCCTACACCACTTATAACTGTTTCAAAGTATTAAATTGTTACTGATGTTACCACGTTGCAGTTGTCATCTTAACTTGCCGTTTTGAAACAAAGGAAAATATTATAGCGAAATGTAGCAACTAAGAAGCGGAGTATCCAAATAAATAAACATTTCCGGTTTAAGAAGTTGCAGTAGGTCTACTATACAGTAACGTAAATTAGGAGCAAAGTCCATTAGTAGATCGTTATCAGGAAAATCAGCCCTCATAATGCAAAGTGTCACTACAAGAAATAAAGTTTCCAAACATATCAATGAGTAGTCGAGGAAAGTGAACGCATTCTGTCTACTGAATCCCAACGCACGCCACTTACGAGGGGACACGCCAAGCGTCATACCCCGATCTTGCTGAAACTTCGCTCAGTGAAAGAGTGGACAAAATAAGCGAACACGTGTCTTGGCTTATCTGCTTACACTCTACCGCCTCTGAGAAAACGACGGTCGAAGTTATCAATGCGCTGTTGCTCACTCTCTGAATTATCTACGAATGTTTATTCCAATTTATGTTGAAACACTGTTGTCGTTATTCGTCGGTTAATTTACTGTGTAAAGAAATAAGTTAAAAAGGGAACACATAGTGCGTAGTGGGGCGATCACTCTGTTGTAGAAATAATTCAGAAGCCAAGATCGCTTAAATACTGTTTGCTGGATAACCGGTTTCAACACACTAAAGGTGCCATAATCGGATCTGAATGAAGATTAACATTTATAAACCATTTGGATATAACGATACATGAGGCAGACCAGATGATTTTAGATCAGCTTGTCTCATTCGTTTATTATTTTTTTAATTAATTTATTACACATAAAGTTAATTGGCGAATAATGACAACATTATTTCAACATAAATTAGAAAAAAACATTCGTAGATAATTCTGATAGAGAGGCAGGAAAAAATAGTAATAAAAAACCCAATAGGGTCTCGAACACGGGAATCAAAGTTAAGAAGGAACGACGGTAGCCACTGAGCCACCGCTTCAATTGCGTTCTCGGCTGCAGAAGGTATCTACACTATAGCGAGTAGATAACTTTGACCGTCGTTTTCTCGGAAACGGTCGAGTGTCTGCAGATAAGTCGAAACACATGTTCGCTTATTTTGTCCTCTCCTTCACTGAGCAAAGTTTCCGGACAATCAGCCTATGACACCTGGCGAGTTCTCCTCGTTAGTCGAGTCGCTTCTTACGCCCGGCGAGAATTATGTATGCCTCAGAGTAAACTGCGCCACTGGGAAACACGGCGAGCGAGGATAAACACGTTTTCCTTCTTATAAGGCAACCTTCTACAGCTAAAATTCACGAAGTGTTCTTCAGGTTGCCTCATATATTTCAGAAATGTTTCTTGCTTTAGGCCTGCCGCATATGCAAAACGTAAACATTTCATTTCATGTAATATTTATCAGGATAAGACATGACAAGAGTGGAGCAGTCCCTTCTGAGAAAAATTACAGATTCTAAGTTGCTCCACTATGTAATGACACGGGTACGGGTTTGCGACCTCTCGTTTATGCCATCGATTTCCGTGTTACACATACTTGGCAACTGCGTTGTGGCTGCCGTCGTGGAGGAGGCAGTCTGTTTCCTACAAGCGCTGTTTCCGCAGCAGATATTAACCGCGACGAATCATTCAGTCAACGCTAAATGGCCCATCTGGCTGAGGAAGACAAGGGCGCTATAATAGCACTCCATGCAGAGGGATCTTCAAATGGCTATATAGCAAGAACTATGGGTCTTCCCAAGTCGACGGTAGCCACGTGGATCAGACGAAAGGAAGAGAGTGGTAACCTGAATGGGAGGCCTCATGGCCGTCGCCGCAAAACAACAGCAGCTCAGGATCAGCAGATACGCCGTTTCAGTGATAACCACCCATTTGTCAACGCACGACAAATTCAGCAGACTTTGGGTCTCAATGTTAGTAGTAAGACCGTCACTCGTCGTCTAAGGGAAGGTGGACTGAGAGCAAGAAGCGCTGCTGTGAAAGTGACATTGACTGTTTCCCACAGAGAAGCTCGCCTTGCTTTTGCTGCTGAAAATGTCGACAAACCTCTCCAGTTTTGGAGGCGAGCGATTTTCACGGACGAAAAAGTTTTCTCTACGGCATCAACCGGAAAAGTACTTGTTTACCGGTCTGAAGGTGCTAGGTATAATCGAAAATATATTACAGTTGCCGAAGTAATGGCAGGGAGTCGGTAACGGCATGGGCATGGATATCGGCCGAAGGGTGTGGGCTCCTGTGGGAAGTGGAAGGAAGGTTCGATGCGCGCAATTACATATCAATTCTGGAGAACGTGATGTAGCCTTCTGTGACAGCAAGATTTGGCGATGATCAGATCATGTTCCAACAAGATCGCTCGCCTATTCATATGGCACGTGTGGTTAAGAGGTGGTTCGACGACCATAGTAATATTACTGTAATGGAATGGCCACGTAAAGGAGCTGACATGAATCCCATTGAGAATATTTGGGCAGAAATGGTCAGAGTAATACGAGAAAAGGGGCAGTCACCGTCGACTCACCTACAGCTTTCTGATGTGATTCATGACGCTTGGAATGAGTTACTTGAATCTCCTAGTTATGTGGCTCGAGTTGTGGGCTCAATGCCCGACAGACTTCGAGCTGTTGTGGAAGCCGAAGGAGGCTATACGCGATACTAAGCAGCATCAGCGGAGGTGTTTTTTTTTCAGCCCTTCACCAATCAGCTGCAACAGCTGTTTCAAGTTTTTTCTTTATTTACAGACGTATATTTTATGTAATTTCAAGGAAACGCAGTAAGTGGAATGTGGACAAACAAATTAATTCACAGCAAGATATGTAATATTTAATTTGATAAGAGAAGAAATACACACCTTATATATTCATGCAGTCTGCAAAAAATACATGACACACGTGTATATGCAAGAAGGGTACAAAACAATTCAGCACAAATGAAAAATATTGAGGAGAAGCTCGCCGATGAAGGCGTAATTGGAGAACAAAGGTTGGGCTAGAAGGAGAGGTAAGGAGGCCCGAGAAAGCAGAGAAAAATCAAATACCCAGTAGACTGAGTCGTTGTCGGAGCAGAGGGCGGTTGGTATATGCGATTCGGAGCAACAGTAGAAGAATAGTTTTATTTACTCATTTTTGAGGCTTTATTTTGTGACGGTTAAACAGTGCTGCATCATGAGACCCACTATTTGTCCACATGTGGCTAAACATCAGAGGTGTAAAAAATTTTGAGAGATGCCGAAGTTCTCTGGAAGAGTAACGTGTTTTAGACAAGAAGATGATTTTTAGTTCATTTCATTTTAACCATTCACACTATGCTTTGACATTCTAATCTTTGATTTCATTTTATTATCATGTATCTTTTCTTCAGTGAAAGTCAACGGTAGTAAGTTTCAAGATATGAAGAATAACTGGAAGTTTTTAATTTGTGGAATAGCGTATTTAACAGTTAATATTTTCAACAAATCTGTAGTTATAGGACATATTAAGAAGCAAGTCAAAAATGGCATTGTGGAAAGATCAGGTTGGTTTCTAAAGGGTAACGACGGTAAAATAGCAAATACGAAACTAGGGGTAACAACTGTTGTTGATGGTGAGGAGCCATAATCGATATGCCACTATTCTGTAATTGTTTTTCTGAAGTATATCGTCAATCCTAGGACTGAAACCGATACTCTGTTTTACGTAAAGAATATAACCTTCAAAATTTATTTAGCAGCGCAGAATATTAAAACATAGTTTATAGATCAGGAACCTAATCCAACTGCCTTTAATTTTATTCTCACGGATGACATTGAGACAATAAATAACAAGAGAAATAACAAAACTCTCAGAATCAACATAGAGAATTCAAGTGTCCAGTGGATTCAAAAGTTTGCTATAATAGCGAATAATTGCTTTTACTGACTCCTTCATGCCTACGTCTTCTGTCAGACAATATTTGAAACTAGGACAAGCAAGGTAAACAATTTTTCCACAAATTGTCAAATTGGAAGTCGGAGAGCCAGTTACATAAATTACGATGACAACAAACGTTTTTCAAATAAACTGATCACAGGAGGCATCCAACACATTTATTGTGTGTTACATGCACAGTATGTAAACTGGCAACGCCACCAACACACAATACCACTAACAAGGGAATATCCCCATCGCACCCCCCTCAGATTTAGTTATAAGTTGGCACAGTGGATAGGCCTTGAAAAACTGAACACAGATCAATCGAGAAAACTGGAAGAAGTTGTATGAAAAAAATAAGCAAAATATACAAACTGAGTAGTCCATGCGCAAGATACGCAACAACAAGGACAGAGGAAGCTCAGGAGCGCCGTGATCCCGTGGTTAGCGTGAGCAGCTGCGCAACGAGAGGTCCTTCGTTCAAGTCTTCCCTCGAGTGAAAATTTGAATTTTTTCTTTTCAGACAATTATTATCTGTCCGTCCGATGCGATGTAACTGCGCCGTAGTATGATGACGCTACACCGAAACAAACATCGAAACACATGACGTCAGTCGACTACAGCGCACGGAAGAGAGAGTATTCCTGCTAACGAGGCTCCCTGGCTGGCAGTTGACTGTTCGCTACTTTGGACGAGAGTGCATTAAATACGTGAGATGCATTCCGTGGGCAATATGAATCCAGCAAATAGAGCTCGCGACTTCAGTAACAATGTCAATGAATATTTTCCGAACTGTAAGGCATCGGAAAGTTCCTTAAGGGATCGAACGATTGTCGAACATTTGTATGATTATTTCTTACATTTGTTGATAAACAGTACGTGTGGTGATGATTGTCTGAAAATTAAAAATGAAACGACTCACTCGAGGGAAGACTTGAACCAAGGACCTTTCACTCCGTAGCTGCTCACGCTAACCACGCGACCACGGCGCTCCCGAACTCACACTATCCCTGCGCATGGACTACTCAGTTTGTATATTTTGCTTTTTTTTTTCATAGTTCCACACAACTTCTTCCTGTTTTCTCGATTGATCTGTGTTCAGTTTTTCAAGGCCTATCCACTGCGCCAACTTATAACTAAATCTGAGGAGGGTGCGATGGGGAGGTTCCCTTGTTAGCTATGAAACAACTGTAGCAAAACGGAGCATCCTCGTTATCCATGTGATGAATAAGACGACTAATTCGCAACATAAATGTCAATGTAAGCATCAATTTATGTTGGAACGTGCTTCCTGGACCAAATAACATACGTTTCCTACGTCTTCAATACGAATCATGAAGCAAATGTAATTTAAAGGACATAAAAATATCGAGTGATTTTACTAACATAATTATGAACCACCCACGAACATAAATCGATGATCACATAGTTGTCAAAAAGTATTCTACAGTACTGCCATTGTCCATTAGACTAGCAGCAGGAAGAAAAGGTTCGCTCAGCTGTGCTGAGATATCTTGCACTGACGAAGCTCGCGCTTCGAAGACGCCACGGCATCGTCTGCCACCACTTCACGGGAAATGAAATATCTCAAGTGTACAGCCTTAGACATAAAAACACCGCCGGCGCAAGCACCGTGCGATCCGCGATATGACGCCGTTGAAAGCACGGCTAACCCGCGCCGGCAAGCTGTTAATATCATCTGATGTTGCTAACAAGTTATTTACTTCTGGTGAATGATTTTCTGCGCAGTTCATTTAAAATAGAATAACTAAAATATATTTGATGTTACGGAAGACGAAGGACGCCTAATTCATTTCCCTCTCTTTACTTATGATGTTACATTCGCAATCTGAGCATACGTATTGTCCATAACCACACTTTAGCGCCACACAGATATGTGAATGAATCACATTGGCGTACAGTTTTAGACATAAAAACTGACCGCCGGCCGCCTGCCACAGAGACTAAGTCCGAGTCTACTCACTTAACGTAGCCAATAAAACTGACCAGCCATCTGCACAATCTGGCAACACTGTAAGATGCGGAAGCGTTAGGAGGAAGTGTTGTCTACTTCCGAGATGTTCTCGGATTGTGTGAGCCCGTGGTCTAGTGCTAGCCGGCACGGTAGCTCAGCGTGTTCGGTCAGAGAGCCGGTTGGCCTCTGTAATAAAAAAACTGAGTGGAAGGATCAACCACCGAACTTGAACAGGATGTCCTGCGACGTCCGCAACGACCAAACACAACGATAAATAATGAACAATAAGAAAAAAAAAGAAAAAATGGTAATCGTCATGCATTCTAAGCTTATGGTCGCTGTTCGTGTCCAACTATTTTTTTTTTTTACCACATTTCGGTCTAAAGTTATGATTCTGATTGAACATCGAAGATAATTCTCTCAACATTCTACCCACCAGCAACGACAAGTATTCCAGAAACAATTCCGCAGAACAGCTCATGGCTGCGCCACGATCATAACAGCTTACGCTCGAGCGTTTCCTCGCGCTGCGGCGGCTACCGGCCACCGGCCAGACGCCACCCGCCGCCTGAAATCCGGCGCCGCCCATGTGAACGCGCGCGGCGTTGTCAGTGTATGTATCAACTGTCATTTTCGAATTTGAAGTTCTAGTTATCATCTTGCAGTTAAGCACTGGATTTTGCATACTTGAAAATCATGAACTACAGTTAAGCATTGTAAAATTGAGTCGCAAGTGGAAAAAGGTGTAACATCTGCAACACAACGTTTACTTTTGGTATAACAGAGGGGTGAACGCAGAGGAGGCAGCTAGAAAGATTTGAACTGTGTTTGCAGCGAGTGCTTTTGGTAAAAAGCCCGCATCTCGTGGTCGTGCGGTAGCGTTCTCGCTTCCCACGCCCGGGTTCCCGGGTTCGATTCCCGGCGGGGTCAGGGATTTTCTCTGCCTCGTGATGGCTGGGTGTTGTGTGCTGTCCTTAGGTTAGTTAGGTTTAAGTAGTTCTAAGTTCTAGGGGACTTCTGACCATAGCAGTTGAGTCCCATAGTGCTCAGAGCCATTTGAACCATTTTTTTTGGTAAAAATACGCCAGAAAAAGATATTCGTGTTTCAACAAAGATCGTTCTGGCATGAATGATTTTCCACATTAAGGAAATCTCGACTACTGATATATGTGATAGATTACCATTTAACCATCATGCGACATTTGCATTCAACAGGCAAAGTTCAGAAGTCTAGTGTAGGAGTACTGCATGCTCTAATTCGAAACAACAAAAATCAATGGAGTGACTATTATTGAACGTCATCAGGTCACTCATCGAGCATTCCTATGCAGTACTGTTACTGGTAACGTATTTTGTTGCCTTTATTGTTAACTTCCTAAGACGAAATAAAGGCTGAGCCCCACCAAAAGACGTAAACTCGAGGAAAGAGTAACGTGAACATGATATTTTACATCTGATAGTTCCAAAAGTGTGTTTTGGGCTACGAATTCTGCCCCCAGGGTGTGTGCAACACAGCTGGAATTTGTTGCCAACAACTGAGACACCTTTCTTTCGCAGTGTAAGAAAATCGAGCAACAAAACTTCATCACTTGTGCTACTGCTTGATAACTGACTCTGTTGATTTGAGAAACAAAACTATCCAGGAGATTGATAGGAAAGTCGTCTCTCAGGCACTTGTATTGATAGGGAAGTCCTCTCTCAAGCACTTGTCCCTCGCGTCATATATTTGTAAAATTTTACCTTTCCCGCTCTTGATCGATCAACCGTCAAGGCAATTCATTTCTAGACGAAAATACTCTTAAAACTACTCTGGTTTAATAACATCGTTAGAACCAGTAGGTTTCTACAGGCGTAGAATTTGTAAACAACTTTAGCATTGTCAGATCGTTTTAGATATCGTGAAAGAAAATTCTGCTGCTGATTAATTTCTCTTTGATAATTACTGTTGCGTTAAGTAAACTAATGGAAAATGCAATTAAAATATTCACTGTACTAATACAAATTAAATTCAGCTTACTACAGAAACATCACGACGGCAGTCCATCTTAATAAAGCATTAAGTGTCTGTGAGACGATTGAGCCTATTTTAACACGAATTAGTAGAATATTACCGACTTTTGACTTCGAAAAGATCTGTATTTATTTCATTTCCTGTACCATCCGTAAGTATTATGAAAATGTGACATTTCATAGATAACATTATGTATTCACAACAACAAAAAATATGTCGGCAGAAAACAAAAGTGGCATTATGAATTTGGCAGTACCGTAAGGTTTTCGCTCTGACACTAAGAGTTACTGAAAGTAGCAAGACGAATTTTGCTCGAGTGTTGTCTTACGATTCCCTTATTGAGTTTTTATCAGCCTGCTTGTAGCTGTGCTACAAAAGAATTAAAAATCTGGCTTTCTGCGAGTCAAGAAAGGCGAACGAAAGCAGCTTGCACCTGTTAGCTAAGCATGAACTGGTTTTTTCCTAAAGTGGGAAGACATCCTTTTGTGGTTGAATTGTTGGCAAATGTCAGTCAGACGTGTGCCGTTGGTCTAAGCGTTTCGGTGTGTTGAATTTGTACCAAAGATTTTTCTACAGGTTTTTTCTGTCCAAATAGAGAGTTGAAGTTTCCCATTAGTATTTTCACGTCATCCTGGTGAATTTTGCTCATAGTATTTTCGAGTGTGTTCCAGAATTTTTACCATGCGGTTCTAATCGCTACAGTCTGGTACCGAGCGACCGCTACGGTCGCAGGTTCGAATCCTGCCTCGGGCATGGATGTGTGTGATGTCCTTAGGTTAGTTAGGTTTAATTAGTTCTAAGTTCTAGGCGACTGATGACCTCAGAAGTTAAGTCGCATAGTTCTCAGAGCCATTTGAACCATTTTGAACCAGAATTTTTCGACATTTTCGGTGTTTTTCTTATTTTCGATGTTGGTGTGGACACGTGAATTGATGAGTGTATATTTTTTACTGGGGCTCTGAATGAGCATAGTACCTAAGCTTACATATGTTGGGAAGAAAACCATCACGCTACACTGTCGATGACTTAATGAAATCAATTCCCTAAGCCTTCGAGAAATCTTACGTAATGATCGTGTGTGGGTTTGATTACTAAAAGTATAAAAAAAATGTTCAAATGTGTGTGAAGCCTTATGGGACTCAACTGCTAAGGTCATCAGTACCTAAGCTTACACACTACTTAACCTAAATTATCCTAAGGACAAACACACAAACTCATGCCCGAGGGAGGACTCGAACCTCCGCCGGGATCAGCCACGCAGCCCATGACTGCAGCGCCCGAGACCGCTCGGCTGATCTCGCGCGGCTACTTAAAGTATACTCGTCCACAAAACCCATGTGGACAATTATCTGATAATCGGTCAAGATTTGCTTTGTCGCAGCTCTTTAGCATACAAGTCCATTTGCTTTCAGGCTCCTCCTTACAATTCTTGCAATGCAAGGTAATTGAAAAATCCCATCCACTCGACGCCAACTGAGGAACTGACTGGTGCATGTGTTGTTCAACACACAGTAGTTGTCAGCCTCACTAGAATCAATGACTGTGTGTGTGTGTGTGTGTGTGTGTGTGTGTGTGTGTGTGTGTGTGTGTGTGTTTTCGTGTTCATGCACAATCAATACTATTAACATTAGAGAGACAACCAACAATAAATAATTCATCAAATATGACTGTAAAGTATTTTAATGCGATGGGAAGTTACTAACTGAATTTTCACCCAACCCACGTCCTGCATATTACGTTAAGTAAGATGTATTAACTCCATAGTATCGTTAGCAGAGACAGTGCGCTCTTGTTGTCGAGGCTCGCGACAAGCGCAGCGATCAGCAGTGCCCAATGCCGCCGCGATTTGTTTATGTTGGCTGAGCGTGGACACTGCAGCAGACGCTTCGCCATAAACAGAAAGAAATCACCTTGGCTCTGACCGCAGTGAGCGGATATCACTGCCTGCGTGTTCTTATAGTAATCAACGTGAGACTCTACTCACAGGTGCCATGGAGCAATTGCAACAGGTATCATGTCATTAGTCATCAGAATATTAACCAGTGATGAAATGTCCACTCTATTTGAATCCCAAGAAAATAGGAACCTTCTCACAAAGGAATGTGAGGTGATATCAAAATTTATCCAACATACAAAAATTAACTGCATGGCTTTCATGTATGCAGTAGTAGCACACAAGGAAATATTATGTCTTGGAAGCGTATATTTCATTTCCTCTTCTCATATTAACGCCCTTGTTTTAGTATGAAGTGGGAAAATAAACACGAAAAACTTAAGTTCCTGAGAAGCATATAACTCATTTCCTCTTCTCATATCATAACTTTTGTTTTAGTATGAGGTAAAAAAAATAAACAGTTTAGGGTTCTGAAACATAATATGACACCAGATTCTTATCGTAGGCGCTATCGGAAACGCAAAAAGCAGGGAGCTGTCCATTGTTTTGTCCAAAAGTCTGTTTTCTTTCATGCATTACTCACGTTAGGAGAACCGGCTGTGGTGGCCAAGCGGTTAATGGCTCTACAGTCTGGAACCGCGCGATCGCTGCGGTCGCAGGTTCGAATCCTGCCTTGGGCATGGATGTGTGTGATGTCCTTAGGTTAGTTAGGTATAATTAGTTCTAAGTTCTAGGCGACTGATGACCTTAGAAGTTAAGTCGCATAGTGCTCAGAGCCATTTGAACCATTTGAACCACGTTAGGAGATTCTTATTTAAGGACTTGTGTGCATCAAGTTCTTCAGCAGAACAAGCCTTATGTTATTGTGCTAATTACCGTATAGAAAAAATGCAACAAATTCGAGTTCCCCTGGAGCAGTGAGGATATTTGCACATGTCTTTATTCAGCAATGACCGCCAGCTGCCACAACACTTCACAGAATCCTTGTGGCAGGCAACACAACTGTGCGTGCACTTCAGACTTCATTCAGTAAGACGTCAGGAGTTGGATGGAAACGTCAAAGTCGTATTCAATCCAGAATAAGGTGTTATTAAGGTAGTTGAACGTTCTAGCAATTACACTTCTATAATTCCCATATGCGTATTCCGATAGCCAAAAGAACCCGTTAGTGCGAAACCATCTGGAACTGCATTAACATCAAACTGCAAGAACTTGAGACAATACGTGGACTCTTCTCTTTGCTAAGTGACCTGTTACTGATATTTAGGATTCTCTCCGTCCTAGGCGTAGTGGAAATGGAACTTCAGAGGCGCCGACCCGGGTGGCCGAGCGGTTCTAGGCGCTACAGTCTGGAACGGCGCGACCGCTACGGTCGCAGGTTCGAATCCTGCCTTGGGCATGGATGTGTGTGTGTCCGTAGGCCCGGCCGCGGTGGCCTTGCGGTTCTAGGCGCTTCAGTCCGGAACCGCGGGACTACTATGGTCGCAGGTTCGAATCCTGCCTTGGGCTTGGATGTATGTGATGTCCTTAGGTTAGTTAGGTTTAAGTAGTTCTTAGGGGACTGATGACCTCAGCAGTTAAGTCCCATAGTGCTCAGAGCCATTTGAACCATTTTTTTTGAACTTCAGAGGAGCTTTCGCTATTCTTGACAAACATGAGAAACTTGTAATCACTGCGAGTTACAACTGCGTGATGATAATGGTTTAGGTTGTCAGTAGTTTTGGTGGCGTTATGCTGTCAAACTGCTTACAGCAACGTTAATGGTGGCGCACATAATTTAGCGCTGTCTACCTACTTGAGTAAAGATAGTGTCGTGGCGTCGTCGCTTGTCTTTATTTGGCCTCAGCTTGAGTAATCCGATTTAACAAACATAGTACTACATTCGCGGGCTGCTATGATACAGTATGACTACAGAGATGATCGTGCGGGTATTACATTAATTATGCAATGAATTGCTTAAAAAATATTACCCTCAGCTATGCAGCTGGAATGACTCATTACACAGGTACTCTATGTTGCACTTGGTTAAGTGATCAGTTCGCTGCGATCCTGCTTCTTCTGTTTGTAAATGCTTGTATACGTCGAAAATGGTTCAAATGGTTCTGAGCGCTATGGGACTTAACGTCTGAGGTGGTCAGTCCGCTAGAACTTAGAACTACTTAAACCTAACTAACCTAAGGGCATCAGACACATCCATGTCCGAGACTGGAGTCGAACCTGAGACCGTAGCTCTCGCGCGGTTCCAGACTGTAGCGCCTAGAACCGCTGGGCCACACTGGCCGGCATACTTGTATACTGAGAATTCGTTATTTGACTAAATATGAACTACAATCTAATTCGCATGTATATGGCATGGGTTAGCTCCAGCACGAAGGTATGACTAAGGATTGGATTCCGTTGGAGTCCCGTTATTTTGATGGCAAGACAAATGTTCGCAAATCACCTCTATTGCCTCAAAAAACAATTGCATCTTAAATATCGAAGGACCGACGTCCACACTGTCACAGCGCGTTGAAATACAGCAACGATAGCAGATGAAAATTTGTGACCGACTGAGCTTCGAACCTAGACCTGATGCTTACTAGACAGACGTGCTGACCACTGCACTATAATTTTTTTTTGTAAAGTTTGAGAAGTCTTTCAGCACCAGGTAGGCGGAGGCAAAGAGGGCAGGGGTCGAAAATCCGAGGCCTGGCCACAATGCCTCCCCCATACCTGTCACTGAGCAACTGCATTATTCACATGTATTCCATGTTTGCACCCATATATTCATTTAAATTGTTGAACAAAATTGAAGTAGTAATTAAGGTAAAATAAATTACAGATTGTCGCCTCCAATGGCGTGCGTTCGTTGTGGAACATAACTTATAACAGTGAACAGGGTGACGGAATAATAAATAACAAACATTCATTCAGAAATATATTCACCATTTAAGTTATTATGCACTGGATGCATATGAAGTCTGTAAGGAAGCCATATATTTTTCAACAAATGGAAGAAGTTTCGGAGCCGGAGGGGGTTTGCCAAATTAGAACAGTTCTGATTTAAGAACCGACGTAAAAGAATATTCCAGGAATAAAAAAAAGTGAAAGAATAGTATTCTGCTTCTAATCAATAAAACTGTCCACCTCTTTGTAGCCCACATAAAGCAATAGATAAAAAAATTTTAAACCATTCCTTATATTTGTTTCTTCAGCTTAAAATGTTCTTCTGCAATATAAAACATGCACTCTTCTATGTTCTAAGTTTTGTTTGTTACGACGTAAAACACAAACTGTCTCAGAAGCCACGAATAACTGTTATTCTTTGCGGACGGGTAACATTTCCAGTTGGGTTGTAAAGCTACAGTTATCGGTATATGATATTCTGCGGTTCTGTTGATAGTACTAATTTCTTCCTAGTTCAGTTCAAAATTCTGACTCTATTTTCACATCAGAAGATGTGCGCTACAGTTTCTACAAGCCGACATTTGTCGCATTATAGAGATGGTCTCAATCTGATTTTCCATAATCGTTCCGCAGTGGGTATGGTTTCGTTTACAGCGTCGCGCCATACGGCACTGACTGTAGTTGGTAGGATTTTATTGTTGATATTTTTCCAGAAGTTCCTCCAGTTTTTTGTAGGTTAATTTACCGGAATTGGTTTGTGAAGACGATGTCTGGCAATATAATCATAGACGGTTCTAATGTTGGTTTGTGGTGGTGGAAGTCTTATACAGCTCCAATCGCCATAGTACTTTCGGACGTAATCTAGGCTGGCGTGCTACATTAACAGGAGCGTTCCTATCCCCAGGACCTAATGAGAGGAACAGAAGTTTCGTGATACCTGTCTTAGTGGTATGTATTTGTTTAAAAGCTCGTCTTTAACTCCAAGTCCTCTGTTTTGCCTCTGCAAAGTCGCCGTGTGGAAGGGTACTTTGAAGATATTTTGTTTCCACACATACCAAGAGGCTACAGGTAATATTTTATGTGCAGTGACCTGCAGTATCGGTAAGACCGCTGTGACGTGATAAATTTTGCTAAGTATGTATGTATTTATAAACTGAACTTTCTGCAGTCAGTCTAACGATCGCATGTCATGGTCCTTCAACACGGTTCCGATGACATTAAGTTTCCGCTCCCAGTTGTTCGTGGCCATGCGCTTGGGGTTCGCCCTTAACCACAATCCGAGATGGAGACTCATTTCAGTTACATCTAACCAGTGCGCACTTATTGCACTATTGTAGGAACCGAGATGCAGTATTTTGGATTTAAAATTTTGTAAATTTGTGGTGAGAATGTATGGGACGAAGTAAGCTTACACACTACTTAATCTAACTTAAAATATGGACAATGCCGGAGGGAGGACTCGAAGCTCCGACGGTGGGCACTGTCGGGACACAGCAACCAACCTCTCTGCAGCATATATCTACACACGCTCCTCATCAGACGCGAATTCCCATCTTTGCCGTATACCACATGCGCGGTACCCCCCTCCCCCCCCCTCTCCTCCCCAGCCATTATTCCACTCGCTCGCGGCCACACTGTATTCCCGCGAGGGTTCGGACGATGTGCGTCAGGGTTCGGACGATGTCGTGCGTCTAGCACTGAAAACTTTAGATGACCCGTCGAAAGCCAAATAATTATACAGGATGTTTCAGGAGAAATAGTAATTATTGTAGGAGATGGTAGTATAGACAAATTGCAGAAACAATGACATATAACATGTCTCCAATTTTTATTGAACATACATATAGCTGGGTTGTAATGAATCTAGAGGTAGCCCTGGATGGAAAAATATTATGAACACCTCACATAAATAATGTGTTCCACTGTGAAAGACAATCTTATTAGCACTAGAAGCTGCTGTGGGGTAAAATGGGGTCTAAACCCAGTACTTACTGGATATACACCTCTGTAAAAAGACCATTGGTAATTTATAGCCCTATAATATGAACAAAGTCGAACAGAAGGTGGCTGCTAGGGAGTCTGGCAAAGTGCAGAGACTGATCTGCTTTCACAAACAGATGGAATTAGCAGGACATCCACACTTGGGATTGATATTACGCTAGACATGCCAGCCTTACATCTGTGGCTTAAAATGGAGACAGCGGCAGGGACATAAAGGCTAAAAATTGGAAATAGCTGGATATAGTTAGAATATACGGAATCCCAAATCAGTATGGCGTTGGCTCGGGAATTGCCGACTAACTATACAATAACTTGTAGCTGTTTCAATAAACCTTGCCATGTAACAGTTGGAGGCAGGGAGCAGTGGAAGAACGAACCACTAAACCGTGCAGGAGACATAATATAGTGGTTTGCTGACAGGTCGAAAACAGATGAATGTACCGGGTCTGGTGTACTGCCTAGAATTTCTTTAGGGAAGATGGCCACAGTATTACATGACATCTTCTATCAGCAAGTGCACGGAGGAGAATTAGAGTAGACCCTACAAAAATCGTAGCATCTACTTTTATTCAGACAGCCAAGCAACTCTGAAATCTCTATCAGCCCGTACAACTAGATCGAAGGTCGTTGCAGAATGCCATGAAACATTTTCTTTCGGACATGTCCGAAAGAACAGACACCACACATATATCCATATACAGGGTGTTTCAGGAGGATTAGCAGATATTTTAGCACGTGGTAGTACAGACGAAATGCATAAAAAAATTCCATATAAATGCGTCCACTTTTTATTGAGGACAGAGATACAGCTGTTAGTACGTAACCCTAACAAAGGCAAATGAGGACGTTCAAAGTTGATTTTCAAAAATTTCCCCACCAACTTCAATGCACATTTGACTTCTCTTGATAACACCACGTGTAGCTCTTCTGAGGTCGTCTTTGCGTTCTTTTATGAGGGCTGCACTATTCATAATCCGAACGATCAAATCGGCTCTAGGGTTTACTTTTTCTTTGTAGACTTCGCCTTTAACCATCCCCACAGGCAAAAATCCAAAGAGTGAACGTCCAGGGACCTTGAAGGCCAAGAAAAGTGCCCATATCTAATGATCGATCTTCCAGAAAATGTTAGGTTTGGATAATGTGTCACCTGACGACTAGAATTTGCAGGAGCCCCGTCATGCTGGAGGAACATAGGCATTCCTGTAGCCAAATAAACCTCTTCCAATAACGCTGGAAATCATTTTAAAGGAAATGTAGACACTGGGTCCTGTAAGGACCAACATACGAAACGGAAATGCATTGAACCCAGCTGTATGTACGAAATAAAAATTGGACACATGTTATATGGCACTTCTTCAGCAACTTGTCTATACTACCACCTCCTACAATATTTACTATTCCTCCTGAAACATCCTGTATAATTATTTGGGTCTCGGCGGCTCATCTAAAGTTTTCAGTGCTAGGCGCATGACATCGTCCAAACCCACGCGGGAATACAGTGTGGCCGCGAGCGAGTGGAATAATGGTCGGGGGGCTTGGTCTCATAAGTTAGATTAAGTAGTGTGTAAGCTTACTTGGTCCCATACGTTCTCACCACAAATCTACAAAATTTTAAATCCAAAATACTGCATCTCGGTTCCTACAATAGTGCAATAAGTGCGCACTGGTTAGATGTAACTGAAGTGAGTCTCCATCTCGGATTGTGGTAAGGGCGACCCCCAAGCGCATGGCCACGAACAACTGGGAGCGGAAACTTAATGTCATCGGAACCGTGTTGAAGAACCATGACATGCGATCGTTAGACTGACTGCAGAAAGTTGTGACAGTGTGGACGTCGGTCCTTCGATATTTAAGATGCAGTTGTTTTTTGAGGCAATAGAGGTGATTTGCGAACATTTGTCTTGCCATCAAAATAACGGGACTCCAACGGCATCCAATCCTTAGTCATACCTTCGTGCCGGAGCTAACCCATGCCATATACATGCGAATTAGATTGTAGTTCATATTTAGTCAAATAACGAATGGTCAGTATATACGTATGCCGCCCAGGATGGCCGAACGGTTCTAGGCGCTACAGTCTGGAACCGCGCAAGAGCTACGGTCTCAGGTTCAACTCCAGTCTCCGACATGGATGTGTCTGATGCCCTTAGGTTAGTTAGGTTTAAGTAGTTCTGAGTTCTAGCGGACTGACCACCTCAGACGTTAAGTCCCATAGCGCTCAGAACCATTTGAACCATTTTTGAAGTATTCAAGTATTTACAAACAGAAGAAGCAGGATTGCAGCGAACTGATTACTTAACCAAGTGCAACACAGAGTACCTGTGTAATGAGTCATTCCAGCTGCATAGCTGAGGGTAATATTTTTTAAGCAATTCATTGCAGAATTAAAGTAATACCCACACGATGATCTATGTAGTCATACTGTATCATTAGCAGCCCGCGAATGTAGTACTACGTTCGTTAAATCGGATTACTCAAGCTGAGGCCAAATAAAGACGACGCCACAACACTATCTTTACTTAAGTAGGTAGTCAGCGCTAAATTATGTGCGCCACCATTAACGTTGCTGTAAGCAGTTTGACAGCATATCACCACCAAAACTACTGACAACCTAAATCATTATCATCACGCAGTTGTAACACGCAGTGATTAGAAGTTTCTCATGTTTGTCAAGAATAGCGAAAGCTCCTCTGAAGTTAAAAAAAAAATGGTTCAAATGGCTCTGAGCACTATGGGACTTAACTGCTGAGGTCATCAGTCCCCTATAACTTAGAAATACTTAAACCTAACTAACCTACGGACATCACACACATCCATGCCCAAGGCAGGATTCGAACCTGCGACCGTAGCGGTCGCGCTGTTCCAGACTGTAGCGCCTAGAACCGCTCGGCCACCCGGGCCGGCGCCTCTGAAGTTCCATTTCCACTGCGCCTAGGACGGAGGGAATCCTAAATATCAGTAACAGGTCACTTAGCAAAGAGAAGAGTCCACGTATTGTCTCAAGTTCTTGCAGTTTGATGTTAATGCAGTTCCAGATGGTTTCGCACTAACGGGTTCTTTTGGCTATCGGAATACGCATATGGGAATTATAGAAGTGTAATTGCTAGAACGTTCAACTACCTTAATAACACCTCATTCTGAATTGAATACGACTATGACGTTTCCATCCAACTCCTGAAGTCTTACTGAATGAAGTCTGAAGTGCACGCACAGTTGTGTTGCCTGCCGCAAGGATTCTGTGAAGTGTTGTGGCAGCTGGCGGTCATTGCTGAATAAAGACATGTGCAAATATCCTCACTGCTCCAGGGGAACTCGTCTTTGTTGCATTTTTGGCTCTGAGCACTATGGGACTCAACTGCTGAGGTCATTAGTCCCCTAGAACTTAGAACTAGTTAAACCTACCTAACCTAAGGACATCACACACATCCATGCCCGAGGCAGGATTCGAACCTGCGACCGTAGCGGTCTCGCGGTTCCAGACTGCAGCGCCAGAACCGCGCGGCCACTTCGGCCGGCGTCTTTGTTGCATTTTTTCCATACCGTAATTAGCACAATAACATAAGGCTTGTTCTGCTGAAGAACGTGATGCCCACAAGTCCTTAAATAAGAATCTCCTAACGTGAGTAACGCATGAAAGGAAACAGACTTTTGGACAAAACAATGGACAGCTCCCTGCTTTTTGCGTTTCCGATAGCGCCTACGATAAGAATCTGGTGTCATATTATGTTTCAGAACCCTAAACTGTTTATTTTTTTTACCTCATACTAAAACAAAAGTTATGATATGAGAAGAGGAAATGAGTTATATGCTTCTCAGGAACTTAAGTTTTTCGTGTTTATTTTGGCTCAAATGGCTCTGATAACTATGGGACTTAACATCGGAGGTCATCAGTCCCCTAGAACGTAGAACTACTTAAACCTAACTAACCTAAGGACATCACACACATCCATGCCCGAGGCAGGATTCGAACCTGCGACCGTAGCAGTCACGCGGTTCCGGACTGAAGGGCCTAGAACCGCTCGTCCACCGCGGCCGGCGTGTGTATTTTCCCACTTCATACTAAAACAAGGGCGTTAATATGAGAAGAGGAAATGAAATATACGCTTCCAAGACATAATATTTCCTTGTGTGCTACTACTGCATACATGAAAGCCATGCAGTTAATTTTTGTATGTTGGATAAATTTTGATATCACCTCACATTCCATTGTGAGAAGGTTCCTATTTTCTTGGGATTCAAATAGAGTGGACATTTCATCACTGGTTAATATTCTGATGACTAATGACATGATATCTGTTGCAATTGCTCCATGGCACCTGTGAGTAGAGTCTCAAGTTGGTTACTATAATAACACGCAGGCAGTGATATCCGATCACTGCGGTCAGAGCCAAGGTGATTTCTTTCTGTTTATGGCGAAGCGTCTGCTGCAGTGTCCACGCTCAGCCAACATAAACAAATCGCGGCGGCATTGGGCACTGCTGATCGCTGCGCTTGTCGCGAGCCTCGACAACAAGAGCGCACTGTCTCTGCTAACGATACTATGGAGTTAATACACCTTACTTAACGTAATATGCAGGACGTGGGTTGGGTGAAAATTCAGTTAGTAACTTCCCATCGCATTAAAATACTTTACAGTCATATTTGATGAATTATTTATTGTTGGTTGTCTCTCTAATGTTAATAGTATTGATTCAGATTGTGCATGAACACGAAAACACACACACACACACACACACACACACACACACACACACACACACTCACACACACACAGACACACAGGCATTGATTCTAGTGAGGCTGACAACTACTGTGTGTTGAACAACACATGCACCAGTCAGTTCCTCAGTTGGCGTCGAGTGGATGGGATTTTTCAATTACCTTGCATTGCAAGAATTGTAAGGAGGAGCCTGAAAGCAAATGGACTTGAATGCTAAAGAGCTGCGACAAAGCAAATCTTGACCGATTATCAGATAATTGTCCACATGGGTTTTGTGGACGAGTATACTTTAAGTAGCCGCGCGGGGTTAGCCGAGCGGTTGCCGGTACGGTAGCTCAGCGTGTTCGGTCAGAGGGTTACGTGCCCTCTGTAATAAAAAAACTGAGTTAATTGATCATCAACGAACTTAAAACGGATGACTTACGACGTCCGCCCCGAGCAGACACAACGAACAAAAGCGAACAAAATTACATTGAAAAAAAAAAAAAAAGCGGTCTGGGGCGCTGCAGTCATGGGCTGCGTGGCTGATCCCGGCGGAGGTTCGCGTCCTCCCTCGGGCATGAGTGTGTGTGTTTGTCCTTAGGATAATTTAGGTTAAGTAGTGTGTAAGCTTAGGTACTGATGACCTTAGCAGTTGAGTCCCATAAGGCTTCACACACATTTGAACATTTTTTTTATACTTTTAGTAACCAACCCACCCACGATCATTACGTAAGATTTCTCGAAGTCTTAGGGAATTGATTTCATTAAGTCGTCGACAGTGTAGCGTGATGGTTTACTTCCCAACATATGTTTTCTATATTTGTCCAAAGGTCGCTTGCTTTTGTAGATCCACGTGGCAATGGCCTTGTTACCTCTGCCCACATATTCTCTATCTGGTTGATGTTTGGTGATCGTGGAACATACGGCAACAGCTTTATCCTCTCTTGGGCCTGAAACCAATCTCGCACTGCTCTGCTCTGCTATGATGGATGGGGCTCTGCTCCTGTAAATAAACTATTATGTCGTTAGTCCGTGTATTTATATTTAAATAACGTATTTGTAATAAGCACATTGGATTATTCTTTTCCACAGTGTTTAAGAATTCAGGCCCTGTCTTAGATAAGTGATCTATATTCAACAGTCCGACTAAGAATGTGATTTGCCCAGTCTATCACATGATGAGAGTCGTAGTCAGATATCCACATTAAGACTGCCTAGCTGATTCCGATTAGAACTATCTGGTATCGAAACGAAATTACAGAAATCGGATAATTTGAACGTCTGTATTGCAACATGCTGCGCACATAAATTCCTATATGGAGTAACAGGTAGCAACTGTCTAAGAAAAAGTGAGAAATATGTCTTCTAGCAGCAATGTAACGTAATTATAACCCACATTTATGTGATGGAAATACTGAATCGAACAATACACATCTATTTCGGTGGTGGGAAGATACACCATATCGGATTTGCTGATGACATAATGACAATAATAATAATAATAATTTTTTTTAAACTATATATGACGGCAGTATCTGTTCCCGATAGAACAGTTACCGTCAATGACCATGCAGCTTTGCTAGAAATCAAATGATAATTAAATGGACACCCTAGCTGCAAGCAGGCGTTGATACACTTCATTGGGGACATGTTGAAAGTGTGTGCCCCGACCGGGACTCGAACCCGGGATCTTCTGCTTACATGGCAGACGCTCTATCCATCTGAGCCACCGCGGGCACAGAGGATAGTGCGTCTGCAGGGACTTATCCCTTGCACGCTCCCCGTGAACAGATACTACCGTCATATATAGTTTAAAAAAATGGGTTTCCGTCCTTTGACCTTGTGCGAACGCACACGCTGTGCCCGAACTCGTACGGGACTTGGTAGATTAATCTGCCACGAGTAATGAGTATGATGGGCAAACATCTATTAGGTGCACTACGAATGTAGTGTTGTGGACATGTTGGGAATGTGGATCTCACGGGGAGCGTGCAAGGGATAAGTCCCTGCAGACGCACTATCCTCTGTGCCCGCGGTAGCTCAGATGGATAGAGGGTCTGCCATGTAAGCAGGAGATCCCGGGTTCGAGTCCCGGTCGGGGCACACATTTTCAACATGTCCCCAATGAAGTGTATCAACGCCTGCTTGCAGCTAGGGTGTCCATTTAATTATCATTTGAATAATAATAATAATCGCGTGTGGCGGATAGGGGAAACCCTCCCCCATATGGGTGGTACCGAGGAAATCAAATACTAGGGGTGAACCAAATACTAACACAATCCTGAACGGCTACCAAATCCGTTGAACCCAAAATCCAGACACGTCTGAGTGAAAATCACCGCTACTCTGGTCACCGTCTCTTAGCTCAATGAGCTTGGCTGAAAATATTTGCTTTCAAAGGCTTCAACACCCTCTGGTCCTGTCCGGTCCTGGTATCACCCAAGCCAAACCAATGAAACACAAGCAAACATGAACTATGCAAGCAAAGTCAACTTTACCCCAGGTGGTACACAACCCGGCTGTCGACAGGCGGCAGTTGGATTTTCGGATTCTGGGGAGTCCAGGTTAGCACGGCAGAGAATATCTAAGATCTCTGGTAAATTTCCCTACAAGGAAGAAACATGCATTTAAAAGTAAACATCGATACATTGATCCAAACACGAAAACTAAATAATCTCACAAAAGAAATCCACCGACAAAAAATTCTCATCCTTGCTCTTCAAGAACCACGACTAACTGACAATGAAACCTTGTATTAGGGAAACCATTGCGTCTTCAAAAGCAAAATACAACAAAAGGTAGCGAAAGGCGTACCAATCTTCGGCTTTGCATTACTCGAACACAGATCTATCATCAACTCTGTCAAAGAAATCACACCCATCAACAATGAAAAGGTTCAAATGACTCTGTGCACTATGGGACTTAACACCGGAGGTCATCAGTCCCCTAGAACTTAGAAATACTTAAACCTAACTTAACCTAAGGACATCACACACATCCATGCCCGAGGCTGGATTCGAACCATCGACCGTAGCAGTCGCGCGGTTCCGAACTGAAGCGCCTAGAACGGCTCGGCCACCGGTGCCGGCCCATCAACAAGCGACTTATGACTATGCTCATTCAGAGCCACAGTAAAAAATATACGCTCATCAATGCACGTGTCCCCACCAACAACGAAAATAAGAAAATCTCCGAAATTGTCGAAAAATTCTGGAACACACTCGAAAATACTATGGGCAAAATTCACCAGGATGACGTCAAAATACTAGTGGGAGACTTCAACTCTCTATTTGGGACAGAAAAAACCTGTAGAAAAATCTTTGGCACAAATTCAACACACCGAAACGCTTAGACCAACGGCACACGTCTGACTGACATTTGCCAACAATTCAACCACAAAAGGACGTCTTCCCACTTTAGGAAAAAACCAGTTCCCAGGTAACATGCTTAGCTAACAGGTGCAAGCTGCTTTCGTTCGCCTTACGCGACTCGCTGAAAGCCAGATTTTTAATTCTTTTGTAGCACAGCTACAAGCAGGCTGATAAAAAAATAAGGGAATCGTAAGACAACGCTCGAGCAAAATTCGCCTTGCTTCTTTCAGTAACTATTAGTGTCAAAGCGAAAACCTTACGGTGCTGCCAAATTCATAATGCCACTTTCGTTTTCTGCCGACATATTTTTTGTTGTTGTGAATACATAATTTTATCTATGAAATGTCACATTTTCATAATACTTACGAATGGTACAGGAAATGAAATAAATACAGATCTTTTCGAAGTCAAAAGTTGGTAATATCCTACTAATTAGTGTTAAAATAGGTTCAATCGTCTCACAGACACTTAATGCTTTATTAAGATAGACTGCCGTCGTGATGTTTCTGTAGTAAGCTGAATTTAATTTGTATTAGTACAGTGAATATTTTAATTGCATTTTCCGTTAGTTTACTAAACGCAACACTAATTATCAAAGAGAAATTAATCAGCAGCAGAATTTTCTTTCACGATATCTAAAACGATCTGACAATGCTAAAGTTGTTTACAAATTCTACGCCTGTAGAAACCTACTGGTTCTAACGATGTCATTTAACCAGAGTAGTTTTAAGAGTATTTCCGTCTAGAAATGAATTGCCTTGACGGTTGATCGATCAAGAGCGGGAAAGGTAAAATTTTACAAATATATGACGAGAGGGACAAGTGCTTGAGAGAGGACTTCCCTATTAATACAAGTGCCTGAGAGACGACTTTTCTATCAATCTCCTGGATTGTTTTGTTTCTCAAATCAACAGAGTGCGTTATCGTGCAGTAGCACAAAAAAAAAATGGTTCAAATGGCTCTGAGCACTATGGGACTCAACTGCTGAGGTCATTAGTCCCCTAGAACTTAGAACTAGTTAAACCTAACTAACCTAAGGACATCACACACATCCATGCCCGAGGCAGGATTCGAACCTGCGACCGTAGCGGTCTTACGGTTCCAGACTGCAGCCCCAGAACCGCGCGGCCACTTAGGGCGGCCGCAGTAGCACAGGTGATGTAGTTTTTTTGCTCGATTTTCTTACACTCCGACCGAAAGGAATGCTCGATGAGTGACCTGATAACGTTCAATAATAGTCACTCCGTTGATTTTTGTTGTTTCGAATTAGAGCATGCAGTACTCCTACACTAGACTTCTGAACTTTGCCTGTTGAATGCAAATGTCGCATGATGGTTAAATGGTAATCTATCACATATATCAGTAGTCGAGATTTCCTTAATGTGGAAAATCATTCATGCCAGAACGATCTTTGTTGAAACACGAATATCTTTTTCTGGCGTATTTTTACCAAAAGCACTCGCTGCAAACACAGTTCAAATCTTTCTAGCTGCCTCCTCTGCGTTCACCCCTCTGTTATACCAAAAGTAAACGTTGTGTTGCAGATGTTACACCTTTTTCCACTTGCGACTCAATTTTACAATGCTTAACTGTAGTTCATGATTTTCAAGTATGCAAAATCCAGTGCTTAACTGCAAGATGATAACTAGAACTTCAAATTCGAAAATGACAGTTGATACATACACTGACAACGCCGCGCGCGTTCACATGGGCGGCGCCGGATTTCAGGCGGCGGGTGGCGTCTGGCCGGTGGCCGGTAGCCGCCGCAGCGCGAGGAAACGCTCGAGCGTAAGCTGTTATGATCGTGGCGCAGCCATGAGCTGTTCTGCGGAATTGTTTCTGGAATACTTGTCGTTGCTGGTGGGTAGAATGTTGAGAGAATTATCTTCGATGTTCAATCAGAATCATAACTTTAGACCGAAATGTGGTAAAAAAAAAAAATAGTTGGACACGAACAGCGACCATAAGCTTAGAATGCATGACGATTACCATTTTTTCTTTTTTTTTCTTATTGTTCATTATTTATCGTTGTGTTTGGTCGTTGCGGACGTCGCAGGACATCCTGTTCAAGTTCGGTGGTTGATCCTTCCACTCAGTTTTTTTATTACAGAGGCCAACCGGCTCTCTGACCGAACACGCTGAGCTACCGTGCCGGCTAGCACTAGACCACGGGCTCACACAATCCGAGAACATCTCGGAAGTAGACAACACTTCCTCCTAACGCTTCCGCATCTTACAGTGTTGCCAGATTGTGCAGATGGCCGGTCAGTTTTGTTGGCTACGTTAAGTGAATAGACTCGGACTTAGTCTCTGTGGCAGGCGGCCGGCGGTCAGTTTTTATGTCTAAAACTGTACGCCAATGTGATTCATTCACATATCTGTGTGGCGCTAAAGTGTGGTTATGGATAATACGTATGCTCATATTGCGAATGTAATATCATAAGTAAAGAGAGGGAAATGAATTAGGCGTCCTTCGTCTTCCGTAACATCAAATATATTTTAGTTATTCTATCTTAAATGAACTGCGCAGAAAATCAGTCACCAGAAGTAAATAACTTGTTAGCAACATCAGATGTTATTAACAGCTTTCCGGCGCGGTGCTTTCAACGGCGTCATATCGCGGATCGCACGGCTGCTTGCGCCGTCAGTTCGAATCCTTCCCCGGGCATGGATGTGTGTTAGGTTGGTTTAAGTAGTTCTAGGTCTAGGGGCTGATGACGTAAGCAGTTTGGTCGCATAGTTCTTGGAGCCATTTTTTGACCTTTCACGTAAATTTTCTTTTCATAAACGGCCGTATCTTTAGATTGCGTTGACATAGAAGCTCACTTTTTTACACCACCAAGGGACCGGTTACCGCAAGAAGTGCGAAACATTTCCGCTTATTATGTCTACCCTTTCTGGAGGTAAACGGGTTTTAAAGGTTGGGTAGACCGATAGACGATCAAGAAAGTGAGACTTGTAGGGTTCCGTTTTTACCGGTTTCGGTGACGAAATCCTAACAACGAAAACAGCTACGACAGCTACTGAAGATGAGGGCCGCATAAATAACACCCCCTACTCTTTATTCGAAATGTGCTAGTTGTAGTCGATACATCAGCATATTAATCGTAGCTACGCTTTCGATCCAAATAACGTTTACAGGAATGCAAATAGAATCCATTTGCCTATACACGTGGTAATTCACATCCCAGTATTAATGCTACCGCGTTTTAGAAGTGCGAACATTCCCATTGCTAGCTAGCTTAAGAAACACTTAGGCTAATGAACGTTTTCCGGCTGTGGCGAGTCTAGTGGAGAATTCGAAACAGTGTAGAATACGTTTGGCAGCTGTGTAGCCGTTTGTTTCCTGGGGTGGTGCAGAAATATCCTACTAAATTTACTCTCTAATAACAGTATTTTGCTATTTCGATAAACATCTCGAATGGTTGCACATAAGCGGCGACATAAAGGAAGAAAATTCATGTTTTTGAGTCCAGAAAGCTCTATGCAACAGAAACTGCAGTTCATTTTGCCATTTTCATTGCGAAATTGCCGGCTTATTCATGTCTGGGGTAATAATAGAGGGCTGCCTGGGTTGTCTACTAGCGTAGTGAAAGGAGGGTCTGGTTTGTTTTCGGTTGTAATCTCGATGGAGGCAGGTAGAATATCAGTAAAGCAATTTTAAGAAATTCTCGCGCCCCCAATACTTTTTATCGCTACCTTTATTCTGTACTGGCGCCCTGTGCATGTCAATATGACACTCTTGTAGAATTTCATACATGTTACTGCCTACTTTTTCCGCTTCTGTCAATAATGGAATTGACTTAAGTGTGGCACTGAATGATTTTTAACTGACTTTCGTTATGAATCTTCACGCATTGCTAAATTTGCACACTTTCATGGTAGGTCAGCAACGGTAATCCAGTATGACTGGTCTGAACGTTGACACAGACCGTTTCGCGGCCGAAAGCGGATAATATTTTGCTAATTCGTAACGATCCGGGGTTCTTTGTCTTACTAAAACAGTTATGTTATCTCGATAAGTTGAAAGTCATTTTTATTGGTACAGTTCATACCAATTAGCGTTTCTTCTTTCATTCTGTCTTATATTTACGTGTTGTATTTAACACACTAATCAGCATTAATATAGTATTACAAAGTATTGAAAACAGCCTAAAAAAGTTCAGATAGTTTGTCAATTTCACGCCTGTGCATAGTATGTTGGTAGCACTTCGTCGCCTTGCCTGTTATGCTGTGTAGCAGACTTTAAAGCCGTGCGGATCAGCATAACGAAAAGGCGAGGGGTCTCGCTCGTTTTGTCCACGGCTGTACATAATCTATGTACAAGTAAAGATTGCAGACGCATGGTTGACGACATACGGATGCCTGAGTCTGGTCGTGAGTCGTACACGGATAGTCAAATTGTAAGGCGACAGCTCGCGATAAGCGGGAAATCCGGGTTCGTGTCCCGGTCCGACACAAATTTTCATGGTCGTCATTCCATTCTCCAATTGATGGTTGTCCTATTCGCAATTGCGAATAAATTTAATGAATTACAAAAACAGTACCGAAATGATTGTAATTAGTATGTAACTTACGAGAGTTGTCCAGAAAGTAATGCAGCGCAGTTTTTCTTCAACAATTCTTTATTGGACATAATGAGATTTACATTCACGAAAGAATGGTGTTTTATCTACACATCCTATTTTTCCACGTAATCTTCATCCCGTTGTATGACCTTCCTCCAGCGCGAAACAAGGGCTTGTCCTGGCGGAGGGGGCACACTTCCTTTGTTGATTGACAAATGCAGCGTCAAATACCGAGTCGTAATGCGTCTGTCCTCGCCAATTGCAACATCAGCTCGCTGCAACATGTAAGGTACGGCAGCCGTAGATGGTCTCCGCGACCGTTGTAAATCGTGGAGCTCGGCTGAACCGCCTGCTGGTGACCTCACCCTCCTTGCCCAGCGACGAACTGTACTTCCGTCTACAGCAGATGCTCCGTAGACTTTGCACAAGCGTTTGTGAATATTCCCCACAATTTCTTTCTCTGCAGTGAAAACTTCAATGACGGCACGTTGCTTGTAACGTGCAGCATCTACAGATCCCGTTTTGAAACTGTCCTACAGCTACACTATCTCTCGGAAGTGACGTAAACTTGGCACTGTGACGTATAATTTTATATATATAAATTATGTTTTCGGTGCCTACAGTGTAACGTCTTTCAGTGTCAAACAAATTTTATTTTCAAAGAGGACCACTTAAGACTATTTCCATGGGTTCGCCCCTCAAATTTCTCCCTCATATCACAAAATTGTCGTATGATGTAGTACAAACTGAAAAAATAAGTTCCTTTTAAAGCACAGTTTCGTATATAATTTATATTCAAAACCTTACACCTGTGTCACAGAACAAATCCTATATCGAGAATATTTTACACAAGTTTAAGGGAAGAAATGGTTCCGATAATTATTACAGTATTTGAAGAACATCAAAATATGAACAGGCAGAAATGAACAAACAGTACATGAGACTATGTTAATCAGTTCAACTGTAAAAAGCTAAGGAGAATATTATTAGCAAAATGAGAAATATGCAAAAGTGAAATGCCAAAATGAGCACTTCTCAATTGGGAGTAAATCAAAAAAATCAGAATGGCTGAAAGAGAGCACAACAACACGAGCTATAAACGAATAAAAGCTAAGCAACTAAGCAAATAAGAGAATAGGCAAAAATGAGATGCCAACAAAATGAGAGCTGACCGAACTCCGTCGGCACTTATATACGGTTGCCCTTGTGCCGGCACCTCGCGGCCCGTACGCAACACGCGCGCCTGTGACCGCAATGCACTCTTAGCGCTCGCGGCGGCGTCTAGCGGCCCGTACGCACGTTGTGCGATTGCTGTCGCAGGTCGACCCTTCCTCTATGATGTTACAGCGCGCTCACACAGGAGACTTCAAATAATACATACTAGTACGGCCGGCACGGTAACTAAGCGTGTTCGGTCAGAGGGTTAGCTGCCTTCTCTAATAAAAAAACTGAGTTAATGGATCAACGACGAACTGATACGGGTGTCTTGCGACGTCCGCACCGAGCAGATGCAATGAACGAAACCGAAAAAACGAGATTAAAAAAAAAGTACGTAACGTTGCGCATTTATAGCACTGTTTTTTGCTGACAAAAAAAATGCGTTGCATAACTTTCGGGGCAACCCTCGTACTTCCGAATTCACTCGTTTGCATGTCCAATAATCTAAAACAAACTGATTACGAAAGTTTTGTTAAATTATTCACTAAATAGCGCGTCGCGGGATCGAGGGAGACAGTGCAGTCGTTGCCGTAATGCGAATACGCAGTAATTGATCTGACGTCCAAAACGACATCATCATTGGCTTTCGGACCAAGCGTGAAAGCATTTTCGAAATGGTTAACTTTACAAACTATTGACGTGCCGCCGTTGCTAAGGTATACCTCGCCTGTTAAAATGGCGCTATCCAAAACCGGCGCCGAAGCAACTGTGATGCATGACGGGCCATAGATGACAGGGATCAACGACGGCTGCGGAGATGTGTGCTGGTGAACAGACGTGCAACTGTTGAGCGACTGCCAGCACAGATGAACCAGGGAGCTACCAATAGTGTCTCCTCAACGACTGTTGAGCAAACGTTGCTGCTTATCGGCTTCCGCATCAGAAACTTAGTCTATCCAGCGATACTCATTGCTGGTAAGCGGTAGCGAAGGCTGAAAGTCGCACACCGGTTCTGCGACTGGACGTCCAGAGTGGCGACAGATGATTCACACTTTAAGCTCTATAGACAGATGGCCATTGGAGTGCAGGGTGTAAAATGTATGAAAGCAAACACCCTGCAACTATCAAAAAATGGTTCAAATCGCTCTAAGCACTATGGGACTTAACAACAGAGGTCATCAGTCCCCTAGACTTAAAACTACTTCAACCTAACTAACCTTAAGACATGACACACATCCGTGCCCGAGGCAGGATTCAATCCTGCGACCGTAGCAGCAGCGAGGTTCCGGACTGAAGCGCCTAGAACCGCTCGGTCACAACGGCCGGCCTACAACTATCGTTGAAGTGCATTCCTCGGGTGACCTCGTCATTCTGCGAAGTAAGTATGTTTCTATTCTTGAGGACTATTTCCAGTTCTACATGCAGTTTGTTTTTCCTAGGCACGATGGCATCTACCAGAAGGACAATGCAAGGTGCCTCAAAGCTTAGAGTGTTTTTGCGCTTGGAAGAGCACCCAGGTGAGTTGACCGCACTCTCCTGCCACCAGACTCCGGAGATTTAAACGCAATCGGGAATCTGTGAGACCATATCTAACGGGCTGTTCGCGCTATGAACGCTCACCCGAGAAACCTAGCGCCCTTGGCCACGACACTGGAGTCGTCATGGCTTCACAACCCACTCTGTACTTCCAGACACCTACTGACACTCCTCCTGAACTCTCCGCATTGCAATAGCTGCTTATTCAAGCTACTGACAGGTGGTCACATTAAGGTGAAATCAAATGGCTCTGAGCACTATGGGACACAACATCTGAGGTCATCAGTCCCCTAGAACCTAGAACTACTTAAGCCTAACTAACCTAAGGACATCACACACATCCATGCCTCAGGCAGGATTCGAACCTGCGACCGTAGCAGTCACGCGGGTCCGGACTGAAACGCATAGAACCTCTGGGCCAGCGCGGTCTGCACATTAAGGTGAGTGGACAGTGTTACTTATATTACGGTATAAATAATAAGGAAAAGAAAAAACGAGGATTTCTGTTTTTTTTTTCCTTTCGTTGCAAAACACACTCGCTTTGGACAACCACCGGCCATCAGAGCCTCCTCGGTGAGTAACAGGTGCTTACCTGTCACTCAGTGTATTAAAATTAACAAGGAGTCTCCAGCAAAGTCAAGCGTGGGCTATACATTAAAAATGAGCTTAGAACAAAAGGCACCCAAGATTTCTCTCTCTCTCTCTCTCTCTCTCTCTCTCTCTCTCTCTCTCTCTCTGTGTGTGTGTGTGTGTGTGTGTGTGTGTGTGTGTGTGTGTGTGCGTACGTCTGTGTGTGTGTCTTTGAAAATTTCATACTATTAATTAACTTTGCATCATATTTCAGGGAGCTTCTCTCGTCTACTATGCTCGCTCTGTTTCAAGTGCTTTAATTGGGCTGTGTTTTTTTTCTCTTTTATTCCTACTTTTTCAGTTATATGTTCCTATATACGATATCGTAAAAAGACTTTGTACAACATCTCTTTATAAAAAGTATTTTAATTGACTCCTTTACTATACTTTTCTTTTTCCTTTCCCTGTTGTACCTCGCGTCATAACTGCACCTCAAGCGATCCTCTCCTTCCAGCACTTTGCCTGCGCAACGTACAGCATTTCAGAGCCTCGGGCAGCTTACCTGAAGGTCCAGTTTATCTTCAGTACTTGGTCGATGTTGGCAGGATTCTACCACTTGAAACACATATTTTTAATAAAAAATACTAAGTTTTATTCCAAACAAAGCTTAATAAAATGATATATGGCTGTGAAGGATAATACGAAAAAATCTGACTGCTCGTCCCCTCCTTTTCACGGAATTATTAATTTCCGGTGGTCGCTCATAATACACCAACGTCAGTAACTACAAGACAGCTACAATATTTAATACACTGAAAGTATTAGGCGTTTGAACCACAGGAATATGTAAAAGAATCTAACAGACCACAGGACAAAGGGTGACGTCGATACTGGATGTGTAGTTTGTAAGATAGGAGGAGAAGGGGGGAAGGAGGGGATGGGGAGGAGATTAGTGTTTAATGTCCCATCGACAACGAACTCAGTGGAGTCGGAGCACATGCTCGAATTAGGGAAGAATGAGGAAGGAAATCGTTTTTTCCCTATCAAAGGAACTGTCCCATCATTTGCCCGAAGCGATTTAGGCAAATCACGGAAAACTCAAATCAGGATGGTTGGACGCAAATTTGAACCGTCGTCCTCCAGAATGCAGGTTGAGTGTACTAACCACTCCGCCACCTCGCTCCGTTTGTAAGATAGGGGCCGACCGGTGTGGCCGAGCGGTTCTAGGCGCTTCAGTCTGGAACCGTGCGACCGCTACGGTCGCAGGTTCGAATCCTGCCTCAGTCATGGATGTGTGTCATGTCCTTAGGTTAGTTATGTTTAAGTAGTTCTAAGTTCTAGTTGACTGATGACCTCATATGTTAAGTCCCATAGCGCTCAGTCCCATTTGAACCATTTGTAAGGTAGGGTACAAATGGATGCGTATAGACACTTTGCTTGAGACGAAGAATAAAATCTTATAAAGTCTGTTTTAAAATCACAAAACCAGCACCTGAAACAACACAAGAAAAAGAACAAGCACGTAACATTATGACAAAGCATAAACTTACCGAAAACAATGGTGTAAATCAGGTCAAAATGTTCAAATGTGTGTGAAATCCTATGAGACTTAACTGCTAAGGTAATCCGTCCCTAAGCTTACACACTACTGAACCTAAATTATCCTAAGGACAAACACACACATCCATGCCCGAAGGAGGACTCGAATCTCCGCCGGGACCAGCCGCACAGCCCATGACTGCAGCGCCTTAGACCGCTCGGCTAAAAGTCAGGTCACAAAGGAATGATAGACAGTGGCAGCGAGCGGACATTGATTAAATCAAGGGGGAAATTTGAAAATTTGTGTTGGACTGGGATTCGCAACCGGACGAGCATCAGGCTCGAACTCTTACGGGAATCGGCGAAATGATGCGAGTAATGATGATAATAGGCAAGGGACACTAGTGTGTAGATAAGGTGATAAGATAAAATGGTGTTCCGACATGTCCAAAGGAGCAGACATCACGTTTACATATACAAAGTTGTGGATGTTTACTGTGAGAAACGCGCGTACACACATACACAGACACACACACACAGAGAGAGAGAGAGAGAGAGAGAGAGAGAGAGAGAGAGAGAGAGAGAGGGGGGGGTTGCGGGAGAGGGGATGATGATGATGATGCTTGCCTTTTGGGGCGCTGAACTGGGCGGTCATCAGCGCCCGTCCAAAGTCCCAATTATTACACAGTCCAATTGTTTTACACAGTCCAATCTAGCCATAGTCACAAACGATGATTATGATGATGACGATGAAATGATGAGGACAAAACAAACACCCAGTGCCCAGGCAGAGAAAATCCCCAACCCGGCCGGGAATCAAACCCGGGACCCCGTGATCCACAGGCAGCAACGCTAGCCACTACACCACGAGCTGCGGACATTGAGGGGAAGGGAGACTGTAGAGGGAGTGACACATGAAGGAAGGAAAGAGCGTAACGAATAGTGTCAGCTGAATTATCAAAGTCGCAGCGCTAGCACAGTTGTGCAAGGATGGAAAATAAAATCACCGGTAGCGTTCTCAAAGAATCATCCCATCAGTTACCTGGACTTATTTGAGGAAGATGTGGAACACCTAGCTCCCATTGGGGAGGCGGAGATGGCTATCTGGCTCCTCTTGAGTACACTTGGTTCACGACAAAAAAAAAAAAAAAAAAAAAAAAAAAAAAAAAAAAAAAAAAAACGTAGAATCCTTAAAACGCGCAAACAACGGAAAATCCTTCGTAATATTGCTGCAAATTAAAACTGCAACGCTCAACGAGTCTAATAGCAAAGGATAGTGGAGCCAGGGAACAGCTATAAAAGATTAGTGGTAATTACGACTAAGCCCTAGCAGACCACATCTGACGTTCAAACATCATTTACAATGAATCCGGTTATTATCTTTTATTGCTAATGTACCTTGATTAGAGAATACTGGTATGAAGAAGTCACATGAGAATAAAACTATGAGAAGGAATTCGTGTATAGAAAGACGTTCATCTAGAACTGTACTAAGATTAAACGTAAACAATAAAAGTTTGCGATGTCTTTATTTCTCAGTGTCTTATACACCGAAGTGCCAAAGCAATTGGTATAGACATTCCTATTCAAATACAGAGATATGTAAACAGGCAGAATACGGCACTGGGGCCGGCGACGCCTGTATAAGATAACAAGTGTCTGGCGCAGTTGTTAGATCGGTTACTGCTGCTACAATGGCAGGTTATCAAGATTTAAGTGAATTTCAACGTGGTGTTATAGTCGGCAAACGAGCGATGAGACACAGCATCTCCAAGGTAGCGCTGAAGTGGGGATTTTCCCGTACGACCATTTCACGAGTGTAGCGTGAATATGAGGAATACGGTAAAACATAAAATGTCTTACATCACTGTGGCCGGAAAAGATTCTGCAAGAACAGGACCGACGACGACTAAAGAGAATCGTTCAACGTGACGGAAGTGCAACCCTTCCACAAATTGATGCAGATTTGAATGCTGGGTCATCAACAAATGTCAGCGTGTGAGTCATTCAACGAAACATCATCAACATGGGTTTTTGGAGCCGAAGGACCGCTCGTGTACCCTTGATGATTGCACGACACAAAGCCGTACGCCTCGCCTGGGCCCATCAACACTGACATTGGACTGTTGACTACTGGAAACATGTTGCTTCGTAGTACGAGTTTCGTTTCAAATTGTATCGAGCGGATAGATGTGTACAGGTATGGAGACAACCTCGTCAATCCATGGGTCCTGCATGTCAGCAAGGGACTGTTCAAGCTGGTAGAGGCTCTGTAATGGTGTGGGGCATGTGCAGTTGGAGTGATATCGGACCCCTGATACGTCTAGCTACGACTCTGACGGATGACAAGTACGTAAGCACCCTGTCTGATCAATGCATCCATTCATGTCCATTGTGCTTTTCGAAGTTCTTGGACAATTCAGCATGACAATGCGACACCCCACACGCTCCAGTAACACTCTTCTGAGTTTAAAGACTTTCACTGACCACCAAACTCCCCAGATATGAACTTTATTGAGCTGATCTTGGATGCCTTGCAACGTACTGTCCTCCACCCCCTCGTACTCTTAAGGATTTGTGGACAGCTGTGAAGGATTCACGGTGTCAGTTCACTCCAGTTCTACTTCACACATTAGTCGAGTCTACGTCACGACGTCTTGCGGCACTTCTGCGTGCTCGCGGGGGCCCTACGGGATATTAGGCAGGTGTACCAGTTTCTTTGGCTCTTCACTGCATATCTGAACGAATAAACATTTCTGACGATCTACAGCCGTATTAAATAGACGAATTGTATTCGCAAACTGCGAAAACGATTAAACATCATCTACAGAGTTTATTAGTGACACAAGAAAGTTCATGCCGGAGCGTGGCTCGAACCCAGCTTTCCCGCTAAACACATATGATTGCCTTAACCCCTTCCGAAAAATACAACCTTTGCAAGCTTGTATTCCATGTCAAGAAAGGCCAAAAACGACGATAATTACATTGTCTCTCCGTGTGCGGAAATCACATTGAGTGCGAGCACTAAGAAACGTAGGCGTTGTTACATAAATAGAGGCTTGGACCGATCCGGCAGGCGTGACCGGATGCCTGAAGTGGTTAAGCCGACTCCCCGCGTTAAGCGGGAACTCTGAGTTCGAATCCCGCTCCTGCAGAAATTTTCATGTTTCACTAATGTACACACGGGTCATTTCTACAAAGAAAATAAATATAGACTAAATGAAAAGAGTTCTATGGTCAAGCTCTCGATGTTAATTGGGTTCTTAAAGCGTACAACTGCGTAATAATGCTGTGAACTCGAAGATGGCTCTGAGCACTATGGGACTTAACATCTGAGGTTATCAGTCCCCTAGAACGTAGAACTACTTAAACCTAACTAACCTAAGGAAATCACACACATCCATGCCCGAGGAATGATTCGAACCTGCGACCGTAGCGGTCGCGCGTTTCCAGACTGAAGCGCCTAGAACCGCTCTGCCAGAACTCGAAGAAATAAAGAAGCAAAGACGCCCAGGCCAAGTATTAGATGAGCTACAAAATATTTCACTTCTGAGAAACATCACTCCGATAATCAGAGTCATCTAATTTTTAATTTCCTCCCCAGGCAGCACTGAATTTAATACTTTGTATCTTATTTCATTTTTTGCTGTATCTTTCAGTGACTTCCAATACTTCTATTTTAATTCAGCTGTCCCATACACGATATTTTCTTTCTCGACTTTTTCCTTCTAACTTGGCACGAGTTACCATTTCGGTAGTTAAAAGGTATAGTTGCTGTTTTAATTTTTGAGCGTTTTCTTTCTACATGTGCCACTAAAATTTAATTACTTTTGTATCTTTTCAGATGTGCATATAATTCGTGGTTATAGTACCTTTCGTGTTGTTTGTTTACTGTAGCTGCTGCCAACATTACCATTGTCACTGCAATTTCCTTTACTTTCACCAACAATTCCTTGTTTTATGTTAACTATTGTGCCTTGTGTAGTGCCTCTGCCATTACACAATGATTGCGTTTCGTATTCCTGGGCATTGATACAATACTGTATGAGTTTCTCTTCCAGTTATATGCCCAGTTATGATTTAATCTTATTAAATCATCATTGAATTTCTTCTGTTTCTGTACACAGTAAGTATTTCAGTGTATGTATTTCTTCGATGTGCAAGTATGAAATTTTCATTTCTTTACGTTTCGAACTGGTGCCTCAATCAAAACAGTACTAAAATGTAAAATAATGCTTTGAGTCGAGCCGTGAGTCGTGTGTAGAGAGATCAGTTGTGAGGAAATTCTAATTACGTGCACACACGCCTGCATAGTGAAATATTCATTCTGACAAATATACTGCACCAGCCTAGGATGAGTTCTTTCTTAGATGTAAACACCGCTTTATACCCAAAATTATTTGTGCGAAAATTTCTCAATCATTAGCGAGCTATTATTCTGAAATAAACACGAAATAAAGAAGGATAACCATGAAATTAAATTCATTTTCAATGATTTTGTAATTAATTGCTTGCTGGTGTTTTTCCGTACCTCATCCTATCTAATTTTTCCACGTATCGTCAAATGATCACACATTGTGTTTTCTGATACTGCATGCACTAGTAATACGCCTCAAGAGCGATTATTAATACTGAAATTTACTGAATATATGAAATAAACACATTTCTATGATGTTGCTGCGATCGGCATAGTGAACGGTCTAACACTGAGGAAATATGTGACGAAATAAAAGAAATTATTCAATACATTAAGAGAGTCAAAAATTAAAATGTGAAGTGGGGTTGGAAGGCGGTAGTAGGAAGAAAAGAGAAGGGAAAACAGTCGGAGGACATGGACTGAGGGAATGAAATTAAAGGGGAAGCCGCCTGGTAGAATTATGCACAGAGGGCTAATAAATCGTTTCCAACAGGTGATTAAGAACGCCGGAAGGAAATGCGTGAGGGACGTCGGACGATTTTAGATAAACTGTATAAGGAGCACACAAATGAAAACGAGACGGATGCAAAAAGTAAGCAAACTGTATATTTAAAAAGTAATCGCCATAACTATTAATACATTTACCCCACTGTGAGGCAAGTAGTTCGCGGAAAAATGTTTGCCTTTGCCTACGGAACCATTATTGTACTCACACGTGCACCTTTTTATCCGAATCAAAGAAACTGCCGTGAATGTCTCTCTTCAGGGTTCCAAAAATATGGAAACCACATGGGAAGAGGTCATGATCTTACGGCTTCCCAGTTAAACTTCGGGAGTGTAGTCAAAATAACAGGCACGACACATCCGGAAAAGTCACGATGATATTTTTCTTTGGCTGCAAGGGTCTGGTGCTCATTAACTCTCTGGCACACGGCGCCATAACTAACGCCCAGCGGTTCGTGGACTCTCTGCGGAAACTGAAGCGAGCCATTAAGTACAAACGCCCACAAATGTTTACGAACTGCATTATTCTTTTGCACCGTAATGGTGTCCCACATGTTGTTAAGGCTGTTTCATCTTCGGTGGAAAGCCCTTACATATCCTCCATAAAGACCCGACCGCTCGCAATTTCTACACTGAAGAGCGAGAGAGACTGTTATACCTGCCTAAAATCGTGTAGGGCTCTCGCGGGCACACAGAAGTGCCGCAACACGACGTGGCATGGACTCGACTAATGTCTGAAGTAATGATGGAGGGAATTGACACCGCAGTTGACATCGGAATACACAGTGGACATGAATGAATGCATTTGATCAGACAGAATGTTTATCTACGTGTCACCTGTCAGAGTCGTATACAGAAGTATCAGAGGTCCCATATCACTCCAACTGAACACACCCCACACCACTACAGAGCCTCCACCATCTTCAACAGTCCCCTGCTAGCATGCAGGGTCCATGGATTCATGAGGTTGTCTCCATACACGTACACGTCCATCCGCTCAATACAATTTGAAACAAGACTCGTACGACCAGGCAACATGTTTCCAGACATCAACAGTCCATCGTCGGTGTTGACGGGCCCAGGCGAAGCGTACAGCTTTGTGTCGTGCAGCTCAAAAATGGTTCAACTAGCTCTGAGCACTATGGGACTTAACTTCTGAGGTCATCAGTTCCCTAGAACTTAGAACTACTTACCCTAACTAACCTAAGGACATCACACACACCCATGCCCGAGGCAGGATTCGAACCTGCGACCGTAGCGGTCGCGCGGTTCCAGACTGAAGCGCCTAGAACCGCTCGGCCTCTCCGGCCGGCTGTCGTGCAGTCATCAAAAGTACACGAATGGGCCTTCGGCTCCGGAAGCCCATATCGATGATGTTTCGGTGAACGGTTAGCACACTGACACTTGTTGATGACCCAGCACTGAAACCTGCAGCAGTTTGTGGTAGGTTTGCACTTTTGCTGCACTTCTCTCACGTTGAACGATTGTCTTCAGTCGTCGTTGGTCCCGTTCTTGCAGGATCTTTTTCCGGCAGCAGCGACGTCTGAGATTTGATGTTTTACCGGATTCCTGATATTCACGGCACATTCGTGAAATGGTCTTAAGGGAAAAACCCCACTTCATCGCTACCTCAGAGATGCTGTATCCAACGCTAGTGCGCCTACTATAGCACCACTTTGGGACTCACTTAAATCTTGATAACCTGCCATTGTAGCGGTGATAGTCGATCTAACAACTACGCTGGACACTTGTCTTATGCAGGCGTTGCCGACAGAAGCACGGTATTCTGCCTGTTTACATATATCTGTATTTGAATACGCATGCCTATACCACTTTCTTTGGCGCTTCAGTGTAATAATTACACATTCACTGTCCAATTAATCATTAAAAGCATTACAAAGTGATCTCCCGGATACGAAATTTTGGTGAAAATCGGCACGTTTTACGACTTGTAATTCGTGCCAACTCGTCTATGTACATTGTGTGGCAATTGAAGGCACAGGCCTTTCTCATATCATAGCCTTCCACAGAATGATTAAAATGGCTTCCCGCAGCCTCTCTTTGCTAAGTTACAATAATTAGAACTACATTTATTTATTGTAGTTCACAGGCGTTTTACAAAACACCATTAAACAATTACATTTCTGATTAACTGAACAGTGAAGGGAGCTTCTTCTAAATGTGATCTTTTAGATACAACAGCAATCGCTATTTAATTATGCTGTCTAGTTTTCCAAATTACGGTATTCTATTTCAGTATCAACGTTTTAAATATGAATGCCAATTACTCTGAAACTAAATGAGGGCAGTGGTTGCTAATATATTTTCAACGTTATTTGTATAATTTCTACCGTCTTTTAGATGATTTTTAAATCTATATTACCAGGAAATCAGCAATCAGGTATATGTTTGAGTACGAACAACTATAAGGAAATTTTATGTTACTAATGTTTTGTAAGTAGCACTGTTTTTAGATAAACTAATTACACTTATGAGTTCTAACTAACCAAAATAATGTCAAGATTTGAGAGTTTTGGTACTATGTACATGCCACGTAAATGATGTCGAAGATATTTGCAAAGAAAGCAGCTGGCTGGTAAGCACCTGTTCTTTTAGAGGATCCTTTCATTGTACCTAGCCACTACTACACTCCGATTACCTACTCTGTAATCACAAAGATGGCTTTCCAGTTCGATACATGAACAGCCAAGGTTGCGAGATTCACTTTTTATTTAAATGATGACTAGTTTTGGGTGACCTGGACAATTTTCGAATGATTCAGGCATATAAAGCAGTTTTTCCCGAAACCGCATATAAACCATGTCAAGATTATATATGTGGTCAAGTTTAACCATGAACAGCGACATAGAATGTGTTCGTTCTGTCACTGTTCGCGGTTATACTTGGCTTTGCTGTATGGACCTGGTTTATATGTTATTTCAGAAAATACTGTTTTGTCTGTCTGAATGATTTGAAAATCGGTTCAGATAACTCGAAACTAGTCATCGACTAAATAAAAAGTGAATCTTGCAACTTTTGCTGTTTCTGTATGGAACTAGTTAACACAAGTTCTGGAAATCGATAAAAGGCTTTCAGTCTATGCTTGAGTACCTCGGCTTATTGACACTCGTTTCAACCCGTAGCCTCCACCGCACGCACCTTCACTTGCAGGGATCAGACGCGGGAAAAACTGGCGTATATGACGACGTCAGCTCACGACTATATTTCTATTCGCCGTCGAGAAACATTTTTAGCTGGCTCACTGGATATCTATAACGTGATCTGCAGTTACACTGCATCGCCACCCCCGGTCATCCCTGGTCACCAGCTGCAATTTGAGTGCACTAACGGTTGTGAATATTGAAGCTCCAAGGATAGATCTGACTGTTGTTTGTACCACAGGTCATGTGTCTGACGATGCCCAGATGACGAGAGATATAGAACGATACGTTATCTGCAGGAGTACAGTATGAAGCAATCGCTTGCTCCAGTCGGAGCACTAGACGTCGTAGCATGGAACCAGAAGGGTCTCTGTGCCTTGCGTGCGCGACTAGTATCGATTAGATAGTATCTACGGTAGGTGTGCTCCTGGCCCGTTGCTGGGAGACCGGAGTACGCCTCGCGGCAAGAGTACGTGTGTAAACAGCGGCAGGCGGGATATAAGCTCGTCCTCGGCCAGCTATTGGGGGCCCAGCTAGCTGCAGTCACAGCTGGAGTTCCCTGTTGATTCAGGACTTGCGAATGCTCTGCGTGGGACGAACGCTGTTGGAAGGCGGCGGTCTCTCCTGGGGAGTGTTATCAACGCCACCACGCCAGTTGGAAACCTGACTGTCATCTACCCGACCGCTCAAGCGCTCAACTTTGTGCTCTGTTACGGTATCCTGGTTCCCTGCGCAGCTACTTTGTAGACTGAAGCGGCAAAAGTCATGTGCTAGCGATATTCACATAGACAGATGGCGGCAGTATCACGCACACAAGGTATAAAAGGATAAAAGGGCAGTGCATTGTCGGACCTGTCATTTGTGCTCAGCTGATTCATGTGAAAATGTTTCATAAGTGATTATGGCTTTGAACGCGTTATGGTGCTTTGAGCTATATGTATGGCACATTCCATCTAGGGAATCGTTGGGGAATTCCATATTTCGAGATCCTCAGTATTGAGAGCGTGCCAAGAATACCATATTTCAGGCATAATCCAATCTCTCACCACGGACAAGCCAGTGGCCGATACCCTTCACTTAACCACTAAGACAGGGCTTAACAACTGGCCGGTTTTGAGCGTGAGTACTCGCGTCTGCTCAGGCACGTGCTCGCGAGCAAGTGCAAGGTCGCGGAGTAGGGAGGGAGGGGAGGGAGGGGAGGGAGGGGAAATGCGCGCGCACGTTTGAATGTGATCTCGCGTTCTTAGCAGATTTAACTAGCCATCTGAATGCTTTGAACATTTTACTACAAGGTAAAGATCTGCTAATTACTCATTTCATAGATCGAATACGAGCTTTTAAAATGAAATTGACACTTTGGGTGAGTCAGCTGGAAACAGGAAACCTAGCTCATTTTCCTAAATTATCATTCATGCAAGATGTTCACAAAGACCGTGAACGTTATTCACATAGTTTAGTTGATCAGCGCTTTCAAGATCTGACAGCACTAGACAATGATTTTGATCTGTTCTCTCCATATTCAGCGAATATTTAATAGATTCGTCCTGAGCTGCAGCAAGAAATTATTGACCTGCAGTGTGACAGAGAATACAGAGACAAATTTCAGAACAATAAAAACATTTTGGAATTCTACAGACACTTCCCTCAGGATAGATTTCCTCATTTGCACAAACTGGCGGCTACAATAATATCAATGTTCGGTTCCACGTATGTTTGTGAACAACTGTTCTCTGCAATGAAATGTAACAAGACGCGCCTGAGAAACGCATTGTCTGATCGAAATTTAAACTGCACGCTGCGCCTAAAATGCACAAGAACAATTACTCCGAACATAGACGCAATTGTAAAGGGCGAAAAGTAAAAGATAACCGAGAATCGCACACTTCAGTGACACCTTTTATTGTGTAACAGTTCACAAATTAATGCGAATGTAGAGGCATACACTAAGCTAATAAAATTATGTGGCAAGTGTACATTCTCCTTTATTTGTTTCATTTGTCGCAGTAATAATTGGTGAGTGATATCCCTGCAGGTGGCCGCGGATTTACATTGACTGGCGGCAGCTGTTGTGTGCTCCACGTGATTCTCCCCACTCTCCGCTCTGGTCCGGTAGTGGGGGTAGCGTGCTCGCGCTGCTCCGTGCTCGCGCCTTGCTGCTCACAGCTTGCTCCGCGAGCACGTATGTTGTGAAGCCCTGCACTAAGAGCTGCGGCGTTTGCATAGAGTTGTCAGTGCTAACGGACAAGCAGCACTGCGCGAAATAACCGCAGCAATCATTGTGGAACGTACAACGAACGTATCCGTTAGGACGGTGCGGCGAAATTTGGCGTTAATGGGCTGTGGCAGCAGACGACCGACGCCTTTGCTAACAGTGCGATATGGCCTTCAACACCTCTTCTGGGCTCATAACCATATCGGTTGGACCCTAGACAACTGTAAAACAGTGGCCTGGTCAGATGGGCCCAGATTTCAGTTGTTAAGAGCAGATGGTAGGGTTAGAGTGTGGCGCAGACGCCCCAAAATCCAGGACCCAAGTTATCAACAAGGCACTGTGCGAGCTGGTGGTGGCTGCATAATGATGTGGGTTATATTTACATGTGCTGAACTGGCTCTGCTGAACCTCATTGACTGCAAATGGTTATGTTCAGCTACTTGGAGACCATTTGCTGTGACTCATGGACTTTACATTCCCAAATAACGATGGAATTTTTATTGATGACAAAGTGCTATGTCACCGGGCCACAACAGTTCGCGCTTGGTTTAAGGAACATTCTGGAGAATTCGAGCGAATGATCCGGCCACCGGGATCACCCGACATGAATGTTATCGAACGTTTGTGGGATACAATAAAGAGATTAGTTTGTACACAAAATCGTGCAGACGCAATCTTTTGCAATTACGGACGACTGTAGTCACAGCGTGGATCATCGAGATGCGGCACTACGCCGTGAGAAAGGGGGTCCGACACGATGTTAGGAGGCATCCCATGACGTTTGCCACCTCAGTGCATATGCACTATCAGTGACCTGGTCGGGTGTTGTGAGGTAAAGGTGCTCTCTGGTATTATGATACTGACTCTCGTGAACGCACATTAAATTAAAGATTTGTTATCCATGTGCTACGTTACTGAGCAGTGTTCCTGTCTTGCGATGCACGGAAGATGTATTTTCTGTTACATTATTTTGCAGACTACCTGCCCTGTTTTTTGTCTTACGTTTACCATTATTTTTAAGCGTTTGCTTTTTTTTTGAGTACCTACAACTTGCTTACTTTTTATATTATCTAAAGCTCGTATTTTACGAAAATAGTGTTCATTTATTATTTTTTGCTAATGCTTTCAATACTTATTAAACTTATATTATGCATTGGTTTTAAAACTGAATGGTGATTAATTCTGTCTATATGTGTACATAATGCTATATTATCAGGTTATCAGGGAGCTCGCTGTACAGTCACCAAACAGAGTTTGTAATATGCATGTCGAAAGAGAGCTTTTTTTGAGAAGACAGCTGGCCAGCTAAGTATATTTATATTATTTCCCATTTGCGTTTTCTTTAAAATTAGTCCCCTATTTATTTCTTGTCAATTGTTTACTTTGTACATGACCGGCTATTGCTGTTGTTTGGGCTTTTCTTTTCAATTATTCAATTTACGTGTCGTTTGTTTGACAAAAGTAAACCGTCTGTGTGTGTCCTTTAGTATAAGTTCAGGCTAATGCTTTACTTGGCCACTTTGGCGAAGGTACCTGTTATATAGTTACTTACGGACGTCTTGTGTTCTCACCAAATTCCAGGGAAGTCGTAAAGCCCCTTCACCAATTGTAAAGCTTGTTTATATGGCCGCCTACCGTTCATTCAGTAACTGCCTTTCTTTTAAAATACAGTTAATGTTTCTTGTTAGCACAATTTTAAAATTTGGTTCTGGCCGTAATTATAATTTTACTGTTTATGTCCTCAATGTGTAACTGTTCGCGAAATTCTCACTACAACACTTTACCTCACTTGAATTTTTCAGTTACCTATCTTGTACGTCATTACATGAAAATATTTTTTTTTATTTTAATAAAGAAACGACACTTAGAGGCAACCTGTAGTGTAAGATACTCCTTTTGTTTGCTTAACCAATGTGCAGTAAATCTCACTGTAATTACTAACGGATTTCTTGCATTTTAGGTAAATTTCTGATAAATCTTAAAGCGCCTGCACCGATTGTAAACTTGTCTGCGTGGTCACCGGCCATTAAGTCAGATAACATGTACATAGAATGAAATTTTCACTCTACAGCGGAGTGTGCGCTGATATGAAACTTCCTGGCAGATTAAAACTGTGTGCCGGACCGAGACTCGAACTCGGGACCTTTGCCTTTCGCGGGCAAGTGCTCTACCGACTGAGCTACCCAAGCACAACTCACGCCCCGTCATCACAGCTTTAATTCCGCCAGTACCTCGTCTCCTACCTTCCAAACTTTACAGAAGCTCTTTGCTTGGGTAGCTCAGTCGGTAGAGCACTTGCCCGCGAAAGGCAAAGGTCCCGAGTTCGAGTCTCGGTCCGGCACACAGTTAACATGTACATGTTCTTACTTAATACGTTTGTCTGCGTGGCCATCATCCGCAGCAAGCACAAAAATGTGCGTTTTGTAAATGAAAACTAATTCTTTCTTGCTGCAGTGTATTTTATTTGTTGCAGGTGCGTTTCGTCTTCTACTTTACGGAATCTTCAGTGGAACCACTGATTTTAACCACATTCTTTGGGCAACGTGCGTTGCTTTTTGAGCACTGGGTTAACTGTTTATAATCTTCTTGTTGATATATCTAGGGACAAGTTCATTACATTCGCATAAGGTGTTGAATTTTGTGTGTTGTATGGTTATATGAACATTCGGGAGAAGTCTCCTGAATTTCTGGTGCAGACAATAAAAAAATAAGAGGAAAACAAAAATAAAAAAGCCACAGAATCAGTACAACAGAACCAAACACAATCACAAACACTCAGTACCATAACAACTACGCAGAATAATCTGGAAAATATAACCAAACTCACACATAAAATCACCAACATTTTCAAAAGACGGGGTATAAACATAGCATACACAACAGTTAGTGCTATCCAAAAATACGCCCCAAAACTGACAAAGTCATAGACATGTATCAGAAAGCAGGTAGATATCAGTTTCAGTGTACCACTTGTGATGTCAGATATGTAGGACCAACAGGCAGACCGTCTGATGTCAGACACAAAAAACGCACGAGAACCTGGAAGTGTGGAACGAACCATTCCACATTTGCAGCACCTTAGAGAACACAGTCACAAGTCAATCTCTAGAGAAGAAAACATGAAAATGATAGGAAACAGCAATAACAAACACCTCCTCGTCGTGCAGGAAACCTACCCCATACAAAAAAATTATCAAGCACACATTACAAACAATTCACTGTTAACACTAATAGATAAAATAATAGAGTAATACTCCAACAGAGGATTGGATTATCATAATAATATCGCCTAGCCCCTCCCGATCCGTGGCCATGAACCCCTCCACAAAACATTTAAACCAGAACTCATATTAGCTGAACACCAAAGTTTTCAACCACTATCTGACAGATATTACATTCATATTCATCTTCCTACAGCTCGTCTTGAATAACCACTCATTCGCCCACTCACCCACCCACCCACCCACACACACACACACACACACACACACACACACACACACACACACACACACACACACAGAGAGAGAGAGAGAGAGAGAGAGAGAGAGAGAGAGAGAGAGAGAGATATGAACAGACGTTAGTTTTCAGCATGTACTTCGTGAGGCTGACAACATGTACGTAAACAAACCAGTTAGGAAGAGATATAAGACGAACACACAGTAGTTATGACTTTAAACCGCAGTTTCCAATAAAATATCAACAACTAGTGAGTGAAGAAAAATAGTCTCCACAGACATTAGCGCAAAGAACATGGAAATTGTGAAGAAAAAAGTTCGTAACGCGGAAATGTGTTTGTTTCGTAAGCGAAGTTATAGTGCGATCTCCATCATGTGACCAGGTGAGAGAAAACCCAGGTGCCAGCCACAAACTCGAATAACTCTCAGTAATCACATACTCTTATTTACGTAAAAGACAAGGCGTGAATTGCTTTACAATCCAAATGTCACAGATCAAAACAAAACTGTATTATTCTAGATTCCACTGAAGATGCCTTAAAATAAAAGGCGAAACGGGTCTGGAAAAAATGTAATGTGTTGCAGCAAGGAAAAGGCGGTTTTTATTTATAAAACTAATATGTCCTTACTTACTTGAATACTACTGAAGTTCTGTAATACTTGTAGCACCCTGACTGCACTGTACCCGTTTGTAATTTTTTCTTTTCCAGTGAAACCCTCCTTTAATTGGGCCTTAAGCCAATTTTACAGTTGTTAAGTTTCTCATTTGATTTCCTTTTCTGCCTATCAACAAAGCCAAGGCGATTAATTATGTAGCAGCTATTTGATTTGTGATTCTTTGCTGGTCACTGCAGCAGTTCAAAAGTTTAGTTGTGCAAGCCACTTGTTATTACCTCTTAAACTGTTCTTCTGGAATATTCTTGATCATTATTACGTGTTGACTGTTTGTGCTGTCACTCCATTATTGGTGTATTTTTGTAAAGATTTTGATTTATTAAAATATACTTCACTCCGTGATTCCATCACCTTTCCACTCCGCTACTAGCTCGCCACCGGCTTCAGTCTCCCTTCACGCAGTTCGCATGTGAACTCTCAAGAAGCATAAACAGTGACTGCCGGAAGAGAGCGATAAACAGCTTACCGAACAATTACATTCTAGACTTGTACGAACTGCGATATGAAAGGCTAAGGCCGGTGTAGTATGACGATTGCTTGAAGAATGGGATCCAAGGGGCTATTGTCCATATTTCTCCCAGTATTTTGGAATCGAGACAGTATTCAGTGGCACATCACACTTAGCTGTGTCCACAGTGGCTGAGTGAGAACAAGCTAATAAGTTTCAACGCCTGTCTGCTCGTTGCTGTAGGAAATTTGCAGTGCCACTTGTGCGAATATGCTAAATTTTCGACACTGACCCCTTGCACGAAGGCGTCCACTTGCTCGTTGTAGTATGGGACTCTTTCCTGGGAAACGCATGACGGCTGATGATATGCGTGACGCGAGTCCAGTCTGCAGCAGATGCCGTAAGACCATCGAAACAGACACGCCCACAACCGATGCGATGCCCTATCACTGTGCCCGAACAGAAGATCGAAGTATGCATTATGTCAGGGCCGTGCATACGAGTTGGCGGCCATTCCGTGTTGCGGTCACATTGAATGGTTCATTACCTCCTCGTCGATGAGGACGGCCTGTTCTACCCACTGATTCGCCACTGTCGTTGCAGCGTGCGCTGTATTAACCGCAGTGCTGCGGTATGACGAACTCGTTTCATGGTTGTGATATAACTCTCCTCTCCGCTCCTTTTTTTTTATTAATCTTTCTTTTTCTCCGCCATCCTCTAGTGTCGACGCAGCACGTAAAGCAGGGTGCGTTAGTAGCAAGACTTATTGCCATAAACCGAAAATAAAAGCGGAGACATACTCTGCTATGCCTCAGGGGGCGACGACACACTACTCAGAAATACACCTCTCTCTGCAGGTGTGAAGCAAGTGATGAGTTTAGTAACTAAAAAGGAAGAAATAAATAAAGACAGAAATGAAGGCAAATTAAAAACAGGGACGGCAGCACACATAAATGAAAACGAAACTGGCGAGATAATCCCATCGCCCATAGAATTAACGAAGTAATAATCCTCTAAGATAGATTACGTGTTTTCTAATTTTTTTTTTGTTCAATAATTTTTTTCATACAAGGTTCACACAATTCCCATGTTACCAATTTCCATATTATCAGTATCATAGAATAGTCTACTCTAGTGATGCCCAGAAGGCCAATGTCAAATCTTGGGTATAGTCAAGTCTAGGGTAGTTTGAAAGTCCGAGTGACAAAGATCCAGGGGTAAACTCAGGCAATTCCTGGACGAGGTGCCTTAGTCAAGCCGGAACACCTTTTGATAAGCATGAACCATTGCAACTTTCAGAAATCTTGTAAAGGTAGTGGTATATTTCCGGTCAGATTCCGCCAGGCGATGCTGGCTCCACAGGTAGTCCATGAAAGAGACAGCATCGGTGAGGGAAAGGTCATAGATCGTGAAAATGGTGTGGCCCAAGAGTCACACCATTGCGTTACGTCGCGTTCGGGGGTTGGTCTGAATATCAGGGGTAAGGAACCAGTCGATTGACACATTGTCTGGTGTCGTGCCACCGATCAGCGATAATAGCACACGTGCAAGGTCCCACACTTCTGTGACGTGGGGGCATAAGAGACGGTGCTCTCTGGTGTCTACGTCACCACATCGGCCGCAAGCAGCCGAGGGCCGTAGGCGGATGGCCGCCAGGCGATGATTAGTGGGTGTTAAATTGTTTACGACACGATACCATAGCACTGAAACTTCCGTGGGAAGGGCTGGGTTGTTGATATTAGCTCAAGCTTGGTGCCAGATGACCGACGGTCGTCTGTCCTCTAATTTATGTGGTGTGGGCTGGCCTCGAAGTGCCTGGTAAAGGCGCTTCGACGTGCGTGCCTTGTTAGTGGCCACTGTTAGGACGTAACTTTGATTGGGGTAATAGTCCTTGACTGTCGTCATCCGGAACGGAATATGTGTCAAACATACTGGTGCACGCGCCGATTGTGGGCGATAACGGTCGAATAGAACCGCTGTTGTCCCACCTGGGTCAGTTTCACGCAAAGTGGCGATACGGTGAATCAGGAGGGCCGCACATTTGCGGGGAAAGTCAATGAGTCCAAGGCCACCATCGACCTTTGGCAGTGTACAAGTCTGTGCATCAACTTTGAACAGTGCATGCCGCCACAAGAGCCAATATACAGTTTAGGAGGTGGCTCTGCCAGTTTGTTTCGGTAGCGTAAGGAGTTGTGCTACATACCATGTCCGTGATAGGATGTAAGTATTAATCAGTTGGATTCGTTGATGGAGGTCGAGTCGTCGATCAGCGTGACTCACGCAAAGTCCTCTGATGCGCGTGAGAAGCCGCCTCCACGTGAGTGATAACATGCGCTGCGGACAGGCAGTCACCTCAAGGCCCAAGATACGTTGTTCCCCCACAACTCGGTACCATGGGCGTTCGATGGTCAATGATGGTGGTCCTAGCGGGATCAGCACCGTTTTGTTGGAATTTAACATGGCACCGGATGCTCGTTCATAAACGTTGAGAACTCGGCGAACTGAGTCGATGTCCCTAGCGTTTGCGACGAACACACCGACATCATCCGCGTATGCCGCACTGCGGAAGGTGGCGCCTGGGAGAGCGACACCATCGACCATCCGTCCAATGTCACGCAGCATGGGGTCCAGCGCTAAAGCGAACAAATACATTGACAAGGGACACCCTTGTCGAACTGATCGTCTGATAGGAATTGGTTGTGATCGGCAGCTGTTCACAACGATTGTGGAATTTTCTCCATCCAAGAAGTGCTGGATGATTCTTATGAAGCGCTCCCCAAAACCCATCCGCGACATAACGGTCAGCAGGTAAGGGTGGGAGACCCTGTCAAAGGCACCGGCGAAATCTAGGGAAAGAATTGCAGCCGGGGTTCCAGTGTCGGCGGTGAGTAAGACAGCATCACGGTATATAGAAGCGGCGGTGAAGATGGTTCGATTCGAAACGCCACATGATTGAGTGGGGCAAAGTACCTTATTCATTACCTGTTTAAGACGAGAGGCCACGCTTCGTGCCACCAACTTATAATCAGTGTTAAGAACGGTGATAGGACGCAGGTCTTTAGCTCGACAGTGACCTGTGACCTTTGAAATAAGGGCAATACGTCCAGCTAGAAATTCGGCGGGTAGTTCGCAACCAGCAAAAATCTCCTCGCACATTTTGCAGAAGCGGTCTCCTAACAGGTCCCAGAATTGTTGGTAGAATTCATAAGGGAGACCGTCGGGGCCAGGTGATTTTTGTCCCGGACATGCACGGAGGACAGATGTGAGGTCAGTGAGTGTGAGTGGCTCGGTTAAACAGTCGCGGTCTCGACGATCCAATGAAGTTGGGACCCCACCGATAAGTTATCGTTGGGCGGCGACGTCTACCGCAACATCCTGGAAGAGGTGCGTATAATGGTCTGTTAGGTGTTTGAGAACTTCACGATGGTCTGTGAGGCGCGTACCATCGTCTGTTTTAAGGCGTAGAATGGTGTTCTTCTTTGCATGATTCCTTTCAGAGGCAAGGTGATAGCTGGATGGTCTCGCGCCCTCTATCAGGGATGTGGAGCGGCACCTCACCACCATCCCCTCGGCCTTCTCCCGAGAGAAGCGAAGGATTGTCGCTTTAATTTTGTTGAGCCGCATGCGTAGCTGGTCATACCTGTCGGCAGGAAGGGTTAGTGCATCGTTTAGACATTGTTGATAGAAGTCTAATGTGCTACGCTTCCAGTGTGCGACTTCACGACTATGTTGCTGGATAACACGTCGCAGCCGCGGCTTCGCACAGCGGAGCCACCAAACTACAGTGGTAGGGTACTTCGATGCAGTAGCGATGCAATCCCGCCATGTTTTCGTGACAAGAGTGCGTAGTTCGGGCGTTGGGAGAAGAAGTGTATTCATCTTCCAATAGGTGCCCCGAGGAACCGGGGTTGGGCCTGTGATATGCAAGGAGCAAGAGTACGCACAGTGGTCACTAAAGACCACAGGAATGACTTGTACGGCACAAAGGGCAGGAAGCAAATCAGCAGAGACATAAACACGGTCAATACAGCTTGCTCCAGTGGGGTAGATGTGAGTAAATTGTGTGTAGGCGGGATGAAAGTGGCGCCACGTATCATTAAGGCCAGCCGCCTGGAGGAGTGAAGCGAGTGCTTCACACCTGATGGGCGTTGGGACCTGATCAGCATCGGCTACCACACAGTTAAAATCTCCGCCAAACACGATAAGACGACGAGCTGTCAAGAAAGGGGTGATCTCTGACGTAAAAAGTGTTCTTCTGTCATGCCTGTGATTAGCTCCTGAAGGAGCATAGACGTTAATAAAAAGTACATCCCGAATGATACACGCAAGAACGCGACCATTGGGTAGTTTTGTAACATTGGATGGAGTTAACTCTGATCTGTATAGCAAAGCAGTGCCCCGCCTGGCATCAGGGTCGATGTTATATAGTGCCTCATAACCAACCAGGTCAGAGAGAAAGGGAGCAGAAACCTCCTGGAGAAAAACCACATCAAATGCACCAAGGCGCAGAAAGTCCTTCAGAGAGCGTAGTTTTACTGGGTTGGAAATGGAGTTGATATTTACTGTTAAAAGGGTGAGGGCTCCCGGCTGACGGTCAATTGCAGGCATAAGAAAGCAACCCAGAGAAAGTAACGACAGATGAGGCCATGGTCGTATGTAAGCAGGTGCGTAAATATCGAAACTGTAGCCCTGCTACTTCACCCCGGATGTTAAACACAAATACCAGACAGCTCATGTGGGAACGAGCCCACTCAATCTCGCATTTCGTCGTCTTCGTCGTCAGCCCAGTTCAGTCTTCCCCCATCGGCGGGATAGTCCGAACCAGGCGGCGCAGACGGCTCAGTCGCAGCGGTATGTGAGAGGGTGCGAGTGCGCTGCAGCGGCTGTTCGCTACCCTGTTCATTTTTACGTTTTGCGGGGACTGCTCCCCGATCTCGTGATGAACTAATGAGTGCTTCTAATTGGCGAGCAGTTTTCCGCATACCGTCCGCGCGGTCAGCGGAAGCAGAGCGTGTAACTGATGAGTCCTGAGATTCAGCCTCACTGCTGCTCTCAGGAGGGGGACGTATGACGCCCTCCTCCTCCCCTGCTGTTCTTGGCTCGCCTTCTTGCGCCTATGACGACGCCGGGGGGACTTAGCGTCATCTGCCGGTGGGGGTGGGGTAGGAAGAACTACCTCCATCTGTTCGCCGATTACAAACAACCTAAATTTTCCTCTAATAAAAGCTGTCTTTTATGCGACGTAACAGACATTTTCAGCTGCAACTTTAAATTGCTTGAAGTTGTCCGTCTCTTTTCATAGCGGCCTTTTATTTAAAGTTACAATATCAACGTCGTTTCTGTGATTCAAGCTTTGGCTTCTAGTTTCATTTTTAGGAACTATGTGTAGCATTACAACCTGTATTAAAAGTGGGTACCAACTGTTATTCGCAGTAACGTAACAGGTTGTGTGGTGGAGAGCTTCCATGAACTAATACTGCATCTGATACGATTGCACTGCTCAAATTATGATTGACACTTTTTTAAAATAAGCCTTTTCAAACAACTGAGGTATCTCAGCCAAGGCAGGAGGACAAAATACCTTGTTTTAGATTAACTGATAATGATGATAAAAGCAATAACAGTTAATTGAAACATTACTATTAACACAACATAATTAAAATGGATAAAATGTATCAACGTTCGTAATATTTTGCACTAACAAAATCCAATTTTAGGTTTGTACTTCCTAATCAAATGCGATAGTTTCTCACACAAAATGACAACATTCCGTTTGATTTTTGTTTTAGCAATTTGGTAGCGATATATATTTTTGTATGCATTTGGTCCTACTACTCACGTACGTCTGCATATTGCAGACATGATTTGCATGTGAACAGAACCGACAATGTGCGAGGGACTCTGCTTTCTATTATTATGCTCTGTATCGTGTTAGAAATTGACATTCAAATTAATTTAAAATTATATAATACGCTACTGGAAATTTAATGTGTTGTATAATTAAAATTTTGGTGTATTGTTTAGGTGACGGCATAACAATGGCATCAAATGGTTCGAATGGCTCTAAGCCTATGGGACTTAACATCTGAGGTCATCAGTCCCCATGACTTAGAAGTACTTAAACCTAACTAACCTAAGGACATCACACACATCCACGCCCGAAGCAGGATTCGAACCTGCAACCATAGAAGCAGCGCGGTTCCAGACTGAAGTGCCTAGAACCGTTCGGCCACAACGGCTGGCAAGAATGGCATCACAACTTACCACTACGGAAAAAGCTGCCTTCACTGATGGGCCGGCCGCGGTGACCGAGCGGTTCTCGGCGCTTTAGTACGGAACCGCGCGACAGTTACGGTCGCAGGTTCGAATCCTGCCTCGGGCATGGATGTGTGTGATGTCCTTAGGTTAGTTAGGTTTAAGTAGTTCTACGTTCTAGGGGACTGATGACCTCAGCAGTTAAGTCCCATAGTGCTCAGAGCCATTTGAACCATTTCACTGATGGTAGGCAGAGTGGTGTCGATTGAGAGCAGTGATAGGTCTAACAGCAGTAGACAAGGTTAATGCATGCTGTGTCTCTCTTAGGATGCTATGGTACTTTCGTTCTCAATTACAGTATGGTGGCAACACTAATGGCAGTCTACTGGATTCAGATACTTCTAATTTGTGGTGAAGGTAAGCCACATAGGACTAAAAAATTACTCAAGTAATATAATTGTTACTGATACGTCTGCTTTGCGATCTGTCGATCATCAGCATCTCTGACGCTCAGGTTGGACAGTCTGCCCGTAGCGAGAGGGGAAGCGCGGTTGTTTCGGGAAGTTCTGTAGCCGTGTGGGAGCGCGGGTACATGGCTGTGTCTTGTGATTGCTGACAGAAGGGACGGAGTGCACACGGTAGTGGAGTGTGGCGTCTTGCGTGCACGCCAGGACACGAGATCTTCGCTGGGCATGCACAGCGACCAGCTCCTGGGCGATGGAGGGTGAAGTGCGGGGGGTAAAACTGTTCGATCATCTACATCTAATAATAGAAACCCATCCATTTCTAGATCTTGTTCTGGGGGGTGCGGACTGTGGTTGTCGCGTAAAGCCGAGGGCCGTCCCCGCTCTTGTATAGCAAGTGTTGATATGTCAGATTCCCTGTTTGCCGCCAAGACAACTGTATTACCAAGGTGTCAGATTCTCTACTGTTTTACTTGATTGTTAACATAGACAAGTCCAAGTGCCGCAATGTAGACTGTGCCTCGAATATTTTTGTAGGGTGTGCGGTCGCATGTAGTGTCATTCAAGTTGACACGCTTCAGAAAACCTATCTTACGCTCGTAAGGTTCCGAACTATTGACTTGTTTCCTGTTCCGTGATAATTGCGGCTGTCATTGCGGCCGTTACCTCCCTCAGTGCTAAACTGTTTCACTACTGTTTCTAGATTACTAAAATTTTGTCTTCTGAATAATTTAGGGAGTGGCTTGAATCTTTAGGTTTCTTATCAAGGTTTTATAAATGCCACGCGTCACCGGTTTAAGTAACTGAACGCTTTTACTGTCTCATGGTTTTGACAATGGTATACGTTTTATTTTGGTCTAACTGTCTAGCATTATTTAATGGCGATACGGAATTACTGGAAACTGCAGCAGTGGTTGGTAGATTTTGATTCGTGTTTGTCAATTTACTTTAAATTAGTTTTGTTATTGGAAAGGCTAAATGGGAAAGGGCGGAGGCCCATGCTTCTTTAAGCGATTTTGGTATCAATCTTTGCTATATATTGGATTGAGGTTGTTCAAGTACGAATGTATGCTAATATTTACATGTTGTCACTCATTAAATGAATGTAAGTGAAAATTTCAAGGTAAATGCTCAGTGGCTTACCACCTACAGATCCTTGCATCCAAGCTGACCTACTCAACCACACTTAGCGCATATCACTTACACAGTGTAACACCACCACTAGTCCTGATAACATCCACCTATAGCCGCATTCAATGGCGAGGAGAAACGTCGTCAAGTTTCTTCAGGAATTCCATAAAACGCTAAAGCCACTCAAAGGTGATTAGAGCCCGCAGAGGTACCAAACAGCGGTAAGTTGATTGTTACTTAGCATCTACTCTTCACATTGGACCCAGGTATTTTACACTGATTAAGATTGCGTTACTGCGGGCGTGTCATGATGCGATAAGCTGCCTGACTGTTTGTCAAGCCAGAAACGAACACGTGCAACCTTGTAAACGTGGCTGTTGCCGTTATGGAAGGCAGGCGTAACCACATACTCATCATGAAAACGTCGGAGAAAGGACAACACATGGTCGGCAAAGATGTTGAAATATCTTAGCTCATGTTCAAGTTAATCTGACCCAAGTCATGTTACATGAAACACCTCGGAAGTTTCAGAGAATCCCTCCGGCCCGAAATACACCATCCCTACATTACGATTTAAACGTTTAATTGGGCGTCTTTTAAGAAGAGCCAAGATTCCCGATCGCCGAACCATACTTTCTAGTTTCTCTGCTGTTTTGCCCACTGAAGAGGTGCATTTTTATTTTCCGCTGAGAGCAATGGCGGCCTTTTGCCAAGTACCCAACTCAAAACGCACATTTAATGCAACTCACTTCACAATATTCGCTTTAAAATCATATAGATGGACCTGCGTGTAATTGTAGCAGTTATTTTTGGCGGGTTCAAAACTGATTTTCATTGACAAGGTGTGACAATCGTCTCCGGTCCCTGTGGGTCAGTCTCTTTTTACGGCCGCTGTTCTTAAGCCGTGTTACGTTGCTGTCAGTGGTACACCACTCCTTATAGACACGTTGGATGGCGGCGTTGATACACTGAGGGCATTGATCCTTTGTGCCATTCCGTCACGTCATCCAGTAGCGTGTTTATAACGTAAAACTGACTGGTACAGCCGGCCGCGGTGGTCTAGCGGTTCTACGCGCTCAGTCCGGAACCGCGCAACTGCTACGGTCGTAGGTTCGAATCCTGCCTCGGGCATGGATGTGTGTGATGTCCTTACGTTAGTTAGGTTTAAGTAGTTCTAAGTATAGAACTGCAGCGAATACGTCATCGGCCAGCCCAGTGCCAGGGGCACTCCCACTGGGATCAGCTCAGTGGGAACGGCCAAAAAGTAGGTTTGTATCTATTCTGGCACATTTGTAACGCTGCAGGTAGAATAGTCTTAATAATAATAACAACCATCAGCAAGTAATATCATAATAAAACAAGCTAAAATTAAAGAATATTAGACAAACAGTAACATAGTATAGTGAGTACGGTAGATTAACCCCCATAGTGGTGATAGAGTATAGCAAGAAAAGCCTGTAGTGTTAAACATAAAATAGCTGCAGATAGAATTTAGACATAGTAAAATATAGGACCTACTAATGTATTTAGGTAGTAGGTTACATTGTAACATGATAATGATGAAATAAAGATTTTTTTTAAAAAAAAAAAAAGTTCTAGGGGACTGATGACCACAGATGTTAAGTCCCATAGTGCTCAGAGCCATTTGAACCATTTGACTGGAACATACGTGCCACCATTCTGCAATGACTAACGTCAGCGGTAGTCACATGACCGCCCGTTGCAGTTCTGCAGCATATACAACGTACAAAGGCAACCATTGTGCTCTTTAAATACGTTGACTGCCGCGACGCAGTAGACATTCACGTCTGACGCAGTGCGACGAAGGTGGATAGTGATCGCGCACCAATCTCTCCAAAGCAGACCACAAAAGCTCAATAATATTGACAAAGGCGACTGTGGTGGTCAAGGGAGATCCGATAATTCTTCCTCGTGCCCATTGAACCAGTCCTGGGCAACGCGAGCTGTGTGGACAGTGGCCCTGTCATCTTGGAACACAGCATAATCATTGGACAACAAATGTTGTATCGTGTGATGGAACTGTTCAGCCAAAAGGGTCACATAAGCCTTGGCAGTAGAATACCCATGCGGTCGATGGAATACCAAGATATCTCTACCCAAGTCATCACCGATCCTCTGCCATGTTTCACTCTTCGTACGTAAACGCGGCCAGAAGTTGGAAACAGTTTCGAACTACACTCATCCAAATGTTCCTCCACTGATCCATAGTTCTGGCACCACATTACCCAGTTACAGGCATTTATATCACTTATGAGTGGTTTTGGAATTCCAGCACTGCTCGTGAGTGCGACATTCAGATCTGCAGTGACTTCTGCAACTGTCATCCTCTTATTTTTCGTTACACTCCTCTTCGACGTGCGTCCGTCACGATTAATCAACATACACTTTCGCCCGTATCACGATTTAGTGGATTGCACACGTTCGATTTCACTTAGTTCCGATATAATCCACCCAACTTCACAGAATAATGTTCTGACCACGACTGACATTTGCAACGTACTGAGGGAATTTCCCAGGTGCCTTTCGTGGTCAAATATGACAGCTCAGCTTTCAGGCTCGGCTACCATCTGCATTTATGTTCAAGCACGCATTCCTCGCGGTGTTTCTTTACTGTACTAAACGTAGTGAAGCATGTGGTCGCCAGCGGGCCCACGGCATCAAGCGTGAACCTCCACTGTGTCCGCCGGCAGCCTTGTGCCAGTCTACAAGATAAGCGGGTATCTTAGGCTGCGCGCTTACATTCGTTAAAGCTATTTCCTTGATATTCGAGCGACAATATCAGATAGACGTCAAAGCTGTGGAACTGTCAACTTTGGACGAAACGAGAACAACTGCGATAGTTATATCCCGACAATTTCGGATTTCAGTATCTACACTTGGGGGCTCGATCAGACGTCAGAATATGAACAGAGGGAAGATTATACATCTCCGTACCTACTCCGCAAACCAGTGTATGGTGCATGGCGGAGAGTACCTTGTACCAGTACTAGCCGTGTCTTTCTCTTTTCCACTCTCTTATAGAGCGACTATCTATATGCGTCCGTATGAACCCTACTTAGCTTTATCGTCCTCGTATGAAATGTGCGTTGCCGCCAGTAGAATCCTCCTGCAGTCAGCTACAAATGGCGATTCTCTAAATTTTCTTAATAGTGCTTTGCGAAAAGAACGTCGTCTACCCACCAGCGATTCCCATCTTCGCAGTCCCCGCGTGGTGATCGAACCTAGCGGCTCAGCTTTGTATTGCTTCGATGTCTTCGTTTAATCCTGCCTCGTAGAGATCCCAAATAATCGAGTGGAACTCAAGAAAGACTCACACTAGTATTCTATCTGACGTCTCCCTTATGGACAGCCATACTTAACTAAAACTCTCCCAATAAATCGAAGTCGATCGTTCGCCTTCTCTACTACTGCCCTTACTTGTTTTCCCATTCATATCGCTTTACAGCCTTAAGTCTAGTACACTGCCGACAAATACTTGCAACACTAATAAGGACTTGTGCGACATTAACAAAAGTTGGCAGGCGCGTTTCCACGTCTGAAAGACTAAGTGTATGGGACTTAACGCGCCAGTCGCGTAAGAGTGGCGATAGGAGCGCAACATCAGGATGCAAATAGGTTTGCTTTAGATACACGCTGTAACGCTTGTGCGCGTTACTTACTTTTGAGACTGGATGTGATGAGTTAATATTAGTTAAGAATGCCTTTAAGGTGACAAAGACACTATTATCAGCACTTTAGTGAGTTCGAACGAGGTCGTGTAACAGGACTACGAGAAGCTGTATGTTCCTTCTGTGAGACAGCAGAAAGACATGGCACGAATGCAGCAACTGTACATGACTGCTGCCATTTGTGGTCACGAGAACGTTTTATTCTTTTTTTGTCATCAGTCTTCTGAATGGTCTGATGCTTCCTGCCATGAATTCCTATCCCCTGCTCACCTCTTCATCTCAGAGTAGCACTTGCAACCTACGTCCTCAATTATTTGCTGGATGTATTCCAATCTCTGTCTTCCTCTACAGTTTTTTCCCTCTACAGCTCCCTCTAGTACATGGAAATTATTCCCTAACGTCTTAACAGATGTCCTATCATCCTGTCCCTTCTCCTTATCAGTGTTTTCCACACATTCCTTTCCTCTCAGATTCTGCGAAGAACTTCCTCATTCCTTACCTTATCAGTCCACCTAATTTTCTGCAGTACCACATCCCAGCCGGCCGGAGTGGCCGTGCGGTTCTAGGCGCTGCAGTCTGGAACCGAGCGACCGCTACGGTCGCAGGTTCGAATCCTGCCTCGGGCATGGATGTGTGTGATGTCCTTAGGTTGGTTAGATTTAATTAGTTCTAAGTTCTAAGCGACTGATGACCTCAGAAGTTAAGTCGCATAGTGCTCAGAACCATTTGAACCATTTCTGAACCACATCTCTAATGCTTCGATTCTCTTCTTTCCGGTTTTCCCACAGTCCATGTTTCACTACCGTACAATGCTGTACTCAAGACGTACATTCTCAGAAATTTCTTCCTCAAATTAAGGCCTATACTTGATATTAGTGGACTACTCCTGGTCAGGAATGTCTGTTTTGCCATAGCTTTTGATGCCCTCCTTGCTCCGTTCGTCATTGGTTATTTTATTGCCTAGGTAGCAGAATTCCTTAACTTCATCTACATCGTGACCATCAATCCTGATGTTACGTTTCTCGCTGTTCTCATTTCTACTACTTCTCATTACCTTCGTCTTTCTTCGAGTTACTCTCAGTCCATACTGTGTACTCATTAGACTTCATTCCGTTCAGCATATCATGTAATTCTTCTTCACTTTCACTCAGTCATCAGCGAATCATATAATTGGTATCTTTTCACCTTGAATTTTAATTCCACTCCTGAACTTTTCTTTTATTTCCATCATTGCTTCCTCGATGTACAGATTGAAGAGTAGGGGCGAAAGGCTACATCCTTGTCTTACACCCTTTTTAATACGAGCACTTCTTTCTTGGTCGCCCACTCTTATTATTCCCTCTTGGTTGTTGTACATATTGTATATGACCCGTCTCTCCCTATAGCTTACCCCTACTTTTTTCAGAATTTCGAACATCTTGCGCCATTTTACATTGTCGAACGCTTTTTGCAGGTCGACAAATCCTATAGACGTACCGTCGCAAGAAGACCGGGCTCTAGACGGCCACGTGGCTATAAAGAGACAGGAGTGTGGGTCTGGCTCGTCGTACTGCATCTGCAGCAACAACTTGAGCAACTTCCTGCACAACAGTGACACAACGCACTGTTCAAGGAGAGCTCCGAACCAGACGCCCTGTAGCGTGGATTCCGCTGATCCCAAACCACCACATTTGCCATTTCAGTGGTGTCAAGCGAGAGCTCATCGGAGAGCAGGGTGGAGGTTGTTGAATTTTCTGATGAAAAGTGGTTTTGCCTCGGTGTCAGTCATGGCCGTGTGTTAGTTCGGAGGATGACATTTGAGGGTCTGCAACCGACCGATCTGCATGCTAGACACACTAGACCTATACCTGGAGTTATGGTCTGAGTCGCGATTTCATATGACAGCAGAAGCACTCTCGTTGTTATCCCAAAAAAACCTACTGCAAATTTGTACACAAGTCTGGCCATCCGATCTGTTACGCTGTCATTCATGAACAGCTCGCAGGGGGTGTTTTCAAACACGATAACGCTGGCCTTCTTACCACTGTTGTAACCCAACATGCTGTACAAAGTGTCTAAATGTTGCCATGGCTGGATAACTCCAGCGTTATCCACGAACAGCATTAGCCATCCCTGTCTTCAGCGGCCGAGTGTAATAGGCATGGAACTGCATCCCACAAACTGACATCCGGCACCTGTGCAACACAATTCATGTACGTTTGCAAACTTGCACTCAACATTCTGGCGGTTGCACCGGCTATTAATGTACAGGCATTTCACACTTCCAACGACTTATTTCGCGCATACACTAACCTGTGATACTGCCGTGTTAATCACTTAAATATGTTACCTACACAAATTTATTCCCGAAATTTAATTTCTCATTTTTTGGTCTGGGTGGTGGTAATTAACCAACGTTGCAACCTCCCCTCAATAAAGTTTGTCAATATTAACTGAATAATAAAATAAGCCACGCGTAACCTCCTTGCAAAATTAAAGAATAAAACTTGCGCAAATGTAAACTCCCCACAAAATATCGTTAAGGGATGAAGATTGGTCACAAACCCACAATAACATTAATTAAATAATGAACCATGAACTGAATGTAACATCTCAACACAAATAATTAAACCTAATAAATCTTATAAGGGCAGCAACGCTGACCTTCGCCCCTTTGAAATAATTAAACCTGACAAATTCTTACCTCAGTAAAACTGCATCAACATCTGCTCTTATTTAAAAAATTTCCGGCACCGCTCCGTGCAATTCTGGCCCATATTTAATTTTGATTCTTGGAGGGAATGCATAAGAAATATTATTTAACTTGAAATGAATCTTTTTCTTTAAAAAGTTACTTTATAGAAAAATTATTATTGGGGCATTTTTTGAACAAATTAATTACAATTAACATACGTTATTAGCTGAGCGCAATGCTGCTTCATTACCTTCTACAATAATACACATCGTCCACCACAATCCTAACCAGATTCGGAAGAACAGCACGCCGTCGACGCATGCCGACTCCCGCAGACTAGCACCGACTAAGTACAACTATCCAACTGTCTGCTCCCTCTGCCGACTCGCCACACACTACTGTGTCCGACTTCTACTACAGACAGAGTGCAACTCGCAACAGAACACTCGCGCGATCAAGCGCAGACTAGCAACGATAAATAACTCTCTGGTCAGAGATTCTGTCATGCCTCGCCATCGCTGGTAATGAATACATATGAAACGTACGCGTTTCAACGTGACTGTGTCAAGTTGCAAGTAGCACATTACTGGATTGTTTTTCCCATTCGTCGGCATTAACTGCTTTTCGCTGTGTCTGTGGATTCTAACCCGTTCGAATCCATCCACGTTCTTATACTTAGCCTTCTTCTATTTATGCAATTTACTTCCAATTACTTTTACGTTTCCAAAACTGCGCGCCGTACAACGCCATCAAGCAGAATCAAATGGAGTTAACAATAGCTGTCACATCCTGTTCCTTGGTTCCTAGTAACTTAAGTTTCTGGACGGAGTTTTACTTTTATAATTTATTGTTTTTGCATTCTACAGTTTTACTCTTTTCAATGTTTCTTAAAAATTTGTGGTGTTTAATAACGCTATATCCATTTCTAGGTCCTCTACATAATTCCACTTCTATAATTTTACTATGTTTCTGTCCTTCACTATTTATAAATCTATTGTTCCATTTTTTAACGAAAAATCTTTTTATACCATTTTATTTTTACACTTTACGAGTAAGACGTTATGAGTTTATACTTTCAAAATTTCACGCTTTGAATATCTTAAGTCAATTTTCGCTGCTTCAGTTTCATTTTTATAATCTACTATTTATTTCCTATTATAGTTTTACGCATCCATTCTGGTATCTTAACAGAAGGTAATTCACACAACTGAGTTTTGCAAATTTATTATAAGACCCACTCTTGTTAACCCATGGCATCACTGCCTTTATCTCTCCACCCACTCCCCCCTGCCCTCCTATGACCGCTTCGTCCGCTCTCCATTCCCCTCGCTCCTGTTTCGTAATTTTTCTATTTTATCGAGTTTACATACCTATTGTCCTACGTGATTAGTATTTTAACGAGATGTTTGACATAATTACACGTTCTATAATTTTAGCACGACTCCTCTGGTTAAACGCATGACATTCACACCCCTGCCTACCGGCTTCCTTTTCTTTTCTCCCCTCCATTCAGCCTTATTTCATTTCCCCATCCTCTTCCCCTACTCTGCCCTACCTCCAACATGTACCTATTTAAAACATCGAACGCAGCTGCAAAAGAAGATCGGTCTCCGGACAGCCACGTGGCATTAAAGAGAGGGAAAACCTTAGTGTTCGGCGTATGACTCTGGCTCGCGGTTCTGCGTAAACGTGTTGCTGACGCAACTACTTAGGTAGATTCTACGTTTACATACAATCTTTTTCATGTTTACTTACTGTAAAATATTAGATGGTACATATTAAGTATTACTTTGTTCTGGATCCGAAGATGATCCTGAGTGATTGAAACATGTAATCTAATTAATTGTGTATTACTGAGACAGAACTATAAACGAAAATTACTTAAATATCGCCGGTCGGTGTGGCCGAGAGGTTCTAGGCGCTTCAGTCTGGTACCGCGCGACCGGTACGGTCGCAGGTTCGAATTATGCCTCGGGAATGGATGTGTGTGTTGTCCTTAGGTTAGTTAGGTTTGAGTAGTTCTTAGTTCTAGGGGACTGATGACCTCAGATATTAAGTCTCATAGTTCTCAGAGCCATTTGAACCATTTTTGAACTTAAATATCAATACAGTTGCTGAATTTCTGAAGATTAATACGTCGCCTCTGGTTTTGCGTTTCCGGTTCTGTTTGACTGCTCTGCAGTGGCTATTTTTATTATAACACTGACCTTTTCAATCACACGAGAGAGAATGCTATCGGATTTACGCGTAAAGCAGCGCTATGTACTTGTACACAGTTCTGCGTTCCATCGAGTCTGAATTCATTTGCGTCGCTCGACGGAGCACTGCAATTTTCGCAAACGTTATTGGAAAGCGCTTTGAAACGGATGATGCGAGGACGTGGCGGCTGCTGTAGTTGCCGGCTGCGATATTTCGCCGAGAGCGGCACTTGTCGCCGGCGCCGTGTCCGGCCGTGAGTTACAGTGCGGCCACTACAGCCCGCGGCGAGGCGGCCGGCGTGTACAAGTGTGATGGACGAGGCTGCGAACAGCGCGCTGGCACGCGCCCGAATATCGATAGCCACCGCCGGCCGGCGCTCGCCACTGCCAATTGCAGCCACTGCCCGCCCCTTCCCTTCCCTGGCTTAGACTGGCCCAGAGCGATGCACGTTCCCCCCTTCGCACGTCGCGGCTACCTGTTCGTCCCAGCTTGCCCTCGCGAAGCCGCCATGTAATTGCGCTCCCGCTTCGCTGCCTACGTGCGACCTGTTACTGTCCTCTGCCACAACAGGGCCTCACTACAGCCGTCCTCAGACGGTACGGGTCCGCTAACGTTGACGTGGACGCGGATGGGAAATGCAACCTCACACACACAGCGCCAGCGTCACACGGGACGTGCTAGCGACAGTAGCGCTCTCAAACGACAGTTCCTGTCGGATGTCTCTGGCTTGCAAAACACACAGCTTGTTTACGAAAGTGGAGGCACAAGCGGACCGGAGTGGCCGATCGGTTCTAGGCGCTACAGTCTGGAACTGAGCGACCGCTACGGTCGCAGGTTCGAATCCTGCCTCGGGCATGGATGTGTGTGATGTCCTTAGGTTAGTTAGGTTTAAGTAGTTCTAAGTTCTAGGGGACTGATGACCTCTCTAGGGGACTGATGCCTCCCATAGTTCTCAGAGCCATTTTTTGGAGGCAAAAAAATTCCTACGTTAGCTCTTTTAAAAAGCATATTCCCTTCCTTGTCCATATCCTAGACGTTTTTTTCTGTGTGTGGTATACATAAATAACAACTTCAATACCCGTGAACATATTACAAGACAAAAACGAAAGTTCCGTGTCCAATCAGTAAGGGCGTCAGCTTATAAAACTTCCCTAAACTGGGCAAACGGACCTGCTATGCAAATGTGGCACCGATTTCTGCTTCTCCTTCTTTTTATCACTATCAACAGAACGTCCAACGCCACACTCTCCGCCTAGCTTTATCGAATCCACCCACCCTCCCGCTACACTTCCACACTCTCCACATCCTCTCCCAACGAAATTTTAATTGCTTCCCCTTACCGGGCCATGAAATCCGTCTTGATATACAGTATATCCGTGCTGCCAGGTCTAAACAGAACCGTCCCCAAGTCAGGGCGCCCTTGTTCTCCACACCACTCCACCCAAATCCTAAGGTTTGGTCAGAAAGGCATGCCTCTTCTCTCTCCGGAATTCCCCTTTCAAACATCTGCCCACACAAACACCCTCTTACGCACTACCCCAACTGCTATGTTCCCACGGTACACCTCTTGCTGGCAGTTTAAGCCCACTCATCATTTCACTGATCTTAATCTGTCAACACACCGGCATTTTACCTGTTTAACTTATGCAACTGCCCCATTGTTTTTTTATCTTTTGTGAAACATTCGTTCGCTATTTCATCTGTAGCAATGTTTTACTTAATCAACAAATCCTCCTTTTATATTTTAAAGTGTGCAACTTAATCTTTTTTTTAAATTACGTCGAACATTCATTTTGTCAACCGCCATGTTTTAAACTCTTCACTTTCATATGGCCGAAGAGCGACGACCCGTATCCGCTGGCGATCCCCTACCTGCCTCCCACTCCCTCCCTCCACCCACCGCCGATGGGGTGAGAGGAATGAAGTGACAATAAAGGAAAAAGACGAACTCTCTGCCGAGACAGAGTGCACTCTGGTATTTAGGTAATATCGATATTACGCAAAATACGGGGTCTAGTGGCTATAAATGTAGATATTTTTATGTCTGGTACCTTAATATATACACACATCAGTGTGTTTGCTGTTTTTTTGTCTGCGTCGAACAGACTCCCCACAAGCACGCCGCATACTTTAAGACCTGTGTTTTCTGTGTGGTCGTAACTGCACCAGTAAGTGGACTGCGCCTTTCAGTACAGACTACCCGTTTTGCATCCACGCGTCCACACTTCCAACACTTGACCTGCTGCCCAGGGCAAAATAAGCATTAATGGCTTGCTCTTGCCACACATACGTGAAGGCACTAATCAACCTAAAAAACATGCAACCTCTATAATTATTAATCTGCAAATCACGTAATTACTAATGCAATGTTCTTCAATAATTCGGTCCCCGTGACCAACAGAAATTTCTGCACCTGTACGCGTTACACGCTGTATTTCTGTTAATTTAATAAGGAAGTCCCATAATCTTTTAGAAATCACGAAGGTGTGAAGAAACAACAAGATTCAGCAAGATGCGAACCTACTAAGCATTGTTTCATAAAACGGTGCCCCTACCAACAACGCCATGCTGAGCTTCTATAACAAACGACCTTGCTTTTTTGTTGCGATATTTTGAAGGCTTTAATAGCCGATATGTTATCAACTAACATTTAATTATAACAGATCCTACCGTAACGATGTGTTGTTGATGAATCTTCAGTTTCCGTTGCCTTAAAAAGGCGTACCTTCAAGATATGTGAGTACAACATGAAAATAACTAAATACGATAATTCTTTAAGCATCCCTATTACGATTCCCTTCACTTTATTACAGCAATACGTACCAACAACGACGCATTTTCCAGAGATCCTCAATATGCTGGCGCTTAAAAACAGCATATATTCATAGGGCATAAGTTCTAATATAAAACCCGCCAAAAATGGGGACGTGCAAACTCTGCTTGTGACGTAGAGACCGTGTTTGCTTCTTATTGGTTCTACTATACATGACATCTTGTCAACATATCGCATGACTTATTTTGCGTTTCACATGACGGAATGATTCCTCGCGGGAAGCAACGCTACAAAACTCGTTCAGCTGCGCGTCAGCTTTAGCTAACGCGTCATGCATGAGGACGGTTTTAGCTTCAGTGGCTGACGAACTGTTTCAATCACGACACTCTGGCCTCTTTCATACACTACTGGTCATTAAAACTGCTACACCAAGAAGAAACGCAGATGATAAACGGGTATTCATTGGACAAATATATTATACTAGAACTGACATGTGATTACATTTTCACGCAATTTGGGTGCATACATCCTGAGAAATCAGTACCCAGAACAACCACCTCTGGCCGTAATAACGGCCTTTATACGCCCATACAGCTTCAACACGATACCACAGTTTATCAAGAGTAGTGACTGGCGTATTGTGACGAGCCAGTTGCACGTCCACCATTGACCAGAGGTTTTCAATTGGTGAGAGATCTGGAGAATCTGCTGGCCAGGGCAGCAGTCGAACATTTTCTGTATCCAGAAAGGCCCGTACAGGACCTGCAACATGCGGTCGTGCATTATGCTGCTGAAATGTAGGGTTTCGCAGGGATCGAATGAAGGGTAGAGCCACGGGTCGTAACACATCAGAAATGTAACGTCCACTGTTCAAAGTGCCGTCAATGCGAACAAGAGGTGACCGAGACGTGTAACGAATGGCACCCCATACCATCACGCTGGGTGATACGCCAGTATGGCGATGACGAATACACGCTTCCAATGTGCGTTCACAGCGATGTCGCCAAACACGGATGCGACCATCATGATGCTGTAAACAGAACCTGGTTGGATCCCAAAAAATGACGTTTCGCCACTCGTGCATCCAGGTTCGCCGTTGAGTACACCATCGCAGGCGCTCCTGTCCGTGATGCAGCGTCAAGGGTAACCGTAGCCATGGCCTCCGAGCTGATAGTCCATGCTGCTGCAAACGTGCAGATTGTTGTTGTCTTGCAAAGGTCCCAGTCTGTTGACTCAGGCATCGAGACGGGGCTGCACGATCCGTTACAGCCATGCGGATAAGATGCCTGTCATCTCGACTGCTAGTGATACGAGGCCGTTGGGACCCAGCACGGCGTTCCGTATTACCCTCCTGAACTCACCGATTCCATATTCTGCTAACAGTCATTGGATCTCGACCAACGCGAACAGCAATGTCGCGATACGATAAACCGCAATAGCGATCGGCTACAATCCGACCTTTATCAAAGTCGGAAACGTGATGATACGCATTTCTCCTCCTTACACGAGGCATCACAACAACGTTTCACCAGGCAACGCCGGTCAACTGCTGTTTGTGTATGAGAAGTCGGTTGGAAACTTTCCTCATGTCAGCACGTTGTAGGTGTCGCCACCGGCGCCAACCTTGTGTGAATGCTCTGAAAAGCTAATCATTCGCGTATCACAGCATCTTCTTCCTGTCGGTTAAATTTCGCATCTGTAGCACGTCATCTTCGTGGTGTAGCAATTTTAATGGCCAGTAGTGTATTAATCGTAAAGTGAGCCTAACACCAGGTAGGTGTGGCTGCTGCGTTGTGCCCACGTCCCGGAAACACGGCGAGATGGTGGAGAGGCAGGGCGGTAATATAGGCGACGGTAGATGGATCGAAACTGTTTGCGGAGTGATGGAATTAGTACTACAGATAGGGAATGGGGATAATCATTTTATTAATTGTTCTGGAAATCTGTTTCATGTCGAATAGGGAGCCGCCTCGCAGTATATATACCCGCCAGTGGTTTAAATACGTGGTCGGAGGAGGCTGAGCGATGACAACGACACGGAAACGACTCGGACGGCACAGAACTTGCAGAAACTTTCGGCGAAAAAACGAAGATTCTCTAATGTAACGTAATTAGTTAACGTCAGTCTTGGCACTGTATTTTTGTATCACGTAATAATTTTGGTTGAGCCATGTCAGAGTTTTTTAGAGACAATATTAGTACTGAAGGTATCATTTAAAATACAACTAGGTACTACAAAGCGGATTGACTGTAATGTGATATCAGAATATATGCAACAAGTTTCGATAATGATAGGACTTTTATTTCCCTAAAAGATGTGTGAGACAGAGTGATAAACTAAACTGAATAATTTTTAGCGCAAATTTATTTTCACTTATTGAATATATAACAGTTTAAAGGAGAGAAAATTATTCTTTGCTTCTTGTGGTTTACAGCTTGGAACAGTTATTCATCTGGAGCGGCGGAACTTTTGCTATTGTAGGAACTACGCGTGTATAGGCTGTCTGATGTAAATTTAGGGCCCATATAAGAATTTTTATACTGATCCGTTGCACATATTGTGGGACTTTTATGTTAGCCTCGTTTCTATGGACGGTTTCCTTGAGCCAATTTTGTGACAATGACATTTAGGTTGAAGCGAGCGCACTATAACAGGGGGTTGGACATATATCAGTAAAACCCAGTTAGCCAAACTATTATACACGACAATCGCCAAACACTCCACTATTCTTACAAGTAGAGCATTGTTACTCACTTGTTAGCCGATTTCATTCATAGTGAAAGAGGCTACTAATAATCGACTAACCCATACACAGCTGCAGTACCAACAATGTAGTCCTGCACAGTATTTTTCCTACTGTAATAATAAGACTATCCCACACGCTGCTGCAGGATAAGCCATACGGTCACTCAACAGTATCTGTTCTACTATTTACATGATTCTAAGAACTGACTAGCCATCAACGGCTCAAAGCAACGATTCCATGGTGTTCACCGTCAGTCACAACAGTGGTCGTATTAATTCATCTATCATCTATACTAGCTTCTATTTTTTATTCTTCTTGAATATCAAAACGTTATTTATACTTCCGTTCCAAAAGCTTTTTTTTTTTAATTTCTCTGGCTTAAACAATACCGCAGGAAAGAAAAACGAAAATAATAATAATAAGAGGCCCGCCTCCACGTAGCGCGACTTGGGGAGGTGGCTGCTACACGGAGCTGCAGCCAGACCCCTCAGAAATCGATAGTGTCTGATTCAAAGTAGCCATTCTCTCAACTCTTTTGATCAGTTTAGGGAGGAAATGGCCAAATAGAGTCTGGAATGCAAGTGCGTGCACAACCTTAACCATGGCATCACTGTAAAAAACTTGTATTTGAAGGTTACTGTTGTTCCTTTATGCAGCTTCTAGTGTAATCCTTTGCAGAGGTCGTGAGAAAATGGTTAGAGAGATTAGAGCATGCACAGATGTATATTGAGTCATTTTTCCCTCGTTCAGAAGGGAAATTATTGTTACTATTGTTATGAAGTACCCTCCCCAGGCACTAATCAGTGACTTGCGGAGTATTATGCACATGTATATCTTGAGAGATCGCACGCTACTCTCTCACTTTAACAACAGATTAACATTCATATTTTAGGTCATGATTTTGGTGTTCCCCTGTACTACATTTGCTACATGGCTTCCGCTACATAAGGAAATTGTGGGCAGAATCTTCTTGTAACTGTGTGTGTAACGGGCAAAAATCTTGTGCGGGGGCTGTAGCCGAGGCTACCGAGAACAGGGAGTGAGCCGAAGTGGGGATATAAATGTTGAGCGCAGCCACCTGGACATGTGAGCGATTCTGGGGAACAGTGTTCAGTGATTCTTACGTGCAGAGGGACTTCTGGCTGAAGCTCGCTCCTCCGTCCGCTTAGAGTCGGACAGAATGGCGCTGGTTTGCAAAACATTTTACCTGGGCCTCGTGACAGTCCTTCGTGGAAGACAGCGGGATGGCTGAAAGTGGGTGGAGGAAGCCATTTAAGAGAGACTGATGTAAACTGAGCTTTAGTGCAAACGGTGGGAAGGTGATAAAACTCCATGCATTCTCATGTTAGAACATGGGACAATATGGACAGAGCAGCTCGCGTCCATGTCTAGTGGAGACATGATTTTAACACCCCCCCCCCCCCTCCTGACGCCAGAAAGCCGCCAGGTTCTTTCGGTGAACGACAAAAATATATATTTAATGGGCACGACTGTCTGGGAAGCTTAACAACCTTCTTTCAGAAACTGCAAATGGTCAGCCTGGAAAGATTAGTTCACTCTATAAATGAGAGACTGTGATCCCATCTAGGTAGATGTTTTTTGCCAAAACATGGCCATGTTCACTATGAGAACAACGCTTCCCTAGCCTAAAAGTGAGATTTGGAGACGCTGATTGGTTCCTCTCAGTATACGCAAGTTGAGGTATGGTCCCCAGCGTGAGAACGTCAGTGCTGTGTCTGGATTGGCTACCAGGCCAGTAGAATAGTCAAGAGGGGAGATTCAATGTTTGGAATATAATTTGATTGGTTTGTGCAATGTGTGGGCGGTTTCGTTTCGCTAATTCGGCTCCCATACCGTAGCTTGGTGGAAAGTGGTGGTGGTTCTTCAGGAAACTTGGTCTTCTGGTCCTCCCCTGGTGAAGAATTTCAGGTGTTTTCCTAGTGGGTGAAACTTGTGGTCGGTATATTGTGGTGGACTGGGAGCCTGTGTTACTTTCCAACTGCACTGACAGAGGAACTGCATATCATCTTGGACATATCGCATGTCGCGAGGGTGAATTTCTTCGTCTTGAGTCTGACGATTGGCGTGTTAGAGTAAACGTCTACAAGTGCGAAGCCGTTCTGTTCACTACAACACCGAAGCTACTGCGCAAACATCAGCACTTCAACCCAATAACGCTACATGCACGCCCAATACGTGTCCGCGAGAAGGTCAAATACCTCGGTGTCTGTCTGGACCGGAAACTACTCTGGGGGACCACATTCAACACGTGACCAACAAAGCAAACGCGAGGCTCAATCAACTCTACATTATGCTTAACAGGCGTAGCACACTGAATAGGAGGGTGTCTAGGTCCATGTACATGACACTTATTCGACCCCTGATGTACGCAGCCCCTGTCTGGGGCTACGCTGCGCCCACACGCCTGCGCCGTCTGCAGCTCATACAGAACAAAGTACTCAAAATCATAAGCAATGCTCCGCGCTGCACACGCATCGCGGACCTTCACCGGGAATATCGGCTAGATACCATCTTGCAGGTATTCCAAAAACTCTCCACACGACTGTACAATAACACGAGACACTCGCGCAACCCGTTTATCCTTTCTCTGGCTAACTGCGACCACAGCCATAGATGGAAGCATAACAGACCAAAGACACTACTATCTAGCAACTAAACATCTATGGTCCATAGCACGCTAACACGACAGTACTGGCGAGCCCCTTCAACACAGCTACTACTGGTAACCCCAGATGCTCGACCCGCCGAAACACAGGCAACCGCAGGGAAACCGTACTGTACACAGCACACAAACCAGCCACACACACCCTACACTGTCTGTGAGCCGATCTATTACCGAACGCCCACTAATGTATAACGACCTTGAACTGTTGCAGGGACGCAGCAACTGCAGCAAGCCCCGCAACGAGCTTCCGCTACGACAAAGGTAATGATGCACGATACCTCGCACTAACATTACCACAACTTACATGCACTGTCGCAGATAGCAAGCCGCTACTGCCCTTACTACCCGTCCTGCTGTCGCAGATGTTTTTTTTTCCCTTTGCGCTTGCCTTGGCACTTTTTTTCCTCTGCCCTTACAACCGCTACCCTTCGATCGCTTTCGTCCACTTTCTATCTCCTGATGGACCATGTTAATGAGTAATCTTACCCAGACGCATGATTCAAAAACTAACATGTTATACGGAGGTGACAGTAGAACTTTTGGTTTGGTCACCACGTTGGTGTGGGCGTGGAGGGGCCCCAGCATTTGTGAAAAAAAGAGTCTGACGACTGACGTTTGACAAGGCTAGCACTCATCGACGTGCCAGTGAGTCAAATTAGTTCGGCTAGACCAGTGTATGGGTGCACATCACACTGAAATCTGCCGGGATTTCAGAGCTCTGATAGGGAAGGTTGCTGCGTTCTGATAATCAGAACGCCAGACCGCGTAGTTTGCATATTTTCGCGTACGCGTCAGAACATTACAGCTGCCGCAGCATATCGCTCCCTGCCCACAGCGCGCCGCTTTCCGCTGCCGCCTGAATCAACGTGAAAGGGTGAAATACTGCTGCACTGGCCAAGAGTTGTTAAATGATACTCACAGCTCCCTGTTCTAAGGTGAACCACAGTTTGTGGCATAGTTGATCCCATTTGAATAGAGTTAGGCCTGACAGTGGATTCATGTAAACCAAGTCAGATTGCGCTGTAAAAGGGATTAATTCACGAGGGAATTTGTATAGTTTCCATCCCAGTGTGTGCTTTGCCTATCAAACACTATTCCTTCATTGATTTGTATTTGTCATTTTTGTGTAGGATTTATCGGCTGGTTCTCCAGAAAGCTGTAGTTACTGAAGGTTTAACAAAATTAGTCATTATTTTCATCACTTAACACTTCCGGACTAAGATGCCGTGATCCATACATAAGACTCCCCCCTGACGTTTCACCTTCGACTGCGGAAGGGATCCCCCGAAGACAATCAGCAAACTGCAACGAGAGCACGAGTGAGCGCCGTATACAGGGTGAGTCACCCAACGTTACCGCTGGATGTATTTCGTAAACCACATCTAATACTGACGAACCGATTCCACAGACCGTACGTGAGGAGAGGGGCTAGTGTAATTGTTTAATACAAACTATACAAAAATGCACGGAAGTATGTTTTTTAACACAAACCTACGTTTTTAAAATGGAACCACGTTAGTTCTGTTAGCACATCTGAACATATAAACGAATACGTAATCAGTGCCGTTTGTTGCATTGTAAAATGTTAATTACATCCGAAGATATTGTAACCTAAAGTTGACGCTTGAAACCTCCGACGTTCAGTTGCGTGTTGTAACAAACAAAGGGCCACGGTCGGCGAGCAGCATCTGCAGGGTCATGTTTACGATGACGACCGTGTTACGAGTGTGGCTGTAGTGCACTGTTGTGGTTTGGTCTAGCTGTCACAGTGTCCGCATGTAGCGCTTGCTGCTATTGTTATTCTGCATTCGTCTCCGCGCGCAGACCAACTGTAGTACACCGTGTTACCAGACGTCTGTGATAGTTTAGTGTTGTAGGAACTGTGACCATGGTGTATTCGAACTCTGAAAAGGCAGAGATGATACTCATCTATGGGGAATGTCGACGAAATGCAGCTGAAGCCTGCAGGGTATATGCAGAACGGTACCCGGACAGAGAGCATCCAACGTGCCGCACATTGCAAAACATCTACCGCCACCTGTATGCAACAGGTATGGTCGTAGCGCGCAAACGGGTCCGTAACAGGCCCGTCACAGGAGAAGCGGGTGCACTTTGTATGTTAGCTGCTGTTGCCATGAACCCACACATGAGTACACGGGACGTTGCGAGAGCCGGTGGACTGAGTCAAAGTAGTGTCATGCGCATACTACATCGTCACCGCTTTCACCCGTTTCATGTGTCGCTACATCAGCAATTACATGGTGATGACTTTAATCATCGAGTGCAATTCTGTCAATGGGCATTAACAGAGAATGCGTTGCAGTTCTACCTGTTTACCGATGAAGCGGGTTTCACAACCCACGGGGCAGTCAATCTACGGAACATGCATTACTGGTCCGTGGAAATCCTCGCTGGCTCAGACAGGTAGAGCGACAGCGACCGTGGATTGTAAATGTACGGTGCGGAATCATTGGCGACCACCTCATTGGTCCTCTCTTCATTGCAGGGGCCCAAACAGCTACAACATACATCGCGTTTCTACAGAATGATCTGCCAACGTTGCTCGAAAATGTCCCACTGGAAACGCGTTGACGTATGTGGTATCAGCATGATGGTGCACCTGCACATTCCCTTGACAGGATGTTCGACGGGCGTTTCATAGGACGTGGAGGACGCATTAATTGGCCAGCCCGTTCTCCTGATCTTACACCTCTGGACTTCTTTCTGTGGGGTACGTTAAAGGAGAATGTGTACCGTGATGTGCCTACAACCCCAGAGGATATGAAACAACGTATTGTGGCAGCCTGCGGCGACATTACACCAGATGTACTGCGGCGTGTACGACATTCATTACGCCAGAGATAGTAATTGTGTGCAGCAAATGATGGCCACCACATTGAACATCTATTGGCCTGACATGTCGGGACACACTCTATTCCACTCTGTAATTGAAAACGGAAACCACGTGTGTACGTGTACCTCACCCCTCATGGTAATGTACATGTGCGTCAGTGAAAAAGACCAATAAAAAGGTGTTAGCATGTGGTCGTAATGTGCTGTTCCAGTCTCTTCTGTACCTAAGGTCCATCACCGTTCCCTTTGGATCCCTACGTAATTCGTTGCTCTCCGATACACACGATCGAACAGCGGAGGAGTGGTACTCAAGCGTCAACTTTAGGTTACAATATCTCCGGATGTAATTAACAGTTTACAATGCAACAAACGGCACTGATTACGTATTTGTTTATATGTTCAGATGTGCTAACAAAACTAACGTGGTTCCTTTTAAAAAAAACGTAGGTTTGTGTTAAAAACATACTTCCGTGCATTTTTTATGGTTTGTATTAACCAATTACACTAGCCCCTCTCCTCATGTTCGGTCTGTGGAATCGATTCGTCAGTATTTGATGTGGTTTACGAAATATATCCAGCGGTAATGTTAGGTGACTCACCCTGTATATAAGCCATCCAGAGGGCGCCGCTGTGCTAAGATCTCTGATATTGCCAACTTTCTCAAATGAAATTAATCGATTGTCACGCTGTTGCTGCAATGTTGACATCCATATCTTATCCAACTTAATGCCTTTATCTTTTCTATTAAAATTATTGCAGTGTTTGGCAATCTAAATGGCCTCTCTATACATTCGCGCATAATAAAGCGCCGTCTTTGCTATGACGGTCGTCTCATTGAACTTTATTTCATGATCACCATCCTGAAACACATGTTCCGCTACAGACGATTTATCAATATGTCCGAGGCGGCAGTTCCTTTTATGTTCACCCAGACGGGTGTTGACGCTTCTTGTTGTTGTGCCTATATAGACCTTTCCACAACTGCACGGAATTTTACAGACACCTGGTGTAGCTAGAGGATGTCGTTTATCTTTTGCGGATCTTAAACATACTTTTATTTTCGTCTTGGGTCTGTAAACAGTTTCCACATCGTACTTGCTTAAAATTTTTCCAATGCGATCACTGACCTTACTGATGAATGGTAAGAACACTTTCCCCTTGGGTTGGTGTCGATCCTCGTCCGTCCTGGTTGCCAGTCTAGGGCGTAGTCCACGATCTATCTTCCTGTTGGAATACCCATTCTTCTTGAAGGTCGCTCTAAGATGTTCAATCTCATCATCTAAGTGATCTGGTTCACATATTTTGTGCGCCATGTCTATTAATGTTTTAATCACCCCTCTTTTATGTGTTGGCTGGTGGTCAGAATCTTTCGACAGATAACCATCAATGTGTGTGTCTTTTCTGAAAACCTTATGACACAATGATCCGTCCTCTCATTTGATTACAGTCACATCTAAGAAGTTCAGGTGACCATCGATCTCCTCTTCCATAGTGAATTGAATTCTTGTATTAATACTATTCATATGTAACAGGAAGGCATCCAGTTCCTCTTCCCTTAGGGTCCATATAACAAATGCATCGTCTACATAACGATACCTTCTGACTGGTCTTTATCTAGCTGTTTGCAGTGCCCGTTGTTCAAAGTTCTCCATAACCAAGTTAGCCACAGCTGGAATAAGAGGACTTCCCATAGCCACCCCGCCAATCTGTTTATAAAAAACATTATTATACTGAAAATAAGTTTTTGTAAGGCAATGTCTGAATAATGCCAAAATATCACTAGGAACAATGTCCGCTATACATGTGATCGCTTCATTCGCCGGAATCGTGGTAAACAACGACACCACATCAAAACTGACCAGGATATCATTAGAGCCCACACTAATTTCCTTAATAATATCGATGAAGTGATATGATTTTTTAGCATTACTGTCAGTTCCACCAACATCAGGTTTCAGTAGCGAGGCAAGGTGTCCAGCTAATTCATGGGTGGGAGACCCTATTGTGCTGACTATAGAGTCTTATGTATGGACCACGACATCTCAGCCCGGAAGTGTTAAGTGATGAAAACACCTGCCGTGAAAGCCTTCATTCTATAGTCATTATTTTGTTACCTTGTTATTATTTGTGCTCCCTTAGCTATTCACTGTTTCTATTTTATTGGTTCGGTACATGGGTACAAAAGCAATTTAAGGCCCAACATTATTAAATTAGTGAATCTGATTATTAATTTGACTTCTGAAACTGGTTACATGCACAGGGCAACAAAAGTGGCATGAGTAAATTCATTAATTCATGTAAGAGACTCGTGTGAGTTACACACGATTTGAAGGTAACTGCCAAGACAATATTTTTCTTTGTGTAAAGATAATAACATTTAACTTCACTAAGACTGCTGTGTTGTTTTTCGTCAATCATATTCAGTAATGGAATGTTCTCTTTTTGTTTCTAATTATTTGTTTACAAAATAAGAACAATAGCTGCAACTCAAGGAACTCTGATAGTGGTGTTCTCTACACAGTGTTAGTATTGGCGTCACGGCTGCAACACACTCCGACGTGAGCAACGTGATTAAGTGACAGGATCGATCGATGACGTATCCCTAGAGAGAGAGAGAGAGAGAGAGAGAGAGAGAGAGAGAGAGAGAGAGAGAGAGAGTAGCCACATTCTGCTGGTAGGATGAGCTAGCAGCCACATCCGTGCTGCCTGTGAACTGCAACAACGGGGCAATCATTGCAAGAAATACCACAGTCAAGTGTTATAACTTTCAATATTGGATTAATTGATCCACAAAATTGTCTTCTATTTCGCTAATTCACTACTAAAATGTTTGCTGGACAACTGCTTTGTAGAAAGTAGCCACAGATTTTCACCTGCCGCCATCAACCATTGTCACAACAGGTGTAAGAATGTACGAGGGGCTGTCGTAAGTTTTCAGTCATCACCTCTAAATAATAAAGTTACGTACTTTTTTGTTTGTTTTCAGGTAAATGTCAGCAGCCCTAGTGCAAGCACCACCATAACGATGTCGCATGCCGATGGGTGACCCAAAACAAAACGTCGAAAGCCAATGACAAACTGGAATGCGGTCCATAATTCATTTCTAGCAACAGTGGAAATGTTGCAGCTGCGACTGGCCATTTCAGATGACGTATTTAGCCGTCTGGATTGACCTCACAGAGCTGCAATATTTCCGCTGACGCTGGAAACGAATTATGGCACGATACACCGCTTTATCAATGGCTTGTGAAATTTATTTTCGGACTCTCTATCGGTGTTCTAGGATACTGTAGCACGAGCACTCCAGTGTGTGCGAAGACTATACTCATGTACTTTCAAACAAAATATGAATTACCAAAGTTTATTTTTTCGAGCTAATAATTAAAGCTTTATATCTATCGTATTATGAGCACGAGTACCCACCAAAATATATACGACTTGACCAAAAGTCTCCGGACTATTATTAGTGAGCATTAATGTGGAATGTGTCGAACCTTCGCCTTTAAGAAGGCTTGAAATCTGCTGGGCGCTTATTTAATGACGTGCCTGAAGGTGAAAATCCTTTCTTTCAGGAGTGCTAGTTCTGCAAATTTCGCAGGAGAGCTTCTGTAAAGTTTGGAAGGTAGGAGACGAGGTACTGGCAGAAGTAAAGCTGTGAGGACGGGGCGTGTGTCGTGCTTGGGTAGCTCAGTCGGTAGAGCACTTGCCCGCGAAAGGCAAAGGTCCCGAGTTCGAGTCTCGGTCCGGCACACAGTTTTAATCTGCCAGGAAGTTTCGTATCAGCGCACACTCCGCTGCAGAGTGAAAATCTCATTCTGTGTCTGAAGGTATTTGGCGGAGTAGCAGCCCATTCTTCGTTAAGACAGGAAGCTAGAAAGGTGGTGATGTCGGATGCTCGGGTCTGGAGGGAATTCGACGTTTCAAGTCATCCCAAAGACGTCTCGGTGCGTTCACGTAATGTCAGCAGCCCTATGTTCAGGAATGTTATTGTCCACAAACCATTGCTTCACACATGCTCCTTTATCGCAGGGTGTGCCGCGATCTTCACACAAAACACTTATTTCCGCCCAACTGTTCCTCTAATGTACACAATGCTGTAACATGTGTTGAGACCCTTCCGCATTTAGCGTACTGTAGACCGCAATAAGGGGACCAAACCATAACCACGAAGAACGCCGCGTTACCATTACACGACTTGCTCCGTGCTTCACAATTAGTGCTACATATGGTGGGAGACAACGTTATGCAGCCATTCACGAAACCTAAACATCGGACTGCCACAGGTGTGCACAGATTCATTACGCTAAGTCACTCGTTTTCAGTCACCCACTGTCCAGAGGCATCGCCCTTTACACTACCTCATGCGCCGTCTAGCACTGACTACCAGCTGCTCGACCAGATTAGATTAGATTAGATTAATACTAGTTGCATGGATCATGAATACGATATTTCGTAATGATGTGGAACGAGTCGAATTTTCCAATACATGACATAATTAGGTTAATTTAACAACATACTTAAGTTAATATAACAACTTTATTTTATTGTGTTTTTTGTTTTTCTTTATTTTTATTTTTTTAAATTTTTTTAAATATTTTTTTTGTTTTTTTTCTTAATTTATATCTAAAAATTCCTCTATGGAGTAGAAGGAGTTGTCATTCAGAAATTCTTTTAATTTCTTCTTAAATAATTGTTGGTTATCTGTCAGACTTTTGATACTATTTGGTAAGTGACCAAAGACTTTAGTGCCAGTATAATTCACCCCTTTCTGTGCCAAAGTTAGATTTAATCTTGAATAGTGAAGATCATCCTTTCTCCTAGTATTGTAGTTATGCACACTGCTATTACTTTTGAATTGGGTTTGGTTGTTGATAACAAATTTCATAAGAGAGTATATATACTGAGAAGCTACTGTGAATATCCCTAGATCCTTAAATAAATGTCTGCAGGATGATCTTGGGTGGACTCCAGCTATTATTCTGATTACAGGCTTTTGTGCAATAAATACTTTATTCCTCAGTGATGAATTACCCCAAAATATGATGCCATATGAAAGCAATGAGTGAAAATAGGCGTAGTAAGCTAATTTACTAAGATGTTTATCACCAAAATTTGCAATGACCCTTATTGCATAAGTAGCTGAACCCAAACGTTTCAGCAGATCATCAATGTGTTTCTTCCAATTTAATCTCTCATCAATGGACACACCTAAAAATTTGCAATATTCTACCTTAGCTATATGCATCTGATTAAGGTCTATATTTATTAATGGCGTCATACCATTCACTGTACGGAACTGTATGTACTGTGTCTTATCAAAATTCAGTGAGAGTCTGTTTACAAGGAACCACTTAGTAATTTTCTGAAACACAGTATTGACAATTTCATCAGTTAATTCTTGTTTGTCAGGTGTGATTACTATACTTGTATCATCAGCAAAGAGAACTAACTTTGCCTCTTCATGAATATAGAATGGCAAGTCATTAATATATAATAAGAACAACAAAGGACCCAAGACTGACCCTTGTGGAACCCCATTCTTGATAGTTCCCCAGTTTGAGGAATGTGCTGATCTTTGCATGTTACGAGAACTACTTATTTCAACTTTCTGCACTCTTCCAGTTAGGTACGAATTAAACCATTTGTGCACTGTCCCACTCATGCCACAATACTTGAGCTTGTCTAGCAGAATTTCATGATTTACACAATCAAAAGCCTTTGAGAGATCACAAAAAATCCAAATGGGTGGTGTTTGGTTATTCAGATCATTCAAAATTTGACTGGTGAAAGCATATATGGCATTTTCTGTTGAAAAACCTTTCTGGAAACCAAACTGACATTTTGTTAGTACTTCATTTTTACAGATATGTGAAGCTACTCTTGAATACATTACTTTCTCAAAAATTTTGGATAAAGCTGTTAGAAGGGAGATTGGACGGTAATTGTTGACATCAGATCTATCCCCCTTTTTATGCAAAGGTATAACAATAGCATATTTCAGTCTATCAGGGAAAATGCCCTGTTCCAGAGAGCTATTACACAGGTGGCTGAGAATCTTACTTATCTGTTGAGAACAAGCTTTTAGTATTTTGCTGGATATGCCATCAATTCCATGTGACTTTTTGCTTTTAAGCAAGTTTATTATTTTCCTAATTTCAGAGGGAGAAGTGGGTGAGATTTCAATTGTATCAAATTGCATAGGTATGGCCTCTTCCATTAACAGCCTAGCATCTTCAATGAACACCTGGATCCTACTATATCCACAACATTTAGAAAATGATTATTAAAAATATTTTCAACTTCTGACTTTTTGTTCGTAAAGTTTTCATTCAATTTGATGGTAATACTGTCTTCCTCTGCTCTTGGTTGACCTGTTTCTCTTTTAATAATATTCCAAATTTTTTTAATTTTATTATCAGAGTTGCTGATTTCAGACATGATACACATACTCCTGGATTTTTTAATAACTTTTCTTAATATAACACAGTAGTTTTTATAATTTTTGATAGTTTCTGGGTCACTACTCTTTCTTGCTGTCAGATACATTTCCGTTTTGCGGTTACAAGATATTTTTATACCCTTAGCAAGCCATGGTTTGTTACAAGGTTTCTTACGAGTATATTTAACTATTTTCTTGGGGAAGCAGTTTTCAAATGCATTTACAAAAATGTCATGAAATAAATTATATTTTAAATTGGCATCAGGTTCACGGTACACCTCATCCCAGTCTAACTGCTGTAGGCTTTCCTGAAATTTGCAATTGTTAAATCGTTGACTGGACGTACTACTTTGGAGGACTGTTTAGTATTGCTGAATGGAGCTATGTCATATATTGTAACTAGCTGTGCACCATGATCAGAAAGACCATTCTCAACAGGCTGAGCATTTATCTGGTTAAACTTATCTTGGTCTATAAAGAAGTTATCTATCAGTGAGCTGCTATCCTTTACCACCCGAGTAGGAAAATCAATAACGGGTGTCAAATTGAAAGAACCGAGTAATACTTCAAGGTCATTTTTCCTATTACCCTCTTTCAGAGAATCTACATTGAAGTCCCCACAAATAATAATTTGCTTCCCCCTGTCTGACAGATAGCACAACAAGGAGTCCAAATTTTTCAGAAATAGAGGAAAATTTCCTGATGGGGACCTATATACAGTTACAATTATAAATGTGCCTTTATTTAATTTAAGCTCACAGGCACATGCTTCTATATGTTTCTCTACACAAAACTTTTTTGTTTCTATACTTTTTGCACAATGATAACTTTTGACATATATGGCAACTCCTCCTTTCTCCATATTTTCTCTCATTACACGTGCAGAGAGCTTATATCCACTTACATTTACCTTATCCATATCAGTAACAATGTGATGCTCAGACAGGCATAGTATATCTATTTCATTCTCAGCTTCTAAATCTTCTAAACAAACCAGAAGCTCATCTACTTTATTCTTTAAACTCCCAATATTTTGATGAAATATACTTACATTATTTTTAATTATACTTTTATGAGAACCTTTCCTTATTCTAACATTTGCAGTACTCTCCTGTCTGAGTTTCTCATTGTGCTTAGGCCTAGTTCCTATACCAGTGGTCACACAGTGTTCAGAGAGGCAGATTATGTCAACTGGGTTGGGTGACTTTAATTCATCAATGCAATTACCTAGGACTGAGATACAACTTGGTGGAGATAAAATTTCTGGTGATTGGTGAAAATTTATAATTGATAGCTGTGATTGGTGATCCAATGTGCTAGAATTGTGCTGTTTAATTTCTTTCCTAAACTGAAGATTTGTTTCAATCCTGACCTCTCGTAGAACTTGACATCTTTCTGTCTTACCTATACTAAAAAAGGTGCTGCTCCAACACCTGTAACCACTGGTATTTTACCATTCATGGCAGTGCCTCCCCCCCTTAAATTTCCTGCTATTACCCCAGCCAGTTTCCCCTTCCCTTTCCTGTTGAGATGTAGGCCGTGCCTGGTATAGTCCCACCTACTGAGATAATCAACAGGAACCACACCAATATGAGCCCCCGCACCCGACCCAAGCAGCCGTTCCAACTCCAAATTAACTCTCCCAACAGAAGAGTTCAAATGGGGCCGGTCATGGCGTCTCAGGACAGATACAAATTCAACATTGGTGTGTCTCGATGCCGACGCAATCTTTACCAGGTCACACTCTATACTGTACCCAGGATCTCTGTCGATGCTGTTCCCTGGCCCTCCCACAATAACCACGGTGTCTTCCCTGGTAAATCCTTTACAGAGTGAACCTAAATCCTCTGTCACCTGATACAGACTAGCACTTGGTTTGAAAAAATTTGTGACCTGGTATTCTGGTCCTAATTCCTCCTGCAGAAGTTGGCCTACACCTCTGGCATGAGAACTGCCTAACAACAAAACTTTCTTCCTTTCCGATGACTTTCCTACATTCTTTTTCAATTTCCTATTGAAAGTTTGTTGTGTCCTGTCTACACCTACCTCTGCTTGAGGCTCATCAGTTTCTAACTGAAGCAACAGGTCAAACTTATTTTTGAGATTCACCACAAAACTGTCAGACTTAGTTCTAGGCCTGTTCCTTCTGCTACCTGTTGCCACTTCTCACCTCTCTTTGCCCTTCTCCCTCCTTAACCTGTCCAGATCTTCCCTAGCCTGATCTAGCTCAGCCTGAAGGGCAGCAATTTTCCCCTCCTGTTCCACTATCTTCCTATCTCTGCTGCAAATCCTACATAACCACTGATGAGCCTGATCCACTTTCCCAACACCCACGCCACTGCAATCCCCCCAGTGAAAAAAACTACTACATCCATCACACCAAACCCCGGAACTAACAATTCTACGGCAAGTCAGGCACTTCTCACTCATGGCAAAAATAATACTTTAGCTAGAATAAATCCATTACATTACCGAAAATCAAAAAAAGACGTTACAAGAATTAAGCCTATTCACAAATGTATATAAGCAAGTTTCTGATTTAAAATGCCGCTGTTTTTCTGAGATCTGTATTAAAACAATGAAGGTATACGCTATTTATTATATATTTCACTCGCTTGAATGAAAAAAAGGACAATTAGACGAGGTACTTTAACTTTGATTCTCCAAAAACGTTACGAGAATTAGGCCTATAAACAAATGTATATAGGCAAATTTCTGATATAAAGTTACGCTGTTTTTCTGAAATCTGTATTAAAACAATGAAGTTATACGCTATTTACGGTAGTTTACTTATTTGTTACCGAGAAACTAGTTAAATTACCGTGAAACATAAACAAACACGTTTACAAAATTTAAGCCTAAGCGCGACTTCGCGAAGCTACGATCTTTTCGTGTTTTCTGAAAAAATACGCAAGGAAAAGTCAAACCTTTAATGGCAAGCCTAAACGATACACTAATGCACGTATTTAATTTGTTGTCGGCGTTAAACTAAATTATATTCCTGTCTAAATCACTTAACTTTCTGGAAATGGTTTCTGGCGTCACTTACTCGGCGGCCATTGCACCTATTCTTTTTAATTACCTTCGTACAGTCTGCTGGCCGTACTGCTAGTAGCACTTCATGACGCACGGGTGACTCTTTCTACTGATTTCATGCGATTTTTACAACCGCCATCAGCAACACTCGACGGCCCCTGTCAGTGAACTGCCTAGTCTTAATTTAGCTATGGCAGTCCCTTCGCGATTTCACTTCATAATCACAACAGTCGACTGGACAGCTTTAGAAAGACTGAAACGTTTCGACTGTATTTGTTCCTAGAGTGACATCAAATGACTAATCGTCATTCGAAGCGACTGAACTAAGTGGCTCATTCTTTTTTTACTGCATCTCTACTGACAACACAGTACTCCCCGCCTCCTATCTGGCGCTTTCTCGTCAGTTCCGCAATACATAGGTGTGTCCCGGATGCTTTTAATGAGAGAGCATACTCTGAAGTGAAATAACATTAGAGTTTTGCATTCTACATTGACATTTATTTGATAAGTTTCGGCTCGGTAAACACACACACATCAGTCACCGAAGTGCTGTTAAATATTACATGAGATACTCTCTGGTATGCCAGTACTCTGCACTCGGCAAATATAATTGCGTGGGAAAATTTATCGTAATTAACAAACCTTTGAGAATGGACCTCTCCGAAAATCTCACCGGCAATTCGGCGTACCTTCCATGTACGGTATTAGCTCAACTTTCCTGTGAAGATCTTAGCGGCAGGTAGCAACTGCCGCTACTTGGATGCTGCCCTTTCACAGTAGATATTTTCGAATCAGGAAACACCTAATGTCACATTAGAGGTTTCTCTCTCTCCAGTCTTCTCTTGAGTATTTGTATAACATAAATGAACAGCCGTACTGACGATGGCAACTGAATAAGGTGATTTAGTGATGCAGTTCCAACGCAACAGTATCCGAAATATATATTTTTATTTTAAGTTATGAAGTGGACAGACACCTTAAAGAGTTTTAATGAACCTGTTTCACTTTCATGAAACAATAAATGAAGACCAATGATAAGTCTGATAGAAGAACGAAAGTAGCTCCCGAAGCCGAGCGCCCCTTGACGAAGGTTACAGCTGTCTCTTGAGGTAATCAGAACATGTCAAATGAAGCTATGATCTTTGCCGCCACCCTGTACAGAATACTAAAATTGCAAATTGCAAAAATTAGTTCCATGTGTATACTATCTGACCGAAACTTCGGAAACCAATCAGCAGACATTTGTGATGAGTTATATCCCGTTATTGCTTGAAAGCTGGAAAGCTGGAAAGCTTTCAGTGGGATGTCTGAATGTCGATGGAGAAATCGCAGCTCATTCTTCCTCAGAACCTGAAACCAGAGGAGGTTTTGATACTAGACGCTAAGGTGTGGGGCGAAGACGATGCTTTAGCTCATCCAAAAAGGTGTCCCACCGGTTTCAGGTCAGGGCTCTACAACTACTCTGATATTCACAATAAAGTGCCTGGCAGAGGGTTAAATGAATCACCTTCAAGCTGTCTCTCTACCGTTCCACTCTCCAACGGCTTGCGGGAAAAACGAGCACTTAAATTTTTCTCTTGCGAGCCCTGATTTCTCTTATTTTATCGTGATGATCATTTCTCCCTTTGTAGGTGGGTGCCAACAGAATGTTTTCACAATCGGAGGAGAAATCTGGTGATTGAAATTTCATGAAAGATCCCACCGCAACGAAAACGCCTTTGTTTTAATGATTGCCACTCCAATTCACGTATATGTCTGTGACGCTATCTCCCCTATTTCGCGATAATACAAAACGAGCTGCCCTTCTTTGTACTTTTTCATTGTCATCCGTCAGTCCCACCTGATGCGGATCCCACACCGCACAGCAATACTCCAGAATAAGGCGGACAAGCGTGGTGTAAGCAGTCTGTTTAGTAGACGCACCTTCTAAGTGTTCTGCCAATGAATCGCAGTCTTTGGTTTGCTCTACCCACAATATTATCTATGTGATCGTTCCAATTTAGGTTATTTGTAGTTGTAATCCGTAAGTATTTAGTTGAATTTACAACCTTCAGATTTGTGTGAATTATCCCGTAGTCGAAATTTAGCTGATTTCTTTTACTACTCATGTGAATAACTTCACACTTTTCTTTATTCAGAGTCAACTGCCACTTTTCGCACCATACAGATACCTTATCTAATTCATTTTGCAAGTCGTTTTGATCATCTGATGTCTTTACAAGACGGTAAATGACAGCATCATCTGCAAACAATCTAAGACGGCTACTCGGATTGTCTCCTATGTCGTAAATATAGACCAGGAACAGTAGAGGGCCTATAACACTTCCTTGTAGAACGCCGGATATTACTTCTGTTTTACTCGATGACTTTTCGTCTATTACTACGAACTGTGATCTTTCTGACTGGAAATCACGAATCCAGTCGCACAACTGAGGCGATATTCCGTAGGCACGCAGTTTGGTTACAAGACGCTTGTGAGGAACGGTGTCGAAAGCCATCTGGAAATCTAAAAATATGGGATCAATTGACCATCTCCTGTCGATAGCACTTATTACTTCATGAGTATAAAGAGCTAGTTGTGTTTCACAAGAACGATATTTTCTGAAACCGTGCTGATTATGTGTCAATAAATCGTTTTCTTCGAGGTACTTCATAATGTTTGAATACAGTATATGTTCCAAAACTACTGCAGATCGACGTTAGTCATATAGGCTTGTAATTGAGTGGATTACTCCTACTTCCCTTTTTGGGTATTGGTGTGATTTGAGCAATTTTTCCGGTTTTTGGTACGGATCTTTCTGTGAACGAGTGGTTGTATATAATTGCTATATATGGAGCAATTTTATCAGCATACTCTGAGAGGAACCTGACTGGTATACAATGTGGACCGGAGGCCTTGCCTTTATTAAGTGATTTAATCTGCTTATTTTCACTGAAGATATCTACTTCTATATTTCTCATCTTGGCAGTTGTTCTTGATTGGAATTCAGGAATATTTACTTCGTCTTCTTTGGCGAAGGAGTTTCGGAAAACCGTGTTTAATAACTCTGCTTTAGTGGCACTGTCATTAGTGACTTCACCGTTGTTATCGAGCAGTGAAGGTATTGATTGCGTCTTGCCACTGGTGTGCTTTATGTATGCCAGAATCTCCCACAAACCATAGCCTGACAGATGCTTCTTAATCACAGGGATCTCTGTCGTGCTCATACAAACAGTTGTCATCTCCCAACTGTTACTCTGCTTTACACCGTACAGAATTTTGCACGTTCTTAGTTGCAATAAGGGGAGCACACAATAACCACGAAAAACAACCCCATACCGTAACACCGCTTTCTCCGTACCTCGCTGTTGGAGCAACACATGATAACAGATAATGTTCTCCAGGCTTTCGCCAAACCCAAACCCTTCTGTTGGATTACCACAGCGTATAGCGTGATTCATCACTTCAAATCACTAATTTCCATTCATCCGCTGTCCAGCGGCGTCGAGCTTTACACCACCTCAAGCTTCGCTGGGCACCTATTGCGGAAATGACCTGTTTCCGATGTGCTCCTCAACCATCGTACCCCAATCTGTTTGACTCTCTTGTGTTCAGCCATTGTGCTAGCCGTACTGCTGGTAACTCTTTAGAACTCAGGAGTTATTCTTTCCCCTGGTTTCATGAAATTTTTAAAACCACCCTCTGCAATACTCGACGGTCTCTTTCCGTCGGTGAACGAGATCTGTGTGGTTTCGCTTTAGCTGTGGTTCTTCCTTCGCATTTACTGTTCACAATCACACCACCAACGGTCAGCTTGGAAAGCTACTGACAATACAATACTCCCTACCTTCTTTTACACTGGCAGGTCCGCTTCTCGTGTCATCTAGGGGGCAATTCCGTATTAAATTGATGTGTCCGAATATTTTTGATCAGATAGTGCATATCAATAATGACGATATTAATACATCTTTGTAGAAGCGAATGCTGTACGCTACAAGTCCAAGAAATTCAATACGGTGCCAAAGGAAACAATTTTGTTTGGAGCGCTTCTATTAACAAGTATCCTATATACCTTGGCTATCCATTGTAGCTGCCGGGTGGTAACACAGCCGCGTATTTTAAGTAATAATATATGAAATAGCTTCTGGCTGCAGGATGGTTTTATAATTTTTTTTGTATTATCGATTTATGTAATTCTGTTCCCATGTTCCGTTGCACCATAAGTGTACATATAATCGATGTTATATATTATTTTCCCAATTACAGTTGGCTGTCAAAAAAGTTCACGACACCACACCATAATGACAGGTCACTGGCGGGCAATGAACTGTCGTCCTCCCGACGCGTGTCCATTGTGACGTTCGGACAGAGAAACGCATTCGTGCCTTCCTCTTCGCGCCTATCGTTTTTCCCCAGTGGACTTCTGGGAAGTAAGGCACTGCCTTTGACTCCAGAATTTTCTTCTCGCCTTTGAAATGACGACACCTACTAGCCGTTCTCTATGAGATCAAAAACCCTTCGGAGAGGAGATGAGAATGCCACACGTGGAGATGCGAGCAACTGAAAGGGAGGACTTAAGGTCGGGTCAGTGCCTTTTCGCAACGCTTCATATCCTGATATTTCCTCGTATGAATACAAGCGTCGTAATAAACCTCACACTATTCTCGTGACCTGAAAATACCGTTCATTTTAACTTCGTGAGCGTATTCCCGTCCAGCCATTAAAGTCGTAATTTCCGTCTTCCGAGGTTTTCGAAATGCGTTCGACTGCAAATCGTGGACTACTAACCATGGTAGCATCATGTGGATTACCTAGCTAACATGTGGCTCGAATCCAGTAAGTTGTACTGCACGGCTAATGTTATAAAGGGACGAAATTAATGTCGTGTATGTGACCCAGAAATGCTTAACTGTATCTCTGCTGTCATCGATACACAGTAAATATGGTTAGCAGCACTACAGGACTGTTTGCTAACGATGCTGTGGCCTGCAACAAATTATCGACGTTGGATGATCGTAAATTATTGCATAAAGATTTGGAAAAAATTTGCACTTTTTGAAATGAACAGCTACTGTCTTCGAAAGTGGATAAATGTAACAAATATCTAAGACTAAAAGAAAAAACACAATACTACCACATTATAAGATTAGTGGTGAACATGTGGAGCATGTAACATCGTATAAGGTATTACAACGAAGGCTTTCACGACAGGATGTCTTTGTTGCTGGCGAGTTTTCTGGATTGTATGGCCGTGGTGAAAGAAACTTTCCGGTTCCTGGTTTTTGTCCAATGCCGCGCTAGATATCTTCGGAGGTGGTCGACGGCTCACGAGTCGGACGTTGGAGAGAGACTTAAATACTGGTCGTGGTCTAGTTTACACGTGATCAACAGAGATAATTCTTGTCAGAGATAAAACTTAACTATCAATAGTCGGCTGCCAAGGAGTAAAACTTATCCATCGATTTTGCGGAGCCACTGTCCATAAATCTCTAAGATTCATGGCTTCTTCTTTTCTGTTAAAATTATCCCCATGCTTATATATTTCAAAGGCTTCTCTATATAGTCGCGGCTATCATTTTGTCATTGTAGATAAAATTTTGGTTTCAGTAAACTTCACTTCATGATTTATTGAGTGAAGAGCAGCTGGTTTTTCAGTTTTCCATAGTCGGCAAATACATTTATGTCCTTCCACTCTTGTATTCACACTTCTATTGGTAGTTCTAATTTACACCTGTCACATGTACGTGGAATCTTCTATACTCCACATGCCGAAGAAAATGGCTATCAGGGAAAGAAGTAAATAGGGTTCTACGACCAAATAGCAGTAGTCTAAAGGATAATGATAAAACATTGCGATGCAAGAATACGGTTTCTCTCCTATTTTTCGAAAAGTAGCTCATCAGACCGGAAAGATTTTATAGAAACGTATCAGACCGGTTTTTAAACCAACTAAGAAAATTTGTCAAGCAGTCTGAGTCGGCATGCTGCAATGTAGAAATTTGGAAAGTACTAGTTACCTACAAGATATGATAGAGTAAAAACGTGCTGATATTTAGCTAAAGTATATGATTCCAGCCTTTCTTTGCTACTATTTAACAATTATACGCTGAATACGATTTATGATTAACAAAAATATTTTTAAAAATATATGTCGATCACAACGCCATATGATTTTCCAGCGTCTGTTGCATTTGCCCAACTTCAGTGTTCGGTGTGACTGACGCTGCAAAATATGGCGGCCAGTCTTGTTTGTTACTGCTGCCCAAAGTGCTGTAACGCATAGACAGCCTCTGTATGGTGATTACACACATCTTTGTAAATAACATATACAGAGCCTCTCGACTCCTGTCGTTTATGCACTAATTAATCCTATCGATTTCCAGGTCGTTGAAGACTTAGCACGAGCTCGGATTGGAACGGAGAGTCGTTTCCGGCCTAATAGAAGGAAATATTCCATCTTTCTACAAGAAAGTGAATCAGGGAAATAAAAAAAATTTAAAAAGACGCAGATTTGAATTGACAGAGCGGGATTTCGCTTCTTTCTAATACGAGTCCAATGTCTTACTACTTCTCCATCTCGTTCAGTTCTATGATCCCGTTTATTCCAATATTGGTGATAGCTTTCTCTTAAGTCGCGGAAACGTAACGGCGTGGAACACATTTCTGACAGAAATGGGTCACTGATTTTGTTTAAAACATTTGGAGCTTGGTGTAGGTCTCTTTTGATACAAGAGGACTAGCGAATATCAAGTCATGGAGTTGATAGGTGCAATGAAACTATTTGTGACGTTTTTGTGTTTCTCTTGTACATTTTATATGTGCAGCACTTAGCAGATTAATTCTGTGTAATGTACGTAGTTAGTCGAAATTATTTGAATACATCTGCTCCGGCCAATATAATCAATGCATGCAATCCTACACTGCACAGAATTATTCACTGAGTAGATGAATGATGGAAAAGAGTCCATCAGTGGAGTACAATAAATAAAAGAAGGCAATGAAGAGAGTTATTTGATACAGAAAGTTGTTTTGTAGGTAGATTAAATTGACACAGTATCTGTTTGTGATGGCTGTCAAACACATATTTTATTGAGTTCCATTCAAACACTGATTAAGAAGTCTGTCGTGCAGTAAGCAGTTGCAGGGAAAGGACGAAAAAATTGTCACAGTTTCTAGGTAATTGATTTTTTATTTACAGTGACACCCTTGAAAGAAAGACGTCTCCTTCTCACAGAGGATCAATGTGATTTTTCATATGTCCACAGCAGACGTTACCAACGAAAGTCACTACAGTAGCGTAGGACCAGTACGTAGTTCGAACTCAGATTGAAGATAACATTTGTAATGTCAAGAGAGGGAAAGATGGTGGAGATTGCCAAATAATACAGTAAATACTGAATTAAATATCAAATATTCTCGCAACGTATCCTGTAATGAAAGCATGCGACAGTGTTTCCTGTTTTACTGATTAGGAATGTGTAGACCGTTAAGTATTCAGACTATAATGTTCAACATATTGCCCAAGGAGAAGTTAAGCTTTTCCCAACTTCTTGTATTACTCTCGAGAATGCGGCTGGATAAATCCGTCGAAAACTCCAGTATTTCGACACGTAAACCTGTGTCATTTTCATGGCACGAACTGGAAAATGTCTTAAAATGAGATAGCGGTGGTTTTGGACGTTATCGGTCAACATTCCGTCGAGTTATTCACAGGAGACGGTTGTCAGCTTGTTCAATGGATCTTAAATGCGTTATCCCACTGTAATGTCGAACGAGTTAGTTTAAACTCATAATACCTGTTGACACAGAAAAATATGGTAACAAATTGACCGTGATTACGATAGTCTTTTGCACCAGTGTTTGTTACCAGTAGTTCTTTTTTACACATAGTGATTTACGTTGAACTGCAGTGAAACACACCGACATTCATGCATTGTACACATTTAAAAAATGATATGGAGTAGAAGCAGATGTCAAACAAATATAATGATTTCGATTTGGGTTTGAAGTTTACTTTGTCATTTATTACATTTTTACTTATAATATAGTCCAAATCACAGTAAATGGCAATCATTGCATCTATTTTCGATGATCTTGTCGTTAGACAATCGTCGTTTCGAGAAAAATTGTACTTGACGTCTTCTCAGAGCGGTATCAGCTGTTTTCGCCTTCCGACAGACAATTGCTGGGGAGCAGTGGACACAGCCTCAAGACTCACAAGTAAGTTTTCTCTCATATAGGCGAATGATCGAAATCGGTTTTAAAATGTATTATTCCCTCATAGATTACGTATTATACGATGTACCGAAGGCAAATGAACCTGATTGTGGTCCGAAACAACACAGTTCGCCAACACGGACTTCGTTTGCCATATCTCTGCCGCCACGCATGCGCAAACCTCATCCCCTCCATGTTTCCCTATCGCTCTGCCCCTATGCGCGGAAGCGTCGTCCTACGTGAAGCGAACTATCGCCAACTGGACAGGACACACAAGCTGCACTGAGGATCGAGGTTTAGTCTCACTTCCATTACACAGGTAGCTTGAAATGTATGAGGGTGTAGGCTAATATATATATATATATATATATATATATATAGTGTGCTACATAAAAGTTATTATTTTATTCAGTATGGATTGTAACTAAGAGAAGCATTTATTTTGGGTTTTTGTCATGCACAATACGTATGTATGCCATATATTAATTAAGATTCATAACCTCATTGATTACTCTGAAATAGGAAAATGCAACTATAAACAAAAGCTTCGAGAATTATTTGTTTAACACTATACCATTGTATATGTATCTCCACATAAAACTTTATTTGTCCACATAGTTTTAGTTAATGTAATAATTGTAGTATTTTTCCATGTAAACTCTTCGTCATTTTTGTATCTTCTGTACAAATACTATCTGTGTAAGTCGTACATCATCACGTTTGCCTCTGTCTGCGACCTTCAGTTGTCACCTAAAGATGTCCTAAGAAGCTGATAGCCAGTTCGTGACTAAATAAATATAATTTTGCAGAACATTAGTAAGTGTTTTTCTTTTTAATATTAATGACATATCTTATGACAGTGGGGTCTAAAAATTGTATCATGTGTCTACTAACCATACAATGTACAACCGTAACTGGTCCTGTCAGTTTCACGTAGGGCGGATTCCCGAATAATACGTCGAAATGCTTGTAATGCTGAGTGCAACCGATAGCTAAGCCGCTGCTACTGTTCGTGAGGCTGCTGCACGGTACTCTCAAAGGCGCCATCCCGATAAGAGTGTTTCTCGTCGCCTGGAGCGAAGCCTTCGGGAAGCTGGTAAACTTCGTCCACAAGTAATGGACGGAGGTCGTCCGAGGACTAGGCGTACTCCACAAAGAGAGGACGCGAGTCTTGAAAACGTTCACCACTCGTCTCGGCGAGGTACCTGTGATATTGCAAGGCAGTTGCAGATATCTCAAAGACCGGTTGTCGAAGTGTTGCACAATAAAGAACTGTTAACTCAAACCAGCGATCAGAAGGCAGCGTTCGACGAGCACACGTTCATGAACGGATATTGCACCAAGTAGGAGATAACGAACGTTTTATAAATAGCGTGATAGACTGAGGAATCTAGCTTACTCATGACGGTATTTTCAATTTTCACAACCAGCACAACCCACACGTCACCCACGAACGTGGCTTTCAGGCACGCATTGGCATAAACCTGTGAGTTGGAATCGTGGGAGGAGTGCTTTTGGGCCTTTACCTATGGGCGGACAGGTTGAACGTGCCCCTGTATCGCATGCTTCTTTGCAGTACTTTGCCTGACGTGAAACGCGAGTGTTACGGAAATGCTTCAGGAACTTGGGTGGGAGTCTCTAGAGGAAAGGAGGCTTTCCTTTCGTGAATCGCTGCTGAGAAAATTTAGATAACCAGCATTTGAGGCTGACTGCAGTACAATTTTACTGCCGCCAGCTTACATTTCGCGGAAAGACCACAAAGATAAGAGAGATTATGGCTCGTACAGAGGCATATAAGCAGTCATTTTTCCCTCGTTCTGTTTGGAAGTGAATAGGGAGAGAAGATGCTAGTTGTGGCACGAGGTACCCTCCGCCACGAACCGTATGGTGGATTGCGGAGAATGTATGTAGATGTAGATGTAGACGTATTAGGAAACGTTCCAGTTGGTTTCCGTGAAAGGCATCATGGTGCACCGCCACACTTTGGAATGAATGTGCATAATTATTGAAACCAAGCGTTTCCAGGAAAACGGACTGTTCGGGAAGTCCAGTGTTCTGGCCTCCACGTTCTATAGACTTTAATGCTTTGGATATTTAGTTGTAGGGACACTTAAGAGATAACGTTTATAGTACATTATGACGCGAAAATTGGCAGTTGACCTAAATAACGAAAAATTTGAGATCATCCACTGAGTGATCAAGGGAAATCGTTAAACTTCGGCTACACGACAAATCAATCAAATCTAAAGGCCGTAAATTCAACTATATACCTAGGGATTACAATTACGAACTACTTAAGTTGGAAAGAACTCACAGAAAACATTGTGAGGAAGGCGAACCAAAGACTTCAATTTATTAGTACAACACTTAGAAGATTCTACAGATCTGCTAAAGAGACGGCCTACTCTACACTTGTCCGTCCTCTTTTAGAGGAGGGAGGAGGAGGAAATCAGGTTTGAACGTCCCGTCGACAGCGAGGTTATTACAGACGGGCACAAGTTCGGATTAGGGAAGGAAGGAGAAAGAAGGTGGCACCTTTCAAAAGAACCATCCAGGCACTTGCCTGAAGTGAGGTCCGGAGTGCTAAACACTGCGCCACCTCCCTCGGCCCCTCTTCTGGAGTACTGCTGCGCCGTGTGGGATACGTACCAGCTGGAACTAACGGAGTACATCAAGAAAGTTAAAGGAGCAGCAGCACGTTTTGTATTATCGAGAAATAGGGGAGAGAGTGTCACGGACATGATACAGGATTTGGGGTGGACATCATTAAAACAAGGGCGTATCTCGTTTTGGCGGGATCTTGTCACGAAATTTTTATCACCAACTTTCTCCTGGGAATGCGACAATATGTTGTTGACTCCGACCTACATAGGGAGAAATAATCACCTTCATAAAATAAGGAGAATCAGAGCTCGCAGGGAAAGATGTAGGTGTTCGTTTTTTTCCGAGCGCTGTTCGAGAGTGGAATAATAGAGAATTATTGCGAAGTTGGGTCGATAAACCCTCTCTCAGGCACTTGTGTGTGATTTGCAGAGTATCCATGTAGATGTAGATGTACTACACACATGCATGTATGCGACCTAATAGCTGACATGCATGCCGCTTCGTCAATGATGGCTGCGGGTGTGTTGCGTAGAGCCGGCCGATGTGGCCGACCAGTTGTAGGCGCTTCAGTCCGGAACCGCGCTGCTGCTACGGTCGCAGGTTCGAATCCTGCCTCGGGCATGGATGTGTGTGATGTCCTTAGGTTAGTTAGGTTTAAGTAGTTCTAAATCTAGGGGACTGATGACTTCAGATGTTGAGTCCAATATTGCTCAGAGCCATTTGAACCATTTGTTGCGTAGGGTCCAGTAAAGTATGATCCAGCGAGTGGTGTTCCAAATGATAGGTACTGGCTTTGAACATTGTAAGTAGGCTGTTTAGGTTTTTATGTTGGTAACGCCATGTTGCGCTCTATATGAAAATCACTGACTGTGCTGTGTGCAGTCTGTGGCTGGTTTGCAATGTTGGAATTTGCTATTGTAGTGTTGGGCAGTTGGCTGTTAACAGCGCGTAGCGTTGCGCAGTTGGAGGTGAGCCGCCAGCAGTGGTGGATGTGGGGAGAGAGATGGCGGAGTTTTGACAGCGGATGATCTGGACGTGTGTCCATCAGAGACAGTAAATTTGTAAGACTGTATGTCATGAACTGATAATATATATATATATATATATATATATATATATATATATATATATATATATAATGACTTTTGAACACTATTAAGGTAAATACATTGTTTGTTCTTTATCAAAATCTTTTATTTGCTAACTATGCCTATCAGTAATTAGTGCCATCAGTAGTTAGAATCTTTTATTTAGAAGGCAGTATTGGCACTCGCTGTATTGCAGTAGTTCGAGTAACGAAGATTTTTGTGAGGTAAGTGGTTCATGAAAGGTATAGGTTATTGTTAGTCAGGGCCATTCTTTTGTAAGGATTTTTGAAAGTCAGATTGCGTTGCGCTAAAAAAATATTGTGTATCAGGTTAAGCACAGTCGTGTAAAATTATTAAAAGGGGATGTTTCATATGTCGACCCTTAGCCTAGGATACCTCACTGGAATCTTCTGATTTTTTCTTGTAGTTTGTGTAATTAGTGTAGATTTTGTTTATTGCTAGCGCGTAATTGTAGAGAGAATCTCCTCTGTAGTTGCAGTCTTTCATTGTTGTACAGTAAAACAGGTGTGGCATGCATGTAGATTTGCACCAAGTATTTCGCAGCTGCAATTAACTAGATATTATTTTCAGTGTTATGTTAATGTGTTTTCTTATTTTTGCTCTTCAAATTGTGCTTTTCTGTGTTGTCGTGTGAAATACTGTGACAATAATGGCGTGTGAAAAACGTAATACTAGGCTCCAAACTAAATTGAGAAATGACAGTGAAGACGAAAGCAGTGTGTTAGCGCCGCAGAGTAATGAATTAACTAATGTTCAAAGTAGTAATTTGGTAATTGCGCATAGGGAAATGGAGCGGGCGGCAAACAATGGTGTAGACAGTGAAACAATTAGAGAACAGGGAAGCATTATCGATCGATCGGTCGGCAACAGCTCGCCTCAGGAATCTGAAATGACAGGAAACAATCTCGCAAATATTGTAGACTCAGGTTTTGGGTCCTCACCGTTTTCTCAAATGAGTCAAGACACATTTTCTGCTTGTCAAAATGTGAATGTTGCCGGTGCAACTTCACTGCCGAATAGCACTGAGGAACATGTTTCAGACACCAGTGCACTGTTATTACAATTAATGCAACAAATGGGACAAAAGCTTCAAAAGTTAGACATAATGGAACAAAATCTTCAAAAGTTAGACACAGTGGAACAAAATCTTAAAAAGTTAGACACAACACTTGAACAAAATCAGAAACAAATAGGACAAAATCTTCAAAAGTTAGACTCATTGGAGCAAACTCTTGAACAAACACGCGAGGATTTAACTACTGAGTTACATCACATTGAATCGAAATGTCAAAAAGTCTGTAGTGACGTAAAAACAAAAATTTGTGAGCATTTCCAACCTATTTTTTCGCGTCATGAAAATGCACTACAGAATCACGAAGCAGCCATAAAAGAACTGCAAACTACTGTTCATGAAAATCATGAGACCTTGCAAGCTAAATTTGACTCAGTTGCATCTACCGATTCGGTTACGCAACTTGCAAAAACTCAGGAAAACTTGAAGGACACAGTAGATTCGATTTCAACACAAATGGACACTCTGAAACTTGGTTCAGAAAAACACACTGAGGAAATGTGTTCACTATCGGAGAAAGTAGCCGAACTTTCGGATCAGGTCACTAACTTATCTACAAAGGTAGATGATGATCTGAATGACACAAGACCTGTAGCCTTCACTGACACAGAAGAGTATGAACAAATTAGAAAATTCAAACAAAATCAAAATCAAATCAATACACAGTACAAAAGAGAAATCCGGGTAGTACAAGATCAGTTGACGCAGGTAATACAAGAATTACATATTTCAGAGGACACTCGCGCTCCAGTACAGGAAGAGGGACATAGAAATACGGAACAGCCACAAAATAATAACACAGCGCATTTCGGAAATTATGAAAGAAATTGGCAAGGTGCACCGAATTTTGAAGTGGAACCGCCGAAACGACGTAACAATGACCGATATGCGACTCGCCGACATGATGACTTCGACTATAAGCTGTTCATTACTACACGTAAATTCAAAATGTTTAAAAATTCTGCCAACGACATTCATCCACAAGCGTGGCTCCATCAATTCTCTCATTGTTTTCCTCCCAACTGGTCATTAGAACACAGATTAGAATTTATGTGTGGCTACTTAGAGAATGAACCAGCTGTAAGAATGCGATCGGTCATTCACGATTGTCACAGTGAAGGAGAATTTTACCATGCCTTCCTCTCAGCATATTGGTCTCAAGCTACACAAGACCGAGTAAAACATAGCATCATGATGATGAAACACTTTGAACAATCTGAATTTTCCAGTCTTGTCAAATATTTTGAAGACATGTTGCACAAAAATCAGTACCTGTCAAACCCATACAGCCCCTCAGAACTCATCCGCATTTGCTTAATCAAATTACCTGAACATTTACGACATATTATTTTGGCAGGATGTTGCAAAGACGACATTGAAGCTTTTCAGGGACTGTTACAAGAACTGGAAATTGACACTGACAATCGCGGAACGCAGGAGCACAACAATTACAGATCACATCCGTCGCAATTCCACGATGAAAGAAATAATAACTGGACACGACAAGGCTATTCTCACAACACATATCGTGACCAAAACAGACACCACCCGTATGACAACCGTTGGCAGAGTAGTAATAATTACAGGGAAAGATCACCTATCCGTGGTAGTGACTATCACAGAGACAATCAGAGAAACAGACAATTTGGGAACCAAAATAATTATTATCAAGGGAGACAGAATAACTTTAGACGCAACGGTCCAGCGCGCAGTTACGATTCAGGGAGAAATTCTCCACCACTTAACCGACAAGAAAGAAACTACAGGAACTACCGACATGACGACAGACGATGGGATCGTAACGACAGACCTGAATTGCATCAGAACTGGCGGGATTTAAACAGGGCAGGGCCCTCTCGTCACGTTGAATTTGTAGAAGTTAGGTCTCCAAATCCCAATAACGACGCGCGCCAACAAAGAGACAATAGGCAATGACTCATACCGCAGGCAGCCACAAAACGTTCGTATGAGACTAACGACGCAGCTGCCGTAGCTAGTAATTACGTAAAAATGGAAGACATTAGGGACATCTTACTCCAAGAACACGACGTAAAACATAACAACATTGCATATCCTGTGATTCACATTATAGTAAATGACGTAAAATTTACGGCAGTACTTGACTCTGGCAGTCCCATTTCAGTAATTAGTGAAACAGCCTTTAGCAAATGCAACAAATCGAACGATTGCCCCACACTTCCGTTACGTAAGATTAAATTACAAGGTGCAATCTTTGGAAAAAGTGTAGATGTACGCCAACAAACCAACTTAGAATACTTTTGTCAAAGCCACAGTTTCTCTATGAACTTTCTTATTGTTCCATTATTGTCGACGGAAATTATACTGGGAGTAGACTTTTTGAATGAATACAAAGCAATCTTAAGCTTTCACGATGCTGAAATAAGTTTAGAAAAAGAAGGTAAGTCAGTAGCTTTGAAATTTGAAGACTGGCTCTCAAACCATGACGAAGAAATTAATCGGCTTTACCTCCTGTTAGATAACAGTTCGGAATTTTCAACGGAACTTGACACTAACAATCACTCTGCAAGTACTGACAGGGGTGATATCGACGGCGCATTTGATACTAATGAGTTAATTCAGAATAAAACTCAAACAATTGAGAATTGTAATGACAATGATAGGCAAGATCTTTTTGAGATTTTACAAGCACATTCCACAGTTTTTACTCACAAAACAGGAACAATCAAGGGGTTTCAATACCAATTTCGTGTTCGTGAGCATACTAAATTTTGTGTTAGACCATACGTAATTCCGGCGCATTATAGGGACCGTGTTAGAACAGAAATACAATCTATGCTTGACGAAGGCATTATTGAGCCTGCAGTAAGCTCATACAACAATCCATTACATGTTGTTGAGAAGAAAAATGGATCAATCAGGCTTGTATTAGATTCGAGACAAATCAATACTATCATTATTCCTGAAACAGACAGGCCGCAAACGTTGGAAGAACTTCTTCAAAATTTTAATGGTGTAAACGTGTTGTCTTCCATTGATCTCAGATCCAGCTTTTATCAGATCGAACTTCATCCAGAATGTAGAAAATACACAGCTTTCCTTTGTTTCGGCGTTTGTTATCAGTTTCGGAAACTTCCTTTTGGTTTGAACATTTCTTCAGCAGCATTCATTCGCGGGCTAAATTCCATATTACCTGAGTTCTTAAAACGTCACATCACCTTATATGTGGACGATATTCTAATAGCAGAAGCTTCATGGGAACAACATAATCGCATCCTCAACAGTTTGTTACGTATTTTTACAGAATCTGGAATTACAGTTAACTTGGAAAAGTCTGAATTCGGTAGGTCAAAGGTGAGGTTTTTGGGACATATTATTTCTTCTGAAGGCATTCAGCCGGATCCTGAAAAGTTAGAAGCAATCAGAGCCATTCCAGTTCCATCCACAAAAAGACAAGTCCGCAGTTTTCTAGGTCTCGTAAATTTTTACCGTCGTTTTCTGAATATGCAAATTCTTGTTACACCAAAACTTTGTTCTCTCACTGGAAAAAAATATTATTTGGAACTGGGACGAAGAAGCACAGTTGGAATTCAATTCTTTGAAAGAATCTCTACTTAACGCGCCAATACTAGCACATCCAGATCTGTCACAAGATTTCTGCCTTAGCACGGATTCTTCTAAAGTCGGTCTTGGTGCCCATTTATTTCAAGAAGCCATAGAAAATGACATTACTGTTCAGAAAACCATTGCTTTTGCTAGCCGAGTGCTAACAAAATCTGAAAAAAACTATTCCGTTACTGAATTAGAAGCTTTAGCTATCGTTTGGGCATTTAACAAATTCCGTTTCTTTCTTTCTGGTAAGCACGTAAAAGTATACAGTGATCATCGTGCATTACAATTTCTTATGTCTTCAAAATTAAATCATGATAGGTTAAAACGTTGGGCATTGTTTCTGCAAGAATTCCGCTTCACAATAGTCTACATTCCCGGCAAGGAGAACATTGTTGCGGACGTGCTGTCACGCGCACCGGCTGGGCTTGAGAAAAGTAACACAGAAGGCAACATTGAGAAAAATTTCAGTATTCTTTACATTCAGAAAGTCGCCTTTGAAAACTTCATCACCACATCTTTAAAGGACATTGCTCATGAACAAGATAAAGATCCGATTTGGAAAGACATCAAAAGTAAATGGCATGAAAAGACACACACTCAGATTCGGCATTATTACCTGGTTAGAAACAACATACTCTTCAAACGCTGCACTGTTGATGACAAGCTATGGGTACTTTGCATTCCAGACGATTTTGTTAATAAGCTCATTTGGTACATTCATTTCAGCTACGCACATTTTGGCCCACGAAAATGTTATCATATTCTTCGAACGACTTGTTATTTTAACAATATGGAAAAGAGAATTCGAAGAGTCTTGTCTATTTGTAAACTTTGTCAAAAGGCGAAGCCATCTACTATCTCCCATCGTGATCCGCTGTTTCCTATCATTCCTTCTAAATTAAAAGAATTTGCTGCTGTTGATCTCTTGGGACCGCTTGTCAGAACATCTAATGGATTTTCGTACGTTCTAGTCGCTGTTGAACTTACTTCAAAATTTGTTTCTTTCACACCGTTACGTAAAGCCACTGGACGGTCTGTATCCAACGCCTTTGTTAAAAATTTCTTACGTGAAGTTGGACACGTTAGTAAAGTCATTTCAGATAACGGACCGCAATTCAGATCTGCTGTTTGGTCACGCATGCTTCGCAACCATAAAATCAAACCTGTTTTTATTTCATTGTACTCACCACATTGTAACCCCTCCGAACGGATTATGAAAGAAATCAATAAGCTTTGCAGACTTTATTGTCACAGAAAGCATCAGCATTGGGACAGATATTTACACTTATTTCAAAACGTGCTGAATGAAATGCCTCATGATTCCACTGCTTTACCACCTACTCTTGTACTGAAGAATGAAGAACCACCGAACAGAATCAGAGAGCTTGTACCTTTCCCGAATACACGTAAACTTCGACACAAAGACATAATTGATTTGGCTCTTAAAAATATAAAATCTGCAGCAGACAAAAGGAGAAAACTACACGGCAAAGCAAATGCAAAGAAATTGTATATTGGTCAGAAAGTTCTCATTAAAGCTCATTCATTGTCACATAAGAAGAAACACTTGAGTCACAAATACTTTCTAGTTTACAATGGACCTTACAGAATCCGACGTATACCACATGATAATTGCGTTGAAGTTGAAACTCTGCGTACTAGGAAGAGTAAAGGTTTACACCACATTTCACATGTAAAACCGTTTATAGAAAGATAATCTGCTTTTTAACTTAGTCTTTGCCATAAAATTTTTCACTTTACATTACTAGTATGCTTGTCAGATTTAGAATCTGTTAACATGCAACAATGTTTGAAGTTAAATATCCAGTCAAGAACCAAGAGAACTTATTGAAACAGAAATTACGAATACATTGTTATAGTGAACAGAGCGGCGTCACAGTGTTATTGTGTGTGTACATTCTTGCTTGTTAGTTCCACTATCACGTAACGACTATAAGGATCACATACTTAGAACATATACCGGCAACGCTAATGAGATTTTCATGCAACATTTTGGTTTACTTAAAAAAAATTCTGGATTTAAAGTACTTTCTGTGAAATACCAGAGGACACAGTGGTTAGTTTATGTGACAGCTACACGATGTTATCACGACGCTACTAATGAGTGACAATTTACAATGTTGCTTTTGCAGTGTATCTGTTTTACATCTGCACAATTTTTCTGAATTCTTCTGGAAAGTGAAACATGTTTTAGTATTTAACTTTTGTGGTATAGCAACAATGAGACAGCCTTTTTCGTGGCACAACAATACGTTACAGTACAGTACTTTCTTCATCACAACAATAAGCGTAATAACTACGATATCTATACACAAAGCATTTCACTTTTGTTTATCATGAGGTAAGTACATTGACTTCTGCAGAACTTAGCTTTCGGAGGACGATAACTACGAGACTTCCACAGAGATTATGTTGCGACATGACACACAGTTTAGCGCTACAGGACACATATTTGAGTGATTAATTTTGTACTTAAAACATATATTTTTAAAGATTTTTAAATTGCAAAGAAAGTTTTCCGTGATACATTTCATTCCATTGCTGTAATCTGTAACACCTGAGGGTATAATTACATTAATCCTCAGGGGGGTACACACTTACTTTGTGTACCATGTGTGTGGCAACCACAAGGAACCCTAGCTAATATGGTATTTGCTTATACAACTTTACACATCGGTACCATATTTCTCCAACACATAAATTACACAGCTATCTGATTATTTGACAGAGAAATAAACATTCTTTTTACTACGTCAGTGACAGATGTTTACGCAATTACACAGTTGGATAACTTCACACTTACGAAATTGTATGTTGTTTGTACTTTGTGAACTGTTCATATTTTTTCAGAACCATTGTGATACTATGAGAGCTTTGAATGATATATTTGGTAAGGGAGCATGATTTTAAAGTACGTTTGAGGCAGATGACACTTTTGACATGAGCAGAGATTTTTTTTAAGTTTTGATATTATTGGAGGAAGCTACGACGATTTTGAGAGTTTACTGAGGTGTTATGATGTTATTTTTACGACGACTATGTGTATTATGTTGTTGCGGTATGTTTATGATCAATAAGCTGATGCTATATAAGGAATGTGATTACGTGTTTATATGTATATGAATAATGAATAGAAGTTAGGGACTATGGTTTGTGAAAAAGGTTGTTGGAAACTAAGAATCGTACTTTAAGAGTTATGAAATGTGTGTATATGCGTGAATGTATCACAATGCTGGCGAAAATTTTTTGGATGCTGTTATATATATAGGATTTTGTTTCTACAGATTTGTAACCCAGATTCTTGACCTGTGAAATATTTTTATATGAGACTGTCACTGTAGCGGAAACTAGTGTCAAATATTTCCGTACGAAAGTTAAGTGACCACCTGCACGTAATGCGTTGTGAGCAGCCAGGTGTGCCAGCCGCCTTGAGAAAAAGCCATTAGTGTGTGGCGCAGGTGGTAGGAAAAAAAAGGGGGAGGCCATTATCCTCGCTATTGACATTCGTTTGTAGAAAGCATCGTAAATACGACACGCTAATAATAGCTTGGAAACATTCTTACATCTGCACACCTGATTAGGACAAGTGTCTATCTACGAGAATTGAGAGAAATGCCATATGGCTTGCTTTATGTATTTATTTACTCATTTTGTTTAATATCTAGTTTCTAGCTGCACTGCAGCACTGGTTAAAATAAAATTTTATAGATGTACTAATATAAATATTTTCTGTCTCCAGATCCAGTAAATAATAGTTTTGTGATATATTTCCAAAAAATGAGGGAGCATAAAAAGACATTTCCCTTCACAGGAATTGCATAAACAATTTCTTTACGATTTGGTAACTTATCTGCTAGTGTAAGTTCTCGTGATGCATCACTCTAGTGTTAAGATGTGACATAGGTATTAGACATGGCCATTTTTAGTGTAATATTTTTTCTGCTTGAGCTATGTCATGTTTAGGTATAAGTTGCTGCTGTTTGCCAGGCATAGTGTTATTGAATTTGACTTTGTATTATTCTGTTAAGCCAGTTTTACTAATGATTTATTTTTATTGTTTGCTGCACATTGCCTTAGATTAGTTGTAATATTACAATTGCTTTGCTAATTTCTTAATGCTGCTTGCTTCGCAAATCTGCGTTTTTTTTCATTGCTGTTTATATTAATTGTTTTATGTAATGCTGCATTGCCTTGTCCCTTGGTATATATATCTGAGCTCAGTAGATTTAAGTTAGCTTAAGAGGGGGTAGACTATATAAGAAACTAACTATGATGAATTTATAAGAAATGCATTGAGAAGCTATCAGAAAATGGTTTAGCAAAAAAAAAGGATACTGTACAGTGGAGAAAAACTATTTTTGACAGAGGATGTGAACAGAATACAGAAAACAAGCTTAGATAGGACTTTTGGGAATAATGATGAACGAAGGGAGATCTCCATGCAAAATACTGCAGTAAAACAAACCCTGTCCTTTCCTTTTGTGTTATCCCACTATGTGTTTGTGTACCCTTGTGTATTTGTTTTCTTCCTGTCTCTGTGTAGTTTCACAGAATTTTTTCTTCTTCTAATACTAAGCTACATTCACTATGATGAGGAATACTGTTATCCTCAAATATAATTGGCATTAATAATATGTTATTTACCTTGTAAATATGCTTAGACATTATTTATTTTGTTTTATTTTAATGCTCATGTGTGAAGTTGATGTTTCGAAAGTTATTCTGATCTTTTATGTATGTACTCATGTCATAATTCCTGTAACACTGACGTATATGTCTATTTCTATTCTTTTGTAAAGCCCCTATTACCACAAATGTTATCTGTATTGTTATGTTCTTTACTGATGTGTTTTGTACCTTTGTTATTGTGTTCTTATGTTATAAAATTGTAACTGACACCAGTTCATCAAATTAAGCAACTTGTAAGTTACATTTCACTGCACACGTTTTTGTTGGTCATAGTATATGGACAATATGTGAGAAGTAGGGACTGATAGTGTTTGCACGTGTGTTAATAATTCAGCAAGGGACTGGATAACAGCATTTCTGGTTCTAAGGACAATTCCAAAAACTTTGTGAGTGCACAAGTGGTGGTTATGGACTTGCTATATTATCCGCAAGACTCTTCAATGGTGATTGTGCACCTGCACAGTCACAACAGATGGCTGCTGGCCATCTCTACAAGGACTGCAGTGGGTCTGCACCTCTGGTGGCCCACCAGTACCGTAATCTCTACAAGGACTACAGTGGGTCTGCTCTGTGATGACCTACCCACCAATACTCTTCAAAATTTCGACTGACTCCGCTGTGGGTTTACTCTGTTGTGGCCCATTACCTGTCTGCATGTAGAGTCAGCACTGTCTTTTCGTTGGAAGGACAACAATACTTCTTCAATACTGCATGGAAATCCACTACTTCCGTGTGCATTTTCTTTTACTGCTCAGACTTTGAGAAAAAGACTGATATTTTACTGTGATGAACGATTAGGACTGTCTTTATGGACTGTGAGAAAATTTTAGCTTTTGACCAACATTGTATCAATAAGTGTGTGCATTTGATTTCTTTGTTATTGTAATTATGAAAAATTTCTTCAAATCTGTATTGGCCACTGTCCAACACAATTTGTAAAATTTTTTGTGGGGAGCATGGGGGCTATGTAAGTAGGCTGTTTAGGTTTTTTTATTGGTAACGCCACCTCTGTATGAAAATCACTGGCTGTGCTGTGTGCAGTCTGTGGCTGCTTTGCATTGTTGTAATACTCGCCATTGTAGTGTTAGGCAGCTGGCTGTGAACAGCGCGTAGCGTTGGGCAGTTGGAAGTGAGCCGCCAGCAGTGGTGGATGTGGGGAGAGAGATGGCGGAGTTTTGAAATTTGTCATGAACTGCTATATATTTATATATGATGATATCAAGGTAAATACATTGTTTGTTCTCTATTAATATCTTTCATTTGCTAACTATCCCTATCAGTAGTTAGTGCCTTCCATAGTTTGAATCTTTTATTTAGCTGGCAGTAGTGGCGCTCGCTGTATTGCAGTAGCTTGAGTAGCGAAGATTTTTGTGAGGTAAGTGATTTGTGAAAGGTATAGTTTAATGTTAGTCAGGGCCATTCTTTTGTAGGGAATTTTGAAAGTCAGATTGCGTTGCGCTAAAAAATATTGTGTATCAGGTTAAGCACAGTCGTGTAAAATTATTAAAAGGGGATGTTTCACCTTTGCTTCCTGAGCATTCTCCGAATTGCGCTGTTAAACCACGGTGGGTCTTTTCCGTCCGTAACCCACTTTTTCGGCACATACTTGTCCAATGCGTGATTTACAATGTGTCTAAAATTTGCCCATAATTCTTCCACGCCCATCGTACCGGAAGTAAATGAAGTCGATTCATTTACTAAGTGGGATTACAAGCTGTTCCCCATGGTCGAAGGAGTGTTAAAAAAGACTTTTCTGATGAACGAGTAACTATTAATCTAAGATTTGAGTAGTTTAGTTTGTCATCTTGCTCTTGTTAGAAGGACGAATGCAGAAAACAATGCACCAGAGAGAGAGAGAGAGAGAGAGAGAGAGAGAGAGAGAGAGACGAGTTCCCGGCCTTGTAGCCCCTTGCCGACAGCAGTCGCGGAGAGCGCAGCGCCCCGCCAGCGCTTTGGCCGGCCTGTGTCTGGTGGCTGGTGTTCCCGCCTGTTGCTGAGGGCCCTCTTGTCTGAGCAAGAAGGGCGCCTGCCGGCACTCCAGGGAGACAACGCCCACCGCACCAGGCGCGTCGCCTGAACCCTCCCCACACACAAACACATACACACACATACACACACACACACACACGCACAAACACACAGACACATCAGGCGAACGTCTGCTGCTCAGCTGCTGCCACTCACCAGGGACAGAACGAGGCGAGGTGACGGGAGTTCCAAACACAATGCAAGTTTTGCCAAAATAACTTCCCATGAATGCCACAGTCATGCCATTGGACGATATGCTTCCCAACCCCTTGCCCGTCGAGCTAGTACTTCGTATTTAAGACATCGACGGAGCGACGTGGCACAGTGCTAACACACTGAGCTTGTACTCGGGAGGAATTCGGTTCAGTTCCCCTTTCGGCCATTCAAGATTTTCCATGGTTTCCCTCAAAATGACACGACAGATTTCCGTCCTCATCCTTGCTCCAATGTGAGCTTCTGCTCCGTCTCTAATTACCTTAACGTCGACGGAATGCTAAATTATAATCTTCACTTCTTTAAAAGTACGAATATCAATGACAGCCTGCTAACCATTGACGAAGGGCAACAGGAAAATTCCATACTCCTAGATTTCCTGAAAGCGATCGACATAGTGCCGGCCGCTGTGGCCGAGCGGTTGTACGCGCTTCAGTCCGGAACCACGCTGCTAGTACGGTCGCAGGTTAGAATCCTGTCTCAGGCTTGGGTGTGTGTGATGTCCGTAGATCAGTTAGGTTTAAGTAGTTCTAAGTCTAGGGGTCTGATGACCTCAGATGTTAAGTCCCATAGTGCTCAGAGCCATTCGATTGACATAGTGCCCCTCTGCAGACTTTTAACAAAGGTACGGCTATACCGAACATGTTCCCAAATCACATGACCTGCTCAAAGGCTGCCTAAGTAATATGAGCCATACGTTGTCCTCAATGGCGAGTATTCATCACAGACAAGGCTATCGTGAGGAGTAGCCCAGCGAATGCGATGGGAACGCTCTTGCTCCCTATACGCACAAATGACCTGACGGATATGGTAAGCAACAGTCTGCGACTGTCTGCCGATGACGCTGCAGTATACGGGAGAGTATTGTCCTTGAGTGACTGTATAAGGATACAGTGTGGCAGGCAGTATTTCTGTTTGGTGTGATCAACGGCAGCTTGCTCTAAATTCAGAAAACTGTAATTCAGTGCCGATGAGTAGGAGAAACGGGCTGGTGATGTTCGAACACGGTGTTAGTGGTGGCTGCTTGACACAGTCACATCGATGAAATATCTAGGCGTAAAGTTGCATAACGATATGAAACTGAACGAACGCGTAAGGACGGTAACACGGCTTCAGTTTATTAGGAGAGTTGTAGGAAAGTGTAGCTGATCTACAAAGGAGACCGCATAAAGAGCGATTGTGCGACCAATTATTGAGTACTGTTCGAGTGTTTGGGATCCCCGTCAGGTCGGATTAAAGGAAGACGTCGAAGAAATTTGGAAACGTGCTACTGGATTTGTTAGTGGAAGATTCTATCACCACGCGAGTGCTGTGCTGATGCTTAGTGAACTCAGGTGGATATCATGTTGAATAAAAAGACATCGCTGCAGCTGTTTGGTTACTTTCCAACAAATTTCTCGCTTCCACCAAGTCGTTTAATTCATCCCTCGATGTTTCGACTGGGCACCTACTACTCATCTTCAGGTTCACTTGTTTTCTATATGCAAATATGATCTGACGGATATGTTCAGCAGGAGTCTGCGACTGCCTGCTGATGACGCTGTCGAACATGAGGACTCTCGTTGAATGACTGACAGCAGAATTTCTTTCTGGTGTGATGAATGGAAGCTTGCTCAAAATTCAGAAAAATGTAAGTTAGGAAAATCGATCCGGTAACGTTCGAACACAGTGTTAGTGGTGTCTTCTTGACACAGTTACGTTTATTGTCTAGGCGTAAAGTGGCAAAACAATATGAAACTGAATGAACACGTAAGGACGGTAACAGGGAAGATGAGTGGTAGGTGCGAGTCGAAGTATCGTGGGATGACAGGCTGGAAGCATGAAATTTGTTTTTACATTGAGTTCGCCGACAAAATTTTGAAATTCACATACAATTAAGTTATTTAAAAAGCACGATTGATTTCGTAACGTTAGTTACATCATCATGTGAAGTCTTGAATAGAAAGAAACCGTGAAATAATACCAGGAAGTGACAACTCTGCATAAAAAGAACGTCAGATCGTTGCCAAAAATGGCTGAATGCAAGTGATATATTCATTCATTATTGGCAATAATCTGATATTCTTTTTATCCTAGGTTGTCACTTCCTGATATTATTTCGTGATTTCTTTCTATTCAGGACATCACCAGGTGATGGAACTAAAGTTACAAAAACGGTCGTGGTTTATAAACAAAGTAAACATATAGCTCCTGCAGTGGTGATTTTTATTCGATATGGGTTTGTATTTAGCTGTGGATGTCGCTTGAATAAACTTTTGTCTCGAAAGGCAATCGCTAGAGGCAAAACGACGATCTTTTAGCGAAACACTATTGGGGAAATTTAGGGAACAGGGATTTGCAGCTGACTGCGGAACGATTCTTCTGCCGCAATCGTACATGTCGCTTCAGACGAGCACTCGTTTCCCCCTCGCTCCATTAGCGAGTGGAACAGAAAAGGAAATGAATAATAGTGGTACGTGGTACCCTCCACTAGACAACAAAAGGTGGCTTTCTGACTATGTCTGTACATGAAAAAGGACGTTCAGACGGGATCCATTGTAATCTCTAGCAAGAACGACGAGGAGTTAGTATTCTACTCTGTTGAGATCCCTAGTCACTAAGGTGACTGAGTAGGAAAATACTTGGGAAAAAATAAAACTTAAATTTCTTAACATAATGGCATACCCCAGTGTACACTGTGAAATTTGAAAATGCTGCATGTGAAAATGGATTACAGTAAATCTATGAAACAGCGAAGATTTTATATGAGAGTGTCAATGATCATGAATTACTCTTTATGATAAAATAAGGTTTAAAATAATTGGAAGATGAGGACTGCGGAAGAAGTCTTTGCAGGAGGAATGTCCAATATGTTTGCACAGAACTAACATCGATTTACATAGAGATGACGGTTACAGACCCTTAGCTTCGAGGTATTCAGCCACGGAAAAAGTATCTAAACGATCGTGTCGAAAGAATTCACGATAAATGGCACCACGAAAATACTTTCCTTCCAGGCCGATTGAATATATCGTCCTTCTCAATATTACGATCTGAGAAAAAAGTTAATCACGACAGCCTAGTAAATGTCTAGAGTTTCATGAAAGTGAGCCACATTACGTTACAGCACTTGCTGCCACACTGTCACAGAAAAATTGTTACTGACTGAACTCTTGTCAAGACGGATGATCGCGATCAGGAATACTGTATACGACTGTCTTTTTCTCGACTTGCCCACAACGCAGTCATCAGGACAGGTCGATTTGGACACCGGGAGCAAGTGGTGTGTTGGCATTCAGGAATTTTGCGTATAAAGACATCGTGACTTTCCATCTAACAAGCAAAGCGATATTCATTGGGGATCACAGTGTAGTGACTTTCATAGAATTTCTCGTACGTAGCGTAACTGTTACCGGATAACTATGTTGATCCATTACAATGCTGCAGTATATGTGACGAACAAAGTAGGTGCATGTACACGCAAAAGAAATCAAGTTACAAAGATAGACCACACACGGTACATACAGCACTTCGGAAGCTATGCCAGCTGTGAAAAAGTCGTATAAAGCGGCACCGCATTTTTGTTAAGTTGGTGGAGGATTCATTTACGTCTGAAACAGTTAGGTAACGACAACGAGCTCATGGGATGCGTCGAAAATAATTGTTATAAATAACTCTGAATGTGAACTCGTGTCATGGTAGCAGACACCTAGAGACCTAGGATCGTTTTAGTCTTTCCTACACAATTTGATAAGCTAAAGACGTAGCATGAATGTGTGTGTCCTGTGCACATTTATCTGGGGAGCTCGTAGGGATGGGAAAAACCGACAGGTTAAAACCGATACCGGTATTTTAGTTCTGAATAACCGGTATTTTTCGGAATTTGGTTGGTCTCGGTTAAAACAGATAAACCGAAATATCAATTCGCCATAGCGGCAGCGCTAAAATTTTTTGATTCTAAATAATAAAAAAAGAGTAATTCTTACTGCATTGGTTTGAAATATTACGTTGTTAAAGAAAATGGGAAAATCAATTTATGTATTTTAATAATAACGCCAACAGTTAGGAACGAACAACGAACACATGACGTAAGAGCGAGTACAACAGTGCTGCGACAATAATGCGCTGTTGCCGTGTGTCGTGGCTTAAGGAACACGTGTACTTGCAGTGTGAAAGACTTTCCCGCCTGGTCTATTCGGTAGTTTCTCGCTGTAGTTGCAGGAGATCCGTTGTACATTAAAGTGGCACCGAACATAGCCTATAAATAGTTTTACAAAGTGATGTAACAATGAAGTACAATGCTTCATCTGCTAAAAACATTAAAAAATTGTGTGTCATCTCTATGAAGCAATAGAAGAGGAAGGATACTACGACAAAATAAAAACTTAAATTCATTCATAGTATACAATAAAAAAAGAACGTAGCTGATTGCTGCTTGTGTCTGCATAATATGCATGCATATGTCTGTAACCCTTGAAAAAAGGACAAATTAATACGAAAAACAGGAGTTATCAAACCTGTTTTCACCCTTTAGCACTGAATAATTGTAATGCCGAAATAGTGGTACGATCCTCGATTTTTGAGCAGAGTTTCAAAAAATTTGTGTCGATAGAAGACTAATGGTGATTTTTTTGTAGTATTCAACCATTTATCACTTTTCGAGAAAAACAGCGAACGGTGGACAAACTAAGATTTTTTAAACTTGCCTATTTACAAAGCGCACGAGTCACTAACCTGTACAAGATTTGTGGAGCTGTTGTTCGGACGAAGATTGTTAGTGTGACTGTATTAGCGCTGTACTGTGTTTACTGATGTCAACACTTCGTGCTAAGGTGACGGCGTTCTGTTCTTTGTATTTTACTTAAGTAGTGTAATATGTCGTGTACTCCCGTTTAAGTGCGAAAGCACAGTTGCAAGTTACCACCTGTCGTTTGAGCCCTGTTGGCTAGTTTAAAATTTGTGTATGGTCCGCGCCATTACGCCTTAAAGTACCACGTGTTCTCTCGTCAATGGTATTGAAACTGTAATTAAGATGTTTATGTATGAGCTTCCTGAGGCTCGGGTCCAGTAATTTAGTTCCTCGAATAGCATTACTTTGAAGATTTAATATTTTGTTTTAAGGCTAACTAATATCATTTCAGCAGGAGGCGTTTTACCACCGTAGTTAAAAGTTACGTCTTAATCAAAACCTGTTCTGATATTTGATTACGCCACTGAAGTAATTGGCATTAAGCCCTTAGTGCTAAGGCTCCCGTTTGGAATGGTGATTATTCCAAAATTTTGACAGGTCGCTTCAATATTTGCCCTGTACTTGTCATTTGGCACTGCGTCTCTCACGGATAGCCTTGGCAAATTGTTTAAATAAGAACAAGAAGGGAAGACTTACTCTCTTGAGTGGCGCCTACGTTATGGCCAATTAATGTATAATTTCAAATGACTTTAATTAAAGGTGCCTGTGTTTCTTTAAATCTTGGGGAGACGTACGTCACGTCTAAGTTGTACTGTACGTTCTAATTCTGTTTAAGTAGATATCCGTTCTCTTAATACGCGTCAGCTTAGCCGCATTATCTCTCCTGGTTTTGTATAAAAAATTCCTGTTTCTTAAGAGTGACATTCTCACGTCCGGCTGTTTGGTATCTTTGATTCAGTTAAAGTAAAATCTTGTATATCTACAGGGTGACATGCGTCATATTTTGATGAATTGTACTTTTATGCTGTTACAGTAAATGCGCGTTTTGGTTTAAGGGACGTACGTGTCCTGTGGTTTGGAACATTTGTGTATAGTAACTTTGATGGATTTACGCCAGTGATCTGTTCTAGTATGATTAATAATTTAGTGAAAGAGATCTTTTAGTGGTTTTACAAAACTGTTTATACCAAAGAAACACATTATAAAAAAACCGCTCAGTCAGGAACCGCGCGACTGCTACGGTCGCAGGTTCGAATCCTGCCTCGGGCATGGATGTGTGTGATGTCCTTAGGTTAGTTAGGTTTAAGTAGCTCTAAGTTCTAGGGGACTTATGACCACAGCTGTTGAGTCCCATAGTGCTCAGAGCCATTTGAACCATTTAAAAAAACCGCGCAACTCGTATTGTTTTCGTAGCAGTAATGGAGACCACTATATTTATCAGTCTGATGTTGTTCGGAGCTGGGCACACGTGGCAAAAGCTAGAACATTTTATTTTACTTTTGACTCGAGCATAGATGCTCCAGATTCCGACTATTGCTTTTTAGCTACGTAATTTCAAATAAGCAACCTTTGAAAATTGTCATCTCGTTTTTTTTTTGTCATACGTGACTTTCTAAGTATTATTTTATAGGATTTAGCAACATTTCATTCTGATGAAGCCATCCATAGAATGTGTCGAAACCTAGGTCAACGTACCTACCGTTTATGTGCAACCGGTTGGCTGTATAATCCTATGTTGAAACTAGTACACGGTTGTTGAATAACAGCCATGTTCCAAACTGTAATACAAGAAAGAATTTTTTTTAAAATTTGGAATTGTTCAGATAAAATTTTTTGTTATGTTGTTAATTGTTTGTTTGTACTAGCACCTCGCCCACTCCTCTGCCATTTCAGTAATAATAATTAAAACAACGAATTATCTTGTTTCTAGAAAGGAATTCTTTAGTTCTTTGGATCATTGTCTTCAAACATGTAAATGTATTGTCTGTGAACTGTATAAGATACAAACTATAAAACGTGTGAACTGTATAATATTGTACGTAAAAGTACATATGCAATATAATAAGAATGGACAACATAAGTAAGAAGTGCCCTTCGGTGAGACGAGGCTCGAGGTCGCGCTTACGAGGCTCCTGTCCAACTTTTGGGGCGGACAAGTGGGGGAAGCAATTGTAATAACTGCACTGCTGTACCTTATACACAAACCACCTAACGTTAATCTGAGGATATAAATATCATTTAGCAGTAGCCATGGTGGAATAGAATATGCTGATTCAGGTAACACAGGCTCGAAGTGTTTTCTGAAGCCCTCCCAGTTGAAACAGCCAGGTAAACGGACGTTTCCTCTATCTAAATCTTTCCTATCGTCAGTTGTTTCTTTTTAAGAGTACAGTAAAATCTGTTTTCATTTAACAAAATTTACGATATGTGTTTTTTCTTCAGTTAACAATGTAATTATGAAGAAGAGTGGATAAATAACAGAACTGAGAGAAGCTGTAGAAAAGACGAAGAGTCCATCTCTGCAGGTTTGTAACTAGTTTTTAGTAGCGGTGGGTCACTCTGTAACGTTAATAAATAAATAAATTTCGAGGTGATAATCATAAGTTTATTACTGTCCATCTTACAGCTGTTTCAGTGTAGTGACTTAAAAGTACGTAGGCACTTCACAAACTAAGTTGAATATGTAGTTCACGCTAAGACTATGCACAACAGGAGTGGCGCATTGTCAGAAGAGTGTGCATAGTCCAGGACTCTTGCAGAGATAGTTCTGCTGTGGAACGGATAAAAGGCGCATTACAGTGTGCAGCTGAAATTCCGCAGTAAAGGGAAACGAAACCCAAAGTTGAAGCAGGCAGCACAGTTCGGTTGTTGTGGGCCAAAGGTATAAATTCGTCATAAATTCACCATGAAACCAAATGAAATCTCGAGTCCAGCCATATTGAAATGGTGCCAACAGTTTGATCAAGGTCGCACAGAAGGCGGGGATGCTGATAGGCAAGCGATTTCCATCTTTTCGGACATTTAGATGGAAATAGATTTTACCAACACGAAGATGTTCACACAGCTGTTCTCGAATAGCTCCGTGACCAGTGACTGCCGCTTTCAAGTTTCATGCAGTTTTCACCCGCCGTAATAATATGTAACTTACTTTCTGAGTCCCCTCAATATTAATAAATGTGTGACATTCCGAACGTTACAATGCTTCTAGCTCAAAACTCGTAATTCCATCACCAATCGATAGAGAACTGAACGTAACGTTTTCACCGACCTCTGCACGAGGGGTGTCCAATAAGTAATGCAACACTTGTCTCCTTCTGAAAGCTGGTTGGTTTTGTTCAGGATTCCAATACACCATATTATTCCCCACTCCTTCGGCCACGAAATCCTATTTTTCGACGTAATCTCCATTCAGTGTGACAGTCTTACGCACCTTACTGGGAGGACCTGTATGCCAGCATGATACCACTCTACTGGTGGACGTCGGAGCGAACGTCGTGCTGCAGCAATAACCTCTGCATCATGCTCGTACTGCTTCCCGCATAAAGCAGTCTTAATTGGGCCAAACAGATGGAAGGCAGAAGGTGCGAGGTCACGGCTGTAGGGTGGATGGCAAAGAACAGGGTGCGCAGAGTTGTGTGAAGCTTTACTCTGTCCTGGATAAGGAGAAGTTCGTTTGCACTTTTGTGGTGACTAACTTGCGCCAGTTATTTTTTCATTTTTCTTAAAAAAATGGTTCAAATGGCTCTAAGCATTATGGGGCTTAACATCTGAGGTCATCAGTCACCTAGACTTAGAACCACTTAAATCTAACTAACCTAAGGACATCACACACATTCATGCCCGAGGCAGGATTCGAACCTGCGACCGTAGCAGCAGCGCGGTTCGGCAATGATGCGCCTAGAACAGCTCGGCCACAACGTCCGGCTTCATTTTTCTCAGAGCAGCATAATGCACTTCAGAGTCGATTGTTGCACCATCAAACAAAATAACCCCTTCAGGGGCCAGAAGACAGTTGCCATGACTTTACCGGCTAAAGGTGCGCTTTGAACTTTTTCTTCGTAAGAGAGGGCGTGTGGCGCCACTCTATGGCTTGCAGTTTTGTTTCCTGTTCGAAGTGATGGACTCATGCTTCATCGCCTGTGACTATTTTCGTCGAAAAATCGTTACTATGAGTCTTGTGGCTCCCAATCAATTCGACACAGAAGATCCTTTGGCGCTCTTTATTGTCTTCTATTAGGCCGCGAGGGACACAGCGGGCACACATCTTTGAGTACCCCAACTAATACGACAAGTGTGTCAGTACTACCAACACAGACGTCTGGTTGAGCAGCGAACTGTTTAATTGTGATCCATCGATCACCTCGAATGAGAGTGTCCGCACGTTCCAACGCTGCAGGAGTCATAGCAGCGTGTTGCCGGCCGGCACGCAGGAGATCGGTTTGCACGACACTGTTTGCGATGATGACAGGCGCCTCGACCGACGACTCACGGTGTTTCGTTCACTGCCAGGTCTCTGTAGACACTCCGCAAGCACCTCTGAATATCTGCGATGTCTAGTTTCCGCCAAAAGAAACTCAATGACAGCTGTCTGCTTAAAACGCACCTCCGTTACAGACGCTATTTTGAAGCCTACGTATAGCGTCGCCACCTATCGGAACTTCATGTAACTCAAGGGGCTGAAGTGGGAACATCCCACGATGTCTCACAATAAACACCGTATTATTTCAAGCGAAACTGGGTTACATTACTTACTAACCTCCAATAGTATGCTCATCGGTGCCGTCAGAGTTCGTAGGAGATGCTTTATTAATCGTTGCCGTCTCCAAATATTTGGTAATAAAAGTCTACGCCTGACTCTAGATTACAGCTCTGAAAAACTTATATACTGTATACTCCTGGAGAGTGGAAAATGCAGGGACTCCCTCCTCGGGGGCTGTACATGTGAATCTGCTAGCTGGATGACGTATGACGGCGGGTGTCGAGTTCGGCATTCGAGGAAATCCATATCGGCTGTCGCGCTGGGTTCAGCCGGCACGCACTGTGAGTGATGTGGCTGCTCCCTCATCAGGCAGGCGTGTGTGCCGCGCCCTCCCCCGCCTCCCCCAATCCCCCCACCCCCGCAGCCCACCGTCCTCCAGTATCACACATTCCTCTGACGGCGGCAGAGTGCTGCTGCAGCAGGGGGCGTGGAGAGCTCCACACCAAGAAATAAATTGAAAGCGCTTCTGGGGAACCGTTCCAGAAGATGGCGTCGACGTGTGCCGTGCGGCAGGAGATTGCGTGGAAGTACCGCGCCGCCACCTCATTTTGCGGAAAGAGTTTCAACTCCGAGCAGCTACCCCACGGATTTTGAATTCCACTGACGGTCTATCAAAGAGAACTCTCAAGCTCACTATATCCCCTCGGATAGGACGACGTTGGTCAGTAGCTCGCGAAAAATTTAGAAGACGCGAACGTTATAGGTCACTGTCGGAACTGCGATGGCACCGTATAATGTTTGAGAGGCGAGACACACGCTTAACAGTACATCTCCCATCTATCGCCTGTAAGTTTACAGTACTTCGGTCATTTGTTTTTAACTGTTCTATCACCTTCCATGCTTGCACTTTGAACTCCGTTTGCAGTTATTAATTTCTACACATTTAAAGGCCCACATAGCATTTTCTGCTCTAATCACTGCTTCATTCGCCCCTCCCTTCAGTCTTTTGTACGTATTATCATCAATGTTCTTGCTCATAAGCCATCTGTTACAGGCCTTCCTTATCTCTTCTACCTTTGCGGCAACATTATGGACTACCCCGAGACGTTCAAAAGCAGATTTAAGAAAAAGTCTCACAATTGTCTTATAAGCTACTTCCACTTTTGTATCACCAGCCTGGTACAGCTTCCCACCCAATCTAAGCTTATATAATCAAGCAGCTGAAGATTGGTGCAGTAAACTCAACTTATACCGTGGTCTCTCCATTCTCATATTCTCATTACATTTGTTTTGGCATCTACTAATTCGTTGAAAGGCAAACCTCACACTGAGGTCATCGTACAGATATGGAACATGGCTAAAACACTTGTCTTATACGTATTGAGTAGGAGAACGTTCCGAATCATGTTGATGGTATCTCTGAACCACTATAGGTACGAGATCTGTTCAGTAAAGAATATAATTTGTGTTAAAATATACCTTTAACGATTCTCGTTTTTTCGATGGTTTTCAAAATAGTCTGCTGTGTATGTGGGATGTGATGCACTAGTCCCAGCGTTTCTACCAGTTTCTACCAGTCTACAACAGTCTACAAACACATGCTGCAACAATATCTGTTTTTTTTTTGTAGGAAGGACCTAAGGACCTGCCCATCCTTCACTACTGCTTCTGATGCTGGAAAATGCCTTCCTCGAAGGAGTTGCTTCAGGTTTCGGAATAGGAAAAGTTCACAAAGGGCTACAACCAGACTATAGTGAAAGTGAGGGATGCACTTCACATTGATTTTTGCAAGGTATTTAGTAATAACATTAGCACTATACAGCTGTACAATTTGAGCGATAAGTGTTCTAGGGGGAAGTCTGCTTTGTGAGGAATTTTAGGGGCTTCTCGAGTAAAAGTAGCTCACATCAATTACAAATTATTTAGCACTAGCTAACATTGAAATATTTCATTCTTGATTTTTTGTTAGCAGATTTCCTTCACAACCATTTCTGCAAGTTAAACTGTTCTTCACTTGGGGATTATCCAGATTACGATTAGTCGCGAACCCCTGAAGAAGAGCAAGGATCAGATGAGTTAGTGGTAGTCGATCAGTAAAAAGCTTGTGGACTGTAGTTTGAAAACATTTTAAGTGTTTATATTGCAATGATATTATTCTTATGTGTATTCTTTCTTTTGTCACTATGATCTTTGTCGTACTTGTAACTCTGATTTTTGGGCGCGTAAGCGGTTATTAGGGAGTCAAGTCTTCGTCGTCATGTTGAAAAGACGCAAATTGTAGTTAGTTTATAAAATGTGAACTTTAACAGTGAGGAAGATATTTTCAAGTATGTTTCATATTCTGATGTGATGTTTTGTGAGTTACGTGATATTGCAACAAAAGTAATAAAAAAGAAGTGTAACTTAAATTCGGAGTGCTGATTAGTTTTTTACATCACCATTGTGCTAACTTGCAAAAGTTTAATCTTCAAGAATGGTTTATGAAACACATCTATAAAACTTTTGAATATCGCAGAATAACACCTAGGCCTCTTTGCATGTGAGCTTGGAATCATCACCACCTAGATTTTCGACGATTGAGCCATGAGTTCACAACGAGACCAGCGTGGGAAACAAGAAACAATGAGTGCCTAGTTTATCCATTATTTCATGAAATGACTTTATTAACTATGCTCTAATGACACCTGCCACATAATGTAATTTTGTTGTTGCCCGAAAATGCAATATTTAGCAGCGTGAGCAACAATACAATCGTAATTAAATTTTACCTTTGTTGTGGTAGGGTTGTTAGAAGTATAAATTCCCCAGTAATATGAGGATATTACTGGTACATGCACTACAGTGTCAACGCTGATTCTTCATGAATTTGTTAACACATTTATACACAATGTCTATGATTAGGTTGTTGTTCAGTACTATAATACCAATAAATAAAGTGACCAGTAATTTGATCAGTCTACTATTTTAGTCAAGTATTCAAGTAGCATATACGACACTGGACACTGACGAAAACATTGCAACTGCCACAAATGCGTGTTAGTTATTATTCCTTGCTCTGCTGTATGGGATCCTTACCAGATAGACACAGGACATCGAAAAAGTTCAAAGAAGTGAAACACATTTTGTAATTCCGTGGAATAGAGGAGAGAATGTCACCGATATGATAAGCGAGGTGTGGTGGTAATAATTAAAAAAACAAAGGGGTCTTTCGTTGCTGCGGGATCTAGTTACGAAAATTCAATCACCAACCTTCTCCTTTGAATGTCACAATATTTTATTCTCTCCAATTTACGAAGACAGAAATGATCATCGTAATCGAACAAGTGAAAGCAGACCTACTACAGAAAGATTTAATTGCTCGTTTTTCCCACGCGCTGATAGAGAGTGGAACGGTAGAGAGACAGCCTGAAGATGGTTCAAAGAACCGTCTGCCAGGCAGTTATGTGTGAACTGCAGAGTAGTCATGTAATCGTAGAAGTGGGTGTAGAACGGCAGAATGAATTCTGAGTAAAGGAAGAAAATAGGTGGTACTCCGAAGAAAAATAATAATCAAATGTGAGACAGCTCTTACAATTTGAAATCGTTGATCCAAAACCCGCAAGTTTGGCCTGAAGTAGCATAAATGAAGCTGGAGAGTACAAATCGACCATTTGCTAAGGATGTGGTAACTCATACTCTGAGCTCCAGGAAGAGATTAGATTGTGCACTGGGTGGTGGCACGAGGAATGCTCTGCAGATGAAGGCAGTATGTTTAGTGGCACATCCGTTTGCAGCAAATGCTAGCGCAGCTGCCATTTTTTTCTTTCCCATTTAACTTCTATGTGATTTCATAAAAACTAAGAATGTTTTTGTGAAATTATGAAGTTGATACGTTAGATATCCCGAAAGATGTAACCAAACACCCGGTATGTGCATACTCTTACCCACCTCTTACCCAGTGTTCTACATTTGTATTACAATAGCCTCCCTGCTCTCCACCTCTTCCCTGTTCTATTAATTAAAGGTACGCTAAGGGAACCTCTATGTTAGACTCTGCGTAAGTTGGAATTCTTCTGATTTTTAGTATCATGATCATTTAGAAATATGCATATGGGGCAAAATATGTAAAATGTTTGATTTTTCTTGTAATTTGTCTTAACGGAATTTATCGATAAGTATTTTCGTGGTACACAACGCTTCCCTTGTGGGTTCTGCAAATGCAGCTGGATTATTACGCCAGTGATGCTCTCGCATATAATACGTCTACTCTTTCACCTCTTATTTCATTCGTGATTATTGACCTAGAAGGAAAAACTGTGGACACAACTTTGTATGAAGCCCAAATTTTATTTCTACCGTTAGTATTGGAATTTTTGACAATTAGCCTCTACGCGAGCGTTCCTGTGGCTGTATTGACTAAGCGAACGTTTCATAAATTGCTCTCCTGTAATTTCAGTCCCTTCTGTCCTTACAGTATACGGCACTTAATTAAAGTTCAGTATTGATAAACGATACTCAAGAACCAGTCAAACGGAAATTTATAAAGAAACCTTGTGACATTTGGGATACAAGGAAATGCTATTTCTGTGCGACGGAATAGGCAATCTCTGCAGCAGGTGGGAGGGTAATGATCTTTTTCTAAATTTTACACTGACGCAGTATTTCACCGCTTGGCAAGTATGAATTGGAAAGAGATGATTATGTGTAGGTTACTGATTGGTCAAAATACGAAATGGCTAATTCAAACAAAAAAATGAAAATATAAATCAGCATGAAAAAACTCTTGTGTCTGAATTTAAATGCAACTGATTTTCCAGATTATAATCCTTTATAACGTATTTCTAATGGCTGTATTGTGCTGTCCAATAAGCACATAGTTTTTTCAATAATAATAACTTCTGTGAATGTGCAAGCTACGAATCTATGCATCCTTCAGTGTTATCGTGACCAGCACAAATCGGTCTGGTCTTCTCAGCTTGGTGTCGTCCCAGTACACTTAGGCCATCATTACACTGCGAAAGAATTTCGTCAAACATCTTTTACGGAAAACGTTTCATAAAACGTTTGACAATATACTGGGTTATTTCTATCATAGATTTTATAAAAGTTAAAGCATGGTCGCAGCTATCATAAAAGATTTGTCGAAGAACTTTAACAGTGTAAAACTGGCTTTAGTAAATGGTTGCTAATTTGTGGTACAGGGGTAAAACGGAGTTTTGCAGCAGAAGAAGCTGTAGTCATGTTTCAAATGTGTGTTTGAATTCCTAAGGGACCAAACTGCGGAGGTCATCGGTCCCTAGACTTACACACTACTTAAACTAACTTATGCTAAGAACAACACACACACCCACGCCGAAGGGAGGACTCCAACTTCCGACGGAAGGGGCCGCGCAATCCGTGACATGGTGCATCAAACCATGCGGCCACTCCACGCGGCTAAATCATGTTTAAAAAGTGTTGTAGGAGTATAGTACACACTAAGAGATATAAATATTTAATGGCGATTATGCCATCATGGAAAGCGATATTTAATATACATTGTTGTGCTGAGTCTCTAGTGCAAGGAACATCAAAGAAGTGATAGGCACAAATTTAAAGCTGAGTTTTCTTTTTTAACACGTTTTTTTTATATTTTAACACATTTTTTTTAAATCCCAGGGAATCACATATATCGTTGGTATTCCGGTTATATACATCAAACCAGTGATGACGTAGGGGTGATGATGGTTAGACAAGTCCCACATGTAACGAAAGTATATAGCAGTGTGTCACCTCCACGTAGTGCCAACAAAGCATACTGAAAAATGTGTGTCAAAATGTTCTTCTAACGGGTACCCAAAGAGGTTAACAATTTTCTGTGCATCAGAAGTTGCTCAGCAAGCATTTGAATGGTGTGAATTATGTTGCTAAGGGTGATTTCGACACAAAGTTTCTAGTGTTTCGGTAAGTCATCACCACATTGCTGGTAGGTGCAGCAAAAACTAATCTTACGGAATATGGTGGTATCTTACGCAACGAGTAGAGGTATATTAAACATATTCGCAATTGTGAATATGGACAACGGTCAGCCGCACAATGAAATGACGGTAATGAAAATTTGTGCCGCACTGGGACTCGAACCCGGATTTCCCACTTATCGGGAGCGGTCGCCCAACTTTTTTTTTTTTTTTTTTTTTTTTTTTTAGTTCGTTGCGTTTGGTCTGGGTGGACGTCACAAGACATTCGTTCAAGTTGATCGTTGATTCCTTGACTCAGTTTTTTGTTACAGAGATTATGCAGCTACCGTGTCGGCGACCTAAACTGCCATATTTCGTCAGCCAGCTGCCTACAACCTGTCTGTACTCGTGCATCGATTATATATATGATTATATATATGATTCTTATTAACATTTAAAATCGTTGTAAGCGACGTAAATGATGCTGAGACATAAAATTTAATAGAAGCTCGGGGGGTCAAAAACGTCGGGAAATACCCAAAAAGTGGAAGACAAATATCGAACATGTGACGTCACCAAAAGACGTATCTCGCAGCACGTGCACCAGTTGAGCCTATTTGTTTGTCGCACCTGACCATCCCATCCCCAATCAAGTATTCACGTCGCTGTGGCCCTGGGCACATATGCCAAACTTCAATGTGTGGGGCTCGGGGTTCGAGTCTTGCTTCTGGCAGGTAGTATTTCTTTCATAACGTTAGACAATTATATGTCTATACCGAGGTAATATTAATTATTTTATTCACCCGTCTCGCATTCTCCTCCGGTTTATTACAATGTACAGAGCCTACCGTACTGCCTCAAAAGTAAATGAGTATAGGCTTCCGAATCATATCGTTAGCAGTAAATGACCTACGTTTTCTTTACAAAATAATGTTTGTAAAAAAGAAAGGGACAAAAGAAAAGAAACACAAAACAAAATAAGAACAGCTCTTACTTGGTTACACTAAGGACAATAATTTCGTAACATCTACTTTTACAACTGATTACGTTTACAAAAGGTGTTCGAAATTTGCACCGTTTGCTTGAAAGAAAGTTTTTGCACCGCTCAATCATTCCATCACGCCCAAGCCAAACCGCTTCACGTACGGCTATGTAGTCATGTTGTGATGTCACATACTGAAAATTTCTCATCCATTTTTGGGGTATTTCTCGACGTTTGCGACCCCATGTGTCTGATATCAAATTATTTGTCTCATCTAGATCTATCTACATCTACGTGATTACTCTGCTATTCACAATAAAGTGCCTGGCAGAGGGTTCAATGAGCCACCTTCAAGCTGTCTCTCTACCGTTCCACTCTCGAACGGCACGCGGGAAAAACGAGCACTTAAATTTTTCTGTGCGAGCCCTGATTTCTCTTATTTTATCGTGATGATCATTTCTCCCTATGTAGATGGGTGCCAACAGAATGTTTTCACAATCGGAGGAGAAAACTGGTGATTGAAATTTCATGAGAAGATCCCGTCGCAACGAAAAACGCCTTTGTTTTAATGATTGCCACTCCAAATCACGTATCATGTCTGTGACACTATTTCCCCTATTTCGCGATTATAGAAAACGAGCTGCCCTTCTTTGTACTTTTTCGATGTCATTCATCAGTCGCACCTGATGTGGATCCCACACCGCACAGCAATACTCCAGAATACGGCGGACAAGCGTGGTGTAAGCAGTCTGTTTAGTAGACCTGTTGCTCGTTCTAGGTGTTCTGCCAATGAATCACAGTCTTTGGTTTGCTATACCCACAATATTATCTATGTGATCGTTCCAATTTAGGTTATTTGTAATTGTAATCCCTAAGTATTTAATTGAATTTACAACCTTCAGATTTGTGTGACTTAACGCGTAACCGAAATTGAGCTGATTTCTTTTAGTACTCATGTGAATAACTTCACACTTTTCTTTATTCAGGGTCAACTGCCACTTTTCGCACCATACAGAAAAATATTTTGCAGTTCGTTTTGATAATCTGATGACTTTACAAGACGGTAAATGACAGCATCATCTGCAAACAATCTAAGAAGGCTACTCAGATTGTCTCCTCTGTCGCTAATATAGATCAGCAACAATAAAGGGCCTATAACACTTCCTTGGTGAACGCCGGATATTACTTGTGTTTTATTCAATGACTTTCCGTCTATTACTACGAACTGTGACCTTTCTGACAGGACATCACGAATCCAGTCGGACAAGAGAGGCGATACTCCGTAGGCACACAGTTTGGTTAGAAGATGCTTGTGAGGAATGGTGTCGAAAGCCTTCTGGAAATCTAAAAATATGGAATCAATTTGACATCCCCTGTCGATAGCACTTATTACTTCATGAGTATAAAGAGCTAGTTGTGTTTCACAAGAACAAAATTTTCAGAAACTGTGCTGACTATGTGTCAATAAATCGTTTTCTTCGAGGCACTTCGTAATGTTCGAATACAGTATATGTTCCAAAACCCTACTGCAAATCGAAGTTAGTGATATAGGCCTGTAATTCAGAGGATTACTCGTACTTCCCTTTTTGGTTATTGGTGTGACTTGAGCAATTTTCCAGTCTTTACGTACGGATCTTTCTGTGAGCGAGTGGCTGTAAATAATTGCTAAATATGGAACTATTTTATCAGAATACTCTGAAAGGAATCTGACTGGAATACAATCTGGACCGGTGGCCTTGCCTTTATTAAGTGATTTAAGCTGCTTAATTACTCCGAGGATATCTACTTCTATGTTTCTCATCTTGGCAGTTGTTCTTCATTGGAATTCAGGAATATTTACTTCTTCTTCTTTGGTGGAGGAGTTTAGGAAAACCGTGTTTAATAACTCTGCTTTAGTGGCACTGTCATCAGTGACTTCACCGTTGTTATCGCGCAGTGAAGGTATTGACTGCGTCTTGCCACTGGTGTGCTTTATGTATGACCAGAATCTCTTTGGGTTTTCTGCCAGATTTCGAGACAGAATTTCGTCGAGGAAATTATTAAAAGCATCTCGCATTGAAGTTCGCGCCATATTTCGAGTTTCTGTAAAACTTTGCCAATCTTGCCGATTTTGCGTTCTTTTAAATTTGGCATGCTTTTTTCGTTGCTTCTTCAACAACGATCTGGCCCGTTTTGTGTACCATGGGGGATCAGTACCATCACTTATTAATTTATATGGTGTATATCTCTCAATTACTGTCGATACTATCTCTCTGAAAACACTCCACAACTTTTCTACACTTACATGATCAGATGGGAAAGAGTGAAGACTGTCTCTTAAAAAGGCGTTAAGAGCATTTTTATCAGCTTTTTTAAATGGATATACTTTGTGTTTCTTTTTGACGGTTGTAGGTGTTACGGTATTCAGCCTAGTAGCAACTGCCTTGTGGTCGCTAATCCTGTATTCGTCGATGTTCGAATATAGTATATGTTACAAAACCGAACTGCAAATCGATGTTAGTGATATAGGCCTGTAATTCAGCGGATTACTCCTACTTTCCTTTTTGGGTATTGGTGTGACATGAGCAATTTTCCAGTCTTTACGTACGGATCTTTGTGTGAGCGAGTGGTTGTATATAATTGCTAAATATGGAGCTATTTTATCAGCATACTCTTAGAGGAACCTGACTGGTATATAATCTGAACCGGAGGTCTTGCCTTTATTAAGTGATTTAAGCTGCTTCGTCAGCTGCTCAGTGCCATCTACGTACAGATAGCAGGTTTTTAAACGTTAATGACAGTCACCTCGTAAATTTGTCGAAAATGAGGGCAGCACAAAGTGACGTGGGTAGAAATTCATATAGACTGAAATTCCAAGTATCGTGGTATAGACACTCCTGAGTGTGTAGCTTTCTCCGTGCCTCCACAAACTTTATAGCAGCGACTGTGATAAACTGCTACCTAAGTCTTTCCATTATAACTCTGATTTATCCTATTTTATTATAATGGTCGTTTGTAGGAATCAACGAAGTATCTTCGCATTCGGAGGAGAAAGTTGGTGATTAAAATTTCCTGAAAATATCTCGCCGCGACGTGAATCGCCTTTGTTGTAATGACTGTCACCCCACCTCGCAGATCATTATCTGGCAAGGATCACATACCGCGCTGCAATACTCCAGAATACGACGACAAACATAATGTGGGCATCTCTTTAGTATATTTGTTGCATCTTCTAAGTGTTTTCCAAAAAAAACCTAGTCTTCCGTCATCTTGCCCACAACATTTGCAATGTGATGGTTCCTGAACCGTGCGTGACCCGTGTTCCCGACATCATGCATTTTACACACTGTTTTTAACGTACTTCCACCTTACAATGCCCACATAGTACTAGGGACAGAAAGTTGGCTGAAACCAGATGTAAACAGTAATGAAATTCTAAACTCAGATTGGAATGTATACCGCAAAGACAGGCTGGACAGTGAAGGGTGAGGGGTGTTTATAGCGATAAAAAGTGCAGTAATATCGAAGGAAATTGACGGAGATCCGAAATGTGAAATAATTTGGGTGCAGGTCACGGTTAGAGCAGGCTCAGACATCGTAATTGGATGTCTCTATAGGACCCCTGGCTCAGCAGCTGTCGTGTCAGAGCACCTGAAGGAAAATTCGGAAAATATTTCGAGTAGATTTCCCGAGCATGTTATAGTTCTGCGTGGGGATTTTAATTTGCCGGATAAAGACTGGGAGACTCAAACGTTTATAACGGGTGGCAGGGACAAAGAATCCAGTGAAATTTTTTAAGTGCATTTTCTGACAACTACATTGAGCAGTTAAAGAGAGAATCGACTCGTGGCGATAACATATAAGACCTTCTGGTGACAAACAGACCCGAACTATTTGAAACAGTTAACGCAGAACAGGGAATCAGCGATCATAAAGCGGTTACTGCATCGATGATTTCAGCCGTAAATAGAAATATTATTAAAGGAAGAAAGATTTTTCTGTTTAGCAAAAGTGACAAAAAGCAGATATCAGAGTACCTGACGGCTCAACACAAAAGTTTTGTCTCAAGTACAGATAGTGTTGAGGGTCAGTGGACAAAGTTCTAAACCATCGTACAATATGCATTAGATGAGTATGTGCCAAACAAGATCGTAAGAGATGGAAAAGAGCCACCGTGGTACAACAAAAAAATGGTTCAAATGGTTCTGAGCACTATGGGACTTAACATCTGTGGTCATCAGTCCCCTAGAACTTAGAACTACCTAAACCTAACTAACCTAAGGACATCACACACATCCATTCCCGAGGCAGGATTCGAACCTGCGACCGTAGCAGTCGCGCGGTTCGTGGCACAACAACCGAGTTAGAAAACTGCTGCGGAAGCAAAGGGAACTTCACAGCAAACTTAAACATAGCCAAAGCCTTGCAGACAAACAAAAATTACGCGAAGCGAAATGTAGTGTGAGGAGGGCTATCCGAGAGACGTTCAATGAATTCGAAAGTAAAGTTCTATGTACTGACTTGGCAGAAAATCCTAAGAAATTTTGGTCTTATGTCAAAGCGGTAGGTGGATCAAAACAACATGTCCAGACACTCAGTGACCAAAATGGTACTGAAACAGAGGATGACAGACTAAAGGCCGAAATACTAAATGTCTTTTTCCAAAGCTGTTTCACAGAGGAAGACTGCACTGTAGTTCCTTCTCTAGATTTTCGCACAGATGACAAAATGGTAGATATCGAAATAGACAGAGGGTTAGAGAAACAATTAAAATCGCTCAAAAGAGGAAAGTCCGCTGGACCTAATGGGATACCAGTTCGATTTAACACAGGGTACGCGAAGGAACTTGCCCCCCTTCTTGCAGCGGTGTACCGTAGGTCTCTAGAAGAGCGTAGCGTTCCAAAGGATTGGAAAAGGGCACAGGTCATCCCCGTTTTCAAGAAGGGACGTCGAACAGATGTGCAGAACTATAGACCTATATCTCTAACGTCGATCAGTTGTAGAATTTTGGAACACGTATTATGTTCGAGTATAATGACTTTTCTGGAGACTAGAAATCTACTCTGTAGGAATCAGCATGGGTTTCGAAAGAGACGATCGTGTGAAACCCAGCTCGCACTATTCGTCCACGAGACCCAAAGGGCCATAGACTCAGTTTCCCATGTAGATGCCGTGTTTCTTGACTTCCGCAAGGCGTTCGATAGAGTTCTCCACAGTCGTTTAACGAGCAAAGTAAGATCATATGGACTATCAGACCAATTATGTGATTGGATTGAAGAGTTCCTAGATAACAGAACGCAGCATGTCATTCTCAATGTAGAGAAGTCTTCCGAAGTAAGAGTGATTTCAGGTGTGCCGCAGGGGAGTGTCGTATGACCGTTGCTATTCACAATATACATAAATGACCTTGTGGATAACATAGAAAGTTCACTGAGGCTTTTTGTGGATGATGCTGTGGTACATCGAGAGGTTGTAACAATGGAAAATTGTACTGAAATGCAGGAGGATCTGCAACGAATTGACGCATGGTGCAGGGAATGGCAATTGAATCTCAATATAGACAAGTCTAATGTGCTGCGAATACATAGAAAGAAAGATCCTTTAACATTTATCTACAACATAGCAGGTCAGCAACTGGAAGCAGTTAATTCCATAAATAATCTGCGAGTAGGCATTAGGAGTGATTTAAAATGGAATGATCATATGAAGTTGATCGTCGGTAAAGCAGATGCCAGACTGAGATTCATTGGAAGAATGCTAAGGAAATGCAATCCGAAAACAAATGAAGTAGGTTACAGTACACTTGTTCGCCCACTGCTTGAATATTGCTCATCAGTGTGGGATCCGTACCAGATGGGGTTGATAGATGAGATAGAGAAGATCCGACGGAGAGTAGCGCGCTTCGTTACAGGATCATTTAGTAATCGCGAAAGCGTTACGGAGATGATAGATAAACTCCAGTGGAAGACTCTGCAGGAGAGACGCTCAGTAGCTCGGTACGGGCTTTTGTTGAAGTTTCGAGAACATACCTTCACCGAGGTGTCAAGCAGTATATTGCTCCCTCCTACATATATCTCGCGAAGAGACCATGAGGATAAAATCAGAGAGATTAGAGTCCACACAGAGGCATACCGACAATCTTTCTTTCCACGCACAATACGAGACTGGAACAGAAGGGAGAACCGATAGAGGTACACAAAGTACCCTCCGCCACACACCGACAGGTGGTTTTCGGAGTATGGATGTTGATGCAGATGTACACTACGTTAATTTCAATTACTACTGTCACTGTGTTGCTGTTTTGCCTGACCGTGAGCGGCGTTAGCAGCGCGTATCGATATATCCCCTCTCGTCGTATCTTTGCTCGACTGCTATTACTTCCCGGTCATGGTCTGTCGTAAAAGAGTTCGGGTCACGAGTTCGGGGCTGCCAGTCAGTTGGAACGTGTCTGGAGCGCAGTCCGGAACTGGAGTTGCTACGCAGCAGCAGTGCAGTCGGGTTGGAGCAGTGAGGTCTGCGTCGACATGGCTCGCCCGACCATTGCCGCCGTCATTTGGGTCGGCCCACGGTGTTGGTGGATCGTCGGACGACGCGTTTTGGCTCGCCGATCGTTCATGAGTCGGCTGTGTGTGTGTGTGTGTGTGTGTGTGTGTGTGTGTGTGTGTCTGCATCGACTCAGGATTTGTCTTCGTGCGTGCTTAGTTTCTGTTGTGTATCGTTCAGGTTCAAAAATGGTTCAAATGGCTCTGACCACTATGGGACTTAACTTCTGAGGTCATCAGTCCCCTAGAACTTAGAACTACTTAAACCTAACTAACCTAAGGACACCACACAACACCCAGTCATCACGAGGCAGAGAAAATCCCTGACCCCGCTGGGAACCGGACCCGGGAACCCGGGCGTGGGAAGCGAGAATGCTACCGCACGACCACGAGCTGCAGTCTCACCTGTTGTCGCTGTCCAACATGGTGTGTAGTTTTGACAGCTTAATACATATTTAATTGTGGAGAATCACGTTCATAACTTTTGGTGTTTGAGATCTCATGTACCGATTGGTGGCAAGCAAGTCGTTTTGTCGGTCGGTCGGTCGGTGGCTGTCCCCTGGTTGGGTTCCGATGGATCAAGTGTAGTTGGGCTCACCACCTGTCTCACCTAAGTGAACGAGGACAGACCGACCTGCCTGGAGGTTTCTGAGTGCCGTTTTCCTTATTGTCCTTCTCACCGGTGTTTGTCTGTTTATAATCTATCATAGCCAATTATTTAACAAATTCTTGCTTTTACTGGATTTTGCGTATTTTTGAATTCTGGAAAATCAATTGTGGGCCTTCAGCCACTTAAATCCTTATTTTAAAAAAATGCGGCCTTCTGCTTTTGAAAGATTATGGTATTTTATTTTAAAATTTTACTGAGCCATCAGCTGTTAGTATTGCATCTGGTTTATGTTTATCTGTTCACCCTTGCCTTGACGCTCTCAGCCTCGATATATATATATATATATATATATATATATATATATATATATATGTGTGTGTGTGTGTGTGTGTGTGTGTGTGTGTGTGTGTTAATTATTTTATTTGCAATTTTAACTGCATGTTTTTACCACTTGAGATTCATATTGTTGCTTTAAGATTTCTTGTTTGGAGGCCTTCAGCCGTGAAATAATTGCCTTTTTGAAACTCGTAGCTGTAAAGGTTCTGCTATGTGCCGTTTTGGTTTAAAGGTGTTATTAAATTACAATTTAGAGTGAACCTGACCGACACCTTATTTGGTCCTTTCCACAATCATAATCACCTGTTCTGCACAGCGGTCTTAGCGGACGTTTCAGTTGAAATTTATCTTCTTCATAAGTGTAACCCCTCTGTATTTAAATGAATAGGCAACCTTTAAATTTGTGTTAATTATCGTGTAACTGAAATTTAATGGATCTTTTTCAGCAGTCGTATGGAGGAGATTACATTTTTACTGTTTAGAGTCAAAGTCATTGTTTACAGTAAGAGTCATATTCAAAAGTGGTTTTTGTTTGTTGGCATTGGAGAAAAAACGGTTGCCAATAGTTTTCCAGATGTCCATATAATGGTAATGTATATGGTAAAACTTCCCGGATTAAAATACTAGGTGCATGACTCGTCCTTACAGCTTCAATTTTGTCAATATTTCTTTCCTATTTCCCAAACTTTGCAGAAACGCCCTTGCACGCCATGTAATACTAGCACACTCAAAAGAAAGGATATCCTGGTGAAGTGGCTTAGGCACAACCTAGGGTGTATTTCCAGATCGTATCTATCACCACGCACTGCTGTTTATCTTGTTCTGAAACTACCTCAGAGATTAAAAATACGTGTCAAACTTGTACAGGTACCCGGAAGTTTGCCAATCAAGGAATAGAAGTCCAGCAAGGTCTGTAGGAGAGCTTCTATCGAGCTCTCAAAGTGCCAGAGAAATACTGGAAGACGTGGAACATTGAGGACGGGTTGCAGGCAGTGATTGTACAGTTCAGACGGTGAGAGCGTTCCCTCCTTGAATCCAGAAAGGATAGGTGCTGGGTTCGACTCCCGGTAGGGTATACACTCTTAATTTGTCCGAAAGTTTCAAAGCAACACACATCTCCTTACAATGCGAAAGATTAGTTCAGGCCTAGGACTGTCTACAGCTTACACCACGGGTGGGTAACCGCCGATCCGTGACACGTATCCGGACCGCGGAAGAATTTAGTGGGGGAGAGAGAGCGAGGCGTTCTCACTATTCTGCACCCTGAACACATATCGGTTATTTCCACTGACACTCGGTTCGCCTTGGGTTTGCAGCTCCTCATGCAGACCAGTAAAAGTTTCACTTACTCAGCGCCTGTGTAGTGTCATTTCACCGCCGCTGGATTTTAACGACAAAGAGGCACACCTTTCCAGTCATCATTCGAAGTTATGGCCGATGTGCTCATGTGCGTGCGCAGAGTGGGGGAAACATGTCACTACGTTGAAGGGGTGCGAGGATAAATATTTTCGCCTCTGGACCACTGCTGACAACACACACACGTACTATTTACTGCTTACTGCCAACGTCTGCGCTACATACCGAGACATTAGAAACGTTGGTAGTAGACGACAATGGCACGAAAATTACTGATCACTCGAGAAATGTGCCGATTTGAACAACAGCATCAGGGTCGTAACTCTGTGAACAAACTACTTGTATTTTGCCAGTTCACGCGTATGATTCTGTGCTAGTTAATTTTAAATATCGTGCAAGTGTTTTCTCGTGTTTTTACTGAATTCATTTGCAAAATCTCTTGCATTAAGATGAGAAAAGCAGATACTGCTGGATGTCATATATTCCAGAGGAACTGAACAGTATCTGTACCGTGTACAAAGGTAAACCTGTTTGCTTGTTGTGTAGTGAATCACTATTGTAACGTTGTTGCATTAATTTGCTATGAAAGCGGTGCTGATAGACAATAAAAGCGGGTTAAAAGCTGTGAGCTGTCTGGGGAAGTTAACCTTGCATTACTGCCCAACTGTTTCACCAGGTATCCAGTCTAGCTTACCAAATTCCCAACCAGACTAACATTAATTATAATCTTTTAATAGTCATACGACAACCGGTGGTATATATATATATAAAAGAGAATTTAAATAAATAGAAATAAATCAGTTTATATTTGAAAATTTATTTTAACATTGATCATTGAAATTTCAGCATATTAATCTTGATTCATAACTAAACTGGTGCCTTATTTAGGATTGTGAAAATGTGAGATTGTAATCTTACGGAACACATCAAATATGGAGCCAAGATTGGGAGACTGCATACAACACTGCATTCATAAAATAACACATGAAGAACGTTGAAACATATGCAAGAGGAAACTAACCACAACTAACTGATTCAATTTTCACCCAAAGAAGTTACGTTCGTAGCAGAATCCTGTCCGTCATGTAATTACCACACACTGGTATACTAAATTCATACTAACTCTCTGTGAAAACTTCCCGAAAAGAATAGCTGAGGGCTACTTTGATGATTACACCACACGCTTCACGTGGACAACTTGGTTTACACAAAGAGTGTAACTCCACAATAATTTTGATAATTAAAATAAATTAGATCGAAAAGCAATTTACAAAAGAAAAACCTCGAACTGGTCACTATCGTCTTACTATTAACCTGATGGGTCAAACCATTGTATAAGCACGTGGTACTGGTCTCACAAAGTACACCCCACGTGGGTTGAACATAAAGAAAAGTTGCTATATTGAAAAATTTTGTCAAGACGAGACGTTATAATCTCACGCACATTCGCATTTAAGATTGATGAACTTAGTTAGAGTTACTGATCAACACGTGGTTCCACTTTACTCACAAAGTAGTGACAAAGCAACTACCGGAATATATTCTGAACTTCACACTCGAGCTACACTGCGTTGCAATTTAAGATAACATTAGATATTTTAGAGCTAAACCTGAAATAAAGGTGATTAAATTTTCAGTTAGGCTGAACTTAAGAAATCCATTGTTCTACGGACTTAGCAGACACGCGCTTAGCCGGAGATCTTACCACTTCAGACGCTCGCCGCGGACAGACTGCCGTGGTCCCTTCCTGAGGGTGGCTCACAAATACAAACGGAAGTGACCAGAGAGGCAGCTTCCTATACCAACTTGACAAGGGACGGACAGGACCATACTAAGAATAGAAACCTCTCTGCTTTTAGAAAGCGTAGCTATCTGTTCCGACGTTGGTCCTCCTGTTCTCTAGCAGACAGGCTTGTCTGCTACCATCAAGCATGCAACTAGAAATACATTTGCTCATTCATCCTCTCACACAGAAGGGAAGGGGGATGACAGTATCTTATCATATACAGAATATAAAAGAAAGCGGATGTAGGTTCCGTATGAGACTGTGTGACATGAATTACATATAAACTGTGTTTTAAAGTGTAGTAGTGTGACAGATCGTTCTTGTTTATGTGTAAAATTAACACGTTTCACTGCTCAGTCTCCTCCAAGATAGTCAGAAACACCACAGTAAATTTAGAAGAGGAATTTATGCCGTAAATGACAACAGATTTAAGAAATTAACATGAAACGAATCCAACAGAGACCTTTCACTATGTCCTGTAAAGGAATGTAATATGAAAACGCACTTTTGTATTAAACATATTTCTCAACAACAGCTTACAAGCCGGCCGGTGTGGCCGAGCGGTTCTAGGCCATTCAGTCTGGAACTGCGCGACCGCTACGGTCGCACGTTCGAATCCTACCTCGGGCATGTATGTGTGTGATGTCCTAAGTTCTACGGGGCTGATGACCTCAGATGTTAAGTCCCATAGTGCTCAGAGCCTTTTGAATCAATTTGAACAGCTTACAAGGCAACTGCTGGAAAAAAAAGTTAAAATATAATTTCCAACGTCGACAAACAACAGAAAATTTTTGCCAAACCGAGGACACAATGCGACAATTCCGTTAAGGGCAGTTTTATAACAAACAGAAAAATTGCCAGAGCGTTAGAGCTTTTTGTTGAAGACGAATACGTAAAGATGTGCCTACTGGACACTGAAGGTGCACTTTGTCCCAAGAAAGAAAAAGAGGCAGAACAGGTAAGTTTATCGAGACGAACAGTTGTTCGACGAAATAGTATGATGACTGATGACATAAATAATTTTGCGCGACCGTGTTGCCACATTCGGAAAGTTCAATCTTCTGTGGTGTCATTTCGCTGGAATTTGTTCTGATTCAGCGCCCGCAATGATCGGTTCACGAAAAGGATTTACTAGCGTATTATATTAAAAAATCTGCTGAATTGAATACTGAGAAAGTCAATTTGACAATATTTATTGCATTATTCACCAAGAAAGTTTGTGTGCGGCCCACGAGCTTAAAAGTACCATCAGTTGCGACACTGTGGTTGATTAAAAGTGATCGAGGAAGTGTAGAATGAATTTCTTTTATTTCCGCCAATAAATACAAAACCTTTGGTCCTTAAACTACCGGTTTAGTTCTGCAATGATCATGTACAGGTCTGTTTCGTAACGTTTCAAATTTTCAAATGGCCATAAGCACTATGGGACTTAACATCTGAGGAGGTCATCAGTCCCCTAGACTTAGAACAACTTAAACCTAACTAACCTAAGGACGTCACACACATCCATGCCCGAAGCAGGATTCGGACCTGCTACCGTAGCAGCATCGCGGTTCTGGACTGAAGCGCCTAGAACCGCTCGGCCACAACGGCCAGCCACAACATTTTCTAAAACAATAAATCCACAGAGAGATAGTCACAAAATATACACAAAATCAGCATAGTATCCTCACCACATAATTAAAATATGATATGAGGGTCACTCCAAAAGAACTGCACACTATTTTTGTTTAAAATTCATCTTTTATTCTACGTGTTTGAAAGTTTTACAGTATCTAGATACATCCTTTAGGAACAATATTTTCATTTCTCCACATAATTTCCATCCCTCTCAACTGCCTTACGCCATCTTGAAACAAGCGCCTGCATACCCGCACGGTAAAATTCTGGACCAACCTGATGCAGCCACTGTTTGTCAGCGTGCACAAGGGAGTCATCATCTTCAAACCTTCTGCCACGGAGAGAGAGTTTCAGTTTCCCAAAGAGATGATAGTCACATGGAGCCAGGTCAGGACTGTAAGGCGGGTGTTTCAGTGTTGTCCATCCTAGTTTTGTGATCGTTTCCATGGTTTTTTGACTGACATGTGGCCATGCATTGTCGTGCAACAACAAAACATCCTGCTTTTGCCGATGTGGTCGAACACTACTCAGTCGAGCTTGAAGTCTCTTCAGTGTCGTCACATATGCATCAGAATTTATGGTGGTTCCACTTGGCATGATGTCCACAGGCAACAGTCCTTCGGAATCGAAAAACATCGTAGCCGTAACTTTTCCAGCAGAAGGTCATCATCACCATCATCATCATCATCATTTAAGACTGATTATGCCTTTCACCGTTCAGTCTGGAGCATAGTCCCCCTTATAAAATTCCTCCATGATCCCCTATTCAGTGCTAACATTGATGCCTCTTCTGATGTTAAGCCTATTACTTCAAAATCATTCTTAACCGAATCCAGCTACCTTCTCCTTGGTCTGCCCCGACTCCTCCTACCCTCTACTGCTGAACCCATGAGTCTCTTGGGTAACCTTGCTTCTCCCATGCGTGTAACATGCCCCCACCATCTAAACCTGTTCGCCCTGACTGCTACATCTATAGAGTTCATTCCCAGTTTTTCTTTGATTTCCTCATTGTGGACACCCTCCTGCCATTGTTCCCATCTACTAGTACCTGCAATCATCCTAGCTACCTTCATATCCGTAACCTCAACCTTATTGATAAGGTAACCTGAATCCACCCAGCTTTCGCTCCCGTACAACAAAGTTGGTCGAAAGATTGAACGGTGCACAGATAACATAGTCTTGGTACTGACTTCCTTCTTGCAGAAGAGAGTAGATCGTAGCTGAGTGCTCACTGCATTAGCTTTGCTACACCTCGCTTCCAGTTCTTTCATTGTGTTGCCATCCTGTGAGAATATGCATCCCAAGTACTTGAAACTGTCTACCTGTTCTACCTTAGTTCCTTCTATTTGGCACTCAATCCGATTATATCTCTTTCCCACTGCCATTACTTTCGTTTTGGAGATGTTAATCTTCATACCATTGTCCTTACATTTCTGATCTAGCTCTGAAATATTACTTTGCAAACTTTCAATCGAATCTGCCATCACAACTAAGTCATCTGCATATGCAACTCTGCTTATTTTGTGTTCACATACCTTAATCTCACCCAGCCAGTTTATTGTTTTCAACATATGATCCATAAATAATATGAACAACAGTGGAGACAGGTTGCAGCCTTGTCTTACCCCTGAAACTACTCTGAACCATGAACTCAATTTACCGTCAACTCTAACTGCTGCCTGACTATCTATGTAAAGACCTTTAATTGCTTGCAAAAGTTTGCCTCCTATTCCATAATCTCGTAGAACAGACAATAACTTCCTTCTAGGAACCCGGTCATATGCCTTTTCTAGATCTATAAAGCATATATACAATTCCCTGTCCCACTCGTAACACTTCTCCATTATTTGCCGTAAGCTAAGATCTGGTCCTGACAACCTCTAAGAGGCCTAGACCCACACTGATTTTCGTCCAATTTGTCCTCAGCTAATACTCGCACTTTCCTTTCAACAATACCTGAGAAGATTTTACCCACAACGCTGATTAAAGAGATACCTCTGTAGTTGTTACAATCTTTTCTGTTTCCATGTTTAAAGATTGGTGTGATTACTGCTTTCTTCCAGTCTGATGGAACCTATCCCGACTCCCACGCCATTTCAATTATCCTGTGTAGCCATTTAAGACCTGACATTCCACTGTATTTGATGAGTTCCGACTTAATTTCATCCACCCCAGCCGCTTTATTGCACTGCAACATATTGACCATTTTCTCCACTTCCTCAAATGTGATCCTATTTCCTTCATCATTCCTGTCCCATTGTACATCGAAATCTGAAACATTACTGATCGTATTTTCACCTACATTGAGCAACTCCTCAAAATATTCCCTCCATCTGCCCAAGACATCAACAGGATTCACCAGCAGTTTTCCTGACCTGTCCAGAATACTTGTCATTTCCTTCTTACCTCCCTTTCGAAGACTGCTAATTACACTCCAGAATGGTTTTCCAGCAGCTTGACCCAAAGTCTCCAACCTATATCCAAAGTCTTCCCAAGATTTCTTCTTGGATGGTGCAATTATCTGTTTGGCTTTGTTTCTTTTTTCAACGTAACTTTCTCTGTCTACCTGAGTTCTAGTATGTAGCAATTTTTGATACACCATCTTTTTCCTTTTACAGGCTGCCTTGACTGTGTCATTCCACCAAGCTGTTTGCTTCATCCTACCTTTACACACTACTGTTCCAAGACATTCTTTAGCCACTTCTAGTACTGTGTCCCTGTACCTTGTCCATTCCTTTTCCAATGACTGTAATTGACTACCATCAACTAACTGGTACCTTTCTGAGATCACTGTTATGTACTTGTGCCTGATTTCCTTATCCTGAAGTTTCTCCACTCTTATCCTCCTACATATGGACCTGACCTGCTGCACTTTCTGCCTCACAATACCGATTTCACTGCAGATTAAATAGTGATCAGTGTCATCAAAGAACCCCTGAATACACGTGTATCCCTCAAAGCCTTCCTGAATTCCTGATCTGTTATTATATAATCAATGACAGATCTGGTTCCCCTGCCTTCCCAAGTATACGGGTGAATGTTCTTATGTTTAAAAAAGGAGTTTGTGTTTACTAAGCCCATATTGGCACAGAAATCCAAGAGTTGTTTCCCGTTCCTGTTAGCCTCCATATCCTCTCCAAATTTACCCATAACCTTTTCATACCCTTCTGTTCGATTTCCAATCCTGGCATTAAAATCACCCATGAGCAGAACACTGTCCTTGTCCTTTACTCCAACAACTACGTCACTGAGTGCGTCATAAAAACTATCCGTCTTATCTTGATCTGTCCCTTCACAATGCGAAAATACTGACACAATCCTAATTTTCTTGCTAGACACTGTCAAATCTATCCACATCAGTCGTTCGTTTACGTACCTTATTGCAACTACGCTGGATTCCATTTCTTTCCTGATGTAAAGCCCTACATCCCATTGTGCTATTCCTGCTTTGACTCCTGACAGGTAAACCTTGTATTCTCCCACTTCCTCTTCTTTCCCGAATGTCACTAACAGCTAAAACGTCCAACCCCATCTTACTTGCAGCCTCTGCCAACTCTACCTTCTTCCCAGAGAAGCCCCCATTGATATTAATAGCTCCCCATCTCGTTACCATTCGTTTGCTGAGTCGTATCTTAGGAGTCCCTGGTTTGTCAATTACAGGTGGGACTCCGTCACCTCCAAAGGTCCGAGGCATTTTGCTCTGATTGTTGCCAGCATCATATTTAAAGTACCAGGGAAGCAGGTTGCTAGCCTTACTTGCCCCGGGTCCCATTGGGTTTTACCCCTAACGGTTGAGGGACTAACCGGTGGGTTTGGTAGTCTTTGCCGTCTGAGCACAAAGGTGACCACGACTCAGAATATGTCCGAGATGCCCAGCCTTATTCCAAAGTAACCGGTATCCTAACTGTCAGGACCACTTACTTGGCCATTCGTACGTTGCCCGTGGTTCATGAACTAGGACATGACAACAGGAACACACACTACGAACCAGCAGAAGGTGTGGTTTTGAATTTTTTTTCTTGGGTGACTTTACATGATGCCACTCCATTGACTGCCTCTTCGTCTCTGGTGAAAAATGATGGAGCCATGTTTCATCACTTGTCACAATTCTTCCAATAAATTCATCTCCACCATTCTCGTACTGCTCCAAAAGTTCGCTGCATACCGTTTTTCTTGTTTCTTTGTGAGCCACTGCCAATATCCTGGGAACCCACCTGGCACAAACCTCTTTAACGCCAACACTTTCACTTTCAGTATTATGCAAACACTTCCTTCCCCTATCCCAGTGTAGCGTTACAATTCGTTCATTGTGATGCGTCTGTCAGCAGTCACCAGTTCGTTAACTCTCTGCACATTAATAATTCAAAAACAGTCACTCCTGTCTACATAACGGCAGGAAACTACGCATAGGTTCCTGCCGTTATGTAGACAGAAGTGACACCACCGGCAGTCCATTAATGGGTAACATATTTTAATGTTACGTAATTTTTGCCGTTGTATAAAAGAGTCTTTCTTACGGATATGTATAATTTCACAGTGTAAACGCCCAGAAGATGACCCCTACGTCGGGTTGAAACCGGTTGGCGGTATAACAACAATAATAAATGCGATTCAGACTGTTTTTGAATTATTGATTAATGATACTAATCACTGCTTCTCTCCACAATCATGTTGTCCAAAAATCTCTACACATTGTCTGGAGTGTGTGCAGTACGAGGCCTGCCGCTGCGAGGACAATCCTCAATATTGAAGTGCCCGCTTTAATCACGTAACCTGCTTGCCCAGCGACTAACTGTACTGCGATCGACAGCAGCATCTCCATACACCTTTTTCAACCTCTTGTGGATGTTTCCCTCTGTCTCGATTTCACAGCACAGGAATTCTATGGCAGCACGTTGCTTCTGACGAACGTCAAGTGTAGCAGCCATCTTGAAGACATGCTGTGACGGCGCCACTCACGGGAAAAGCTTGAACTAAGTTCGAAAACAAGCGGGAAGGATGTATCTACGTACTGTACAACTTTCACACATGCAGAATGAAAACTGTATTTTTTTTTTTGAGTGACCCTCGTATAAACTAGGCCACAGTTCTGGCAGAGTCAAACTGTCTCTACCGCCAATGGTCATGAGTAAATGAGTACGTGAATGTGGAACGCAGGTCACGAAAGGTTGTCCACGGGTGGCTTACACAATCAAATGCGACTGTTAAATCGACGACAGTTGTCGCACATAAAAGAAGGCGTCACTCACATTTCCATGTCTAAACTAATAGAGCTACAAAGCACGTGTAAAAAATATCGGAGTGTCGGCTCCGGAGCAGGGCGTTGGGGAGGAAGTCGCCACCGGTGAGGGGTGAGGAGCGGAGTGTATCGGCGCTCTGTGAGTGGGCCTCCGCCGTCGACAGTCGCAGTCGCAGCACGAGAATCAATAGGGCGGCGGCAGGCGTGCGTGCTGCGTGGCGTGGCGCGCCATGGCAACACGCTTTACTTATTCACCGCGCTGTCCCCTGTTTGGATTCCGCCGCCACTGCGGCGACACCGGCGGCGCATTAGCCGCTGCGCGCTTTCCCAGCACTGCGCTCTGCCTCGGCCCAAAATATTGTATATCGTAGGCTGCTCCGGCAGCACTTTCACAGCCATTTACGAACCGATGTCAAATCGACAACCGCTGCAGCTGCCATTCATCGACTGTGTAAAGAGTACTTTTAACAAACAGAGTTGTATACAGATGGGTAAATGACTTCCTCTTTTATCTGTATCAAACCGCCATACATAATTTCTATGTAACCTACAAGCTATTATTATTCTTCAATTATTTTAAGATGTTCTGTTTCCAAGTGCGGGAGTTAGAGTAGGTGGATACCGTATTTAAATTAGTAGACTTCAAGAAGAATATAATAATTCCAATTCCAAAGAAAGCAGGTCTTGATAGATGTGAAAATCACCGAACTATCAGTTTAATAAGTCACAGCTGCAAAATACTAACGCGAATTCTTTACACACGAATGGAAAAACTTGTAGAAGCCGACCTCAGGGAAGATCAGTTTGGATTCCGTAGAAATGTTGGAACTCGTGAGGCAATACAGACCCTACGACTTATCTTAGAAGCTAGATTAAGGAAGGGCAAACGCATTTGTAGACTTAGAGAAAGATTTTGACAATGTTGACTGGAATACTCTCTTTCAAATTCTGAAGGTGGCAGGGGTAAAATACAGGGAGCGAAAGGCGATTTACAATTTGTACAGAAACCAGATAGCAGTTGTAAGAGTTGAGGCGAATGAAAGGGAAGCAGTGGTTGGGAAGGGAGTGAGACAGGGTTGTAGTCTCTCCCCGACCTTATTCAATCTGTATATTGAGCAAGCAGTAAAGGAAACAAAAGAAAAATTCGGAGTAGGTATTAAAATCCATGGAGAAGAAATAAAAACTTTGAGGTTCGCCGATGACATCATAATTCTATCAGAGACAGCAAAGGACTTGGAAGAGCAGGTGAACGGAATGGATAGTGTCTTGAAAGGAGGATATAAGATGAACATCAACAAAAGCAAAACGAGAATAATGGAATGTAGTCGAATTAAGTCGAGTGATGCTGAGGGAATTAGATTACGAAATGAGACACTTAAAGTAGTAAAGGAGTTTTGCTATTTGAGGAGCAAAATAACTGATGATGCTCGAAGTAGAGAGGATATAAAATGTAGACTGGCAATGGCAAGGAAAGCGTTTCTGAAGAGGAGAAATTTGTTAACATCGAGTATTGATTTAAGTGTCAGGAAGTCATTTCTGAAAGTATTTGTATGGAGTGTAGCCATGTATGGAAGTGAAACATGGACGATAAATAATTTAGACAAGAAGAGAATAGAAGCTTTCGAAATGTGGTGCTACAGAAGAATGCTGAAGATTAGATGGGTAGATCACACAACTAATGAGGAAGTATTGAATAGGATTGGGGAGAAGTTTGTGGCACAACTTGACCAGAAGAAGGGATCGGTTGGTAGGACATGTTCTGAGGCATCAAGTGATCACCAATTTAGTATTGGAGGGCAGCGTGGAGGGTAAAAATCGTAGAGGGAGACCAAGAGATGAATACACTAAGCAGATTCAGAAGGATGTAGGTTGCAGTAGGTACTGGGAGATGAAGAAGCTTGCACAGAATAGAGTAGCATGGAGAGCTGCATCAAACCAGTCTCACGACTGAAGACCACAACAAAAACAACAACATTCTTACGTCCTAGCCAAACAGCAACTCGAAGTCCGACTGAAACATACATATCGACACAGTCGCTGGCAGACACCGGACCCCGCGCTACGAGATACCTACTACAGGTGAAGTAGTCTAGAATGAAATTTTCACTCTGCAGCGGAGTGTGCGCTGATATGAAACTTCCTGGCAGATTAAAGCGTGTGCCGGACCGAGACTTCAAATGGTTCAAATGGCTCTGAGCACTATGGGACTCAACATCTTAGGTCATAAGTCCCCTAGAACGTAGAACTACTTAAACCTAACTAACCTAAGGACATCACACACACCCATGCCCGAGGCAGGATTCGAACCTGCGACCGTAGCAGTCCCGCGGTTCCGGACTGCAGCGCCAGAACCGCACGGCCACCGCGGCCGGCGGACCGAGACTCGAACTCGGGATCGCAGGAGAGCCTCTGTGAAGTTTGGAAGGTAGGAGACGAGGTACTGGAGGAATTAAAGTTGTGAGGACGGGCCGTGAGTCGTGCTTGGATAGCCCAGTCGCTAGAGCACTTGGCCGCGAGAGGCAAAGGTCCCGAGTTCGAGTCTCGGCCCGGCACACAGTTTTAATCTGCCAGGCAGTTTCAGGTGAAGTAGTGTCTAACTGCGGGGCATGGCAAGTATGTACGAGTACAATGATGTGACAAAAATCAAGGGATACCTCCTAATATCGCGACGAACTTGCTTTTGCCTGCCGTAGTGCAGCAACTCGACGTAGCATGGACTCAACAAGTGATTGGAAGCCCCTGCAGAAATACTGAGCCATGCTGCCTCCATAGCCGTCCATAACTGCGAAGTGTTGCCCAGAGAAGGATTTAGTACACGAACTGATCTCCCGATTGCGTTCCATAAGTCTTCGACAGGATTTACGTTGGGCGATCTGGATCGTCAAATCATTCGCTAGAAATTCCCAGAATGTTCTTCAATCCAACCGCGAACATTTCTGGCCCAGCGATATGGTAAATCGTTATTTGGGAAAGTGAAGTTCGTGAATGGCTGCAAATGGCCTCCAAGCATCCGAACATAAGCCTTTTCCAGTCAATTCTCATTCCAGCTCGACCAGAGGATCCAGTCCATGCCATGAAAAAACAGCCCACACATTATGGAATCACCATGACCTTGCACAGTGAATTGTTCGTGAAAAGTTCGGTCCATGTTTTCATGGAGTCTGCAAGACATTCGATACCGACCATCAGCCCTTCCAACTGAAATCTAGACTCATCTGACCAGGCCATGGTTTTCCATTCGTCTAGGGTCGAACCGATATATCAAGTTTTCAGGAGAGGCACTGCAGGCGATATTGTTCTAGTAGCAAAGGCACTCGCATCGATCGTCTGCATCCATAGCCCTTTAACGCCAAATTTCGCCGCAGTGTCTTAACGCATACTTTCGTCATACATTCCACGTTGATTTCACGCAGTGTTGCTGGTCTGTTAGCACTAACTCTATCCATAGGCCGCTACTCTCGGTCGTTAAGTGAAGGCCGTCAGCAACTGCGCTGTCAATGCTGACAGGTAATGGTTCAAATGGCTCTGAGCGCTATGGGACTTAACATCTGAGGTCATCAGTCCCCTAGAACTTAAAACTACTTAAACCTAACTAACCTAAGTACATCACACACATCCATGCCCGAGGCAGGATTCGAACCTGCGACTGTAGCAGTCGCGCGGTTCCGGACTGAAGCGCCTAGAACCGCCCGGCCACCACAGCCGGCTGAGAGGTAATGCATGAAATTTGGTATTCTCTGCACACTCTTGACTCGACAGTTTGAATCTCAGAACATTGAATTCTCTAAATATTTCCGAAATGGAATGCTCCATGCGTCTAGCTTCAACTCCCAACCCACATTCAGCGTCTGCTAATTCCCGTCGTGCGCCCACAATCACGTCGGATAACTTTTGTCATGGATCACCTGAGAACAAATGACAGCTGCGCCACTGCACTGCCCTTTTATACCTTGTGTACGCGATCCTGCCGCCATCTGTATATGTGCATGCCGCTATCCCACGAATGCCCACACCGCAGTGTATAGACTTGCGTCGACTCAGCGCTTCGGACGTTCGAGCAGTTTGTGACATCGTTTGAATGTTGCGCGATCCTTTCATTGCCTATCGACTCGTATATGGACTGGATTCCCATATTGGAGAACTTCACTCATGCTTACGCCGCCTTGTCCTACGACCCCTGAACATTCTGGGTAAACTATTTTATTCTAATTAATCAAAGGAATAACGGCATTAAGTGCTAGTGGACACTGAAGTAAATCATTGGGTAAAGTTGAAAATTTGTCCCCGGGCCAGGACTCCGACCTGCAGTTTTCCATTTCTCACGGATGGGTGCTTTGATTGGCTGGACCATCCAGACACGGTCCCTGGCCGATCCTAACTTCGGACATGTCAGAATGAGCAGACACCAGCTCCTATATAACTGGTGTGAGATGGCCAATGATCCCTTCAGTACAGAAGCACAAAAAAGACCGAAATCCTACAGGAGCAGCGATTGCTACGAATAGAGAATATAATGGGCAGGGGCACTGCGTCAGAAGTGTGTTCATAAGCTGGAAATTTGGGCTGGTCATGGATCGCGTCCTGTTGGCAGCGGCCGTCAAGGCGACCGTTCATAAAAAAACGGAAAACTGGTACGAGCCCTGGTGCAGCACAAATTTTCAACTTTCCCCATTGTTTTATTTCAGTGTGCCCACTATCACCTGATATTAATCCTTTGAGTAATTGTCTTATAAGGATACAGGATCAACAACGGTGTCTGTCTTTCGGATATGTATTTATCTCATTCTCTTTTGGGTTCTTTTGGGCACTGATTTTTCATTAGATGAATTTTTGGATATAGTAAGTAGGTAATTTTTCCACACCCTCACCCAAAAAAAAAAAATTAAGTGTTATGTAATATTTTGTGTAATGTAATATCTTGTATAGACACCTTTTATTAACCTGACACGTCCCACGTCATTACGATGTGTCGTATTCATGATCTATGGAGCAAGTACTAATCAAATGCCCGCATCTCGTGGTCGTGCGGTAGCGTTCTCGCTTCCCACGCCCGGGTTCCCGGGTTCGATTCCCGGCGGGGTCAGGGATTTTCTCTGCCTCGTGATGGCTGGGTGTTGTGTGATGTCCTTAGGTTAGTTAGGTTTAAGTAGTTCTAAGTTCTAGGGGACTGATGACCATAGTGCTCAGAGCCATTTGAACCATTTGAACTAATCTAATTTATGTCGTCATACAAACAGTGCACAGCGCCAGACTTGCACCTGGTGGCCAAAATTTGAACTAATGTTTTCCCGTGTAAATCGGTTCCGCATTAACGCCCTATCATATCTATAAAATTTCGCTGGCATAGGATAATCAAAGCCCACACTGGACCTCCTTGGGTAGCTGTACTTTAATTACAACCATCTTGCAGTTCTAAAATACTCAGCCGCCTCTCCATATACGCACTTGGTTCGGTTTTGCTACATCGAATATATGTACAAAGGTTGATAATTTTAAATCATTTCACAATTTTTGATGCAAAGTACTATGAGCGGTGATTTCTGAAGCCAGAATTCACATACCGAATTCAATTGGAACCACCAGATCGACAGTGAGAAGCTAAACAAGTAATACGCAGGACCCTGCGTCGAATTTTGATAAATATTTACTGTAAGTATTTTCGGTATTTAAAGTCTTTTAAATGCTATACTTAATAATCATGATGAATCTAAACACTTACTACCGTAGCGTCCCTTAAATTCCAATATTTTGTCATAGTGTACGACGGAATTCCGCAACAGTATTAAAGTGGCAGACACGAGTCATGTTTGCTGAAAGAACTGTGCTTACTTAAGTATCACCCGCTCAGAACATTTACATCTAATCTTCTCTCCGAGCATTTACATCTCATCTTTGGGTGGCTTACACTCAGTTTTAATGCCGTACACATATAGCGCAGCCTTTGGTTGCAGAACATAGTGAAAAAACTTGGTAGCTGCTCGTTTACTATGTAGTGATGTAGATGAAATTTAAGTACTAGATGCGTTAAATTAGTACCAGTCATACAGAAAATCGTCAACAGTATCAAATTTCAAGTTCAAATTTATAACATTCTTCCAACAAATGGAATTGGTTCGTCTCATTCCAACACAAGGGCTCTAAATTATCACACGTTGGAGCTCTGAAATAACCTCGAGGGAAACATTCGAATTGACAACTTAAATATTACCGAAGTGGCTTACTGTAAATTTCTGTTGCAAAAAAAAATAAAAATAGTACTGTGTAACAGCCTGTGCACAGTTTCCTTGCTGTGTTTAGGCATGGTTCCTGCTGGACAAAAACGATTCCATGCGTCCCGTTAGAAGATGGCTTATGGGCTATTACGAGATTTTTTTTTTACCTTACACAACTTTAGTGAACGGTGTGCCGTTAATAAAACAACGGCTGTGAAGCGCTCCGACGAATAATGTCCGGTGGTAAACAGTACCTGCGTTGGAGTTATGACGTTGTAAATGGACTGCCTACGGCGATATCGATAGCGGTAATGGTCAGTAAATTCTGAACGCTGTACAAAGAAAGGCGATTACTTCTGGAACGTGATGAGGTTCCTGGCCCATTTTCCGCGCTAGCTGGACGCCGTAAAATCGTAAATGGTCACCCAAGACTTATAGTCGAAGTAAGTATTTACCTGAACCGAACACCTGATATTTTTTTCTGGCGTTCCGTTTACAACGCGAATTGTATTCTAAAACGAGTATAAAGTATTACAAGATTATATGACAGAGGATTTTTCACTCTGTAGTGGCGTTCAGGTTGTTGCGGAGCTTCCTGGTGGCTGAAACTGCTGCCAGATCGGTACTCGAAACCAGAACTCTACAATGATGTTTAGTTGTGTTGAAATATTTATTTTTTTGTAATTGTACTTCAGCGTTTTCCACAGAACTGTTCCCTTTTTTCGTGTTACCGTTACAACCTTAGTTTGGCTTCAAAGTGACATGACGACAGTTCCAAGTTTGGTTGAAATCGGTCCAGTGGTTTAGGAGAAGACATGAAACAGAAACACAAACAAACATACATACATACACATACATACATACATGTTGTTGTGGTTTGTTGTTGTGATCTTCAGTCCAGAGACTGGTTTGATGCAGATCTCCATGCTACTCTGTCCTCTGCAAGCTTCTTCATCTCCCAGTACCTACTACAGCCTACATCCGTCTGAATCTGCTTATTGTACTTATCTCTTCGTCTCCCTCTACAATTTTTGTTTGACCCATACGCTTCCCTCCTGTACTAAATTGGTAATCCCTTGATGTCTAAGAATGTCTCCTACCAACCAATCCCTCCTCATGTCAGATTGTGCCACAAACTTCTTGTCTCCCAGTTCTCTTCAGTACATCCTTATAAGTTACGTGATCTACCCATCAAATTTTCAGCGTTCTTGTGTAACACTACATTTCAAAATCTTATATTGTCTACTTCTATAAACTGTTTATCGTCCATATTTCACTTCCATACATGACTACACTACATACAAATGCTTTCAGGAGTAACTTCCTGACACTTAAATCTATACTCTTCTTCAGAAACAATTTTCTTCCCATTGCCAGTGTACATTTTATATCCTCCATACTTCGACAATCATCATTTACTTTGCTGCCCAAATAGCAAAACTCATCTACTACCTTAAACATCTCATTTACTAATCTCCCTCACCATCACCTGATTTAATTCGACTACATTACATAATCCCCGTTTTGCTTTTCTTGATGTTCATCTTAGACCTCCTTTCAAAATACTGTCCATTCCTTTCAAATGCTCTTGGAAGTTCTTTGCTGACTCTGGCAGAATTACAATATCATCGGCAAAGCTCAAAGCTATTATTTCTTCTCACTGGGCTTTAATTTATATTCCCAATTTTTCTTTTATTTCCTTTACCGCTTGCTCAATATAGACATGGAATAACATTTGGGATACGTTACAACCCTTCCACACTCCCCTCTCAACCACGGATTCCCTTTCACGTGCTTCGACACATATAACTGCTATCTGGTTACTGTACAAATTGTAAATAGCCTTTGGCTCCTTATATTTTACCCTGCCACTTTGTAATATGTATGTATGTATGTCGGTATTATTATTATTATTATTATTATTATATTTTCAATTAAGTATGTAATAACCACATATATGTTTTAGTATTGTTGATGACAAATGTTCGCTTGGGAATTTTTGTAGTTTCTCTAGGGAATTCTTGTGGTTTCTTACTACCTCATGTCAGTATCGTCAGATGATCCATAGGATATTTTGTATGCTTCCTCTCAGTAAAGTCTTATAACATAATTTTCTGGAAATTATTGATTGCACAAAAGCAAGCAGAAGTAATAATATGCGGCGTTCACCCGCGGTTATCGTGTAAGTAATCCTCGAAGGAGTTAGACATTTTAATTGCGGGAAAACAATCCATTTTCGATAATTTAATTCATCATAGATAGTACATCAGAATTTGAGAAAAGCGCTGATCTCCATAACTACAACACTAGCCGAAGAAGCGACCTTTAGTACCTATTAGTAAAAGTGCCAAGAGTCAGAAAAAGAGTTCAATGTGCACCAACAATAATTTTTGATCATTTAGCCGCTACCATAAAATGTTTGACAGGTAGCAAAGAAAATGTTAAATCTAACACAAAATCGTTTCTTCTGGACAACTTCTGTTCAATGGACGAACTTATATTTCAAACGGGTAGCGTGAGAAACAACCTTGTTTTTAAGCGTGGTTTCTTGAGTGTGGCTATTAATAATAAGTGCTAACGTGAACACTAATCTCGTATACATAACCTGTGAACTGACTCGTTCCACATTATTTAGATAAGAGAGTCCGCCCCCGGTAGCTGAGTGGTCAGCGCGACTGACTCTCAATCCTAAGGGCCCGGGTTCGATTCCCGGCTGGGTCGGAGATTTTCTCCGCTCAGGGACTGGGTGTTGTGTTGTCCTCATCATCATTTCATCCCCATCGACGCGCAAGTCACCGAAGTGGCGTCAAATCGAAAGACTTGCACCACGCGAGCGGTCTACCCGACGGGAGGCCCTTGTCACACGCCATTTGCATTTTTTTTAGATAGGAGAATCGATCAAATGATCTGTGGGACACATACCTATCTGTTGTGTCCGCCGGCGTGACGAGGTGGCTGTACGCTCTAGAACACATCCAACACTATAGGATGATTAAAACTTAATTGTGTTTATTCACAATATACACAGCGTTAGGCACATGTATCTTTGAACTCTTGAGTCTCTCTCAGCTCCACTAGTACTGGAGTAGCAATAGCGTCGTGTTAAATTACTAAGCCTCAATCCGCTATTTTCCGTGAGCTCAGCATGATCTGAGAGTAGTCTGACGAAAATCTGATGTGGAGCCCTGAGTGCGGCGACTAGAAAAAATCTCGCTGTCCAGTCACAAATATCGCAGGCAGTGAACTCCTGCGCACCGCACAAACCACCTAACTAATATCTGTTGCCCAAATATTGTGCCACGAGGACTAAAAAAACCGGCCCTAATACACAAATAATTTCACAGCTACTGTTGTGTACTTGTGCCCTTCTTCCGCATCTGCGCAGCGTCGGAATGATTATTAACGAATGTGGCATGGGTAGTTAAACGGGGACAGAATATGTGCACTCTGTCTGCTTGTCAAACGGCCTTGCTGCCGTCATATCACCTAAGTTGGGCACTGTAGGGCTTTCCTAGCACTTGAATGGATCACCGTCCGGGTGCTGTTGGCAAGCGAGTCGCACTCAGCCCTTGTGAGGCCAGTTGTGGAGCTCCTTGATTGAGAAGCAGCGGCAGCGGTCACGAAAACTGACAACGGCCGCGAAAACTGACCACATTCCCCTCGGTATCCGCATCCGGTGCCACCTAAGGGTCGAGGATGACACGACGGCCAGTCGGTACCGTTGGGCCTTCAAGGCCTGTTCAGACGGTGTTTTTTATCTTATTTTATATTTTTTTACTGCCGGCCTGTAGTTTTATTAATGTGAAAGTGTGAAAAAGTTTTCTAAACGTTTGTGAATCGTGTAACTGAGACAAAATTAGGTAAGAACTCGGTATTCATCTATTCGGATGTGTAAAACCGCCGAAAAATCTCATCCAAGCTGGCCTACACACAGACCCTGTCGCCAAACCGCTTGGCGGGTTCTGTCCAGGGCCGACCCATCTCCCTATCCTGGGCAGTAGCTTTAAACGCACTGCTATCGGCGCAGGTGCCGTTAGTGTTACATAGAAGGTGCCAGTTATTGAACTACACATTTCAAAACAAGGTTGCCAGAACTCCTGAAGATAGACGTTGACTCTGGATATTTTATCACAGCCACAGTCCCTCTGACTGTTTATAGATGCCACTAAATCCGCCCAAAGACCTAAACAACCATGCATGAGCAGCGCCTATTAGACAGAAGGTGTCCTACAGCCGATCAGTTCCAGTCGTTCCACCAGGAACGAGGTACACAGCTTGTGTTATCTGTAGTTCAACCATGCCTAGACGGTCAATACCGCGGTTCGATAGCGACCGCATTGTTACTTTGTGCCAGGAAGAGCTCTCAACAAGGGAAGTGTCCAGACGTCTCGGAGTGAACTAAAGCGGTATTGTTTGGACATGGAGCAGATACAGAGAGACAGGAACTGTCGATGACATACCTCGCTCAAGCCGCCCAAGGGCTACTACTGCAGTGGATGACCGCAGCCTATGGATCATGGCTTGGAGGCACCCTGACAGCAACACCACCATGTTGAATAATGCTTTTCGTGCAGCCACAGGACGTCGTGTTACGACTCAAACTATTTGCAATAAGCTGCATGATGCACAACTTCAGACGTCCCTGGTGGGGTCCATCTTTGCAACCACGACACCATAAAGCGTGGCACAGATGGACCCAACAACATGTCCAATGGACCACTCAGGATTGGCATCACGTTCTCTTCACCGATGAGTGTCGCACATGCCTTCAACCAGACAATCGTCGAAAACGTTTTCGAAGAAACGCGGTCAGGCTGAACGCCTTAGACACACTGTCCAGCGAGTGCAGCAAGGTGGAGTTGCCCTACTGTTTTGGGGTGGCATTATGTGGGGCCGACGTACGCCACTGGTGGTCATGGAAGGCGTCGTAACGGCTGTACGATGCCATCCTCCGACCGATAGTGCAACCATATCGGCAGCCTATTGGCGTGGCATTCGTCTTCATGAACGACAATTCGCGCCCCCATCGTGCACGTCTTGTGAATGATTTCCTTCACGATAACGACATCGCTCGACTAGAGTGGCCAGCATGTTCTCCAAACATGAACCCTACTGAACATGTCCGAGATACATTGTAAAAGGCTATTTCTGGACGACGTGACCCACCAACCACTCTGAGGGATCTACGCCGAGTCGCCGTTGAGGAGTGTGACAATCTGGACCAACAGTGCTTTGATGAACTTGTGGATAGTATGCCACGACGAATACAGGCATGCATAAATGCAAGAGGACGTGCTACTGGGTATTAGAGGTACCGGTGTGTACAGCAGTCTGGACCACCACCTCTGAAGGTCTCGCTGTATGGTGGTACAACATGCAATTTCAATTTTCTGTACAGGTTCCAGAACTCTCGGAACCAAGGTGATGTAAAACTTTTTTTGATGTGTGTATAGAAATAAAATCGTCATAGCTTCTGTACGGTTTGCGTTAGGGCGTTCAAACTGCACGGTTGGCGGCGGGGCATGATGGGATTTAGTATGTGCATGCATGGATTGGTTTAGCGACAAAGCCCACTTTCATTTAGATGGGTTCGTCAATAAGCAAAATTGGCTCAGTTCGGGGATTGAGATTCCGGATTTCACGATCGAGAATTCTCTTCACCCTCAACAGGTGACTGTGTGGTGTGCAATGTCCAGTCACGGAATAATCTGTGCGATATTCCTTCACGGGACGATGACTACCGAACGATACGTGAAGGTTTTGGAAGATTATTTCATTCCCGTTACCCAAAGTGACCCTGATTTCAAAAAGATGTGGTTCATGCAGACGCAGCTCGACCCCATCGAAGCAGGATTATGATGTCCTGGAGTAGCACTTTGGAGACCGCATTCTGGCTCTAGGGTCCCAGAGGCCACTTTCATTGGCCTGAATTGGCCGCCATATTCTCTGGATCTGAATACATGCGACTCCTCCTTGTGGGACTATAGTAAAGACAAGGTGTACAGCAATAACTCTAAAACCGTTGCCTAGCTGAAAACAGTCATTCAGGAGGTCATCGACAGCATCGACATTCCGACACTTCAGTGGGTCATGCAGATTTTCTCTATTCGTCTGCGCCACATCATCGCCAATGATGGCAGGCATATCGAACATGTCATAATCTAAATCCGAATATCTGTATTGACGTTTACGTGTTGAATAGAGTGGTGTGCACACCGTAGTTTGTGACTAATTTATGTTTTTTTTCATGTAGCTCAATAATTGTCATCCTGTACATCTGACCATATTTGTTTTAGAAGATAATGTCAAAATGGCGAGGAAAGTTATATTGTCAGACAAGCACCAATTTCCTTCAATAATTTTTCAATTATGTTGTATGTCTACCGTGAAGAACTCTGTGGCCTCGATTAGCCGCACTGCCTTTAGGTCACCAAGTGGCATGACTTAAGACTTGGTTATGCAACGTTTGGGATAGTGCAATGGGTTATTATAATGCCGCGAACAGAGACGGTATTCTTAGTCCTGTTTGCTGTTGCTTCTACAGTTAGTTCTGCTTTTGGGAACAGTATACCGTATGTAAGAATAGTCTGCAGGTGCCAGAGATCTTGTATTTCAGTCGCTAATCATTTTAAGTTTTCTTCGCATTGAGTGTGAGGGAACTGAAATATTAACAAATGTAAGGGGGCAGTCAAATGAAAACGAGAAGGATGGAAATAAGTGAATATGTTTTTTTATTTCAAAAGTAATTGCCATAACTGCTACTATATTTTTCCCACTGTGGTGTAAGACTGTAAATACCTTCACGGAAAATGACTGCGGTCTCCTCGGAACCATGATTGCATACTGACGTGCACCTCTTCGTCCGAAGCAAATAGACGGCGACGAATGTCTTTCTTCAGGGCTAAAATAGCATGACTAAGTGCTTCCCAGTGAAACGTCTGCAGCAGGCGAGCCTACATGTTTCCAAGGCTGTTTCGGTTATGCTAAAATCTTCATTTTCATAACTTTTATCTCCCCAGTATAACAAACCAAGTTTACGGAAACTTCTTGAGATTACGGAGGCAGAAGTACCACATTATTGTCAGTAATGTTTACGACAGCTTTCAGATATGAAGTATCAGATATACGGTTTTTCATAACTACTGACTGCATTAGTACATTCCTGAAGTTCTGTGTTCTTTAAAGTGGCCCATTACGTAATAATAATACACTATGTTTCAGGTGTTATGCTACGAAAATTTGTGATCCTGTAAATTTCACGATGAAGTATCACCGAAAACGATATTACTGCACTTGGCCTCCCGTCCCCGTTATCTGAAACATACAGTAACTTTACATTAAGCAAGTACAGTAGTGACTAACAAAAACCACATCGCACTGAGATTGAGTTCAAGACAGTTGTGCATACACCGACAAGTGAAACTCCGAGTCCTCGTCAAATATCACGATGAAAACTGAAGCACCTCCAACTCCCAGGTGCAATAACATTACGGTCGACTAGCACAAAACGCATTATTATCAATGAAACTCGCCAAGAACCGGAGGTGTTATTTTATTTTATTTTGACTACCAGTTTCGGCATTCCACTATGCCATCTTCAGGCCTCTGCACAATAAAAGGTTATACTTGTAGTGTATACCAAAGTGTACTAAACAAGCTTTACAGAAAAGGACGGGTAATCATGAAAGCACTTAACGCTACAAAACTAAAGCAGTGGCGTTAAAACAAGTGTCAAGCTACATCCAGCACAATAGAATAAAACATATACATATTTGTTGGTCGTGAAACTATTTAACATCACAGATTTACACGAAAATATCCAAAAACATTAAAAAGATCAGAACTGGACAGTATACAATCAGGATCACCGCCGAATGAAGCTTGTCTTTTTTTTTTTTTTAATAAAATCCTATATAAATCGTATAGATGAGGAAACCCCTAGTACAATCTATCCTCATTTAAAGTAAAATGTCACACTGTAATCTATGGAAAAAAGAGACAGGCTTAGTTCGGCAGAGCTCCTGATTGTGTACTATCAAGGTATAATCTTTCTAACGTTTTTGGATCTTGTCTTGTAAATACGTGATGTTAAATAGTTTCGTGACTAACAAATATGTACACATGTTTTATTCTACTGCACTGCATGTACACAGAGATTTATTTTAACCCCACTATTTTAATTTTGTAGCTTTAAGTGCTTTTATGATTGCCCGTAACTTTCTGTAAAGCTTGCTTAGTACACCCTGATATAGACTACAAGTATAATCTTCTATTATACAGGGGCCTGAAGATGGCATGGCGCAATGCCGAAACTGGTAGTCAAAATAAAATAAAATAACGTCTCAATTACACGGCTGATAGCGAAATTCAGGAATAATTACATGACCAGCGGACGTCCTCTGTCCGTGATGGATCAACAGAGAATACAAAACACAATGTTGTTTTTATTTTATCGTCATGAAATTTGTTATTCTTCAGATTCTCAAGGCATATTTTATGACGAAATAAATCTCGGGTGAACAGTCTGGTATGAGTGTGCATAGGATAATATTTCGGCAATCGACCACGTTGCCATCATCAGGCTGTTCACTGGAGATTTATTTCGTCATGTAATTTATTTATTATCATTCATATCAAATTCCACATATCTAAAATTAATTTACAAACTTAATTTATGTGAAGCTTGTAACGTGGCAATTTTGGAAAATTATTTATTTTGGTAACTATAGAAACATATTTTTTCTATTACATTTCTAAAAGTTTTTCATTCCTAAGTTTTTGTTTAAATCTCTCTTTATTATTAAAGGCTGAAATAATACGTTAGTTAATTTGACTAACGGAACATTAGAGACTATTCTAGAATGAACTGTGTTTCGTATATACGACGAAATTCGCGTCGAAGGTGTCATTCTCTTTGTGGCTTGTATTCCGCCTGTTCAGTTCTTGTGCGGTAGCGTTCTCGCTTCCCACGCCCGGGTTCCCGGGTTCGATTCCCGGCGGGGTCAGGGATTTTCTCTGCCTCGTGATGACTGGGTGTTGTGTGATGTCCTTCGGTTAGTTAGGTTTAAGTAGTTCTAAGTTCTAGGGGACTGATGACCATAGATGTTAAGTCCCATAGTGCTCAGAGCTATTTTTTTTTGTTCAGTTCTTCACTTCAGGACAGTCTGTCTCAGTAATCTCTTAAACTAATTAGGTACTACGCAATTAATTTTGGTTTGAACACTACGACGGGGTATACATGAAAATGTTTCTGATTTATGTTAAAATATTATTTGTGAAATTTGTAGTGAGTGACCCAAAACTAAAAAGTATGATTAACTTTTCCACTCGATGGACGGATCGCCATAAACACGGTCACATGTCCTCACTCTATACGGAAAAGTGTGGACGAAAAAAAAAAAAAAAAAAAAAAAACGAATGGTGATCGGGAACTCCACGCCACCAAATCTCTTTTATTTCCGGTCAAATACTAGCAGCGAAAATTTCTTTTATCAGAAGGGCCCGAACTGTTTACCTCTGAGTCGAGCATAGACGAGTCCATTCCACAGTGTTTAAAATTACTACGACGAACCAATCAGTCCAGAGGTAAGGAATATGCTCCAGGATCTTACTCTTAGGAATCATAGGCTCTGACTGAAGTATCTCTCCATGAACAACCTTTTCTTTGTAGGTATTTGTTTATCTTAGTCACAGGACATTATTATTATTATTATTATTTCATTTAATTAGTATCCATCCACTTAATATGATTACGAAGGACTGTCATAGCCGCGCGGAGTGGCCGTGCGGTCAGAGGCGCCATGTCACGGAATGCGCGGCTCCTTCCGCCGTAGGTTCGAGTCCTCGCTCGGGCGCGTGTGTGTGTGTGTGTGTGTGTGTGTGTGTGTGTGTGTGTGTGTGTGTGTGTGTGTGTTGTTCTTAGCATAATTTAGTTTAAGTAGTGTGTAAGTCTATGGACCGATGACCTTAGCAGTTTTGTCCGTTATGAATTCACACACATTTAAACATTTCTTGTTGTGATTAACACCTAAAAAATAATGTCCTAATTAATATATCGCTTGTGTGTAGGTACTTGGCCGGCCAGAGTGGCCGAGCGGCTCTAGGCGCTACAGTCTGGAACCGCGCGACCGCTACGGTCGCAGGTTCGAATCCTGCCTCGGGCATGCATGTGTGTTAGTTAGGTTTAAGTAGTTCTAAATTATAGGGGACTGATGACCTCAGAAGTTAAGTCCCATAGTGCTCAGAGCCATTTGAACCTTTTTTTTTTTTTTTTTTTTTGTAGATACATGACATCTGTCCTAGTACACATCGAAATCGCCGTGCACAGTACCACATCACGCCGCTAGGGGAGCCTACAGAAAATGGTGCATCCCCTGATTTATGAAGTGGAATGGGGTGCGTCGTTTTGCTTTCGTTTCAAATGGTGTCTGTGTGTACTGGAACTGCAATCATTCGAGGAAAAAAAAACCTTTCTCTGGATTTGCATGAACGTAATAGAGAGACGTATAAGCAATAGCAAAAACGTAAAGGATAAAATACTTAATTGTTACTTCTATTAATCGTGTTCAAAATTTTGAATTTAATGTTTTTTCTATCTTATATTTAATGATGAACGGCCTTGAATAAGATTAATGAATAAAATTCGTAACGAAATTATTTCTGTCGTTACGTAAATATTGCAAAGATACTCATTAAGAAAGTGAAAACTGACTTTAACTTACGTTACTCTCACTCATTAATATGCTGAAAATTAGAATATATAATTGGTTCCCGTGTAACTGTGCACCTGTCTCACAATTTAAAGAAAATTAAATTTGCTGCGTAATGTCGGCGTATTGTTGCGCGCCGCGACGTTATTTCTTGAAGCTGTATTCTTAAGTAAAATCTGAAAATGCTTAAATATTTTACATGGAAGGTTCTATCATTACACAATCAACCATAAAAGTGATGCTTAATACATATATTAGTCACCTTTCATACAATACAGACCTGCGTGTAACAGCGCAAATATTAAGCGCCCACTCTCAGCTGGATCCAGAGGAGAAGCAGAACTTTAATGTTCGCTTTTTCCATAAGACCTCAGAGTTAATTGCACTACCTGCTCCTCACAAACATTAAGGCACATTGTTTATATTTTGACTAAATAATTATAATTTATTCCGAATTATTCTCACATGAATGGTGTCTATCGCATTCTTGTCGTAACACGTATTCAAAATGATAGTCTTACGTCCCTCGAATGTTCTTCTTTGTTTTGCGTGGAACATATCATAGTATTGCATATGTTAGTCCACATGGGGATGCTGTAAGTGGTCCTGTTGACTAAAAAAAAAAATCCTGGTAAGTGCGAGTAGGGCTCGCGCCGCGGCTTCCGTACAAACTAAAATATTTATATGGATAGTTCATCTATCCCGGCAATCGATATATCGACAATTTTTGCTTGTTATCGATATCAATACTGGCTAGATATCAGTCCCAGAATTTCTGAGACTTACAAGAACCACAAAAAAGTATTTTTTTCGTGTGATAATTTACAAATTAACTATTTTTTGATTTTTTCCTTTTCTTGTACCGTGAAATCTTACTTCCTACCAAATTTCATGAGTGAGTTTTCGAAAATAAAAGTATGTGACATAAATCGTCGTGTATTTTGACTGCACTGACTTAGAAGCTTAAATTTTAAACACTGCCAGGTGACAATAGACCTTAGTATGCGGTAGATTTGAACATGGTACAATTACCGGCTCTGAGAAACAGGGCTCTTAACAGGACAGAAAGACAGTCGGGTATGTAAACCACGAAAAAGATTTTTGTATGATATAATGACAAATGAACTGTTTTTGTTTTTTTCCCCTTTACTTTTACAGTGCTACTTTGCTTATCGCCAAATTTGATGATTCTTGGACAACAGAAGTACCCTATATGTTTTGATGAGTGAATCTGCGAGTATCAAAAATGTGACATAAATGGCAGCATCTTATGACTGCGTTGAGTGTGAAGTTCAAGATTTTCACAGCGCCAAGGGACCATATACCTCAGTATGTGACAAATTTCATTTTGGTACCTCTACCTGCTCCGAGCGCCAAACAGACCGACAGATAGACGGACAACGAAACGAACCTTCATGGGTTCCTTTCCCAGCGATTAAGAGACATAAGCCTAAAAAAGACTGACATATTTGAGAGGATCCCACTGAATAACTATCTATGTGAGGTTTAATTAAATTTCTACCTGGCTGGCTTTCACAGAGGATCGTGTCGCATCTGCGGACATTCCTCCTGCATTTCCACGTAAAGTGAGCAATCCGTCACCTGCGCCTCGCCCCCGCCTGACATCCTGCGTTAATTCCACGTGATGGGGATGCCGCACGTCTGGGCAATTCTCAGCCCGACGCGAAGAAAGGAAAACAATGGGGCAAGCCCGCTGCTAAATTCCAGAGCCGGCAATTTCGGCGAATACCAAAACTGCGGCGGGACGCAGGTGTCTGAAATAGCTGGGTGCTGGAGACAGTCGGCGGGAGCAGGACGGGGCGGCCTCGCTGGAGAAATGAACGCCGGGCCTGGAATGGCTGGAGCGGGCATTCCGCGCTGGTGGCGCCGCCGCCGCCAGCCAGGTATAATTACATTCCGCCACTCTGTCCGCCCAGAATCCCTCCCGCCGGCCGGCCGGGGCGTTTCTCTGCCGTTTCGCGGGCATTCTGCACAGACGCGCTGTCCGGGGAATTAATCATACGATACAGCGGGGCGCGTCTAACACCGCGCAGCCAACATTTCTATCGTCAATGGTGTAGTCACCGCTCGCATACCAATCTTCGTATCTGCAAACCGAGTAGTCGAGTGGCAGACGGACAGCCGGAAAGTAATTAAAAGAATTACTAAAGGCTATCCTCAAGGCTCCATCTGCGGCCCCATCTTCTGGGACAACCTAACCCCTCCTACAAGTTCTAGACGGGGATGACAGGTCAGACGGAATTGACGCCTACGCAGGTGACCTGTTAGTTGTAGTCCTTGCAAAAAATAGAGCCAGTGGAATACTACAAACAATTACACAATGATGTCACAACAACAAACTCAGGATACCCCAAAACGAAACATATTTTGAGTATAGTATGTCGTGGCAGTTTTAGATGGGTAGTATTATGAACCGTAGTTGGGTGAGATACCTGCAGACGTTGGGCCTAAACGACCACTGCCAACCGCAGCAAACTATAGCGCTGTAGCTATTATTGTGTTGTTTTTTTTTTCTTTTTTTAATGAATGGAGGTCAGTCCTGGTGCATAAAGGGATTTGAATGCGCCTCACACCAAAACAAAAAACTCAACGATCGCTATGACCTTTACGTCAGTTCTCCTCTCTTGGAAGCAGAGAAAGCGGATGTAGGGTGGCAGCCCTTCGAGAGGGAGGTTGGCCATATTCCCCGGCACCGCTCCTCTCATCTCTAGCAGTCCAAGTTCTCATTTGTTTACGGTTGCGACTAGCTATCCGCATAATACACATTACTGAAACAATTACTAAAAGAAAGGAATCCTTCAATTAAAATAGGGGACACGAATATCAAATGAGCACATGTTACATGCTATCTTGGGGTAGATGAGTAACTGAATTTCTACAAATACATTAGGTTAAGAGCAGACAAAGCAGAAAAAATACTGCATAAACTTCGTGAGGCCCAATTCAAAATAGTACAGACTACCTCTATCTATCAATCATACGGATATACCACGGTGCACTCTTCGAATCTGTACTCAGCTTCGCAGCTAACACGTGGGCACACAGACTGAAACTGGTCACCAACAACGCATATGTCAGACGAGGGCAGAGAGGTGCCCTACTTCGGCATCTGGATCCTTCGGCACCACCTCAGTGAATGTACTGATTGACGGGATGTGTCCCATTACGGAGCTGCAAGGTACTGATTAAAGATGGGGAGAGTAGATAAGGTACACACAGTAACAGGTGTACCGATAAAGAAGGCACGTCACTTTAAATGCTGGCGTTTGGATACATGGAAAGGTGAGTGAGATGTAAGTGATAACGGACGTAGACTGCACTACTTCCTTCATGACATGAGGCGGGGGGGGGGGGGGGGGTTGAGAATGAAACATATCGATCCCAAAAGCTGTATGTTACATTTATAAATTGGAAACGGATCTTATTCCACGCTTTTAAGGCGCTTGAGTCTGAGGCAGAGACCTACACGCACATGCAGGGAAGAATGTTCCCCAGGACACTGTCTTCTTCTGCGGGCAATACACGAAGAATAGACACACTACACTTGCACTATACAGAAATATATATATATATATATATATATATATATATATATATATATATATATATATATATATATATAAAGCAACACATGGACACGACGTAACAGACATGCCTATTTACAACGTAGCAACAATGTCCAGAGGGTGAACAGTGACACCCACATTGACAGCGAAAACAGTGACACTGAAGAGGAACAGGAGGAGGAACACGAGAGCAGTAAATACAGTAAATAAGACACTACACTAAAATGCACTGACGGACCGTGCATATCAGTCAAATAATGATTAAGGATAGAGAATACTACAGTAAGGTAGTGTAAGGGGCTGACAACCCAACCAAGAAAGTTCCACGAGTACCTAATGTTAATGCATGGTATTAGCAACACCATTTCTCTACTACTAACTGAATTATTTTCTTGTGACTGGTGGGCAACAGCTGGAAGAAAGCATTTCGAGATATTCACCGACAGTCACAATCGGTGGCGATACTAACAAAGCTCTCCCCTTCCTATCATCTTTTTACATTCTTCTTAAAACGCCAAAATTGTACTTATATTTCAGCCCCAAATTATTGTTACTTTAAAAGAGTTTTATTCTTTGCAAAATGTTACAGATAAAAACAAGAGAAAAGAAAACTGAAAAAAGATGAAAAACGAAAACTGTAAGATACACAACCTATATTATAACATCAGGTTACAGATCTTTAAGTTTGCAATAAATAAAATATAAAGAATCTGTAGTCCAGTAACAGTGGAAAATAGTATGGATTAATTGGAGTCCTAATATGCCTCACGAGGGTACAGCTCGATACGGCTGAACGCCAAAACTTTAATAAGCAGGCGCCGCTGTGCCCGCGCTTCGTTTCATGACGGGATACGGAGGCGCGACAGCGCGCACGTGTTTGACAGCTGAGGAGGGGCGTGGCGACCGCACATGGCTGCGCCCAGCGTCGTTCCACACCACGGCTGTAGCATTCGCCAGGAGGTAAGGGCAAGGCTCTGCAGGCGATAGCACTATTCGGACTCGGTTATTTATTTATTATTTATTTCTCGTTCAGCTACAGGCAAAGCGTGATACACTTACAAACATCAACATAAAAATTTAAATTAACATTAACAATGATTTACAATAAAATTTTCAGTGTTTCGAGCCACAAAAGTGCTTGGTCACTTATCACATGTATGTCCATCAGATTTCCTCCCTTAAGTCCGTGTACGTCGCACTCAACTATATGCTGCATGGTTTGACTCTCTCCGCACTCACAATTGGGGTCCTGGGAGAAACCCCACTTTTTCAACAAATATCCGCACCGACCAACACCTGTCCGCAGACGATTTAGAGTTACCCACACTCTACGTTGGAGTTGGAAGCCTGGAACTCGTTGAGATGGGTCCTCAATAAGGAAACTGTTATTCACTTTGCTTTCCTGCCATTGCTGTTTCCACAGGTTATCGATATCAATCTGTTGTTTGAGTTCTTTCCAGAAGGGATTTCTTGACATCAATCTGTCAGGGGGAGGAGGTAGGTCCCTGAACTTTTCTTTGTACCTCTGGATTGCTCTTTCACGTCTAATCGAGGGTGGTTCGATATTGGCAAGGACGGGCAGCCAAGGTTTCGGAGTGGGTCTTACTGTTCCTGTTATGAGCCTCATTGTCTCGTTAAGTTGCACATCAATATATCTGACATGCCTACTGCGGGCCCAGACGGGTGCGCAATATTCCGCTACACTATACAGAAGTGCCAGTGCTGATGTGCGTAGAGTTTCAGTGGAACATCCCCAGGTTGTTCCTGCCAGTTTCATTATGATGTTGTTTCTTGTTTTCATTTTCTGGGCGACTTCGTACAGGTGGCTCTTATATGTGAGAGTGCGATCTAGCTTAACACCCAGATATTTTGGCGTTCTATCGTTTTTCAACAATTTACCTTTTATTTGCACTTTTAGCTCACGATTTGCATCTTTGTTACACAAGTGCATTATTGATGCCACGGATTTAGTCGGATTTACTTTGAGGTGCCAGTTGTCATAATATTGTTGTAGTCGTTCCAGATCCCTGTTTAAAATTTCTTCCAGTTCTTCGAAAGTGTTGGCGTGAGCCGCGATAGCGATGTCATCTGCATACATAAAAGAACGAGATTCCAGGTTTGGGATGTCCGCTATGTATAAATTGAAAAGGCATGGAGCCAGCACAGACCCTTTGGGGAGACCATTTTGTAGTGTCCTGTAGCTGCTTGTTTTCCCATTCAGAGATACCTTGATAATACCAAGAGGAGCGCGGAAAGAATACATCCCATGCTGGACAAAGGAGTGCGAACAACTACTCGATGAATATAACAAAACAGAGAATCCAGAACTAGGAGAACAGCTCATAAGAGCTATGGACGAGGAACGCAAACAGAGATGGCAAAAGCGGATGGAACAAATGGACTTTACGTACTCCTCACAGAAGAGCTGGAGTCTACTGAGGAAACTTGGCGGAGCACAATTCAAGGGACGGAACATCAATAATAAAATGACCCCTAACAAGATATGCTCTTCTATACTACAAACATCCAGAATCCATGCCTCCGCCTCGAAGAAAAAAGAACTGCACCAACTGATGAACGAAGAGCTAGATGCAAGCGAGGAGGAAGCAGGTTTAGCGAACTGGGTAACACAAGAAGAGATAAATATAGCACTAAAGAAAATGTCACCTGGTAAAGCAGCTGGCTGTGACGGCCTTCTTCCAGAATTCTTGAAGAACTTCGGGCCAAAGGGAAGAGCATGGCTGTCTTCTCTTTTCTCTAATATCATAGATACCAGCCGGTTACCAAAGCAATGGAAAAACGCACAAGTCATAGCCATCCAGAAACCAGGGAAAACTGGAGAGCATGCTAAAGATTATAGACCGATATCTTTATTGTGCACCACTTACAAGCTGTTTGAACGAGTCATCCTAGGCAGAATAGAAAGTAAAATAGAAGCTGCTCTTCCCTCAGAGCAAGGCGGTTTTCGAAAAGGAAGAGATTGTTGCGACCAAGTTCTCGCCCTAACCACTTTCATTGAAAGAGGTTACCAAAACAAAAAGAAAACGGGCATGGTATTATTAGATCTCAGCATACGACACCGTATGGACAAAAGGGATACTATATAAACTGTCAAAAGTCGTGAAATGCAAGAAGATCATAGATCTAGTCAGAAATATGTTGATAAACAGGAGATTCGGACTCGGTGTTTGGCGGACACTGAGTGTGTGAGAAATTCTGCGGCTTCAGGTGAGCAGCAGGTGTACTTGCGCTTTGACTTGGCGACTAGCCGGCCAGTGTGGCCGAGCGGTTCTCGGCGCTTCAGTCTGGAATCGTGCGACCGCTACGGTCGCAGGTTCGAATCCTGCCTCGGGCATGGATGTGTGTGATGTCCTTAGGTTAGGTAGGTTTAAGTAGTTCTAAGTTCTAGGGGACTGATGACCACAGATGTTAAGTCCCATAGTGCTCAGAGCCATTTGAACCATTTTGAACATGGCGACTGGAAAATCCCCGTGAGCCTAACCACTAGTCAGGAGGATGGAAGGAGGCGCCCGTCGTGGGGGAAAGTAGTGAGCACAGTCACCACTAAAAAGACATAAAATCACTAAAAACTTCTCATATTCAGTTGCAGAGTTATCAGGTGTGCTGAAAAGTACTGCCTCCAAATTTTATATGTGAAAACTGGATCTCTTTAAATAAAACACGTTATTAAAATTCTATAACGTTATTCTCCATGATTACACATAAGCAATCCGCTGCCTCTAGAGGGCTCCGAAGATAGCGTGTAACATTGGGCTGTGTAACGTAACTACACTATATGATCGACAGTATCCGGACACCCAAAAAAACATACGTTTTTCACATCAGCTGCATTGTGCCGTCACATACTGCCAGGTACCCCACATCAGTGACCTCAGTAGTCCATAGTCATCGTGAGAGAGCAGAATGGGCGCTCCGCGGAACTCACGGACTTCGAACTTGGTCAGGTGATTGGGTGGCACCTGTGTCACACGTCTGTACGCGAGATTTCCACACTCCTAAACATCTCTAGATCTACTGTTTCCCATATGATACTGAAGTGGAAACGCGAATCGACAAGTATAGCACAAAAGCGTACAGGCTTCTCTCATCTGTTGATTGACAGAGGCTGGCCGGAGTGGCCGAGCGGTTCTAGGCGCTTCAGTATGGAACCGCGCGACCGATACGGTCGCATGTTCGAATCCTGCCTCGGGCATGGATGTGCGTGATGTCCTTAGGTTTAAGTAGTTCTAAGTTCTAGGGGACTGATACCTCAGATGTTAAGTCCCACAGTGCCCATAGCCATTTGAACCATTTTTGATTGACAGAGACCGCCGACAGTTGAAGAGGGTCATAATGTGTAATAGGCAGACATCTATACAGACCATCACACTGGAATTCCAAACTGCAACTGGATCCACTTAAAGTACTATGGCAGATAGGCGGAAGGTGAGAAAACTTGGATTACATGGTCGAATGGCTGTCATAAGCCACACATCACGCCGGTAAATGCCAAACGACGCCTCACTTGGTGTAAGGACCGTAAAAATTGGACGATTGAACAGTAGAAAAACCTTGTATGGAGTGTCGAATCACGGTGAACAATGTAGCGATCGGAAGGCAGGGTGTGGATATGGCGAAAGTCCGGTAAACGTCATCTGCCAGAGTCTATAGCGCACCTCTTGTTATTTTGCGTGGCATTATCGCAGTACAGACCTACATTGATGTTCCAAGCACCTTCTTGCTTCCCACTGTTGAAGAGCAATTCGGGGATGGTGACTGCTTCTTTCAACACGATCGAGCACCTGTTCATAATGCACGGCCTGTGGCGGAGTGGTTACACGACAATAACATCCCTGTAATGGACTGGCCTGCACAGAGTCCTGACCTGAATCCTATAGAACACCTTTGGGATATTTTGGAAGGCCGGCTTCATGCAGCGGTCACCGACTGACATCGACACCTCTCCTCAGTGCAGCACTACGTGAAGAATGGGCTGCCATTCTCCAAGAAACCTTCCAACACCTGACTGAACGTGTGCCTGCGAGGTTGGAAGCTGTCATCAAGGCTAAGGGTGGGTCAACACAATACTGAATTCTAGCATTACCGATGGAGTGCGCCACGAACTTGTTAGTCATTTTCAGCCAGGTGTCCGGATACCTCTGATCACATAGTGTATGTCGGTGCGTGAGAAACAGCGCGCTGCAATCGAGTTTCGAATTCGAAGAGTTCGTCCACACATGGAGCACCCTCTCCTTCAGCATCACAATGCCAGACGACGCACGAACACTCTGACATCTGCAGCAATCCTCACGCCTTTGGTTCACTGTCATCGATCATCGACCCTAATGTCCCGTCTTGGCCCCATACCAAAGACAAAAATGAGACGAGCGTCTGTGTGAAAATGTGTCCTCTATTGAGAAAGTAGTTGGTAAGTTAGTCAATATCAGACATTTTATAATTAAAACAAACTAAGAAAAATCAATACCACCTCTACGTCCGTGCAACTTTCATGAACTAAGTGTGCACGGATAGAGCCCGTCGAGCTATTTCAGAACATATGAGCAGATTTTTTTTTATAAATACATATTATATGTTTGAAACTACATATCGGAATATGTATTCGGAACATAAAAACGCCAATTATACGTAGAATGATAAATAATGTAATGAAATTAGTGGAAGCAAATCAGTTTAGACTTAGGTATTTGTCTACAAATGTATATTTGTTTCTGAAGATTGAACTGTAAAAAACACATTGTTTACACTTACAAAACTTTTATTACTGGGCAATGTAATGAAGTAAGCACGAAACAAGGGACAGTAGCAGTAAGCACAGAAAAATTATATATATATACACTCCTGGAAATTGAAATAAGAACACCGTGAATTCATTGTCCCAGTAAGGGGAAACTTTATTGGCACATTCCTGGGGTCAGATACATCACATGATCACACTGACAGAACCACAGGCACATAGACACAGGCAACAGAGCATGCACAATGTCGGCACTAGTACAGTGTATATCCACCTTTCGCAGCAATGCAGGCTGCTATTCTCCCATGGAGACGATCGTAGAGATGCTAGATGTAGTCCTGTGGAACGGCTTGCCATGCCATTTCCACCTGGCGCCTCAGTTGGAGCAGCGTTCGTGCTGGACGTGCAGACCGCGTGAGACGACGCTTCATCCAGTCCCAAACATGCTCAATGGGGGACAGATCCGGAGATCTTGCTGGCCAGGGTAGTTGACTTACACCTTCTAGAGCACGTTGGGTGGCACGGGATACATGCGGACGTGCATTGTCCTGTTGGAACAGCAAGTTCCCTTGCCGGTCTAGGAATGGTAGAACGATGGGTTCGATGACGGTTTGGATGTACCGTGCACTATTCAGTGTCCCCTCGACGATCACCAGTGGTGTACGGCCAGTGTAGGAGATCGCTCCCCACACCATGATGCCGGGTGTTGGCCCTGTGTGCCTCGGTCGTATGCAGTCCTGATTGTGGCGCTCACCTGCACGGCGCCAAACACGCATACGACCATCATTGGCACCAAGGCAGAAGCGACTCTCATCGCTGAAGACGACACGTCTCCATTCGTCCCTCCATTCACGCCTGTCGCGACACCACTGGAGGCGGGCTGCACGATGTTGGGGCGTGCGCGGAAGACGGCCTAACGGTGTGCGGGACCGTAGCCCAGCTTCATGGAGACGGTTGCGAATGGTCCTCGCCGATACCCCAGGAGCAACAGTGTCCCTAATTTGCTGGGAAGTGGCGGTGCGGTCCCCTACGGCACTGCGTAGGATCCTACGGTCTTGGCGTGCATCCGTGCGTCGCTGCGGACCGGTCCCAGGTCGACGGGCACGTGCACCTTCCGCCGACCACTGGCGACAACATCGATGTACTGTGGAGACCTCACGCCCCACGTGTTGAGCAATTCGGCGGTACGTCCACCCGGCCTCCCGCATGCCCACTATACGCCCTCGCTCAAAGTCCGTCAACTGCACATACGGTTCACGTCCACGCTGTCGCGGCATGCTACCAGTGTTAAAGACTGCGATGGAGCTCCGTATGCCACGGCAAAGTGGCTGACACTGACGGCGGCGGTGCACAAATGCTGCGCAGCTAGCGCCATTCGACGGCCAACACCGCGGTTCCTGGTGTGTCCGCTGTGCCGTGCGTGTGATCATTGCTTGTACAGCCCTCTCGCAGTGTCCGGAGCAAGTATGGTGGGTCTGACACACCGGTGTCAATGTGTTCTTTTTTCCATTTCCAGGAGTGTATATATATATATATATATATATCAATCAGATGTGTACAGTAAGATTAACAATTTTCAAACGTGTATGGAAAACGCTTCTATGCGAATTTTTGCAACGACAGCGTGAGGGCATACTAGGGCAGTTGCCATTTTGCCGGGGTCATTCGTTCGCTAGAGCTGGAGGAGTGAGGCTGTATGTATGAGCGGCGTTGGGGTCGCGTTTCTGTAGTGTTCAGAAATTTAGAAGTACAATCGCCGACTTGTGATATTCGAACCCGTCGGCGACGAACACTCAGATATCTGTGGTCATATAGTCTTTAAGAACTTCAAATATTTCGATGAGTTAGCAAGTCTGCGGACTTGGAATACTTCAAATGTGTGTGAATTCCTAAGGGACAAAACTGCTGAGGTCATCGGTCCTCAGATTTACGCTGAGGACAACACACACACACACACACACACACACACACACACACATGCCCGAGGGAGGACTCGAAACCCCGGCGGGTGCGATTGGAATACTTCACTCGAGATGAAAGGGACAAACATTTTTTCGAGTTTCTGGTCGTTTTTGATTTGTCACTTGTACTGGTTAGCCAGTGGGTTACTCTAAATTTTAACTCTCACGACTGAACTTTGAACAATTTCCAGTAGTTTACCGGAACTACTCATCAGCTTACCTGGTACACTGCTCCAGTCACTTGAATTAAAGCTTTAGTGCAGTCATTACATTCGTTCTACTTGAGGAGGAATCAATAAACTTTGATCCACTTAACTCGTAGCTTCTGTGGGATGTGAACATTGTTTACTTTTCAGGGCATACGAAAGTCCTGGCTATATATTTTTTCTTATTGAACTATTGCGTGACTCTCTTCGGGATATTGCGACTAATGCGTTGGTTGGCGCCTAGACGTTAAAGTAGCCAAATATTTAAAACCAAACATGCATTCTGAAACCAACGAATTTTTTAAACCAGTATATCTTCATTTTTATTTTTTATTCCACGCATTTGGTTGGTCACGTCCGGGATCAACTGTTTGTGCCGAAGTTGATTACACAGCAGCGCAATATTTACAATCTTTTTATGTTTCGGTAGATGAGAAATCTATTTCCCAAACAGTAATCTACATTTTCTCATCTGTTGGAGCATAGCTGGTTTTAATTTACAGCCATCATCACATCTATGTGTTGTAAGAAACGGGGTACCGCTTATATGATAATCAGCACATCTGTCGTACATGTACAATGTCGGCAAAAAATTAGTACTTTAGGAATGAAGACGTCCATTTTGATCCGATGACGACACATGCCACCTGGGAGGTAGGTGTACTGACAATGGTTTCAAAGTCGACCACTAATAGATAGTGTAGTGTCATGGGTACCAGAGCAACATCTGTGTCTACCCTTTAGTAGGGAATTCTCACAGCTGGAAGGCTTAGTTTGGTGCAAACGTGTGAACCAAACAGGCATCCACGCCCCCGCGTGGAGAGGCTGTGCGTTTAGAGGCGCAACGTCACGGATTGCGCGGCCCCTTCCGTCGAATGTTCGAGTCCTCCCTCGGTCACGGGTGTGTGTGTGTTGTCCTTAGCATAAGTTAGATTAAGTTCAAATGGTTCAAATGGCTCTGAGCACTATGGGACTCAACTGCTGTGGTCATAAGTCCCCTAGAACTTAGAACTACTTAAACCTAACTAACCTAAGGACAGCACACAACACCCAGCCATCACGAGGCAGAGAAAATCCCTGACCCCGCCGGGAATCGAACCCGGGAACCCGGGCGTGGGAAGCGAGAACGCTACCGCACGACCACGAGATGCGGGCTAGATTAAGTAGTCTGTACGTCTAGGGACCGATGACCTCAGCAGTTTGGTTCCTTAGGAAATCATGCATATACACACACACACACACACACACACACACACACACACACACACACACACACACACACATTTGCAACTATGCCACAGAGACCACTCGCGCTTCCTACAGTCAACTGAGCGAGTTTGAGATACGTCAAACTGTGGCGTTCAACGTGGCGGTATGGTCCTTTCGGAGAACTGCCACAGAAGCTGGACGTGCTGCGTAAGTAGTGCAACGATGCTGGTATCAGTGGTCACGTGAACATTCGCACACTTGTAGACCAGGTTCTAGACGTCCACGCAGCACAGTCGCCCGCTAGGATCATCATACTGTAAGGGCGGTAGTGGCACATTGTTCGGCCACCCCAGCACAGATAAGAGCGTTTGTGAACACAGACGTGTCAACAAAAACTGTTACGAACCGGTTATTAGCAGTAGGACTGTAAGCAAGCACATCTCTAGCGCATCTTCCACTCGAGCCACTGCATCGATGTGCACCACTCGGCTGGTGCCGTCAGAGGATCACTTGGAAGATGGATGGCACGCCGTGGTCTTCAACGATGAAAACAGATTCAGTCGGCATGCAAGTGGTGGTCGTTTACGCATGGACGTAGACCTGGTGATCTCGTAGAGTGCATTCGTTCAAAAATGGTTCAAACGGCTCTGAGCCCTATGGGACTTAACTGCTGAGGTCATCAGTCCCCTAGAACTTAGAACTACTTAAACCTAACTAAGAACATCACACACATCCATGACCGAGGCGGGATTCGAACCTGCGACCGTAGCGGTCGCGCGGTTCCAGACTATAGCGCCTAGAACTGCTCGGCCACTCCGGCCGGCCATACGTCCGAGGTAGACTGACCACATCGCAGGCCTTACGGTCTGTGACGTGATAAGCTACATATCTCGTTCACCTTTGGTGTTTCTGGAGGGGAAGCCAACCAGCGGTCGGTTCGTGCAGAATGTTGTTAGACTCGTTCTTTGGCCGTTGTTGCAACGGGTGGGTAATATGTTGCTCCAAGAGGATAATGCTAGCCACACATTGTCCGTGAAACTTAACGTGCTATGCGATACGTGCAGCAGCTTTCCTGCCCAGCACCATCTCCAGACTTGTCTCCAATTGAGAACGAGTGGGGTGTGATGGAACGAGAAATGACCTACCTGACTCGTCAAGCAGCAGCTCTTACAGAGCTACATGAACACGTCAGCAGCGGTGCAACAGCGAGTCCCAGGACAGTATTCGACATTTGTACGATCGACTGGATATTAGAGTCACCAGTCAGCGCCTGCATTGCCACCTGTAGAGGCTACACGACGTACTAGCATGGGTATTTCAGCAAGGGCCGATACCTCGTACCTCAGAACCGCTCATGCTACTGGTCTGTAAATGTAATCATTTCATGTTGTCCACATGCACTGTTGCACCAACAAATCTTGAGTGAATAAGAAACTTGTAAAAAAGTGTACTATTTGTTTTCCGGCAGTGTATTTCCGACACTCCTGCAATACGCCCACAACGGACGCCAAATGCAACATTTCTCCTATCTCAACCTGATACCATACTGAAAGGTCGCCTTTTCGGAACGATCGCCTTTCACGCCCCGCAGAACGGCACCACCCTTGACCCAATTCACTTGTTGATCGCAAGAATTCGCGAGCTTCCATTGGCCACCAACGGAACTCACCTTTGCTAGAAGCAATCAAGTTGCATCATATATCGTACCACAAGGGCAAACGCTCTGGCCAACGTAGGGCAATGTGAACGCTAGGCGCTGCAGCATGTTTTGAGGGGAAGGCGCTCTTACCTTGTTCTTCACAAGGGGTAGCCCGTTGTAGCAAATCGAGCTATGTGGCACAGTGGTTAGCACAATGGACTCGCATTCGGGAGGACGACGGTTCAGACCGGCGTCCGGCCATCCAAACTTAGGTTTTCCGTGATTTCCCTAACTCGCCCCAGGCGAATTCCGGGATAGTTCCTTTGGAAAAAATACGGCCTATTTGCTTGACCAGGCTCCACAGAATCCGAGCTTGTGCTCTGCCTCTAATGACTTAGATACCGACAGGACTTTAAACTCAGTCTTTCTTCCTTTCTTCCGTTGTAGCAAGCAATTTTTCAGACATTGGTCTTGTGTTAACATGGGTACATTCAACAAGATATCTTCGATGTATTGGTGAGACCACAGTAAATAGTGAGCACTGCATTGATTAGGATCTATAGTAATAACCAAGTTAGGTAAAATCGTACCGTTTTCTTTTTCTGCTTTACATGTCACTTCCGTGTCTAAAATAATTGGTCTTTCCTCAAATTTCAAATTACTTCAGAACGTGTGGTGATCTGAGTAAATCTCTGTGCTACGTAAGTCCGACTTACGACAAAGATTTCAAGTGATTTCTAATGTTATTTGTTTTTGACTCTGAGATTTTATGCGAAAGGGGTGCTCGATACTCAGACTCAATGTTTATTATCATTACCTAGACAGTCATCACTTCAAACACCACCTGCCGACAGGTGATGTTTGAACTGGTCGCTGTCTCAAGTAGAAATTTACGATTTCCAGGCATTAAATGCTGGCAGCTATTTTGACTGGACCAAGGTGGGAATCCTACGCGCTGGTCAGATGGCCTGAAAATGGCGTAATATATCACCGAAACCGGTACCCAGTAAAATAACAATTTAGACGGCTGAAAGGCATTTGATTTGATATTTTTACTGAGCAGCTGAGTTCCCGCAACCGTCTGTGAAAAGATGGACATACAGATCCTGATTTAGGTTTTACTCCGGCCAAATGACGAAATGGTCCCTTTGGAAAGGGCACGGCCGTTTTCCTTCCCTCCTTTCGTATCCAGAGGTTGTACTCCAATAACCTCAGTGTCGACGAATTGTTTTCTAATTTTCCTTCGTTTCTGAATCTTTATGCATCGCTACCATGGCGAAATCTACGCATAATCTACTAGTCAATTGTAATGAACTTCTAATTGTCTTTCGACTAAGCAAAATCATTAATTTACACTGTCTCCTGAAATTAGTAATTTCCGCCCCGTTAGTCACCTATAGGCAGAAAGTCTTACGTATTTTTATGTAGTGGCGTGATCTTGCACTTGTGTTGGATTCCATCGAGGGCTACATTGCACATGAGTTCCTAGAATTTCTTGTTTTGTAAAAGGTCTTCATATAACCAGGTACTTGCGCTGATACAGTTTCTCCGAGATTTCCTGCTGCTGAGACTACGTAAATGCAAATCATTGTTTTCACCAAACATGCTAAATGTTCGCAGGTTATTATGCAATGTAGATAACAGATGACAAAAGTATTTGTCCTTACACAAAGGTGCGATATGATACATTATGAGGTTGTATACTATGTGGCTAGCAGTTCATGAACGTGTTCAGTATTCAGTTAGGTTACTTAGGAGTAACTTTTCCTCTTTTTGTTGCGCTTTGAGAGAGCTTTCCATCACCTGTTAGGGATTAGTCAAAAATTCAGATTGTGTTATCATTGGGTCACGTACACTGTCTGCCGGTAGATTTCAGGGCATAAGTTGTGTTAATCTCTTTGCATGAACATCCAATGCATAGTTTTCAAAGGAGTGTCAGCTTATAATTGAGCAGCTCTTACCGTCCTCGTCACAGCTTGCGGTCAACGTCGGGTGGTTAGTAACGTACGGGGGAGTTGCGATTGAAAAAGAAACGATCGGGCTTCCCTCAGCGATTCGCTTCCACAAACAGTTTCATATGAGAGCCCGGTACATTTCAATTATTAGCGGTAACGTTCTGCTTACGTTATCCTCTAAAGAATAATTCGGTAAAATTTCAGTGAAACCAGATAATAAGTTGCGATCTCAAACAATAAGGGATTTTTCTGAATCTAATAAATGTAAAACATTTAACTTGTTACTGATTTACGTACTTATCGTTTTTACTGCAATAAAAATGATATAATTAGGATTAATGATGCTCAGGGCAAAGTCGAATTTATGGACCCTCTTCCACCTTTCCCAGCCGACATTTAAATTTCTTGTTTTTGTTTTGTTTGATCTTCATCACCGCATAGCCAGTTAATTCGTTTCTTGAGATCAGCTGTTTCTTGAAATCAGCGTCACATTGCAATGCAGTAACGGTAATACATTTCAATAATATTTTTTCTGTTTTTGTGTAACACAGTTCATGGAATCGAATGGCAGACACGAAAATCGTATTACTAGCAGCAACATCGCTGATTGCTTTTCATTGTTTCATCGCTCTTCAGTGCAAAGCTACAACAAAGCAACAAACACAAACACTGCTATTTACATATTCACTAGATTAGTTCATTTGGCATAACGAGAGCTCCACCTAGGGGCCGAAAACGGGAAAAAGTAGATATAATGGAACTACTGCATAATGCAGTACAATTCGGATCTCCTCATGATATTCTTTCACACGTCTTCATTCCCTTCATACTTTTGTAACCTCCAATCAATTCCCTTCACATCATCAGCTTCTGCTTATTCTTCTTCTTGTTCTGCTTCCCCTTCCCTCTTAACTTTATTTTTGTTTGTTTGTTTTTTTCGTCCTCATAAAATATGGCACTCGCGGAAACGGCGCCGAGGGCATGCGCCCCGGCTACCAATCCCGCAGTATGTATACTGTGTACTTACAAAGCTTCATCCGCTCGGACGAATCGTCTGAACATTGTGTGAGCAGCAACTGGTGAGTTTTATTGATCTTGGTACGTACTTCAGACCTCGAATAACAGCTGATACATCTTTGTGTACGTTTGGAGAGATCTTTTCCTATTACAAAAGTAATTGTTTTCATTAGCAGCAATACGCTGATTTTCACACATTATTTTGGCTTAGTAAATAACGTAATAAAGTTTCTCGGAAACTGCTGTGGTCTTTTCTTAATAATAAGTCTCGCGTTTCGTCGCCTACCCAATTGGCCCTTTCACGCATTAGTGTAGTCAACCTACAGCTAAGCATCCTCCCCACCATCAGTTTGCCACTCGTAACTGAACGGTACCATCTGCGTCTCTATAAAGTGTGATCGGAGGGTTGCTGCTAACAAGTCGTCCTATTCACATTCTTTAATAACATTGTGCTTCCTCTGTTTGAATAGTGTCCTTATGACCCCTGATTAAACGTACATAACGTGACAAAAGTGAAGAAAATATGAAATAAAGCTCTCCCGTTTCTTGCTGAACGAGTTCGCCTTAATGTGTCACACGCCCATCATCTGCTAGCCAAGACGAAGTCGACGAGCAGAACACTAAGGTCATATAAAGAAAAGATGTCATAATGGAGATGACACACTGTGTGTTGTGGAACTAAGGAGGAGACGTCACCATGAACACCATGAATAGCTGCGATTTTATACCACTACATCATTGAGATGAAGATACTAATTTCATATCAATAACAAATTACAGAATTATACCCCCTCGAGTCACAAAAATAGTTGTTTCTTGTCACCCAATTCAGTTTGAACCCAGGATGTTTATCTCCAAGTGAATGTTGCAATTCACGCATGTGTCAACGCTGGATCTTCTTCATTTCTTTACCTGTCAATGGAAGATCTCAGAATTATTATATCTGTTACATTAATTTTACGGAGTATGAGGCTTCCACGGACTGCAAATATTCACAGTATCAGCGTTGCCTCGTCTGTTGGCAGGAGAGCAGGAAATACACCAGAAACGCCATTTTAAAACGACACGGAAATATTTAAGAATAGAGCGAACACGTTGTGAGGTTATCTATTCCTACAAACCTATCTAGATCTTCTGTTGCACCATGGAAAGGTGACCACAAAAATCTATAATCCTCTTGTCGGCTGAGGTCGGCCGGTCGTTACAGTTGCGTCTCCAAGGCCTGTTCGGATTCTTTTTTTTTAGCTCTTACACTCTATGTCCTCATTGTATGTTGGATACAGAGGGTGACAATTATTGAACTACATGAAATAAAATCGTCATAACTTCTGAATGGTTTGCGTCAGGACGTTGAAACTGCACGGTTGGCCGCGGGAAAATAGTATGAGGATGCATGGTTTGGTTTAGCGACGAAGCCCACTTTCATTTGTATGGGTTCTTCAACAAACAAAATTGGCGCATTTGGGGGACTGAGAATCCGCATTTCGCGATCGACAATACTCTTCACCCTAAACGGGTTACTGTGTGGTGAGCGATGTTCAGTCACGGAAAAATCGGTGCGACATTCCTTGATGGCACGGTATGTGAGGGTCGTGGAAGGTTTGTTTCCCGTTATGCAAAGCCACCCTGGTTTCGAAAAGATGTAGTTCATGCAAGACGGAACTCGACCCCATTGAAACAGGAGAGTGTTTGATGTCGTGGATGAGCACTTTGGGGACCGCATTCTGGCTCGAGTATATCCAAAGGCCACTGGCCTGGGCCTCGATTGGCCGCCATATTCTTCGCGTCTGAACACATGCGACTCCTTTACGTGGGGCTATACTATTGATAAGGTGTACAATAATAACCCCAAAACCATTGCTGAGCTGAAAACAGCTGTTCAGGAAGTCATTGACAGCACCGATGTTCCGACACTTCGGTGGGTCATGCAGAATTTCGCTGTTCGTCTGCACCATATCGTCGCCAATGATGGCAGGCAAATCGGGCATGTCATAACGTAAATTTGAATATCTATAGTGACGTTTACATTTTGAGTAAAGTGTGTGCACGCCGTAGTTTGTAACTAATTTACCTTTCTTTTATATAGTTCAGTAATTGTCATCCTGAATACCAGTCTGTCCTGCCCTACAATGTTTACTCTGTGCGGCTCCCTTCATTACCATGGAAGGGATTTCCTGCTAACAAATGGGATTGTGGGTCCGCCTTGATGCAAAACACTTTTATTATTTATTTATTTATTCCCCCGAACTAGTTTCAGCAACAAATATCGTGTTCATCAGTGAGTTCTTTGATTCTAAAACATGCAGAAATAGCATACTTATAAAACATTGTAAAACATTCTTGTATGTGTATTGTTTTGTTCTAAATATTGTTTCCGTGAATAATTTCATATGGAATTATTCAGAGAAGCAAAATGTTTTGCATCAAGGCAGACCCACACTCCCATATTGTTGTTTTTGCACGCAAACGCGGACCAATGGAAGAGTTTCAAGATAAAATTATTGGATTTCCTGTGTCTAACTCATGTCCTACTTTGAGGGGCTAGTTTGACCCAGGCTTTCAATGAGCCTGTATATTGCTTTCTTTTTTAATTTTCATCATTTCTGTATTGTTTTTCTTTACATTATCCATTCTGTGTGTCGTGATAATTTTTTGTAATATATGTCTGCGTTATTTTACATGTATATGTATAGTTTCATCGTAATTATATACCTCGACCCGATAGGGGAATTAATGTTAGTGCTTAATGTTAATAACGCAGAGAGAGTGACAGCTGAAGAGCGGTGTATGGGAGTTCACCGAAGGGCAAAGACAAATTTATATTGTGGAAAAAGCTCGTGAATTTTATTAAGAAGAGAACTGTTTATCGGTATTAGAAGAAGGAAGAGTTCAGATCAATGTGGTTTGTTGAAGAGATGAGAGCAGAACAGTGGAACTGAGACATAAAGCGACATTTTCATTCCCGGTGTATTTATTCTGTGGCTTTTGATAACCAATAACGTAGAGAGGAAGATGAACTCACTAGAAGATCGTAAGAGGAGGAAGATGCATAAGAGAGAAGATTTGGAGAAGAGAGGAGATTGGGGAACATTCATCGTAGAACACTTTGAACATACTAGAGCCTCAGAATGTGTTAGAGACAGCCAGTGGTAAACTGGAATAGTTCAGATATGCCACATGTCATCCTGGAGTATTCTGAACCATTACACGAGGGTAATTTACGTTCGAAAAGTGTCCCGGGGCTGTGTTATGCTGCCGAGATAAGTACAGCGAACTACTGTCGTTGGTGTACTGCATGGTTTGATGAGTCATAATTCGTATTGTATCTATGGACCGAGCATCAAATATTATTTGGCTCCGAGAAGTACAAATTAATGGGTGAGCTGTGTAATAAAGAGTATGTAAGCTGTCCAAAATTAATACTGAGTGGTGGTATGATCACTGGTCGGTTGCGTCTTGTCACGTTTTACGGTGGAGCAGTGACATTTGGTTTCTTTTTTTAGCGTGGTATGACATTGTGACAGTTCCGAGCAACGTCGCAGTGTTATTAAATTCTGGAGTCTCTCCATTTTATGGTATTTAGCATCAGTGTATTTGCTCCGGGACAATGAACCGTCGGCACCAACGAAATCGCAGCAGTCATGGCAGGTAGGAAGCAGCTAAAGTCACGTCTATGCAATTACTCCATCAAATGTTAACTGGAATTTGTTAACACAAAATTCCCGTGTATAAACATTTAAAGTGTATCACATGGGTCATACCAGCTTTCGACTTATTTCTTTTATAATTCTCTTGCAGTAAGTCAACAGATTAAAATTGCTTTTGTGCTGTACGTGACCATTTCAGTGAAAGGACTTTACATAATCTTTCACCTAACAAAGTGTGTTGACGTAGGGATTTACGTAGAAGACACTAGTTTCACTTGTTTGTTCTCTGCAGACATTACAAAACTGATATGCAAAGAACGGTTTTTACAAAATAATTGGAGGTACACTGCTTCCTCCCTTTACTGATATTTTGTAACACTGTCCACCCACATTCACAAGGACGTATATCATTACATCAACACTTACTCTCAAATATTAGTATATGACTTATCTACCTGGGTCAGTAACTTATTTTCTTTGGTTTTGTGTTCTGCGTCGGTCAAACGAGTTGAAGTAGTGTAGAGACATGACAGATCTTTGCCTGCTTGAAGGCCCCTGTAGAACAGGATGCACAGCTGGGCTACAGCAATTTTAACTTTTCATATAACAGTCTTAAGAGACTGTTAACAGGAATAGCAAGCAGTCAAAGGAAGTTAAAAGCGGTTACGATTTTACACTATCACTCTGTCCTTTGGCCGAGCGGTTGTAGGCGCTTCAGTCCGGAACCGTGCGACTGCTACGGTCGCAGGTTCGAATCCTGCCTCGGGCATGGATGTGTGTGATGTCCTTAGGTTAGTTAGGTTTAAGTAGTTCTAAGTTCTAGTGGACTGATGACCTCAGAAGTTAAGTCCCATAGTGCTCAGAGCCATTTGGACCATTTGGTCTCTGTCCTTTCTTCCCGTCATGTTTCCACACATATTCTTGTTTCTTCGGAGAACCTTACCATTTCTTAAGAGCGCCTCTAATTTTCATCTTTCCAAAGCAGCACATCTCAGATTCGTCGACTCTCTCCTTTCACGGTTTTGTTACGGTCGAGGACCCACTTCCATACAATACTATGCAAGACGCATAGCTAGCGTTTATTTCCCCATTGTAAATGAGGTTTATAAGAAATTATATTAAATTTATTGGCAGTAACTTTATTACCACGTGTTAGTACAGGACATTATTTTTGGAAGAACAAAACAATCATCGGGTTTGAACACATCTTGCTTTCAGTCCCAGCCGAACTTGAAATGGTTCAAAATGGTTCAAATGGCTCTGAGCACTATGGGACTTAACTTCTGAGGTCATCAGTCCCCTAGAACTTAGAACTACTTAAACCTAACTAACGTAAGGACATCACACACATCCATGCCCGAGGCAGGATTTCGAACCTGCGAGCGTAGCGGTCGCGCGGTTCCAGACTGTAGCGCCTAGAACCGCTCGGCCATTTCGGCCGGCGCCGAACTTGAAATAACCACTTATCAGTGACGTAAGAATTCAGTCTCATCAAGGCCATGGAACTGTGTAGCAAAGTAACACTTTATCACAGTTACTACAAAAATTGTTACAGCGAAAGGTGGAAATTCAACCAGGAAAAGAAATGGCAATCTCGGGGAACTCCTTTTTTTGGTGAAACAAAGCCGACGCCCCGGTTCTATACTGGATACGCGAATGTAACGCCGGACGGCACTCCCTGCCAGCTACAGCCGGATGAGCGTCATTCGCAGCGCAACACGGGGCCGATAGATGAAGCGCCGCCTCACCTGCCGCTGACAGCTGAGTGGCGGGACACGTGAGAGCGGCGACCGCAGCGGCGCCACGCGGCAGACCGCGGCCGTTGCCCGCGGTTGCCCGCCGCGGTGGTTAGCACCGCAGTACTAAGAGAGGGGCGACGCTCCACTGTGAAGGACGGCGTTCTCTCGCAGACTCGCCCAGCTATCGCCACAACTCTCCGTCGCTCCGCTACACTTAAATACCGCTGAACGAAACGGTTCGTTTCTCGGATTGTGTAACTCCAGACACGACGGATGATTTCGTCTCAAAGTGATCTGTGATAGGTAACTGTCATAGGCCTCCTAAATACTCATAGTCCACTGGATTAACAGCACAGAACGAACGACGACATAAAATAATACGAGTACTGACTTGGGTGGTCCATTAAATCATCAGCATTTTCTGCGCTGCTCTAAACACTCGAAGAACCCTCTGACACTGCATCTCCCAATGCAGTGTTTCATTTCCACACTCGTACGTAAAACCATGAGTGTAACACTATATTATATTACACTCACGTACAGAAAAAAAACATAACACCTTGAATGACTAGAGATAGAACGTTCATATTCATATTAGCATGTTCTGCAGAAATGATTAGCATTTGAACCATGACGGCTCGCGGGTTCAACATCTATATTGCAGCGCAACGCCACCTACCGGTAAAATGAGCCTGCGTCTCTCGTTGTTTCCATAAACGGAAGATAATAAATCATTGTGAACTAGCAAACATACAGGATACCCCGCATACCTATGCGCAAACCATATCGTCACATCAGCTTTATTGGCCTGAGAGAATATGAAGCATTCATCCGGGAAATCGCTGCTTGTGTGGGACGAAGTGTTTCAGCAGTGCAACGGGTGTGTGCAGAATGGTTCACGGAAGGCCTTAGAACACGACCAGATGGGTCAAGCCGCACCACCCAGACCACTCCCCCAGGAGAAGATCGACATCTCACCCGAATGGCATTGCATGGCAGCTCTGCTGCAATTGCGAAACAGTGTAACACATCGTACACTATCAGGAGTGACGGTCCGTCGCCTTTTGTTACGGGATGCATTATGTGCGCGCCGTCCACTTCTCCGCCTATCTTTAACGAATGTGCAGAAAATGCTAGAGGGCAATGGTGTATGGAACGACGTCACTGGGGACAGATATGGCATCAGACAGCGTTTTTGTACGAATCCAGGCTCTGTTTGTTCGAAAATGAGGGCCACATTTTGGTTCGCCGCAGACAAGGTGACTGCATTCGCGTAAGACATACAGTGCCAACTCAAGGCCTTAATGGTGTTGGGTGCTATTGAGTATAATCACAAATCACAGTTAGTGCGTTTCCAGGACACTATGACCAGTGTGACCTACGTGAATAACATCCTGCGATCCCTGGCCAAACCCTTTCAGAACAATACCCCAGACGCCATTTACAGCACGACAATGCATGGCCACATGCTGCTGCACGAACACGTGCCTTTTGGTGCCACAGGATGTCAGCATTTTGCCCTGGCCCGCCAGATCACTACATTTGTTGCCAAACTAAAATGTATGGAATATGGTGAAATGACGGGTGCAGCGATGTGACCCAGTGCCAACCACCGCAGCAGAACTTTGAAACCAGGTGAATGCAGCATGGGGGGCTATACTACAGGACACAATTCGCGCCTTATACGTGTCGATGCCATCACGCATGGAACATTTTATCAGGGCCCCTGGAAGACCCTGTGCCTACTAGGCAACAGGACATCTCTTGAACCGAGGTGACTGAAATGCTAATCATTTCTGCGAAGCATAGTAATGTACATGTCCTGTGAATAAGAACGTCGTATTTCTATGAGACCAGAGTTTCTCCTGGCGTATACATCTTTCAAATAACTTCCGGGAATTCAGCCAGGTAACACTTTCAGCGACCGCCAATATTTCGGCGGGAGAACACCCCGACATTTTCAAGGCAAACTGCAACTGACAGGCGACGTACATGCAAATTTGAAACCTCGGTTCTCGGACTGAAGCAGGAAAGATAATACACACATTGAACACTAGTGCCACCAAAGATGACCAAAGTCAGAGCTATCGATACTGAGACTATGAATTCGCAGGTGAGGTAGCATTGACTCTGTCCCTCTGGTTTTTGACAAGGGAGAGAGCTGGATTCCAAACAGAGTTTAAACAGAAACCTCCATCCCTGTTAACGAGGTTGCTCACTAATTTAATCTCAACTGTCTCCCTAATAACACTGTCCCAATAGCTGCACGTGCATGCCAATATCTCGGTGTTATTATATAACATGGGGTGACCAGTATCCAAGCAATGTTCGGCAATAGCAGACCTATTTGGCTGCTGTAATCGTGTGTGCCGTTTATGCTCAGTACATCGGTCCTCCACGGTCCTGATAGTTTGACCAATATATGCCACGCCGCAGCTACAAGGAATACGATATACACCTGCCTGCGAATTCATAGTCTCACTATCGATACCTCTGACTCTGGTCATCTTTGGTGGCACTAGTGTTCAGTGTGTGTGTTATCTTTCCTGCTTCAGTCCGAGAACCGAGATTTTAAATTTGCATGTACGCCGCCTGTCCGTTGCAGTTTGCCTTGAAAATGGCGGGGGTGTTCTCCCGCCGAAATATCGGCGGTCGCTGAAAGTGTTACCTGGCTGAATTCACGGAAGTTATTTGAAAGTCGTATCTCTAGTCGTTCAAGGTGTTCCTTTCCCAAAAAGAAGTATCATCAATATAGATGGATGCGTAAGTTAACAGCCTTTATTCGTATGTTTAATAAACGCAACAGATATACTTAACAGATATTTTCTTCTTCACTATTTTCAATAATCTGCCAACGCTGGGGTGACTTTTCGATTCCACGACTGTAGAAATCATGTGATTTTTAGACGAAGAACTCCTCCAGCCACGTTCGGACCGTATTTTCATACGGAAAGACCATTCTTCCAAGATTGTTCGACAGAGAGCAGAAAAGGTGGATACCTGAGTGCGCAAGATCAGGTGAAAGATGGGTGAGGAATGACTTTCCAACAAAACTCCCATCTAGTGTTTTGTCAGTCTATCAGAATGCGGCGCGGGTGTTATCGTTGAGTAGCATCACTTCAAGAAGTCTCTCTGCTCGTTTTTCTTGGATTGCTTCTGTAAGACGTCTGAGTTGTTGCCAGTAAATGTCAGCAGTGATGAGTACATCTCAGGGATGCAATTCGTATCGCATCGTCGCTGTTCCATCAGATGCATAAACATTGTCTCTTGTGGATGCATGCATATCTTGGTACGGAGAGTTACTGCTTTGTTTGAGCTCAACCATTCCTTCCTTTTCCTTATGTTAGCATAAAGACACCGTTTCTCGTCACCAGTAACGATACGGGATAGGAATGGCCGATGTTGTTCACGAGCCAATTGATGGCGAGCAAGCATGATAAACGTATGGCCACCCGCTGTTTTTTGTGGTTTTGGCTTAGAGCATGAGGTATACATTCACCCGATTTTTGAATCTTCCTCATTGCACGCAAATTTCGCACAAGGGTGGAATGATTACAGATCATCACATTTGCCAGCTCTCGAGTACATTGAAGTGGAGTATTGTGAACTAAAGAGTTTAAACACCCTTCAACAAACCTTGAAATTCTTCATGTACGTGGACATTCAATAATGTCAAAATGATGCTCCCTAAAATGACAAAACCATTTTCTTGCCGTTCTCTGTGCAATGGTATCATCCCCATACACGGCGCAAATGTTTCTTGCTGCATCCGCTGCTGTTACCTCACGATTTAACTCAAACAGTAGAATATGACGGAAATTTTCCGACTTCTGCACTAGGCACTCCATTTTATAGCGGCCACAGCTCCACTCACTGTCTCCAAGTAACAAAATGGCAATATGTAAAGTCAAACAACAACAGCGAACTACAAATAAAAAATAACAATCGATTAATAAACTTATAGGAAAAGAAATGCCGACATGCAAAACAAAAACGCTATGAAATTATGTACCAAACTTATCCATGAACCAGCACGTTAGTTTGCATCATACAGTTATCCGACTGAAAAGTTGTACCCAGGCTGAAGTAAACCTTCCTCATACGTCAGCCAATACGACAATACAGTACCTCCTGTATTGAGGCTTGAATAATTATTAACACATTAACCTGTGGTCCTGAGATATTTTGTTCCTAAATGTGTACGATACTATCAGTGTTTCACAGAACTCAGCACCGTTAAGTAATGTATCTCTTATCCATACGGTCACATCCACCTCTACCGTAATAACTATTTTGGTCTTGTACGTGAAATCTACAAATTGTCATTCAAAGACCTAGTAAAATTTATTCTGAGGAAGCCAATTCATTCTGATTGTTTGTCGTCCGCAGAATACACTTATTATCAGTTACAACTAATACAACATGCTCACGATGGCTGGCCGTATTAGCCGCACGAAACTCAGGCCGTATTAGCCGCACGAAACTCATGAACTCATTGTCACGTACGCTCAAAAGCAATTTAATTTAGCTTGACCATCTGCATCAACTTCTAATCTCTACCTCTAGAAGTGTATGATCGGAAGAAGCCACGTTCGGATGCCATAATTGCGAGGTAAAATAATTTAGGGTAAACAAAAATAAGTTGTTATTGCAGTAAAAAGGACGCCGCAAGACAAAAATCGCTGGGAATGCAAAAGCGTCTAGATGATCCATTATTTCATAACATTATAAAACAGAGAACTGATGCCAACAAAGGAAAGTAACGAATGAGAAAGAAGAAATTAACTGAAAAATCAGTTTGTTGTCATGAAGCATTTGCATAGCTTTCAAGTGGAAATCAACGTTTTTTTTAACATGATGAGATAGAAAGAAATTAGAAACACATGCCTCATAGATTTGCGTTCAATATCTACAACAACCCATTATTAATTTACAGTGAGAAATATCAGAAAATCGATATAACAATCGTAATGTTTATAAAGGAAAACGAACGAAAGAAGGAAAGGATAGTGTTCGGTCCGCGACGAGGTTATTATAAAGCACAACTTTGGATTGGCGAAATGTGTACAAGTACAGAAACAAAAGGGGTACGCACACTAATCACGAGAAACAGCCCGATGCCGTAACACCACCTCCTCCGAACTTCACTTATGGCACGTTTTCCAAGCATTCGCCATACAAAATCCCTTGCATCGGACTGCCATAGGGTACAGTGTGATTTACCACCCCCCAATCACTCGCTCATCTACTGCCCTTTCTTCGCTCTTCACACCACGTCAATCGTCGCTTTTCATTGACTACAGAAATGTGCGGCGTATGAGAAGCTGCCGGAACATTGTACCACATTCTTTCTAACCCGCTACGCACAGTCATTGTGCTATGTGAACCACTGGTAGATCTTTGGAACTCACAAATGACTCAGACCGTCAGTACGTTAGGTCAGCCTCATCTTGATTTAGCTCCCATTGTTCCCTCGTGTTTCAACCTAAGAATCGCATCACCAAAAGTCGACTTGGGCAGCTTTAAAGGACTGAAATATCCCTGCAGTTTTCTTATTCAGGTGACGTCCAATAACTAGGCCACATTCGAAGCCACTGGGTTCTTCTGATCGACTCATTCTGTTGTTACTGACACTCTAATGACAACACTGTAGTGCCCGCATCCTATACTGGCGGGGTTGCACCTGCCGTAAGATCCAGTGGAGAACTCTGCGTTACATAGGGATGTCTAGCTACTTTTGATCTGATAGTGTGCGCTTGATTAGACCCGTGGTCTGGGGGTGCGCAGCACCTCATCGTAGAAACGATGCGATCAGTGACAAAGGAATTCGATTGGTTGATTCCAGGAAGCTCCATTCATTGAGACATGCAGCATCAGTACGTTATAGATATTTGAAACGGTACTGATGGACACAAAAAACGCCAGCGGCAGTGGACAAGGAGACTCCAATTGCACCATTTCTTGAAGTAAGATTCTTTTCGCTGAAGTAGCACAAGCAATATACAAAGCTGTTTTACTTTATACTTTGAATCACATTTCCGTTGTAATATTTTATTTTATAACATTTTCATTTGTACATATATACTATTTATAATCATGTAATTACATAAAACAAATAAATACACTACTGGTCATTAAAATTCCTACACCAAGAACAAATGCAGATGACAAACGAGTATTCATTGGACAAATATATTATACTAGAACTTACATGTGATTACATTTTCACAAATTTGTGTGAATAGATCCTGAGAAATCAGTACCCAGAACAACCACCTATGGCCGTAATAACGGCCTTGATACGCCTGGCCACTGAGTCAAACAGAGATTGGCTGGCGTGTACAGGTACAGCTGCCCATGCAGCTTCAACACGATAGCACAGTTCATCAAGAGTAGTGACTGGCGTATTGTGACGAGTTGCTCCGCCACCATTGACCAGACGTTTTCAATTGGTGAGAGATCTTGAGAATATGCTGGCCAGGGCAGCAGTCTAACACTTTCTGTATCCAGAAAGGCCCGTACAGGACCTACAACATGCGGTCGTGCATTATCCTGCTGAAATGTAGGGTTTCGCAAGGATCGAATGAAAGGTAGAGCCACGGGTCGTAACACATCTGAAATGTAACGTCGACTGTTCAAAGTGCCGTCAATGCGAACAAGAGGTAACCGAGACGCGTAACCAATGGCACCCCACACCATCACGCCGGGTGATACGCCAGTATGGCGATGACGAGTACACGCTTCCAATGTGCGTTCAACGCGATCTAGCGAAACACGGATGCGACCATCATGATGCTGTAAACAGAACCTGGATTCATCCGAAAAAACTGACTTTTGCCATTCGTGCTCCCAGGTTCGTCGTTGAGTACACCATCGCAGGCGCTCCTGTCTGTGATGCAGTGTCAAGGGTAACCGCAGCCATGGTCTCCGAGCTGATAGTCCACGCCCTTGCAAACGTGGTCGAACTGTTCCTGCAGATGATTGTTGTCTTGCAAACGTCCCCATCTGTTGAATCAGGGATCGAGATGTGGCTGCACGATCCGTTACAGCTTTGCGGATAAGATGCCTGTCATCTCGACTGCTAGTGATACGAGGTCATTGGGATGCAGCACGGCGTTCCGTATTACCCTCCTGAACACATCGATTCCATATTCTGCTAACAGTCACTGGATCTCGACCAACGCGAGCAGCAATGTCGCGATACGATAAACCGCAACCGCGATAGGCTACAATCCGACCTTTATCAAAGTCGGAAACGTGATGGTACGCATTTCTCCTCCTTACACGAGGCATCACAACAACGTCTGACCAGGCAACGCCGGTCAACTGCTGTTGTGTATGAGAAATCGGTCGGAAACTTTCCTCATGTCAGCACGTTGTAGGTGTCGCGCCCGACGCCAACCTTGTGTGACTCTCTGAAAAGCTAATCATTTGCATATCACAGCATCTTCTTCCTGTCGGTTAAATTTCGCGTCTGTAGCACGTCATCTTCGTGACGTAAAAATTTTAATTGCCAGTACTGTAAAAGTTCAAAAAATAAAATTAAAACAACAAAACAAATTATAGACCCGTGGAACCTCTCCCTTGGAAGAATTTTTTGGTATAGTTAGGGCCGACGTCTAAGGAGGAAAAGTACATTTCTTTTTTTTTTTTATCGTAGAGTTAAACTCGCGGTGCCAAGTAGGGATGGATTTGATTTTTGTTTCTTTTATTTTTTAAGGGGCTCCGGAACGCCCTATACTTGCAATGTTAAAATAACGCTTATAAATTACATCTTTCCTCACAAAGTATTTGAGGTAGGAAGTTGAACTTTTTACAGATTATTTATTGGAATATGGGCTACAACTTAACACAGGGATTTTACAAAATTTTAGTTCAGTTATTAAAGATGATTTTTTTTCAATTGTAATGAAAATTCACATTTTTTGCAATTTTTTATTTATATATTCAAAAATATACAGTTTTTTTTGGAAAAAGGCTGTGTTAAATTATGCAGAAGGTACTGTGTAACATTTACTGAAAGTTTGAAACAAATATGTTTGGAAGATCCTTAGAAAACATGTAATTAGTATGAGAAAATAAAAGTTTTGGGATACAGTATTGGGGATTCTCGACCATATAACACTATTTACCCTTTCATTGGGGTTTTGAGTTTTTCCGTGAATACACTTTTTCAACAGTTCAGGTGCTGCTAAGTCTCTGAAAATAGGTTTTATCACCTCCATTATTGCATGAGGCAGACTATGCTTATGAGTGTACACTTCACCAGTTAGCAATCCTTTGTTATATTTACACCAACTGTCTTCTTCTTTGGGACACAAGCTATGTTGGAGATTTTCATCGTCTTCATTGTTTACAGTAATAACACATACCTTTGGCTTTCCAACATTTCTCCTTTTCTTAAAAGCCTTCAGAGGATTTCTAATAACTTTACTTTTACTCATTATTATACTTCAACAAAACAGAGACTCAAGAAACAGAATTAATTACGAATATTTTCGAGATAACGACAGAGTAAATAAACATGAAACAATCGACAATCACACCAGCGATATATATTGAACCATCACAGGTTAGCCACAACACATACTTTATCTCACATCACTAAAATGTACCTGATGAACACGGACGTTAATAATAACACCATTTGACAGCAGTTTAACAGCGCCACAGTGGGTCACGCCCATGTAGAACACATTTCAAAAAAAATTTAAAAATAGTTGTAGTCTTCGGAATAGAATAAATTATATATCTATTAAAAGGTAATAGTCTGCAGATTCAGAAAACGCAAAAAAGTAAAAATTGAACTTTTCATGATTTTGAGCCTTTCCGGAGCCCCTTAAGGTTAAACTTAGCTAGTTAGGTCCACAAAAACCGGGGTAGCGTCTTTAAATAGTAATAAAAACGTCCTCGGTCCCGGGTTTGAACTCCGCCACTGCTTAAATTTTGAATCAGTATTGGCGCCCGAAGACTTCTGGCATAAGAAAAAACCTTATTCTGCCAACGGCCTTGTCAAAGAGGGCGGACGATAGGACAGATGTTCAGGACATTCTCTTGCCATTAGGGAAGGAAACGGCCACTACAAGGCAGAAGAATCACCAATGATCAACGACGTCAGAATTCAGAAGGCAGTGGAAACCACTGCATTAAACACACGTAACGTGTATCCACAGGACGCGTGGCCTGTAACTGAGAAAGTGTCAAGATGATCTCTCCATTGGCAAAAGATTCCGAAGTAGTCTCCTATTCGAATCTTGGGGAGGGGACTCCCAAAGTGGCGGTGACCGTTAGGGAAAGATTAAATTAACACCCAAAGGTTGAAGGGGAGAGACGATGGAGGGGAACGTAGTGCATGTTTGAGACGGTAACATATGCTTGGAAGCGGTCCATTACCCATTGGCGTGTGTAACTCTATGAGAATTGTTGACGTTCCTTGGCGTTATTACAGTAACTACTCGATGCAACGGTTACTACGTTTGTTGGCCTTAGGCGTGTCTGTGAAAAAGTTCTGATACACTAGGTTCAAATTACGTGGTTTTCAATGAAATATTTCTAGTACACCTACAACTTGTGAAACTGAAACATCCTTCGTAAAGGGCCTCTCACAGGAGACTGATTCTGTAGGCGTTTACAAGTCAAACCCAGCTTCCTCAAACTGCCAACTTTTTCTCAAATTTTGCACTGAATCTCCTACGACGGGCAGTGAAAAACTAACTGGCGATACGTCGTGTAAAAATCATGGTATTTTTTTTCCATGAATCCTGAGTAGGACTTATTCTTGCCCGTAACTCCAATGTTTCTATACAGAATTAGTCCCCTCTATGACCTATAACAGGCTACGATAGTGTGGAACACCCTTTCATTTAAGTGTACCTTGTTTTATACACTTATACAAAATGTGCTCTTGAATAGCCGATGGTCTTAGTACGCACATTTGCAATTACACAGAGTGTGTTCAGAGACAATCACCTACCTCCGTAGTCCTTGGCGTACGCTATCGCTGTGGCACTCGACCGGGAGTTCGAATCCTGTTGGAAAAAAAGAAAAAAATTCATTAGCATAATTTGACTGACAGAGAGAGGGAGGATTGCAATGAACAGTTTCACAAGACTGGTCAACGTTTCATAGAAACCAGCTCCGCAGACCCTCGTAAAGCAACGTCTGTAACACTGGTGGAAGCGACCCGTGCCCCGGACGTGTTTGGTAGCCTCCTCAACGCGTGTAGAAAGGTATGCTGCACACCAGAACCAGGTTTCAATCCCTACTTTACAAAATTTGCACAGTCAATCCCAGCAACATTGCGACTGTTCAATAAACAGTTAAACTTAGGAGAAAACATTCATTTCCCGTGAAGAATTTCGGTTCAAAAAAAAAAAAAATGGTTCAAATGGCTCTGAGCACTATAGGACTCAACTACTGAGGTCATTAGTCCCCTAGAACTTAGAACTAGTTAAACCTAACTAACCTAAGGACATCACACACATCCATGCCCGAGGCAGGATTCGAACCTGCGACCGTAGCGGTCTCGCGGTTCCAGACTGCAGCGCCAGAACCGCGCGGCCACTTTGGCCGGCAAGAATTTCGGTAATACGAGCCATTGGTGGAAATTTATCAATTCACTGGACGACTGGGCCCAGTCATAGACAATGCTAACACAGAGTGCTCCTTTGACTTTCCAGATCTTTAAGTTATTTTAATTTTTCTTACTCGATAAGGGATTCAGAAATAACGGCAAGTAGTCGCCTTTGTGATGGTTTAATTGTTGCTTTATCATGAATGGTTTCAAGCAGCCTAGAGACTCATCGACAGATGGTACTACTTTTTAGTGATTGGTTGTAACATTGTGGGGTTCTTTATGTATAGCAAGACAGAAAAAACGATAACAAGAAGCACTGACTATAGCGCCGTATCTGGAATTGTTTACATCATCATGTCGACTTCAAGGCATTAATTTTTACACAACGATTCCACAACTAAAAAAAAGTGGTTCAAAAGGCTCTGAGCACTATGGGACTTAACATCTGTGGTCATCAGTCCCCTAGAACTTAGAACTACTTAAACCTAACTAACCTAAGGACATCACACATATCCATGCCTGAGGCAGGATTCGAACCTGTGACCGTAGCAGTCGCGCGGGATCAGACTGAAGCGCCTAGAACCGCTCGGCCACTCCGGCCGGCGATGCCACAATCCTATAATCAGTTAAAACTATGTACAATATGAGGAGTCGCTTACCTACTTTCGTGGATTCCAGTTTCACACAGTATTAACAATAATCCGTAGCCTGCGAATCATATGACTAACCTCTGCTCAGATTATGCTATCGTTTCGCTTCGAACTCTTACAAAAATTATTAAAAATAGCAACGATTTCTGTTCAGATTTTAATCCATCTATTAGTTGACAGTTTTATATTATTACGAAATACCATAACATGGCTACAACTATAAATTTTATCTTATTACAGAGATCTTACGTTTCACTTTACGTATTTTCTTTTGCTTTTGCTCGAACACTAAACATATCTGGTTTTAAACGTATTGTTTCAGACTTCTATGTTACCTACAGTAAAGAATTAGAAAAAGAGTATTCTGTACCAATCTGTAGTTTAAAACTGAAGAACTTATTCTCGTTCAGAACAGCGGTTAACCATTCCCTTAGTTCTTTGCGATAATCATCATGAGCGCTAAGCCTTTTATCGAACAAGAAAGCGAATGATTTCGTAGTTTTAATGGTTGGCGTTACTAGCAACTAAATCCAAGTTTAGAAGTTTAATTCACAATATGGCTGCTGTGTTTTCGGTGATGAAGAGTTTCTACTTGACCCCACAGAATAAATGTAGGAGTCACTTGCGTAAAGACACGCGTCATTGACACGCAAGTATCTGAAGACGAGTCAATTTGAAATTCTTATGAACGCTGCCAACTACAGAACTTTCTTTTCTTTAACAGTGCAAAATCTGACGGTGCTATATTGCATCGTGGTACCTGAAGCCCAATTTCGTCTTTCATATTGTCGCTATAAACTGTCGTATTTGACTTCCTTGTGCAGCCAAACATAGATAAGCTACAGAGATGGGGACAGTGAGTCACATACTTATTGCCAACGAGCGATTCTAAATGCGGTAACGTTGCTAAATATGTATACCAGGCGAACTGATGGTATCATCTGACAGCGTCTACAGGTAAAAACATTAGTTATACCATGACAAACGCCTTATAAATTTGGGATAACAAATCAAATGGTACGAAGGTACATTATAGATCATTGTTTCCTTTAGTCTTTAACTGATCACTTACAAACCACTATGAAACATACATTGTCAGATATGCTTTTGATACATTATAATACCGGAGAGTGAACCTTTCCATTTAAAGATGATTCAACAATAAAGAGAGTTAACTTTATTTTTCATCCCTACCACCTTTCACTGAGTTCTGCATTGTTTCTGTTGTACTACAGAGAAAAGTGTTGCTCTCAGGACAGAAACCAATACATACAGGTTTTCCATGTTTACAATTCCTCATTAGGAAAGTGCTTATGTCTGTAGCAGCCATACGGAAGATAAATGGCGTTCTCCTAGGCCGAAGTTATGAGGCGTATAAGCGATGGCGATGTAAATACAGTACATACGTATTTCTCGCTGCTAATGACGTCCATTGCTTTCGCTAATGGTAATGTCATCCCACGACGACAGACGGAAATATTGTTTTACCTCTTCAGCTACGCCTGGGGGGTGACAGGTAACCGATATATTGATTCGGCGATTGGGTTGGCTGGTTTCGCCGTTTCGTACGCTAAGATAATATTAGCCCGTCTGATGTTTCTGCTTCACACCGCTTCAATATCGTCAGTGTTGCGTAACGAAACGTTATGTCGACGTCTGTTACACGAAATTTCTCAGCCTGTAACGGAAGATAGAGTCGGAAAGGTAATTGTTATGACATTATGCAAACTCGCGGAAACTACCTATACGGAATACCGCAGACATCGGAAATCAAATCCATATGTTGAATACTATGCGAAAGGAAGTTTCGTCAGTAACACAACAAGAGAGTAAAAAATTACGAAGTAACGTAACAAGAGAATCAACAAGAAGGGACGCTCCAGATGCAAAATTTCTACGTCTTTTTTCGTAAATTCTATTTTAGAATTCATTCGAAAATCTTTTGCGTCGCATGCTGAAGTAGAGATGTTAGGTATGAGCTTGGCATTTATAGGACGTTACTCACATTTGCGTAATCGTAGTTTTATCCTCGTGTGCGTCGTTAGTAGGCCTTTTTACCTTATTGAGATGCGTGGTTCAAATCTAATGGATTATATCTCCTAGTAAGACAATAGGTCAATACGCTGACGGAAATGGAAATAGTTACACCATCAACAGCCTAACAGAACCGATAATCTAGTAATGACTGCGCGATGTGTTTATCACAATTGAACCATTACAGGTGCTTATTTACAATAAAGAAACATGTCATTTTTACAGGTAGAGACTGGTGTGAGAACATGGCTGCTGTTGGATGCGTCCAACATTACTGGAACTATGCAGGTACTGTTCGCAGCACACAACGCACAGTGGATGTGCATGCGCAGCTTATCTTCATTTTTCGGACTTATCGTTAGCATGAAGGACATTGTTGTTGTTGTTGTTGTGGTCTTCAGTCCTGAGACTGGTTTGATGCAGCTCTCCATGCTACTCTATCCTGTGCAAGCTTCTTCATCTCCCAGTACCTACTGCAACCTACATCCTTCTGAATCTGCTTAGTGTATTCATCTCTTGGTCTCCCTCTACGATTTTTACCCTCCACGCTGCCCTCCAATGCTAAATTTGTGATCCCTTGATGCCTCAAACATGTCCTACCAACCGATCCCTTCTTCTAGTCAAGTTGTGCCACAAACTTCTCTTCTCCCCAATCCTATTCAATACCTCCTCATTAGTTACGTGATCTACCCACCTTATCTTCAGTATTCTTCTGTAGCACCACATTTCGAAAGCTTCTATTCTCTTCTTGTCCAAACTGGTTATCGTCCATGTTTCACTTCCATACATGGCTACACTCCATACAAATACTTTCAGAAACGACTTCCTGATACTTAAATCTATACTCGATGTTAACAAATTTCTCTTCTTCAGAAACTATTTCCTTGCCATTGCCAATCTACATTTTATATCCTCTCTACTTCGACCATCATCAGTTATTTTACTCCCTAAATAGCAAAACTCCTTTACTACTTTAAGTGTCTCATTTCCTAATCTAATCCCCTCAGCATCACCCGATTTAATTTGACTACATTCCATTATCCTCGTTTTGCTTTTGTTGATGTTCATCTTATATCCTCCTTTCAAGACACTGTCCATTCCGTTCAACTGCTCTTCCAAGTCCTTTGCTGTCTCTGACAGAATTACAATGTCATCGGTGAACCTCAAAGTTTTTACTTCTTCTCCATGAATTTTAATACCTACTCCGAATTTTTCTTTTGTTTCCTTTACTGCTTGCTCAATATACAGATTGAATAACATCGGGGAGAGGTTACAACCCTGTCTCACTCCTTTCCCAACCACTGCTTCCCTTTCATGCCCCTCGACTCTTATAACTGCCATCTGCTTTCTGTACAAATTGTAAATAGCCTTTCGCTCCCTGTATTTTACCCCTGCCACTTTCAGAATTTGAAAGAGAGTATTCCAGTTAACGTTGTCAAAAGCTTTCTCTAAGTCTACAAATGCTAGAAACGTAGGTTTGCCTTTCCTTAATCTTTCTTCTAAGATAAGTCGTAAGGTTAGTATTGCCTCACGTGTTCCGGAATATAAATTTTTGAAGTCATAACTGAAGCGACAGCTATCTTTGATTGTAATTTAACAAAAACAATCAGTCTACATCGCTAAAGTTGTTCGTTTTTCTAGCAATCAGTTTCAGTCTTTGAGAGACCATTTTCAGACCAGTATGTGAGCCTGAAATTAACAACGTATGCCATGAATAATACATTAAGTAAACAACATCGTTACAAAATAAAAATACGGCATGCGGAGCAGATGCGCGGAGGCGTGGCACTTGTTAAGACGGACGTCTCGTCAGCTGCCTTCCATAAGGATGCTATGGGTTATCACCTCTTGAGCCTGTCATACATATTCGAGGACTTCGAGAATTCACATCTTAAAATTAATAAACCGTTTTTACCAACTCGTAAGCTGTATCATAAGTTCGTGTAGTTTGAGTAGTTTCAGTATTTGCTGCTAAATCGCTTGCAGTGCCACTTTTAATCTTTGCTGTTTTTGAAGAGGATGCTAACCAGCGCTCGGTATTATAATGTATCCAAAGCGTATCGTTGCCGGTTTTGTAAGTGATCGGGTAAAGACTCAAGGAAAAAATGAACTGTAATGTATGTTCGTACCACTTGATTAGTTACCCAAAATTTATGAGGTATAACTGGTGTTTTTACTTGCAAACGCTTTCAGTGTGTGGGCGATGTTTTAAAGATATGACTCACCCATGGAGGTAAAAATTTTAACCTGCATTGGCTAAGCTGGCTGGTGAGGAATGTCTCTAAATGTTGCTATGAGGGATGTACTTTAAGCACAAGACCCGAGTACAAGAAGTGAAATATATATTTGTGTGCACATAAAAGAACTGCTATTTGAAATTACGTGAATATGATATGTGTTATAACATGTAACATTATATAAATGCAAAAATTTCGTGACGTTACTCAGAAAGATATTTATGTTTATTTATTAATGAATGCTGTCATTTGTCTTGAAAATTATCGTCATGATATAGCGTCATTCAATAATCACTTCCCTGTGAGTTACAGTTACGTAATATGAAAACTCAGGATTTCGATTGTAAAAGAATGGAAAAATTTGTGACGTGATTTTAGTGACCTATTGGTTTCATGTAACTTCAACTTTTATTAGACTTCATCAACAATTACTGCTAATGACTTCGTGCAGTTACTGACTATTATTGCTCGAGACGTTAACAAATGTTTCTGACTGATTCCATTATGTAAAAATGAAAACTTATTTATCCACCAAAAATACATGAAAAATATATTTTACTGAATCTTGCTCTGTTAAATACTGTCTTTCAAATTACTGTTTGCTAGAGTTGAGCACTTATCTTAATTGTAGTCTTGAAAATTATTGACATTTTAATTACTACTGCAATAGTTTCTCAATTATCAGGACTCGCTCTTACCATCAACAAGGGATAGTATGGCTCCCTCGTAGGTATTTTTTCTTAGGTAAAACTGAAGGTCAACACTTTAGCCTAACTCGGTATTACTCAAACATGAAATGAACTACTATGCTGGTTAGCCGCATAGAGTCTGACCAAGTTATAAGTTGGAGTTTACTTCAGGTTGAGGTGTCGTCGGTGCAAGGTAAAGCCCTCTTCGTTGACCATGTGTGGCACAAGCTCGTCTCCTGGTAGCTCGGAATATTATTACAAGGGATACAGGGCAACCAAGAGTACAGGATGACGGTATCATCATGAAACTTGATAAACAACAAGCCGGAAGTCGAAAACATTTTGAATAACCATTTTTTAAATGTTGTAGAGAAAATACGATCTTAAAATGGTTCAAATGGCTCTGAGCACTATGGGACTTAACATCTATGGTCATCAGTCCCCTAGAACTTAGAACTACTTAAACCTAACTAACCTAAGGACAGCACACAGCACCCAGTCATCACGAGGCAAAATACGATCTAAATGTTCATTAGAAGAAGCAACGCAGTTAATGGAAGAGGCCTTAGCCACACCATTTGATACAATTGAAATTCCACCTACCTCTCCTCCTGAAATTAGGAAGATAATAAACTCTCTCAAGAATAAAAGCTCACATGGAATTGATGGCATTTCCAGCAGGATAATAAAAGCTTGTTCCCAAGAAATAAGTGGGATTCTTAGTCACATATGTAATAGCTCTCAGAAGCAGGGCATTTTCCCAGATAGACTGAAGTATGCCAATGTTAAACCACTGCATAAAAAGGGGGGGGGGGGATACGACTGATATCAACAACTACCGCCCAATCTCTCTTCTGACTGCCTTATCCAAAATTGAAACAGTAATGTATTGTAGAGTAGCTTCACACCTTTGTAAAAATAAAGTTTTAACAAAATGTCAGTCAGGTTTCCAGAAGGTTTTCTCAACGGAAAATGCTATATATACTTTCACTAATGAAATATTAAATGCTCTGAGTAAGCGGAAGTCACCCGTTGGGATTTTTTTGATTTATCAAAGGCTTTTGATTGTGTAAATCATGGAATACTTCTAGATAAGCTCAAGTACTGTGGTATGAATGGGACAGTGCTCAAATGGTTTAAATCATACCTAACTGGAAGAGTGCAGAAAGTGGAAATAAACAGTTCACATAATATGCAAAAAACTGGTGATTTCTCAAACTGGGGAACAATCAAGAATGGGATGCCGCAAAGTTCGGTCTTGGGTCCTCTGCTGTTCTTAATATATATATTAATGACTTGCCATTCTATATTCACGATGATGCAAAGCTGGTACTTTTTGCCGATGATACAAGTATAGCTATCACACCCGACAGACAAGAATTAACTGGTGCAATTGTAAACGATGTTTTTCAGAAAATCATTAAGTGGTTCTCAGCAAATGGGCTCGCATTAAACTTTGACAAAACACAGTATATACAGTTCCACACAGTAAATGGAATGACCCCATTAATAAATATAGACTTTGATCAGAAATCGGTAGCTAAGGTAGAATATTCAAAATTTCTAGGTGTATGCATTGATGAGGGGCTGAACTGGAAAAAACACACTGAGGATCTGCTGAAACGTTTGAGTTCAGATACTTATGCTATTAGGGTCATTGCAAATTTTGGCGATATACATCTGAGTAAATTAGCTTACGACGCCTATTTTCATTCTCTGCTTTCCTATGGCATCATATTATGGGGTAACTCATCATTGAGTAAAAGAGTGTTCATTGCACAAAAGCGTGTAATCAGATTAATTGCTGGAGCTCATCCAAGATCATCCTGCAGACACTTATTTAAAGAGCTAGAAATCTTCACTCTAGCCTCACAATATGTATATTCACTTACGAAATTTGTTATTAACAATCCGAACGAATTCAAAAGTAATACCAGTGTACATGGCTACAACATTAGGAGAAAGGATGATCTTCACTACTCAAGGTTAAATCTAACTTTGGCTCAGAACGGGGAAATTATGCTGCCACAAAAGTCTTTGGCCACTTACCTAATAGCATCAAAAGTCTGACAGATAGCCATATAGCATTTAAAAGGAAATTAAAAGAATTTATTAATGGCAACTCCTTCTACTCATTAGATGAAATTTTGGATACAGTAAGTGGGTAATTTCCCAACCCCACAAAAAGAAAAATTAAAAATATTGAGTGTCAGGTAATATTTTGTCTAATGTAATATCTTGTATAGACACCTTTTATTAACCTGACAAATTCCACAGCATTACGAAGTTCAAAAATGGTTCAAATGGCTCTGAGTACTATGCGACTTAACTTCTGAGGTCATCAGTCGCCTAGAACTTAGAACTACTTAAACCTAACTAACCTAAGGACATCACACACATCCATGCCCGAGGCAGGATACGAACCTGCGACCGTATCGTTGGCTCGGTTCCAGACTGTAGCGCCTAGAACCGCACGGCCAATCCGGCGGGCCTCATTACGAAGTGCCGTATTCATGATCTATGGAACAAGTAATAATCTAATCTAATCTCTAATATCGGTAAGAAATGCAACTGGGCCCACAGTACTCATCAAGCTGATTTTCATCCATCTGCGGTAATTAAGCTGCGCCCATTTAATGCCATATACTTCGCCCGTCCACACCAAATTATTCACCGAGCCATTACGTATTTAGCACCACTGCGTTACGACCATTCTCAACAAAAGAGCCCCCGCGCGACTCGACTTGTTCAGTCTGGAACCGCGCGACCGCTAAGGTCGCAGGTTCGAATCCTGCCTCGGGCATGGATGTGTGTGATGTCCTTAGGTTAGTTAGGTTTAAGTAGTTCTAAGTTATAGGGGACTGATGACCTCAGATGTTAAGTCCCATAGTGCTCAGAGCCATTTGAACCATTTGACTCGACTGTCTCTCTCAGAACCCTCCTGCGTTCTCCTCTGCACTGTACTCAACTGCTGGCGCGCTTACACGCGCAGTGAAAATGCAGATGCCAGTTCACTACACCCTCCGACAATGTTGCATCGCCTTTACTAGGCTACAGTGTCTACTCACAACAAGCTTAGAACTAAATTTATTTAACTTTTCAATAAGAAAACAATACATTTCATCACACAAACATTAGTACGCTTACTTCTTTGATTCATGAAAAATACACCGAAAGGTTAACGTGCAAGAAAATATTTTAATAGCCCACAGAGTTGCTATGTTACATTCTGTTGGTTAGAATAAAAACGTTTGTACAGAAGAAACTACGAGAGTAGTGAATTTCACTGTAGCTGGATTAATGGGAATTGAAGCTGTGTTCCCAGCTTCAACGGCGACCTCGTTTGCCTCCCTGCATCATTTTCTCTTAATTCGTTGGAAATTATTTCTTCCGTGCGATAAATCGCAGGCGTTCCGCACAGATGAACTCACAGCTTCTACGAGCTTGGAATAAGAGTTACGTAAGAAATATTCCTGCTCTTTGCAGCCTACAATCGTTGGAAAATATTGTGCCGTTAGCTACAGAATCTTCAAGCCCTTTAGTCAGATGAATAACTCATAATTTGCATACTCGCCCCCTCTTGGCACATAAAATCCTGCTGCATTTTAATAAGTTAGTCGGAAGTCCAAAAGGGAACATTTTTCAAAAACCATTTTTGTTCTCATTTCCGCTTCGTTATTTTCAATGCAGAATTATGCTGTTTCTCCGCTTAAAGCTTTCAAGTAGGCAGGACGTGAGTTCCTCGTATTTTATACTCTGAAAACAGCGGTAGGAATAGCATTTTCACTTTGGTAATTCTTATTCGCTTTTCTTCTGCACTTAGCTTTAATTCACGTATGATGAGACCTGCTATCTAACTAGAAGGGCAAATAACGATTTCGGTGATAATTATTTCATTGTATGTGAGAGTTAAGTGGTACCATGTCGGATATGCCATTTTTTTCTGTCCCAGTTGCTGCACCATTCTCAGTATCAATGATACGAGAGTAACAAGAGTTGTACTAGTTTCGTAAACATCTGTATGAGTAAGCACTAACCACTAAATTGTGCAAGAGTACTCTGAAGGGCCTAATAGTAGCTACTGATGATCCAACAACGTTATCTGAGTGTTTAGATTACATATTCTGTGTATATAGGCTGTTTGCTGAACAGGCAGTCTACACCCCATTGGATTAAAACTGTCTGCCTGGCAGGGGCTCGAACCTGGGACCTTTGCCTTTTGCTGTCAGGTGCTATAGCGAGTGAGCTACTCGCCTTCACAGCCTGACACCCGCCAGTACGTTCTCTCCTACCTTCCAAACTTAGCACTGCTTCTCCTGACATGTCTTGCGGGACTAACACTCCTGTAAGGAAAGAAACTGCACGGAACTGTCATAGCCACGATACTAGCGGATTGTTTCCAGAAACAGTTCCCGGTTTTCAGGGGAGTGTGCACTGATTTAAGACTTCCTGGCAGATTAAAACCCTGTGTTCCACCAGGTCATGAAACTGGGACCTTGGTTTTCTCGAGCAAATGCTCTGCCCATAACGACTCGTTCTCATAGCTGTAGTTCCACCACCACCTTCTACCAGTGCAGCTCTGATGGGGCGTCGTGAGTCGTGCTTGGGTACCTCAGTCGATAGAGCACTTGGCCACAAAAAACCAAAGTCTCAGGTTCATGTCCCAATCCAGCTCTCAGATCTGACCTTTTAGGAAGTTTCAAATCACCGGACAGTACATTCCAGTGTCAAGATGCATTCTGGAGATTTTCTACCGACTATACCCTGCTCCTAAATTTCAAGCAAACCACTAAACCATCCCCCAAAAAATGAAAACATTGTAATAGTTCCCCTAAATTATAAGGGTAAACTGTTTAACGTAGAAGACCGGTAGCAGGTACGAAACAGTTTCGCATGCGGTTTAGGAGTTAATACATTTGTCATACTTTATACACTGTTGATCACCTAATGGACATACTACGTAAGAACGGTAATTAGGCGCCATTTTCGCAGAAGAACAGAACGAACGAATGCAGCAATTTCTGCTCCATTTCTTATGACAACAATGAGAAGGTTAGCGTAATCTTGCGTCCTGAGACTGAGAATTCGATTACAAATTCGAATGACGAATAACAGTAACCGAATGCGTAAGATAAGGGCAGACAAACCACTGCTTCTTTAAGGTATTCTCAAATACTGTACTCAGATGTGAATAGACTGACTGCAACCTACCGGGTGGCGTATGGTAACAAAATTATGAAGTGAGTTTAACTGTCAGATAATATCAATTTATTGTTAACTAGCCACCGGAAGGAGAACACATAACCATAATTTAATTTCTCTGTATGTCCATCTATTCAGAGATGGTTGCGGGACACTGCTGTTCAGTACGTCAAGTCAAACACCTTTCAGACGTCGAATTTCCAAACTGCTGTTTTATTGGGCTACCAGTTTCCGCGGTATATTACGCCACCTTCAGACCGCTCTATATGTCATGTATCCTGTAAGCAGGGGAAGACAAAGTATTGTATGATTCTGAGCAACGTGTAGGAAGACTCCAACCTCCGTTCTGATCAAAATAGGAGTCAGCATTCAAAGACTGGTATCTGTAGATTATTTCTTGATACAGATATCACTTCAAACATAATCTTTCGAAAGCCGACAGATTATGTTTGAAGAGATCGCTGCATCAAGCAGAAATCTACAGATACCAGTCTTTGAACACTGGCCTCTATTTTGACGGGAACCAAGGTTGGAATCTCCCTACACGTCAGTCAGTGTCATATTATCGTTCCCTTGCTTAAGGGCTACATGACATATGGAGGGCTGATGATGGCGAAATATATCGCCAAAATTGGTAGTCCAATGAAATAACAGTATGGATATTAGTTAGACGACTGAAAGGTGTTTGGTTTGACATTCTAGACATTAATTTGGTGGCTCGACTGTTCATGGCTGTTAACTGGTGCACTGTGCTCTAATGAAATTTTTTTTAAATAACGAAAACTGAGCCTAATCAACAGTCAGTTAAATTGAAAAACAGAGGTAATTACAAAACATTAAGGGACAAAATAGGGAAAGTCCGTTACGACAAGGATATACATTGTCACCAGTCTTAAATTTTACTTTCAGTTTTGTTTCGCAGATGAAAGCTAGTTACATAGGATGGTGGCCTTACACATGCTATTGCACACTGTGAAACAAATATTATTTGAAATAACTGACCAAGCAGAGCGCACGCAGGCAACACTTAATGTGTGGGAAGAGAATTTACAGTGCACCAAATGTTTAATCCGACAAATCCCCTATTTTGTTCAGTTCTATTGGCAATATCAAATACTTTAATTCACAGTTGGGTAACAAATATCTGTGCTACCACAAAGTAAATACACATTCCCAATATTTGAAACTGTCGCTAAAAATGACTAAATTCAAACTTCCGATCTTTGATCAATTTGTGTGTCCGACTTACTTGTTGTAACGTCACACGATTAAAGTAGGTAATTAAAACCACAAATCACAAACCCTGGAGTCCAGGAAACATCATCAGAGAGAACTGTTGAAAGACCTGTGATGTTGTCACTCAGCAGAATCTTCGAAAAATTAAGTCAATAGAATTAGCGAATGCTGTTTAAATGTGGACAACTTGCAGAGTTAAGAGGAATTACGAACAAAATTGAACTACAGATGATGTTGTTGTTGTTGTTGTTGTTGTGGTCTTCAGTTCTGAGGCTGGTTTGATGCAGCTCTCCATGCTACTCTATCCTGTGCAAGCTTCTTCATCTCCCAGTACCTACTGCAGCCTACATCCTTCCGAATCTGCTTAGTGTATTCATCTCTTGGTCTCCCTCTTCGATTTTTACCTTCCACGCTGCCCTCCAATACTAAATTGGTGATCCCTCGATGTCTCAGAACATGTCCTACCAACTGATCCCTTCTTCTAGTCAAGTTGTGCCACAAACGTCTCTTCTCCCCAATTCTATTCAATACCTCCTCACTAGTTATGTGATCTACCCATCTAATCTTCAGCATTCTTCTGTAGAACCACATTTCGAAAGCTTCTATTCTCTTCTTGTCTAAATTATTTATCGTCCATGTTTCACTTCCATATATGGCTACACTCCATACAAATACTTTCAGAAATGACTTCCTGACATTTAATTCTATACTCGATGTTAATAAATTTTTCTTCTTCAGAAATGCTTTCATTGCCATTGCCAGTCTACATTTTATATCCTCTCTACTTCGACCATCATCAGTTATTTTACTCCCTAAATAGCAAAACTCCTTTACTACTTTAAGTGTCTCATTTCCTAATCTAATCCCCTCAGCATCACCCGATTTAATTTGACTACATTCCATTATCCTCGTTTTGCTTTTGTTGATGTTCATCTTATATCCTCCTTTCAAGACACTGTCCATTCCGTTCAACTGCTCTTCCAAGTCCTTTGCTGTCTCTGACAGAATTACAATGTCATCGGCGAACCTCAAAGTTTTTACTTCTTCTCCATGAATTTTAATACCTACTCCGAATTTTTCTTTTGTTTCCTTTACTGCTTGCTCAATATACAGATTGAATAACATCGGGGAGAGGTTACAACCCTGTCTCACTCCTTTCCCAACCACTGCTTCCCTTTCATGCCGCTCGACTCTTATAACTGCCATCTGGTTTCTGTACAAATTGTAAATAGCCTTTCGCTCCCTGTATTTTACCCCTGCCACCTTTAGAATTTGAAAGACAGTATTCCAGTAAACATTGTCAAAAGCTTTCTCTAAGTCTATAAATGCTAGAAACGTAGGTTTGCCTTTCCTTAATCTTTCTTCTAAGATAAGACGTAGGGTCGATATTGCCTGACGTGTTCCAACATTTCTACGGAATCCAAACTGATCTTCCCCTTGGTCGGCTTCCATCATTTTTTCCATTCGTCTGTACAGAATTCGCGTTAGTATTTTGCAGCTGTGACTTATTAAACTGATAGTTCGGTAATTTTCACATCTGTCAACACCGGTTTTCTTTGGGATTGGGATTATTATATTCTTCTTGAAGTCTGAGGGTATTTCGCCTGTCTCATACATCTTTCTTACCAGATGGTAGAGTTTTTCAGGACTGGCTCTCCCAAGGCTGTCAGTAGTTCTAATGGAATGTTGTCTACGCCGGGGGCCTTGTTTCGGTTCAGGTCTTCAGTGCTCTGTCAAACTCTTCACGCAATATCATATCTCCCATTTCATACTCATCTACATCCTCTTCCATTTCCATAATATTGTCCTCAAGTACATCGCCCTTGTATAGACCCTCTATATACTCCATCCACCTTTCTGGTTTCCCTTCTTTGCTTAGAACTGGGTTTCCATCAAAGTTGTTGATATTCATGCAAGTGGTTCTCCTTCCCCCAAAGGTCTCTTTAATTTTCCTGTAGGCGGTATCTATCTTACCCCTAGTGAGATAAGCCTCTACATCCTTACATTTGTCCTCTAGCCATCCATGCTTAGCCATTTTGCACTTCCTGTCAATCTCATTTTTGAGACGTTTGTATTCCTTTTTGCCTGCTTCATTTACTGCATTTTTATATTTTCTCCTTTCATCAATTAAATTCAATATTTCTTCTGTTACCCAAGGGTTTCTACCAGCCCTCGTCTTTTTACCTATTTGATCCTCTGCTGCCTTCATTATGTCATCCCTCAAAGCTACCCATTGTTCTTTTACTGTATTTCTTTCCCCCATTTCTGTCAATTGTTCCCTTATGCTCTCCCTGAAACTCTGTACAACCTCTGGTTCTTTCAGTTTATCCAGGTCCCATCTCCTTAAATTCCCACTTTTTTGCAGTTTCTTCACTTTTAATCTACAGTTCATAACCAATAGATTGTGGTCAGAGTCCACATCTGCCCCTGGAAATGTCGTACAATTTAAAACTTTGTTCCTAAATCACTGTCTTACCATTATATAATCTATCTGATACCTTTTAGTATCTCCAGGGTTGTTCCATGTATACAACCTTCTTTCATGATTCTTAAACCAAGTGTTAGCTATGATTAAGTTATGCTGTGCGCAAAATTCTACCAGGCGGCTTCCTTTTTCATTTCTTAGCCCCAATCCATATTCACCTACTATGTTTCCTTCTCTCCCTTTTCCTATTGTTGAATTACAGTCACCCATGACTATTACATTTTCCTCTCCCTTCACTACCTGAATAATTTCTTTTATCTCATCATACATTTCATCAATTTCTTCGTCATCTGCAGAGCTAGTAGGCATATAATCTTGTACTACTGTAGTAGGCGTGGGCTTCGTGTCTAACTTGGCCACAATAATGCGTTCATTATGCAGTTTGTAGTAGCTTACCCGTACCCCTATTTTTTTATTCATTATTAAACTTACTCCTGCATTACCCCTATTTGATTTTGTATTTATAACCCTGCATCCACTTGACCAAAAGCCTTGTTCCTCCTGCCACCGAACTTCACTAATTCCCACTATATCTAACTTTAACCTATCCCTTTCCCTTTTTAAATTTTCTAACCTACCTGCCCGATTAAGGGATCTGACATTCCACGCCCCGGTCCGTAGAACGCCAGTTTTCTTTCTCCTGATAACAACGTCCTCTTGAGTAGTGCCCGCCCGGAGATCCGAATGGGGGACTATTTTAACTCCGGAATATTTTACCCAAGAGGACCCCATCATCGTTTAATCATACAGTAACGCTGCATGCCCTCGGGAAAAATTACGGCCGTAGTTTCCCCTTGCTTTCAGCCGTTCGCAGTACCAGCACAGCAAGGCCGTTTTGGTTAATGTTACAAGGCCAGATCAGTCAATCATCCAGACTGTTGCCCCTGCAACTACTGAAAAGACTGCTGCCCCTCTTCAGTAACCACACGTTTGTCTGGCCTCTCAACAGATACCCCTCCGTTGTGGTTGCACCTACAGTACGGATATCTGTATCGTTGAGGCACGCAAGCCTCCCCACCAACGTCAAGGTCCATGGTTCATGGGGGGAGGGAACTACAGATATTAGGTTCAAAATGGTTCAAATGGCTCTGAGCACTATAGGACTTAACTTCTGAGGTCATCAGTCCCCTAGAATTTAGTACTACTTAAACGTAACTAACCTAAGGACATCACACACATCCATGCCCGAGGCAGGATTCGAACCTGCGACCGTATCGGTCGCGCGGTTCCAGACTAAAGCACCTAGAACAGCTCAGTCACACCGGGCGGCTACAGATATTAGGAGTATCAGAGTTAAAACGAAAGTAAATCGACTATGCTGCGTTCAAATTTTCATTAGTCGGACAAATAAGCATTAGTCTGATGTATATTCACTACCATTACCACTCACTTGTACTCTCTAGGACAAAAAAAAAACCAAAGCACCCTGCAGGAATTATCGGAATGGGACGGAAATCGGTAGACTTGATGTACAGTCATAAAAACTGACTGCCGGCCGGCAACTCTGTAAGAATGCGGAAGTGTTGTCTACTTCCGAGAGGGCTTTTTTTTTTTTTAAGCTCAGTTCGGCGCTCGTGTAAAGTTATGAGCGTGATTGAACATCGAAGATAATTCGTTTCACACTTACCCACCAGCAATAACAAATACTTCCAGAAACAATTCCGCAGGACAGTTCGTGGCTGCGTCGCGACCCGAACAGCTTACGCTCGAGTATTTCCACGCGCTGCAGCGGATACCGGCCACCGGACAGACGCCCCCCGCCGCCCATGTGAACGCGGCGCGAAGCTGTCAGTCATTTCGAATATGAAGTTCTAAGTATCATCCTGCAGTTAAGCATTGGAATTTGCATACTTGAAAATCATGAACTATGACTTGCAAAATTAGGTCGCAGGTGGAAAACGGTGTAACATCTGCAACAAAATATTTACTTTTGGTATAACAGATGTGTGAATGCAGAGGACGCAGTTCGAAAGATTAGAACTGTGTGTGGAGCGAGTGCTTTTGGTAAAAAAAGATATTCTTGTTTCAACAAAGATCGTTCTAGCATGAATGATTTTCCACATTAAGCAAGTCTCGACTACAGATGTATGTGATGGATTACCATTTAACCATCATGCGACATTTGCATTCAACAGGCAAAGTTCAGAAGTCTGGTGTAGGAGTACTGCATGATCTAAATCGAAACAACAAAAATCAACTGAGTGATTATTATTACAGTTTTGCTTGGACGTTATCAGGTCGCTCATTGAACGTTCCTATGCAATACTGTTACTAGTTACGAGTTATGATTCCTTTAACGTTAACTTCCTAAGAAATGAAAGGCTGAGCCCACCAAAAGACGTAAACTCGAGCAGAGAGTAGTTTGAACACAGTATTTTCCATCTGATAGCTCCAAAAGTGTACTTTCCACAACAAATGCTCCCACAAGGATGTGTCCATTACAGCTGGAATTTGTTGCAAACAACTGAGAACCTTTCGGTCGCAGTGTATCTGCGTAATTGATTGGCGTATGTGTTGTTCAACAGACAGCAGTCGTCACTCTCACTGTAATCAATGACTCGTGTGTGTGTGTGTGTGTGTGTGTGTGTGTGTGTGTGTGTGTGTGTGTGTGTGTGTGTGTTTTCGTGTTCACGCACAATCTGAATCAATACTATTAATATTAGAGCGACAAGCAACAATAAATAATCCATCAAATGTAACTGTAAAGTATTTTAATGCAATGGCTAGTTACTACAAACTGAAGTTTTACCCAACCCATCCCCTGCATATTACGTTAAGTAATTAAGAAGTATTAACTCCGTAATATCGTTATCAGAAACAGTGCGCTCTTGTTGCGGCTCGCGATACGTGCAGCGATTAGCAGTGCCCATTGCCGCCGCGATCTGTTTATTTTGGCTGAGAGTGGACACAGCCATAAACAGAAAGAAATTACCTTTGCTCTGACTGCAGTGAGCGCACATCACCGCCTGTATGTTCTTATAGTAACCAACGTGAGAGACTACTCACAGGTGCCATGCAGCAATTGGAACGGGTATCATATCATTAGTCATCAGAATATTAACCAGTAATGAAACGTCCACTCTATTTGAATCCCGAGAAAATAGGAACCTTATCACAAGGTAATGTGAGGTGATATCAAAATTTATGCAACTCACAAAAATTAACTGCAGAGCTTTCATGCACGCAGTAGTAGCACACAAGGAAATATGATGTCTTGGAAGCGTATACTTTATTTCCTCCTCTTATATCAACGCCCTTGTTTCATATGAAGTGAGAAAATAAACACAAGAAACCAGAGTTTCTGAGAGGCTTGTAAGTCATTTACTCTTCTCATATCATAGCTTTTGTTTTAGTATGAAGTGAAAAATACAGTCTAGGTTCTGAAGCAAAATATAACACCAGATCCTTATCGTAGCCTATATCGGAAATGCAAAATGTAGAGAGCTCTCCGTTCTTTTGTCCAATAGTCTGCTTACATTCATACATTACTACCACTCGCAGATTCTTTTGTAAGGAATTGCGGGCATCAAGTTCTTCAGCAGAATGAGCCTTATGTTATTGTGCTAATTACGGTAATAAACTAAATAAATAAAATACATGTGAATTTGATCCAATAAAGTTTTCTAGATCCTATCGAACACCTTCCCTTTACTTGGCACTGGGAGTGTAGGAACGGGACATTGAAGCCAGGCCTCGGAAGACGACCCCTGCCCTCTTTGCCCCCGACCATACTCTCAAGCCCTTATGGAGAAATAAAAAAAGTGGTAAACATGTAGTCGCATGTTCGCTTCCAACTGTCTTCTTTTTTTTTTTTTTTTTTTGGTACCACATTATGATTCTGATTTAACATCGAACATAATTCACTTCACATTCTACCCACCACTAATAACAAATATCTCCAGAAACAATTCCGCAGGACAACTCGTGGCTGCGCCGCGATCAGAACAGCTTACGCTCGAGAGTTTCCTCGCGCTGCAGGGGCTACCGGCCACCGGACAGAGGGGCCTACTACCGCCACCAGAAGCTTCCGAGTCGTTTTCGCGTAAAGAATGTAAGGGGGACCTTCCTCTAAACCGTTTCCTCTGAGGATCAAACGTGTGCGCCAATGGGCAGGAGGATCCTCGAATAATGCGCCTAAATAGTTCGATAGTGTGCGGTACAATGTATGGTGGTGGAACGCCTCGTGAGGCGTCAGGTGGACCCACAAGTCCAGAGCGGCTTGCAAAATGTTATACAGCATAATGCCCTACAGACAGTTGACGGCGTTCGTTCTTGTAGTGGTAAAGTAAGTCTTATATGGGTGTAGGATTTCGTCCGGCGTGACAGTCTCTGGCTGTCGTAGCAACAGGAGCGCCAGCATATGTTGTACAAGATCCCAGCATCTGCCTGTCACAGCACATATCAGGCGGTCCGCATCCGAACCGACGGCGGCACAGTGCGGACACAAAGGGTCGTCGGTGAGATGCATGGAATGGGGGCGCTGGCGTGCGGCTAATTTGCCGTTCACCACCACATACCACAGGGAACGAGCGAACGTGGGCAGGTATGGGGTGTGGACAGCTCGCCACACCCTGGTCCAGAGGACGGTTGGGTATTGTTGTTCGACGTTGTTACGGGGTTATCGTGCCTGATAGATGCGGTAGTTATGGTTCAAATGGCTCTGAGCACTATGGGACTTAACATCTGAGGTCATCAATCCCCTGGAACTTAGAACTACTTAAACCTAACTAAGCTAAGGACATCACACACATCCATACCCCTGAAGGGCCTAGAACCGCTGGGCCACACCGGCCGGCGATGCGGTAGTCATCCCTCGTGCTCGGCGTCCTCGTCACCGGTAGATCCTCGGTTATGTAACTCAGTTCGACCAGAAAATCGCGGATGTGGCAAGAGACGTAACTATGTGACTCACAGCGACCGATGGACAAAGATCTCGCTGCGCGACGATCTGTAGCAGCGGTCCATGCGAGCCGCATCGTCCGTAGGTACAATGCCAGAGCGCGGTTGTGGACGTGACTCAACCCCAGGCTTCCTGTCAGTGGCTCTGAGCACTATGGGACTTAACATCTGAGGTCATGAACTTAGAACTACTTAAACCTAACTAACCTAAGGACATCACACACATCCGTGTCCGAGGTAGGATTCGAACCTGCGACCGTAGCAGTCACGAGGTTCTGGACTGAAGGGCCTAGAACCGCTCGGTCACCGCGGCCGGCCCCCTGCCAGTGGAGGCCACGTTACAGTAGTGAAGCGAACTTTGAATAGACCACGGGCTCACACAACACGACAATACCTCAGAAGTAGACAATACTTCCTCCTGACACTTCCGCATCTTACAGTGTTGCCAGATTGTGTAGATGACCGGACTAAGCGTTGTCAGGGGCGGTCGGTTTTATTGCCCACCTTAAGTGAACGACTCGGACTTAGACATTTTGGCGGCCTGCCGGCGGTCAGTTTTTATGTCTAAGACTGTACATGTACAGACGAACAAATGATTACAATTTCAGAAAAAGTGGATGATTTATTCAAGAAACGGAGTTTCACAAATTCAAAAGTATGTAGAATTGTTTCACAAAATGTGCAAATCAGTAACACGTTGGTCCACATGTCGCCCTTATGCAAGCGGTTATTCGCCTTTCCATTGGCTGACAAATTTGTTGAATGTCCTCATGATGGATATTATGCTAAATTCTGTCCAACCGGAGCGTCAAAATCCCGAGCTGGTTGGCGGATTCTGCCTATGGTGCTCCATACTTTCTCAATTGGGAAAGAAAAAAAAATTGGAAATTTGTGGTAAGGTCTTATGGGACCAAACTGCTGAGGTCACACCCATGCCCGAGGCAGGAGTCGAACATCCCACGGGGGAAGCCGCGTGGGCCGTGACAAGGCGCTCGAGACCGCGCGGCCACCCCGCGCGGCTAATTGGGAGAGATCCGGCGACCTTGCTGGCCAAGGTGGGGTTTGGCAAGCACGAAGGCAAGCAATAGAAAGTCTCACCTTGTACGGAAGAGCATAATCTCGCTGAATGCCCAGGATAATTTGCCATGAAGGGCAACAGAACGTGCCATAGCATATCGTCGATATACCGTTGTGCTGTAAGGGTGCCGTGAATGACAACCATAGTGGTCCTGCTATGAAATGAAATAACACCCCCGAAGCATCACTCCTGGCTGTCAGGCCGTATGGAGGGTGACAGTTACGTCGGTGTCTCTCCACCGTCCAGGGCGTGCCGACACCACTGTTCATCGAGGCCTGGAATCTCATTGACTGGAGTAGAACTGTCTTCAGTGATGAGTTCCGCTTCGAACCGAGTCCCGACGACCAGCGAAGACGTCGTACCTGGAGGTGACCCAAGACAGTGGTGGGATACCACCACACTGCCGGACAACCAGGAGTGGGGTGCTATTTCATTTCCTAGCGGGACCGGTTGGTTGACATCTGCGGTAGCCTTACAGCATAGCAGTACTCTGACGATATTCTATGTACCGTGTTGTTGCCCTTCATGGCAAGCCATCGTGGGCTTACACTTCAGCAAGATAATGCCCTCCCTCACATGACACTACTTTAACTTCATGGTTGTCAACCACTACCTAAGCGAGCAAGCTCAGCAGATCTCTTCCCAACTGAGAGTGTTGGAAACACTATGGTCAGCACCGAATTTTGGCGATCTAATACACCAGTTGAACAGAATTTGACACGATATCCCTCAGGACGACATGAACAAATCTATCAGTCAGTGCAAAGCCGAGTAGATGTTTGGATAAGGACCAGAGGTGGGCTGACGCGTTATTGACTTCGTTCTTTCTATTGAGTAAATTAAGCAATTTATAAGAAATTTTAATTATTTATTTGTGTGTAAACGTACATCACGCCGACCTATATCTGTCCCATTTGGATACTTTCTTTCTTGCAACCTTTTTCTCCTCTTAGAGTATATAAGGAGTGATGAGCGATCAAAGAGATTACCTTGGAAGACCGTACAGTCCAGAATCGGTATGCCAGTGAGGCAAAATCGCCGTCAGCATTGAGGCTATCACTTCACACTAGGCTGAGCCGACCGAGGTGGCCGAGCGGTTCTAGGCGCTACAGTCTGGAACCGCGGGAACGCTACGGTCGCAGGTTCGAATCCTGCCTCGGGCATGGATGTATCTGATGTCCTTAGGTTAGTTAGGTTTAAGTATTTCGAAGTTCTAGGGGACTGATGACCTCAGAAGTTGAGTCCCATAGTGCTCAGAGCCATTATTTTTCACACTAGGCTGAAGACAGCCGTTTGGTTAAACACTGTGTCCTGCTGCGTGAATAAGTCCGACTGGAATTTTCGATTCTTCAAGGCCTTTTTTGAAGGTCTAAAAGCGTGATAATAGCATGTGGAGGGATGAGGACTATGAGGCGGGTGCTCGAGTGTCTCCGACTTGAGTTGGCTTGACTTTCGCGTTACGACATTGCGATGTGGGAACGTGCGTTATCATGAGGCAGCAGCACCTCTTGTCGAATAACTTTGTGCCCCATTGCGCAACGCTGGTTTTCGACTGACATGCTGACCCATAAACACCGTTCATTCTCCGATGGATCCTACCGGTTTTGTCCTTCAGCAGCTACGAAAAGTATAACAGCACGTTGGTGCTGTTTGGGCGCATTTGATAATTACGTCGCCGTAGCTCACATTTTCACATTTACCGCACGCACGTCAGAAAGACAAGAATAGCTACTAACTCCTTGCCTACATGTCTGTTCTTATATACACGCATTGGTGTCGCACTACGTTGCATATATGCTGCGGCAGTGCCCTCAAACGGAAACTTTTTCATCACCCCTTATCTACTTACGTTAGTCACATATACTTCTATGTAATCAATCATTAGTCAGATGTGTGCGCCGGCCGGAGTGGCCGTGCTGTTCTGGGCGCTACAGTCTGGAGCCGAACGACCGCTACGATGGATGTGTGTGATGTCCTTATGTTAGTTAGGTTTAATTAGATCTAAGTTCTAGGCGACTGATGACCTCAGAAGTTAAGTCGCATAGTGCTCAGAGCCATTTGAACCATTTTCAGATGTGTGCGTAAATATCACAGTTGGAGCCACAATTTTTTACATCTTTCAAAGTGAGCATTTCTGCCGACCTACCTTCTCGCGGATATTAAGTTCAAATGACGTGTTACCTGGTGACTACAACGTGGAGGGGCCCATTATGATGGAAAAACATGCCCATTCTTATAGCCAAAGGAATCTCTTTTAATACGCTACGAGAGTATTCTGAAGATTATGCGGTAACACAACAGATTCATTCGACTGACTACCATACATACAGCACGAATTTACGGAGAAATCTTCTTGCTTCTTGAAAATGTGTCTCCACAAAAGCATATGGTCCACCACTGTCAGTTGCGAGTATTATTGAGACCGTCGCGGCAAAGAGTGAAAATCCATCTTCATCTTCTCGAAGGTGTTGCATCTGCTGTCAATAATAATGATGAAGGCCATGCATATGTAACGTCCACCATATTCCTGTTCGTAACATTGATACGTGCGAAAATGCTATGTGTGCTTATTGCAAGACTAAGTTCTACCAACAGAACTTTCATCCATGCTCTTTTCATTTGCACGTTCAGATGAAATATGACTGCTGAGCAATGCGCCAGTCTCAGGCAGTTTAGTGAAAACATGACCAAACACTCTTGAATCTGGTACTCTGGTACTCTGCGCTTAGGAAATTTACCACATTCTCTACAAGCAGCGGCATCGTCCCATTACAGAATCCGTACACAGATACCCTAGTGGCGTATTAAGCCTTCGAAAATGATTAAACGATACAGGAGAAGTAGCCAACAAACAGCTGTCACATTCGTAGCTGAAAAATGAAGTTACGTAAACTCAAGCGCAGCTTCACGGCCTGAACATAAAAAAAAGTGAGAATCCATAGTCATAGAAATCGATATTATTCCTTCACGTGGCTCCACAGTCGTAAAAAACTTAAGGAAAGATATAACCGCCATTTGGTTGTATGATATGCTTTCTTATACGCTCTAGATTCCAGCCTTAGGCTGTTTTCAAGTGTTACAAATGTAGGAAATAATTTGACTTGTGCGGAACAAACATCATTGTTAAAATGTATTTCTTTGGTTATATACCGAAGATATACACTGATGAGCCAGAACAGTTATAATAACCGGTTTAATAGCTTGTTTGTCCGTCTTTTGAACGAAATACGTAACTGATTCTGCGCTTCAGGGATCCGACAGTTTGCTGGTAGGTTTGTGGAGGAGTGTGGCGTTAGATGTCTACGCACAGGTCACATAATTCGCGTAATTAGCCGTCCGCTGACTTGTGTACGCAATTATGGCGACCGATAGCGATCCAGGTGGGTTCCATTGAATTTACACCAAGTGAATTTGGTCTCCGAGACATAAATATGAGTCCACTATAACGCTCCTCAAACCAATGCAGCAGTGTTCTGGCTCCGAGACACGGACAATTATACTGCTCAAAGACATCAAGCGTGAAGGGATGCAGGAGGTTCGCGGCTGTCAGCGTATCTTCGATTACCACCACCGATCCCATGCAAGCGCAGGAGAATGTCTCCCACAGCATGATATTGCTCCCACCAGCCTGTGTCCGTGGTGCGTTGCACGTTTCGAGCCGCCGTTCATCTCAATGACGGCGTTTGTGGAGACGACCATCGACCTAGTGGAGCAAAAATATGAGTCACCCAAAGACCCGACATGTTTCCATTGATCGACGGTCGAATCCAGATAGTCCCGTGTCCACTGCAATCGTTAATCACGATGCCGTTGGGCCAATACGGGAACACGTAGTAGTGTTCTGCCGCGGAGCTTCATGTTGAACAAAGTACGATGAACGGTGTGCTCCGAAACACTTGTGTGTGGACCAGCATTGTGCTCTTTCGCAAGATGCCACAGATCACTATCTGTCCTACTTTACATATCAGACAAGCCTTCAAACCACACGTTCTGTGAAGAGTCGTGGAAGTCCAACCATTGAGCTACTAGTGTTTGTTTCACTGTCCTTCTACCTGTTTCCGTAGATGCTCACGACAGTAGCACGTGAACAGTCGAAAGGCTTTGCCGTTTTCGAGATACTCGTTGAGAGTCTCCAGGTAATAATAATATGCCTTTTGTCAATGTCGCTTTCCTCAATGGATTTCCCCATTTGCACCCCATATCGGTCACTAGACTGATACCCCGTCCGCGTCTGCTCAGCTTACATACTTTGGTTATTGAGTCACGTGTCCGCAACGCCACGGCATCCAACGTTGTGGTGGGCGGTGACCATAATATTTAGGCTGATCAGTCTATATTTTAATGACGACTTGTAGTCCGCACTAGTCAGATGTGACTTGTGTTTAACACAAATCAGATGATTTCTGACATTTGTAACACTTGAAAGAGGTCTAAGGCTGTAATGTAGCTCGAATAATAAAGCATATCATGTAGTCAAACGGCAGTTATATATTTCCGTAAAATCATAGAAATTGGTGTAGCAACACACGAATGGTAAATTCATCGCTATAACTAGCTGTATCTCCGTAAACAATCGAAATCAGACAGACGTTATATGGAATATCGTATTACAATTAGTCTACACTACCATCTGCTACTTATTTATTATTCCTCCTGAAATACTCTAGAGCCTGTATCACAGTGTGGTAAGTGGGAATCCAGCTAATTTGTATCCAGTCTCAAAGTTCAACTGTAATGCCTTCTTACTGAATCTGAGAAGAAATTCGGCAATCCACAGAATTCCATACGCATACAGTGGCAGATACGTAAAGTGAAAAGACGGATGAGGTACGTGCCCTGCAAACAAGAAGCTAGAAAACTGAATGCACACTAAGAAAAAGCGTGATGCATCTGGTATACAGCTACAGTGACGCATTAATGTATAGGTATCAGTTCTGGCTCTAAAATTGCGAAAATGAAGGTTCAAAAATGGTTCTGAGCACTATGGGACTTAACATCGGAGGTCATCAGTCCCCTAGGACTTATAACTACTTAAACCTAACTAACCTAACGACATCACTCACATCCATGCCCGAGGCATGATTCGAACCTGCGACCGTAGCGGTCGCGCGGCTCCAGACTGTAGCGCCTAGAACCGCTTGGCACTCCGGCCGGCGAAAATGAAGGAATCATTCAGAAAATACGGCAATCGGAATCAACATGACAGCTTATGAAGTCACTGTTACCACAACGGGGATGAAATTACATTCAGGGAGCTGGCGTTCAAGTGTAAAGGGACTCATACGTATTCAGAAAACTGTTGCTCAAACTGATGCAAAACCTTCCATAACAGATGATTAGGGGTCAGTCAGGAAGTCGCTGGAGATGAGCATATTGCAGCCAATATTGCGGACAGTACAAGCGAATATGTCCGTGGAACGTGACGTAGTTCTTCCTTGGTACTTACTGGGACTGTTCTTCTATGAGTACATTCCTAAGGGTAGGACGGTATTCTTGCAAGTGCGCCTCCTTATGTCCCAGTGTTACGCAGAAACAGACGCCAAATTCGTTCCAGTTATCTCGCCGGAATTGGTTGGTTGGTTCATTCGGGGGAGGGGAGCAAACAGCGAGGTCTTCTTCTCATCGGATTATGGAAGGATGGAGAGGGAAGTCGACCGTTCCCTGCCACAGGAACCATCCCGACATTTGCCTGAAGCGATTTAGGGAAATCACGGGAAACCTAAATCAGGATGGCCGGATGCGGGTTTGAACCGTCGTCCTCCCGAATGCAAGTCCAGTGTGATGACCACAGCGCCACCTCGCTCGGTATGGTTTGGAAGACACCATTACGAGGCAACAGGAGGTAGTCTTATGAAACCTTGGGCATCTGTATAGTGAAGCGCTGGATGAAAGTAGTCTCGGCGGAACGACTCGGCGTTCAGGCGCCGTAATTCATTCTGTGAAGTTTGCGTGAGACCCTTCGGTTTAGCAGACGTTGCACACAGTGCGCTTTGCCTCCGCCTTCACGCCGCGTGCAGATTTCTGCTTGGCCTTTGACTCAATTACTTCCATGCCATTGCAGTGAAACTGACATTAAGTTAGTTTTCCACTAACACTCAGAATCAACAAGCTGGATTTTTTACAAGACATATATTTCTCCCACACACTACGACCACCGAGAACCGTCGAAGTTGGAGCGAAACGGCGTCGACTAGTAAGGAAGGAAGGGCACGATTTAAAAATGCCCTGTAGTTGTTGAGAGCATTGAACTGAGATGGAGAAAGAAATCGATCATGGCCTTATTTACTGAACTATATCCCTCAAACTATTCAGTAAAGCCACAGCACATCTAATTCCGAGGAGGCATATGGGTATGGACTGCACATTCTAATTTGTTTTATGAGACTACTGAAGTGACGCAGCAGTAAGCAATGATACTACTGCATGCGATCAGCTAGGACAACGATGTCCTATGACGTGAAACTTTAATTTCTCCTGGCGTATCGAATGCTCAAATAAACTAGGGGTATGCAGCGTGTCATCTCCTCGACAACCGCTGATATTTTCAAGACACAAATGAAATGACAGATTTCTAGGTGCATGGACACTTAGACCCTAGACAACAAGACAACAAAAACTGTAAAAAATAGCGCCACCATACAGCCTAAGATAATCAACTTTACATGTTATAGAAAGTGAAATATTAATTAACAACGGGTGAGCAAGTATTGCTAACTCTGCTCTTTCATTCTTTAACCAGTGACAGTTCAGGACTGGTACTTCAGCCTCAACGTAAATTAATTTAACACATTGCACACACTACGCGAAGAAATTCACTACTGTAGGATTACTATTGGGGAAAGATCACGGGAAACAGTGACTATCGTAAAATGCCTAGGATTAACCAATCCGAGAGATCTAAGATGGAATGATCACGTCAAACAAATAGTAGGAAAGCAGATTGTAGGCTGAAAATCATGGAGGAAAAGTAATTTACCCATGAAAGAAATGACTTAAAAAGCAATTGTTGGACCGAATCATGACTGCTGCTCATCAGTCTGGGAACGTTACCAGGTTGGATTAACTGAAAAAATAGACTTCATCCCACGACCAGCAACATGTTTCGTCTTAGAATCGTTCACTCAGCCTCGATAGCATTAATGAGATGTCCAAAAAACGCAAGTGGCAGGCGCTATAAGAGAGGCGTTGTGCATCACGAAGAGGTTCGGTACTGAAACTACGAGACAGTACGTTCCAGGAAGAGCCGTGCAATATACACACATGAAAAACATTTTTGCTTCACCTCGGTTCCAAGACTTCCGGAACCTGTACAGAAAATTGGAATAGAGATCAACATAAACATCATTTCCGCCCTTTTTATTGCTCATGAAAACCACACCTTGCATGTTGTATCATGATAAAGCGAGACGTTCAGAGGTGGTGGTCCAGACTGCTGTACACACCTGTAGTTCCAATACCCAATAGTACGTCCACTTGCATCGATGCACGACTGTATTCGTCGTGGCCTACTATCCACAAGTTCATCAAGGCACTGTTGGTCCAGACTGTCGCACTCCTCAACGGCCATTCGGCGTAGATCCCTCAGAGTGGTTGTTGGGTCGCATCGTCCATAAAGAGTCCTTTTCAATTTATCCCAGGTACGTTCGATAGGGCTCATGTCTAGAGAACACGCTGGCCACTCTAGTCGAGCGATGTTATCCTGAAGGAAGTCATTCACAAGATGTGCACGGTGGCGGCGCGAATTGTCGTCCATGTAGACGAATGCCTGCCCAATATGCTGCCCATATGGTTACACTACCGGTCGGAGCATGGCATTCACGTATCGTATAGCCGTTACGGCGCCTTCCATTACCGCCAGCGGCGTACGTCGGTCCCAAAAATGCCAGCCTAAAACAGCAGGGAACCTCCACCTTGCTACACTCGCCGGGCATTGCGTCTAAGACGTTTAGCCTGACCGGGTTGCCTCCAAACATGTCTCCGACGATTGTCTGGTTGAAGGCATTTGCGACACTCATCGGTGAAGAGAACGTGATACCAATCCTGAGCGGTCCATTCGGCATGCTGTTGGACCCATCTGTACCGCGCTGCACTGTGTAGTGGTTGCAAAGATGGACCTCGCCGTTGACGTCGGGAGTGAAGTTGCGCATCATTCAGCTTATTGCGCGGGGTTTGAGTCGTAACATGACGTCCTGCGGCTGCACGAAAAGCATTTTTCAACATGGTGGCACTGCTGTCAGGGTCCCTCCGAGCCAAAATCTGTAGGTAGTGGTCATCCACTGCAATAGTAGCCCTTGGGCGGCCTCAACGAGGCATGTCATCGACAGTTCCCGTCTCTCTGTGTCTCCTCCATGTCCGAACAACATCGCTTTGGTTCACTCCGAGACGTCTGGACACTTCCCTTGTTGACAGCCCTTCCTGGCACAAAATAACAATGCGGGCGTGATCGAACGACGGTATTGACCGTCTAGGCATGGTTGAACTACAGGCAACACGAGCCGTGTACCTTCTCCCTGGTGGAATGACTGGAACTGATCGGCTGTCGGACGCCGTCCGCCTAATAGGCGCTGCTCATGCATGGTTGTGTACATTTTTGGATGGTTTTAGTGACATCTCTGAACAGCCAAAGGGACTGTGTCTGTGATACAATATCCATTGTCAACGTCTATCTTCAGGATTCTGAAACGCCCGGGTTCCCGGGTTCGATTCCTGGCGTGGTCAGGGATTTTCTCTGCCTCGTGATGACTGGGTGTTGTGTGATGTCCTTAGCTTAGTTAGGTTTAAGTAGTTCTAAGTTCTAGGGGACTGTTAAATCCCATAGTGCTCAGAGCCGAGCCAGGAGTTCTGAGAACCGGTGTGATGCAAAACTTTTTTTGATGTGTGTATTACTTCCCCTCAGAAATGTCTCGTGAAAGGACGAAAACGAGGTAATCATAGAATTACAGCTAATACGGAGGTTTCAAAATGGCTCTGAGCGCTATGGGACTTTACATCTGAGGTCATCAGTACCCTATAACTTAGAACTACTGAAACCTAACTAACCTAAGGACAACACACAAATCCATGCCCGAGGCAGGATTCAACCTGCGACCGTAGCGGTCGAGCGGATCCCGACTGAAGCGCCTAGAACCACTCGGCCACAGCGGCCGGCAATACGGAGGTTTACCAACAATCATTAATTACATTCTTTAAGTTTAGGCATTATAACTCATTAAAATAGTAAAGCAAAAAGATATTACATTAGGTAAAGAAGGAAAGAAAAGGCAATATCGAAAATGCTGCATTATGTCTAATTATTTCGTAGACTACACTACTCAGACAATCACACAACCAGCGTACTTATTTTAAAACCACTCTGTATTACTTTTTTAAAGAATTTTTAAAACTTTAAACGAAACGCTAATTATATTCAACAAATGTTTCTCGAAAATCATTGCATTACACGGGGTGGGCCAAAATGTGAACGAACCATGTGTAAAACTGCGTAGGAAATAATTGGTATTCGAAACAGCTTCCAATCGTTGCGGAATGGCTAAATACATGTCTCGTATGGTTTTTAAGCGAAATTTATGCCATTCTGTTTGTAAAATAGGGGCAAGTTCTGGTAACAATAATGGAGATGGGTAGCGGTTTTGCAACCTTCACTTCAAAGCAGACCACAAACGCTCAGTAATACTGATATCTGCTGATTGCGGTGGCCAGGAAAGAAGCGACAGTTCATGACCTTTTTCCCGAAACCAGTTTTAGGCAATTCGAGCTAAGTGTACATTTGCCCTGTCGTCTTGGGACATGGCATAACCACTGGGGAACAAACATTGTACCTTGGAATGGACCTGATCAGCCAAAATTGTCACGTAATTCTTAGCATAAATGCAACCTTGCAGACCAACCACAGCACCAAGGAATAACACGATACGCCTACCCAAATCACTACTGGATCCCCGCCATGTTAACTTTTGGGATGCAAACTGGGCCAGAAGATGGAAACAGTGTGAAACACGACGCATCCAATCAAATTATTTTCTTGCTTTGTACATACTCCATATTTTATGGCTTCGGCACCACGTTTTCCTGTTACGGGCATTTGCACCTCTGACGAGTGATTTCAGAACTACAGCTCCCTCTGAAATTTTCTGCTTATGGAACTCCTCTTGTCTAGTTTTGGTGCTGAAGGGTTCACGAGAGCGACATTCAGTTGTACAGTGACTTTTTCAGTTATCGTCCACTTATTTTATGTTACAGTCATCTTCACTGACCGTCTGTCACTATCACTCAACACACACTTTCGCCCGCGCTGTGACTTAGTGGATATTGTTTTTCCGCTTCCCTGTGCGTGGTATAAATCTTCGATACGATGCCTCTAGAAACACCAAACACTTTGGCTATCTTGGTTACTGAAGCACACATCATACGAGCACGATCAATTTGCCCACCGTGGAATTCATTAGCTCTAACATGATGCACTCACAGCTACACAGAACACTGCCGTGAACGCGACTGACACGACAGCGCAACCTGGAGGCTTCTCTAGCACTTGCATTTATGTCGAAGCGTCAGTTCCTCGTTGGGTGTTCCCATATTCTTGTCCAAACCCTGTATAACCCGATTGGAAGCCAGGTAAACTAAAACGGTAATTAAAACGTTTACCTCTGATACCTCTTTTTAAGGCGGCACTCATTGTTTGTTTTAATAATTTTAAGAATAAAGAATAATAAAAGATGCAACAAATTTCGACGATTAGGCGTTTGTATAAAAAAGGTAGAAAAAGCCGTTTGAGTCACAAAAATATAAATGGTGAAGGAATCACGTTCAAATCAAAGATTCCACACATTTCAAAAGGCATTCTGCCAAAATTCCGATCTCTGGCCATTATTCACACTCACCATTCGCGTATGGAACTGAGTAGGTGGCAAATGACAGTTTTACTAGACATACCCTCCACACACACCGCATTGCGCCTTCCGTAGTGTATGTCTAGATGTAAAGATATTTGTAAATGTAGCTGTACTGGTGGAAAACGTCAGACTCCAAGAGAGAACAATCAGATTTTATGTAACCGTCTCACGATTATCAAGTAATTTCCGACTTAGTAGGAAATCATAGATCAAGAAGCGGCTTTTGAAACCCAGATTGAGGTTTCCCTTGGCTTCATTAAATCAACTGAGGTGAATTGTGGCGTGACATCTTTGAAAAAGGCACCGCTGATTGCCTTCTCCGTACTTTTTCTGTTAGAGTTTGTACTCTATCTCTAAAGATCTTTTCGTGGGCGTTTCTCGTCCTTCGTTCAATTCAGATGTAGATAAAGAATATCGGGCCTTCCCCACTTTTTCTGGTGTCGATAAAACTGGTACGGCCGATATACTGCACAAAATCTTGTCACCGTCTTTAACGATCTCGACGTCAAATGAAGGTTACGGACTATTCTTTCTTGTGTCACGGAACTGTGGCACTACAGCCCAACACAGCTTCACCACGTGCAGAGATACGTACATTACCGATAGCGCGAGGTAAATTAGAGATAAAGGTGACGCAATTAATTGAAATCATGTTTATATTCCTACGGAATATGGGTCCACGTTCAATTAACACTCAGGAGTAGTTCATTTCTTAATATTATCTTTACTTCGAAACATTCATCATATGAGCTTATAAATTTCTCCAAAATAACGCCAATAGTTATAATGCGATAAAAATTTGAACGGCCCCTGTCCTTTAAAGAGACGTCTTCATACGAAAGGAGACGTCCTCCCTCCCGTTGGTTGGCGTCTTGGCCGGATGGTAAACCTCTTTGGAACAAAGGTATCTGTATTCTGTGTCTCACCAGGCAGAAATTTTCCGCTGTGCTACTCATAAGCTGGCAGAGGCCTATGTTTCAACGACCGAAGCTTATTAGTGCCAGTCTTACCGATGTCATAATACCCCGAGACACCAGAAACAAACCCGCCTCCCTGCGATGGCCTGGGGCAGAACGCCCAGAATCTCAGTTGAGATTCATGAACCTCCTACTTTCCGAAAGCTATACATGGTTGGGACGACACCATGCTGTTTCCAACGTGACGGATGAGAACAGTTGCTAGATACATGATAAAGGACGAGGAAGTGCTAACGCAAATTTTTAATCACAAAGTTGGTACTGGGCTGAAGGAAAGTCTTCATGAATGGTCAACCCTGCACGCCAACAACACTCTCCAAAGCGACACAATACTATTATTGGCTGAACCAAATCCTTCAACCAAACGCAGCTGACTCTGGTCGGACAGTGCCACACTGTCTGGCGCTTTGAAATACACGCAGAAAGGCAACAATGCCGTTCTCAATTATTCTCTGGTAAAGTAGGGTGGTCACAGCGATCTCTGAACACTGCTGTAGGTATCTTCCCAGCAATCAATAGCCGTAGAGCGGGTCACATCCCTCTTCTGCAAAACTGCCCCTATCCCCGAACATCTTGAACTAATGAGATTCCGGCTGGTGTGGCCGAACGGTTCTAGGCGCTTCAGTCTGGAACCGCGCGATTGCTACGGTCCTTCCTCGGGCATGGATGTGTGTGATGTCCTTAGGTAGTTAGGTGTAATTAGTTCTAAGCTCTATGGGACTGATGACCTCAGAAGTTAAGTCCCATAGTGCTAAGAGCCATTTGAACCATTTGAACTAATGAGATAGCCTGCCTTTTGGCGACAAATAAGGTCATACAGATGTTTAAAGCGTCCCTGGTGAGCACAAGACTGCCTTTCCAAACACATCGCTCCAGTATCCCCACTAAAGTAAGGGCGAAATAGCGGCACGAAATTAATTAATATCGCGAAAAGATGTGTGAAGTCACGTCGCAATATGAATATTTTTATAATAATCTTTGTTGTTATGTGTTATGACTCCAGTCTACCTCTTAATTAATCAATTTACTCGTAGAATCTCCAACAACTGGGTGTTGTTACCCTCGAATAGGACATGATGTGGAGACACCCATTTTAACAGAGTGACTACCTGCCCAGTTCACAAGGGGAAGGTCTCAGACACGGCCAATCGATTTGGCAGTTTGCTTGTGTACAACCTAAAATGAAGGAATCTATTTTAGGTCAAAACCCTCGTGTTTTTGAGAAAATAATCCCTAAAGGTTATGACAAGCAATCGACTCCAAATTGGCGGGATCGATAGATAATTGTCAATAGAGCATTTTTCATCATCAGGTATGGCGTCCACAAACGCAAACTTTTCCAGAAATCGAGGAAGGAAACTTTTAAAACTGTCCTTTCTGTACCCACATGGTAAACGCTTTTCGCCGCCAACGCCGAATTTTAGTTTGTTTTATTACTTTTAAATGTCAGTTGAAAATTATGTACTACGGCGGAATGTTATGACCAATAAATTGGAAAAAAATAGCGCAACGGCGAAGGTAACTCGCTGGGAATCGGAAAACCCGGGTTCTAATCTCGAAGAGACCTCGCGGATGTTATTCTTTTCGTTTGTATTTTTCCATATTTCAATTGATAGGGATAAAAGGGCTAATAAGGTAAGTAAATAAATAAGGAATGATAATAATAAAGTAGGCAAACTTATTTCCCAAATGCCGGGCGTTAGTTAAGTGTTAAACTTTTAAGCCTTGTCATATGAAAACAACTCCGAGTAAGAGTGCTGCGAATTCCTCATGAGGGATCACAGATAGCCAACCGCGCGACGCTTGTTCACAGCGAGGCACGGGACAGAATGCACGCGGGGAGAATTATGTTTTCCCGGTTGCTACTTCGTCATATCATAGTTGTGAACCTTGAAGAGTGAAGGTGTCCAGCACGAGCCTTATAGAAGTCAATCGGAAAGAGTTGTTTTACGTCATTAGGCTGCTGCGAACCTCGCGGATACATGTAGTGATTTTTCCATCGTTAATGCGCCGAATGAAATACGTTTTGTGAATGAATACAGTGTTATTCTGTAAGTGACATATGATGACTACTGCATGTAGTTTGTAGTAATTAAGTCGTCTGTTTATGCCGTAGTAGCTAGTTATTGTTTGTTGTGTAATATCTTTCAGGTGCATAATCTGAATAATGGAGGATGTACACCCTTCGACTTGCGCTGTAATATATAGTTGGGAGCCTATCACAGACAATGGCAAGCGGGAAGTTACCGACGCTGTGTTTTGGTTTATAAAAGTGTTGCAAGACAGATGCCTTATCAGTGCACTACCGGAAGCAGGCAGTTCTGTTTCTCGGCGTTCCAGATTGACAGGAGCGGCTATCGTCGAGCGATTTTTGGAGCTGACGAACGAAATGACTTTTGTTGATACTGAAGTTCTGTGCCGTGAAGAAGAAGCAGAACGTGACTCAGTGGAAGATATCCCGACTCGTGAATCGCAAAATGGTCATCACACTTTGGAAATCTCCACGCCACTGGGAATATGTGCTTCATCTGTTCCCGATGAGTATTATGAACCGGTTACTAAATGATTGAACTACGTCGCTGTACCCCTTGAAGTAAAAGTAAAGGCGGTAGCGCTAGCCAGGAATCAACCAAATTGGAACTTACACTGCAAAAGAAAGGAGCAATAACAGCCCTGAAAAGGAAGGACACGAAATTGTCGAAAAGTGATATCGTCAAAGGAGGGTCAAGATACGACAAATAACAGGCGATAAATAAGTGGACATACGACCGATTTGTCGAATCTCGTTGTCGTAACGAGAATGTAAGAACGAGAATACTTCAGGAGTGGGCTGCAGGTGCAACGCTTCAATATACGGCCAACAAGGATTTTACGTTTGCTGCATCATTATCTTGGGCAAGAAATTTCAAATCGGAGTATAAAATTCGTCAACGGCACGTACTAAGTACGTCTCTCATAAGAAGGTACAAAATATAGAAGATATACAGAAAGTGGCTGCTCTTTTCAGCACGCAAACGGGGTCACTTATGACCGGTTTTAATCATGATTACGTGATCAACGCCGATCAAACACCATGCGAGTATTGGGTGAACATTCGACGCACATTATCTCATAAGGGAGAAAAACGAACCCTTGTCGCAGCTGGTAGTAAAAACAAACCAACACATTCGTACGCGGCGCAATATGCCATCACAGCCTCTGGAAAAGTGTTGCCTAAGGTTTTCCTGTGTTTTCAAGAAACGAATGTTACAAGTGGTCCTCGGGTTATAGAAGAGGTCAATCGTTTAACCGACTCGTTGAAAAATGTTTACATTACCTGCTCCAAATCTGGGAAACTGAAGAATGCGATACAGAACATTTCTTGAGAATGTTTTAAAACCATACGTTTATGATAATAAGTTTTGTCTAATATTGGATTGGAGTGGACAAATTAACACTACAATATATGACACAATGTTTATAGATGGCGAAGGTCAGCCGACTTGCACAGTAAAAGTAATACCGCCAAACTGCACACCTGTGTGCCAGCCGTGTGATGCTTATTTCTATCACCAGATTAAAAACTTTATTTCCAGGTTTCATAATTGCAGTGTGCTTCTGGAAATCCAGCGGGAATTGCACAACCGCATGGATGCAGTAACTATTCACAGTATAATTCATAACCAAATTTCAGCACCGATTTTTCAGGCGTATGCGTGGTACGCATCAAAATTAATTCCCGAAAAAGATAATTTTAAATGTAAACCAAGTTTGTTTTCCGCCAACTCTTCGGAAGGAACAGTGTAGCTGTCGAAAGATTGCATTCATTAGATGTTCTTGATGCCGTGAGTATATTTGTTTCGAATCTTTATATGACAAATACCATCCATCTAGTTGTTCGAAGAAAAGTGGGGAAACGTAACAGTGACTGGAAGAGCCATTTTAAAGTGACCTGGAGTAACATTTTTGTTGTTTACTATCCCAAGAGGTTTGAGAAATTTATTTGCCTACCTTATTATTATCATTCCTTATTGATTTACTTACCTTATTAACCCTCCTATCCCTATCAATTGACATATGGAAAAATACAAACGAGAAGAACAACGTGCGCTAGGTTTCTTCGAGATTCCAACGCGGGTTCTTCAATTCCCAACCACTTTCCCTTTTTTCCTTCTAATCACATTTTGTTCGTTTTCGTTCGTTGCAACTGCTCGTGGCGGACGTCGCAAGACACCTGTTTCAGTTCGTCGTTGATCCATTAACTCAGTTGTTTTACTACAGAGGGCAGCTAACCCTCTGACCGAACACGCTGAGCTACCTTGCCGGCACCTGGGGCGTTGCGCTGTCGGTGCTGTCGGCGAAAAGCGTTTACCATGTGGGTAAAGAAGCGGCAGTTCTATTGCGTCCCCATGAAAGAGAGGGAGAGAGAGAGAGAGAGAGAGAGAGAGAGAGAGAGAGAGAGAGAGAGAGAGATTACTTGTGGAAGAAATTAGTGCAGGAAGTACTTCGAATAAAAACAATATGCGATTTTGTAGTGTGAGAACCTATGAAATTAGTATGAACATATAAATGTGTTTTCATGTGCTGACACAAAATAGACAGAAAACTGTGTATGTGAAAAAGAGAAACTGTAATATCCCTTGTCTTCTTCTTTAGCACAACAATAAACAGTTCTTCTTCTGTAGTCTGAAAAGAGTACAGTTGTATTATTCGCTGGTCGGATATAAGGACTGTAATAATTGCGTTAATGTGAATACATGTGTAAAACGGGCAACGGCGTTGCCGCAGTGGATACAGACGTTCCCGTGAGATCACCGAAGTTAAGCGCTGTTGGGCGTGGCCGGCACTTGGATGGGTGACCATCCAGCCGCCATGCGCTGTTGCCATTTTTCGGGGTGTACTCAGCCTCGTGATGCCCATTGAGGAGCTACTCGACCGAATAATAGCGGCTTCGGTCAAGAATACCATCACAACGACCGGGAGAGCGGTGTGCTGACTCCATGCCCCTCCTATCCGCATCCTCCTTGAGGATGACACGGCGGTCGGATAGTCCCGGTAGGCCACTCGTGGCCTGAAGACGGAGTACATGTGTAAAACGAGTTGTTTGCGTTCATTTAAGAAGTACTAGAGGATCTCCTCCGCGTCAATAAACAAGCACTGCAAAATATCCGAAGTGCTTACGGCTGATATTAACAGCATCTCTGTTGTCGTAGTTGGAAGCTCGACAATACGCCGCCATCACGCGCTTAATTCAAACTTTCTGGGTTATAAGGCAGAACCTTCACCCCCTGGGATAAAGAGACATAATTCCAAATTGAGTAACAATTTTGTGGAAGATTAAAATAATATTCCACCGTTATCATGCTTCCAAGTGCGTATACCAGCGAACAACTTTGGCCTGTATTCACGGTTGCCAAAATTTGCGAGAAGTGCGAATTAAATGACGAGAAAATATTAAAGAAAGAAATAATAATCAAACCAAATAGACGAAAGAAATACTGATTTTTGTTTTTTCTTATAACGCTCCTGCGACTTCGTACCGAATAGCACAAAACCCAACTTAAACAACGCCTCAGGCTTACGTCGCGAGACACGTTATACTTGCTAGCCTGCCTATTTATTTTCTGTAGCGTTCTCTTTTCTTCATCTTCCGCACGCCTACACATATTTGTGTGCTTTTCGCTTCCGCTGGCTGTGGGGCGATCCGGCGCGCAGCTGTGCCTCGGCCCGCAGGCGGCAGCGGCTCTGCTGCGCCCGCCTCCGGCCGGCCCGCTGTGCAGACAGACGTCAGCGACCGCCGCCGGCGAGGGGCCCGCAGCCGAGAGCAGCGCAAACACGGCCACTCCGGCGCTGACGCTACGCGCTCACTCCCTCTCTAGAGCGCCCGACACAGCACAACGAAAAGCTGTCTCTGTGTGAGTCACAGATTTTCCACACAAACATACTCACACGGTGGGTGGATGTGATATACACTACTGGCCATTAAAATTTCTACAAGAAGAAGAAATGCAGATGATAAACGGATATTCATTGGACAAATACAGGGTGCTCCAAAAGTCCGGAAACACCCTCATAAAATCCAAATGGAGTAGCAAACAAGGAAACAGAGTCCCTACACACGAGGAACGGGAAGGGGGAAACTTTATAGGCTAATCCACCAACATGGCGGCAATCTTGAAAGCCGCCATCTTGGATTCAACTCCAAAATTTCAAATGGGAAAGTGGTCATGTGACATATCAAACAGATAGAGAATTTCACCAGAAAAACAATGCCGTTGTTATTTTAAACATAGCTTTATTCATTCTCGGGTTATAGCCAGTTACGTGTGGCAGCGGTGAGGCGCTCGGCAGCATGTGTGTTATGTGCCGAAGAGACATTACGCTGATGTTACACAGTCCCGAGAGACCACCAACGTGGTGGCCACTCCACAGCACCCCTACGACCAATCCACTTTTGAGGGAACTGCACATCCAGGTATGCTCGCAAATTGTGCCCATAATGTGGTGGGGCTCCTTCATGGTGGAAGCATTCCGAAAATGTCCCGTCCTCCGTTAACAATGAGGGAAACACTTCTTCATACAATAACCTCAGATAACCGTTGGCTGTTAACGTACCATCAATAAAAAAAAAAGTGGTCCAACGACTCTGGTACCCCACACACCACACCAGACCATCACTTTTCGTGAGTCGACCGTTTTGGAAGAATCAATCCAGTGCCAATTTGTGTCGGACCAGTATCTGTGATACTGATTTTTCACTTCACCATTGATAAACCAAATGGCTTCATCACTGATCAGCACCTGATAGGGGAAACGTGGGTGTATCTGCAGCTGCTGTGTCACCAATTCTGCGAACTGTACCCGACGGTCTGGTTCATCCTCGTTCAGGTGCTGGAGCAGCTGAATTTTGTACGGGTGCCACCGACAGGATAAAATTCGAAGTATGGAGGTACGGCTAACCCCACATTCTTGTGACAGGCGACGAGTACTCCGTTGCGGACTCCTGCTAAATGATGCCAACACGCTCACTGTTGTTGCTTCATTGGTGGCGGATTTTGGTCTTCCAGCCTTATGTTATCTTCAACAGAACCTGTTGCTCGGAATTTGGCCAAAAGCTTGGCAACTGCGCTGTGAATGATGGGCTGTCTGGTTGGGTGACGACTGTTGAAATCCTCAGCAATGACCCGTGTGCATCTTTCTCCTGATATCAAGATGATTCCAATGCATTCTTCATAAGTTAAGGACATTTCGTAACCTGTAAATAAGGAAACAATGACTAAAACGTTAGCATGAGTAAAAGATACCTAACAGTTAAACACATGTAACATATCAGGCATGGGATAGTCACTCTGCACCGTTTCAGACTCCATTTTATGACTTCTCAGTGCATAATACGCTGCCGATCGTCCCACTGCTGCCGCAAGTAATTGGCTATAACCCAAGAATGAATAAAGCTATGTTTAAAATAACAACGGAATTGTTTTTCTGGTGAAATTCTCTATCTGTTTGATATGTCACATGACCACATTCCCATTTGAAATTTTGGAGTTGAATCCAAGATGGCGGCTATCAAGATGGCCGCCATGTTGGTGGCATAGCCTATAAAGTTTCCCCCTTCCCGTTCCTCGTGTGTAGGGACTATGTTTCCTTGTTTGCTACTCCATTTGGATTTTATCAGGGTGTTTCTGGACTTTTGGACCACCCTGTGTATTAAACTAGAACTGACATATGATTATATTTTCACGCAATTTGGGTGCATATATTCTGAGAAATCAGCACCCAGAAAGACTACTTCTGGCCGTAATAACGGCCTCGATACGCCGGGGCATTGAGACAAACAGAGCTGGGATGGAGTGTACAGGTACAGCTGCCCATGCAACTTCAACACGATACCACTGGCGTATTGTGACGAGCCAGTTGCACGGTCACCATTGACAAGTTTTCAGTTGGTGAGACATCTGGAGAATGTGCTGGACAGGGCAGCAGTCGAACATTATCCAGAAAGGCCCGTACAGGACCTGCAACATGGGGTCGTGCATTATCCTGCTGAAATGTAGGGCTTCACAGGCATCGAATGAAGGGTAGAGCCACGGTCGTAACACTTCTGAAATGTCCACTGTTCAAAGTGCCGTCAATGCGAACAAGAGGTGACCGAGACGTATAACCAATGGCACCCCATACCATCACGCCGGGCGATACGCCAGTATGGCGAAAACGAATAGACGCTTCCAATGTGCGTTCACCGCGATGTCGCCAGACACGGATGCGACCATCATGACGCTGTAAACAGAACCTGGATTCATCCGAAAAGGTCACGTTTTGCCATTCGTGCACCCAGGTTCGTCGTTGAGTACACCACCGCAGGCACTCCTGTCTGTGATGCAGTGTCAAGGGTAACCGCAGCCATGGTCTCAGAGCTGACAGTCCATGCTGCTGCAAACGTCGTCGAACTTTTCGCGCAGATGGTTGTCGTCTTGCAAACGTCCCCATCTGTTGACTCAGGGATCCAAACGTGGCTGCACGATCCGTTACAACCATGCGGATAAGATGCCTGTCATCACGACTGCTAGTGATATGAGGCCGTTGGGATCCAGCATGGAGTTCTGTATTACCCTCCTGAACCTACCAATTTCATATTCTGCCAACAGTCATTGGATCTCGACCAACGCGAGCAGCAATGCCGCGATACGATAAACCGCAATCGCAATAGGTTACAATCCGACCTTTATCAAACTCGGAAAAGTGTTGGTACGCATTTCTCCTCCTGACACGAGGCATCACAACAACGTTTCACCAGGCAACGCCGGTCAACAACTGTTTGTATATGAGAAATCGGTTGGAAACTGTCCTCATGTCAGCACGTTGTAGATGTTGCCACCGGCGCCAACCTTGTGTGAATGCTCAGAAAAGCTAATTATTTGCATACCACAGCATCTTCTTCCTGTCGGTTAAATTTCGCGTCTGTAGCACGTCATCTTCGTGGCGTAGCAATTTTAATAGCTAGTAGTGTATTTTAGCTACACTCATGACCTTTAATACCCAAACTTATATTTGCGTAAAAACTGCATAAAAATGTCGACGACACGGTCGATGTTCATGGTGGTATTATCTGTGTAATAAAAGGCGGTGCAGCCTTCAAATTATTTGGGAGCATCTAGGAGGAGCTTGGCTGTTCGTACTTGTCTTTCCGCTGTCTACCTCCATAATGTAACCATCGTGGGCTGTAGTTGTAGGGATTTTGCAATATACTATCTTTTCTTGAGTTACTTAAGCGCTGTTTCATTATAAGTTAACCAGTTCACATGTTTAATTATTCACTGTGTTGTGAATTTTATTTTTCAGCATTTCTAGTGGGGAAGATGTGGTATCGATCCGCTATAGGTGTGATTTTAATACTAATTTAAAATTTCCATTCCTGTTCATTATACGCCGAAGAGCCAAAACTTTGTGACTACCTGTTTAATAGCTTGGTTCAAATGGCTCTAAGCACTATGGTACTTAACATCTGAGGTCATCAGTCCCCTAGAACTTAGAACTAATTAAACCTAACTAACCTAAGTACATCACTCACATTCATGACCGAGGCAGGATTCGAACCTGCGACCGTAGCAGTCGCGCGGTTCCGGACTGAAGCGCCTAGATCCGCTCGGCCACCGCGGCCGGCGACTGATCCTGCATGCCAAGGATGCAACAGTTTGTTGGTAGATTTGTGGAGGTATGTGGCTTTAGATGTTTACGCAGAAGTCACATAATTCGTGTAAATAATGGGCCGCCCGATAGCGACCGAGATGATGTACATCCAGCGCTTCCGGTCGCCGAGACATCAACGTGAATTCACTATAATAATCCTGAAACCACTGCAACAGGGCTCAGGGTCCGAGACACGGACAATTATACTGCTTAAAGATGACGTCACCATCGGGGAAGACATCAAGTATGAAGGGATGCAGGTGGTTCGCAGCTGTCAGAGTGTTTCCTATAGCATAATACTGCTCCCACCAGCCCGCATATTTCGAGCCACCGTTCACCTCGATGACGGCGTTTATAGAGAAGACCAACGGCTCGTGTAGCAAAAGTGTGATTCACCCAAAGAGCCGACACGTTTACATTGATCGACTGTCGAATCCCGATGGTCCCGTGCCCACTGCCGTCGTAGTTGACGATGCCATTGGGTCAACATACGAACACGCAGGTGAGGTCTGCTGCGGAGCTCCATGTTCACCAATGTGCAATAAACGGTGTGCTCCGAAACAGTTGGGCATACCCCAATACTGTGCTCTTTCATCATAGATGCCGCAGATCACCATCTACCCTACTTTAAACAGAAGACAAGCCTCCGGACCCCATGTTCTGTGAAGAGTCGTGGACGTCCAACCATTTAGCGCCTAGCCGTAGTTTCACTGTCCTACCTCTTCCCGTAGATGCTCACGACACGCAGCACGTGAACATTTGACCAGCTTCGCTGTTTTCGACATACTCGTTCACAGGCTCCACGTAATAATAATCTGCCCATTGTCAAAGTCGATTATCTTAATGGATTTCCCCATTTGCAGGCTTTGACTTCAACAGGATGATTCCCCCGTCCGTGTCTATTCCACTTACATGCTTTTGTTACCGCGTCAAGTACCCGCAACGCCGCCAAGCGCCATCTATCATCACGGTGGGCAATGGTCATAATACAGAGTGTCCCAAAAAGAATGACGCGATTTTAAATAGAAGTATTTATTTGGAAGAAGGGCTTAACACTAACAAATTGCATACTAAATTGCTTAGAAAAGACGGAAGTTTATAAAAATCCATCATAAATGTTCAGTATAGCCTCCATTGGCTGCACGGACGACACCTAGCCGTTAGTCGAATTCATCCCAAACTGAGCGTAAGGTGTCCTCTGTCACTGAAGCTACAGCAGCTGATATTCTGGTTTTTAGCTCATCAATGTCACGAGGTAAGGAAGGAGCGTAAACACATTGTTTAACATGGCTCCACAGGAAGAAATCACATGGGGTTAAGTCAGGGGAGCTAGGAGGCCTTCTGTTGCACGGACGCCGTATTGAGCTAGACTGGCTGCACGCACCACGTCAGTGCTCATAGCGACATGTAGCAGATTTTTTCTGAAACTCTAGACCATGCCGATTACGTCTAATGCTGTTTCAGCGACCTAGTCACATTTGTCTCAATATTATAACAAGTTGAAATCGGGTCATTCTTTTTGGGACACACTGTATTCGGCTGATCAGTGTATGTGCGGAACCTATAGTCACTCAGAAAGAAATCCGAGTTTTTCAAATCAATCACACAGCACACATCGACCACCAAATAGCCATTTGCAAATCACACCCATCGATCCAGATTTTCTATTGCGACGCTCTCAGCTCCAATCTGAGACCACAGTCTTCATTCTGTTAATGAAATTCTAAAACATTTGAGTTGGCGGAGCTGAAAGCTAACTTACAAGCTTCATCTCTACAAGGTAACAAAATGGTTCAAATGGCTCTGAGCACTATGGGACTTAACATCTGTGGTCATCAGTCCCCCAGACATTAGAACTACTTAAACCTAACTAACCTAAGGACATCACACACATCCATGCCCGAGGCAGGATTCGAACCTGCGACCGTAGCGGTCACTCGGTTCCAGACTGAAGCGCCTAGAACCGCACGGTCACACCGGCCGGCTACAAGGTAACAGCGAGATCTCCCAAATAGCGATCAATATGGATTCGCCAGTATCAAGGGTATGAAAGCCAAATTGGTCTTTTCGTTCATGATGCAGAGCTAGCAGTAGATGCCGTCGAACAGCTTGATGTCTTCCTCACTTTCACGAAAACGTTCGTTACAGTTCCACATTGTCGCCTAATTAACAAAATACGAGCGTACGGATAACCACCCAGCTTTTCGTCGTTGGCTGGAGGAGTTCCTAGCGAATACACCGCAGCGTGTCGTTCATAACGGAGAAAAACCGTTAGGCGCAAAAGTATCTCGGGTATGCCACAGAGATATGTTTCAGGATCATTACTTTTCACAACATACACTGCTCAAAACATTTAGGGGATCAGATGACATATCATACACAATAAACATATGGTAACGTATTTTATTGAAATATCGGTTACAAATGTAATTTGTGTGTGACACAGTACGATATTTTGCTGTCGCGACTCTTTACTTGAGGTTTACATGGCGTGTACGTAGAGCGGAGCACTATGGGGCTACCATAATAGTGAAACAATAATCTGGTTGCCCTCTAATATGATGTGTGATCATCTCCGACGGCCAGTACAGTTGCACACCTGCGTGGCATGGACGGTATGAGGTTATCAATCAGCTCTTGAGGGATATTTGGCTATTCTCCCATTGCAATATCCAGCTCTGCAACCGTTGTGGGAGGTGCTGGTCTGGTTGTAATGCGTGTGCCATGTGCATTCCAGACATGCTCAATCGGGTTTAAGTCCAGTGAACAAGCTGGCCACTCCATTCGTTCAATTCCCTAAGCTTCAAGCATGTTGCCCACCAGTGCAGCGCTGTGGGGACGAGCGTTATCGTCCACCAGAAGAAACCCACCTCCTATGGCAACAGCGTAGGGCACAACAAAAGGTCGAAGTATCTCGTCTCCATACCACTGAGCAGTCAAAGCGCCATTCTGTACGGCAGTGCGGTCCGTACGTGCGCCAATACTGACTCCTGCCCAAACTATTCGTCCACTACCATGATATGTTGATGTTTTGTGCCCATAAGCCGGATTGTTCCAAGTTTCACGTTTTCTGCAGATGAGGGAACGACGATTGTACGGCTGAACACAAAATCTTGGCTCCTCTGTGAACAGCACACGGCGCGATGTGTTACGACTCCAACCCTGATGTTCCTCCGGCAAGTTTCTGCGGACTAAACGGTGTCGTGGTATTAATGGGACACACACCACAGGCCTCAGAGCGTCAAGGCGACATGCCCGAAGGCGACTTCGGACTGTTTGTGTTAATACTGCGCGTCCTGTTGTTGCCTGGAGAGTGCTTTGCAGCTGAGTTGCATTCAGCTTCCTGTCCCGACGGGCTGTTAACCGTAGATAACGGTCATCTCTTGCTGATGTTACCCGTGGGCAACCTTTGCCTTGCCTTCTTTTAACGACTATTGTTGTCTGAAATCGCGCCCAGGTCCTGGAAATTTCACTTTGGGACACTCCAATAGCTGCAGCCACCTCCCTCTGTGTCCGTCCCGCTTCCAACCGTCCTATGGCTCTTCATGCCACAGCTTGGGGTAAGTAACGTTGCTGTTGCATTGCACTACCTGCTCATTACACTATCTGAACCAAACTGCTTGTGTAATTCGTTTGGTAGAGTAAACATAAGTCCACACCAACCTCCTCTGCAGCAACTTCCCGTTATTATCACTATCTCGGTGGTCATAGTGTTGTTGTCTCCACTCCGTAGAACTGACAAGAATACGTCGAACCATTTTAGTTGATTCTGCCGATGACAATGCTTCAGAACCTAGATATGTCAACTAATCCTCTAATTATTTGGACCAGTGTATATAAATGACCCAGTGGAGAATGTCGAAGTTTCCTAGACGATTTGCGCCGACGATGCTGTTCCGTACAGAAAAGTCGCAACGCTACATACATGGTCCAGTCACATTAATGTGACCACCGCCTATGTTTGACTTCAACGTGCAATAACCAACTGTAGGTGGCTACACTAGTAGTGAAGACTTCATAAATCGTGTCGGGGGACCCGGGAAACAGTGTAATCGTTGGCGTAATGCGCAAAGAGGTAGTGCCTTATCTAACGTCCAAAAGACTACGACCATTAGCTTCCCTGCCAAGGATTAAGGCATTTACGAAACTGTTCGCGTGCCGTCGTGGCTAAAGTATACCGTGCATGGGAAATTGGCGATATCAGAAACAGGCGCCGAGGCAACTGTGGTTCACCAGGGGTGAACGACGGCTGCGGAGATGTGTATGGGTGAAGAGACGTGCAGCTGTTATGCAACTGATAACTCAGATGAATCAAGGGGCTACCAGCAGAGTCTCATCAAAGACTGTTCAGCGAACGTTGCTGCATGTGGGCCTCTGCAGCAGGTGCCTGGATCATACACCCATTCTGATCGCTGTTCGTCGCCGACGAATGCTGAAATTTACGTCGCGATACCGGAACTGGACGTCCCCAGAATGCCGACAGGTAGCGTTGTCAAACGAATTATGGTTTATGCTTCATAGCACAGACACCCGTTTGCGTGTGCGGTGTGAAACGTCTGAAAGCAAAAACTTTCTAACAATCGTCGGAAAGGTCCTCGTCGGAGAAAGGAGAGTTACGATATGGAAAGGCTAAAAGATGACATCAAAGCCTATGGAAACACGTTGTCGAAAATAATTGTATACGCTACCTCGGCCGTAGAAAGGTTTTTACCAAGTAAAATAGATGGCTTCCAAGGTTTGGGAAATTCTTTCGTGGCATTCCCTGGTGATCTCGCCATTAGAGTGTACATTGTCCTGCCTTCGTAGATGCCATCGTACCGAGGAAAAACAACGTGTCACACAGCTCACAGTGTAAGCGCGTGGTTCGAAGAGCACCAGAATGAGTTTACTATACTCCCCTGACAAGCAAGTTACACGGATTTAAACCCAGTCGAGAATCTGTGTAGTACCTCTATCGGGCTGTTCGCGCCATGTTCATATAGCGCAGGTGACCACGGCACTGGACTCGACGCGCGTCCACATCCCAGTCCGTACCTTCCAATATATCAATGACTCTCTTCCTGCACGTCTCGCAGCGGTTCGAGATGCAAAAACTGTTATCACACTTTTAACAGGTGATCACAATAATGTGACCGGACAGTGTAGTTATAGAAAAATGCAGGAATAACTGCAGGGAATCTACGTTTGATGTAGCGATTGGCAGTTGATGTTCAACAAGAACCGATGTAACTATTGCGCATGAATATGCGGAAAAGCCCCTCATTATAAGATTTCACGATAGGCTGACCACCATTGGAAGCAGCCAAATTCACTAGCTATCTAGGAGTATCCGTACAGCTTGATTTAAAATGGAATGAACACCCAAAATTAATGGTAGGAGTGGTGGTTGCCAGGCTTATTCACTGAAAGGAACATTGGAAGTGTAGTCCACCCAAAAAGGAGGTAGCTTGTTTGGCCTTGTTTGGCCAAGCTTGCCAGATAGGTCTGTGTAGTAAGTGCGAATACGTCACGGAGATCCCGGTACAACTCTACTGGCAGGTGCTACAACATGTGCGTTGTGCGTCACGATGTGATTTGTGGTTAATATTCCGAGACTATATTCCTAGAAGCGTCATTCAGTACCTCGCAACAAGACCATGAAGGTAAAAGAGGGATTGGAGACCACACGGGGCATACCAACAATTGTTCTTCCCGCGCACCGTTCGCCACTGGAACCTAATAAAGGAGACTGACAACGGTACAAAAGTCCTCTTCGCTTAACACTCTAAAGTACTCTGTAGGTGTAAGCGTAATGAACCAGAAATATTGTGGTTCATAAGACAATGTGTGAAGCCTGCAAACTGGATCTCGTACAGTCAGTGTTTTCGGAAACTGTAGTGGTTTCCCTAGAGAACGGCAGTGTATTATGTAGCTTTGGTCAGGCTTTGGAGCATACCTGTCCACAGAATAAATATGATATTCTTTGGACGTCATTACCAGAGTAATATAGAAATCTGATTCCAATCTGTCGTCACGATTAGAAAAGATGGTATCGTGTAAATTATTTTCGTGGACACCTCGATTTTGCCACATACCAAAACTAACAGTTCAAACGCAAGCCAGGAGAAAGAGCCCCATGCGACCACACCAGTGCTATAACATTTCTCTGTCGCTACAGGGCATTGGTGCATATACGCCCCTCCGACAATGAGTATAGCATCATTTTTAATAACTCAGTAGTTCATAAGACTTTCCATTGCTCGAAAGACCGATAACGGCATCGTCTGAAACCCTCTAAGCGATGCAGTCTTGTCGACTGTGATTTCTGGTCACAAACAAGTACATGGTGACGGATTCATATCAGCACCTAGTGTATCGTTCTTTCACTGACCTTTCTTCCAGCATGCAAAGAACGACTGCTACAACAGATTGCAGTAGATGTCTGTCGACTAGTTTGGACAGTACGATTTATAGTCGTGTGATACCTTCAGTTAATTTCTTAAATCAAGTTGACGGTGCTGTTGAATCCCTTCCTGACATTATCGGAGCAACGGTAACATTTAATCCTTTCCTGACGTTACTAGCTTACAATAACAGTGATAATAGTAAATAGTAATATATAACTCGTGTCAAATTTTTCAGTACGGTTGTATGACTTGTGGTACTCTGCGATCAATATACCTTTATAATTCTCTCAGTTCTGGCGTGCAAATCAAATTTCTCGCGGCGTGCCAGTGGAATAAAATCTTCTCGGGTTTCCTGCTGCTTAAAACCAGAATGTGTCCGGAACGTTTCGGAAAGCTTGTTATGTCTTCCCATCTTCTGGCAGAGGGCCAGTCCGTCTCCTTATACAGGCTTTCTAAAACGTGTCACATATTGTCGCAGAACGTACCAGGGAGTGCTCAAAAGTAATGTCTCCGAATTTTTTATGTGAAAACTCTTAAAACTTTTTGAATAAAACAAACGTTATTAAAATGCTACATCTTTACTCTTCATGTCTGTCCGTCCCCGCTAGCTGAAAGGTCAGCGCGACGGATTGTCAATCCGGCTGGTTCGGGGAATTTTCTCCACCCAGGGACTGCGTGTTGTGCTATCCTCATCATCATCCTATCATCCTCATGGACTGCTGGTCGCCGAAGTGGCGTCAAACTGAAAGACCGGCACCCGGCTAACAGTCTGCCCGACGGGGGGCCCTAGCCATACGAATAAATAAATAAACTCTTCACGTCTACATACTTGGCGTCTTCTGCCACTAGAGGGCTTCTAATTGTAATGTGGCTATGTGACTATGTCGGTGCGTGAGAAACAGCGTTCCGTAACATTATTTCGAATTAGAATAGCTCGTCCACACATGTAAATCTTCTGTTTCAGCACGGCAATGTCAGACCGCTCACGGTCGTAGCGACACGTGCAAAAATCCGACTGCTTGTGTTCACTGTCATCGATCATCCAGCGTTCAATTTGGTTCCATACTATTTTCAACTGCTTCCAAAACTTAAAGAACCCCTTCGAGTACTTCACATTGGTAGTGGTGAAGCGGTGCAAGCAGAGACGAGGTGGTTGCTGCGTCAACAAAGTCAAACATTCTACAGCGACAGTGTCAACGAACCACAGCCTCGTTAGCATAAATGTGTCAGTTGCCAGTGTGACTATGTTCATAAATTTGTAGAGGTGAAGAACAGAGATGTAGAATGTTAACACAGTTTGTTTTATTAAAAAAAACTTTATTTATTTCAAAAGCTATAAAATTCGGAGGCATTACTTCCCAGCAAGATGTCATAGTATTGGTGAAATCTAGAAGAAAAGTTCCGTCAACGATATATCCGGAAAGTAATATCTACTGAGATATGGGTCAATCTCTCCTCTCACTGCCATTTGTGTGTTACTTAGGGACAGACATCATAGGCAATGCAACTGTGTTTACCAACCATCCAAAGACATCATTCACTTCTTCTTCGCGGTGTACCACGCACTCTTTCAGGTACACCTGGTTGTATCAGGATTGTGTCACGTACATTGATCACACGCTCCGGCAACGTCTGCACATTGTCAGTACTTTGGGCGCACATTAAGGCTTTTAAATGCCCCATAGCCATAAATGCAATGGGTTGAGTTCTGGTGATCGAGAAGGCCATCCGTCGCCCATGGAATGTTGCAGTGGGGTTCTGCCCTCGACACGTGGAAACTGGGTTGGTATTCCGTCGTGGATAAACCACAGACATGGTTTTTCTACAATGCTGACAACTTAAATATAACTACATCTACATCCATACTCCGCAAGCCACCTGTCGGTGTGTGGCGGAGGGTACTTTGTGTACCTCTATCGGTTCTCTCTTCTATTCCAGTCTCGTATTGTTCGTGGAAAGAAAGATTGTCGGTATGCCTCTGTCTGGGCTCTAATCTCTCTGATTTTTATCCTCGTGGTCTCTTCGCGAGATATACGTAGAAGGGAGCAATAAACTGCTTGACTCCTCGGTGAAGGTATGTTCTCGAAACTTCAACACAAGCCCGTACCGAGCTACTGAGCGTCTCTCCTGCAGAGTCTTTCACTGGAGTTTATCTATCATTTCCCTAACGCTTTCGCGATTACTAAATGATCCTGAAACGATTCGCACTGCTCTCTGTCTGATCTTCTCTATGTCTTTTATCAACCCTATCTGGTACGGATCCCACACTGGTGAGCAATATTCAAGCAGTGGGAGAACAAGTGAACAGTAACGTACTTCCTTTGTTTTCGGATTGCATTTCCTTAGGATTCTTCCAATGAATCTGTCTGGCATCTGCTTTACCGACGATCAACTTTATACGATCACTCCATTTTAAATCACTCCTAATGCCTACACCCAGATAATTTATGGAATTAACTGCTTCCAGTTGCTGATCTGCTATATTGTAGCTAAATGATAAAGAATCTTTCTTTCTATGTATTCGCAGCACATTACACTTGTCTACATTGAGACTCAATTGCCATTCCCGGCACCATGCCTCAATTCGTTGCAGATCGTCTTGCATTTCAGTACAATTTTCCATTGTTACCTCTTGATATACCACAGCATCATCCGCAAAAAGACTCAGTGAACTTCCGATGTTATCCACAAGGTCATTTATGTATATTGCAAATAGCAACGATCCTACGACACTCCCCTGCGGCATACCTGAAATCACTCTTACTTCGGAAGACTTCTCTCCATTGAGAATGACATGCTGCGTTCTGTTATCTAGGAACTCTTCAGTCCAATAACACAATTGGTCTGCTAGTCCATATGCTCTTACTTTGTTCATTAAACGACTGTGGGGAACTGTATCGGACGCCTTGCGGAAGTCAAGAAACACGGCATCTACCTGGGAACCCGAGTCTATGGCCCTCTTAAATATGAAGCTATTCATGTCGTGAGTCACCAGTTCCGTTACTTTTCGTTGTGACAATGTTCAGACGTTACAAGAGCTTATGACCAATCTACTTCTACGCGATGCAATCCGAATGGACTCAAGAGTATCTGAAAGAGAGCGCCATTCACTACGAAGAAGGGGTGAAGTATGTGTCGGGATACGCGGATTCCATATGCAGCGCTACAGCCTACTTAACTAACAGACATGAAAATCAGACGACAGGTATTAGTTACCAGAATACAATTGTAGGAAGTTTTCCTCTAGTTTTGGCGAGTACTAATTGCTGTTGGGGTATGTGATACGGTTTTTAAACACCTTGCAACGTCATCGGCGGTGGCGGATATCTAAAATATATCAAGTTGCTATATTTTGTGTCTTTGTTAGCTGGAGTAGTCACCGATCTTATAATCACGATAGGTAGCGCAGTAGCAGTTGTTTTTCGTTTACGTTGTGGTCACAGAATCGAGATATGTATTCGGTAAAAGTCGAGTCGTAAATCCGCCGTCGAGGACTGTATTGGCAGCTGGTCACGCCGACGTCTGCATAATGCGCGCCTTCCGTCCTCGCACACGCGATAAGAGCAACAGGCTCGGGTTACCGCCAGCCAGATAGGCGGCTGGCGGCGCCATGTTTACGGCCTCCCTGCGGCCCGCTCCTGCGTCCATTACTCTCCTCTGGTACCCAAGCGCCACACCTATCGCCGACGCCGTAAAAAGCCCACCCTACGAGACTCTCAACAGGAGAAATAAAAGTCAAGTGACGAGTGTGTTCACACAACAAGCAGACCGACGTAAACTTCGGTTCTGTGTCGAGCTGCTTCTGTGTGGAAAAACTTTGGCATAGAAGCTAAAACTATCAAAAGAAAAGTAGTGTGCCACTCTTGAGTCTAGCGTAGCCTGTCACTTCTTTCTATTGGAAACCTTTTTTCAGTATAGCGGGTGACTCCGTGATGTTGTTAAGGAAGTTCATGGTTGATGAAGAAGGGTAAGGAAACGACAGAATCGGAAGTTACAAGCAAAAATCGTTCCGGTTCCTCTGACAGTGGAGTGTACGAAATGGTCCTGTTGTAGTTAAGATTGTAGGGCGAGCAACTTTCAAACGTGGTAGTGTGGATCAAACAAGAAACAACGTGTAGTAAGCACGGGCCCTAAAATGGAAGTTAGGAGGGCATTAGTTTTTAAGGTCCCGCCGACAACGTGGTCATTAGAGACGAAGCACAAGCTCGGATTTGGGAAGGTTGGTGAAGGAAATTGGCTATGCCCTTTGAAAGGAACCATCCCGGCATTTTTGGAAGATCACGGAAAACCTAATTCAGGATGACCGGACGCTGCTTTGAACCGTCGTCTTCCCGAATGTGAGTCCAGTGTGCTAACCACTGTGTCTGACCAGACTGACGCCTCTGCGCTTTTCCAAAAGGTAGGCTTTTACAGACAAACAAATGATTACAATTTCAGAAGAAATTGTAGGATTTATTGGAGAAGATAGACCATTACAAATTGAGCAAGTCAGTGACACGTTTGTCCATCTCTGGGGCTTAACCAAGCTGTTATTCGGCTTGGCATTGATTGCTAGAGTTCTTGTATGTCGTTCTGAGAGATATTGTACGAAATTCTGTCCAACTGACACTTTAGATAAATCCCCGAGCTGGTTGGAGGGCCCTACACATAATGTTCTACACGTTCTCAAATGGGGAGAGATGCGGCGACCTCGTTGGCCAAGTTAGTGTGTGGCAAGCACGAAGGCAAGCAGTAGAAGCTCCCGCCGTATACGAGCGGGCATTATCTTGCTGAATTGTAAGCCCAGATGGTTTGCCATGACGAACAACAAAACGGGGGCGCAGAATATCAGCTGTATGGAGCGGGGGGGGGGGGGGGGGGGGGGGACAGCCAGAGGTGTCCCACTGCTCTTCGGGGTGTCTCTGGACACATCTTCGCTACTCATTGTGAACCAGTTCGAAGCGGAACTCATCATGAAAGACAATTCTATTCCAGTCAATGAGATTCTTGGCCCAGGACATTTCTTGAGACGCCTCAGGTAGTGGTTGGATACCAACCTTGCTGACACACTCCACACTGCCTGACAGCCAGGAATGATGGTCTGGGCTTACAATCCAGCAAGATAATGCCCAACCTCACACAGCGAGAGCTTCTAATACTTGTCTTCGTGCTTGTCAAACCATACCTTGGCCAACAAGGTCGCCATATCTCTCCCAAACTGAGAACATTTGGAGCATTATACACTCCTGGAAATTGAAATAAGAACACCGTGAATTCATTGTCCCAGGAAGGGGAAACTTTATTGACACATTCCTGGGGTCAGATACATCACATGATCACACTGACAGAACCACAGGCACATAGACACAGGCAACAGAGCATGCACAATGTCGGCACTAGTACAGAGTATATCCACCTTTCGCAGCAACGCAGGCTGCTATTCTCCCATGGAGACGATCGTAGAGATGCTGGATGTAGTCCTGTGGAACGGCTTGCCATGCCATTTCCACCTGGCGCCTCAGTTGGAGCAGCGTTCGTGCTGGACGTGCAGACCGCGTGAGACGACGCTTCATCCAGTCCCAAACATGCTCAATGGGGGACAGATCCGGAGATCTTGCTGGCCAGGGTAGTTGACTTACACCTTCTAGAGCACGTTGGGTGGCACGGGATACATGCGGACGTGCATTGTCCTGTTGGAACAGCAAGTTCCCTTGCCAGTCTAGGAATGGTAGAACGATGGGTTCGATGACGGTTTGGATGTACCGTGCACTATTCAGTGTCCCCTCGACGATCACCAGTGGTGTACGGCCAGTGTAGGAGATCGCTCCCCACACCATGATGCCGGGTGTTGGCCCTGTGTGACTCGGTCGTATGCAGTCCTGATTGTGGCGCTCACCTCCACCGCGCCAAACACGCAAACGACCATCATTGGCACCAAGGCAGAAGCGACTCTCATCGCTGAAGACGACACGTCTCCATTCGTCCCTCCATTCACGCCTGTCGCGACTCCACTGGAGGCGGGCTGCACGATGTTGGGGCGTGAGCGGAAGACGGCCTAACGGTGTGCGGGACCGTAGCCCAGCTTCATGGAGACGGTTGCGAATGGTCCTCGCCGATACCCCAGGAGCAACAGTGTCCCTAATTTGCTGGGAAGTGGCGGTGCGGTCCCCTACGGCACTGCGTAGGATCCTACGGTCTTGGCGTGCATCCGTGCGTCGCTGCGGTCAGGTCCCAGGTCGACGGGCACGTGCACCTTCCGCCGACCACTGGCGACAACATCGATGTACTGTGGAGACCACACGCCCCACGTGTTGAGCAATTCGGCGGTACGTCCACCCGGCCTCCCGCATGCCCACTATACGCCCTCGCTCAAAGTCCGTCAACTGCACATACGGTTCACGTCCACGCTGTCGCGGCATGCTACCAGTGTTAAAGACTGCGATGGAGCTCCGTATGCCACGGCAAACTGGCTGACACTGACGGCGGCGGTGCACAAATGCTGCGCAGCTAGCGCCATTCGACGGCCAACACCGCGGTTCCTGGTGTGTCCGCTGTGCCGTGCGTGTGATCATTGCTTGTACAGCCCTCTCGCAGTGTCCGGAGCAAGTATGGTGGGTCTGACACACCGGTGTCAATGTGTTCTTTTTTCCATTTCCAGGAGTGTAGAAAGAGCCCTCCAACTATTTCGAGGTTTTGGCGATCTAATGCGCCAATTGGACAGAATTTGTCACGATATCCGTCACGAGGACATCCAACAATCCTAACAATCAGTGCCAAGCCGAATAACTACTTGCGTAAGAGCCAGAGGTGGACAACGCGTTGCTCAATTTGTGAAGTTTTTTCTCTTGAATAAGTCATTCAATTTTTTCTGAATTTTAATCATTTTTTTGTCTGTAGATACTGTACATGTACATCACATCTATTCATTTCCGTCCTGTTTAGATAATTCCTTTGGGGTGCTTCGTTTTTGTCTCAGAGTGTAATTGACGTTAATTTTTGCTAAGAAAGTGTAAGACCAGTGATTAACACAAATTCTTTAGTGGGAGGACAGAGTGCGCCTGTGCATACCTGGCAGAGGGATTGTTGGCTGGGACACGAAATACCTAGAACAGATAGTGAGAATCAGACGCTGCCAGAGCTCAGTACTAAAAGCCCCACTATTGATTAATCATGTTAAGATTTAATATGGGTGGTAGACTTCTGGCTTATTTAAATATATTTGATTGATAGGCACTCACAAGAAGCACTGTCTTAAGCGATAAAAATCATGCAGCAGGTTCACACATAGAAAGTAACCTTCTTGGTGGCAGCGTTATGTAGAATGGCTTCAATAAAGGACTCGACAGGGACACTTCATCCAAGAGATGGACTTCGTCTCTGGGCTTTGAGGCAAAGCAGCCTTTGGTGCACGAACCAGTGACTTGAATTTTACTGCCACCACAGTCGCCACTCTTACACACTGGTATCACTAAGTATGGCGAGCAATAGCAGTTTTCGCAAACCGAGTTCTAAGAGGCACGCGAGGACTTCAGATTAACGTTAGGACTTCCACATTTTATTTTAATACGTGTTTTAGTACCTGCAGGTTGAACATCAGCCAAATAAAGGCAATAGGTGCATGCATGATTCATTCTGTTGTTCTTTCCTTCAACTTGATTAACAATCGACAATCACTGTGCAGCTTCCGTCAACTTAGTTGTTTCCCCAGATGCGTGCTGATTTTAACTTGATTCCAGATCCCTTACCCGATCTTTGCCAAAGTGTTGATACTTTATTTTACTTGTAATCTATGTTAATATTTCTGTGAATCCAACTGTTCTCTACCAGTTTTGCACTTTATGATTAATTTGAAGTGTAAAGGGACCTGTAATAAATAGGGCCTCTTTAGTTTCCTTTGTTTCATACAGTAGTTTGATGAATATCTATCATGTTTGTGAGTGCCAGCAACCATGTTTCACGTATGTTAGAGCTACCTCTGTTTAAACAATTTAATTCAATAAAATATCAGTTGTGCAACACATGTAATTAATTTCAGGTGATGCTGTGGGGAGCAATCTGTTTATCCGCATGTCATCTGATACAGGTCATTCTGACACCCACAGAAGTAGGTCGTTTGCTCAGACGTAGCCTAACAGCACCAAGGTGTAGAGAGGTTGGGGTGATGGAGAGCCGCTACTCTTTTTCATACTATACGCCTGGATGCCAAATTTACTATATCTAGAAGGTCTCGTATTGTCTGGATCTAAGTAAGCGATTCCAGTTGGCTGCAAAAATGCATCGCCAGATTCTCCAAAGATACCTACGAACCAACAGCTGTAGGTAGCGGTTAGTTGCTAGTGTTGATGAACTTCTTCGACAACAACGAGCTAGACCTTCAGTAATTTGTTCCTCACGATAGCAGATGAATGTTCGAATGACGTCGGTGTGACAGTTCATGGACGGACTAAGGTTGAACTGATCCTTCGATTCGTGCTGAAAGACAGAGCCGGTCGGAGTGGCCGAGCGGTTCTAGGTGCTACAGTCTGGAACCGCGCGACCGCTGCCGTCGCAAGTTCGAATCCTGCCTCGGGCATGGGTGTTTGTGATGTCCTTAGCTTAGTTAGGTTTAAGTAGTTCTCAGTTGTAGGGGACTGATGACCACAGCAATTAAGTCCCATGGTGCTCAGAGCCATTTGAAAGACAGTGCAGCGCACACAATCCGCACTCTCTCTCGTTCACGGTTCACGACACAGCATTCCCTACCGAACTGTAGTGAAAATAGAGTTTACTGTTACCTCCATTTCACAGCTGGCTGTAGGTGTCGATTTTCTGTAATCGAAGAAGTATTGAGTAAAAAGCTTTCAATAAGAAAATTAAGAAAGCACACACAAAAACTAGCGTCGTTCTAATCCATTTAAACAGTTTAATAACGCAGTGTAGTGCAGAGGAAGCAGTGATGGAAATAAAAGTTCAGTAATGAGATTAAAATTCAGAGTGAAAGAATATCAATGATAAGATTCGATGATGACATTTATGTTCTCAGCGTAGGCGAAGAAGAATTACAGAACCCACTGGATGAAATAAACAGATTGTGCCGTGACGCGTATTGTGGTTTGATTACGTGTTGCACAATTTCAGCAAGATAACAATAAAACTAGTTACTTATTATTAATGTAACATGAGGTTTTATTTAATCATTGCTTTTCCCGGCTAATGATCGTTATTTTGTTAAAGAAATCTCCACCTGAGAACGTGTAGCAATGTTGTTTGTCAAGATGTGTTAATGGCACTAAATTCATGCACAAAAGTAACCATATATACACCAGCAAACAAGCTAAACGTATGGTAAGTAAGCTGAACTAAACAATAGTATTGATTTTTAGTAATTTTCAGTGCTGTTGCATAATATCTCTTTACTAGTTGCAGATCCTTTATCGAAGTTAAAGCTGTTATTCTAGATGGTAACACTTTACTTTCAACAAAATGAACAGTTTTATCACACAATACCACACCCATACAACACTAATGTATTTTTTCCTGTCAAAATGTCATAAAAGTTGTTACGAAACACAGGGCCTCCTACATCAGCATATCAGAATTTGTATCACGTAAGATGCTGTTTGCATTCCTAGACGTTCACTGTATTTAGAGATTAATCACAGTCTAACTGGGTTCTGAGCAACTAATACACAATTATTATCGCAATTATGACCACCAACATTTATGTCTGTATAGAAAATCAGTTTAAAACTGCCGCTGCAATATTTCACTTAGATGGCGGCTAACATAACACAATCACTTATCGATTCTCCTTCAGGCAGTGTTTTACTACTAACAAATAATATACAGGGTGATTCAAAAAGAATACAACTTTAAAAATGTGTATTTAATGAAAGAAACATAATATAACCTTATGTTATACATCATTACAAAGAGTATTTAAAAAGGTTTTTTTCACTCAAAAACAAGTTCAGAGATGTTCAATATGGCCCCCTCCAGACACACGAGCAATATCAACCCGATACTCCAACTCGTTCCACACTCTCTGTAGCATATCAGGCGTAACAGTTTGGATAGCTGCTGTCATTTCTCGTTTCAAATCATGAATGGTGGCTGGGAGAGGTGGCCGAAACACCATATCCTTAACATACCCCCATAAAAAAAAATCGCAGGGGGTAAGATCACGGCTTCTTCGAGGCCAGTGATGAAGTGCTCTGTCACGGGCTGCCTGGCGGCCGATCCATCGCCTCGGCTAGTTGAACCAATTTCAGACGATAAGGTTTCATAACTAACCTTTTTCGTAGGACTCTACATACAGTTGATTGTGGAATTTTCAGCTCTCTGCTAGCTCTGCGAGTCGATTTTCCTGGGCTGCGAACAAATGCTTGCTGGATGCGTGCTACATTTTCATCACTCGTTCTCGGCCGTCCAGAACTTTTCCCTTTGCACAAACACCCATTCTCTGTAAACTGTTTATACCAACGTATAATACACCACCTATCAGGAGGTTTAACACCATACTTCGTTCGAAATGCACGCTGAACAACTGTCGTCGATTCACTTCTGCCGTACTCAATAACACAAAAAGCGTTCTGTTGAGCGGTCGCCATCTTAGCATCAACTGACGCTGACGCCTAGTCAACAGCGCCTCAAGCGAACAAATGTAGAACTAAATGAAACTTTATAGCTCCCTTAATTCGCCGACAGATAGTGCTTAGCTCTGCCTTTTGTCATTGCAGAGTTTTAAATTCCTAAAGTTGTGGTATTCTTTTTGAATCACCCTGTATATTAAATCTTTTTGTACCTTCACTATATGCATTAACATTTGAAAATATTTCTCAATGTTAATCGCTTATTATTCAGGATTTACAAATAAACCGCGCTGTAGATCAATAGCGCTAATTGCTGCGCTCCTTTGTAGCTGATCAGAAAACTTAACATTTATATATTACGAGAGTCACAATGAAATAAAACTCCAAACAAAGAAGATTCATTTCAGTGACACTTAAACTCTATTTTTCAAATCTTAAATTAGCAACATAATTCAGTTTCTTACAGACCTCTGTGTTACGAGACATCAATCACATCCCATCAGTATAAGAGTTCGAACAAGAAGAAGGATTATTATAGAAGAATGATAGATAATAAAAGATTCATATTTTCATTATCTTTTTCCATGGGTATTGTCTGAGATATAATTTTTTACAAAATATTAAATTATGTCACTGATAATAATTATTCATTATTTTATTAACGACGATGTCTTTTTTATTAATATCACGAGAATGTTCATTCACATTCCAGACACAATGCTGTTGTGAATAGTATTCTGAATAAAATATAGGCGCGGATATTACAAGTCTAACGAGTCTAGAATATGGACTGAGAATCAACTGATGAAACATGTAAGTATTGAGACGTAACAGAAGAAAGATTGGCGATGAACGTAACATCGAAATGCGTGATAGTAAGTACACGAACTTGAGTAATTCTGCTACCCTGGAAGTGAAATAACATATTAGGACTAAACGAGGAGAAAATACAAAGCGGATTAGGACTGAAAAAGACAGCATTCCTGGCCAAAAACAGGACTTAATTTGGAAAAAACGTTTTTGAGAAAGTGTGTTTGAATAGCAGTATTGTGATACTGAATCATGGAACAGAAGATAATCGAAGCATTTGTGGTGTGGTGCTACAGAAAACTGTTGAAAAGTAGGTAGACTGGTAAGATAAGGAATGACAAGGTTCTTCAAAGAACCGGCGAAGAGAGAAACAATTAGGAAACAGTGACACGATGACGGGACGAGATGATAGAACGCTCGTTAAGACATCAGGGAATGACTTCCATGGTAGAGGAAGCTGTAGAGGGTAAAAACTCTAGGAGAAGATAGACACTGGAATACATTCAACAAAAAAGATCACGTTCGTAGCTTGCTCCGGCCCTTCACTATGAATGCCATTGAAAGAATATATATATATATATATATATATATATATATATATATATATATATATAGTCATCAGTCCTCTGCCTGCGGACTGGTTTGGTGCGGTCCTCCACTAATGCCTCTCCTGCGCCAAACTTTTCATCTCAGAGTACCATTTGCTTACGTCCTCAATTATTTGCTGGATGTATTGCAATCTCTGTCTTCCTCTACTATCGTCCCGTCCCTTCTCCTTGTCAGCGTTTTCCACATATTCCTTTCCTCAACGATTCAGCGCAGAATTTCCTCATTCCTTACCCTATCAGTCCAACTAATTTCTCACATTCCTCTGTAGCAACACATCTCAAATGCTTCCATTCTCTTCTGTTCCGGTTTTCCCACCGTCCATGTTTCACTACCATACCACTCCAGACGTACATTCTCAGAAATTTCTTCCTTAAATTAAGACCAATATTTGATATTAGTAGACTTCTCTGGGCCAGTAATGCCTTTTTTGCTGTTGCTAGTCTGCATTTGATATCCTCCTTGCTCCGTCCGTCATTGGTTATTTTATTGCCTAGGTAGCAGAATTTCTTAACTTCATCTACGTCGTGATCACCAATCCCGATGTTAAGTTTCTCGCTGTTCTCATTTCTACTACTTCTCATTACTTCCATCTTCCTTCGATTTAATCTCAGTCCATTTTCTGTACTCATTATATTGTTCAGTCCATTCAGCATATAATGTAATTCTTATCACTTTCACTCAAGACAGCAATGTCATCAGCGAATCGTTTCATTGATATCCATTCACCTTGAAATTTAACTCCACTCCTGAAACCTTTCTTTTACTTCCATCACTGCTTCTTCAATGTGCAGGTTGAACAGTAGGGGGGAAAGACTACAGTCTTACACCTTTTTTAATCCGTCGTCCGCAATTATTATACCCTCTTCGCTCTTGCACATAAAGTATATTACGCGCCTCTTCCTGTAGCTTACTCCTACTTTTCTCAGAATTTCGAACTTCTTCCACCATTTGACATTGACGAATGCTTTTTCCAGTTCTACAAGTCCTATGAACGTGCCTTGTTTTTTTCTTTAGTCTTGCTTACACTATCCACCGCAGCGTCAGAACTGCCTCTATGATGCCTTTATCTTTACTAAAGCCAAACAGATCGTCATCTAACATAGCCCCAATTTTCTTTTCCATTCTTCTGTATATTATTCTTCTTAGGAATTTACAAGCTTGAACTATTACGCGATAATTCTCGAGTTTGTCAGCTCTTGCAGTCTTCGAAATCGTGTGGATGACATTTTTCCGAGAGCCAAATGGTATGTCGCCAGACTCATACAGTCTACACACCAACATGAATAGTCGTTTTGTTGCCACTTCCCCCCAATGGTTTTAGAAATTCTGTTGCAATGTTATCTATCTCTTCTGCCTCTATCTCTCTTTTAAATTCTGATTCTAATAATGGGTCCGCTAGTTTATCAGAATCGACTCCTGTTTCTTCTTCTATCACATCAAAAAAATCTTTTCCCTAAGAGAGACCTCCAATGTACCCTTGTACCTTCCACACCTATACGCTCTCTCTCCTGAACTCAACAGTGGAATTCCCGTTGCAACCTTAATGTTACAACTCTTGCTTTTAATTTCACCGAACGTTGTTTTGACTTTCTTATTTGCTGACTCAGTCCTTCCGACCATCATTTCTTTTTTGACTTCTTCACATTTTTTATGCAGCCATTTTGTCTTACCTTCCCTACACTTCGTGCTTTTTTCATTCCTCAGTGACTTGAATTCCTGTATTCCTGAGCTTCCCTGAAGATTTTTGTACTTCCTTCGTTCAACGATCAGCTGAATTATTTCTTCAGTTATCCATGGTTTCTTCGCAGTTACCTTCTTTGTACGTATGTATTTCTCCCAACTTCTGTGATTGCCGTTTTTAGAGATGTCCATTCCCCTTCAACTGTACCGTATCTATAGCCTGAAGAACCCAGTATCTGATTTCGGAATCTCTGTCCATGGTGTAATCTAACTGAAATATTCCTTTATCATCTGGCCCTTTCCGGGTATACCTACTCTTCTTGTGATTCTTGAACACAGTATTCGCAATTACTAGTTGAAATTTATTACAGAACTCAGTTATTCTTTCTCCTCTCTCAGTCCTTGTTCTATGTCCATATTCAAAACTGGTTCAAATGGCTCTAAGCACTATGGGACTTAACATCTGAGGTCATCGGTCCCCTAGACTTAGAACTACACTACTGGCCATTAAAATTGCTACACCAAGAAGAAATGCAGATGATAAACGGGGATTCATTGGACAAATATATTATACTAGAACCAACATGTCATTACATTTTCACGCAATTTGGGTGCATAGATCCTCAGAAATCAGTACCCAGAACAACCACCTCTGGCCGTAATAATGGCCTTGACACGTCTGGGCATTGAGTCAAACAGAGCTTGGATGGCGTGTACACGTACAGCTGCTCATGCAGCTTCAACACGATACCACAGTTCATCAAGAGTAGTGACTGGCGTATTGTGACGAGCCAGTTGCTCGGTCACCATTGACCAGACGTTTTCAATTCGTGAGAGATCTGGAGAATGTGCTGGCCAGGCCAGCAGTCGAACATTTTCTGTATCCAGAAAGGCCCGTACAGGACCTGCAACATGCGGTCGTGCATTATCCTGCTGAAATGTAAGGTTTCGCAGGGATCGAATGAAGGGTAGAGCCACAGGTCGTAACACATCAGAAATATAACGTCCACTGTTCAATGTGCCGTCATTGAGAACAAGAGGTGACCGAGACGTGTAACCAATGGCACCCCATACCATCACGCCGGGTGATACGCCAGTATAGCGATGACGAATACACGCTTCCAATGTGCGTTTACCGCGATGTCGCCAAACACGGATGCGACCATCATGGTGCTGTAAACAGAACCTGGATTCATCCGAAAGAATGACGTTTTGCCATTCGTGCACCCAGGTTCGTCGTTGAGTACACCATCGCAGGCGCTCCTGTGTGTGATGAAGCGTCAAGGGTAACCGCAGCCATGGTCTGCGAGCTGATAGTCTATGCTGCTGCAAACGTCGTCGAACTGTTCGTGCAGATTGTTGTTGTCTTGCAAACGTCCCCATCTGTTGACTCAGGGATCGAGACGTGGCTGCACGACCCGTTACAGCCGTGCGGATAAGATGCCTGTCATATCGACTGCTAGTGATACGAGGCCGTTGGGATCCAGCACGGCGTTCCGTATTACCCTCCTGAACCCATCGATTCCATATTCTGCTAACAGTCATTGGATCTCGACTTATGCGAGCAGCAATGTCGCGATACGATACACCGCAATCGCGATAGGCTACAATCCGACCTTTATCAAAGTCGCATTTCTCCTCACGCGAGGCATCACAACGTTTCACCAGGCAACGCCGGTCAATTGCTGTTTGTGTATGAGAAATCGGTTGGAAACTTTCCTCGTGTCGGCACGTTGTAGGTGTCGCCACCTGAAAAGCTAATCATTTGCATATCACAGCAGCTTCTTCCTGTCGGTTAATTTTCGCGTCTGTAGCACATCTTCATGGTGTAGCAATTTTAATGGCCAGTAGTGTACTTAAACCTAACTAACCTAAGACATGACACACATCCAAGCCCGAGGCAGGATTCGAACCTGCGACCGTAGCAGCAGCTCGGTTCCGGATTGAAGCACGTAGAACCGCTCGGCCACAGCGGCCGTCTAGTCCATATTCTCCTGTAACTTTTTCTTCTACTCCTTCCCCTAAGACTGCATTCCAGTTCCTCACGATTCTCATCTCCCTTTACGGGTTGTATTGCCCTTTCAGTATCCTCATATACTTTCTGTATCCCTTCATCTTCAGCTTCCGACGTCGGCATGTACACCTGAACTACCGTTGTCGGCGTTGTTTTGCTGTCGATTCTGGTAAGAACAATCGTATTACTGAACAGTTCACAGTAACACACTCTCTGCGCTACCTTCCTATTCATAAAGAATCCTACACCCGTTGTACCATTTTCTGCTACTGTCGATATTACCTTATACTCTTCTGAACAGAAATCCTTGCCTCCTTTCCAGTTTACTTTACTGACCCCTACTGTATCTAGTTCGAGCTTTTGTATTTCCGTTTTCAGATTTTCTTGCTTCCCAACCACGTTCAAGCTTCTGACATTCCACGCTCCGACTCGTACTGTGTTATCCTTCCGTTGGTTATTCAATCTTTTTTCCCGTGGTCAATCCCACGTTGGCATTCCCCTCCCGGAACCCGAATGGGGGACTATTCCGGAATCTTTTGCCATTGGAAAGATCATCATGACACTTTTTCAATTCACATGTCCTGTCGACACACGTTATATGTGTTTAATGCGGTGTTTTCTATTTCATCAGCATCTTCTTGCTGTTGATCATTGCTGATTTCTCCCGCCTTTACGGGTAGTTTCACACCCTAAGGAAAAGGGAGTGCCCTGAACCTCTGTCCGTTCCTCCGCCCTCTTTGACAATGCCTTTGGCAGAATGACGGTGACTTTTTATGCCGGAAGTCTTCGGTCACCAATGCTGATTATTAATCAAAATCTAAGCGGTGGCGGGTTTCGAACTCGGCACCGAGAACGTTTTCGATTACTACTCAAGGACGCTACCCCTGGACCACACTACATATAGTCATCAGCTGAAACTGGTCATACGAAAACTAACGATCAGAAGTCATCCAGCAGACGGAACTAGTGATAAGTGCTCTCATGTTGAGGTACCAGTCTACACAATAATTCGAGAAAGAGACCATTCTCTCTTTGCCTCCAATCCGGCGCTTGAACAAAAAATTGTTGAGGATCTAAGCAATGCTTCAGGAAATGTAGATATCACGAATGATATAACACTAAATTAAATTGTGTTGTAGGAAACGAAGATGCATGATTTTGACTTCACCTCGCCTAACAGGCTCGGAAACACATATCGTATCGTGCATTAAACTTAACAGAACTAGCAGTAAACTGATTTATTGGTGAATTTTTGCAGCGGGTTACAGCTTCCCGTCTCTATCTCAACTATCCACGTTGACTATAGAACACACAGAGGCACTCTCGCAGAATTCCAAGTTTCTTCAGTAGCTTTAACTGGCATGGCTCCATACTGATCAGCTACTATAACACACCAGTATGCAGTAACTTCCAATTTTCTCTTCGTATCGTATTATGGAGCGTAGTCGGTTGGAAACCTAGTGGAGAAGAAGCATGGATTTCGACTTACTAATGAAAGCTGACGTTCAACGGAACATCAAAATCTCACAACCAACATGTATAGTTCTGTCTAAATTCTCGTGCTAAGTTCAAGGTAAACAGCATCATCAGTTTAAGATTAATTTCTACGCTGGAATTGTAGGGGACCGTTTGGTAGATCCATACTTTAACCCAGCACGGCTTACAGGTGAATATTCAGAATACTCTCCAAAAATTACTAGAAGAATTGTTGCTGCAAACAGGAAGAAACCTTTGGCCTGTACATGCTGCGTCTCCAACACATTTTGATCCCACGGTTCGAGATTCACTGGCTGGCATCTATCACGACTATTGGATAGCTAGAGCACTGCCAGTTCCATCGCCTGCTTCCTTAACTAACTGGTTTATGCAGCAGAAAAACCGAATGCAGAAACTCTTTATCGATGTGTCATGGAAACCTGCTAAATCCTAAATCATTTGAAATCGTCGGGGAGTACTAGAAATGGTGCGATAGTTCACTATTCGACGAGTGTATGCATGTGTGAAAGCAGATGGACGACATTTTGAACATTTAGTAAGAACACCCCTGCGTTAATTATACTTTCAAGTTAAAAATGTGTAGCTGATGTAGTGAACATATAGTTTCATTAAATTTCATTAACAATCAAGAATTTTGGGCATATGTTGACATGTACTTTTTCCTTGTTTTGGAGCTAGAAAGTCGTTCCCAGACTTTGTGAACGTATTTTTGGATCATCCCATGTATGAAAACTGTGGAAACAACGGCGTGCTTGTTACACGAAGTACTAGAGTAACTGCGGTATGTGCTAGGACTGAACAGACCCATGTTTAAGGACTACCTCAACTGTAGTCGTCTTTTCCTTCTCACTTCGGTGTGTGTGTGTGTGTGTATTTGAGATGATGATGATGATATAACTAAGATATCCTTCTTTTCTCTTCGCCAGAGTTACAGGAAACCATAAGAATAACGTCACATTCTCAACAACAAATCCGTGGCGGTGAGGCGCTAGGTGGACTTTTGACAAAGATTTGGAAATAAATCCAAGTAGTCCAACCACGACTTCGTCCCGAACGGTAATAAAGAAAGCGAAGCACAGAAAGTATACATGACGAAGACTATCAGAGATTAGGATGAGGTGAATTCCGCCATCGATCGTAGCGAGTTTGTGGCAGTGTTCTCGTTCGGTGCTGTTTAGGGCGACCGGTAGCAGCCACATCAGAGAAAAGGGAAAAAAGTGCACGGCTTACGAAACTGATTGCTGATAACTTGGCTTCCGGGGCAACTTTTCCATAAACAGCGCTGTTCGTTCCACAAAGTGCGCAGCTGGCGTGCGTCCGTGGAAACAATTTTCCGAGCCACGCGAATCTAACGCTTTTAACTGGCTGATTTCGTGCAAGCACGCAGACGAGAGATCTCGTATCTGCAGAGTAGGAACCCAGTATCTCAATCTGTAGGGAAATCAGAAATGCACATACTTCAGATTATGGAAAGAATATTTATTACGCTGCACAAAATGAGTGCACTTTTTTTTTTTTTTTTTTTGGTAGAACGTGTAGCGCATTGTGATGAGTTAGCAAAGAACCCCGCAAGGTCGAATAACTTTTATTTGACCTAATAACATCTAACATATTTTTATTAAATCCGGACAGTTCCTTCTTTCCTTCGCAAGGATCGCTGTTGTTAAACTGCTAATTTTTATGCTTAACTTAATCCAAGAGAGTTTCTGCGCCTTTTCGTTCTTGTTCCTAAATATATCATCACTGTGAAACTTTGGCAGATTAAAACTGTTCTGTGAGGTTTGGTAGTGGAGAAAGATACGGTAGAGTTAGGGCAATAGGTGGGGGGGGGGGGGGGGGGGGGCGATGTCGTGAGTCGTTTGTAATGGACTGCTTAGTAGATACAATACTTGCCCGTGAAAGGAAAAAATCATAGGCCCGGCTAAAAATTTTAACCTGCTTTGAAATTACAGATCAAAGTGCAATCCGCTGAAGTTGTTGGGTTGTTGTGGGGGAGGAGACCAGACAGCAAGGTCATCGGTCTTATCGGATTAGGAAAGGACGGAGAAGGAAGTCTGCCGTGCTCTTTGAAAGGAACCATCCCGGCATTTGCCTGGAGCGATTTAGAGAAATCACGGAAAACCTATATCAGGATGGACGTACGCAGGATTGAACCGTCGTCCTCCCGAATGCGAGTCCAGTGTGCTAACCACTGCGTTACCTCGCTCGGTCAATCCGCTGAAGAGTAAAAATTGACTTGGTGTATCACTATTATGTTTATAAAGTCACGAAATAACATTTGAACGAGCCACTGCCTAGTATAGTTGTAAAATACGGCGACAGATACAAGTGATGGACAAAAATATGGATACACTAAAAACACGTTACATTACCATCTAGGAAAACCGTTGGCATTCGAAACAGCTCGCAGTCATCTCGGAATCGATAAATACGGAGCTTGTATGGTTTTCAAAAATGGTTCAAATGGCTCTGAGCACTATGGGACTTAACATCTGAGGTCATCAGTCCCCTAGAACTTAGAACTACTTAAACTTAACTAATCTAAGGACATCACACACATCCATGCCCCAGACAGGAATCGAACCAGCGACCGTAGCAGCAGCGCGGTTCCGGACTGAAGCACCTAGAACCGCTCGGTCACAGAGGCCGACGTATGGTTTTCAGGAGAATCTTACCCAATTCGTCCTGCAAAATAGTGGGAAGTGACTACGATGGAGACGGATAGTGATCACGCGTTTTTCTCTCCGAACCAGGCCACAAAGGCTCAATAACATTGATGTCTGGTGACTACGCTGGCCAGGGGACGTGCGACAATCCAGATACACAGATTGTTTAAAGGTGTATAGACGTGTCACATTTGCTGATGCGGATTTTGATTCGCTTTTGTATGATATTTAGTCTGGCAATGGCAAGGAAATCGTTTCTGAAGAAGAAAAATTTGTTAACATCTAGTATAGATTTAAGTGTCAGGAAGCCGTTTCTGAAAGTATTTGTATGGAGTGTAGCCATGTATGGAAGTGAAACATGGACGATAACCAGTTTGGACAAGAAGAGAATAGAAGCTTTCGAAATGTGGTTCTACAGAAGAATGCTGAAGATAAGGTGGGTAGATCACGTAACTAATGAGGAGGTATTGAATAGGATTGGGGAGAAGAGAAGTTTGTGGCACAACTTGACTAGAAGAAGGGATCGGTTGGTAGGACATGTTTTGAGGCATCAAGGGATCACAAATTTAGCATTGGAGGGCAGCGTGGAGGGTAAAAATCGTAGATGGAGACCAAGAGATGAATACACTAAGCAGATTCAGAAGGATGTAGGTTGCAGTAGGTACTGGGAGATGAAGAAGCTTGCACAGGATAGAGTAGCATGGAGAGCTGCATCAAACCAGTCTCAGGACTGAAGACCACAACAACAACAACAATATAAACTCACCCACTATGTAGCCACAATGGCCCTGACAATGACACAAAGAAATGCCGAAACAGCTTACCTCTGAGGAAAATCAGAGACGAAAATACAGCTATTGTTTTATTTATTGTCTGTCGTAAACATATCAGTTGTCGTCCTATCGTCCCTCTTGTCAAGGATGGTTGAAGTGAAGTACATCCTGGTGCTAATAAAACCAGTCCAAATGAAGAGAGCTGTGTCAACAGGGGCCGTGTCGTCTTGGAACACAGCTCTTTACTATGCTGTGGACCTGATCAGCCACAATGGTCCCCAAAATCCTCGGCAGTAATGAGAGTCCTTGCAGAATAATTACGAGGTCTATGGAACACCACGATGTGGATGCCAAAATCACCACCGAATCCCCGTTATGTTTCATTCTTGCGACGTAAACTCGGTCAGAAGTTGGAAATAATGTCAAACCAGTCTCATCCGGTCAAGTGAATTTCTCCCATCGTTCCATAGTCCACGAATTGTGGCTTCCACGCCACGTATTTTTGTTTAGGGCATTTACATCACAGATTTTTGGACAACATGGTTGTGGAGATGAAGCAGCGATTAGTATGATTAATCAATTATTCAAAAACAGTCTTAATCGCATTTATTATTATTATACCGTCAACCGGTTTCAACCCGACGTAGGGGTCATCTTCTGGGCCTCTACACCACTGGTCGACTGCTGGTGGTATCGCTCCTGTCTACATAACGGCAGGAAGCTATCATACTACTATAGTTTCCTGCCGTTATGTAGACAGGAGCGATACCACCAGCAGTCGACCAGTGGTGTAGAGGCCCAGAAGATGACCCCTACGTCGGGTTGAAACCGGTTGACGGTATAATAATAATAAATGCGATTAAGACTGTTTTTGAATAATTGATTTACATCACAGATGAGTGATTTTGGAATTCCAACTCGTCCTACAATTTCCTGCTTATTGAGTCTCCTTCACGTAGTTTAGGTGCTAACGGGGTTCGCAAGTGCGAAATTCAGTTCTGCCGTGACTTTAACAGCTGTTGTCATTTTATTTTTCTTTACAATGCTCTTTAACGACCGTCTCTCACAGATATTCGCCAGCGCTGTGACTTAGCGAATGCGGTATGAATCTTCGATGCGGTTCCTGTCGGAAAGCCGAACACTTCGACCACCTTGCTTAAGGATGCACCGACCATACGTGCACTAACCGTTTTTCCAACGTTCGAATTCAGTTAGCTCAGACATGACGCACTCACAATAACACAGAACAGTGATCTGTCCACGACTGGCACTTGCAACCTATTGAGGGAATTACTTAGCTGTCGTTTATAGTCGATACAACAACGCAACCTGCAGACTTGGCTAGCAACTGCGTTTATGTTTAAGCATCAATTTCTCGCAGTGTTTAAATATTTTTTATCCAAAACCTCTACTTGTGATGATGAAAATTACAGAACAGGAAGGATAGCAAATAATGACTTTCACTTATTTTATGTAAGTAGTATAGGAGGAAGAAAACGTGATTGAATTTGCAGGTGATCTGGTAGCTGACAGTATGCACGGAGGGGAGGAGGGTATACAAAAATTAAGAGCACGGAACTTCTGACTCTCGCAGCAACAACGCTTCCAACATGGTTGAGTATAGAGTCGACCTGAGAGTACACGACAGATACTGGTACGCCATTCCACAATATTTCAGTTAAATGCAGGCTACTGTAATGCAGCAAACCATCTTCAGCCCGAAAAAGGTGCATCACTTGTTTGTATCGCCTCAACTTATTACCAATTTTTATGTGCTACAAGAACGAAGAGATTAAGTTGTTTATTTAGTTTTCTTAAATTTTTGTGTTAAAATGTTGTACATACGTGACACTTGATTGTCGAGAGCAGGGGTCTCAGTTCATGTCAGCGTGCGGCAAAGAAAACAACTATGATGCAGCTGCCCACTAGAAACGTTTGCAAAGAAGGAACACTTGTTGTTAAAGAGAGCATTAGCGTGATATGATTGTACGCAGAGAATGGTTCTTGGCTTGTTCTTTCAGAATTTCAGAAGTACTATACGAGTACTGCTCGAGTAGTGATTGTTGATATAATACACCCCTGGTCTAGCGGTAGCGTCTTTGATTACTAATAATGACGTCCTCGGTCCCAGGTTCGAGTCCCCCCAATGCTTAAAATTTGATTAAAAATCTTCAGTGGTGGCCAAAGACTTCCGGCATAAGAAGTCAGCCTCATTCTGCCAACGGCCTTGTCAATGAGGGCGGAGGAGCGGACACAGGTTCAAAGCACTGTCTTGTCCTAGAGGGGGGAAACTGCCCCTAAATGCTGAAGAATCAGCAATGATCAAAACCGTGAGCATGCAGAAAGCAATGGAAACCACTGCATTAAAGACACATAACGTTTATCCATAGGACATGTGGCCAGTAATTGGATAAGTGTCATGATGATTTCTCCATCGACAAAAGATTCCAGAATAGCCCCCCATTCCGGTCTCCGTGAGTGGACTGCCAAGGGAGAGGTGTCCATGAGAAAAAGATTGAATAATCAACGAAAGAATAAAGTTCTGCGAGTCGAGGCGTGGAATGTCAGAAGCTTGAACGTGGCAGTGAGACTAGAGAATCTGAAACGGGAAATGCAAAAGCTCAATCTAGATATAATAGGGGTCAGTGAAGTGAAGTTGAAAGAAGACATGCATTTCTGGTCAGATGAGTATAGGGTAATATCAAAAGCAGCAGAAAATGTTATAACGAGAGTAGGATTCTTTATGAGTAGCAAGTTAGGGCACAGAGTGTGTTGCTGTGAACAGTTCAGTGATAGGATTGTTCTGGTCAGAATCGACAGGAAAATAACAGCTACAACGATAGCTGTGGTACACATGCCGACGTCGCAAGCTGAAAATGAAGAGAGAGAGAAAGTATATGAGGATACTGAAAGGACAATACAGTACGTAATGGGAGATGAAAATCTAATAGTCATGTGGGACTGGAATGCACTTGTAACAGAACGAATAGAAGAAAAGGTTAGAAGACAATATGGGCCTGGGTCAAGGAACGAGAAAGACTAATTGAGTTCTGTAACAAATTTCAGCTAGTAATAGCGGATACTCTGTTCAAGAATTACAAGAGAAGGCGGTATACTTGGAAAAGGCCGAGTGATAAGGGAAGAAAGATTACATCATGCTCAGACAGAGATTCCGAAATCAGATTCTGAATTGTAAGGCGTACCCAGGAGCAGATATAGACTCAGATCACAATATGGTAGTGTTGAAGAGTAGGCTGAAGATTAAGACACTAATCAGGAAGAACCAATACTCAAAGAAGTGGGATGCGAAAGTACTAAGTAATGACGAGATACGCTTGAAGTTAGCTAAGACTGTAGATACAGCAATAAGGAATAGCTCAGTAGGCAGTTCAGTTGAAGACGAATGGACAGCTCTAAAAAGCGCGATCATAGAAGTTGGAAAAAAAACATAGGTGCAAAAAAAGTAGCTGCGAAGAAACCATGGGTACCAGCCGAAATACTTCAATTGATGGATTACAGGACGAAGTAAAAACATGTTACAGGAAACTCAGGAATACAGAATTGCAAGTCTAGGAGGAATGAAATAAACAGCGAGTGCAAGGAAGCTAAGAAGAAATACCTGCATCAAAAATGTGAAAGAAACGAAAAAAAAATTATAGTCGGAAGGACAGACTCCGCATATAGGGAAGTTAAAACAACCTTCGGTGACATTAAAAGCAAGAGTGGTAACATTGATAGTACAACGGGATTTCCGCTGCTAAATGCAGATGAGAGAGCGGATAGGTGGAAAGATTACATGAAAACCTCTATGAGCGAGAAGATTTATCCGATATGATACATTAAGAAAAAGGAGTGGATTTATAAGAGATAGGGGATCCATTATTAGAATCAGAATGTAAAAGAGCTTTGGAGGACTTAAGATAAAATAAGACATAAGAGATGGATAACATTCCATCTGAATTTTTAAAATCATTGGGTGAAGTGGCAGCAAAACGACTATTCACGTTGGTGCATAGATTCCAACTTTCGGAAAAATATCACCCACACAGTTGCGAAGACTGCAAGGGCTGAAAAGTTCGATAATTATCGCACAATCAGCTTGACAGCTGACAAGAATAATGTACAGAAGAATGGAAAAGAAATTTGAGGATGTGCTAGATGACGATCATTTTGACTTTAGAAAAGGCAAAGGCAGCAGAGTGGTAGTTCTGACGTTGCAGTTGATAATGGAAGAAAAACTAAAGAAAAATCACGACACGTTCATAGGATTTGTCGACTTGGAAAAAGCGTTCGACAATGTAAAATGGTGCAAGATGTTCGAAATTCTGAGAAAAACAGGAGTAAGCTGTAGGGAGAGACGGGTAACATACAATATGTACATATGCGAAGAGGGAATAATGAGAATGGACTACCAAGAACGAAGTGCTCGGATTAAAAAGGGGCTTTCGCCCCTACTGTTCAATCTGTACATCGAAGAAACAATGACGGAAATAAAAGAAAAGTACAGGAGTGAAATTAATATGCAAGGGGAACGGATATTAATGATACAATTCGCTGATGACATTGCTATCCTGAGTGAAAGTGAAGAAGAATTACATGCATGATCTGCTCAATGGAATGAACATTCTAACGAGTACAGAATATGGATTGAGAGTAAATCGAAAAAAGACGAAGATAATAAGAAGTAGCAGACATGGGACCAGCGAGAAACTTAACATCAGGATTGATGGTCACGAAGTAAATGAAGTTAAGGAATTCTGCTACCTACGCAGTAAAATAACCAATGACTGAGGAAGGAAGACATCAAAAGCAGACTATCAATGGTAAAAAGGGCATTCCTGGCTAATAGGGGTTTATACTATCAAAAATATTTGAGGAAGAAATTTCTGAGAATTTACATCTGGAGTACAGTATTGTCTGGTAGTGAAACATGGACTGTGGGAAAACCGGAACAGAAGAGAACCGAAGCATTTGAGATGTTGTGCTGCAGACGAATGTTGCAAATTAGGTGGACCCATAAGGAAACGAGTGAGGAGGTTCTGCGCAGAATCGGAGAGGATAGGGATGTGTGGAAAACACGAGAGCACTTCGTGGCGGGCCGTATCAAACCGGTCAGGAGACTGATGACTCAAAAGAAAAAGTGAGCCTCGAGAGAGATTATTTCGAGTTTCATGAGATCGCCTCAAACGTACGATACGTGAACTAGTCTGCAATGGGGATAGAAAGATGTGTTCAGAGCATTTCTAAGTCATTTAGAAAGTTCTCGGCTAATGTAAGAAACGATTATTTAGCCGATTTTTGTTAGAGTGTAGACTCACCACGTATTGGAAAAGCTCCGGTTCATTGAAGTGTGAGATTAGTTTCTCCTAGTTGTGATTAACGGTGCGTTGTGCTGTTTAATATCCACGCGATGGTAGGCGAACCGTATTTCAATATTTTTGTGAGACTTTCCGCTGGGTGGTGTATGTGAAGGGACGTATTCACGCGAAGTCGTTTAGTTTTTTTGTGGTTGAGGGTTAAAGCACGCACTAGGGGATAGTAGCGTTGCATTGTGTTATTTTGGTTGTATATGTGTACGCAAGCTATTTTGGTTAGGATTTATTGTGTGACTTTGGCGTGAGCGTCGCAATATAGTAAATTCCGGAAATCTCGTTTGATGCACTGAATGTGTAGTCTATATTAAACAGAACGGTCATCCTACTCAACAGTTATTTGTTGAGAAACAATCAGAAGTTTAGTGAGAATGTGATAGCTTTTCCGCTTGTCCCTGAACGACAAATCAAAAACTATTTAAAAGAGAACACGCCAATTCTCTCTGGAAGTTATCATCGCGTGCTGTGTTTTGAATTTTAAACATTATTGGGTCGCGTAAGTCAACGCCTGAAGTGGTTAATCTTTTGTCTGATTATTTGAGTTCATGTGATTGAAAAGTGGCGGTGACACTCAGGTTTTTTGTTTTATTTACTTTTTATTACATTCCTGCTTAATGGGATTTTGAATAGCTAACCAGCATTCCAAAAATAAAACGCTGATTTGTACCTGTAGTTGATTTACTTGCAGGAAATAAATAAAACAGCTTTAAACTGAAAAAGTCAGTACCCGACATGTTTTTTATTCCCAAACTGCTTCAGGAAAAAATAATTAAAGGCTTATTTGAAAGTAGACTCCTATCTGTGATATATCTTTTCGGAATCAAACCCAAGGCCATTAAAGTAAGAGACTGGAATATTGGTAAAAAGCAAAGTTCCAAGAAATTAAAGAAAAAGAATATTTTTCAGTGAACGACTTGTAACGAAAAGAAAGATTATTGATCTTTAGACAGGGAAAGTAAGTTTGCATGTTATGGAAAAGTGAATAATTATAAATGAAAATTGACTGTTTTAATTCCGCAAGTTTGAGATTAACGATAAAATTTCCACAGAGTCAAGGATATTGTTGTAGCAAGGCGCTGCTTATAGATGTTATCGTTGATTGACAACGAAACATAAACAGTATAAATATATATCATTGCCTTGGGAACGTATTCTTCAATATAGATTGCTGTTATCGGTAAAGTAAATACATCATTCCTACTCTCCGTAGACTCTCGCATTTAATATTTTTCTGGTAATTGATACTAACTTTTGTGGTAGTTTATTTTTCGACCCTAGTGAACCCTGATAGTCAGATGTGTTGTTGTGTTGCTGACCCACTTACACCACGAAAAGTGTTATTGTGTCCATCCTTTCGTACATAGTGATGTCGTAGCGAGCGGTAGTGTAATTTTTAGCGTGAGAAGCTGAATATAAAGTCTTACGTGACGTCGTTATGTTAGTACAGACGATTATTTCGTCACACAGATTACGTCGTTGGGTGTCGGCAAGGTCTTGTCAGTACAACTTATTGTAGTATTACGAGAATGAGCTACATCGGTCGAGGTTGCTTTTCACCTACGTATTGCAGTGCAGATAGAGCTTGTTTCGTACAGTATATCTCCTTCGACTAAAACATAGTACAAAGTTGGCGCTAGTGGTATCTAAAGAGTGGCGCAGTACACTACATTAATCGTAGTGGCTGGTGAGTGGAGGAATACTAGGCTCTCGGTAACCCATAATCGAATGTTTTCAGTGAGTGAGATAAATGGGGAATGTGCTGGCCAGGGAAATAGTCGAACACCCCTTCTCTCGAAGTAGATGAGGACAGAACAAAGAACATGCGATCTTGCATTATCTTGTTGAAAGCCAACGTTACAGATACCTCGAAGATAAGATACAATCCGCAAGCCTCAACACCTCAGAAAAGTAGCGCTTGGTGTTCAAATTACCTGCTATGCGAGCCAGAGGTAATCGTTTTGTGTACACAGTGGCCAGGTGTTGGTCCCATACTGCTACGACGAATGAAATCTAACAACGTTCGATCTCCTCGGAGACCCACACACAGATACGTCCGTGATGATACAGTACGCACAACCCGCAATCGTCTGAAAAGACGGCATGGTACTACTCCGGTGTCCGGTGTTGTCGTCGAGTGGACCACTGCCGGTGTACCTCTCTCTTCTGTCTCGTCTATAGAAGCCACAACAATTTTTGCCGTCCTGGCGGTCCACTAGCTTCAGACGTCGTCTCAGCGTCCGTATGGTCCCTTGTCTTGCTGCAAACAAGCCTGTTTCATGACTCCAGGTAAGCGATATGCGATCCTGCACGGACGTGTGAACAATATGTAGCAGGATTTTAGAACAGATATTGTGTTCGAACATTATGAATTACCTCGAACGAAACGGTCTATTGACACACAGTCAACATGGGTTTAGAAAACATCGTTACTGTGAAACACAACTAGCTCTTTATTCACATGAAGTGCTGAGTGCTATTGACAAGGGATTTCAGATCGATTCTGTATTTCTGGATTTCCGGAAGGCTTTTGACTCTGTACCACACAAGCGGCTCGTACTGAAATTGCGTGCTTATGGAATATCGTCTCATAAATGTGACTGGATTTGCGATTTCCCGTCAGAGAGGTCACAGTTCGTAGTACTTGACGGAAAGGTTGGCTCTGAGCACTATGGGACTCAACTGCTGTGGTCATAAGTCCCCTAGAACTTAGAACTACTTAAACCTAACTAACCTAAGGACATCACACACATCCATGCCCGAGGCAGGATTCGAACCTGCGACCGTAGCGGTCGTGCGGTTCCAGACTGTAGCGCCTTTAACCGCTCGGCCACTCCGGCCACTTGACGGAAAGTCATCGAGGAAAACAGAAGTGATTTCAGGTGTTCCCCAAGGTAGTGTTATAAGCCCTTTGCTGTTCCTTATCTATATAAACTATTTGAGAGACAATCTGAGCAGCCGTCTTCGGTTGTTTGCACATGACGCTGTCGTTTATCGACTAATAAAGTCATCAGAAGATAAAAAAAACTGCAAAACGATTTAGAAAAAATATCTGAATGGTGCTAAAAGTGGCAGTTGACCCTAAATAACGAAAAGTGTGAGGTCATCCACATGAATGCTAAAAGGAACTCAAACTTCGGTTACACGATAAATCAGTCTAATCTAAAAGCCGTAAATTCAACTAAATACCTAGGTATTACAATTACGAACAACTTAAAATGAAGGGAACACATAGAAAATGTTGTGGGGAAGGCTAACCAAAAACTGCGTTTTACTGGCAGGACACTTAGAAAATGTAACAGATCTACTAAAGAGACTGCCTGCACTTCCCTTGTCCGTCCTCTTTTAGAATATTACTGTGCGGTGTGGGATCCTTACCACATAGGACTGACGGAGTACATCGAAAAAGTTCAAAGAAAGGCAGCACGTTTTGTATTATCGCGAAATATGGGAGAGGGTGTCACAGAAATGATACAGGATTTGGGCTGGAAATCATTAAAAAGAAAGGTGTTTTTCGTTGTGACGGAATCTTCTCACGAAATTCCAATCACCAACTTTCTCCTCCGAATGCGAAAATATTTGGTTGACACCGACCTACATAGGGAGGAACGATCACCACGATAAAATAAGAGAAATCAAAGCTCGTACGGAAAGATATAGGTGTTCATTCTTTCCGCGCGCTATACGAGATGGGAATAATAGAGAATTGTGAAGGTGGTTCGATGAACCCTCTGCCAGGCACTTAAAAGTGATTTGAAGAGTATCCATGTAGATGTAGAATATGTATGTCCTGTTAGATGCTAGTTGCATAGGGCCTCTGAGATCCTGCATGGCATTGCACGCGAGCCTCCTATACCCATCGGTTTCATATTGGCTTGACAGTCGTCTAATCCCGACGAACTGCGCAACAGTACGTAATGAATCTTACCTCTTCAGAACTTTCGTACTTCACATGAAATTTTTGATTCCATATAAATTTCGGTCCGACTTAATTTTTATACTTAAATTATATATTCCACATCTAAAGGTAATTTTGCATATATTTAACCAACAAAAATCTGTTTTCTGATAATATAATTTTATTTTTCATATCGGTCCATTTAGCAACACCGATCTGGAACGACGATAATTATTCATCACAATTGTTAACTTAAATAAGTGAAAAATAATTTTCCAGTGAAACTAATATTATTAAGGTTTAGTTTTCCTGTAAACAAAATTTCTGTTTTCATTTTTAACATTTTCTAGTTTTACTATCTCTAATTCAAATGACTGTTAATTTATACAAAAACAGGAAAAATTTGCAAATTTCATTATTAATTATGAAGCGCAGAAATCTTTATATACGTAATTATTCCAGAAAACATTACGTAAATTATACCTGAAAAGTAAATTCAATTAAGACAGTCATAACAAACTTCAGTTGAACTAAATCCTGTTCCAGAAAGATCTGGAACATGTAGACGTAATGCTTATAGTAATTTAGGCGCCAAACGAGGCATAATAGTTTCAGTTCTTGACGAGATTTATCATTAATTATCAATTTCTTTGTATTGTGCTGAAATGTTTCACAGTGCACTTACTTTACGTTAAAAAGCAGCAAGATTCCAATGACTTTTCTTGAAACAAAATCCCGTGGACCTATCAACTTGAAAGCATAAACAGCAACCAACAGCCTAGCAAACTAGACAGCCGTATCAAGACAAGTAACATTTACATGCTACTGGCTTTCGAAGCCGGCCGCGGTGGCCGTGCGGTTCTAGGCGCTTCAGTCCGGAGCCGCGAGACTGCTACGGTCGCAGGCTCGAATTCTGCCTCGGCCATGGATGTGTGTGATGTCCTTAGGTTAGTTAGGTTTAAGTAGTTCTAAGTTCTAGGAGACTGATGACCTCATGTTAAGTCCCATAGTGCTCAGAGCCATTTGAATCATTTTACGGCTTACGAAATAATATAAACTTTGACAGCACTAGAATAATAAGTTCAACGTAGGTTTTTACTTTATGTACATCTATGAACATTTTGATAGCAAGGGATGTGTAACAATATAAGTACCACAGGAGGATAAACCGCAGCCACGATAGGCCACAAAACTACCGCTGTTGGATTCTTACAGGTCTTAGATGACGTTTCTCCTCACACGAGGCATAACACGATCTTCTCACAAACAAACAACATTCATACGTGATTTCTACGTAATCTTTCCTTGTATACGGTATGTAGATGGCGTCCCCTACTTACCTTGTGCGGTTGCAGTGAGATGCTTTTCATTTGCACATCCAAGAACGTAGTATAAGGGGCGATCAAAAAGTTTTCGTTCGAAGGCAATGAAATCTAGTATCATTATGCCAGTCATAAAAACCACCGTCGACACTGAGATATTCATCACCGACGACGCAGGTTGAAGAGACACGTTTGGTAAAACACTGTGTCCTGGTGCGTGAAGATGTCCGTAACTGCCGGCCGGAGTGGCCGAGCGGTTAAAGGCGCTGCAGTCTGGAACCGCGAGACCGCTACGGTCGCAGGTTCGAATCCTGCCTCGGGCATGGATGTGTGTGATGTCCTTAGGTTAGTTAGGTTTAACTAGTTCTAAGTTCTAGGGGACTAATGACCTCAGCAGTTGAGTACCATAGTGCTCAGAGCCATTTGAACCATTTTTTGATGTCCGTAACTGCCTGCAGCACATCCTCGTCCGACAGGAATCGTCGACCCTTCAAAGCCTTTTTAAGAAAAAGTTGGTAAGTTGTGGTAAGTTCCTATGGGACCAAACTGCTAAGGTCATCTGTCCCTAGGCTTACACACTACTTAATCTAACTTAAACTAACTTACACTAACGACAACACACACACCCATGCCCCAGGGAGGACTCGAACCTCCGACGGGGGCAGCCGCGCGAACCGTGGCAAGGCGACCGAGACCGCACGGCTACCCCGCGCGGCCCTTTTTCAGGGTCCGAAGGCGTAATAATCGTATGGGGAGAGATCGGGACTACAGTGCGGGTGCTCGAGTGCCTCCCACTTGAGCTGGCTTAACTTTTGCGCTACATTTGCGGCATGGGGACATGCGTTATCATGAAGCAGCAGCGTCCTGGCACACCATTCCACAAGGATGTTTTCAACAGACACGCTGCCCCATACACTTTACTCATTCTACGAGGGATGTCTACCGGCCAAGGAAAGACTAACAGCACGTTGGTCCTATTTGGTAATAACGTCCCCACAGTTAACGTTTCCGCATTTACTGCACGCATGTCGAAAAAGCACGAATGCCACAGTAAACCGTTGACTGCATGTCAGTGCTTATGTACCCGTATCACAGTCGCGCTACGTTGCATATATGCTGGAGCAATGCCCTATAACCGAAACTTTTTGATCGTCTCTTGTACACTTCATACCAATTATACGTTTGTTTCACGCCTTCTTCATGGTGTCGAAATCTCAACGGCAAGCGGTCGCCTTATTTCATGCTTATATTTTCAATTAAACGTAATGACCGAGCATCAAACTGCGCCTTTCGTTGTCGTACTTTACAATTTCCAACCTTTCTATGGTTATATTCGAACGTAGTTGTCAGTAAACCTTATTATTCTCACTCTTGCACCGTCTCCATTAGTAATTTTACAGCTTCAGGTACGTACCACACAGTGCACTGACATATATCAGTGTGAAACGTAGAGCTGAATTCACATTTGCTTTTTCTCTTTCGCATCTATCCAGCTGTTTAAAATGCTGACAATTCTTTATTATCGTACGTCACCAACCGCTGTCCACTATCTCGACGCTGCGGAACACTAAATACAAGGTTTATTTAAAAATAAGGCAGCGGTTTTACGTGTGACGCGGTGGAATCCTCTCTAAATTCCAATAACCATCAACAACTTCTCTACCTGCACGTATGACCAGGGCCAGTTCTAGAACATTTTTCTGCACAAGCGACTTATCACTTACCATTTGTCTCCGACCCCTGTGGCCCTTTTCCCTGATAAGCTTTCATACGCACGCTACGTCTGTGGTACCCATTGCATACAAATCTTGCACCCAGGGAGCCCTCTCCTGCGTATGACCGCAATTGAAATTTAGATCTGACCTTCCTTAACATATACATGATTTAGTGCAATACCAAACCGAATTTCACGTAGCATGAATGGACAATTACACGATTCTCCGTATTTTTCATCAGTCACGGAGACTTTGAAATCCAAATCGAATCCTATTTCTGCTGGTAAATAGTTGTAAACCAACGATATAAGCGATGTACATGATAAGAATTTCTATTTCCGTACAAGCATTGATAAAATTACCAAAATTCTTGTACCATAGTTAATAACGTTTAATGTGCTATCTTCGGTACAAGAAATAGTCCTCTCAGATCTGGACAATCTGGTTGCCACGAAATAAACCAATTTGTTCGTTAAGCACACTCCAGTCTCACAAGCAGAAATTCAATAACTCTAATAAACATGGTGGTATTATTCCTCTGTTTCTGGCGAAGAAAATATGTATGCTAGTTTTTATATCTCTTTGCTCTTCGTCGAATACGAGTCTAGGAATCCTACTTACTCGTTTCCTAGAGAAACAATTCAAACAAATCGTATTAATCAGTTTTATTACAAAATGAAAAGAGACAATGCTTTGTCAGTTACACAGATGTGTCGCAAGCAAAGGGCGACATACGAAAGAAGCAATTTTCTAGAGTGTAAACAATTCCAAGTCTCTGCTACAAAGACAGTACAAGCAATGTGAATAGAGTTGACACTGCTATATACAAACATCAAAAAAAGTTTTGCATCACCTCAGTTCCGAGAGTTCCGGAACCTGTACAGAAAATTGGATCAACATAAACATCATTTCCACCCTTTTTATTGCTCATGAAAACCACACATTGCATGTTGTACCATCATACAGCGAGACCTTCAGAGGTTGCGGTCCAGATTGCTGTACACACCGGTACCTCTAATACCCAGTAGCACGTCCTCTTCCATTGATGCATGCCTGTATGTGTCGTGGCATACTGTCCACAAGTTCATCAAGGCACTGTAGGTACAGATTGTTCCACTCCTCAACGGCGATTCGGCGTAGATCCCTCGGGGTGGTTGGTGGGTCACATCGTCCATAAACATCCCTTTTCAATCTATCCCAGGCATTGCTGTAGGGTTCATGTTTGGAGAACATGCTGGCCACTCTAGTCGAGCGATGTTGTTATCTTGAAGAAAGTCATTCACAAGAAGTGCACGATGGGGGCCCGAATTGTTGTCCATGAAGACGAATGCCTCGCCAATATGCTGCAGATATGGATACTATATCGGTCGGAGGATGGCATTCACGTATCCTACAGCCGTTACGGCGCCTTCCATGACCACCAGCGGTGTACGTCGGTACCACATAATGCCACCCCAAAACAGCAGGGAACCTCCACCTTGCTGCACTTGCTATACGGTGTGTCTAAAGCGTTCAGCCTGACCTAGTTGTCTCCAAACACGTCTCCGACGATTGTCTGATTGAAGGCATATGCGACATTCGTCAGTGAAGAGAATGTGATGCCAATCCTGAGCAGTCCATTCGGCATGTTGTTGGGCCCATCTGTACCGCGCTGCATGGTGTCGCGGTTGCAAAGATGGACCTTGCCATGGACTTCGAGAGTGAAGTTGTGCATCATGCAGCCTATTGTTCACAGTTTCAGTCGTAACACGACGTCCTGTGGCTGCACGAAAAGCATTATTCTACATGGTGGCGTTGCTGTCAGGGTTCCTCCGAGACATGATCCGTAGGTAGCGGTCGTCCACTGCAGTAGTAGCTCTTGGGCGGCTTTAGCGAGGCATGACATCGACAGTTCTTGTCTCTCTGTATCTCCTCCATGCCCAAAGAACATCGCTTTGGTTCACGCCTGGACACTTCCCTTGTTGAGAGCCCTTCCTGGCACAAAGTAACAATGCGGACGCGATCGAACCATGGTATTAATCGTCTAGGCATGGTTGAACTACATACAATACGAGCCGTGTACCTCCGTCCTGGTGGAATGACTGGAACTGATCGGCTGTCGGAACCCCTCCGTCTGGTTGTTTACATCTTTGGGCGGGTTTAGTGACATCTCTGAACAGTCAAAGGGACTGTGTCTGTGACACAATATCCACAGTCAACGTCTATCTTCAGGAGTCCTGGGAAGCTGCGTGATGGAAAACTTTTTTTGACGTGTGTACTATTGAACTGGGTCGCGACCAGTCGGGCACGTCGCTTATGTACACTTCGCATAGGGGTTTCGCGTTGTCGTCCTGGAGAGGGGTCGGTTACCTTGCGATAGGCTGACGTCTTCTCACAGCTATCTCTATCATTTTTTTTCAGAGAACTAGAATCATATGACGATTTTGTAACATTATTCACAATAGGCACCAACTCTGGGCAAATCAAAACACATAATCACATAATATCGTAGGCGGTTGATTTGGACGTACTAATATGTAAAATGGTAAGTGAGTAAAATTGCTTTGCCCTTCAGATACATCATTGTCAAATACTAGATCCATTTGGTCTTCCTGATGACTTTCTCTGTCAAACATTACCTGCTTTCTTGAATTCTAAATTCATGCATTTAGCATTATGTACACTGGCATTGATCTCAGATGTGTCTGTAGGAATTTACGCCAAACTGCAACAATAGATTTAAGTTCGTTAAACATTACGACACACTGTCTGCGCCTTGCAAACAAATCATGATGGTACTGCAATGACATATTTTACACACAATGCTATACGTTTAACTCTTACTGCCAATATAAATTAGTGATACACAAATGCACTAATTCTGTTTGGTAATACGTCTTTTTTCCGCTAAATACAACCTTTCTCATGCAGAAAACTCTGTATCTGACAATGGTTAAATGCTGAATTTTATACTTTCATTCAGGGACTGTATGTAAGCTCCTACAGAAACACTCTACCGGCTTGCGAGTTCATGGCCGTGATACAATAATATGCTAGGGCACCTACAGTTGTAGTAGAAACGTCAACATCCCTTTATTAGTGAACACCGCAGGGACAAACCACATATTTTGATTTAATCAATTTTTGATTCCACACATGCAATTTCAGAACTGTCGGCATAGCAAAATCGATCAAAAATTCGCTATCTCTGACACGAGTAAGCTTGATGTTGCGATCCGATCGGCTGTAATACACTCATGTTCAGAAAAAAAAAACCAGAACATGTTGAACGACTAGGGACAGGACGTTCGTATTCACAAGACATGTTCATTAGTACTGCAAAAAATGATTAACAAATGAATCATGTTGGCCCATTGTTTCCAGGTCAACATCGATATGGCGCAGCAACACCACCTACCGGTAAAATGTGACAGTGCCTCTCGTTGTCGCTACAAACCCAAGGCAATGGATCAATGCGACTTGAGCAGACGTGTAGGATGCCTCGTAGATGTATGCGCGAACTATACCGTCATATGTCAGTCAGTCTGAAAGAAGGCGCATTTTTCGCATGACACAATGTGATGCATCCATCCGGGACATTGCTGCTTGTGTGGGATGAAGTGTTTCGACAGTGGAACGAATGTGTGCAGAATGGTTCACGGAGGGGCGCAGACCACGACGAGATGGGTTATGTCGCATCACTCAGACACTCCCCCCCCCCCCCCAACACCACGAGAAGAGTGGCACTGCAAGACAGATCTACGTTCTCCTCGGCTCTGGAGCAACAGTGGAACAGTGTAACATACGTACACTATCAAGAGTGACAGTCCGTCGCCGTTTATCACGGCATACGTGCGCGTCGTCCACTTCTCAGCCTATTTTTGGCGAATGTGCAGAAACTTGCTAGACTGCAACCGTACACGGAACGACGTCACTGAAGATAGGAATGACATCATATAGTTTTTCAGGCCAATCAAGGTTGTGTTTGTTTGAACATGATGGCTGCAATTTGGTTCGCCGCAGATACTAGGAGCAGAATCTTAGTGACTGCATTCGCACAAGACACATAGCGCCAACTTAAAATCTTACGGTGTGGGGTGCTATTGGGTATAGCCACAAATGACAGTTGGTGTGTGTCCAGGGCACTGTGACCAGTGTGACGTACATAAATGGCATCCTGCAACCCATAGACACACCCTTTCTGTACAATAACGCAGATGTCATTTTTCAGCGAGATCACATATTACTGCACGGATATGTGCCTTCTTGGTGTCATAGGATGTCCGCCTGTGGCCTTGTCCCGCCACTTGTCGCCAATCGCAAATGTGTGGGATATGATGAAAGGGTGAGTGCAGTGGTGTGACCCAATGCCAATCACGCAGATGAACTTTGGAACCAAGTCAATGCAGCATGGATGGCTATATCACCTTATACGGGTCGGTGCCATCACGCATGGAACAAGTTATGAGGGCCCATGGCTGACTGTGCCTACTAGCCAACAGTACACGTGCTGAACCGAGGTGACTGAAATGATAATCATTACTGCAGAACATGCTAATGTACATGTCCAGTGAATATGAATGCCCCATCTCTAGCCGTTGAAGGTGTTCTGTTTTCTTCTGAACACGAGCGTATGTACTCTCTCTACACTATACGTCAAGCATCTTTGAGAGGCTAATATAGTACTCCGTTCCTAAGCAGCAATTGGAATTTGGAGGGGATTTATTGGCGCTCGTTTGTAAGTCCTTTCAGTCTCATATACGACTAATGGATCACGGTTTTGTGAGAGTCTGTGAATGGAGTGCCTGAATTGGCGTATCAAGAGAAAAAGTAACAGAACACGTCGCAAAAAGCTGACGTATGTTGCAAGGATTCCCTGCTCTGTTTCTTTCTCCTTTCTCGCTGTCGCGCTGTGTGTGTGTGTGTGTGTGTGTGTGTGTGTGTGTGTGCAGTGTCGTGCGCGCAGCGACCATTTCCGACATCCGGAAAGGCTGTCAGAGTAACGATACAGAATGCGCTAGATAACGAAATCAGGTTGCGTGTCGGGCGCCCGGGTTATTACGTGAGCATGGCGTGATTGTGCCAGAATATTCCGGCCCCGTCCCCAGAGCGGCGGCCTTGTTTTCGGGCCGTGTGTAATGGAAGCGAAGCCCGCGCCGCGCTCTGATTGGATTCCCCAAGGCGTTCCGGCAGCCACCCCCGCACCCCCTCCCCATCCCTCGCCCGGCTCCTATGCTGTGTAGCAACACCCGTCTGGTTGCGGGGGTGTGCCACTGTCGCGCTTCCCTATACACACATCTTCAAAGGGCTCTTAATATTTCCACTATCGGATGTAATTCTCAGTGCACTACCACTAACAAAATGTTTTTCACAGACATAGCCATACCGTCAAGCTTTTTATTGATTTTCTGAAAATAATATACTACAAAGCCACAGCACCAGAAAGAACCGCAATAAAGCTTCTTCTTGTCTGGGGTTTGAGAATCGGTGACGTCTTGGACATGAAAGTGAAGTACAGGGTGATCAAAAAGTCAGTATAAAATGGCTCTGAGCACTATGGGACTTAACATTTGAGGTTATCAGTCCCCTAGAACTTAGAACTACTGAAAACTAACTAAGCTAAGGACATCACACACATCCATGCCCGAAGCAGGATTCGAACCTGCGACCGTAGCAGTCGCGCGGTTCCGGACTGAAGCGCCTAGAGCCGCTCGGCCACCGTGGCCGGTAAGTCAGTATAAATTTGAAAACTTAATAAACCACGGAATAATGTAGATAGAGAGGTAAAAATTGACACACATGCTTGGAATGACATAGGATTTTATTAGAACAAAAAAAAAAAAAAAGTTCACAAAATGTCCGACAGATGGCGCAGGACAGCAAAACTGCTACCGTGACGGGTGAGAGGTACGCCGATATGTTACAGAATCGCATCATCCCCAGCCTGGCTGATAAACACCTGCTGGAACGTACGATGTTTATGCAGGATGGCGCTCCACCCCATATTGCTAGACGCGTGAAAGATCTCTTACGCGCGTCGTTTCGTCATGATCGTGTGCTCAGCCGGCACTTCCGTCGTGCTTGGCCTCCCAGGGCCGCAGAGCTCAGTCCGTGTGATTATTGGCTTTGGGGTTACCTTAAGTCACAAGTGTATCGTGATCGACCGACATCACTAGCGATGCTGAAAGACAACATCCGACACCAATGCCTTACCATAACTCCGGGAATGCTTTACAGTGCTGTTCACAACATTATTCCTCGACTGCAGCTATTGTTGAGGAATGATGGTCGACATACTGAGCATTTCCTGTAAAAAACATCATCTTTGCTTTGTCTTACTTTGTTATGCTAATTATTGCTACTCTGATCAGATGAAGCGCCATCTGTAGGACTTTTTTGAACGTTTGTGTTTGTTTGGTTCTAATATAACCCCATGTCATTCCAAGCATGTGTGTCAATTTGTACCTCTCTATCTACATTATTCCGTCATTTACTCAGTTTTCAAATTTATACTGACTTTTTGATCACCAGGTACTTTGGGATCCCCTTTGGGATAAGCCATTTGTAAACGAAAATATGAGGGTGAATCACAGAGGCTTTTAAGGCATAGAGATAGGAAGACCCAATGTACTGCAGCCGATACAGCCAGCTAACGTGTTAATGAAACTTTACAAAAACAGAATTATAATAAATGTAGTATAAAAGGCAGTGTCCTGACTGACTGTCCTATCATCGCCAAGCCCAAACCGCTAAGGGTAAAAACTTGAAATTTGGGGAGGTTGTCGATTTTTATATTGCAGACATCGATTAAGAAACGGATTTTTCGAAATTCCCCCTCTAAGGTGGTGAAGTAGGGGATGGAAGGTTTTCTGAAAACATGTCACTATTAAGGCAGTATTGAAGTCAGACGTACGAAAACTGGTACCTGTTTCCTCGGTCAGAAATTAATAAATACGTGCTTTTTTTTTTTTGAAATTTTTCCCTCTAGGGATGAAATAGTGGGTGAAAGTTTCTTTTAAAAAGTATGAATCACTATTAAAGAACTACTGAAGTACTTTGAAAGCTCTATATATGAAAAATGGTACTGGACCTCTCAGTTACAAATAAAGTACGTGTTTCACTGTTTTTGGAAATAGAGGGACGAAGTGTTACATAAAAATATTTCATTACGTAAGTATTTTTAAAGCTAAAGCTAAATCTATAAAGGTTTTAATTTGGCATTTCCTTTAGTAATAAAAAATACATGTCTTACTGTTTTTGGAAATTCCGTCCCTAAGAAGGTGATATAGAAGATGAAAAATTTTAAGAATATATTTCGTTATACTGCCTCAAAAAATTTTAAATCTAAATCTATGTCCATTGGTACTTCACTTCTCGGTTAGGTATAAAGTAGTATGTGTTAGGGGATGAAAGTTTCTATGGAAATAACTCCACAAGAACGCAAAAGGCATGAATAACAAGCACCTGGGCTGCAATTACCAGCATGGCTTGTTGATTCGAAGTGCATTCGGAAAAGACTGTGTTTCTATGGCCTTAATTTTTGTGAATAGTTTAGAAGGTGTTGCCGTTTGTGAACAACATAAATATTCGATTAAAGGAACACACCAAAGCATTTGTGCAGACCACACAGTCCCCCTGAGCGAAGCAGTGGGCATTAAGCTAGTAAGAAACTATACGGCTGAGGGGAAAGCTTCACTGAAGAGAGCTACTCTGTAAGCACTAAAGTGAATACAGTAGTACGATGGAATTGAATGGATCCACACTGAGCGCCAAAAAAACGCGCCAAACGCACCAAAAAACGCAATAAATAAAACTGTGAAACCAAGGAAATAGTGTAGAAAGACATATTTATTATTACGGAAATTTCTCAGGATCAGTTTTATTTAGTAACTGGGTGTATTGGAGGGATTAGCCATTTTGTATCACCACATGATATAATCGACTTTGCAGGTATGCGTGAGCAATTGGCATGATGTGAGTGTAACATGCGGACCTCCAGACGAGCTGGTGTGCCACCACGTCATTGATTGACAGGTGGCAGGCTTTATGCCCACATTTCCATGAACCTACACAGCCTCATGGGTGATGCTGAGTAGCTTAACCCACTTCCTGTTCACCTCTCCCTGCTTAATTGGTCTACAAGTAAAACTTCTACAACACAGTACAGCGCTATTGTCCATGCTGCAGCCGCCGCTCATTGTCTCCCGATGCTCATGTGAAGCCGTTTTCCTGCAATAATTAGGCTTTATTTGCAGATGGGGCTGGTAGAGAGAACATAACCGAATGTTCGTAGATTCGAACAAAGAAGCGAGAGCAAGATCATACAATATGGTATGGACACTGAGGCCCTCATAATATGGCAGTAGAAACTGGGAAAAATATAGGATCAAACTCAAAGTCTGATAACTCAGTAAAAACAGATTGGCATGCCTCCAGAATACAGAATCAGAATCCTTGAGAAACAACATGGAAATCATTTAGCGTGACCTCAAGTGAAAGCCTTCGTTAAAAATTTCCAGACTGGACATCAGAATCCCCCTCTAATCAACGAAATTTATCCTCGTAAAGCACTGCTGAACCAGAATGCTCCTTTCTGGGAATTCAGTTTTCCCTCCCCCACTCTTGTAGCTTTTCTTTTTCTTCCCTCATTCTAGTTGCTGGGTGGCTTCACTTTGCCTGTCTTGGTTACGAACGCCAACATTTCCAATTTCGCACTGAAAAATGCCTGGACGGTGGCTGATGCGGTGCATCAGAACATAGGCTACGTTTCTATGCTAAACTGGAGTCGTGGTACAAATAACGTACCGCGTCGAGTTCTGTAGCTTACATGTCAGATTTTTATTTATTTATTTACTTTATTTTATTTTATTTTATTTTATTTTGTTCTTAATGGCTGTGAATGTATCCAGTTGCTTTTTCTGCATTCCTGAGTCGCCATGGCAGCTGTAACTTTACAGCAGGTCCATTTGTGACAGACAGGCGTTGAGCTCGCTGTTCAGGTGCCTCTGGTCGTCAGGAAATTGACAGCATCTGTCACCTATCAGTCACTCCTTAAACAGGATACCTCTTTCAGAGTGCAGAAGAACGATTGAAACCTGCGCCTGCCGACTCCTGTGGCTTTAAAAAAATCCTCACGACAACACGGCATCACTCAACGAACTTTTAGAACTACATAACTAATGTTCGAATGGTTATTCGGAAGCAGAAAAGTATTTGTGTATTTCACTGATGGCATTTTTGTCTGCAGTTGCTAGTGTACACAGTCTGGTACATTAATGCGGCCACCGACTACGTTCGACGTCAACGTGCAATAATCAATCACTTAACGCAGGTAGCAGTACTGGCAGTGAAAGGCATATAAAACGTGTCTCTGGGGACGCGGAAAACAGTGCAGTTGCTGTAGTAATGCGGAAACTGAGAGATTTATCTGACATATAACAGGTCATGATCATTGGCTTTCGGACCAACGGTGCAATCATTTTCGAAACAGTTAAGTCTGTAAACCACTTGCCGCCGTTGTTAAAGTATAATGTGCATGGCAAAATGGTGCTATCCAAAACTGGCACCAAGGCAACTGGGGTGAACTTCGAGCCATAGATGAGAAGGATGAACGACGGCTGCGGAGATGTGGACGGGCGAATAGACGTGCAACTGACCGTCCAGATGAACCAAGGGGTTACCAACATTGTCTACTTAACGGCCGTGCAGTGAACGTTGATGAGTATGGGCCTCCGCAGCAGGTGGCTGGTTCTTGCCCCAATGTAACTGGTCGTCATTGATCTCTGTTCAGTTTTTCAAGGCCTATCCACTGTGCCAACTTATAACTAAATCTGAGGGGGGTACGACTGCGGAGATGTGTACGGACGAATAGACGTGCAACTGTCATGCCCCAATGTAACTGGTCGTCATTGATCTCTGTTCAGTTTTTCAAGGCCTATTCACTGTGCCAACTTATAACTAAATCTGAGGGGGGGTACGACTGCGGAGATGTGTACAGGCGAATATACGTGCAACTGTCCGTCCAGATGAACCATGGGGTAACCAACACTGTCTATTTAACGGCCGTGCAGCGAACGTTGATGAGTATGGGCCTCCGCAGCAGTCGGCTGGTTCTTGCCCCAATGTAACTGGTCGTCATTGATCTCTGTTCAGTTTTTCAAGGCCTATCCACTGTGCCAACTTATAACTAAATCTGAGGGGGGTACGACTGCGGAGATGTGTACGGGCGAATAGACGTGCAACTGTCGGTCCAGATGGACCAAGGGGCTACCACCATTGTCTATTTAACGGCCGTGCAGCGAACGTTGATGAGTATGGGCCTCCGCAGCAGGCGGCTGTTTCTTGCCCCAATGTAACTGGTATCACTAACAATGGCACCTCCCCATCCTACCCCCCCCTCATATTTAGTTATAATCTGGCACAGTGGATAGGCCTTGAAAAACTGAACGCAGATCAATCGAGAAAACAGGACATTGTGTGGAACTATAAAAAAATAAGCAAGATATACAAACTGAGTAGTCCAAGCTCAAGATAGGCAAGATCAAGGATAGTGTGAGGGCAGGAGGGCCGTGGTCCCGTGGTTAGCGTCAGCAGCTGTGGAACGAGAGGTCCTTGGTTCAAGTCTTCCCTCGAGTGAAAAGTTTACTTTGTTTATTTTCGCAAAGTTATGATCTGTCCATTCGTTCATTGAGGTCTCTGTTCAGTGTAATAAATTTAGTGCCTGTGTTTTGCGACCGCACTGTGAAACCGTGCGATTAGTAGACGAAAAGACGTGCCTCTCCAATGGGAACCGAAAACATTTGATCGCAAGTTCATAGGTCAACCGATTCCTCCAAAGGAAAACACGTTTGATATATTCTATACGACACTGGTGACGGTTGAAAATGGTTCAAATGGCTCTGAGCACTATACGACTTAACTTCTGAGGTCATCAGTCGCCTAGAACTTAGAACTAATTAAACCTAACTAACCTAAGGACATCACACACATCCATGCCCGAGGCAGGATTCGAACCTGCCACCGTAGCGGCCGCTCGGCTCCAGACTGTAGTGCCTAGAACCGCATGGCCACTCCGTCCGGCACTGGTGACGGCACGTGCGTCACATGACAGGAATATGTTGTCGACCCACGTAACTTGTACACTTGGCGAATGGCTAAAAGATTCTTCTACCTCACCCGTTTTGGCTTTTCTTGTGGATGTGATAATCACTTCCAAAAAAGTGATGAAAACGTCAGAGTTTGTCACATAAACTGCAACAAATGAATGCAACAGTTTCACAGTCGCACAGTTTACCCTGTGCTCGGTCAAAACATATGTTTTTAACGTTTTCAAATTTTTCAGTGTGTAGACCGTCAAATCCTGCATATGTCCAATCAAATCTGAACTTGTCCTGGAATTTTGGAGAGTGGAGTTGATTATGTTTGAGTGCCTAGACTTTGATAATTGTCTGAAAATAAAAAATTAAACTTTTCACTCGAGGGAACACTTGAGCTGCACACGCTAACCACGGGACCACGGCGCTCCTGAGCTCACAATATCCTTGATGTTGCCTATCTTACGCATGGACTACTCAGTTTGTATATTTTGCTTATTTTTTTCAAAGTTCCACGAAACTTCTTCCTGTTTTCTAGATTGATCTGTGTTCAGTTTTTCAAGGCCTATCCACTGTGCCAACTTATAACTAAATCTGAGGGGGGTGCGATGGGGAGGTTCCATTGTAATAGAAGGATGGAATTTGCACCCCAGTGCCGTGACTGGACGTCCACTCACTGGCGACAAGTGGCCTTTCCAGATGAGTGATGTTTTACGTTCCAATCGGAAAGATAGCCGTTGGCGTGTACAGCGTGAAACATCCGGAAGCCAACACCCTACAACAATCGCTGGAAGGATCCAGCCAGAAAGAGGGAGCGCCATTGCCTGGGGAATGTTTTCGTGGCATTCCCTGAGCGATCTCATAATTCTGGAAGGCACAATGGATCAACATAAGTACGTATCTGTCCTCGGGGATCATGTGCATCACTACATGCAGTTTGCTTTTCCACGCCACGATGGCACCTACCAGCAGGACAATGCAACGTGTCACACAGTTCGCAGTGTACGTGCGTGGTTCGAAGAGCACCAGGATGAGTTAACCGTACTCTCCTGACCATCGAACTCCCTGGGCGTCAGCCCAATCGAGAATCTGTAGGACAACCACGATGGCGCTGTTCGCGCCGTGTATCCTCAGCCGTGAAACCTAGAGCAGCTGGCCCTGCACGTTTCGCAGCTGTCCGCGCTGAAAAAGACGGTTCAAAATGGTTGAAATGGCTCTAATCACTATGGGACTTAACTTCTGAGGTCGTCAGTCCCCTAGAACTTAGAACTACTTAAACCTAACTAACCTAAGGACATCACACACATCCATGCCCGAGGCAGGAATCGAACCTGCGACAGTAGCGGTTGCGCGGTTCCAGACTGTAGCGCCTAGAACCGCTCGGCCACTCCGGTCGGCGCAAAATGTTGTCACTCAGGCTTTTGACAGGTGGTCACACTAATGTTACTCGACAGTGTATTAGTGATCGTTAAGAAGCATTAAACGCTAAATAAATAACTTACGACGGAAACGATTGCTTTCTTCGTCAACTTATGCAAAGGGTAAAACAATAATTGTCGAATATTAGGCAAGGTTTTTGAATTAAACAAAAGAAAATATATGTGAGAAGGATCCTGGATTTCCATAGAAAGCAGATATCTTTTCTCGGTTTAGTGCACCTTGCCAGATAGGTACTTTGACAGTAAGAAAACTGAGGGGAATTTAAGTACGAATTCATTAAAAATTCAGATTATTCTTTAGATTTTACTTATTCTTACGTCAACATATTCTCACATCTCATACAGTTGTCCACATTCACATCTCAATATTTTAAATATTGTCATCAGTAGAATGTAAACAACCAAGTTAAGAGTGCGTCTACACTTGTTCTTAAATAACCATTGCTATTCTTTAACAATGATAAATTTTTGGATAAAGCAAATGTCATATGGTGGTTTTCAGTAAGGGAGGGAAAAGACTGTGCACATATGGATTTTTAACGAAAAGAAAAATTTTACAGTTTGTGATGAGATTTTTAAATCATCTCAGTCAACTACACATTCAGATACTATTAAAATTGCTTATACCTGGATCAGAATAACAAAGTGATTGACAGAAGGTTGTTCACAAACATCTGCCGCAGCAATAACCGACCAGAATGTGAACTTTGTCACACCTTCTATTTGGTCATCTTTCTCATATCGCTCTGTGGATCACAATGTCTGCTACTGCAACGTCTGATTCATTTTTGTCATGTGCTTTGGTTTTTTGTGGTGATTTTTTAAGTAATACACAAACGAATGTCTGCAGCCAACAGTGAACTCAGTACTTCACTGCACAGCTGTGTTGCTGTGCCCATGTTGCTCATGGGGAGTAGTGGTGAACTGTGATTAGTGAATCCTTTCTGTGTCTGTCAGTGGCTCTTTTTTATCTAGGGACCCTTGTTGTCATGTAAAGTTTATGCCTGGACGGAAGGTGACATTTTTTCGATGAACAGTACTGAGAAAATTTAGAGGACTGGCATCTGAAGCTGCATGCTGAACGATTCTACTGCTGCCAACATACATTGTGTGTAAGGACTACGAAGATAGATATGAGAAATTAGGACTCATACAAAGGCATATAGACAGTTGTTTTTCCCTCGCTCTATTTGCGAGTGGAACAGGCGAGGGAATCAGTAGTAGCGGTACATGGTACCGTCTGCCACACACCGTACGGTGGCTGCGGAGTAACTATGTAGATGTAGATGCTGTGTTTAGGAAACGTTTATAGGAAAATGCAGGGGTTATACCAGCTACAAATAAGTGCCTTGTAGGCCATTCCACACCACAAAAAGCTCTATACTAAATGCATTGATCTTAAAGCAGACAATGTAAAATCCACAATCTCTCCTTGCGGTGTCGCGGACTTACTCTGCTTTGTTCTTCGTCAGTGTAGCGACACCCAAGCCCTTTCTGCTGTTACATTCGTAACTGTTACGCGATTACCTGCTACATTATACAGTGTACCATTGCAGTAGCTGCCAGCACTGCTAGGGTCGCCATGTACCGGATTTTCCGTGGAGTCTGTGTGGCACTGCTGCCCAGATTAGCTAAAAGGCGGATTGGTTCTGCTTTTACTCTTCTTTTCGCTGATTGAACGGAGAGGGAAGTTAATCTCATTCAGGCGCAGGGAAAGCATTTTGTGATTGAAACCAATTCTGGCGATACAAATCGACAAAGACAACGGGAAACTAATTTCACGGAATTGCATGTTTTAAAAGATGTCTGTCTTCCTTTGTAGTAGGTTGCAGCGGAAACGCGTCTCATTTCCCTTTCTACAGCAGAGAACCTTCTGCGTTTTTCTACAATCATTAATTGGTACACTTTTCTTTTCAGCTGTACTGCAATCTTCTTTAATGAGATAACTCCATGGGCGGACTATGAATTTCAATTTGTAGCAAAGTCGCTGAAAACTGTAAACGAGTGTAAAGAAAGGAAAGACTATACTTGTATTTGAATTTAACGTTGCATCGACAAAGAGTTTGTTGGAAACAGTGTAGAAGTTACAAACGGACAAAGTTAGGGAACAATATTGGCCACAATAACGTTAGGGAACTAGCAATAATTTGCATATGAGTCAGTGTGGATAGAAAATTTTGTATAGGCGAAAGTCAGCAGCATATAAAAACTTTAAGAAATGCATGACACTATTCTGTCTATAGTAATATTTATTTTCAACCCATTTCACTTTCAAACCATCTTCACGGCAGCTACATGACACAAAAAAGTAGACCAAGTGTAATAATGAAAGTAAAACATGAAATTCACAGACAAAATATAAACAGCCAAATACTTCATGTGTCCTACATGTCTTGAGATAAAGTTAACGAGGCATACATGAACTGCCAATAAGATCTGAAGAGATTAGATGACCAACAAGAAGTTAACAGGAGGACTGAGTGGAAAAGTGACAGGAAGCGATATGTAAGCTGAAAGTGGAACAAGTCAAAGACGTTTCTAGTTAAAGAAGAATAACATACGAAATCCAAGGATGAAGTCATTTACGATTGTGTGACTATCGAACCACACAAATATGTACAGTTCCAATTTGAATTAAAATTACGCCACGATAAGAAAGAAATAAACTATAAAATTACAGATAGACAAGATTTTACGTATATAAAAAATGGTTTTCAGCTTTTCCGTAATTGTAATCACATCTGAAATATAAAATAACGTGGTTACATACATCTGAGTAATCAACTACTGTAAAACGGAAATACTCAGTAGACAATAAACAGAAGTAGTTGGAAGATTTCATATTTTTTTCATTTTTATGCAATTTTTCGTTTCAAAGATGTTGTCCGTACTTATATCTTACAGTTTTTTTCTCATTTTATTTTATGGAATACTTTCTATATTTATGTACAACTGGTAACAAACTGTAAAAATGTATTGTGTGTGCTATCTCTATTCGTGTAAATTAATGATTGTATGTAGAGTATAATGCAAAATCTTTATTCTATATTTAATACAATGCGATGGACATGTAAGGCATATTAACAATATGTGTGGCAAGTAAAGATCAGTAGTGGAGCCTTTCACCTACTACATTCGATACATACTTGAACGGCATTGTTAGGCAGTGGAAGCGGTAAATTAAACAAGATATATTAATATAAGGACCCAAGCACGTAAATAATCTGCTTCCTGTCGATGACCAAATAATTATTCAGGAAACAGAAGATGGCCTCCAGTTTGCAACCCATGGCCTAAATCAAATATGTCAGAGCTTCCTCTAAAAATTTCATTAGAAACAAATGGCCTTCAAAGAGAAATTTCCAATATTCGCGAAAATAGTACTAGATGTAAAATCAGTTGACAAGTGTCACATTTTCAGCTACTAGGCTTTGATATTAGCTGTGAATATGAAAACTACGCACTGATAAATTAAGTAAGCTCCAAATGATATGCGGCACCATAACAGAACACTGGAGGGCAAGACAGGTAAAGATACAAAGTTAAATTATAAAAAGTAATGGCTACCCGTATATGGAAACGAATCTTGGACATTATCTAAGAAAAACGAAATGCTAAAACGGTCAGCTGAAATGAAATTTTTAAAAGAAATTTAAAGGAGACACTCAGAGATCAAATACAAAACAAAATTATAAGAGAATAATAACTTACTATACTCGTATAAATGCAGCAAGGGTGCATAAAATGGAAACAAAATATCAAGAGAATGGGGACGACAGATCAATTGAACAAGTAATCATCTATAAGAAAGAGAGACGTAGGACGAAGAATAAATGGCTTCAATGAAGACAGAACAGGATGTAAACCAACTTCATTCTCATTTGCACTTGTTTAAGCGATATTCTCTCTTATGTACCTGAATTTTGATTGCATCGTTTATTTCTACTGTAGTGCTTTTATTTCTGTAATTTGACTTTGGGTTCCATTTGTGTCCAACTCGAAAAGTTCTCTGTGTGAACGGTATGAGAAGGAAAGACTGGAAACCTATCAAACATAGCAAAATATGGCCTCAGCATTTTCGGGAACGTGACTGACACCGAAAATGAGTTTCATTAGTCCATTTTAAGGAAAGTGCTGGATAGCTAAAGCTGCCTCTTCACATGCCATACATATCGCATATAAAACCCGATAAACGTCTAAAAATACCCATGTGACACTGGTTTCTTTACGACAGCACTGTATTATTTAGTACGTAAGATGACTGTCGTGTTCACACTACAGAAATTAAGAAGAAGACGAATCAATCGTGAACAGTAGCCTAATAACGTTTTGGGGCATCTAACATGGCGGCGCCGTCTTCAAAGCAACGTATCAACATAAGTCTGCAGCGCCATCTCCCTTTGATATACCTCCATAAAGGAAACAATATGAAGATAATTCTTTGCGTTCCTGTCACATCTCCGGAGCCATCGGGGTCAACAAACGAATAAAGTCTCAGGGGCTAGTGAGTTTTACGAAGTTTCAAAACCGATACTTCAACAGGTATTGAACGTCTTTGATCCAAGAAGTGACTAAAACATCCCCATTCAGTTAAAATACTGCAACATTTTGTGTACTAGAGGACCTTTTTAGACCTGTAGACAGCAGAAAGACTGTAACATTTTGTCTAGTAGAGGATCTTTTTAGAACTGCAGTTTAGCTTCACCACCCCTCACCAAGGAACTTCTCTACGCCACAATGCTTTAAATTTCGAAAGCTTGTTGACGTTTCGAATAACAACATCCCTAAATTAACTGATTCCTCTCAGCCATTTATTCTCACCAGGTACGATATAGTGAAAGTGTGCAACGGTAGGTAACGTATTCGGACGGTAGCTGTCATTCATTTCACAGCTCCACTGTCGTTGCTTGTTGAACAAATTAAAAGTGTTGTGCTCTCTGTTATACGATCTAGATCTTGGCTTAGAAGACTGGACAGACAGACTTAAGGATGGATAATTAGGCTGCATTGCAGGCCTGGACCCTGTCCGAGGAAAGTCTGCCGAGGCTAAGGCACAGAGCTTAGCGCTAGAACTAGAAAACGCGAGTAGGTTTTGCAGTCTACAGAATCACCCCATCAAAAAAAAAAAAAAAACTGCCACAATCACAACGGCCAAATCTCAAGCCAACAACCTCAGCAACTTCAACAATCTCATTCCGAGCCACAGCCAGGTACTTATTGTCAAACCAATATTCCGCCTCATCAAACGGAATTTCTTGAAATACATGACGGCGAAGGTTTTTCAAAAGATAAGACCCAGGCGTATCTAGAGAAGAAATTCCTCTGCGTCCACGGAATCCGGTGATATCCTAGTAAAGTTCGATTTGAACATTCAGTGTGGAATTGCTATTGATGAAAATCTGGTCCCAAAGCAAACCACTAAGTCTTTTCTTACAGCACTAAAACAATTCAATCTTGCACAATTTGTGATTGACATGAATTTCAGAAGGAACAGTGTCATACTCACCACTTACCAAACTGACTTTGAAACCAAACTTTTAAAAAAATGGCGCCGGAAGCAGTTATCAAGGTAATAAACTCATGCAAAAAACCACAAGCTGATTGGAACCACATGAACCCTTCCTAAGTGTCGTCATCACTCATGTCGATCACATCACCAATGAGGAAGTGGAAGAGAAACTAAAGGTGCAGGGATACTGATTCAAAAACGCTACGTGCAGCTCCTCGTGACTCACAAAACGACCATCATCTCCGCAACCCACACAATGCGAAAAATGCAAAAGGTTTCAGCACAAATCCGAAACTGTCTCACGAACCAAAATGTGTGAAATGTAACGGATCTATAAAAGGAAACACCTAAATGCAGCAACTGAAATGGTACTCACCTCGCTATCGACCCAAATAAATTGCTCAACAAGGCCGAAGCAACCCACCTCCGCCGACAGAACAGGGAAGATTTAAGTGTACTGATGAACCATCTTATTCTGTGCAGGAATGCTGAAAACTTTCTGCTTCCCTTCACCCCTCACTACTGAACATTCTTCCGGGACGGATCCCGCATTGCTGAAACGATTAAAACGATTTCCAGAAAGTTCCTCTGGCGGGATGTGAAAATTGCGCAACATACACAGCTGCATCACCAACCCGCCTGACTCATCTGGCCAAGTCTAATCTATTGCTACAATCTACAAATTTTGTAATCTTTTCACATTCACTTCCAGGAAATACACTGCAACTATATCCTTTGTCAACGCAAATGGTTTCTGTGCTAAAAAAAAAAAAAAGTTCGAGAACAAAACATTACAATTCTTGGAATTTCCGAAACCAAATGCTTCGTCAAAGACATAAGCCTTCTCTATTATGAATACCACAGGTCAGACAAACACAAAAACAGGCAGAAGAAGTTGTTTACAAGGTGGGGTTGCCACCTTTCATACAAAACAACTGGCCGTGGTAAGACATTATTTACCAGAAAAACTGAATACGTACTAAACTATTATCCTAAAAGAAGTAGGAAAATATAGGAAACCGATCTTCTTCGGAACTGTATGTGTACCTTCCACTGACGATTTACCAATAGCTTTCTTTGATTTCATCACTACACATGGCGCAGCAATTCATCACAGGAGACAATGATATATCCACTGTTCTTGGCGGCAAAATCGACAGCAAAAGTCGTTATCTCTTCATGGCGGCTCGAAATGACAATCTGATCCACCTAGAAAATAGTTCACTTACTTTCATCAAACACACTGGAACTTCCATAGTTGATTACGTTATTTGCATACCCCAAATTGCTAGTCACTGCAGTGAACTGCAAATAGGTGATAGAATTTCCAGCGGCCATCTCCCCACTCTCATAAAACCACAGCTGTTGCCCACGTTAGAAATGACAACCTCAATAGGAAGACTATAGACAACTTCAGAACAGAATTTCTAAGCACAAAGCCCAACGCGACAGCCATTAATACTACAGAAGACCTTGAAAACTATAACCAGCTAATCTTCCAAACGATACAATCTGCTATGCCTAATAATGCACCGAAGTAAATCATCATAGACATAAGTGCAGGCTTCCTACATACATTCTTAACCTATTCAAAGAGAAAAGAAAATTATATAGACAAATTAAACGACAACCTAACGAATGGGCTAAAGCGGAATGGAACCGTCTCAACAATCAAGTCAGATCAGAGATTCGGCAATTCAGAATGAGTCACAAGGATTTGACCCACGTAATCCCACTCTCTTATGGAATAAACTCAAGAGAATCAGCATCGCCGTTGCTAGTCGATTACCATATCATGGAGAACGAAAGGGAGAAGGCTGAAATATTCCGCGATACTCGAAAAAATACTCGATCATTCACAGGACCCCAGATTTTACGACAACCACGAGAAAATTGTTGCTAGGGAGCTTCATTCACTTCTGTAAAAAAAGGAAAGAAATAATAGAATTTGAGATAACCTCTGCATACTAAACGGCAAAAATACAGCTCCTGGAAATGACGGCACTGGACGATTTCATCTCAAACTGCTTCTGAAAACCTTTATTTAATGCAGCCTTGATTTTTAAAAATAAATGTACCATCCAAATGGAAATATGCGCATATTAGAATGATTCCGAACCCTGCAAAGTCCAAAAACAACCTTAATACATACTGACCTATCACATTACGTCCAATAATTAGCAAAACCTTTGAAGCAATAATTAACAAGAGACTAGAACAGTTTGAGGAAAGCAACAGCATTACATCACACTAACAAGCTGGTTTCAGAAACAGTCACAGTAACGCTGATCCATTATTATGACTAACTAACAAATTAACAGAAGCCCGCAACTTAACAGATGCGACTGCTGCCATCAAGGACTCAGAATGCGCCTTTCACAAGATATAGCATGCATGACGTTTTCATAAAATGCTGAAATACAACTTTTCACGTGAAATAGTACAATTGATACCTAACCTCACTGGAAACAGAAAAGTGCAAGGACTTCACGGTGCCGTCATCTCCCCATTGTTAGTACGATATTTACAGCTGAATCCCAAAACCCAATTTGTGAAATGAAGGCATAGCTCTGTACGCGGATGACATCACTTACTGGTGTCACGCACCAGCATGCAGTGCAGTCAATGAACAAGCCAAAAGTTACATCAGCAAACTTGAAACCTGGCTCAGTAAATGGAGAATCCGACCTAATCCAACCAAAAGTCAACTCATCCTATTGAGACATAGAAATCTTACTAATCGCCAACATGACCCTCACTAACTCAACATTCGACTTTGGAGACAAGAAATTACTCCACAATAATATGTCAAGTATCTAGGAATCTATAGAGATAAACTCTTAAACTGGCAGAAAAGCAGGACTGAAAAGATTAAACAAGACGAAAGTCGGCTTAATTTAGTACACCTCATGATATACCGAACACATGAAGCAACCTGTTGCCCTTATTATATAAAAAATATTTATCCCACCCATTCTGGAATATGGATCTCAAGCACGGCTTATGTCATCTAAACAAACGAAAAACTATCCATCTGCTGACTGGAGGATGCTTAGAATCGCTGGAGATCTAAGCTATGACTTTCCAACAAATTCCCTTCACGAAGCACTTAAAACCAACAACATACAAGGTAGAATGACAGAACAAATCACCATATTCGGGCTCAACAGAATACAAAATCACTCTTGCAACACGGTTCTATTACGTTTAACTATCCGAAATTCAAATATGCATTTCCTCCCTACTTTATTCTCAAAGCAGTATCGAATCCTCTGACAGAATTCTCTGCAAAACGAAGAAACCAATGTAATTGTCAACAGGTCAAGAACACCTACAATGATTTGGGATGATGTAGCAGGCTGGTACAGAAAGAAGAACTTAGTGAGGAAAATTTCTTCAATCAACTCCTATACAAGAGGTCTAGATTTTCAAGGTTTTCGTTTTCTACAGATTTAGTTCGGAAATTCCAAGCTTACGATATAACATTATCAAGACCACTAAGATAATGTGAATATATATATATATATATATATATATATATATATATATATATATATATATATATATATATATATATATATATATAAGTCAAACGACAGGTAACCAACCCCACCTGCGATATTTTCGACCGAGTATGCCGTATGGCAAACGCCGCGATTTGGATGAAGGAAAGTTAGCGAACAACCTCTTCCTCTCAGCTATCCATCCACATAAAGTTAAAAATCTTACAAAATTAACTAAGCATCCAGTTATCCTAAATAAATGGTGTCACAAAAGCACAAAACTGTAATTATTGGTTGAAAAGGGCGATGCTCTCCTACAGCCCGGCATCTCCTTCAGAAGAGGAATGAAAGATAAAAATATAAAAATAAATAAAATTTTTACTGTAAAAGACAATTTAGCCTAATACCTGAAGAGAAGAAGAAGAAGAAGAAAAGTGTATAGACTCTGTTAAAAGATTTGTTGCTAGATAAGGCAATGGTGTTGACTACCATGGCGAGCCAAAGTAATTTCAGTGGTAAGGTTCCGACCAAGTGTTACGGGACGCCTCTCTTGTTAACAGACGAATGCCGAACTGGAAATCCATTGTAAAGTATTTCTAGATGGGAATACCCCTGCAGCCTTCCGGGATGATTGGCTTCAAAAGCAATATCGTACAACAGCCCACGCACCTCTCACGAGGTTGGAATTGGAGATGCAAAACCAGGTCTGTCAGCATGACGAACACAGTTGCGGCTTTACTTCACATGGGAGTGGCGACAGTGGCAATCCCAAAGACAGTAAGGCACACAGGACTGGCACAACGTCGTCCGTTCAGAGGAATTTCAGTACTGCGTCAGCACCACTACGGGCGCACCCGTGTGTGGGGTGATCGAGGAGACCAAACGTGGCCAATAAAACTGTGAGACAGTGGTGGTGTATCGAGGTATCTGCAGAATGGCGTAATTGTACTAGTTGCCACTTACAACTGAGAATACAACACTTATCACATCTTGTTAGCATGGCCGATAATTTCATCTACAGCCCTTACATTTCTGAAGTGTCAAGACCACTGCTTGTACACTATCTTCGAGGTCTCCATCACTTTGCCCTTCAACATGATAACGCAAGATCGGATGTTGCCCGTGCTGTCCTGAGCTGCTACGATATACACTCCTGGAAATTGAAATAAGAACACCGTGAATTCATTGTCCCAGGAAGGGGAAACTTTATTGACACATTCCTGGGGTCAGATACATCACATGATCACACTGACAGAACCACAGGCACATAGACACAGGCAACAGAGCATGCACAATGTCGGCACTAGTACAGTGTATATCCACCTTTCGCAGCAATGCAGGCTGCTATTCTCCCATGGAGACGATCGTACAGATGCTGGATGTAGTCCTGTGGAACGGCTTGCCATGCCATTTCCACCTGGCGCCTCAGTTGGACCAGCGTTCGTGCTGGACATGCAGACCGCGTGAGACGACGCTTCATCCAGTCCCAAACATGCTCAATGGGGGACAGATCCAGAGATCTTGCTGGCCAGGGTAGTTGACTTACACCTTCTAGAGCACGTTGGGTGGCACGGGATACATGCGGATGTGCATTGTCCTGTTGGAACAGCAAGTTCCCTTGCCGGTCTAGGAATGGTAGAACGATGGGTTCGATGACGGTTTGGATGTACCGTGCACTATTCAGTGTCCCCTCGACGATCACCAGTGGTGTACGGCCAGTGTAGGAGATCGCTCCCCACACCATGATGCCGGGTGTTGGCCCTGTGTGCCTCGGTCGTATGCAGTCCTGATTGTGGCGCTCACCTGCACGGCGCCAAACACGCATACGACCATCATTGGCACCAAGGCAGAAGCGACTCTCATCGCTGAAGACGACACGTCTCCATTCGTCCCTCCATTCAAGCCTGTCGCGACACCACTGGAGGCGGGCTGCACGATGTTGGGGCGTGAGCGGAAGACGGCCTAACGGTGTGCGGGACCGTAGCCCAGCTTCATGGAGACGGTTGCGAATGGTCCTCGCCGATACCCCAGGAGCAACAGTGTCCCTAATTTGCTGGGAAGTGGCGGTGCGGTCCCCTACGGCACTGCGTAGGATCCTACGGTCTTGGCGTGCATCCATGCGTCGCTGCGGTCCGGTCCCAGGTCGACGGGCACGTGCACCTTCCGCCGACCACTGGCGACAACATCGATGTACTGTGGAGACCTCACGCCCCACGTGTTGAGCAATTCGGCGGTACGTCCACCCGGCCTCCCGCATGCCCACTATACGCCCTCGCTCAAAGTCCGTCAACTGCACATACGGTTCACGTCCACGCTGTCGCGGCATGCTACCAGTGTTAAAGACTGCGATGGAGCTCCGTATGCCACGGCAAACTGGCTGACACTGACGGCGGCGGTGCACAAATGCTGCGCAGCTAGCGCCATTCGACGGCCAACACCGCGGTTCCTGGTGTGTCCGCTGTGCCGTGCGTGTGATCAGTGCTTGTACAGCCCTCTCGCAGTGTCCGGAGCAAGTATGGTGGGTCTGACACACCGGTGTCAATGTGTTCTTTTTTCCATTTCCAGGAGTGTAGATGGAGTTCGATTGTGCCGTCTCTAGTGACTTCCTTGTTGGCGGGGCGTTAAACACAAGTGTTTCTTTGTTCGACCGTTGTCCTGGCCAGTGCATTCTGCAGATACCTCCATGCACCACCACTGTCTCATAGTTTTATGGGCCAGCCATGTTTATTTTATGAAGTGGAGAATGCGGTGTGTGCTGACAAAGGGACCGTACGAACGTAACCCCACCAATTTGAATCATACTAAAAGGGTGTGTATGGCACGACTAGGACTTCGACATATGTAAACGGCAATAAGCAACGGTCAACCGTTTTCGAGAAAACTGAGTTTGAAAACTTTAGACCTAAATTCAGACCTGCTCATATACTTTGTATGGATTTTAAGGATTCCGTAGCTGAGCAAGCAAGTAAGCGATCAGTTTTTTTAGGCGCAAGTTTCCTGGAACGAATATAGCTACTTTTTTTTAATTCCAACGTTATTACGCCAAGGTGCAATATTAAAGTAATCCCACCCAAAAAACAGAATAGTGAGAGAGCTTCTAGAGAAAAGGGCATATAAATTCAATCGGCTGTACACCATTAGTTGGCTGTACCAAAATCCGGTGATATGTATCCATACGAGTGGTACGCCACTAAATTGTGTGATGACCGAGAACCGTTTACCAACGTAAATCAAGTTTGTTTTGCAATCGACACATTGGAAAATCACGCACATGCGAAACTTGGGGGTTAATCATATGTGCTTTACGTCGCAATAATTGTTTTTAAGATGAATATCATACTAACTCGGCCAGTGTTCCATAGGCTACATTTTATACTTATCGAGATGTAGATACATTAACATAAATGAAATGACTATATCGTTTTGACTCAAAGTTCTCACGTTTCCTTTTTATTATTTTCAGTTCCCTTACGAAAAAAGATTTTTCTATTTTTCTGTATAAATATTATGCAAATAACTACTTAATCATTAACTATTGATCATCTGCTTAGTCATAATACGTCTGTTGTTAGAATTATGTGCGAATGGAAAAAGTACCAGCAGCGAGATTCGATCCACAGACCTCGCGCTTAAGAAATTATGCAGTTACTCGCTCGGCTGCGGGCTGTTTGAATATTTGCGACTGTACGAATTATATACACTAAGGTGACAAAAGTCACTGGGTACCTCCTAATATTATATCGGATCTCCTTTTTCCCGGTGTAGTTCAGAAACTGGAGGTGGCATGGACTCAACAAACCGTTGGAAGTTCCCTGCAGAAGTAATATCGAAAGTGTTTCCGGTGCACTAACTGATCTCTAGATTATGTCCCCATAAACGTTCGATGTGATTCATGTTGGGCGTTCTGAGTGGCCAGATCATTTTCCAGAATTTTCTACAAACCAATCGCGAACAATTGTGGCCCTGTGACATAATTGCATGGGGGCTTAATTAAATATTATGCAAATAATTTTAATTTTAGTAGCTGTATGTCCGGCTACGAAGTCTCGTACCGGTTGCCCCTGACTAGTATTAGTACGCAATCTGACTGCATAGAATAACAACAAAGAATGAAAGGAAATTTCCGTTACCACAATTAATTAATTAAGTCCACAGCAACTATAAAAGCTACGAAACAAAAACTACGAACAACAAAGCACAAGTGAAACTGTTCTGCGTGTGGAAGTGTGATTCAACGTACACATCTGGCACGGTTCTTCCTCAATAAGACAAGATATTTTAAATACCGTTTACACTGAATTAATTAAATAAAACTGAAATACTATAATTGCACATAGAAACCCGAATTACAGTCTAATACATGAACACAAGCCAGATGCTTTGTTGACTGAACCTGTGACCAAGAGGCATTGTTAGTTAGGAAATTTTTAAAAAATAAAAAAATGTTTTTTACCTTCATATATATTGACTAAAAATACACTCTGATCATTACAACATCTCCATTCGAACAACATCTGCTGTCTAGCCCATCAAAACAACTACACACGACATGGCCTCAAAAAATACAGCTATCAACATCCTCTCAGCAAAGCACTAACCACCACAACTTCTGAACAAGCACTGCCAGTGGAGGCGGCGGAATAATACTCTTTGGCGCAATCTCTGGCGCTGTGACTCAGTGTAGCCACCTTTCATAATGCATTGTCATCCATAAAAATTTCATCCATGAATGGCTGCAGATTGTCTCCAAGTAACCGAGCATAATTATTTCCAGATAATGATCGGTTCAGTTGGACCAGAGGACCCAGCCCATTGCACGCAAACAGAGCCCACAACACTAGGGAGCCACCACTACCTTGCACAGTGCCTTGTTGACAAGTTGGCTCCGTAGCTTCGTGGAGTCTGTGCCACACTCGAACCCTAGTATCAGCTCTTACCAACTGTGATCGGGATTCGTCTGACCATGCCAGGGATTTACAATGGACTAGGGTCCAACGTATATGGTCTGGAGCCCAGGAGCGGCGCTGCTGGCGATGTCGTGAAATAGCAAAGGCGCTCGCGTTAGTCATGAGCCCATTAACGTCCGCCCCGATAGCTGAGTGGTCAGCGTGACGGATTGCCGTCCTACGAGCCCGGGTTCGATTCCAGGCTGGGTCGGGGATTTTCTCCGCTCAGGGACTGGGTGTTGTGCTGTCTTCATCATCATTTCATCCCCATCCGGCGCGCAGGTCGCCCAATGTGGCGTCGAATGTAATAAGACCTGCGCCAAGGCGGTCGGACCTGCTCCGCAAGGGGCCTCCCGGCCAATGACGCCAAACGCTCATTTCCAATTCTCAGCCCATAACGCTAAATTTCGGCGCTGTGTCCTAACGGATACGTTCGGCGCACGTCCCACATTGATCTCTGCAGTTATTTCATGCAGTGTTGCTTGTCTGTTAGAACCATGCAAACGCAGCTGCTCTCTGTCATTAAGTGAAGGTCGTCGCCACTGCGTCGTCCGTGGTGAGAGGTAATGCCCAAAATTTGGTATTCTCGGCCAACTCTTGATACTGTGGAACTCGGAATACTGAATTCTCAAACGATTTCTGAAATGCAATGTCCCATGCGTCTAGCTCCAACTACAATTCCGTGTTCAAAGTCTGTTTATTGCCTCTGTACGGCCATAATAACGTCGGAATCACTTTCACCTGAGTACGAACGACAGCTCCGCCAATCCATTGCCTTTTTACAAGCAATACTACCCCCATCTGTATAAGTGCATATCGCTGTCCCATAACTTCTGTCCCGTCAGTGTAAGCATGCGTAAAATTTCCAGTCTCGATCTTCTCGAAAACAGTTCAGAGTTTTCCTGTTTACGTTTGTTGCAGTCCTAGTCTTGCATTACACATCCTGTCAATATGAATCAAATCGGCAGCTTCGGCGGTCTCCATTGTGTCAGATACAGTCACACTGTTACAACTATTACCTCTCTACTCGATAGTCTGATACTTTCTAGAGCGCCCAATCAGACAGCGAGTTCCGCCACGAAGTCGAGGATTAGCGACGGCGTAACCTGAGTGGGTGTCGGCGCTCGTCAGCCCTGTGGTGCCTGACGCGGGAGAGTCGGCCATTCAGCGCGGCAGCGCCGCCGAGTGTGAAAACAGGCCGATCGTTTAGCGCCGCGATTAACAGCCCCGCGCTCCGCCAAGCGCCTTTTAGTCTGCCATTATGTGTCACCAACACAGGCACGCCACGCCGCTCTGATTCCAGAGCCGCTCGCAACGTTTCTGACATACTGGCTTAGCTGAGAGCGTCGTGGGTGCGGCACAGTGCTGTGACTGCCCCCTTACCGCAATCCTCAGGGGTGAGGGAAGATACCCATCTAACCCTCACAGCTCTACACGCTATTTTCCAATTACGGTAGCCTTACTTTCAAATGTCAACTCAGGGCTGTGGCGGAAATGGGGAATCTAGGTTAGGGGTTGGGGGGGGGGGGGGGGGGTTGAGCGTGAGTCACACTTCTCGATATCGCACTTAGGATCCCTAAAGTGTTGCTACAGTACCATTCTTGACACCAACTGCCGATGCCCGATAACAGTGCTACGATCAGCGTCCTGTTTTCTGTGAGACTGTTTCCCACACGGACGCGCAGTTAAGTGGAGGACGGTTCACAGCTCCACCCGGTCATCAAGATTTAAGTTTTCCGACATGTTCCAAAATCGCTCTTGGCAAATGCCGGGGTCGTTCCTTCGAAAAAGGCACAGCCGATTTCCTTCCTCATCCTTTCATAATCCGAGCTTATGTGCTCCGTCTCTACTGCTTTTCTAAAAATCAGTCAGCCATTTTTTATTACTTCTTCGCATCATCCAGCGTTTATCCTCAAGTAACGTATCTTTCATTACGAACTGATAGTCTCAGTTTCCCCCGTTCTTTAATTAATGAATTTTTGTGCACAACCGCGTCGGTAGCATTTATGGAGCATTACGCCTTTACTGTAGGTCAATTCTTTTTCGCACTCGCCTCGTGGGTAAACTTGTATACATTTCCATACATTTTAACTGCTATTCGCCAAGCCTTTACGCAGTCCACCAGACTGCCAGCACATACTGTATCCTCCCACTACCTTACGTGCTTTGCCAAGGTACTGGAATCGACCAGAGATATTTTCTGCACCAACGCAATCAGCCGCAAAGGTTCATTTTTTAACTGTTGTTTGACATGCTGAAGTTCGCTCATACAACCACTTTTCTCGATAAATGTTACTAACACTGGAATTCATAATTTCTAGTGATAACTCACATCTCTGTTGTCATAGTTTATAATGAATTTGCGTCGCACGTCGATTGCATCCACATCGCTGTTCAGTCATGATTTTAGTTGTCTGCAAAATTTTAGCGTTTCATTATACTGTCATTCATGTTTTTTACCATTCGATCATTCAGTGCCGTGCACCGATACGAAATTTTTCCATATCTCACACTTGGTGTTCTATTTTCACAACAAAAAATTATGTATTGTGTGTTTATCTATACATTTCTTAAAGAGGATTATTAATTATTTTGCCGGCCGCTGTGGCCGAGCGGTTCTAAACGCTTAAGTCCGGAACCGCGCTGCTGCTACGGTCGCAGGTTCGAATCCTGCCTCGAGCATGGATGTGTCTGATGTCCTTAGGTTAGTTAGGGGACTGATGACCTCAGATGTTAAGTCCCATAGTTCTCAGAGCCATTTGAACCATTTTATATTAATTATTTTAACAAAGAGATCTGGAAATTAAAAGAGAATGATGAAACTCAGTTTAAAGTTATTTGTTTAGTGTTTTGTAAAACACTGAACTGGACACAATACAACCCCAATGTGAACAGTTATCGGGCACAGGATGAGTTAGTTACTGCTTGAAAGCAAGTGCAAATCGCCCCGACTATTGTCATGTAGTTGGATGCTCCTGCAAATATGTATGTGGTGCGGACTATTATGAGACGCGTACCAGAGGTACCAAAGGAATCTCAAGTACAATCATCTCATGGAGGTACTGTTTCTTTAATAGCATGTGTAGGATCTATGACTACTCGTCCAGCTTTAGGAATATAGTAGAAGGGTGAACACAGAGAATTCAAGGTATTACTCTCATCCTGCTAACCAACAAATCATGAGTGTTATCTCACACTGAAAATGAAACTGATATTCACTTCACCTGTTGGGAAACGTGCAGTGTCCCATGTCAAGGGGAGGTAAAGGGCAGAAGGGTAGGAATCCACTAATCGTTGGCAGTTCGTACATGTGGCGAATAATGGTATTCAACCATAAATTGCGATAAATACAGTTTTATAAGTGCTGGGTGTGCCAAGACACCTTTATCCAGAACATATAGTTCGGAAGACCACTTATGATAATATACATTGGCTACAAGGGCAAGAAATACAGCAAAACCTTACATCTTTGAAGATGTCCACGTTAAAACTAATTCCAAGGACTATGAGACAATTGTAGCAACAATGCTAATCAAAGCAGAAAAGGCATCTAAGGCCAGTAGAAAGATTTTTATGTTCATGAAACTAGATAAAGAGGCAGTAGTGTGATACCTCAATAAGGAATTTAAAACATTTAGAGCTGAAAAGAAGGAAATACGAACACCGCCGCTTAAATTTAAAAGAATTATTGATCATGCACTGGATAGATATATACCTTGTCGAACAGTTCTCGGTTGGAGAGACTCTCCAAGGTACACAGTCACTGCTATGAAAATTCTAAAGACACCGAGACTACTACACAATAGGAGTAAAACAAAGCATAGGGCTACAGACAGAAACATTCTGTATCACGTCCGTTTGTCAGTCAAGAGCACAATACGTGATGCTTTCATCGACTATTGTGGCAGAATACTATCGAAAGACCTCTCGCAAAGAAATTCTGGTCATATGTAAATGCTGTTAGTGTTACCAAAGTCAGTGTCTGGACACTCGTGGATAACGGAGGAACTGAAACTGATGACAGTGTAAGAGGTCCGAGCAGATGTAACTTCGTCCGAGCAGATGTAATTTCGATGTATTGCTCATGCGCTGCCTGTGATATGCAAGGTATAAGAAAATCTCTGACCAGAGAGCAGTGTTGACCGCAGTAGGAACTGTGTAGCTGTAGCAGTAAGTTGTTGCTAGTCTGCAGCCGTCAGGAGTATCGTTTGGCTGGCCCGGCCGTGGTGCAGCGATGCCGGAGCCTGAGTATTACTGTATAAGGTAAAAAGCAGCCTCGCGCATATGTAGTTATGTTATCTCAAGTCCCATGTAAATGTTTTTAAAAATCTCGTAATAATAATAATCTTCCTCATAAAAAGTAACTTTTAACAACCATTCATTTCAATTTAAAGAATTTACTAATTTCTCCCATCCATGATCATCCCGAATGTAGCAAAAAAAAAAAAAATCTGTTGCTTCCTTTCATAAATGACAGATCTATCGGCCAGCATTGCACAGGGCTGTGCCAGAAAAATTTATTGTAAGAGCAGATATATATGCGTTATCCGGCGACTTCATTGAGGTAAGAATTTTTCCTTTTTTTTTTTTTTTTTTTTTTTTATTCAGAATGATCTTTCAGGGCCATGACGCAGCACTGCTGTCGTCCAAAATTTATCAGGTTAAATTCACAGTGAGTTTTTGAAAAGTCACAAGTGAGCTACAATTTAATTGAGAGGTTAGTTACATTGTATTATTACCAGGTTACTGAATTTATTTTTTTTATTGAGACGTTACACTGAATGTGAACGCCATAATTATAATTTCTACTGTTGAGAGGTTTAGGAATTTTTCTGTTTTGAGGTTACATTAAATGAGAATGAATTGTTGTGGGGAGGTTACAACAGCAACGCAAAAGCAGAATTGCTGAACTCTATTTCCAAATGTTGTCCCCCCACCACCACCACCACCACTGCAAAACTGAGTGAAATAAACATTACGCGATGGCGTTGAGAAACAGCTGAAATCGATAAAATTGAACGAAGTTTCAGAGTGCGTTGGAATTCTTATCAGAGTCTATACCCGCTCTGATGCTGTTTTACTACGTCTTTTAACCGCAATGTCCCGTAAATCCCTCGAACAAAAGGCTGTACCCACTACCTGGAAGAAAGCACTGGTAACATCCATGTACAAAAACGATAACACACGTGATGCACGAAACTACCGTACCGTATCGTTGACATTTATCTGTTGTAGAATCTTAGTACATATTCCAAGCTCAAATGTGATGAGATATCTCTAACAGAACGCATTACTTACATGCCAGCCAGCATGAAAACATTGATCATGCGAAACCAGCTAGCGCTTTTCACATATCACATCCTGAAAGCTATGGATCTAAGTGGCAAGGTAGATGCAGTATGTCTCAGTTCCGAAGAGCATTTGACTCGGTACCATACTTACGCTCATTACACACTACTGGCCATTAAAATTGCTACACCACGAAGATGACGTGCTACAGACGCGAAATTTAACCGAGAGGAAGAAGATGCTGTGATATGCAAATGATTAGCTTTTCAGAGCATTCACACAAGGTTAACGCAGGTGGCGACACATACAACGTGCTGACATGAGGAAAGTTTCCAACCGATTTCTCATACACAAACAGCAGTTGACCGGCGTTGCCTGGTGAAACGTTATTGTGATGCCTCGTGTAAGGAAGAGAAATGCGTACCACCACGTTTCCGACTTTGATAAAGGTCGGATTGTAGCCTATCGCAATTGAGGCTTATCGGATCGCGACATTGTTGCTCGCTTTGATCGAGATCCAATGACTGTTAGCAGAATATGGAATCGGTGGGTTCAGGAGGGTAATACGGAACGCCGTGCTGGATCCCAACGGCCTCTTATCACTAGCAGTCGAGATGACAGGCATCTTATCCGCATGGCTGTAACGCAACGTGCAGCCACGTCTCGATCCCTGAGTCAAGAGATGGGGACGTTTGCAAGACGACAACCATCTGCACGAACAGTTCGACGACGTCTGCAGCAGCATGGACTATCAGCTCGGAGACCATGGCTGCCGTTACCCTTGACGCTGCATGACAGACAGGAGCGCCTGCGATGGTGTACTCAACGACGAACCTGGGAGCGCGAATGGCAAAACGTCTTTTTTTTTCGGATGAATCCAGGTTCTGTTTACAGCATCACGATGGTCGCATCCGTGTTTAGCGACATCGCGGTGAACGCACATTAGAAGCGTGTATTCGTCATCGCCATACTGGCGTATCACCCGGCGTGATGGTATGGGGTGCCATTGGTAACACATCTCGGTCACCTCTTGTTCGCATTGACGGCAGTTTCAACAGCGGACGTTACATTTCAGATGTTTTACGACCCGTGGCTCTACCCTTCATTCGATCACTGCGAAACCATACATTTCCTCAGGATAATGCACGACCGCATGTTGCAGGCCCTGTGCGGGCCTTTCTGGATACAGAAAGTGTTCGACTGCTGCCCTGGCCAGCACATTCTCCAGATCTCTCACCAATTGAAAACGTCTGGTCAATGGTGGTCTAGCAACTGGCTCGTCACAATACGCCAGTCACTACTCTTGATGAACTGTGGTATCGTGTTGAAGCTGCATGGGCAGCTGTACCTGTACATGCCATCAAAGTTCTGTTAGACTCAATGCCCAGGCGTATCAAGGCCGTTACTACGGCCAGAGGTGATACTAATTTCTCAGGATCTATGCACCCAAATTGCGTGAAAATGTAATCACATGTCAGCTCTAGTGTAATATATTTGTCCAATGAATTCCCGTTTATCATCTGCATTTCTTCTTGGTGTAGCAATTTTAATGGCCAGTAGTGTAGAAAGTACGATTGTATGAGGTATCAAGGAAAATTTGTGATTGAATTGAGAATCTGTTCGTAGGAAGGACAGAGCATGTCGTCTTGGATGGAGAGTCACCGACACATGTAGAAGTACAGATGTCCCGGGAATCGTGTATTGGGACTATTGCTGCCCGAGTTGTGCGTTAATGACCTTACAGTCAATACAAATACTAATCACAGAATTTTCGCTATAATGAAATACTGTCTGATAAAAGCTGCAAAAATATTCAGTTAGATGTTGATAAGATTTAAAAGTAGTACACAGATTAGCAACTTGCATCAAATGTAAAGAGCTGTAAAATTGGACTTTCCACAAAAAGAATAAAAAAAATTGTGTCGCATGATCACAGTTTCATTGATTAACAACTGGAATTGATCAACACATACCTGGCTGTAACAGTTTTTACGGTTATGAAATGGAGCGAGCACATCGTAGGTAAGGTAGACGTCAGACTTCGTTTCATTGCTAGGATACTAGGAAATTCATTTCGTCTACAAAGGAGATTTGCTCCCAAAATACTCATGCAGTGCGTTCTATAACATTGCTTAATCCGTACCAAACAGGATTAAGGATGGCAACACGAATTGTCAGAGGTTTGTGTAAACCACGGGAGAGCGTCACGTAGACTCTTAAAACCTGAATGCAAGCGTTTGAAGATAGACGTAAACAATACCATGCCTGCCCACTTATAAAGTTTCAAAAACTAGCCTCAAATAATCGTCTATTAATGTATTAAAACATCCTACTGATCACGAAGAAAGGTGTAGAGTAAGTACAGCATGAACAGGGGCCTGTAAGCAACCATTCTTCCCAAGCACTAATAACTGGTACATTGGGAAGTACCCTTTGCCATGTACTTCACAGCCGTTTTCTCAGCCGCACTCAGCTCTCTTCACACGGTTACAGCCTATAGACGGCAAACATTCCTGTCGGGGATGCAGGGTATTATATATGCAAAAATCATGATCAAATGCTCCAGACAACTCGCCTAATAACCGCCCGATCATTAATGGTAAACCCGTATGTGTAAGGTGTTTTATGACTCATCGTATACAACATGACGAATTCTTCACATGTACTAACCGATAACTGAGACTAGATGGAGCTACATATCCAAACATAAGAATATAATAATAATAATAATAATAATAATAATAATAATAATAATAATAATAATACCCATGGGGGCCCGGGAAAAGAATAGGCCTCCGGTATGTTCTGCCAGTCGTAAAAGGCGACGAAAAGAACAAACCACTATTACGGCTAACCCCCCTTTCAGTGTGATTAGTTGGTTCAGGACAGAACTAAAGAAGCCTCGGACAAGCGCCGTCATGGTCGGGGGGCGACGCTTGAACCCTATGCCCGCCCACAATGGTAACGACACTGCTAGCCAACTGGAAAATCCAAATAGAGGTGTTTTGCAGGATATGCTTCCTGCAACCACCCTAGAAGGAAAACAAAGACAGAGGATGAGAGGGTGAGATGAAGTTAACCGACACCTCATGTTCTGTTATTACCAAGCAACAAACTTAGGAACAAACACAACTGGATACAGATCACAAGTATACACAACATTTATTACCAGCTCCAAGAATTAAAATTTTTAACAGAACAACGACTAGCTGATCAGATCCGTGTAATAATCAAAAATAACAGGATACCCCAGTCAGAATTAGAAAACATCAAACAACAAGTACAACAAATACTAGAAGAAAATAATGTGCAATCAGAAGAAGAAGAAAATACAGTAATGGACTCAAACATCCCAGAGCAAACAAACAAAGAATAACACGCATCAATTAAACAATCAGAGGAAAACGAAATCTTAAGACAGCCACCAGAACAAGCACAAATAGAACTCGAAGTGACACACATGTTAGATATAGAAGATAAATTTCAGCTGACATATATAGAATACAAAGACACAAATACAGACATTAGACCACTCTTGCATAGACCACCGAATAACCCTCAAGTCGAAACAACAATAACAACTATCAACACAATCATACACAACGAAATAAATGAAAATACAATTATGGAAGAGTTACAACTATTGGTTTATATAGCAGCAATCACTACACTAAATATACACACTAGGCAAAGATCAGAACCAACCAAGACACAGAAGAAACCCACAAAACCAGCGTGGCAACACAGGCTACAGATCAGAATAGAAAAACTGAGAAAAGACATCAGACAGCTAACACAATTTATAAGAAATGAAATATCAGACAAAAAACGAAAAACGTTAGGTAAAATCTCACAACAAGAAGCGATAGAACAATTAGATGAGAAGAAGCAGAAATTACAAGCATTAGCCAAATGACTTAGAAGATACAAAAAAAGTGAAAATAGAAGGAAACAAAACCAAACATTCAACACAAACCAAAAGAAATTTTACCAGACAATAGATAACAAACACATTAACATAGACAATCCACCAAACATAACAGACATGGAACACTTCTGGAGCAACATATGGTCAAACCCAGTACAACATAACAGGCATGCACGGTGGATACAAGCAGAAACAGACCCATACAAGATGATACCACAAATGCCTGAAGTGATAATTGTGCAACATGAAGTCACCCAAGCAATTAATTCTACTCACAACTGGAAAGCCCCTGGAAAAGATAAAATAGCAAATTTCTGGCTAAAGAATTTCACTTCAACACATTCACATCTAACTAAATTATTTAACAGTTACATTGCAGACCCATACACATTCCCTGATACACTTACACATGGAATAACTTATCTGAAACCTAAAGATCAAGCAGACACAGCAAACCCAGCTAAATATCGCCCCATAACATGCCTACCAACAATACACAAAATATTAACTTCAGTCATTACACAGAAATTAATGACACATACAACACAGAACAAAATTATAAATGAAGAACAAAAGCCTGTTGCAAAGGAGCACGCGGATGTAATGAGGAACTGATAATAGATGCAGAGGTGACATACCAAGCTAAAACTAAACAAAGGTCGCTACACTACGCATACATTGATTACCAAAAAGCTTTTGATAGTGTACCCCACTCATGGTTACTAAAAATATTGGAAATATACAAATTAGATCCTAAATTGATACAGTTCCTAAACATAGTAATGAAAAATTGGAAAACCACACTCAATATCCAAAATCACACATTTGCTATACATGAATGATCTAAAACTACAGGCAGCAACAAATCAAGAACTCGACCAATTACTAAAGATAATAGAAGTATTCAGTAATGATATAAATATGGCTTTTGGAACAGACAAATGTAAGAAAAATAGCATAGTCAAGGAAAAACACACTAAACAAGAAGATTACATATTGGATAACCACAGCGACTGCATAGAAGCGATGGAAAAAACAGATGCCTATAAATATCTAGGATACAGACAAAAAATAGGAATATATAATACAAATATTAAAGAAGAACTAAAAGAAAAATATAGACCAAGACTAACAAAAATACTGAAAACAGAATTGACAGCAAGAAACAAGACAAACGCTATAAATACCTATGCTATACAAATATTGGAGTAACACAGACCTAGAAGCACTCAATACACTTACACAATCACAATGCCACAAATATAGAATACATCACATACATTCAGCAACAGAAAGATTCACATTATGGAAATTATGGACAGGTAGACAATTTAAGAAAAATCTTTATAGAACGAGCAGAAACTAGCAAAATACACAAAGCTATCACTCATATAAATACATCGGCTACACCACTACAATTTCATAACCACCTCTACAACCCTTTAGATCACATGACATCAACAGATACGAAGAAAGTAAATTGGAAAAAGAAAACACTACATGGCAAGCACCTGTATCATCTAACACAGCCACACATAGATCAAGACGCATCCAACACATGGCTAAGAAAAGGCAATATATACAGTAAACACCAGATATTACAGCAAGCATATTATTAAAGATCCCAATACCACAACAGATGAAAGCAGACTTTGCAAACAACAAATAGAAACAGTAGATCACATCACAAGCGGATGTACAATACTAGCAAATACAGAATACCCCAGAAGACATGACAATGTACCAAAAACAATACATCAACAACTTGCCTCACAATATAAACTAATAAAACAACACGTTCCCACATACAAGTATGCACCACAAAATGTACTGGAGAATGATGAATACAAATTATATTGGAACAGAACCATTATAACAGATAAAACAACACCACATAACTAACCTGACGTCATACTCACCAATAAAAAGAAGAAATTAACACAACTAATCGAAATATCCATACCCAATACAACAAATATACAGAAGAAAACAGGAGACAAAATTGAAAAATACATCCAACTGGCTGAGGAAGTCAAGGACATGTGGAATCAGGATAAAGTTGACATTATACCAATTATACTATCAACTACAGGAGACATACCACACAATATTCACGAGTACATCAATGCAATACAGCTACATCCAAACGTATATATACAACTACAGAAATCTGTAATTATTGACACATGTTCAATTGCCCGAAAGTTCATAAATGCAATGTAACATATACCGTACAGTTAAAAGGAAGTCACGCTTGATCAAGGTCCGCATCACTTTCCATTTTTAACCAGACATAACGTCTGGGAAAGAAAAGAAATAATAATAATAATAATAATAATAATAATAATACTTGCAAAAGACGCCATACCTTAACACCCATGTACAAAAGCAGAAGAACGAAAGCATGGGCAGTGTATGTAGCGCCCAAGACTGCTACACAGTGGAGACTTAAAAATGGATGCTTGACATCGGAAACCAGCCGTTGAATTGAATATATTTAATGTGCAAATGAGACTGTAACTGCGTTACTAGAAACTGACCACTTGTTGCTGCTCCTGCCACCATGGGGAATGTTAGCAAAAAGGAATGGAGGCTGTCCAAGCTTTCGCAGCCTTCAACAGGGTACAAAGTAAAGAAACTGTAACTTCGCGCGCCCTCCTATCTGCTTTTTCTGTCACTATATTGTCTACTGACGAGCAGTATAAAAATAACACAAAATTAAGTAAATTATTACCCATTTATTTTTGTGTTGCTTAATTGTGAGCCATTTTTTGTGTTTGTTACCTCACAGCTAGCGTCAGGATTTAGACATGATATACCCAGGTTCGAACCTCAGTGTCTTCATGGATTTTACTGGAAATATTACAAGTCAGACTCACAACACCAATTAAGGAGCTACGTCAAGGAGAGTTACTAGCTCTGGACTGATAGAGTTTTTACGCCTAGGTTGGCTGCTACAGCAGGTGTGAACGTAGGTAGTGGCATTGAATGCTGGCGTACATGATTTGTGAATAAATTAGTAGCCACTTAATCTACATGCATTTAAATATCCTTACACCCTTTCACCACGACCGATTTAGAAACAAATCAGTTCATCATGAAGTGGTTACAACACAATTAGGATGACGGAAGTAACGATACATTCCTAGTTATACTGCAGGATAACTGTTATAAATGATCTCGATCAGAAACCGGTAATGCCTTGAAGGCTAAAAATTATTATCATTTCTGTTTACTGGCCATGGTCACCGACAACATAATGACAAAGTAATTTGGAACATAAGCATTTTTGTTATCTCACCAGTAATGATTTTTCACAATGATTGTATATTTTTCTGAAGATTTAGTCAAACTAAAGAAGTTATTTTTCTGCAGTAAAAAAAAAAAAAGAAACCTCCGAAAATTACTGGCGCAATATCTTGGAAAAAATTGTATAAACAAGGCCGAACAGTAGCCTTGTGTTTCATATGTTATTTTGGTTAAATCGATACTAAAGCTAATCACAATTTCCTTCCATTCGGCAAGAAATCTACAGGTAAGATACATGTACGTTCCTACCGGAGTACATCGAATTTTATGTGTACCACAAAATACACTCCCGGAAATTGAAATAAGAACACCGTGAATTCATTGTCCCAGGAAGGGGAAACTTTATTGACATATTCCTGGGGTCAGATACATCACATGATCACACTGACAGAACCACAGGCACATAGACACAGGCAACAGAGCATGCACAATGTCGGCACTAGTACAGTGTATATCCACCTTTCGCAGCAATGCAGGCTGCTATTCTCCCATGGAGACGATCGTACAGATGCTGGATGTAGTCCTGTGGAACGGCTTGCCATGCCATTTCCACCTGGCGCCTCAGTTGGACCAGCGTTCGTGCTGGACATGCAGACCGCGTGAGACGACGCTTCATCCAGTCCCAAACATGCTCAATGGGGGACAGATCCAGAGATCTTGCTGGCCAGGGTAGTTGACTTACACCTTCTAGAGCACGTTGGGTGGCACGGGATACATGCGGATGTGCATTGTCCTGTTGGAACAGCAAGTTCCCTTGCCGGTCTAGGAATGGTAGAACGATGGGTTCGATGACGGTTTGGATGTACCGTGCACTATTCAGTGTCCCCTCGACGATCACCAGTGGTGTACGGCCAGTGTAGGAGATCGCTCCCCACACCATGATGCCGGGTGTTGGCCCTGTGTGCCTCGGTCGTATGCAGTCCTGATTGTGGCGCTCACCTGCACGGCGCCAAACACGCATACGACCATCATTGGCACCAAGGCAGAAGCGACTCTCATCGCTGAAGACGACACGTCTCCATTCGTCCCTCCATTCACGCCTGTCGCGACACCACTGGAGGCGGGCTGCACGATGTTGGGGCGTGAGCGGAATACGGCCTAACGGTGTGCGGGATCGTAGCCCAGCTTCATGGAGACGGTTGCGAATGGTCCTCGCCGATACCCCAGGAGCAACAGTGTCCCTAATTTGCTGGGAAGTGGCGGTGCGGTCCCCTACGGCACTGCGTAGGATCCTACGGTCTTGGCGTGCATCCGTGCGTCGCTGCGGTCCGGTCCCAGGTCGACGGGCACGTGCACCTTCCGCCGACCACTGGCGACAACATCGATGTACTGTGGAGACCTCACGCCCCACGTGTTGAGCAATTCGGCGGTACGTCCACCCGGCCTCCCGCATGCCCACTATACGCCCTCGATCAAAGTCCGTCAACTGCACATACGGTTCACGTCCACACTGTCGCGGCATGCTACCAGTGTTAAAGACTGCGATGGAGCTCCGTATGCCACGGCAAACTGGCTGACACTGACGGCGGCGGTGCACAAATGCTGCGCAGCTAGCGCCATTCGACGGCCAACACCGCGGTTCCTGGTGTGTCCGCTGTGCCGTGCGTGTGATCATTGCTTGTACAGCCCTCTCGCAGTGTCCGGAGCAAGTATGGTGGGTCTGACACACCGGTGTCAATGTGTTCTTTTTTCCATTTCCAGTAGTTTAGTACAAGTACAAATTAACCATCTGGACATCAGACTTCACATAAATGACTAATGGTATTATGTTATTAAAAATAAAAACAGAAAATAGTGTTGCTCGCTGTATAAATTTCTAAACAGGGAACTACTACTATTTATGGAACACAGAACATGGTAGCACAATTTTAAAACAGCAGACTCTCCAAATTCCCGTCCTCCCATGCAGATTTAGGTTTTCCGGCATTTCTCCAAGTCACTTAAGGCAAATGCAAGGATGATTCCTTTAAAATGGCACGGAAAAGTTCCTTCCTTATCCTTCCACAATCCGAGCTTATGCTCCGTCTCTAATGATTTCGTCAGTGGCGATATGTTAAACCATAATCTTCCTTCCTTTGTATGCCCATGACAATGACTTTATGCGTAACAGAAATTTGATTATGAGAACATGACTGAGATGTTTCGTGTTTTCTTTTTTTTCTTTTTTTTTTTTTGTTTGTTTTTTGCTCTAAATAGCATACGGAGGGTGGTATTGATACCTTAATAAGATAATGGGTGTAATCTTGCTTGTTTTCCACGTACCACTTAGACATGTGTCTTACGGAATGATATTTCTGTCGATGTATCGAACAACGATGAGAAACGATGAGAATGAGTCATCTGCTGAGGTACGGTAGCAGCTTCCAACGTGTGCTTGAGCTTGTTTGCGAAAGCTTTCAAGATAATCACCAGTTCTGAGGGTAAGTTGTTTGGTATCTTTTTTTTTAGTTCACGAATCTGACTGATTTGATACAGTCCTCAATGAATTCCTGTCCTGTGCCACCATCTTCATCTTCATCCTCAATTATTTTTTCGATGTATTATACACGGTCGAGTCATGTTAATGTGGCGACCAGTCAAAAGCCTGAATAATCACCTTTTGCAGAGAGGACGTACAAGAAGAGAGTCAGTGAGGTTCTGGAAGGTGCTGACAGGGATGTGGAGCCATGCCGACCCCGGCGCCGTAGCCAGTTGCGCTGGGTTTCTCAGTTGAGAACCCACGACGCGAACAGCCCGATCGTGGTGATGACACAAATTCTCGATTAGTTTTAAATCCGGGGAACTCATCCTGATGCTCTTCAAACCATGTACATACACGGCGAGCTGTGTGACACGTTGCGTTGTCCTGCTAGTAGATGCTTTTGTACAGAGTGGGGGTGGACGTACTTTTGTTGATCCACAGTGCCGTCCTCAATTACTAGTTGACCCAGGGAATGTCACGAAAACATTCCCCAGACCATAACACTCCTCCCTCCGGCCTGAACTCTTACGACGATTGTTGCAGGGCCATACAGCACAACGGCGATCTGTCCGATGGAGCATAAACCGTGATTCATCTGAAAAGGCCACTCAGTGGAACGTCCAGTTGTGGTAACTGCGTGAGAATTCCAGCTTTTGTCGCCGATGACTAACAGTTAACATGGGCACATGAACCAGGCACCTTCTGTCGAGGCCCACAGGCAAAACGTTCGCTAAACAGTCATTGTGGAGACGCTGTTGGTAGCTCCTTGGTCATATGAGCTTTGAGTTGCTCAACAGGCGCACTTCTGCTCGCCAGTACACATCCCCCCAGCCGTCGTTCACCCCTGTCATGTACAATCCGTGGTGCACCACAGTTGCCTAGTCTCCGGTTTTGGGTAGCGCCATTTTTTCATGCGTGGTGTACTCTAACCACGGTGGCACGCGAACCGTTTAAAAACTTAGCCGTTTCGGAAATGCTTCTACCCTTGGCAAAAAAGCCAATGAACAAATGATATTGCCATTTGGACGTCAGATAAATCGCCCCGTTTTCGCATTACGACAAAAACTGCACTCTTTCCAGAATCAAATTTTCACTCTGCAGCGGAGTGTGCGCTGATATGAAACTTCCTGGCAGATTAAAACTGCCTGCCAGACAGAGACTCGAACTCGGGGCCTTTGCCTTTCGCGGGCATGTACTCTACCGACTGAGTTTGGAAGGTAGGAGACGAGGTACTGGCGGGATTGAAGCTATTAGGAGAAGTCGTGAGTCATGCATGCTTGGGTAGCTCAGTCGGTAGAGCACTTTCCCGCCAAAGGCAAAGGTCCCGAGTTCGAGTCTCGGTCCGACACATAGTTTTATTTTGCTAGGAAGTTTCATATTAGTGCACACTCCGCTGCAGAGTGAAAATTTCATTCTGGAGATATCCCCCAGGCTGTGGCAGAGGCATGTCTCCGCAATATCCTTTCTTCTAGGAGTGCTAGTTCTGCAAGTTTCGCAGGAGAGCTTCTGTGAAGTTTGGAAGGTGGGAGACAAGGTTCTTGCGGAATTGAAGCTTTGCGGACGGGTCATGAGTCGTGGTCGGGTAGTTCAGTCGGCAGAGCACTTGCCTGCAAAAGGCAAAGGTCCAGAGTTCGAGTCTCGTTGCGGCACACAGTTTTAACCTGCAAGCAAATTTCAACTGCACTGTTTTTGCACCCCCCCCCCCTCCCCCCCCCCCCCTCACCGACACGCATTTCATGCTCTCTACTGCTAGTTTGCCACTTGTCATACGTGAGTGGTTATTTCACGTTGACGTCGAACATAGAGGGTGGTCACATTAATGTGACTGGACCTTGTATATGTACTCTTCCCCAACAGTTTTTAGAAGCTCCTACTCCCTCCCCCTTCCAAGTACCACGAAAGTGATTATTTGATGTCTTAACACATGGCCTTTCATCCTGTCTCTTCTTCCTGTCAGTCTTTTTTATGTTTCTTTCCTCATCGATTCCATGGAGAGCTAATTACATATGTCTACTTAACGTTCAAAATCCTTCCATAGCAAAGTATCTGAAACGCTTCCTCTTCTTTTCCGGTATTCTCAGAAATTTCTGCTTCACATTAATGCTTATGTTTGATACTTGTCTCTTTCTTTTGGTCAGGAATGCCTTCGTTGTTCGTACTAGTCTGCTTATTCTGTCTTCCTTGCTTCTTTCGACACGTGTTATTTGGCCTCGGAGGTAAGAGAATTCATTGTTTTTGTCTGCTTTGCGGTCTCCGATCTTGATGTTTAGTTTGTCACTAGTCTCATTTCTGCTGTATCTCATTGTTTCGTGTTTCTTCGGTTTACTCTGAAACAGTAGTGGGTGTCACTGGACTGACCATACTATTCAACAGATCCTACTATTCTTGCTAATTTTCAGTAAGAGCAGTACTGTCATCCGCTTATTTTATGATTTATATTGTTTCACCCTCAATTTTAATCCCATTCATGGATCATTATTTTATTTACGTTAGTGATTCTTCGATGTACAGATTCAACGGTAAGGACGACAGACGACATCCCTGTCTTATACCCCTTCTAATCTGAGCACTTCGTTCTTGATATTCAATTTTAATTTTTCCCTCTTGGTACTTGTACATATTGTGTATTACCTCTCTTTCCCTATTGCTTAAACCTATTTTTCGGAGAACTGCGAACATCCTGCACAATTTTAAACTGGACAAATCCTAGGAATATGTCTTGCATTTTCTTCAGGACTGCCTCTGGTGACCTTATCTTTCCTAAAACGCTAACTGATCAGTCATTTAACTACTGTCCTTTTCCATTCCTCTGTATATTATTCTTGTGAGGTACTAAGATGCATGAGCTGTTAAGCTGACTGTGCGAGCCACTTATTAGCCTTCGTTATCTTAGGGAATGATATTTTATCCGACAGTCTGTTTGTCTCCAGACTCGTAGATTCTACAAACCAAGTCGAATAGTTGTTTGGTTGTCAGTTCCCCCAAAGATTTTAGAAATACCGAAGGAATATTATCTACGCCTTTCATCACATATGATAGCGAGTTTTCCAAAGCACCTCATGAAAAGAACTCTTCCAAAATAGCTCATGAAAAGTTTCGTGTGGGCTCTATGCGGCACTGTTCTGCTGGTCTCTCGAACGTTCGGCACGTATAGACTTGTGCTCCTACCAACGCTAGTGAATAACTAAAGCAACTTTCACTTCATTGAGGAGCGGCACTGCTTTCAACGCCTGATTAATATTGCACCTTAACGAGGAACGGCTCTCGAATCTACCGCTCTCGATTCTCCGTTAGTGCGCATTAACTCCGGGCAGAGAGGTATTCCGGTATTCCGGGAAGGTCTGGCAAGCGACAGCACAGTAACTAAAGTGCTTTCCCACTCAGTCCCAATGTGTTCGCAAACACTCCATTATTGTCAAACGTTGTAGGGAGAATATACGAATGTACTCTAACGTGGACATAACTAATGTTTCACGAACGGTCCGAGGCTCACGTTTTAAACAGAGTTCTCAATTAGTTGGAAATGGCACTACACCGATTAACAACTCAGTGAAGATATCGGCGAAATATTGTGAAAACGTATCCAGGAAATATGGTGCATAAGGCTGGTGGCCATCGCACTTTCACGTCTATTGTCATATCGGTTGTCCATTGTTACCACTCGTAGTCAAAATTTTTTGTGGAAAGGTGCAGCACAAACTTGAATGGGTGTGTTATAATGTTGTTCTCTCTTCGCAAGAGCTCTCAAATTTCGCAAAAGAAAACAATTGTTATGGTCTTCATCTGAAGACAGTTCTGGCGCAACTCTTCGCACTATTTTATCCCGTGTAAGCATCTTCCCCTCCGGATAAATACTGTAACCTACATCCATTTTAACTAACTTACTGCATTCGTCCTTTGGTCATCTTCTATGTATAATTTTCAGCACCCTCAATTCCCTCCATTACCAAATTGACGTTTCCTGATGACTTTGAATGTTTGTCTTCCAATTCAGATTGAATACCAATTACGGTCCTTTCAGAGTATGCTGATACAATAGTTCCCTACTTAGCAATCATACACAACCACTCCCTAGACGAAAGATCCGTGCCTAAAGACTGCAAAGTAACATAGGTCACACCACCACTCAAGAAAGGATATAGAAACAATCCGCTGAACTACAGACCCATGACGTCAATTTGCAGTAGCATTTTGCAACGTATGCTGTGTTCCATCATAATGAATTGCCTTGAAGAAAATGATCTATTGAGACATATCGTGGATTTAGAAAACTTCTTTCTCGTGAAATACAACCAGCTCTTAATTCACACGAAATAATGAGAACTAATGCAAGCCGTTGCTTCCCTTAATCAAAAATATATGTCTGAGTGATGCTAAATGTTATCTTCACATAAATAAAAGTATTGTCTTCTCAGTAGCCTTGACATCGCTTGCAACACCCTAAATTTTTACAGATGATGGTAGTTTTGTTCCCCTGTGCCTGTGATCACTTCAGAACTCAAATTAATAGTCAAATTAACTAGATTAATAAGACTGAACCTTAAACTCCTAGCGTACCAATGAACCACCACAATCAAATGAAAACAGTGAAGAGTAGAGTGAGTACGAATGAGAACAGTGGCGTATTCAAGTTTACAAAAAATGACATGTTTCATTAAATCTTTAGTAACTACAACTTTCTGGAGAAGCAGGTGATAAATCACAAAAAAATGACAAACACAAATCAATTAAGGAATGGTGTTTGATAGGCAAAGCATACACTGGGATAAAGCTTTTCCACCTGAATTAATCTCTTTTACAATTCAATCTGATTTTGTGTACATGAATCCACTGTGACGCCCAGTTCTATTCAAATGGAATGACCTACGACCAAGTATACCATAAACTGAAGTTCAAGTGATAACAGAGAGCTGTGAATATTATTTAACATCCCCACGCCAGTGCGGCAATACTTTACCCTTTCCCCTTGATTCAGACGACAGCAGAAAACGGCGCGCTGTGGCGAGGAGCGGTGCACTGCAGTACATGTATGTCTTGACGCATCCACGAAAATATGCAAATTAAGCGGTCTGGCGTTCTGATTATCATAACACTGGAACTTCCCTATCAGAGCCCAGAAATCCTGGCAGATTTCAGTGTGAGGTGCATCCGTTCGCTGGTCTGACCAAACCAATTTGACTCACAGGTACGACGGTGCATGCCGGAATTGTCAAATGTCAAACAGCCAACTCAGGAAGAATAAATTGATCCTCATGTAACATTATATGTCCGAGACGATATGTAGTTTCACTGTCAGTACAGTTGCAAACTGTCACAGGTTCTTAGTCCACCACAAGACACAGACCACAAGTTTCACCCTCTAGGGAAAGACCTGAAGATCTCCACTAGGAGAGGACCAGAAGGCGAATTAAAAAAAAAAAAAAAAAAGAAATCAGAACCACTTTCCACCAAGTCTCGGTAGAATTAGCAGAAACGGAACCGCCCCCACTTTGCACAAAGTAATCGAAGTGTTCTCTACTCACTGAATCTTCGTTCTTGACTGTTCTGTTGGTCTGGCAGCCAATCCAGACACAGCACTGGAGGAGCAGGACTACACTTTGCCTATCCTGTGAGGAGCCAATCAACGACTCCAAATTTCTCTTGTCTGAAAAAAGATGATTTTAGACTATGGAGGTATCATTCTCACTGTAAGCATAGCCATGTTTTGCCAAAAAAAAAACATCTTCCTGGATGGGATCACAGTCCCTCATTTACAGAGACGCCCAATCTTTCTAGGCCATCCATTCCCAAAATCTGAAAGAAGGCTGCTAGGCTTCTTTGGCAGTTGTGCCCTTGAAATATATGTTTTTGCCTCTCGCTGAAAGAATCTGTTGACTTCCTGGCATCATGGAGGGTTACAGACGTGAATACACTAAAAACGTACACGAGTCACTCAGTCCGTATCGTCCCAGCTTCTAACATGAGAACGCATGGACTTCTATCATCTTCCCATCGTTTGCACAAAAGCTCAGTTTACAGCGGTCTCTCTCAAATGGCTTCCTCCACTTACTTCCCGACATCTGGCCACCTTCGTGACGGACTGCTGCCTAACACAGGTAAAATGTTTTGCGAACCGTCGCCCTTCCGTCTGATATCTGTATTGTGCGAGAAATGGCAATTGACCCCACCCCAAATAATGAAAAGTGTGCAGTCATCCCCGTGACCGTAAAAGAATTTCCTTAAATTTCGATTTCACTTTACCAGAGGGTAGAAAACATGTTTATAGGCCTTCTACAGTGATGACTAGAGATAGGATTAATTATGAAGCTGAAATACCACTGTATGAGAATGTGAACAGTACTTCACACTACTGTGAAATATGATATCTGCTATTTTTAAAAGACTGTAAAATGTTAATACACTCCTGGAAATTGAAATAAGAACACCGTGAATTCATTGTCCCAGGACGGGGAAACTTTATTGACACATTCCTGGGGTCAGATACATCACATGATCACACTGACAGAACCACAGGCACATAGACACAGGCAACAGAGCATGCACAATGTCGGCACTAGTACAGTGTATATCCACCTTTCGCAGCAATGCAGGCTGCTATTCTCCCATGGAGACGATCGTACAGATGCTGGATGTAGTCCTGTGGAACGGCTTGCCATGCCATTTCCACCTGGCGCCTCAGTTGGACCAGCGTTCGTGCTGGACGTGCAGACCGCGTGAGACGACGCTTCATCCAGTCCCAAACATGCTCAATGGGGGACAGATCCGGAGATCTTGCTGGCCAGGGTAGTTGACTTACACCTTCTAGAGCACGTTGGGTGGCACAGGATACATGCGGATGTGCATTGTCCTGTTGGAACAGCAAGTTCCCTTGCCGGGCTAGGAATGGTAGAACGATGGGTTCGATGACGGTTTGGATGTACCGTGCACTATTCAGTGTGCCCTCGACGATCACCAGTGGTGTACGGCCAGTGTAGGAGATCGCTCCCCACACCATGATGCCGGGTGTTGGCCCTGTGGGCCTCGGTCGTATGCAGTCCTGATTGTGGCGCTCACCTGCACGGCGCCAAACACGCATACGACCATCATTGGCACCAAGGCAGAAGCGACTCTCATCGCTGAAGACGACACGTCTCCATTCGTCCCTCCATTCACGCCTGTCGCGACACCACTGGAGGCGGGCTGCACGATGTTGGGGCGTGAGCGGAAGACGGCCTAACGGTGTGCGGGACCGTAGCCCAGCTTCATGGAGACGGTTGCGAATGGTCCTCGCCGATACCCCAGGAGCAACAGTGTCCCTAATTTGCTGGGAAGTGGCGGTGCGGTCCCCTACGGCACTGCGTAGGATCCTACGGTCTTGGCGTGCATCCGTGCGTCGCTGCGGTCCGGTCCCAGGTCGACGGGCACGTGCACCTTCCGCCGACCACTGGCGACAACATCGATGTACTGTGGAGACCTCACGCCCCACGTGTTGAGCAATTCGGCGGTACGTCCACCCGGCCTCCCGCATGCCCACTATACGCCCTCGATCAAAGTCCGTCAACTGCACATACGGTTCACTTCCACGCTGTCGCGGCATGCTACCAGTGTTAAAGACTGCGATGGAGCTCCGTATGCCACGGCAAACTGGCTGACACTGACGGCGGCGGTGCACAAATGCTGCGCAGCTAGCGCCATTCGACGGCCAACACTGCGGTTCCTGGTGTGTCCGCTGTGCCGTGCGTGTGATCATTGCTTGTACAGCCCTCTCGCAGTGTCCGGAGCAAGTATGGTGGGTCTGACACACCGGTGTCAATGTGTTCTTTTTTCCATTTCCAGGAGTGTACGTTTGTGTGCAGGGATGTGATGTGTACATACATAGGAAATAACCCAATTATCTACACAATATACGTTGATTTACAAAAACAATCGATGCACCCAGAAGGGGAGGAAGAAATAAAAACGAAACTTCACAGGCAGAGAGAGTAGAATCTGATGATGTATCGGTGAATACATAATCGAGACAAATTTACAAAGCACATAGCAGTAAGACGTTAAAGGTCCTCTGGCTTGAAAGTGTGGGAAGGTCTCATATAGCAGTTGCATCCTCTTCTGAGGCAACCCCACCCATAACTGGAACTGCGACAGAGTTGACGACTGAGCTGCTTCCACACACGTTCTATCAGGGACAGAGCTAGGGATCTCCCTAGCCACGGGAGTACCTCATCATTACATAACAGCTCATAGAAACAGGTCCCATGTATGAATGACCGCTGTCTTGTTGAAAAATGGCAGCACGATACTGTCGCATTAGGACACAGGATGCCCGTGACGAACCACAATCGCTACCAGCTATGAACTGAAGTCATAACCAATGGCAACCCCACCACGGTACCAGGAGTAAGACCATGATGATCATCCAGGATGGTACAGACACAAGTCGTCGTCATACATCAGTAGTCCGTGCTTCCCAAACAAGTCACCGCTCCTTATGCAGCAGTTTGTGTTATGACGTTAATGGTAGCCAAGATATGGGGCGGTAACTACCTAGTCTTACTGCTACTAGTCTCCAATCATTTGCGTGGGATGAGACAGGATGTTGCAGAGGGTACATTACTTGTCCTCAGATGATAGGCACAGATGTGAAGGGATTACAATATGCTTCGTGCACAGTATGACGATCCTCCTTTGTGGTGGCTGACTGGAAACTTTACTGTGAGTATGCCTGCCCTTACTTTCCCATGCGATCCACTGTCACATTAGAATACCCAATATATCTGGATTACAATTCAACAAACTGGCTAAATGGAGACCAACAATGATTCCCCTCTCAAACTTTGTTAGGTGGCATCTCCACTTCTTTTCTCTCTATGTGTGTCAGGCCTGCTATCAACACAATACATGGACAACAGTAATGAACTCTTGAGGCTATTCTACTTGCCACAAGGAATTGCCAATTTAATCGTTTACTTACCCATCGATGGTGAGGGGGGGCTTCACTTTTTTATCATGTAGTATATTTACCTTTTACACAAATACATGGCTGAACATATGTTTAAGCGTCAGATTCAAATGATTTTTAATTAATGAACACTAACAAACCTCTTCAGTCAAACTGGTAAATTTCAGCAGAGTCACTGCTGTATCAAGATCTTGCACCTACTCAGACAGGAACCAACAACACATATTGCATGATCTCCAAGGGGTCAACTCTTGTGACAGACAAGGGTCGGCTGTGTTTCAACCAGCCACAAGGCAGAAACCCCCAAATACTGTCAGATGTCGCTGGCCCCATGAACTCCTTTCTCCTCCTGTATAAGCAAAAGTAGTACATAGGTACATCCTGATACCTAAGCAATATTTAGGTCAGCGCCTGGGCTATGCATGAAGATCGCACTCTGAGTGAGTTCCAGCGCCAGGTGCCAATTGTAGAAGCATTTCCACTATCAAGATCTCATTCTGGAGCCATCACTACGACGATGACGCTGTCCACGTCGACCTTCACCGCCAGAAGATGCCGGCTCGGCTTGTGACCTCTATATCATCAAAAAGATGTCGTCATTGAGGCTGTGACCACAACTTGAATTTTTAATATTTGTCTTTGTTTTTCTCTTACAATATGCTAGACTTAAACTTCTCTGTGTCCCTTTGGAACTTTAATTTTTTCTCGTCCTCTGAGGGCCTTAACTCTTGCACGTCCTATAGAGGCTTTGATTGTGGCATGCTTAGTGTATAGGTATTGGATTCTGTAATTTACAATTTACTGCGACGTTTTCAAGCCCTCACCCTTAAGATATTATTATTGTTCTTTGAATATTCACAACATTTCACTTGTGTTCTGGACAAGACTGTTTATATGTGTTACAATAGACTTCATTTTATACTTGGATATTTTTCCTGTGCCACCTTCAGAAGACATATTAGTTGGCGAGCAGGAATTTTTGTCTTGATTCAGTGTCTCAGACTTCTGCTCTGACCCAGATAGACAGTGCTTTGGTATGTGTTCTTTCATTTTTAAATACACTTACTGTTACAGTGGAACCAGTGTGTGTCTCTGCCCAGGTGTTGTAACTACTCCAGCAAAAGCAGTGCACTCCGAACTCCTGATCGAGTGACAGGCAGTCATCTGTATGTCACCTCTGGAGCTCTCCAACCATCTCTGTCGTATCGACTCCATGGGCAAGTGTTTCCAGATGGTGCCCCCACCCTTCCAGCAGTCCCTCAAGAAGGTCAAACTACGGGCAAAGTACGTCACATGTAGGGAGCAGTACTTCTTAGCCCACAGCACTACAGATTATACCCAGCAGCGTGCTTTCTTTCTGACATACATGGGCCCAGTCACTTGCCACTATCTGCAACAACTTAAACTGGAACAGGAACCCCAGGCTCTGCCCTATGACAGGTTGAAGTCCAGTTTGTTAGAATACTTTGACTTGCAGTTGGATGTGGCAGCAGTCTGCCACGAGTTTTTCTGCTTGTAGTTTTCTACAAAAGGATCGCCCACCTCCAGAGTTTATCTCGTGACTGTCATTTTCAATGCAGTAATCCTCAGTGTCCACAACTATATGCAGCTTCCTTAGTTCAGGACCTGATTCTCGTGAACGTATTACATAATGATTTCCTTAAACGGACGGTGCTCTCCTTAGAAAAACGTCTCTGCATTATTATACCTTTAGACAGTCCCTCTGCAGCACCCATCGAAAATGCTCGACCGTCCTCACAGCCACGATTTTGGCCGTTGATGCACCTGGAGTCATCAGTCTCTTGGGCTTGGATATGTTCAACGTCCTTGGCTTAGAAATCAATGGTTCTGCCCTTCCATGAAACTGCTGGGAGTCAACCTCTACCTAAAAGACCTCTTTTCCAAGTTTAGTTCTGTGATGACACATATCACCACAGTTTTCAGAGATTTCGAGGCACATGTATTCCTTCTTCCATCAGCAAGACTGAAGTTCTTCAAAGAAAGAAATGTGTCCTTCGCACTTAGAAACAAACTTCAGTTGGAGCTACAGAAGTTGCAGGATGAGGGTATTCTCAGTCCCATTCCCAACAGCCATAGGTCTCCCTCCATCATCACAGAAAAAACAGATCAGTCCATTACTCATTTTCAGGGACTTCAAGATAACCATTAAGGCCCAACTTGTCGTAGATACATTCTATTTCCAAGGCAGAGGCAATAATGACGCAACTCATGGGAGGCAAAGTGTTTACCAAGACTGAGCTCCATGAAGTACAATTCCATCTTCTGTTGGCCGAGAATACCTGATGCTTCTTAGAATACACCTTCTGGATTGTTTCAGTGTAGCAGATTACCATATAGCTTTTCCCAGTGCTCCAGTCATTTTTCAGTACTACCTCAAGCACTTCACCCACAGTGTACAAAGTGCAGCGAACTATTTGGATGACATTCTCGTCACAGGCAAGGACACACAGGAACTGACTAATGACCGGCATACACCATTCACAGATCTCCAACATGCCAATGTCAAGTGCAATAACAAGTGCTTGTTTTCTGTCACCAAGTGTAATACTTGGATCACATTTTTAATGCGTCAGACATCCGCTCTACTCCACAATATATTGAGGCAGTGTGCAAACTTCCTGCTGTCACCAACACCAGACAGCTGAAATCAGTGTCAGAACAGTTCAATTATTACTGTAAATTTTTTCACACATGCAGCAGCTATTCCATCATTATTACACTACCTCTTACGCAAAAACATTCACTGGCAATGGACCCTGGTATGTGATAAATACTTTCAGGACTTGAGACAGGTCCTCGTCCACCCCACAATGTACAACCCCACCAAGTCCTAATTTTGTCAGCTTATCAATTGGACAATGCATTGGGGTGGTTCCTTTACATGTGATTCATGGGGTGTAGTGGCCAATTTCATTTGTGTCTAAGACTCTCTCCCTTGCACAGCCCATCGTATTTTGTCTATAAAAGTTTCATGACCAGCCGCTGTTTCTTCTTACTCCCACTTTTCAGTGTCAGCAGATTTTTGAACCAAAACGACATGCAGTCTTCAGTGGTGGGCTCTGTTTATTTCAAATTATATTTTTTATATTCGGTGTTCATCAATCACACACACTAATGCTAATATCCTCTTGGGTCTGCTGCATTGCCAGGGCAACACCTTCGATGCAGATCCCAAGGTCTGCTTCCACTGAATGTCACTGCTGGGTCAGCCATAAGCAACTCTCATTTGGACACCAAGCTCGTCACACACCACACTGGCAAGGACGAAGTGCTCTGCTAGGTACTCTGCCTGGCGCAACGTGGATGGCCACAAAACCACAAGCAGCTATGAAACCCTGAGGTCCAAGCCTAAAGGTATCGCCAAAACGAGCTCTCAGCCCTCAATAATGTGCTCCTGCTCCAGACAGACAATGACAGCACCACAGTCATGATCCTGGAGGCCCTCCAGCAGCGTCTCTCTTGCTCTCTTGTACGACGGGGACTAGGGGGTTGTGCTCAACAAGGGCCTGGTCCGCCAACATGGCTACAAGTGGGTCACAGACGCAGCGATCACCTACAGCGTTACCTCCTGCCCCACCTGCCAGAGTAAATTAACTGCTCTTCCACAAAGTTATTTTCCTAGACCACATTCTTCTGCTCCCTGGTCCCAGCTAACCCTGAATGTTATACATCACTTCCTTGGGTACTCCTGGAATCCCTTATGTCTCACGCATGTCTACGATCTCCTCAGGGCAAACCATTCAAACCCTGTCCTGCAGTTTTGAACTGAAGTGCTCTCACAGAAAATGGTCCACAATTTGCTTCAACGGAATTCTTCACTTTCTGGACAGCAAATCAGATGTACTGATATGGATTGCGCTCTTTTACCCTTCCTTGAATCGTCTAACTAAACGCTTCCTCTCCATACCTTTAACTCCTACCTGTCCAAGCTCCACTGCCATCACCTTCTGGACGAGGTCCTTACATCCTATCTGGTTCTGTATTGTTCCACTTCCAAGGACAGGGCGTTTTGAGTCAGCAGTCTTCTCTCTGGTTTAATGTGGCCCACAACAAATTCCTCCCATGTTCTGACCTCTTCATCTCAGAATAGCAATTGAAACCTGCATCTTCAATTATCTTCTGGACGTGTTCTAGTATCTGACATCCTCTACAGCTTTTATCCTCTGCAGCTCCCTCTAGTACCATCGAAGTTATTCCACGATGTCTTAGATATCTTACCATCCTCTCCCTTCTTCTTGTCGGTGTTTTCCATATATTCCTTTCTTTCAAATTCTGCACAGGACCTCCTCATTCCTCATCTTACCAGTCCACCTAATTTTCAACACTCATCTGCAGCACCATATCTCAAATGCTTCGATTCTTCTCTGTTCTGGTTTTCCCACAGTCCATGTTTCACAACCACACAATGTTGCGCTCCAGATGTTAATTTTAAGAAATCTCTTTCTCAAATGAAGGCCTATGTTTCATACCAGTATACTTTACTTATTCAGGAATGCCTTTTTTGCCATTTCTAGTTTGCTTTTGAAGTCCTCCTGCTTGCTCCATCTATCTTGATTATTTTGCTACCTACGTAGTATAATTCCCTAACTTCATTTACTTTGTGACTATCAGTCTTCACGTTAAGTTTCTAGCTGTCCTCATTTCTACTACTTCTGATTATTTTCTTCTTTCTTTCATTTACTCTCAATCCATATTCTATACCCAGTAGATTGTTAATTCCATTCATCAGATCTTGTCATTCTTCTTCACTGTGACTGAGGATAGCAATGTCATCATCCTTTCACCTTGAATTTTAATTCCACCCCTGAACCTTTCTTTTATGTCCCTCATTGCTTAATCAATGTAGATTGAACAGTAGGGGCAAAAGATTACATCTCTGGCTTGGATACTTTTAAATCTGAGCACTCTGTTCTTGGTCCTCCACTCTTATTGTTCCCTCCTGGCTCATGTACATATCGTATATTAATAGTCTCTGCCGATAGCTTACCCCTATTCTAATCAGAATTTTGAATATCTTGCACTATTTTACATTGTCGAACGCTTTTTCCAGGTCGACAAATGCTCTGAATATGTTTTGATTTTTCTTCAGTCTTGCTTCCATTATCAACTGCAATGTCAAAAATGTCTCTCTGGTGCCATCATCTTTCCTAAAGCCAAACTGATCGTCATCTAACACTGCCTCATTTTCTTTTCGATTGTTCTTTTATTATTCTTGTCAGCAACTTGGATGCCTGAGCTGTAAAGCTGATTGTGCGATAATTCTCACAATTCTCATCTCTTGCATTCTTCGGCATTGTGTGTATGATATTTTTCCGAAAGTCAGATGGTGTATAGCAAGACCCATACATTCTACACACCAACGTGAATACCCGTTTTGTTGCCACATCCCTCAATTATTTTAGAAATTTTTATGGAATGTTATCTATCCCTTTTGCCTTATTCGACTGTAAGTCTTCCAAAACTCTTTTAAATTCTGATTCCAATGCTGGGTCCCCTATCTCTTCTGTATCGACTCCTACTACTTCCTCTTCTTCTATCACATCAGACAAATCTTCCCCTTCATAGACGCCTTCAATGTACTCTTTCCGCCTATCCTCTCTCTCCTTTGCATCTAACAGTGGAGTTCTCGTTGTACTCTTCCTGTTACCACCCATGGTTTTAATTTCACCGAAGGTTGTTTTGACTTTCCTATATGCTCAGTCAGTCCTTCTGACAATCATTTCTTTTTCGATTTCTTCACGTCTTTCACGCAGCCATTTCGTCTTAGCTCCCCTCTACCCCTTATTTATTTCATTCCCCAGCGACTTATATGTCTGTATTCCTGAATTTCCCTGAACATTTTTGTACTTCCTTGTTTCATCGATCAACTGAGGTGTTTCTTCTGCTGTCCATAGTTTATTCGCAATTACCTACTTTTTACCTAGGTTTTGTTCCCAACTTCTGTGATAGTGCTTTTTAGAGATGTCCATTCCTCTTCAGCTGCAGTGACTCCTGAGCTGTTCCTTACTGCAGCATCTACTGCCTCAGAGAACTTCAAATGTATCTCCTTATTCCTTAGTACTTCCGTATCCCCTTAAATGTGCACTGATTTTTCCCAACTAGTCTCTTAAATTTCAGCCTACTCTTCATCACTACAGCAGTCTGATCTGAGTCTATATCTGCTCCTGGATATACTTTACAATCAAGTACCTGATTTCGGAATATGTGACTGACCATGATATAATCTAACTGAAATCTTCTCATATAGCCTGGCCTTTTCCAAATATAGTTCCTCCTCTTGTGAACAGAGCAATTGCTATTACTAGCTGAAATTTATTGCACAACTCAATTAGTCTTTCTTCTCTCTCACATCTAGCACTAATCTCATATTCTCCCATAACTCTTTCTTCTACTTCTTCCCCTACAATCGCATTCCAATCCCCCATGACTATTAGATTTTCATCTCATTTTATACACTAAATTACCTGTTCAGTATCCTCAATTACTTTATCTCTTAATCTTCGGTCTGCGACGTCTGTATGTGTACCTAAACAACTGTTGTCAGTGTTGGTTTGCTGTCGATTTTCATGAGAACAGTTCTGTCACTGAACTGTACGCAGTAACTCACTCTCTGCCCCATATTTCTATTCGTAACAAATCTTACTTCCGTTGTACCATTTTTTGTTTCTGTTGATATACCCTACAATCACCTGACCAGAAATCCTTGTTTTCTTTCCATTTCACTTCACTGACCCAACGCTGTATCTAGATTGAATCTTAGCATTTCCGTTTTCAAATTTTGTGCCTTCCCAATCATGTTCAAACTTTTGACATTCGATACCCTGAGTCGTAGAATGTTATTCAATCTTTTCCTCGTGATCAACTCTCCCCTGTCAGTTCTCTCCCAGTGATCCGAATGAGGAACTGACTCAGAATCTTTTCCCATTGAAGAGGTCATCATGACATTTGTTTTATTACATGCGGCGTGTCGTTTGGCTGCACAGTATGCCTCTTTAATGCAATGGTTTACATTGCATACTGCACCTTCATGCCATTGATCATTGCTGGTTCTTTTGCCTTTAGAGGCAGTTTCCCACTCCAAGGACAACAGAATGCCCTGAACCTGCGTATGCCCCTCTGTCATCTGTGACAAGGCTGTTGACTGAATGAGGGCGACTTTTCATGCTGGAGGTTTTTGGCTACCAATGCTGATTATTATTCAAAATTTAAATGGTGGCGGGGTTCGGACCCAAGACCAAGAACATTTTCATTACTAATCAAAGACGCTGGCCTTAGGCCATGGGAGCAAACCCAGGGCTGACCACACTGGTTGCAACCACCTATCATCCATCTCACCAATGCCCACCCCTATTCTCGGGGGTCCAGCCCCACCATTTCTCTTTTCAACAAAGGTCACCAGCACTGTTTACTGGCAGTCGTTTCCAATCTTCTGGGCCAGGCCATGGCTAAAGTGACACTTCAAGAAGCACAGTGTGCTGTGGCATTTTAACTAACTGTAGCCTCACTCCGGTCCTCTCTATGAGTCTAGTAATCAACCATCATTGTCTTTTGTGCCAAAGACCACAAAAATGTCATCCTCAGCACTACCAGCTCATATCAGCCCCCTCCCCCATGGCCCAATCCTTGGATGGAACCTCAGCTGCTCCAGGCATCACACTAGCACCAGTCATGATCAAGATGGACCTCAGTCCCCAGTCATCCTGTCTACCAGTGGGGTTGCTGAAATGTGGTGCCGCCTTATTTCCTGTTCTGAGGGGAGGGAGGAATGCTGTGTCAGGACCTTGCGGTTATTCAGCCAGCAACCAACAATAGAGAATGAATATGTGGGCATGACTTTCGCAGAGGTCACTGGTCACACAGAACTTGAGCCATGTGACCAAAAGTAGTGCCTGTAATATTCTGGTGCCCACACACCAGAATACTACTTAGACTGGCACCTGTGTTACACTTGAGGAGCTCACTCTGGACGAGTTTCCTGGGGCAGGCGCCAATTGCAAAAGCATTCTCACAATCAGGATTTCACTCTGGAGCCGCCGCTTCGACGATGTTGACATCCACATTGACTTCACCTCCAGGAGTTGCCAGCTGCTGATCTACAATACCTGTGGCCTCTACATCAGACAGATCAACAGTAATTAGACTTCATAACATTTATCTTTGTTTTTTTTTTTTTTTTGGTTCAAATGTGCGTGAAATCTTATGGGACTTAACTGCTAAGGTCATCAGTCCCTAAGCTTACACACTACTTAACCTGAATTATCCTAAGGACAAACACACACACCCATGCCTGAGGGAGGACTCAAACCTCCACCGGGATCTGCCGCTCAGTCTTTGTTTTTCTTTGGCATTATGCTGGACTTAATATTTTGTGCGTTACTTCGTGACTTGAACTTTTGCATGTCCCTTGCACACTTTGATTGTGGCATGCTTAGCGTATGGACATTAGATTTTGGAAATTTCAGTTTACTATTAGATTTTCAGTCCCTCAGCCTTTAGATATTATTATTGTTCTTTCAGTATTCAAGAAGTGAACTGTTTTCTATTATTATGCCCCAAACTAATTCCCATCAGAGAAGACTGTTATGCGTGTTACAATAAATTTCATATTGGTTTTATACTTGAGTATTTTTCCTGCAACGCCTTCGCGGACATAACGGTTCCTTTCTTCATGTATCTCCAAGGGAACGTTTATGCCCAACTTCACACCCCCAACGATACATCAGCTTAATTAGTTACTTTTTAATTACATCTGAAACGACTTAATCCACATCATCATATAAATCAGGTTTCAACGATCAAAAGAAGAATTAGTCTATTCAGTACATAATTAAATAAATGAATTATTTTAACTTCGGCGTTCTGCCTGAAATTATTCACGTACCCTTAGGAATAGGTCTATTTACGGATGTATGTGTTCGCCAGGAGTATACCACTGCTTTAGCTCAACTAATGAAAGTGCTTCAGACTTGTTTCACTTGAAAAGAAAGAATGAATAATTCGGTCAACAGACAAAACTACTCCGAACTGTATCGGCTGTTTTCATTCTGTTGCTCCCACGGACTTGTTTCACTCGACAGAAATGAATGAATAATAATCCAACCGATACGTGTAACTACAGCTGACGGTATCGACTTTTCTCGCTCGGTTGCTCCGACGGACTGGTTTAGCTCAAAAGAACGAATGAGTAATTCATCCGATAGATAGAACTACAGCTGAATGAGTCGATAGTTTAGGAACAAGCCACTGAATCGATCGTTTACATTTGGTCGTTCTTCTCATTACTATCTTCAGTTATTTCGTTGCACAAGTACTAAAGTTTATTTACTACTTTTTGTGTTTAACTCTTACAGCATCACCGGATTTCATTCGACGACATTCCAGCACAATTGTTTTACTTTTGTTGATGTTAATTTCATAACCTGTTTGCAAGACACATTCAGTGCAAGTGATCTTCCTTTACTGTGTAATAGAATTACAATTCCTTCCGCAAATCGCAATGTTTTTATGTTAACTGATTCTTCCGTCGCTTCTTGTTAGAACAACATGAAAATAAATGAAAAACACTATTCTGCGTATGTTCTAACAGCATTACTTTATTCAGGTGAACCGGTTTTCGAATTACAAGGTTATAATCAGCCTTTAACTAGTAAATCAGAAGTCGAGAAGTTATTTCTTTTCTTTTAAATTTAGTTTCCTTTCAAAATTTCTTCTTCGTTTCCATTATTGCTTGCTCATAGTCCAGATTGCATGACATTGGGGAACGGATGAAATACTGTCTCACTCCCTTCACAACCACTGCCTTCTTTTCCTGCCATTCGACTCTGAACTCTGAACTGCAGTGTGGTTTCTGTAGAAGTCTTAGTTAACGTTAAGTCCCTGCAGTTTATCCCTGATAACTTTAAAATTTCAAAAAATAGTCCGCAGTCAACTTTGTCAAAATCTTTCTTTAAATCTGTATATGGTGTAAACATAGATTTGCCTTTGCTTGACCTATTCTCTACGTCAAGTCGTAGGTTTAGTGTTTCCTCCAGTAATCCTACGTTTCTTGGCAACCCAAATTGATATTCTCCGATGTCGGATTCTACCCCTTCTTCTGTTCTTGTCTAAATAATTCATGTCATTATTTTGCAAACATGACTTCTTAAACTGATGGTGCGGTAATATTCACAACTGTCACTACGTGCCGCCTTTGGAATTGGAACTATTGTAAGGAGTTCACTACCCTGCTGGGGCAAATGTAATTTCGATGTATTGCTCACGCGCTGCCTGTGACAGAAAATATCTTTGCTGCAATAGAGTCGCAGGTCAGAGCAGTCTCGGCAATCGTTGCAATCGCTCACTGCTACAGAGCAGTTGTAGTCTTTCGCTGGTACAGCGCATTTATATTATTTTTATTGGCATGAGCGTAGTTAAGGCACTTGTCTGAGATGTTAACATGAATTTGTTTCAATCTTTTTGTGATTCTCAGCTCCAGATGACTCAGATTTGTAATATTCAATTTTTCATATAATGGATTCCATATCTTTATCAATAATGTAAAAGATTTTCAGAATATAATTTTTACCAGTCAACAAAAAAGGAAGGAATAATTTGGCCTAAGTCATTGGCAGTCGCGATCCAGCCATTTATTTAAATTTAAGTATTTCAGAAATTTTTGCAGATCATAGTCATGTGTTCTTTAATAATCAGACGACCAGCTGTGCAGCTGTGTCAATAAGCAAAGTCACTTTTTCTAATGATTCAGTTCTCAGACAAATGTTGTCCAGTATTGGTAGATAGGCCAGCATTGCACTAAGCTGTGTCATTTACGAGCAGATACATAGACAGCGTTATCCGGCGACACCATCATGAGGTAAGAATTTTTCATATTGATTTCACAGGACCATGGTGTAGCGCTGCCTACGTCAAAATTTATTAACAAAAAAATTATCATTTTTATTATTTTATACGGTAAAGTTAACTATTACATTCTTGTTGGTGTCTAAGGTTATTTCACCGGTCTCATATAGGCCCACGAGGTGGAGTAGCTTTGTCCTCGCTGGCTCTCCAAAGAATGTAACTAGTTCTAAGAGAATATCGTCTTCCAGGAGTAAATTGTCTCCACTTAGAACTTGCGGATTTCTCTCAAATTCTTCTCGCAGTATTACGTCTCTCATCTCATCTTCATGTACTTCCTCTTCTTTTTTCTTACGATGTATCCATGTTCATTTTCCATGTTAACCAGCCCATAGCCTTTATACAGGGTGAACATTAATAAAACAGACAAACCGCATGGACGGATTCCTGACTGAAATTGAGCAAAATAGGTCCTATGAACATGTGTCCGGAATACATCGGTGCCACGGCAGATTACACTGATGAATGACGGTTCCTCTTACCACATGCCGTGTCTTCCTTGTTTGTGACAGGCTGTGCAATTGGCGCAACATACTGTAAGGAAGAGAATGGTCCGGTATTCGTGTCGGGAAGAAAGCGAAGTGGTATTTGTATACGGCCAAGCAGGTGGAAACGATCGAGAGGCAGCTGGCTATAAGAAAACAAGTACCCTCACAGACACCTCCGATCATACAAACGCAAAAAAATTACTTCAAATGTTACGTGATGTGGTTGTTGTCTGTGAGGGTAATTGTTTTGCTATATCCGTGCTGTCTCGTGACAGTTTCCATCTACTTGGCCATACATGAACACCATCTCGGCTTGTTGCTGACATGAATACCGGACCATTCTCCTGCCTACAGTACGCTGCGTCAATCACACAGCCTACAACATACAAAGAACACACGGGACGTGGTCAGTGGAATTGTTATTCGTCAGCGCCACCTACCGTGGCAACGATGCATTTCCGGACTCATATTCGTAGGACCTTTTTTTCTCCATTTCCAGTCGGGAATCCGTCCCTGCGGTTTGTCGGTTCTATTAATGTTCACCTTCTATACACGTTCCACATTTCAGCTTTCCATTTTTACTTGCTACTGGCTTGCCATCTGTGTCCGTTAATTTATACACCTGCTTCTTTTTTCTCCAAATCTCTCTCTAATTTTTCTATATGCGGCACTTTTATTTCCCCTAGTTCTTTCCTCTACAGCCATCGAGTTAATGACTAGCCATTCTTGCTTTGCTACTTTGCACTTTCTGTGACCCTTGTTTCTTAGACGCCTATTTCTCTTTTGCCTGTTTCGTTTACTGCATTTTTATGTTTTCTCTTTTTGATACATTAGATACATTAGCTACATTAGATAAATTATCGCGTGCGTCATCCAAGAATTTCTACTGGACTTAGTTTTCTTAGGTATTTGATTCCTGCCTTCACTACTTCATTTCTGATTTATATTGTTGTATATTAAATGTAACTTATGCTTATCATCGTGTATGTAACATAAAATGTGTAGAATGCCTTGTTAGATGTAAGAGAGAGCCTCATGGCGATAATCTTGACAGGATGAAACATAAGTATGTCAGTAAAGAAATCTCTCTAGGTTACCCATTCGTCGTCTATTCTGTTCCTTATCTCTACTTCAGTCAATCGTTGCCTCAAGCTGCCTTTGACACTTTCAAGAACTTTCGGCATTTTCAATTTATCCAGGTTCCATTTATTTAATTTTTAACTTCTCACAGTTTATTCAGTTCCTGTCTGTAGTTCACTACCAAAAAAATAATGTGCAGTATGTGTGGACTGCGACATCTGTCCCTATAAATGTTTTGCAGTTAAAATCTGATTTCGAAACCTCTGCATTACCGCTACGTTACTATTACAAAAACTAAATAAAGACTATTTTTTCGCTAACTCTGAAAATAAAACAACGACAAGAATTGTGTACGCAACGGATTACTCACTCTTATGTAATGGTGTATTCACAGTTTGGACAAGGTAGCTGGAAAAACCTTGAACACTACAAGCATTTAATAAATGACTAAAACATCAATACTTTTCATTAGAATATGAAGAGAATATATATATATATATATATATATATATATATATATATATATATATATATATATATATATATATATATATATATAACCATGGAGTGCTGTAAGCCTCTGTTCCACAAGACCTCTGCTATATTTATCTCTGTCTTTCTTTCTTTCACTGGTGCCATGTCCCGCGCTGACGCACGGTCGGCATTGTTAGGAACAGATTTGGCAAGGTTAGTCGAAAGGGGTGGCCGGATGCCCTTCCTGCCGCCACCAACATGAGGAAACCAACGTCGATGTCCTAGACAGTTTTAACGTGAAAGGATTTTTCATTGAAACAGGAATAACCTTGCAGGTCGAGCAGTTGTATCTGCACATCCACGAGGCGCTTTCAACTGAGATGTCAAGTGGTCTCGGAAACAGCACTAAAACCTATGTATGATTCGCAGTTTCCTCAAAACGTTTAGGAAACTATCCTTGTAATTCTTAAAAAGCCGCAATGAATTCTTCAGACCTCCCGTTTTCTTTAACGGCAGTGTGCTTAGTTAACATGACTGTGTTTGTCGAAATGCTTCCCTGCTGACACGCGATTTTCTTTTTAAATGCTCTCCCATGAAATCAGAACAGAATTTCTCATCTTGCAGTGTCTTACCGTGGGCAGTGTGCAGTCAAGTCCACTTAAAATGCGAGATGTGCAATCCATTCCAGATATTCTAAGTTTCGTTCCTGCACTTCTTTTTCTTTCATAGGTTCAACGATAGAGAGTTTTAAATCAAAAAATAGTTCCAGACATGTCCCTTGACGCAACCAACTTACTTTGCAGTAACAAAATGTGTGTGACATCAGAAATTCTGCTACTTATATCACCAATTTATTCCTGTACTACATGCCTCATAATTTAGTATGGCTCAAATGGCTCTGAGCACTATAGGACTTAACTTCTGAGGTCATCAGTCCCCTAGAACTTAGAACTACTTAAACCTAACTAACCTAAGGACATCACACACACCCATGCCCGAGGCAGGATTCGAACCTGTGACCGTAGCGGTCGCGCGATTCCAGACTGTAGCGCCTAGAACCACTCGGCCACGCTGGCCGGCCATAATTTAGTACAAAGTGCTTGTTAATGTACAGAACAATGGCCCTGTCTGTGGATCATTGTAACTTCTTTCATTAGCAACTATATCTTTAAATTCTTTCTGCACAGTAATGTGTATCGTTTAGTAGCAAATATGTAGCGCCCGTCACTTATGCGGCTGTGAAACATCCATTGAGAATTTAACCACCTCTTGTCATTCCGTTTCATTTATTAAAGACTCTCGATGACAGATCGCTAGACTCCCTCCTTTTGTCCAAACAGCCACAGGACCTGTGAATGTCTTTCATACAACGAACACATAGCGAAGGGTAAACAGCGCTGACATAACGATTCTGCAGAAGCGATGAGACTTGTGCCGACCGGAAAATGTCACAGCGCATTACCAAATGAAATGCGGCGATGTACCGGGTACTTCCTAGAAAGGACGAGCCTTGAACCGCACGCGGGTCCATTCACTCAGCTCGTCAGAAATCTACACTACTGGCCATTAAAATTGCTGCATCAAGAAGGAATGCAGATGATAAATGGGTATAAAATGGACAAATATACACTCCTGGAAATGGAAAAAAGAACACATTGACATCGGTGTGTCAGACCCACCATACTTGCTCCGGACACTGCGAGAGGGCTGTACAAGCAATGATCACACGCACGGCACAGCGGACACACCAGGAACCGCGGTGTTGGCCGTCGAATGGCGCTAGCTGCGCAGCATTTGTGCACCGCCGCCGTCAGTGTCAGCCAGTTTGCCGTGGCATACGGAGCTCCATCGCAGTCTTTAACACTGGTAGCATGCCGCGACAGCGTGGACGTGAACCGTATGTGCAGTTGACGGACTTTGAGCGAGGGCGTATAGTGGGCATGCGGGAGGCCGGGTGGACGTACCGCCGAATTGCTCAACACGTGGGGCGTGAGGTCTCCACAGTACATCGATGTTGTCGCCAGTGGTCGGCGGAAGGTGCACGTGCCCGTCGACCTGGGACCGGACCGCAGCGACGCACGGATGCACGCCAAGACCGTAGGATCCTACGCAGTGCCGTAGGGGACCGCACCGCCACTTCCCAGCAAATTAGGGACACTGTTGCTCCTGGGGTATCGGCGAGGACCATTCGCAACCGTCTCCATGAAGCTGGGCTACGGTCCCGCACACCGTTAGGCCGTCTTCCGCTCACGCCCCAACATCGTGCAGCCCGCCTCCAGTGGTGTCGCGACAGGCGTGAATGGAGGGACGAATGGAGACGTGTCGTCTTCAGCGATGAGAGTCGCTTCTGCCTTGGTGCCAATGATGGTCGTATGCGTGTTTGGCGCCGTGCAGGTGAGCGCCACAATCAGGACTGCATACGACCGAGGCACACAGGGCCAACACCCGGCATCATGGTGTGGGGAGCGATCTCCTACACTGGCCGTACACCACTGGTGATCGTCGAGGGGACACTGAATAGTGCACGGTACATCCAAACCGTCATCGAACCCATCGTTCTACCATTCCCAGACCGGCAAGGGAACTTGCTGTTCCAACAGGACAATGCACGTCCGCATGTATCCCGTGCCACCCAACGTGCTCTAGAAGGTGTAAGTCAACTACCCTGGCCAGCAAGATCTCCGGATCTGTCCCCCATTGAGCATGTTTGGGACTGGATGAAGCGTCGTCTCACGCGGTCTGCACGTCCAGCACGAACGCTGGTCCAACTGAGGCGCCAGGAGGAAATGGCATGGCAAGCCGTTCCACAGGACTACATCCAGCATCTGTACGATCGTCTCCATGGGAGAATAGCAGCCTGCATTGCTGCGAAAGGTTGATATACACTGTACTAGTGCCGACATTGTGCATGCTCTGTTGCCTGTGTCTATGTGCCTGTGGTTCTGTCAGTGTGATCATGTGATGTATCTGACCCCAGGAATGTGTCAATAAAGTTTCCCCTTCCTGGGACAATGAATTCACGGTGTTCTTATTTCAATTTCCAGGAGTGTATATACTAGAACTGACATGTGATTACATTTTCACGCAATTTGGGTGCATAGATCCTGAGAAATCAGTACCCACAACAACCACCTATGGCAGTAATAACGGCCTTGATACATCTGGGCATTCAGTCAAACAGAGCTTGGATGGCGTCTACAGGTACAGCTGCCCACACAGCTTCGACACGATACCACAGTTCATCAAGAGTAGTGGTGGTGGTTGTTGGGATGTTTAAGGGGGACTAAACAGCTAAGGTCATCAGTCCCCCATTGCAAAAACAGGCGAGACGAAAATTTGCGGAGCAGGTAAAACCCCAAGGGGAAGGAGACTACCCCCCAGGCACTGAAAGAACACAAATGCGGCAACAAACACTACAGACAAGAAGAGTACAGATGAACACCAGACAGAAAGAAACAGAAGAAAAGAAGATGGCTGGAGACTGGTTGACTGACCACGAGAACAAAAAAAAGGGAAAGAGACAACCATCCGACTACACACCAAAATCTGCAACCAATTATGAGAGACTCGAGGACAAGAGACACAGAAAGGGAAAGGCGCAGGACCTACCTAAATGGAACCATAAAAAGGACTACCACGGATAAAATTTAAAACGTCGTCAGCCATGGAGGCATCGTTGCATAAAACCAAAGGAAAAGTGCCCGGGAGATTAAAAGACTGCCGGAGGGTGCGCAGTCGGGGACACTCCAACAAAATGTGGGCGACCGTCAGCCGGGACCAACACCGACACGGGGGGATCCTCCTGATGCAAAAGATGGCCGTGCATCAGGTAGGTATGGCTGATGCGGAGCCGACACAGGACGACAGAGTCCCTGCGAGAAGCCTGCAGGGAGGACCGCCACACATCGGTCGTCTCCTTAACAGCCCGCAGTTTATTCGGGGATGTCAGGCCACGCCACTCATCATTCCACATCCCAAACACCTTACGGCGCAACACCAACTGCAGATCACGAGCCGGGAGGCCGATCTCCAAAGCTGGGGCGTCGATCGCCCCCTTTGGTCAGCCTGTCGACACGTTCGTTCCCCGGGATGTCAACGTGGCCTGGCGTCCAAACAAAGACCACCGAACGACCAGAGCGGGTAATGGCAGAGACAGACTCCTGAATAAATGATACCAGAGGAGAAGAGGTATAGCAGCGGTCGATGGCCTTGAGGCCGCTCAGGGAGTCACTGCAGATGACGATGGACGTACCTGAGAAGGAACGCATATGCTCAAGAGCGCGCAATATGGCCACCAGCTCTGCAGTAAAAATACTGCAGCCAGCCGGCAAGGAGCGCTGTTCAACATGGCCAGCGTGAGCAAAATTGTAGGCAGTACGACCATCAACCAGGGAAACATCAGTGTAGACAGTCTCACAGCCCAAAAATGAGGCGAGGAGCGCAAGAAAACGGCGACGGAGGGCCACAGGCGGAACCGAGTCCTTGGGTCCCCGTGCCAAGTCCAGACGGACAGACAGACGGGGCAGACACCAGGGAGGTGTAGGTGCACAGACCCGGAAGGGAGGCAGAAGAGGGAATGACCCCAGTTCCGACAGCAGGGACTGGACGCGGACAGCAACGGAAAGCCCAGACCTAGGTCGCCGTTCGGGCAGAGGGAGGACCATGGCAGGGAAAAGCAGGCGATGATTGGGATGGACCGGCGAGCAATGCACGTGGACAGCATAGTCGGCGAGCAGTCGATGGCGGCGAATCCGCAGCGGGGGAACCCCGGCCTCCACCAGTAGACTATCCACGGGGCTCGTAAGAAAAGCGCCAGTTGCAAGCCGAACCCCACAGTGGTGTATGGGGCCCAATAACACTGAGGGGGATGCAGATCCATAGGCCAGGCTCCCATAATCAAGCCTGGACTGCACAAGGGCTCTGTACAATCTCAACAGCATGCAGCGATCTGCACCCCAAGACGTGTGGCTCAAGCAACGGAGGGCGTTGAGGTGCCGCCAGCACTTTTGCTTCAGCTGAGTAATATGAGGAACCCATGTGAGCCGTCATCAAAGACGAGTCCTAAGAAGCGGCTAGTGTCCACCACTTCAAGTTGGTGGCCGTCGAGGTAAAGTTCAGGATGAGGATGGACCGTCTGACGCCTGCAGAAGTGCATAACTCGAGTCTTGGCTGCAGAGAGCTGAAAACCATGAGTCAGAGCCCATAATGCTGCCTTGCGAACGGCTACTTGTAGCCTGCATTCGGCGACTCCCGTAGTCATTGAGCTAAATGAGATGCAGAAGTCATCAACATACAAAGAAGGAGACACCGACGACCCCACGGCTGCAGCCAGACCATTAATGGCCACTAGAAATAAGGAGACGCTTAACACCGAGCCCTGTGGGACCCCATTTTCCTGTATATAAGATGAACTAGAGGCGGCACTGACTTGCACCCGGAAAGAGTGGCGCAATAAAAAGGTTTGAAGAAAAGCCGGGAGCTGGCCACGAAGACCCCACTCATGCAACGTAGCAAGGATGTGATGCCTCCACGTGGTGTCATACGCCTTCCGCAGATCAAAAAATACAGCAATGAGATGCTGACGTTGGGCAAAGGCCGTACGGATAGCAGATTCCAGCTGCATCAAATTGTCCGGAGCAGACCGGCCCCGACGGAAGCCACCCTGGGATGGATCGAGAAGACCGGGCAACTCAAGGACCCAACACAAACGCCGCCCCACCATACGTTCGAGCAATTTGCACAAAACGTTAGTGAGGGTAATGGGACGATAGCTGTCCACCGCCAGTGGGTCAGCACCGGGCTTCAAGATGGGGACAATAAGACCCACTCGCCATTGCGACGGGAACACGCCCTCGCTCCAAATGCAGTTAAAGATGGTGGCAGTCCCTGGAGAGATGCTTCAGCATCTGTGCGTGGATGCAGTCTGGTCCTGGTGGTGTATCAGGGCAATCGGCGAGGGCAGCGAGGAATTCCCTCTCGCTGAAAGGAGCATTGTAGTTTTCAGAACGACCCGTGTGGAATGATAACGGCGTCTGCTCGGCTCGCTCCTTTAGAGAGCGAAAGGCGGGGGGGGGGGGGTAAGTTGCAGTCGCAGAGCTCGTAGCAAAGTGCGCGGCAAGGTGTTCAGCAATGGCGGCAGCGTCCGTGCAAACAGCGCCGTCCAGGGAGATCCCAGGGACACCCATAGGGGTCTGGTATCCATAAATCCGCCGGATCCGGGACCACACGAGCGAGGGAGAGACACGGGAGCCCAAGGATGAGACATACCTCTCCCAGCACTCCTGCTTACACCATGCAATAAGACGACGGGCCAAGGCACGGAGCCTCTTAAAGGCGATGAGGGTCTCCAGAGATGGATGCCGCCTACGACGCTGGAGAGCCCGCCTACGGTCGCGAATAGCCTCAGCAATCTCCGGCGACCACCAGGGTACAGCCTTCCTCCGAGGGAGACCAGAAGAGTGGGGGATGGCAGCCTCAGCCGCGGAAATGATTGACGTCAAGACACGGACCACCTCGTCAATGTCACCCTGTGGGGGAGACGCAATGGTGGCAGCGAAAGTAAAAGCCGGCTAGTCAGCCCTGTTGAGAGCCCAGCGGGCCAGGCACCCAGAAGAGTGACACTGGGGCAGTGACAAATAGATGGGAAAATGGTCACTACCACACAGGTCAGGATGCACTCTCCAGTGGAGGGATGGGACAAGTCCGGGGCTGCAAAGAGAGAGATCGATGGCCGAGAACAAGCCATGGGTCACAGTAAAATGCGTGACAGCACCGGTGTTCAAGATGCTAAGGTCGAGCTGAGCCAACACATGCTCCACGGCACGACCGCAGTCATCGAAGACAGTCCCACTCCATAGAGGGTTGCGGGCATTGAAATCGCCCAGAAGCAGCAATGGTGGCGGGAGTTGAGCCAGCAGCGCAGCCAAGACATGTCGGTGGAGCTCCCCATCCAGAGGAATGTAAACAGAGCAAACAGTAATAGCCGGCGAGAGCTCAACCCTGGCAGCGACTGCCTCTAAAGGCGTCAGAAGGGGTACTGGCGAGCTACAGACAGAATGGTGAACAAAGAGGCAAACCCCACCTGATGCTCGTTGACAGGCAGCGCGGTTCTTATAGTATCCCCGATAACCGCGAAGGGCGGGGGTCCGCATTGCTGGAAACCAAGTTTCCTGCAGAGCAATGCAGAGAACAGGGGAAACACTCAGAAGCATCCGGAGCTCAGGCAGGTGGCGGAAATAACCGCCGCAGTTCCACTGGAGAATTGAAGCAGGAAGGGACTGGGAGGGCGTGAAGGCGACTAAGAGGCAGACGGCGCCTCAGAGCCAACTGCCGCCACCGGGGGAGAGTCAGCTGTGTCCATAAGAAAGGCCCCCGAGGGTTCCGTGAGGGCGAGATCCGCGGCAGAGGCGAGGATCTCCACCTCATCCCCGGAGCCAGAACTATTTACAGCAGGCGGTACTGAAACCGCCGGAACGTCCTTCTTCTTGGACATGTTCCGTTCCTTCTTCTCGCGTCTGTCCTTAGGGTTAGAGGGCTGGGAGAGCTCCTCTGAAGGAGCGTCGGAGGCTGACAACGACGCAGAAGCCCTACGACCAGCAGGTGGCGGAACCTTCAGCCACTGGCTGACATCCGGCTGGGTAGGAGAAGAAACGGAGGAAGGGAGAGCCCCGAGGGACCCCTTTCGCGAGAGAGGTACCGGCATAGGCAACGCCGGCGGAGAAGGAGAGGGAGGGATCGAGCCCCCCGGTTTTGGAGCAGATGTCACTCCCAAAGTAAGCGTGGGGGGAGCGACAGAAGAGGGTTTGCCCCCAACTGCTAAGGGGGCAACAAAGGAAGGCTTGCCCCCAGACACGAGGGGGGCAGACAGAGATGCACGGCCCCGAGGGCCCACGAAGGCGGCACAGATGAGGCGACAACCGCCGCTCGCGAGGGCGACTATAACGTGGCTGCAGCATAAGATGTTCGAAGGGAAGCAGGATACAACCTTTCAAATTTCAGCTTTGCCTCTCGATAAGTAAGCCGGTCCAGGGCCTTAAATTCCATTATCTTCCGCTCCTTATGAAGAACGGGGCAATCCGGCGAGCATGGAGAGTGGTGCTCCCCACAGTTAACACATACAGGTGGAGGCGCACATGGAGAATCGGGATGAGAGGGGCGTCCGCAATCTCGACATGTGGCGCTGGATGGGCAACGGGAGGACGTATGCCCAAACTTCCAGCACTGGAAGCACCGCATCAGGGGAGGGACGTATGGCTTGATGTCACAACGGTAAACCATTACCTTGACCTTCTCGGGCAATACAGCACCCTTGAAGGCCAAGATAAAGGCACCGGTGGCCACCCTGTTAGTCTTGGGTCCTCTATGTACACGACGGACAAAATGTACACCACGTCGTTCCAAGTCGGCTATCAGCTCGTCGAAGGGATTGTAACAATAGGTCACGATGGTAAATAATCCCCTCGACCATATTTAAGCTACTGTGGGGAGTGCCGGTAACAGGGACGTCACCCAGCTTATCACAAAAGAGCAACGCTCGTGACTGGGCTGGGGAGGACGTCTTTACGAGGATGGACCCATTTCTCATTTTAGACAACCCCACCACTTCCCCAAACTTATCCTCCAGGTGTTCCACAAAAATCAGAGGCTTCGTCGTAAGAAAGGAGTCACCATCAGTCCTGCTGCAGACAAGGTATTGCGGTACGTAAGGCTCCTGCTTGGCACTAGATCTGCGTCCCTCCCACGGCGCAGCCAACGAAGGGAACGACTGAGGGTCATATTGCGCAGCATCAAAGTCAACTCTGCCTCGCTTAGAGACGCTGGTGGCCGTGCGACCACCAGCTTGGTGTGATTTATTGCGCTTCATTGCGCCACATCCGCCCAGATGCCACCTACTCCGAACGAGGGCTCTCCCAAAGGGCGCCACCCAGCCAAAGCAATGGGTACCTGGCCGATATCCCATTGCCCGGAGTCCCCGTGCCCCAGACAAGATGGGCACATACTCCTTGGTATGCTTGGGGAGGAAACAGGTCTGGCATCTGTAGTGCGATCCCTGCGTGGTCAGGGGGCTACCACCAAGAGGGTACATGACGACCCCACCACAACAGACTGGCTACCGTGCTGGATTTTAGGTGTTGAAAGGGTCCACAGTTGTCGGGGGCGCTAAGAAGGGGATTGCACACAAGACGAGAAGGAGGCAACCCAGAAGACGTTGGGTGTAAATCCCGCCACACGACAATAGGTAGCATGCAAGATGGTGGTGCATGATGGACCAATAGAAAAACACCACGTAACGTGTCCTTCCCCAAATGGCACGCACTAACAGCGGAAATTTGGGAAAATGGAGGTCAAACCCAAGAGGGGACCATCACATTAAGGCCGAAACGTTTGAGACTCCTTTTAGTCGCCTCTTACGACAGGCAGGAATACCGCGGGACTATTCTAACCCCCAAACCCGCAGGGGGAATCAAGAGTAGTGACTGGCGTATTGTGACGAGCCAGTTGCTCGGCCACCATTTACCAGACGTTTTCAATTGGTGAGAGATCTGGAGAATGTGCTGGCCAGGGCAGCAGTCGAACAGTTTCCGTATCCAGAAACGCCCGTACAGGACCTGCAACATGCAGTCGTGCATTATCCTGCTGAAATGTAGGGTTTCGCAGGGATCGAATGAAAGGTAGAGCCACGGGTCGTAACACATCTGAAATGTAACGTCCACTGTTCAAAGTGCCATTAATGCGAACAAGAGGTGACCGAGACATGTAACCAATGGCACCCTATACCATCACGCCGGGTGATACGCCAGTATGGCGATGACGAATACACGCTTCCAATGTGCGTTCACCGTGATGTCGCCAAACACGGATGCGACCAGCATGATGCTGAAAACAGAACCTGGATTCATCCAGGTTCATCGCTGAATACACCATTGCAGGCGCTCCTGCCTGTGATGCAGTGTCAAGGGTAGCCGCAGCCATGGTCTCTGAGCTGATAGTCCATGTTACTGCAAACGTCGTCGAACTTTTCGCGCAGATGGTTGTCGTCTTGCAAACGTCCCCATCTGTTGACTCAGGGATCGAGACGTGGTTCCACGATCTGTTATAGCCATGCGGATAAGATGCCTGTCATCTCGACTGCCAGTGATACGAGGCCGTTGGGATCCAGCACGGCGTTCCCTATTATCCTCCTGAACCCACCGGTACCATATTCTGCCATTGGATCTCGACCAACGCGAGCAGCAGTCTCAAGATACGATAAACCGCAATCGCCATATGCTACAATCCGACCTTTATCAAAGTCGGAAACGTGATGGTACGCATTTCTCCTCCTTACACGAGGCATCACAACAACGTTTCACCAGGCAACGCCAGTCAACTGCTGTTTGTGTAGGAGAAATCAGCTGGAAACTTTCCTCATGTCAGCACGTTGTAGGTGTCTCCACCGGCGCCAACCTTGTGTGAATGTTCTGAAAAGCTAATCATTTGCTTATCACAGCATCTTCTTCCTGTCGGTTAAATTTCGCGGCTGTAGCGCGTCATCTTCGTGGTGTAGCAATTTTAATGGCCAGTAGTGTAGTTTGCCTTGGCCGGTTCTGGTGTGCATGAATATGAAACTAATGGCAACCACTTTTATTCATTTTTTGATACAAGAAAAAATTTATGCTCTATATCTGGAGCTATACAGGGTGGTCCATTGATAAGCGTCAAACGAAAAAACTACAAAGAATGAAACTTGTCTAGCTTGAAGGGGGAAACCTGATGGCGCTATGGTTGGCCCGCTAGATGGCGCTGCCATAGGTCAAACGGATATCAACTGCGTTTTTTTTTAAATAGGAGCCCCCATTTCTTTTATTACATATTCGTGTAGTACGTAAAGAAATATGCATCTCTTAGTTGAAGCACTTTTTTCGCTTTGTGATAGATGGCGCTGTGATACTCACAAACATATGACTCACAATTTTAGACGAACAGTCGGTAACAGGTAGGTTTTTTTAATTAAAATACAGAACGTAGGTACGTTTCAACATTTTATTTCAGTTGTTCCGATGTGATATATGTACCTTTGTGAACTTATCATTTCTGAGAACGCATGCGGTTACAGCGTGATTACCTGTAAATACCACATTAATGCAATAAATGCTCAAAATAATGTCCGTCAACCTCAATGTATTTGGCAATACGTCTAACGACATTCCTCTCAACAGCGAGTAGTTCGCCTTCCGTAATGTTCGTACATGCATTGACAATGCACTGACGCATGTTGTCCATGTTGTCAGGCGTTGTCGGTGGATCACGATAGCAAATATCCTTCACCATTCCCCACAGAAAGAAATCCGGGGACGTGAGATCCAGTGAACATGCGGGCCATGGTACGGTGCTTGGACGATAAATCCACCTGTCATGAAATATGCACGTAGGAAATCAGCATACATTGCACCATTTAGATTGCCATCGATAAAATGGGGCCAACCCGTCAAGGTCGCTGATGTTCCACTTGTCGCAGCCATCGTGGGTTTTCCGTTGCCCGATAGTGCATATTATGTCGGTTTACGTTATCGCTGTCGGTGAATGACGCTTCGTCGCTAAATAGAACGCGTGCAAAAAATCTGTCATCGTCTCGTAATTTCTCTTGTGCCCAGTGGCAGAACTGTACACGACGGGCCGGCCGAAGTGGCCGTGCGGTTAAAGGCGCTGCAGTCTGGAACCGCAAGACCGCTACGGTCGCAGGTTCGAATCCTGCCTCGGGCATGGATGTTTGTGATGTCCTTAGGTTAGTTAGGTTTAACTAGTTCTAAGTTCTAGGGGACTAATGACCTCAGCAGTTGAGTCCCATAGTGCTCAGAGCCATTTGAACCATTTGTACACGACGTTCAAATTCGTCGCCATGCAATTCCTGGTGCATAGAAATATGGTACGGGTGCAATCGATGTTGATGTAGCATTAACACCGACGTCTTTGAGGTTCCCGATTCTCGCGCACTTTGTCTACTACTGATGTGCGGATTCGCCGCGACAGGAGCAAAAACATCTACTTGGGCATCATCATTTGTTGCAGGTCGTGGTTGACGTTTCACGTGTGGGTGGACACTTCCTGTTTCTTTTAATAACGTAACTATACGGCGAACGGTGCGGACACTTGGATTATGTCGTCCAGGATACCGAGCAGCATACATAGCACACGCCCGTTGTGCATTTTTATCACAATAGCCATACATCAACACGATATCGACCTTTTCCGCAATTGGTAATCGGTCCTTTTTAATACGGGTAATGTATCACGAAGCAAATACCGTCCGCACTGGCGGAATGTTACGTGATACCACGTACTTATACGTTTGTGCCTATTACAGTGCCATCTATCGCAAAGAGAAAAAAGTGGTCCAACTAAAACATTCATATTTCTTTACGTACTACACGAATATGTAATAAAAAATGGACGTTCCTATTTTAAAAATCGCAGTTGATATCCGTTTGACCTATGGAAAGCGCCATCTTAGCGGGCCAACCACAGCGCCATCTGGGTTCCCACTTCAAGCTAGACAAGTTTCGTTCTTTGTAGTTTTTTCGTTTGACGTTTATTTCATGAGATATCTGGCCCGGTCACGATCAATGGACCACCCTGTATACATACTCAATAATTCACTATACATGGCGGAAGGTACATCGTACCAGTAGCATCGATTTTCTGCCGTATTCCATTTGCGCGTTGAACGAGGGACAAATATATGTCTCCCTCTGTATGCATCATTATCTCCCTAATTTTGTTCTCACAATCCCTACTTCAGATATGTGATGGTGATAACATGATGGTCGCATAAACTTTTTCGAATACATGTTCTCCAAAATTACAGAACAGGATTTCGAGAGAACCACTTAGTGCGTCCTCCAAGCATTCCTATTCGGAATTCGCAAGCATTTCTGTTACGTTTTGATATGGCCTGTACTGGCCTGTTATGGCTCTAGCAACGCGTCTAGAGAGCGTTGGATGTCTGTTGACAGGCCTACTTAATAACAACTCCAAACACTGGAATAGTGTTCTAGGATTGGTTGTACTAGCATATTTTATACGATTTCCTTAACACATTCACGTCACTTAGCCACAACCATACCAACAAATCTAAGACTTCTGTTCACCGTCTCAACGATGTCACGCGGTTGTCTCAGTTCTTATCGCTTCTCAATAGTACCCCTGATGTCGCGTTATCGAGATTTTCTCCATTACTGTTGTAACCAGACAGTATCGGGGCCCTGCGCTTGATTGTAAACGTCATCTCGCATTCATCCACATTTTAAGAGGCATGTCATTCGTTACACTATATTTTCTACAAGTCTTTCAGCATCTTCTTACGACCATCCACCGACGATAGGCTAGTTTCCCATAAACGTGGAAACTATCAGCGTTCTCTATGGCAGACGACAGAACGAAATAATTCGGTGTACTGTAATTGTTTCGCTCCGGAAGGTGGTAAAATGGTTGCTGCCTTTAGTCGTCGCACGAACGCGGTAATGGCAGATACTGAGACAGGTCGTTGTGGAATAGAAGATTTACTGAAATCGTCCATAATAACCAGAGGCATTTGGACCTCATCAGGTAGCTACCCGATTCTATGCACTTATGAAAAAGAGCTACATCCCTTTCTAGCCGACGTTTATCGTAGGTTGTTGGATCAACGAAGGGTAGCTACCGACTGGATAAAAATCACAAGTTATTGTCATTTTAAAGAGTGATCGCCAGAAAAGATGCACATAACTATAGGTATCTAATGCTGACGCCTATCTGTGTTAAAACTATAGAACACGTTTTATTCTCGCGATAATTACCATTTTGAAACAACGAAAATCTCCTCCTCTCCGCAAAAAGAAATTTTGCGAAACACAGCTCGCTCTGTTCGTCCATGAGATACAGAGCATTGTAGGTAACAGGGCGTAGGTTGATGTCGTGTTCCTTGAATTCAGAGAGGCGTTCGATACAGTTCCGTATTGTCGCATACTGATCAAAATACGAGCTCACAGAATACCGGTCCCTATTTGTGATTAGATCCAGCAGATTCTCGCAAACAGAATTCAACAAATTGTTCTTAACGGAACAAAATCGACCCATGAAAAGCTAATTTCAGGAGTACTCCTGATAAGTATAGTACGGCCGGTAATGTGTAAAAGGTAAGAGGTGGAGGGTACGTCTCGTTCCTTCATCATTTCCCGTTTTCCTGCTCCATATGCAAATAGTGTATGGGAACGACTGTCCGTAAACCTCCGCATCAGACATAAATTTCTCTTTTTTTTCTCGTCGTCGTTGTTTCGCTCCTCTATCGTTGTGCTACTGCTGCTGTACTGATGTACCCCCAAACAAGTAAGAAATTGATAACATATCGTGACCAGGAGCGATCGCAGTGGACTAGTAATCAAATATTATCTATACGGAATGGTCTTAATCGCATAAAAGCACTTTTATTCATAAGTGGTGACCAGCTTCGACTTGATGTGGGTCATCGTAGGCTCATATTATGTAACTCAGTATAATGACAATAGAGGGAAAGATGAAATGTTTTAAAATCTGCAGTTTATAAAGTAATATTCGATAGTTCAAAAAATGGTTCAAATGGCTCTGAGCACTATGGGACTTAACTTCTAAGGTCATCAGTCCCCTAGAACTTAGAACTACTTAAACCTAAATAACCTAAGGACATCACACACATCCATGCCCGAGGCAGGATTCGAACCTGCGACCGTAGCGGCCTCGCGGTTCCAGACTGTAGCGCCTTTAACCGCTTGGCCACACTGGCCGGCTATTCGATAGTTGAGACGAACAATTTACCGTGGAAACAGGACGTAACTTCCGCAACAGATTCCGCGACTACAAAGTATGTGTAGCTAGCAACAAATCGTTATTTGGACAGCATACACTACAGAGTAAACACTCTTGTGGATCTATTGAAGATAACTCCAATGTTCTACACAAAGGTCTGCTGCCAAATACACTAGAAGAAATTGAAACTTTCATAAAGCACAAAAAAGATAGGTCACCATTACACAATGAGCAAATTGATGACATGCTGTAAAAAAAATTCTTGCTTCTTTTAAAGTTTATTACATATTGACGATCATGTATTTAATGAAATATTTTCGGACTTGTACATCAAGCTACTTCCTATATATTTTAGAACCAATGCAAAAAACCTTGTCAATAGTTAATTGTAATTAAATTCAGAACAATGATTACACAGCGTTCTCTGCGCGTTGTTGGTGTGGCTATATCGCTGGTGCGGCTGTACAACGATTGCATGGGTTTTCTGCAGTACACGCAACTGCTTGCAATGTTGGTTGTCAGCGCTGAAGGAAGATTTGCAACCAATGCAAATAAGATCATATGTGGCCGTAACGAATGCAGTATGGCAGCGACTTAGCAACTTTGATCGCTATCGATTAGGCTTCCGCGTCGCTAGGTAACCAGCAGCGTCCTGCCCATGTTTGGCGTACACATAGTCCCACAGAGGTCACGCTAGTTAAGGTTTTAGCTAATGCCATTCGCTGGTCAATTATATTTTCTAATGTTATACTATGTAAAATTTTAACTGTATAACATACAACTTGTTACTTAGATGTAAATTACGACAGTACCCAGCGTAGTGTTAAGGTTTATATTCACGCTGTACGACGTGTATCGCAACATTGTATACAGTTGGGTAAAGATGACGTAGGGTGACAGGCAAGGACTTCTAATATTTAACTCCAGCACGCAGCCACATGGCAAGCGAAGCTGTATCGGAAGATACAATCATCACCTAATGCTCTCATGTGAAGATTAGGACGGTGCAATGAAACAGCTGACTGCTTTAAGTGGCCCGTAGCCCTACTTTATAGGCAGTGGTTCTATGTGAGTTTACTATTATTATTAATATGTCTTTAAGGCACCCATGAAGCATGCAAATATCCCTAGAAGCCCACACTACTTACCATCATAAATCAGATACGGCAGGCAATAACTTGGGGTAATATAGTACACTCAAACGACCAATAGGAGCATGCTATTCAGAAAAAGCCTTGGAGCATAGTCAGTAGTTGATATAAGTGATTGGTATCCACAGTTCCTAGTCCATGACATCGTCTGCACGCACCACTGGGTACAACATCGTAAAATTTATATTTTACTTAATTCTTACTGAATTACTTGTTTCCCTCTATTCAGTTGTACTCTAAATTACAGAGTATGGTTCGAAGGTGATCAAAATCAGGTCGAAACCGGTCACCACTTACGAATAAAAGTGTTTTTATGTGATCAAGACTGTTTTATTTAATAGAGGAAAGTGCCCAAAAGCGGACCCCCATTTTGTTTTTAACTTTTAAATGATAGAAAACTGTAGAAAATTATCTTTCAAAGGCATTTATTATATAGTTTGTAATGTTGTGTACCATTTACTATTTACTTTTAGAAAATATAATTAAAAATTAGCATTAAAAAAACGAAAAAACAGTAAACAAAATTAGAGAAGCGTATTATATCAATAAGAACATAAACTAGATTCAAAGTATAAGTTTTACAATAACAATTTCAGAATTTAATTTTAAAAATTACAAAATATGTTCAACAATTAAACCATAAAATATAGATGACAAAATGAGATAGTTCAGCGACAAATGTCGCAAATGTACACGTCCCTTTCAGCCCCAGAACAATCTACATAGGCCCAACACGAGCACATAACCCAAAGTTCCCCTTTAGAGCCATCAGAAAATTTCCTGTCATAGAACATACACCATGAATCATCATCATTTGATGGGGTAACTCCTGGGAGAAACTCCGATTCAGATGTTCCAAGGGACACGCTGTTTTCATCTTCAGTGCTAGATTCCTTATTTTTCTCGAAGTTTAAACGTTACTTCACGAGTTTCTTCCCTTTACTCAATGGCTTTGCTGCTGATGCACACCCCCAACTGGATTTGCTTTTCAATCCTTGAGCATGACTCCGTGCTTGCTGTTCAGCTTCCTTGGCCTCTTTAGCTATCTGGGCTTCCACCAACTGCGCTTTGTAAGGTGCAGATGTGATGACTGTAGAACTGCAGACCTTTCGTCCCCTATTCGAGGTGCTCTTTCTAATTTTGGAATGGGAGTGATGTCGAATGGACTTGTCTCAGGAGATGTGGTGCCCTGAGGATCTTCAAGTGTAACTGATGATAGTGAAACACCCAGGCTTTTCGAAGTTGATGGTTGGTTTATGTCATCACATTCTTCTCTGTCCTCTGAAAACCCCTGATTTCCTGCTAATTTTTCCTTGTCGCAGCTTCATAGGAAGATGAATCTCGTTTTTTATTGGCTTCTTCAATGTATTCAGCATCTGAGAACAGGTTTTTGTTCAACGGATATATTTCTGTTGCTTTAAATCCATTAATTGCTAATTGGGCTGTTTGGCATCTAATATAGGCTTTCCCAAAGATTTCCATTACATCATAAGCACTGACAGCACATTCATTGTGCCTTAACCACTGCCTAATTTCCTCGCTGTAATAAACTTTGAGACAACCTACGAAAGTTTTGTCCAAAGGTTGCAGTATGTGAGAGCAGTGAAGTGGCAATGAGACAATGGTGACATGATTTGATTTTGCCAAGTCGATCAGATCAATATTCTGCATGTGGCTAAAATGGCCATCCAAGAGCAACAGCACAGGTTTTTCCTCTGTAGGTTTGGCGAATTCAATAAAGTGTCGAAACAACTGAGTACATAAGTTCATTTTAATCCAACCTTAAGGGTGCCCTGCAAAGATTGTTCCTGCTGGAGCACCTTTTTTCAACTGTTCACTCATATTTTTCCTCGGAAAAATCACTAAAGGAGGCAAGAATGATCCACTAGCACTCATGCAAGCAACGATTGTTATAAGAGGACCACGTTCTCCAGATGTTAAGGAGGCTATCTGCTTTTTACCTTTAAGGCCAATTACTTTTGCTACTTTTGACTGTACCACAGTAATGCCGCACTCGTCAACGTTGTAAATTCTGTCAGGAGTGAATTTAAACCTGTCATAAAGATTTTCCAGAAGGTTTTGAAATTTCTCTGTGTTTTTCTTGCTAAATCCACAAGCCCTACAATAGGATGTTCCAGTAGGCTTCCTCTCTGACAGTTTATCTTTGTGGCGCTTAAGATATAGCTTAACCCACTTTTTCCCAGCAATTTCATCTTTGAAAGGATGTTCAATGTCATTTCGCTCTGCCAATTGCACGGCTATTCTTCGTATATCGTTACGAGTAAACCCAAAGAAAGATGCTTCCATAGCAAGTTTATTCTCAAGTTTTTTACCCCAAACTGTAGGTCTACCTCTTGTGGCTTTCGCCGCTTCCTCAGGTGTGCCATACTTCATGTTGGACAACCTCATGAGTGCTGTTTTCGGAATATTAAACACTTTACTGGCGTTCTTCCAACCCATCTTTTCCGAACTGCATCAATAGCTTTAGTCATTTTAGAGGGACTCCACCTTCTTTGGTCAACCTTCCCCATTATCCTCTTGGAATCTGAAACACAATTCCTAGAGAATAAGAGTGTGCACAAATACAGGTAGACTTCAAACATGAAAGTATAAGGGGTCCAGTTTAGGCAACCAAGTGGGGTCCACTTTTGGCACCTATAGCCTACATTTTGTTAACGGCATCAATTTTCAACCAAACATCTAAATGAACCGGTTTAGTGATAAACAAAGACCTTGAAACTCACCATTTAAGAATATATGCAGGTCGAAACGCTTACCTTCCTATATCTTGGAGAAATGATGAAAAATGTAGCACGATGCGAAAACTTCAACCACTGTCAGAATACGTAATGGCGGACAGACGAAGTGGGCGAATGGTGCGGTCCACTACAGACGGGGAGAAGCGAAAGCTAGTGTTTACACTTGGTGCCGCTAGAGTTCAGGAGACTGCAGAGCCAGGAGACTAGGGGATCCACTTAAGGAGAGGGGTCCACTTTCGGGCACTTTCCTCTATTTTATAAGTAAGAAATTAACACAGTAACTCTATTTTTCGAAGCGATAATTACAACTTTAGGACTACTACTTGTATTCCAGGAGATCAAATAATTTTTGTTTGATTAGCATTTAGTAAGTTTCCAGTGCGACTGTAGTATGTTGCACTGAAGCAGGTGCGGTTGTTATAGAGGCAAGTCGATCTGTATGTGCAGTATTTGACAGGCTGGAAAAATACAAAGAGCTGCTTTTCTGGACCCAACATATGGATTCTCTAGTCAGCCGCCAGCTCTTGATCAGTACACTCCAGGACTCACCCGATGCCTGCTCCAGTGTGAACGTTTATAAATAAATAGTAAAACGCTGGTTTCGCCATCTATTTCCGCAATGTTAAATTTCTTTAAAGCAGCACAGTTTGGATGGTTCTGCCATTTTGGATTTACGCTACATGGGGAAGGTTACACTGACGTAGACGAAATCCTATTTGTTTGTTATGGCTTCATCTGCTACTCGCATTCGTGTTTGACGCGGCAGGTGTTTGATGACAGTGGCCTGTCCTCCGTGCTCCAGGCTGGAGCGGTTCCTCTAAATCCCAACCATTCTCACTAGATGACTCCCACAGCCCCATATTCGTCAGAGACACCTTTTTACAGCTGTCTGCTGTTTCCTGTCGTCTCGCTGAACATACGTAATTATCTACAACAGTGTTTCCCTTCCAAATTCCAAAGTAAAGTTTCGACCTTGCGTTACTGTATATTCGCTACGGCCTTCGTATGTCATCCCCATATTGGATGTGGAAAAGCGCGCAACGGGACGTTGATTACAGCCGTCACTCACTTGTCGCATTTCGCGACGCATTTCGGACTGCTGACTGCATCACGAAATGTACGCTACCGTTCCCTCACGTCACTTTGTTTCGGATGTGTTTGCTGGATAATTTGCGCTACGTTGTTAATCTGAATAGTCATCGTACAGGGATGATTAAAAACGATGCAGCCTCTTTCCTACACAGGTTTTTGGTTGATTGAGCTTCCCACTTTGCAGGGGTGTGTGCGCTGAAATGAAACTTACTGGCTAATTAAAACTGTGAACCGGACGGGCGTGATTACCAGGTAGTTGATTTTTTTTTCGCTGTCAATTCCTTACCAACGCCATTCATCCAGCGAGTTTGCTGCCCACCTACATAGTCCTGATAGCAGACAACTCTCTCCTACAAACTTGCAGTGTGTCCGATGCCTGTCCTTACACGTTGGTACCGCTGAGGAATGATGCAAAGGAGAAAGGGTCACCAGCAGGGTAAGCTTTGGGTTCAAAATAGGTATATCACTCCGTCGCAGGTTCGAATCCTGCCTCGGGCATGGATGTGTGTGATGTCCTTAGGTTAGTTAGGTTTACGTAGTTCTAAGTTCTAAGGAACTGATGACCTCAGATGTTAAGTCCCATAGTGCTCAGAGCCATTTGAACCATACTTGAGATATATCACTCCAATACGATCCGATACGCAGTTTTCCCTCTTCCTTATGTGTGCAGAATACACTCTACACTTTGAAAATGTTTCATTCTGTGTTCACTTTTGTCTCCCATCATGAACTACGAGTACATTACTATTTTCTATAACAGCCTGCCGGCCGCAGTGGCCAAGCGGCTCTAGGCGCTACAGTCTGGAACCGCTCGACCGCTACGGTCGCAGGTTCCAATCCTGCCTCGGGCATGGATGTGTGTGATGTCCTTAGGTTAGTTAGGTTTACGTAGTTCTAAGTTCTAGGGCACTGATGACCTTCGCAGTTAAGTCCCATAAGATTTCACACACATTTGAACATTTGATTTTGTAACAGCCACTATCACTTTTATTCCAACTATTATCATTATTAATGTCTATTATTATTTTATTATCATTATTCGGCCTGTGAATGTTTTTTGTAAAATCTTCGGTATGTGCAATTCCTGTTCAGAGGCCCTTAACGCCCTAATCAGATCAGCCTAAATAAGCAATAAATAAATGAACTGCATTGACCATTTTCGCCAAAATTTGTGTTGCCATCCTAAATGGGGGCCAGTCATATAGCAGTTAACATTTGGGTCTGTAGAGAGACATTGCGAAATCAGAAAGTTAAACGCATCATGTGGCAACACTTCAGCAAATTTTGTTGCTATGTTAATTACACAAGATGTTTCACGGTCTTTTCATCAAATCTGAAGGGGCGTTATGTTATGTGATTGGGGAGAACTTCTGTTGGAACGGATGCTAGGCATTCTTTTGTACTCCCCGGCTCTGGGACGACGAGGTTTCACCGCACAAACAGCGCCTGCTAATCAGGTGTGCTGCATATTACCTACCCCACTAAATTGATTGAGTGCTTTTCAAGAACAACACCTTGAGAATTAGTGTCTCTGAGTTGAGGAAGATATTTTAGAACGGAATCAGTATCTTTAATTTTGATGGCCCTATCCCCTTTCGTACTGACATAACTCGGATATAGGCAACACGCAAGACATATGTTCGCCACAGAGCGCCTAAGCCCTGCCTCCTCTCAGGGGCATAACTCGTGCATAACGACACCTAGAGCTGCTGGCAAGCAAAAGTGAACGTTTTATCTCTAACAAAAGTTGTTCTTCATCACATGGTCTACCATACCTAGACTTCGATTCTAAGACTTTGAAACACCTTGCATAAATAACATAGCAACAAAACCTATTGTACAAGGTATACCGTGACGATGTGACATACTTTCAGGGATGATGGCAAAGAGTAAATGTAGCTATTTCGGGTAAGGGATCGGGGCCCAGAAACAATCTATAAGCGGAAATCGTTCTGATACCTCTGACAGTGGTTGTTGCTAAGATTTTGGGGTAGGCAAGTTACAGAGGTGATAGTAGGAACCAAAACAAGAAAAACATGTCTAATAAATATGGGATCTAAAATGCATACCTGAACAGCTAATGTAACTTGTTCAGTAGAAGAGATTTTTTTCACAGGATTTTAGAACCAATATTTACTGTTTTCTCTTGATTGACCCATACAACCTCCTCCAAAAGTATGGGAGCGAAAGAGAATGTATTAGAACAGATAGTGCTTCACTAATACGGAGGTGAACAAGAGCTCATGAATCTTAAGATATGCATCTTAGAGCTCATGTTTATTGAACATTTTTCCTGGCTTACCCTGCTATCCTTCCAACAACAGTACCGGTACATATATTCTACAGTCATGGGTATCGAAATGATTTTCGCTTATAACTTTCGATTCAGTCGTTTCCGTACAAGGGTCCCTTATCTCGAAATGAGACAGATAGTCTTCTCCATTATTCCTGAAAGTTTGTAACATTATTAAGGAATCAGGCTCTATGTTTCGAATGATCCAGCGAAAATATTTTTATAGGAGGGAATTGGCGCCTGTAAAAATTGAAAGTCCTATCGAGTTGTCACCTTGCTATGCTCACAGGTTGCTTTAGTGTTTATGACAATAATAATAATAGTATTAATGATAATAATTGTTATTACTTACTGTTAATTTGGTGCATATAATTATTATTTTTGGTATTACTACATCTGTTTACAGATCGTCATAGTTCGCAGGTCTGTGAGTTGTTAAAGAGCATCGGCGCATTGATGGAAAAATTTAAAGAATGTGTCAAACATGTCCGAATGAACAACACCACATACATATAATTAAGGCGAGACGGCTTATGATCTCTTCAGAGCAGATGTACACCAGACTCGAGCTCTTACGGGAATTAATGAGGATAGTGGACATGGGCCACTACTTTCCCCACTGATTTCAATCAATGTTCACTCACAACCAATGCCTGTAATTCCTTTGCATCCTAAAAAAAAGTCTTTCTTTTCGGTAACGAAAGATACTGTGCCAATGGGTAAACTGCGGAGTCTAAAATTTTCAGTTCACCAGATTTGGCTAACGTCCATTTACTACCGTATCAAAAGAAACTTGTGGTTAAAGAACAATAAGCATTGGAACTAATTCCAGCCGAGAACGTTGCTTCAGAAGTGGAACTGCCTCGCTGGAAAAACGTTGGATAAATGTGCGCGTATATACATACTTATATCAAAGGTCACAGTTACTGAGAATGTCACAGTTATTCTATAAAAACATTGCGTCTTCTTTAATAACATTCATCTGTAAGAACGTTAAATGATCTCATAAACAACGAACTATAGTGTTCTTCAGTTTTTGATGAGTTCAAACCTCTACGTTTCATAATTTCTATGACTTAACTCTGCCACCTCTCAGTGTCCTACAATTCGAGCAGAGAGTTTTCGACACGAATACTGGTTCTTATATAAATAGAAGAGAAAACAGAATCTTGAGGTAGAAAGGTTTGTAGAAGGACTAAAATCGGAAATAAAACAGTTGTTAAACGTCTACGTAACAGATCCAACGAGACAACGGTCGAATGACGCAGAACAAAATACCAAAATTACTAAAATCTGTTGGGGAAAGAATCCGAATTGTCGAGAGATATTAGTAATAACGTGAAAAAGTCAGAACTGTTGGCACAAAGTCTGCTGGCTTTTTAATTTTTGAAATCAAGTTACCGTTCCTAATCAGCCGGGTCGCGTGATTGGCTGTGTTTCGCTTCGAAATGAATACGGCTCTCATAACCATTGTGTCGTGAAATATACTATCTCACACAACATCGCGACGAAAATTAGTGTCAGCTTCAGTAACGGAAAGAGCTTTGGTGATAAAAACTAAGACATTTAATATGAGTGAAATTACATACTGGGGAACCATACCAATTGATCCAATGTTTCGTTAATTATTATCAACGCTGAGCATCGGCTGCAATGGGGATTATAATTTGTTATGGTACAAATTGCTTATTTGCTGTCTAGATTATCAAGTATGATAAATAGCTTTCTTGTCGACTGTTGCAGGGCACACACGATTTTTTTCTCTCAAAATGAGAAAATCCAAGAGCAATATTGGCTTAATTATTTTTTACTTTACCGACCTTTTGTCCTACAAATGAAAACGAAATGTATTTTCATATAGTCCCCGGAAACTCTTTATAATTATAGAAGAACCGATAGAGTTCCAGTGATGTTGCTGACTAGCCGTTCGCCACACGTGAGTGAAAACCAGCTCATGCGCAGATTACTTATTCACAACAAACCAAGCCCGTCTTTTGCTCTTACTGAACTTAATTGAATTGAGAGAGCTAGGGCCAGAACGATTATAGCAGCCCTGCATAATGGAGTATTTGCATTATTCTCGGCTAACAAATATAGGTTCATGACCACTTGGCAACTTTAAAAGAAACAGTCTGTGAAATAAAATTTGCAGTTCCCACCATTTAAGTCCTAAAGTTCGCAGTGCTGTATTTGTCATAAGCATTGTTGTAACATCCTGAGACAGTTCTCGGTGAAATATTGGCATCGTCGTTGCGTTCTTAGTTTAAAATTACACTGAATTGTACGTCGAATTGCAGAATACGCAGCTAGTCTTCACCAGACCCACACAGTATTCTGTAAATTTCCAAATAAATATTGTTACACAACGAAGTAAACCTATGATAAATTTCGATCGTTGAGCGCTGAAAGTTCGTTTCTCTTCGTGGATTTTGGTTCAAATGGCTCTGAGCACTATGGGACTTAACATCTGAGGTCATCAGTCCCCTAGAACTTAGAACTACTTAAACCTAACTAACCTAAGGACATCACACACATCCATGCCCGAGGCAGGATTCGAACCTGCGACCGTAGCGGTCGCGCGGTTGCAGACTGAAGCGCCTAGAACCGCTCGGCCACTCCGGCCGGCTCGTGGATTTTACTGGCACTTCTAAGCTGGTGATTGATTATGAGGCCATATTGGTTTAAAATAGGCTACGCTTCCGTGCACACGACGCCGTAATAACTTGGTTGAGAGCGAGGTACCCAGAGCTTTCTTACTGTAACGTCGCTGATCACTTTGTCACCGATGTGGCGTTAACTATCTTTCCTCCATTATTTATCGCTTGCTACATTTAATTTACCGCCGTTACAGCAGGGGCGCCACAGTGTACAAATGTTGTGGCTACAGAGTGCCCAGAATCATCAGAATATTAACTAAACCCGCTGGAATCAGAATTTATCTTAAAACCTCTACGACAAGACAAAGACAAACTCCCGTGCGGAAAAAGGTAGGAACCCTCACTAGCAATAATAATCTCAGAAACAGGTATAGTACGGCAAGCTAAGATTTCCCGAGTTGGTAAAACTACTCAATTTTTTCTTATTAAAGGACCTACTTCATTTTGTGGTGCGAGGTTAAATTTTTCTTTAATGAAAGTTTCTTCTTCTTCCAGTTTGGGTAACGGATGGCTAACTGCAGCTTTCGTTGCTTGTAACAATGCACGAAGAGCCGGTTTGGAATCCTTTGAAACTAGGGAAATCTTAGCTTGCCGTACTATACCTGTTTCTGAGATTATTATTGCTAGTGAGGGTTCCTCCCTTCTTCCGCACAGGAGTTTGTCTTTGTCTTGTCGTAGACGTTTTAAGATAAATTCTGATTCCAGCGTTCACTTATGGGTGAAGGCTAGTGGTCCTTCTTCTTTGGAAGATTGTCGCATTGTCTAAGTCCGCTTCAAGGTCACCCGCCTAGCGAGCAACCAAGACTCGCACGGACACCAAATTATAACTGAATATTGTTTTTAATTAAAAAAAAAAATCTCACGGGATGGATAAGGATGGTTCTCGGGTAGTACAAACTTTATTGTCTGTAATATAACATACAGTCACCATTGATTTTTATTTTACAATTTCCATTACCATATAAACAGATACTCATCAGCATTTAGTTTCTTCTTCCTTCTAGTACTCAACACAAATGGCATACTGGGAACAAGTGTACCATATGGAACTTTTGCTAAGAGTCCTGTTGTCTCTGCTATACTCCATGTCTTCCATGTAAGAATACTTGCATCTGGAAATGCTTCAAGGCCACCATAATCACAATGATTGCCCCGTACTACAGCAAGTGTGAGCCATGTACTACCTCCAAACACGGCTTGTACATCACATGTAAAGTTCAAACGGAGTCCACGAAATACGTTTTGACCTCCAATTAATTGTTGTTTATTGAACTGTCCAGAAAGATCAATGTCTATCGCCTTCAAAGCACGATATACAGGAACGCTGCGCCGCCAGCGACGACGGTAACCTCGTCGCAGAGGCATTGCTGTGGCACGTTAATACAGGTAAATATTTAGTCAAAATTACACAGATGGGAGAGGATTGTAGAGCATGTGCTATAAAATAAGGAGCGAATCGTCGGAAATGCTCTTAAAAAAATGAGCCACTGACAGAACAGCACTCTGCATTCAGAGTCATTCGGCCCTATTGTTTACACACGTTGCTTATTACGAGGGACGTTCAATAAGTAAATCAAGACATTTCTTTCTCCGTCAGTATCGATTGAAAAAATGGGCAATTTCTTGTGGGACATCGCGGAATATTCCCGCTTCAGCACCTATAGTTTCAAGAGACACCTAAACGCAGCGATATATTCAGTCTTCAAAATGGTGTCTGTAACAGAGGTGCGTTTTGAGCGGAGAGCTCTCATTGAGTTTCTTTTAGTGGAAACCCAAGGCATCGCAGATATTCAAAGACGCTTGCAGAAAGTCTACGGAGACCTGGTAGTGAAAAAATGCACGGTGAGTCGTTGGGTGAGACGTCTGTCATCATCGCAACACTGTCGAGCAAACCTATGCTGACACACACTTCCACCATCTAGTATACTCAGAGGTGGGTCCCCGCGGGATTCCTCGCCGTCATACAGAACATAAAGAGCAACAAAAGACCGCCTGTGCGGAATTTCTTGAGCGTTACGAGGCTGATTGTGACTTTTTTTTTTGTCGAACAGCTTCACAGGTGATGAAACTTGTGTTCGTCACTTCGCACTGGAAACAAAACGGCAAGCCGGCCGCTGTGGACGAGCGGTTCTAGGCGCTTCAGTCCAGAACCGCGCTGCTGCTACGGTCGCAGGTTCTAATCCTGCCTCGGGCATGGCTGTGTGTGATGTCCTTTGGTTAGTTAGGTTTAAGTAGTTCTAAGTCTAGAGGACTGATGACATCAGATGTTAAGTCGCATAGTGCTTAGAGCCATTTGAACCAAAACGGCAATCCATAGAACGGCGCGAAACCTACTGTATCCTGAAAAAAAAAAAAACAAATTCAGAGCCGCACCCTGGACTGGCAAAATCATGCTGCCGGTCCTCTGGGACTATGGGAGTGTTATTTTGTTTCATGTCCTCCCTCATTGTGCAACGATTAACTCGGAAGCGTGTTTTACTATCCTCAGTAAACTGAAGAAATTACTTCAGCGTGTTCGTCACCACAAAAATGCAAACGAACTTCTCCTCAGGCTACCGCAATCACCGCAGTCGCGGAGGCCGAGAGCTCGGTGGTCGAAGAGGGGGTGGGGGAGGGGGCGGCGGTTGGACCCCGCTAAGAACGCTGTTGATTTATGTTCTTCCTTTATAAAGTCTGGTTTCCAGTTAAAAGAAAGATATTCTTTGAATTCAGAATGTTAACAGGGTCCATTCAGCTAGTCCGGCTATCGAGAGCACCTTTATCGTTGATTCTATTTTTTTCTTAAACCGGGCGGATCTGATGAATAACGCGATAGTAGTTGTACCAGTGAACGAAGCAATACAGGAATTTCCATCTCTGTCCCGGTTGGTCGCCAGCCTGTGCGGAAATAACGAGAAACATTTGATGCCTCTGACCGGCGCGGTATGCCTTGTCTTCAAGAAAACGTGCGCCGTATAGACCAGCAACTGATTTGGGATGTCCATTACTATTCCACGGGCGAGCTCGTTCGTGTAAAGGGCCCTAACGGTTCAGCAACTCGATCAGGTATGAAGTAAGAATGCAGTATGTGGTCTATGTCTGGTGCCATCCGTGCCTGTGATTTGCTTCAAGGTAGAGTGCGGGATGGATCGTAAATACAGGGCGTACATACAGTCCGGGAAAACTTTCAGTTACTTATTCTGCAAGAACCAAACATTGTACAGATATCATACATATGTTATTTTGAAGAGAAACCCTGAAAGTTTTTTGTCATGTGTACCGCCACAGCGGAATTTGGTAATTTTCCGATAGTCAGCGCTAGTAGCAAACATGGGGAGTGCAGGTGCGGAGCGAGCTTTCTGTGTGTTGGAGTTCGACAAAAACAAGTGTGCTACAGCTATTCAGCGGCTTTTTAGAACCAAGTACGGGAAGAAGCCACCAACAAGGAAGGCCATTTACTACTGGCACAACAAATTCGTTACGACGGGTTACTTCTGCCCGGCAAAGAGAAGCCGACGTCCCAGTGTGAGTGAAGTGAATGTGGAGCGCTTACGAGAGACATTCATAAGGAGTCCAAAGAAATCGGTGCGTCGTGCACCCCGTGAACTGGAAATGGCTCCAATGACTGTGTGGAAAGTCCTGCAACAGAAGCTATCTATGAAACCATTCAAATTGGAGCTAGTGCAGAAGCTCAATAACAACGACAAAGACAAGCGTTTTGAGTTTTGTTTGCAGTTGCAACAATTGAATGAGGATGAGAATGGCATTGTTGATCGCTTAATTTTTAGCAACGAAACCACTTTTCACACTAATGGGAAAGTGAATAGGCATAACTGTCAAATCTGGAGTACAAACCATCCACACGAATGCATTGAATTTGGGCGTGATTCCCCAAAGGTAAATATTTTTTTGTGCCTTGTCACATCGTAAACTGTACTGGACATTCATCTTCGCCGAGAGCACTGTCACTGGATATTCCTAGTGGGACATGTTGCAGTAATGGCTGATACCTCAAATGCAATCTGACTCTCCGTTCATCTTTGAGCAAGATGGGGCTTCACCACATTATCATTGTGAGGTTCGTGGTTACCTGAACACGGAGCTGCGGCATCGATGGATCGGCCGTGCTACAGAAGGGGACAGTTGTTTCATGAAATGGCCTCCTCGATCACCAGATGTGACTTTTTTCTGTGGGGACACATTAAAGATCTGGTGTGTGTACCGTCTCTAGCACGTGATGTAGCAGAGCTCCGGGAGAGAATACAGGAAGCGACTGCCACAGTCTACGATGACATTCTGGGATGGGTATGGCAGGAATTTGACTACAGTATTGACGTCTGCCGGGTCACTCATGGTTCACATATCGAATGTTTGTAAAAAAAAACTTTCAGAGTTTCTCTTCGAAATGCAATACGTATAACATTTTTACAATGTTTAGTTCTTGTGCAATAAATAATTCAAAGTGTTCCCGGACTTTATGTACACCCTGTACTCGTCTGATTCCAAAAAACCAACGTAGGTGTGACATCCTAAATGAACAGTTGCGGCAAAAGCGTTCATTAAAAAAGTTTATTCACTGCCCCACAGTCATATTACCAAAATATTACAAAAATGTGCAAGTGGGGAGATCTTTCGCATAGAATTAAAAACTCAAAATTAATTGATCAGGCATCTCAGGATTAAAATGTTCAGGAATAAAGAGAAGAAGATCGGTTTTGTTAAGGTTATTTTCCATGGTACGTTTCCTTGCCTAAAGAAATCTTCCTTTGAAAGTCGACCATGAAATGTTGGGAAATCCAAGTAATGGCAAAGTTCGATACTGTATTAAATGATCATATTACTCCTGTGGCTAAACCTGGAAGGTTGGTTACCAATTTACTTCAGAAAGGACATAAAAAATGAAATCACTACAATAAATTATAATGATATTGAGAGGGAGTAGTAAGATCTGAGCTTAATAACGCAAGACTTGTGTTAACAGAATTAAACAACACTTGCAAAGCCAACTGGCGACCTAGTTGCGGCAGCAGCGCCGTCCGTTTACACTTTTTTAAAAAAAAAATTAACGGAGTTATTGTGAAATATACTCTATCCGGTATTCTTACATCTCGAGGTTAGCGCGCTACGTGGGCTTACCAAGCAAAATTGCGTGCGGCCCGTTTTTACATAGTTTCAAACAATACTCAATTCACACACACACACACACACACACACACACACACACACAGAGAGAGAGAGAGAGAGAGAGAGAGAGAGAGAGAGATTGGTTGGTTGGTTGGTTGGTGTGGGGGATTAAAGGGACCAGACTGCGACGGCCATCGGTCCCTTTTTCCAAAAAAAAATTAAAACCGCCCAAAGAGAATAAAAACGAACAACAGGGAAGACGTCAGACCACACGGGACAAGAAAGACTCCGACAGAGATCAGACAAAACGAAATAAAATCACACAGAGTGTGACGGTGGTAGGCCGACCACAGGAACAAAAAAAGGAAAAGCCAACCACCGAGAACACATGAAAAACTCAGTTGAAAACCGTAGGCGAAGGCCAGAATCAACACAAAACAATAAAATAAAACATAAACACTCATATTAAATGATAAAACCCCCCTGCCCGAATAAAACGTAAAACTAAGTCAGCCATAGCCGAGTCATCTGTTAAAAGGGCGGGGAGCGTGTCAGGCAGTGCGAACGACTGCCTGAGCACAGCTAAAAGTGGATAGTCCAATAAAATGTGGACCGCTGTCAAAACGGAGCCGCAGCGACATAGAGGTGGGTCCTCACGTCGCAATAGGTGGCCGTGCGTCATCCATGTGTGCCCAATGGGCAGCCGGCAGAGGACAACAGACTCCTTGCGAGAGACCCGCAAGGAGGAGCGCCACACACCGGTAGCCCCCTTGATGGCCCGAAGTTTGTTGCATGAAGGCAGGGCGCGCCATTCAGTGTCCCAAAGGTCCAGAATTTTGCGGCGTAGGAATGCTCGCAAATCTGCCTCCGGGAGGCTAATGTCCAGAGATGGTGTACTAGTCGCCTCTTTCGCCAGCCGGTCAACATTCTCATTGCCGGGGATCCCAACATGGCCTGGGGTCCACACGAAGACCGCAGAGCGGCCGCAACGCGCAAGAGTATGCAGGGACTCATGGATAGCCATCACCAGACGGGAACGAGGAAAACACTGGTCGAGAGCTCGTAAACTGCTCAGGGAATCGCTACAGATAACGAAGGACGAACCTGAGCAGGAGCGGATATACTCTAGGGCTCGAAAGATGGCGACCAGCTCAGCAGTGTAAACGCTGCAGCCAGCCGGCAAGGAACGTTGTTCGGAATGGTCCCCTAGAGTGAGCGCATAACCGACTCGACCAGCAACCATCGAGCCGTCAGTGTAAACAATGCCAGAGCCCTGATACGTGGCCAGGATGGAATAAAAGCGGCGGCGGAAGGCCTCCGGAGGAACTGAGTCCGTCGAGCCCTGTGCCAAGTCGAGCCGAAGGCAAGGGCGAGGAACACACCACGGGGGTGTACGCAGAGTTGCCCGGAAAGGAGGTGGAACAGGAGAGAAGCTCCTTGACGCGTACGGCGATCGGACAACCCGACCGGGGCAGAGAGAGAGAGAGAGAGAGAGAGATAGAGATAGATTCATAACAGTCATATCTAATCCCTTTCAAGGTGTAGACAAAATTAAATTCCAGAGACAGAGTCGGGGCCCCAAACTCGCACTTTGCAGGATGCTCAAAATTTCTTAAACCGGCCTTGTGCTCTCAGAAAAACAAGTGTTGCATTTCTTACTGAGCGCCCACCGTATAACGTAAATGCTGCTTCCATCAATAGCCTCCTCATTCTGTTGTTCCTAATGAGTATTTCACAGTAAAGTCGACCGGCGGTTAGTCATGAATTCTGTCACTTGAATGACCAGTTTCTCCTAAGTTTACTTCCACGCCACTAAATTGCCTCCATTTAAAAGTAAACCTGTCATGAAACTATCACGTACATTCGTTTCGCTTTTTGCATACTACATGTTTTTTACATTATAAGCACACCAGTCAACTTCACGTTAAAATAGTGTAAAAACTGGTCTAGTCATGATAATGGCCTCAATACGGCGAGAAAGAGTATCCACAAGGTTTTTCGGTTATGACATATCCACCCGAAGTTACTTACTGATATCCAGATCCTATATAGCGACCAAATTGCGGAGATTGTTACGTTTCATCCATTGTTTCAAATAGACACAGAAATTTTCTATGAGACATCATATGATTTAGTGCGCCATCTGAGGTGCTATAGGGTGTCTGTGTTTGTCAAACTAGAAACGTATGCCTGCAGCCCTGTTAACTTGGATATTGCAATCTTAGCGTTTCTACAGCATGCTAATCACGAAGACGTAGAAGAAAGGACAACACTTGGTCACCGTAAATACTGAAGTAAATATCGTGATTCATGATCGCGATAACCTGAATGAGTGGGGCCCAGTCACGATACGAAAAACACCCTTAAAACAAAAAAATGGTTCAAATGGCTCTGAGCACTATGGGACTCAACATCTGAGGTCATCAGTCCCCTAGAACGTAGAACTAATTAAACCTAACTGACCTAAGGACATGACACACATCCATGCCCGAGGCAGGATTCGAACCTGCGACCTTAGCGGTCACGCGGTTCCAGACTGAAGCGCCTAGAACCGCTTGGCCACACCGGCCGGAGCATAAAACATCACAGAATTATCTGAGACCTGGACTGCACCCTCTGCACACTGCGGCTTAAACTGTCTTCTGTATCGACGCTGGTGGTGCTACCTCCAAAAAGCAGTACACACTCGCCTGCGATGAGTAGGCAGTTCAGCTGAAGAGTGGTGCACACCTATAAAAAGGTCAGTCACAAATGTTGAGCAGACAAATTTAAGTACAAGGAAGGTAACTGCAAACAAACGAATAAGAGAAGAAATTGTTTAGTTGATCAACCATAGAACAAAGTACAAATATGTACCGGGAAAGACAAATACAACAATAATAATCCCTTAAGAATGAAATAAATAGGCAGTGGAGGGCAGCCAAGGTAAAATGGCTGATGGCAAGGTTGTACGAGAAATCTGAAGAAATCGAAAAAGAAATCATCGTCGATGGACTGACTCAGCATACGGAAAAGTGAAAATTCGTTGGGTGAAGTTTAAAGCAAGGGTGGTAATATTAAGTGTGCAATGGCAATACCATTGTTAAATGCAGAAGAGAGAGCGGGTAGGTGGAAAGAGTACGCTGGAGACCTTTATGAGCAGAAGCATTTGTCTGATGACGTGACAAGCAGAAACACAAATCGATAAGGTCAAGATAGGGGATCGAGTGTTACAGTTTGAATTTAAAAGAACTCTTGGAGAACTGAAATCGCATAACGCAGAAGAAACATAACACTCCATCGGAATTTCTAAAATCATTGGTTAAAGTATTAAACCAAGCGACTATTCAGATTGGTGTGTAGAATATACGAAACTTCCGGAAAAATATCAGCCACACAATTCCAATATAGCAAGGGCAGATACAAGGTGCGTCTGAAAAGTTCGGTTAATAATGTCAGAAAATAAAGAAAATAAGCGATGCAAACAAAGCATTTTCACTGTTATTTAAAATAATCATCATTAGCTACAACACATTTATGATACCGGTTGTAAAGTTGTTGGAAACTGCAAGCAAAGGCCTCTTGTGGAATCGCTAGAAGCACCGTAGTCACACGTTGTTGGATATTCTCAAGGTTAAAGACCATGAGACGTCGTTATACCAGTACGATCCGGGACCAAGCGACAGTCAATGGTACGGTGTTCATCTTCCCCGCCTCCCAAAAAAAAAAAGTCGGCTGACAAAATGCAACATTATGACGATGTTTATCGCCTTTTTCCGCTGCGAGGGCTTTATCCGTCATGAATGTCTACTCAAGGTAGGCCGGGAGGACGACGGACATCGTGCCACTGACTGTTGCTCGGTCTCCTTATCGTACTGGCAGAACCCTGGCTCGTTTCCTGTACTGATGCGGACATCCAACAGGGTGTGACCGCGGTGCATCGAGCGATTCCGCAAGAAGCGTTTGCTTACAGTTTCCAAAAGCTTTACCTCTGGTATCAGAAGTGTGTTTTGGCTAATGGAGATTACTTTGAAGCTCAGTGAAGGTGTTTTGTTATTAACTCTTGTTACCTTCATTTTTCGAGACGATTGACCGAACTTTACAGACGCACCTTGTAAGTATGAAACTATCGCACAAACAGCTTAACAGCGCATGCATCCAAGCTACTGACTAAGATAACATACAGAAGAACTGAAAAGAAAACTGAGCCTCTATTAGATGACGATCATTTTGACTTTGGGAAATGTAAAGGCACCAGAGAGGCAGATTTGACATCGCGGTTGATAATGGAAGCAAGACTGAAGAAAAATCAGGACAACCTGATAGGATTTGATGTCCTAGAAAGAGCGTCTAGCAATGTAAAATTGTGCAACGTGTTTGAAATTTTGAGAGAAATAGGGGTGAGCCCTAGGGAAAGACAGATAAAACACAATAGAAATGTACGAGAACCCAGAAGGAATTATAAGATTAGAAGACCAAAAACTAATTGCTCGGATTAAAAATTGTATATCAAAGGGATAAAGTCTTTTGCCCCTACTGTTCGGTCTATACATCAAAGAAACAATGACGAAAATAAAAGAACGGTTGAAGAGTCGCATTAGAATTTAGGGAGTAAGGATATCACAAATAAGATTCGCTAATGACATTGCTATCCTCAGTAAAAGTGAAGTAGAATTGCAGGATCTGTTGAACGGAATGAACAGTCTAATGAGTGCAGAATATGGGTCGAGAGTAAACAGGAAAAAGACAATAGTAACGAGAATAACATAAATGAGAATAGCGACAAACATGCATTGTATGGTAATAAATCATGGACAGTGTGAAAACCGGAATAAAATCGAAGCGCTTGAGATGTGGTAAAACAGAAGAATTTTGACAATTAGGTCGGATAAGGAATTCCCATTATAGACTAAATGTTACCACCTTTGCTTTAAATTTCAACGCCGGTTCTTTCGACTTATCCATATGCTGAGACACAAAACATTTTTGAAACATAACACTGACATATCTCACATCGTTCGATGATTTATTTTAATGATTGTGTCCATGATCTCCATATAAGGCTGGAGTCATTCAGCACGGTGACGTATCAGAGCCTGTGGTACGGTAGTGCAGATATAACGTTCTACAGATTTTCTAAAATTATTGGTGGAAGTGGCAACCAAACTGCTATTCTAGTAGGTTTGTAGAATCTACGAGACAAACAGCATACCGTTAGACATCCGGAAGGCTGTACAAATACAAGTACAAATGCGTTCAGAGAAATACAGGAATACAACAATATAAATCCCTTAAGAACGAAATAAATAGGAAGCGCTAGGCAGCCAAGGACAACTTCGAAGATAGCAAAGACAGAAGTATCGCGCTATCAGCTCAACAGCTCATGCATCCAAGCTGCTGACAAGATTAATGTACAGAATGATGGAAAAGAAAATTCAGAATCTGTTAGTTGACGGTCAGTTTGGCTTTAGGGAAGGTAAAGGCAGCTCTGGCATTGCGCATGATAATGGAAGTAAGGCTGAACAAAAATCAAAGTACGCTCATTGGATTTTTCGATCTAGAAAAAGCATTAAAAGTGTTCGACAGTGTGAAATAGTACAAGACGTTCGAAATTATAAGAACAATTCTTTCTTAGAATGAACGCTCTGGCTTGCTGCTTTAATTTATTTATTAATTATTCTTTTTCTCCAAGTCATCGTCATATGAATGGTTTTCTGCAGCCGGCCTTGCGGGTAGAAAAGAGAAATGCTGAGCTAAAACGAAGGAAATAATTTTTCACGTGCACCATTCGTGAATGGAAGTCGAAATGGGGAAAACAGTGGCGATACTAGAGGACCTCCCGCAGATATCTTAAATTTTGAAGTGTGATTGACTGCTATTCGTGGTATTCGACAGTGACTGTTTGTTACATCTGAAAAAAAGAAAAAAGAAAAAAAACCTTTCAGAGAGCGCTGTGAGTCACTACCCTTTGTTAACTCGAAAAAAGAATGGTTTAATATTGCAACATGTTTTGAGGTATGGTCTCGTCATCAGGAAACTGTGACAATAGATAAAACATGAATACATGTGAATCTTAAGGTATACTGCTCTGAAAAAGTTAAGAACGAATTAGATTAAGTACCATAATATAGTAATTACACGGCTGAAATTTATGTAAGGTTTCCCAGTCGTGCACAGAAAGCTAGACGTCAGATGGGGTGAGGTCAGCATGACCATATTAGTATTGCTATTAGTGAGAGTAGCTTATTAGTTCATAATCAGTATAAGTCATGCACACTTTCACTTCAGACTCTCGGCTAATTTTAACACTACGTGTAATATTAAAATGATTACTTCTTAGGTAACCTTGATGTAAAAAAGGGAACCGTACTTGTGAAACCCTAGTCCAATGTAAAAGACGATTTGATCGCCCTAATCAGATCAGGGTAAATAAATGAACTAGAGCACCAAATGTGTTTGGCCTCGTAACACGAGGCAGTTGAAGGAACCGGGATTGAAAGAGTGTGTCAATCAGCGAGCAGTTACATTGTATTACAGTCGTGTTCTTTAGTATTACATCGGCCGGAGACAACAGCTGGGTGGCATTATACGGGGAAGAAGCATCGGGAAACTGGAAGGAGGCCGACGAGTGGCGAGTGTAGCGCAAGAGTTTGGTATAGCTCACGGCATTTTTTCACGTGCATCGCGAGCGTTCCGAACCACAGGCACTGCTTCGCGATGAAGAGGGCGTGATCGACCACGGTTAACTGCAGCAGCAGATGACCGCTGCATTGTGTAACGGGCAAGAAGGGACTCACGTCAACTAGTAGATGCAATTGCAACAACATTTAACAGAATTGCATCGCACTCATCCCACGCTCAACAGGCGCACAGAGTCTGCATAGTGGTGGTCTCCTTGCACGACGACCAGTACGTTTGCGAGGTGCCGGGGCTAGCAGTGTATTTAACACTAAATTCTTCTAGAATCTACATATGTAAATGATGCTCTAAGCCCCCCCCCCCCTATTCTAACTCCGACTTTTGCTGTTGCACAAGGATTAAAAAAAATACGCGAACTGTCTCTAATCAACCCTGCCAGTGGAGTAGAAGAGAGTTTGGCACCTGCAATAATTTAATTTGATAAATAAGTTAAATAAACGAAGGTTTCATTAACATAGTGAGGAATTATAGGGTTGCTCTACCGATTAACAGAATGAAAGTTCTGTCCAAAATAACAATATGATTTATTAAGACTAAACACAAAATAATAAACAAAAACACATGAAACATTTACAATACATCAAATTGGCTCAGATTGGATACTCATACAAACACTGTGAAGGTGAAGTTGTCCGTAAACTAGATTGTGAGGTTTAAGACGAGGTGGTATGTGGAGCCAATTCCTTGCCACTCAAATCTTAAGAGAGACACACAGCTAACCCAACATTAATTGCTGCTACTCAAGACAGAACAAAGTTAGAAAAAGACGAACAGGCGCGCTCTGCTGAGCTCTGATTATCACCTAGGAAAATCCCTGTCTGCCGGTTCTGCGGACATACATTACCAAACTGTCTTCTTAACTGCCAGAACACGATCTGGCGTACCGGAGGCGATTGCTGGTTGCTTCGACGTCCTCGACCGAAAGGTGAGAGCCGACTACTCCTCAGCACCCGTACAGGCCGAACACAGAACATTCCCGCCCCCTCGACAGTGGCCGTGGTTAAACGTTCCAATCAGCAACTCGAAAACCGGCGGAAAATTCCACTCCATTGCCGGAGCACTACCATTCCACCAATGGAGATTCTTGGCGCCAATTTCTGCGCTGATTTTGCTACGTCACGGAGCTATGCCCTGAGCGAGCCAATCACAGTTACTATTTTGCAGAAAGCGCGGGAATTTTCCCGCCACAACTGCCTGGGTACACAAGTCATTCCCACGCCTCGCTGGTAGCCCGCCAGAAAGTGTTTTCGCTAAGTTTCTGCGAAGTAACGGAACCTCTAGCCCAGCCGCTACTTCAGGCCCCTCCGGGCGTGTCTTTTGACAATGTCGGCGTCTGGAAAGCATTCACTCGACTCCCTCACACTCGTCGGCTTAACCCTCTCGAGATCCGCAGAGCCCGCCTGTCACCGGACCACCTGGGTGACGAGAGACGCTGCGTGGGAAGTCCGCGTGTGAAGGAATAGCAACTTTCCGCCGCATGCAATTAGAGAGGAGAATCGTAAGATAGAAATATGAGAGGGGGCTCATGCCACCTCTCACGTTGTGTTCCGTTGAGACCCGCACATCAGGGGAATCTTTTGCAATGGTGCCAAGGGCATGAGCACTGGCCCCCGAAGAATGGGGTCGCGTGCTCTCCTGGAATCAGAGCAGAAACAGAGTGAGTCTGCACGTACCCTCACATGGAAAGAGGTGGGAACACGTTATGCACCCAGGAGCTTTATCCAGCTTGATCGTTTTGGTGATCCAGATATTCAAATCTTGGAACACGGTACTGTCACCAGTCAACGTTGTTTTACCACTGTACTACAGCCCCATGTGCGTTTTTGCAGTGGTGGATTCGGCCCTGACTCTATTTCTATGGATGACAATGCGCGACTGCACCGAACAGAGAAGGTAAAGGAGTTCTTTGAACGAGAAGAGTTTCTGTAACTGGAATGGCCTGCCTGTTCCTCCGACTTATCTCCCATCGAGCACGTGTGGGACGCACTGGGGAGATGTGCTGCAGCATGGCTTCATCAACCAATGGCCGTCCAGCAGTTCTCTACTGCGCTGGTGGAGAAATGGACGTAGCAGCCTTGTGGCCAGCGTGGGTGCCCCGTGCAGAGCACGGATTGCTGTCCGTGGCGATCACACCCTATTAGGAACCATTTTCTACCTTTTATAATGTCCAGGGGACCAACATAAACTGCGGTAGTTTCAGTATAATTACTCTCTTTGAATACAAATATCCTTTCTGTTCGTTTCACTGAGTATACAGGGTGGTCCATTGGTCATGACCGGGCCAAATATCTCACGAAATAAGCGTCAAACTACAAAGAAAGAAACTTGTCTAGCTTGAAGGGGCAAACCAGATGGCACTATGGTTGGCTCGCTAGATGGCGCTGCCATAGGTCAAACGGATATCAACTGCGTTTTTTTTAAGTAGGAACTCCCATTTGTCATTACATATTCGTGTAGTACCTAGAGAAATATGGATGTTTTAGTTGGACCGCTGTTTTCGCCTTCTGATAGGTGGCGCTGTAATAGTCACAGACATATGGCTCACAATTTTAGACGAATAGTTGGTAACAGGTAGATTTTTTAAATTAAAATACAAAACGTAGGTACGTTTGAACATTTTATTTCGGTTGTTCCAATGTGATACGTGTACCTTGGTGAACTTATCATTTCTGAGAACGCATGCTATTACAGCGTGATTACCTGCTAACATCACATTCATCCAATAAATGCTCAAAATGATGTCCGTCAACCTCAATGTATTTGGCAATACGTGTAACGAGATTCCTCTCAACAACGAGTAGTTCGCCTTCCATAATGTTCGCACATGCATTGACAATGCGCTGACGCGTGTTGTCAGGCATGGTCGGTGGATCACGATAGCAAATATCCTTCAACTTTCCCCAGAGAAAGAAATCCGGGGACGTCAGATCCGGTGAACGTGCAGGCCATGGTATGGTGCTTCGACGACCAATCCACTTGTCATGAAATATGCTATTCAATACCGCTTCAACCGCACGCGAGCTATGTGCCGGACATCCATCATGTTCGAAGTACATTGCCATTCTGTCATGCAGTGAAACATCTTGTAGTATCATCGGTAGAAGTTTACGTAGGAAATCAGCATACATTGCACCATTTAGATTGCCATCGATAAAATGGGGGCCAATTATCCTTCCTCCCATAATACCGCACCATACATAAACCCACCAAGGTAGCTGATGTTCCACTTGTCGCAGCCATCGTGGATTTTCCGTTGCCTAATAGTGCATATTATGTCGGTTTACGTTATCGCTGTTGGTGAATGACGCTTCGTCGCTAAACAGAACGCGTCCAAAAAAGTCTGTCATCGTCCCGTAATTTCTCTTGTGCCCAACGGCAGAACTGTACACGACGTTCAAAGTCGTCGCCATGCAATTCCTCGTGCATAGAAATACGGTACGGCTGCAGTCGATGTTAATGTAGCATTCTCAACACCGACGTTTTTGAATTCCCGATTATCGCGCAATTTGTCTGCTATAGATGTGCGGATTAGCCGCGATAGCAACTAAAACACCTACTTGGGCATCATCATTTGTTGCAGGTCGTGGTTGACTTTTCACACGTGGCTGAACACTTCCTGTTTCGTTAAATAACGTAACTATCCGGCGAACGGTCCGGACACTTGGATGATGTCGTCCAGGATACCGAGCAGCATACATAGCATACGCCCGTTGGGCATTTTGATCACAATAGCCATACATCATCAACACAATATCGACCTTTTCCGCAATTGGTAAACGGTCCATTTTAACACGGGTAATATATCACGAAGCAAGTACCGTCCGTATTGACGGAATGTTACGTGATACCACGTACTTATACGTTTGTGACTACTACAGCGCCATCTGTCACAAAGCGAAGAAAGTGATTCGACTAAAACATTCATATTCCTTTACGTACTACACTAATATGTAATAAAAATGGGGCTTCGTATTAAAAAAAACGCATTTGATATCCGTTTGACCTATGACAGCGCCATGTAGCGGGCCAACCATAGCGCCATCTGGTTTCCCCCTTCAGGCTAGACGAGTTTCGTGCTTTGTGGCTTTTTCGTTTGACGCTTATTTCGTGAGATATTTGGCCCAGACACGATCAATGGACCACCCTGTATTTTTCAGTTACGTTCTGTACAATACTGCAGTAATTCTTTCCATGTACGGTCCAAGGTTCATCGAACAATTTTACTTGGCAGTGACACATCATGTGCAATTAACTCTCGTTTCCAAGTTTTGGACACAAGTGTAGTTGTTTTCTACCTTGCCACATATTCTGGTTTGCAAGCGGGCGAAGAGAACCCATTCGAAGAAGCTTTTAGTTCGTTTGCTGTTCTGTTGCCAAAACAAGAAAACTGCATTTTTATGCCTGATTTTGAGATCAAAACTCGAAACATATTGCAATATTAAAGGAATTTATTCAAGTTAACAAAGAATTGTGGCTGGTATTGGTCGCTGAAAAGTCAGTTTTTGAATACCGTAAGGTTGCTTGCGGTGTACAGCTGTAGGTACAGAGCATTTTCTTACAACAACAGATTTGCATAAAACTGCCACCTGCAATCCAATACCGCTGCAGTTTTTTTGACTATCTGCTGATGATAAATGCATGTGTCAGACTAGAAAAGCGACTAGAAAAGCGACTTATAAGTAGTCGCAATTGAGACCACACTCTGTAACTGTTGTTTACACTGCTCAATATATATTTGCGTGTCTATTCCTGTGAGGCTGTGCAGGAACTCTGCCGATTTAGCTCTGTGTGTGGGGAAGCGTAAGAAAACGTGAGCAATACGTTCTTCACGCACTGACACTGAGTCTATCTATTTTGGTGAAATTTGTCAAAGCGTAAGTACATCTTGCTAGGTCAAAAAACCGTCACACACAAATAATTCACGAAAACCGTTTTCTTGGTAGTGCAAGAAGTTTCGTTTCCATTATGTCAAAGTAAACTGGTGTGCAAAATTCAAGGACGGAAGCGACTTTCACGTGTTGTTTCACTGCCGAGTAACATAGCTCGATGGAACATGGTCCGCACATTGAAAGAACTGCTACAGTATAGAACAGAAGGTAACTGAAAGAAATACGTACTGAGACGAAGAGAAATTACAATTTTATTCAAAGACAATAATTCCATTGAAGTCACCGAGATTTATGATGATCCTCTGAACACTAAAAAAATACTGGACATGGTTTTTAATAGGGTGTGTGATCACCATGGACGGCAATCCATGCTCTGCAACGTGTTCTAATGTTGGCCATTAGGTTCGTAAGGAGTTGTTGTTCCATATCTCTACCAGCGCGGCTGAGAACTGCTACATCATCACCGTTGGTGCATGAGGACGACGGCAGTATGTCCGCCCAGAGCATCCCACACGTGGTCGATGCGATTTTAGTCGAGGGAACGGGCAGGCCAGGACACTTGTCGAGTATCTTCTTGCTCCAAGAGCTTCCAAGAGTTCCTCAACATGTGCTGTCCGATGAGGTCGCGCATTGTCATGCGTAAAAATATACTCAGCGCCAAAAGCACCCCTGAAAAGTCGCAAATGGGGAAGGAATATAAAGTTGCAGTAACGTTGATCGCTGAGTGTACCTCGTTCATAGATTTGGAGGTCAGTACGCCTATTCAGAATTATGCCTCCCTACACCCTAACATGTTCGATCAATGTTCGTCAATTCTGGACGTGTCCACATATGATCTGAACACGTAATTTGCCCAGGAATATTTAGATGATCATTTTGGTGGTTCAGATGACTCTTCTGTTCGTCTGATTACGTACTTATTTCGGTTACCGTCCATACTATACTGTAGAAGTTCTTTCTATGTATGGTCCTAGTTCCATCGAGCTTGGTTCAAAAATGGTTCAAATGGCTCTGAGCACTATGGCACTTAACTGCTGTGGTCATCAGTCCCCTAGAACTTAGAACTACTTAAACCTAACTAACCTAAGGACATCACACACATCCATGACCGAGCCAGGATTCGAACCTGCGACCGTAGCGGTCGCGCGGCTCCAGACTGTAGCGCTTAGAACCGCTCGGCCACTCCGGCCGGCCGAGCTATGTTGCTTAGCAGTGGCACATCATATAAAAGTTATTTGTGTCTTCACTTTTGCACGCCAGAGTAGTGTGATTTCTCATGAAGCTGACAGGATCAGCAACTGGACATCAACTACTGATTAGAGGCTTCCTCCAGCTCTCTCCACGCACTTTGCCTTAACTTACAAGCATCAACCTACTTTGCATTAGGTAGTGACCTCGTGTTTTGCAATGCTCAGCTGCAATAAAACTCATCTCATAAGGGCAATTGTACATACGAAATGAATCTCCCTACGTGAATCCCATAGGATACGTTTGAACTGTACTAGTGTAGTGGTGGAAGGGAGGTGAACAGGACACGACGCATTCGTAGAATGTTATTACAACACTAATGTACCATGGGCTCTAGCAGGCCACAGAGAAACTCACCTAGCTGAATGACATCCGCCTTATATGAAGCTCACAGAAAAAGTAATTGAACTAAATCGTATAGCGATGGAAGATATATCAGTTTTGTAGTTTCAAAAATGTTCTGCATACGTACATAATTTTTAATTTAAACTTCATTTTAGTATTTTCTATGTTTCATCACATTTAGTCCATTTTGGAGAGTTTCATTCCATACGTAACGTAAGTATCATTGTCGTTTTTGTTTGTAGAACGTAGTGAAGGTCCCTTACTTAACGATGGCCGCTATTTTGGTAGAGAAACGCTGTCGAACACTGTTGTTCCAGTTAAGTGAAGGTGTTCTGCAGTTAAATGAAGGTGTTCTGTTTTTAAACTTTATTTTTCTACGCACAAATATGACCATCCGCAGTGTGACATCGCCAAGTGTAATTCTAAGAATTTATTTTCAGATGGAAGGAAGAGTAGGGTTAACGTCCCGGCAACGTCGAGGTCATAGGAGACGGAAATTGTTTTCGAGTCAGTGTTGGTCAGAAATACTGCATTATTCATTTTACAAAAAATGGTTCAAATGGCTCTGAGCACTATGGGACTCAACTGCTGAGGCCATAAGTCCCCTAGAACTTAGAACTACTTAAACCTAACTAACCTAAGGACAACACACACATCCAAGCCCGAGGCAGGATTCGAACCTGCGACCGTAGCGGTCGCGCGGTTCCAGACTGTAGCGCCAGAACCGCTCGGCCACCAGCGGCCGGCTATTCATTTTACATTAAATTCATAATAATAATGTTACGTCACAAAAATGGCAGGAAATGTTTCGACGAAAATAGAAAAAAAAAAGGTCTTTTGCTTAAGGCGGACCCAATCTCCAAAACAAATGGTGTATAAATAAGTGAAAAATCCTGAAATAATCACAGCTATTCGTCTCCCTTCTGGCGAAACAATGCAGAAATCCTTTTTTCGATTCCACGTGATGATGAGTTTGATGCCACAATCCTGGCCACAAACATCAACTTAAATTAGATAATTGTCCTCCTGGGAATAGGTGAAGTAATGTGCTGGTCGCACCAGACGTCTTAACTGTTCCCAAGCGACTCCCAACAGGGCAACAAGTTGTTCGGTGTATTTGTCTTACGACAGGTATCTACTCGACGCCCTTCACTTCCCTCTGCCCGGCGCCTCTGCTTAACCCTGCTGAAACTTGGTCCTGTTTTTAAAGTCACCCAGCATTCCAAGTCGTCTCTTTCTTCGTATCCTACATGCAATCTTTCCTTCAATGATTCTTTATTGCAAGTAATTTCTTCGCAGTTTACATCCCAGCTGAGATGTTTTCCCTCATTCTCATTATTCCCTTAAGTTTCCTTTCCTCTGTTAAGCTTACGAGCAAAACACGGCGAGTGCAGTCACCCGATTTTTTCCAGACATTTCACTCAGTGGAAGAGGAGTCAAAATAAGCGAACACGTGTGTCGGCTTAACCGTAGATACTCTACCGTTTCTGAGAAAACGACGGTGAAGTTCCCGCCGTAATTTACGGGCCTTTTGGCAAGCAGTAACTTCAGCCGAAGAGATGGCAGAGTGTTAGCGTAGCAATTTATAACTTCTGCGACCCGTGTTCGGTACAGGATTACTGTTTCTATTTTATTTTTTCCGTTTATGTACCCATGTGTGTAAAAGATTACTATACGAATTAGGGCATACAAGGGCGTTGTATTAATTGTAAAATTACAACTGCGTTGCACAGTAAGTGTCATACATTACGATACATGTGTGTGTATAGGATTTTTAGGGGTTACAATCTTTTTAAATTGTCATATTCTTATATTTCATCGTTATATCATGTCTTATATTAATTCCTACATTTTCTTCTTGCGTTTAATCCTCAGATACACTAGGGCGTTCCCTTGAATGATACCAATCATGGAACCGTTGGAATTGAACAATTTCCGAACACCACGAGCACTGCGTGATGGCAGGTTTGCCACAGTGACATTTCTTCGTATGAATCTCACTTCGGAAAAACGTCGTTAACACTGCTGAAGATTTCACGCGCTGGCAATAATTTTGCGGCAAACCGCGGCTAACGGATTATTTTTCCGAAAACCGGCGCTTGTCACTGATTATGAATTAAAATACAGTACAGGAATGTCACCGAAAGCGATTTCAAATAATTTCCTAATTCATTTTTTTTAATACATTCACCAGACAGGCAATTAGTAGACGAATAAGGACAACGTTGTTTCGGCGTATATTGGAAAACTTTAGTTACTAACCTATTACTGACATGGGTTGATAGATAAAGACCAAAAACAAAAATAAAAACAATAATTGGGTTTCGAACATTTTCGGTGAAATTCCCGTATTGTATCTTGATTTATAATCAGTTGCAAGCGCCAGTTTTCGGAAAAATGATGCGTTATGCGTGGCCTGCCACGTAATTATTGCCAACGCGAGAAATCTTCAGCAGTGTTAACGACGTTTCTTTCCCAAGTGAGATTCGTATGAAGAAATTGTTGAGGCAAACAGGTCTTTGCGCTAAGCTCGCGGTGTTCGGAATCTGTATGTGTCTAATGTTTCTACGATCGGTATCATCTAAGGTAATACACCGAATCTATCTGAAGATTAAACATCAGAATAAAATGTAAGAATTAATATAAGAACTGCTGTTGTGGTCTTCAGTCCTGAGACTGGTTTGATGCAGCTCTCCATGCTACTCTATCCTGTGCAAGCTTCTTCATCTCCCAGTACCTACTGCAACCTACATCGTTCTGAATCTGCTCAGTGTATTCATCTCTTGGTCTCCCTCTACGATTTTTACCCACCACGCTGCCCTACAATACTAAATTGGTGATCCCTTGAGGCCTCAGAATGTGTCCTACCAACCGAACCCTTCTTCTAGTCAAGTTGGGCCACAAACTCCTCTTCTCCCCAAGCCTATTCAATACCTTCTCATTAGTTATGTGATCTACCCATCTAATCTTCAGCATTCTTTTGTAGCACCACATTTCGAGGTCTTCTATTCTCTTCTTGTCCAAACTATTTATCGTCCATGTTTCACTTCCATACATGGGTACACTCCATACAAATACTTTCAGAAACGACTTCGTTACATTTAAATCTATACTCGATGTTAACATATTTCTCTTCTGCAGAAACGCTTTCCTTACCATTGCCAGTCTACATTTTATATCCTCTCTACTTCGACCATCATCAATCATTGAGCTCCCAGAATAGCAAAACTCCTTTACTACTTTAAGTGTCTCATTTCCTAATCTAATTCCCTCAGCATCACTCGACTTAATTCGACTACATTCCATTATCCTCGTTTTGTTTTTGTTGATGTTCATCTTATATCCTCCTTTGAAGACACTATCCATTCCGTTCAACTGCCAAGTCCTTTGCTGTCTCTGACAGAATTACAATGTCATCGGCGAACATCAAAGTTTTTATTTCTTGTCCATGAATTTTAATACCTACTCCGAATATAAGAACTAATGTAAGATTGTATATAAGAATATGAGAATTTAAAATGATTGTAATCTCTGGAAACACCATACACACATGTATTACGTAATGTATCACACTTATTGTGAAAACTAGTAGTAATTTTACATTTAATATAACGCCTTTGCATGCCGTATTTGATAAGAAGTGTTCGTATAGTAGCCCGCATCTCGTGGTCGTGCGGTAGCGTTCTCGCTTCCCACGCCCGGGTTCCCGGGTTCGATTCCCGGCGGGGTCAGGGATTTTCTCTGCCTCGTGATGGCTGGGTGTTGTGTGCTGTCCTTAGGTTAGTTAGGTTTAAGTAGTTCTAAGTTCTAGGGGACTTATGACCACAGCAGTTGAGTCCCATAGTGCTCAGAGCCATTTGAACCATTTTGTTCGTATAGTAATCTTCTACGGTCATGCGTTAGATAGATGAAAAAAATAAATAAAACGAAATAAAAACAATAATCGGGTGTAGACAACGGGTTGTGGAAGTGCTACACCGCGACGCTAACCACTGCGTCACCACTTCGGTGAAAGTTGCCGCGTGCTTAAAGGCAGATAAAGTACGGTGGTAACTTGGACCGTCGTTTTCCCACAAACGGCCTAGTAACTACGGATAAGCCGAGACACGTGTTTGCTAATTGTGACCTCTCTTCCAGTGGGCAAAGTTTCTGGGAAATCAGGTTATGGCACTTGCCGTGTTCTCCTCGTAGATGTAGCTTTTCATTCGTCATTCAGTCCACTTCACTGTTATTTTTCACCAAAACAATATTTGAAACATATCCAGTAATTACCCCTCTTTCTCCTTCATACTCCTTGTCCATACTCCGCTGGACATCACAGGCAACAATTGTGAAATGACAAATTAAGAGCCATCCTCATTTCTGCGATGACAATCATCCGTCTGTTTGAGGACTGATTACGTCCACAGATTGACTTTGATACCTTAGTGTCGAAAGGAAAAAAAAGTCATTGATGGAGGCAGAAATCCCAAGCCATTGCGTGCTGTTAACGAGTCAACTTTATTGCTGATAATGGTCGTATCAGAACAAAGGGAAAAAAATTCTAGCACACTTTCATGATCGCCTCAACGTTCATAAAGATAAGGTGAGAAATTTAAACGTAGTGAGGTATACAGAGATCTCAGGGACATACCAACAACAACACAGTTGGGGAACTTACTTAAAATAAATTACTTACTTAAAATAAATGTATTGCACCGCAAAAAGCCACGGGAATTTTGAAAGAAATTTATTGGACTTCGTATGGATGCGTTTCGAGGGACGTCGTGAGCTAAATATTAGCCGCTGGAGGATGCCTGTCTGTCTATAAAGATACTCGGAAATTACGAAGGACTAAAATTGTACAAATAAAGTTTTAGATTACTTGCCAAGAAATTTTATTTCATTCCTACACTTTCCCATACCCAAGGTGCTGGAAATATCAAGATACTGGGAACATGACGATTAGTCCAATGCTACCTCATCGACTTACATCTTTTATTGGGGCGGGTTCATTACTCAATCACTTCAGTATTACAGACTGAAATTTTTAAATTGTAATTACGAGATTAACTGACGCAATGACTCACTGCATAAGCTAAGGTATCATTACAATTTAAAATTTTCAGCACTGAAAGGCTTTACTGATCCACTGTGAGTATTAATGACTGCCTGCACATCCATAATATACGATCTCGTGAAGAGGTATCGCATGCCAAACTGTAACGTGATTCCCGCTGTTGAAACCGTGGCTAAACTCGTGGATCTGCAAACAATAATGCGTTTTAACACAGTTTGCCAAAGGTTTCTCCGAACACCGCAAAGAACGTTGTGTTTCGTGAAGCGCACACATAGTCATCTCATTTATACGTCAACGGCTGACTTTTCTCTGCGCTTTCTGAAGAACATCTTCCCGCCACAAACAACGGGTAAATTACTATTAAAGCCTTTCTCCTGATGTCCTTGTTGTTAAATCCCCCTCTCTCTCTCTCTCTCTCTCTCTCTCTCTCTCTCTCTCTCTCTGTGTGTGTGTGTGTGTGTGTGTGTGTGTGTGTGTGTGTGTGTGTTTGTTTTTTGCGAAAGACCCTAACTTGCCCTGTTATGTGCTATTACCCGCGTGTTTCCAAGATTTACGATAATGGCTATAACTTCATACTTCGGTGTTATCTCTTAAAAAAAGTAGCAGACATACGCCAAGGAAATTCAGATACTGGAAAGGAACTAACGCATAAAACAGATTGAGAAACTGGTAACAAGCGAAATGAAGATATAGTAGCTATAACGTGTACCAACAGTTAATCATGTCGGAACACGAGAAATTATTTGGTCGAGACCAAAAATCTTGTTAAGCACATCCAGTACAGCGCCGTAGATTGTACTAAAAAGGAAATACCGCCACTAACTAGGTAGCCAGTAGACAATGCGCTACATCCCCACAAACAGCGCGCATAAAAACAAAATATCCAGTTATTTCCAGCAAATAAACTGCAGTAGCACCATTTATACAAGGCACAGGCCCATCGCAGAAGGGAAAAAAAGACAACACCTTAGACACTAATGACGAAAGCTGAACATAAACCGCAAATTACTTTTTGTCCAGAAATGGCCTTAACAGAAATTACAAGGCCGTTTAAGATAGGGTGTCCTCCCAACAAGATATTACTATTACAAATATTTTTCATGTAAGTACAACAATCTTTGAAGTCTCAAAAGCACATGCACGCATGCACGAACGCACGCGCGCGCGCTCACACACACACACACACACACACACACACACACACACACACACAACAAAAATTAATCACCTTTTTGAGAAGGTGCCATAAACGGCAGAAAATAAATAACGACTTGTTATAGTCTCTGTGTCCGACTAAAAAAAATTGTAATGTATGTAGTCTTCAGACCATAATTGTGCATTTTGTAACTAAAATTTAGACACTATACACATTTAAAGTGAATACCTAAATTAGAAATTAGTTTCGGCTGTAAATTTCTGACGTAGTATCTACACTACTGGCCATTAAAATTGCTACACCACGAAGATGACGTCCTACATACGCGAAATTTAACCGACTGGAAGAAGATGCTGTGATATGCAAATCATTAGCTTTTCAGAGTATCCACACAAGGTTGGCGCCGGTGGCGACACCTACAACGTGCTGACATGAGGAAAGTTTCCAACCAATTTCTCATACACAAACAGCAGTTGACCGTCGTTGGCTGGTGATACGTTGTTGTGATGCCTTGTGTAAGAAGGAGAAATGCGTACCATCACGTTTCCGACTTTGATAAAGGACGGATTGTAGCCTATCGCGATTGCGGTTTGTCGTATCAGGATATTGCTGCTCGCGTTGGTCGAGATCCAATGACTGTTGGCAGAATATGGAATCGGTGGGTTCAGGAGGGTAATACGGAACGCCGTATTGGAACCCAACGACCTCATATCACTAGCAGTCGAGACGACAGGCATCTTATCCGCATGACTGTAACGGATCGTGCAGCCACGTGTCGATCCCTGAGTCAACAGATTGGGACGTTTGCAAGACAACAACCATCTGCACGAACAGCTCGACGATGTTTGCAGCAGCATTGACTATCAGCTCGGAGACCATGGCTGCGGTTACCCTTGACGCTGCATCACATACAGGAGCGCCTGCGATGGTGTACTCAACGACGAACCTGGAAGCACGAATGGGAAAACGTCATTTTTTCGGATGAATCCAGGTTCTGTTCACAGCATCATGATGGTCACATCCGTGTTTGGCGACATCGCGGTGAACGCACATTGGAAGCGTGTATTCGTCATCGCCATACTGGCGTATCACCCGGCGTGATGGTATGGGGTGCCATTGGTTACACGTCTCGATCACCTCTTTTTCGCATTGACTTTGAACAGTGGTCGTTACATTTCACATGTGTTAGGACCCGTGGCTCTACCCTTCATTCAATCCCTGCGAAACCCTACATTTCAGCTGGATAATGCACGACCGCATATTGCAGGTGCTGTACGGGTCTTTCTGGATACGGAAAATGTTCGACTGGTGACCTGGCCAGCACATTCTCCAGATCTCTCACCAATTGAAAACGTCTGGTTAATCGTGGCCGAGCAACTGGCTCGTCGCAATATGCCAGTCACTACTCTTGATGAACTGTGATATCGTGTTGAAGCTGCATGGGCAAATGTACCTGTACACGTCATTCAAGCTCTGTTTGACACAAAGCCCATGCGTATCAAGGCCATTATTACGGCCAGAGGCGATTGTTCTGGGTACTGATATCTCAGGATCTATGCACCCAAATTGCGTGAAAATGTAATCACATGTCAGTTCTAGTATAATATATTTGTCCAATCAATACCCATTTATCATCTGCATTTCTTATTAGTGTAGCAATTTTAATGGTCAGTAGTGTATATACTGCATGGGCATGCGTGCTAAAGTGGATTTAAACCTCTCGCAACCGGATAACGGTAATACATTAAATGTATTCGCAATTGCGAATAATGACAACCATCAGCTGTAGAATTGAATGACAACAGTGAAAATTTGTACCGAAGCGGGGCTCAACCCAGGCTTCGCGTTTATCGCGAGCGGTCGCCTTACCATATGGCTATCCATGCACAACTCACAAAATGTTCAAATGTGTGTGGAATCTTATGGGACGTAACTTCTAAGGTCATCAGTCCCTAAGCTTAGACACGACTTTAACCTAAGTTATCCCAAGGACAAACACACACACACGCATGCCCGAGGGAGGACTCGAACCGTCGCCGGGACCAGCCGCACAGTCCATGACTGCAGCGCCAACAGACCGCTCGGCTAATCCCGAGCTGCATGCACGACTCATGGTTGACAACATATGGGGGTTTGGGTCAGGCCGTGAGTCGTGTATGGATAGCCAAACGCTAAGGCGACAGCTTGTGATAAGCAGGAAATCCGGGTTCGAGTCCAGGTCCGGCACAAATTTTCATTATCTTCATTTACAGCTAATGGTTGTCATTATTCGCAATTGCGAATACATTTAATGTATTTCGTAGCGGCTGTAGTCACCGCAGTGCTTGTTGCTTTGGACATGCGTGCATGTCCAAAGGAACTTTGCATCGTAATCAGAATAACACAGGCACTGCAATATCGGATAACGGTAAGTTTTTCGCATTACAACCAAACTGTAACGCCCTAATGTGACAAACAACTTTACCTGACAAGACTTCTGAGAAAGTCTATTCGCGTGAAACGAACCCATACGCGTATCCTCGACACAAATAAATGAAGAATCGTATTCCGAGTCCGATAAGTTTTATGTTTTAGAAAAACGAATCGAAAATGTTAGGGAAACTTCGAACTCAGAAGCAGCTGTCAACAGCCGTGCACTTGAACACAGGTTTCACTACGGATGTATCCGACGCTGTAGATGGGAAAGCAAGACAAACGACTCCTTCAGACGTCTTGTCCAAAATGGGATTTATAGTGCTTGCAGTTTGAGAATTAATAGGAACCTAATGTAAGAATTATACGCAGAGGGTCTAGTCACTTAACAAGTTTGACATGTATTAATGAGGCGTGACGTTGGCCTCACCGTAGAACCCATTCCTATTTCGCCTACGCATCTGGCATAGAGAGATTAGGTTTTTTGTAATAACGAGGTAATCTATGTTACAGCAGGAAGACTTATGAGAAACTGTGATTCAGTCGAAACGCTACAAAAATTAAGATACAACGGAGAAGTCATCTATGAATTTATTAGCAAAATGTTGGGAAACAATAATTATAAATTAGACAAATACCTGAATAAAACTTAATTCCTGAGTGTTATGAAGTGATCCATGCAACAAAATTTCTTTGTCAAATTGAAAAGTGTGAGGAGAAGTGCTTAGAAAATGTGTGCATTAGTTATGCCTATTCGTGAAAATTATGATACAACAGTTTCATTTCTTGAGTGAAAGCGTTTCGTAAATTCAGTCATTTTTCTGAAAACCACAGGAAAGATCCATACTAATACGTTCAATCGATGACCGGGTACGATTATAGTAGTGGCAAGAGTCATTTGGGCTGAGGCAAAATGTAATTTTGTGATAAGCTGTTTGAGTTTGTGAACAAATCACGGTTCAGATAAAGGAAAACTCCAACTTCAAGGACGTAGCTGATTTTACACAAACTTCTACGAACAGAAATATTGTTATGACCGCTACTTTAAGTTACCAATAAGTTTCTAATGCTATGATTGGTGTTTCTCGATTTTCCGCGAATATTCACTTATTAGTTTCAATAATCGGCAATTCTGGACAGAAAGTGTTATTGGTAATCCAATAGAGAAGCAGCTAATGAGTAATTATAAATGACATTTTTAAGAAATGCATTACCCATTTACTGTAAACATTTTTGTTATGAAAGTTTAAAAAATGTATTTTGAACTGAAAGGCAACATTCGATTCAATATATCAACAATAGTTAGAACACAAGTAGAAGGTCAAATGGTTTATTGAGTAAATATTGAAGAGAACGTAAACAAGAATAAAGTTATGGAGATCTGAACAGAATGGATTTGGAACATCAGAGATTAAATAGTTGTTAACTTTGGAGACATTACAGTCTACAAGTTCACGACGTTTGCCTATTTTACTTTAGTACGGTACTGTCTTGAAAAGCAAGGCAATTAGATTATAATTCCACATAAAAATAATTATAAATTATAAATGAAATTCATTTACATGTTGTAGACATCTGTTTCAGCAAATCGGAACAGGAACATAAACTTTGACGTATACTTTTTATCCAACGGAATAAAAAAGTCTGTTCATGTTTGAGGTTAGTAGTTATGTGCTCTGTGAGTAGCTGTGATGTGATGTGATGTGATGTGATGAATTTACTTCTGTACAGAAGGGGAGGTTTTTCATTAGTACCACGTTCAGTGTCAGTCTACAGCAAATAACAAAAATAAACATATTTATCCGCGTTTGTCTAGCACAAAACAAAAATAAACAAAAATATGCATAATGAGATTTTCACTCTGCAGCGGAGTGTGCGCTGATATGAAACTTCCTGACAGATTAAAACTGTGTGTCCGACCGAGACTCGAACTCGGGACCTTTGCCTTTCGCGGGAAGTGCTCTACCATCTGAGCTACCGAAGCACGACTCACGCCCGGTCCTAACAGCTTCATTTCTGGCAGTACCTGGCAGAAGTAAAGCTATGAGGACCGGGAGTGAGTCGTGCTTCGGCAGCTCAGATGGTAGAGCACTTGCCCGCGAAAGGCAAAGGTCTCGAGTTCGAGTCTCGGTCGGGCACACAGTTTTAATCTGCCAGGAAGTTTCAAAAATATGCATATCTACCCGAGTTTGCTTCGCTCAAGTGTATAGGAAGGTGTTGCATAAAAACACTGCAGCTGACGACTCATTTATAGATTTAGAAATATATCGTAATGCAAAGAGATAAGCATTTTTTATTACTGTTAAGTATTGTCCGTATTACAGATGTTAACAGCAGAAAGAATGAAGACATACGACAGATGTCTCCTTTCGATAACTCTATCTATACACACAGAAGAGCTGTTGCATTAGAAATTAGTGTTATATGAGAGTATATCTGTTTTAAGGTTTAGTAGTGTTTATTACTTATTTTGAAATGTCCAGGATGTAACCACACTTTAAGTATTAAGGGTGTAGGTATTACAGTGCGCCATAAATGGTTTACTAGTGTACACCTTTTTAGTGGAGCAAGAAAGTCTAATAAAGTGCGCAAGGGTTTCACAATTAGAAATCGCTTACATCAGTATCTGCTCCTCAAAAGCCTATTTTACAATATCCAATTCGTTTTAGAATTGTACTCAACACGGAAAATAATGGTTGACAACTTGGGCTGCTAGAAGAATTAAGAAATATTATTATAGAAACAAAAGTTTTCTGAGAACATGATAAATGAAAAGAAAAGAGTTTAACAGTTAATGATTTTCGTAAAAGTATTTAATGGTTTCAACCTTATGACGTCACATCTGATATCGTCACAAATACTTGCTTGCAAATGATATTTACGTGTAAATAAAAATGTTATATTTCCGTATCATGTTGGAAAAACACCTCTGCATATGTAGAAACGTAACATCTTTACGTCTGGATACTCTTTGACTTGTTTGAATTCTGTTTACAAATGTTCTGTCGTACGAGAACTGTGTACATGTATTCAAATATGTCTACTTTTACTGTGCTTTTCGTGCTTTACGTTTTTATGATTCCACCAATTTAGTTAAGACACCAATATTTTGGTGTCATGTTTGACTTTAATGATTGCAGAAAATGGTCTTCTGGTTTAGTCTCAGTGTTATGAAATTGTAGTTAGGAAATGGCACCTATAATAGGCCAATACCTATATAATTTTAACAGGAACAGTAGTAACCTAAATCCGGAAAACGAGGTTGACCACTCAAGCATCTGAGGATGAACCCCGAAGACTCGAAATGCATAGTTCATGACTTATAGTTCATGACTTAAGGTGGTTTTGCTTTCTATTTTATTTTTATTTATTAGGTGCCGCGAAACTATGGAAGCTCATACCGTTTGGTCATTCAGTGACTCTGAACATAGGTTACAGAATGTAGACTAGAAAATTTATAAGCCAAAGAATTAATAACAGATGAAAAAATGTATGAGAGGGAATGAATTAACAACAGACTACAGATAAACGTTCCGTAATATTGCGAGGAAGGAGTGTACCAGAAGGAAAAACTTCGATTTGATTACTTGTAGTTTACCCAGGACCGTTTCCACCATTATGCAAGACAAGACGACGACCGGTCAGGGCGGCAAATTTTAGGGGCGGCAAAGGGAGGAAAAAATTAATTTCAAATCACACAGTGAAAAACTTGAGCAAGTGAGGAGACAAAAATGTAAAAGGGGAAAAATTAAAACTCTGAATTGTTTTCAGAAGGGTACAGAACGGTTACATAATAAGCCTTTGACGAAAGTAAACACATTGTCCCTACCTATCTCGTAACTAAAACAGCAGCTACTGCGTACGAAAGGGAAACAAACATTCTTGCAATAAAATGAAATAAACATTGTTGCGAAATTTGGTTGCACTGGTATATTTAGTTAAGTTCTAACTGAAAATTTTCAGCACCTTCTTCTCAATTTTCAAAAATTGAGGACAAAAAAATAAATCGAGGACTTTTGTTGCCCTCTTCCAGTTTTGAAGGAAATGAGAGCTGTCCCCAGAACTGATGATATCTGGTCAACTTGGTTTAGTGCTTAAAAGTGAAACAAGAGATTTACATTGTTGTGCTGTTGGATGTTGATGTTGGTGGTGGTGGTGGTGGTGGTGGTGGTGGTTGTGGTGGTGGTGGTGGTGGTGGTGGTGGAGGGGGCGGTGATAACAGGAGACCGATCAAGGTAAAAAAAGAGGGGGCGTCATTTTTCAATTCTCGCGTAGGGCGGTAGGACACCTAGCAACGGCACTGTGTTTATCATTCAGTTTTACCAGTTCTGTCTACTGAAAATGAACTTCCTGAGTGTATACTTTTCTGTACAATGCTTAAGGAAGTGTTAACCAATCGCAAACCATTTTTCTGTCTAGTGTCCACTGAATGACTGAACGAATGAATGTTTACCAGCGGGCTGTTGACTCGTCAGTGGGATTTAGAGTGGGCAGTGGCATAACAGGTGGAAGTCAACCGCTTAGTAAACAAAGTCTAGCGTCAGCGCACGTACGTCTGCTAAACTGCCACAGCGAGTGTAATGACGCCGGTCGCACGCGAGCCCCACCGAGGGGAAGATGTCTGTCGAGTGAGCAATTCCCGTGACAACAGCTGTGGGGACGGATGCTGCGCCAGCGCCGGCGGCCAGCCCCGCTGCCGAGCGAGTATTGACTGCGGCGGAGGCGGCAGTGGCAGCGGCGGTGGCGGAGGCGGGGGCGGGGCGCTGCTGCTCGCGTGACTCACCGGCTGTGGGGCAGGCGTCCGGGGGCGGCCCGCGTCGCGTCGCGCGGCCACCGGCGTCGGCGTAGGCAGGGCGTCCGCCGGCTGTGCAGCAGGGCGCTGCGAGGCGCCTCTTCACCGGTGGTGAACGCGTGTCGTGGGCCGGCCGGTCGCAGCACTGCAGCCGCGGCCGCAACGGCCAGCTGTCGCCACCTGCGCCGGCGTCCCACTGCGCACGCGCCAGCGCTCCGGGTGCGCCGCGTACTGCGCAGGCGCGAACGCAGCGGCTGTCGTCGCTTTGTGTACAGTCCGGCTCGCCTCTGTGTGTCTGCCTGTACGCGCCCGATACTTGAAGGCAGAGCAATGTGCGTTTCCTGATACACGCGCTACCCGCAAGCGAAGCCTCTTCACAATGCTAGCTCGAATCTGATATTTACAAGGGGACCGTACGAACTTCTCCTCACTGCTTTCAAAAAAAATTGTTCAAATGGCTCTGAGCGCTATGGGACTTAACATCTGAGGTCAAAAAATGTTTCAAATGGCTCTGAGCACTATGGGACTTAACATCTGAGGTCAAAAAATGGTTCAAATGGCTCTGAACACTATGGGACTTAACTGCTGAGCTCATCAGTACCCTAGAACTTAAGAACTAGTTAAACCTAACTAACCTAAGGACATCACACACATCCATGCCCGAGGCAGGATTCGAACCTGCGACCGTAGCGGTCGCGTGGTTCCAAACTGTAGCGCCTAGAACCGCACGGCCACTTCGGCCGTCATCTGAGGTCATCAGTCCCCTAGAACTTAGAACTACTTAAACGTAAGTAACCTAAGAACGTCAAACACATCCATGCCGCAGGGAGGATTCGAACCTGCAACCATAGCGGTCGCGTGGTTCCAGAGTGAAGCGCCTAGAAACGCGCGGCCACACCGGCCGGCCTCACCGCTTTCATTCATACTGATACTGTGTGTAGTGCACGACTAGGACTTCAGCATATGTAAATAAGGAGACGCAACTCTCAACCGTTTTCGAGAAAATCGAGTCTGAATATTTTAGGCGTACGTATACTGGTCATTAAAAATGCTACACCAAGAAGAAATGCAGATGATAAACGGGTATTCATTGGACAAATATATTATACTAGAACTGACATGTGATTACATTTTCACGCAATTTGGGTGCACAGATCCTGAGAAATCAGTACCCAGAACAACCACCTTTGGCCGTAATAACGGCTAGATACGCCTGGGCATTGAGTCAAACAGAGGTTGGATGGCGTGTACACGTACAGCTGCCCATGCAGCTTCAACACGATACCACAGTTCATCAAGAGTAGTGACTGGCGAATTGTGACGAGCCAGTTGCTCGGCTACCATTGACCAGATGTTTTCAGTTGGTGAGAGATCTGGAGAATGTGCTGGCTAGGGCAGCAGTCGAACATTTTCTGTATCCAGAAAGGCCTGTACACGACCTCCAACATGCGGTCATGCATTATCCTGTTGAAACGTAGGGTTTCGCAGGGATCGAATGAAGGGTAGAGCCACGGGTCGTAACATATCTGAAATGTAACGTCCACTGTTCAAAGTGCCGTCAATGCGAACAAGAGGTGACCGAGACGCGTAACCAATGGCACCCCATACCATCACGCCGGGTGATACGCGAGTATGGCGATGACGAATACACGCTTCCAATGTGCGTTCATCGCGATGTCGCCAAACACGGATGAGACCATCATGATGCTGTAAACGGAACCTGGATTCATCCGAAAAAATGAGTTTTGCCATTCGTGCATGCAGGTTCGTCTTTGGGCACACCATCTCAGGCGCTCCTGTCTGTGATGCAGCGTCAAGGGTAACCGCAGCCATGGTCTCCGAGCTGATAGTCAATGCTACTGCAAACGTCGTAGAACTGTTCGTGCAGATAGTTGTTGTCTTGCAAACGTCCCCATCTATTGACTCAGGGATCGACACGTGGCTGCACGATCCGTTACAGCCATGTGGATAAAATGCCTGTCATATCAACTGCTAATGATACGAGGCCGTTGGGATGCAGCACGGCGTTCCGTATTACCCTCCTGAACCCACCGATTCCATATTCTGTAAACAGTCATTGGATCTCGACCAACGCGAGCAGCAATGTCGCGATACGATAAACCGCAATCGCGATAGGCTACAATCCGTCTTTTATCAAAGTCGGAAACGTGATGGTACGCATTTTTCCACCTTACACGAGGCATCACAACGTTTCACCATGCAACGCCGGTCAACTGCTTTATGTGTATGAGAAATCGATTGGAAACTTTCCTCATGTCAGCACGTTGCAGGTGTCGCCTCCGGCGCGAACCTTGTGTCAATGCTCTGAAAAGCTAATAATTTGCATATCACAGCATCTTCTTCGTGTCGGTTAAATTTCGCGTCTGTAGCACGTCATATTTGTGGTGTATCAATTTTAATGGCCATTAGTGTATATACTTCGTGTGGTCACTGTCATTCATAGACTCTGCAGCTGGGCGAGCAAGCTCTTAGTTTCGTAGTCGCGAAGTCTGTGGACGGTATCTTGCTACCGCTGCTTTTTTTTCTTTCCCATCTTCGTAACAACAAGATTTGCGACTGACGAATCCAGAATTGATTTCTAAATCTTAGTATAATCATTGACTTTGTCCAGTTGATATCTCGCAGTGTGCCTCGGTCTTTCCAAATACACCTTCATATCTTGTGATTTAAAGAGAGTGTAAGGATAACAGATCGACGTCAGCTTCGCAGTACAGCACCTCATCGCATGAAAAAGATTTTTAGGTGCCAGTGTTTTACTCTTTCAGCACTTGCATCATTTTTGTTTAATTTCATGGTCTGTTACGCGTTCGGTCATAGTTGTTCATCATAAGTCGTTTTTTATTACATTCAAAGGAAAAGAAAAGTTATTGAAAGAACCTAAAAAGCTACTGAAATAATCTACATCTTCCATTTGATCATTTACAAACTACGAGTACACTGTTCAGTCACATTAATGTTAGCACTTCTGAAGAGCCTGAATAAGCAACTTTTGAGCCGCGGATGTGCACGAAGAGAGTCAGTGGGGTTCTGAAAGGTACCGACAGGGATGTGGGGCCATTCCGACTGCAGCGCCGTGGTTTGCTGCGCCAGGTTTCTCGGTAGACGAACCATAGTGCGTACAGCCCGGTTGTGGTGATTCCACAGATTCTCGATTTGGTTCAAATCCGTGGAGTTTGGTGGCCAGATGAGTACGATAAACTCATACTGGTGCTCTTTGAACCACGGATGTACATTGCGAGCTGCGTGACACTTTGTGTTCCCCTCTTGGTGATCCCATCGCGCCGAGGAAAAACAAACTGTATCTAGGGATGGACGTGGTCGCCAAGGATAGATACACACTTTTGTTGATCCACTGTGCCTTCGAGAATGACGAGATCGCCCAAGGAATGCCACGAAATATTCTCCGGGCCAAAATACTCACTCGTCCGACCTGGACCCTCTCGACGATTGTGGCAGGGTGTTGGCTTTCAGTCCGATGGAGTATAAAACGTGATTCATCTTGAAAGGCCACCTGTCGCCGATCAGTGAACGTACAGTTGCGGTACTGGTGCCCAAATTCCAGCCTTCGTCGCCGATGAACACCTTTCAGCACTGGTGCGGAGGCCCATACGCAGCAACGTTAGCTAAACGGTGGTCCAGGACAGACTGTTGGCAGCCCCTCGGTCGCATCTGGACGGTCAGTTGCTCAACAGTGGCACGGCCGTCATCCACCGCTGTCATCTATGGCCCGTGTTTGCACCACAGTTGCCTCGGCGTCGGTTTTGGGTAGCGCCATTTTGCCATGCAGGGTACGCTTTAACCATGGCGGCTCGCGAACAGTTTGCAAACTATCTGTTTCTGAAATACTTCCACCCTTGGCCCGAAAGTCAATGATCGTGCCGTTTCGTACGTCAGATAAATAGTTCCGTCTCTGCATCCCAGACATGCTTTATGTACTCTCCATTACTAGTGCTGCTACCCGCCGCCTGCGAGTGGTTATTGCACGCTAGCGTCGAATATAGGCGGTCGTCACCTTGAATTTCTGATGCAACTAGAAATTGTTTGCAATTATGAAATAGCAAAATTTTAGGGTTCTTCAGTAGAGCAAAACGCCTCATGATGACCAAAACTGTTTCTAAACGCTTAGCAATGTACTGAACTAAAAAAAGGTAATGATACTGGTAATAGAACAAAACAAATAATTTGTTACTCTTATTTTCCAGAGACACGTTGACATCTAAAAACCTTTTTCATGCGATGAGGTGCTCTGCTGCCAAGCTGACGTCTATCTGTTATCCTTCCACGCACTTTAAATCACAAGAGATGAAGGTGTATTTCGAAAACACCGATGCACACTGATATCAACTGGACAACGTCAATGATTATAGTAAGATTTAGAAATCAATTCCGGACACCAAAGCTTACTCAGGTGTAGCCATACATTAAGACGAACAGTATGTTCACATTCAAGGGAATAAATCAAATGGAGTATATGACGACAAGGAATACTGAAACTTTAAAATCGGCTGAATTAGTGACATATGACCTAAGCAAGAACGTCGAAAGCAGTTCAGTAAAACAGGAATGAAATACGACAAAAAAACGGCAAAATACTAAGCCAGCGCCGGGCGGGATTAGCCGAGCGGTCTCAGGCGCTGCAGTCATGGACTGTGCGGCCGGTCCCGGCGGAGGTTCGAGTCCTCCCTCGGGCATGGATGTGTGTGTGTTTGTCCTTAGGATAATTTAGGTTAAGTAGTTTGTAAGCTTAGGGACTGATGACCTTAGCAGTTAAGTCCCATAAGATTTCACACACATTTGAACACAACTAAGCCACTGCAGGGTACTGTAGTTATATCGAACGGAGAGGTGAAACAACTGCGACTGCCGCAGGAAGAACTCCTGATTATGGAAGAAGAAAGTATAAGAATCACAAAATCGAAACTTGTCATTTCTAAATTATAAATGTCTTGACTTACGAGGCGCAGATGAAAAACTCCTATTACGTGGAATAAATGGCAGAGGGATGATAGCAGTAAATGCATGATGCAGAGGAACTATTCCAAAGTGTGATAGAAGTGAAGGCGGAAGTTAATACGAAAGAAATAGGAGTACTGAGTGGCATATTGAACGATTAGCGATCAAATAAGTTAGCCGAAAACGAAGCAAATAAAATCTGGGACATGCAGGAACTGTAAGGTTACCATTTTGGTAACAAAATGTCTGTGGAACGAATGAGTTACCATCTGATTTCCAGGATAGCATTGTCAACACAATACCGAGGATGAAACTTCCTGGCAGATTAAAACTGTGTGCCCGACCGAGACTCAAACTCGGGACCTTTGCCATTACGGCCAAGTGCTCTACCAACTGAGCTACCGAAGCACGACTCACGCCCGGTACTCACAGCTTTACTTCTGCCAGTACCTCGTCTCCTACCTTCCAAACTTTACAGAAGCTCTCCTGCGAAAAACAAGGCAAAGGTCCCGAGTTCGAGTCTCGGTCGGGCACACAGTTTTAATCTGCCAGGAAGTTTCATATCAGCGCACACTCCGCTGCAGAGTGAAAATCTCATTGTGGAATACCGAGGATGTCACTTGAGAATAAATGATTAGTTTAAGAAATCAGATTTGTAAGTTGTTACCAATAATACTGTACAAATGGTTCAAATGGCTCTGAGCACTATGGGACTTAACATCTGAGGTCATCAGTCCCCTAGAACTGCTTAAACCTAACTAAACTAAGGACATCACACACATCCATGCACGAGGCAGGATTCGAACCTGCGAGCGTAGCGGTCGCGCGGTTCCAGACTGAGGCTCCTAGAGCCGCTCAGCCGCTGAGGTCGGCAGAATACTATACAGACGAACAGAAAAGCGTGATGGAAAACCTGCTTGCCAACTACCAGTTTGGCTTCGCGAAGGAAAAAGATACCAGAGCATCAATTCTGTTTGCACTTGGCAATAGAAGGAACACTGATGAAAAATCTGGATACATTGCAAGCAATTGTGAGGCCATGCTACAATGTTCATCATGAGAATACACCTGATGTGAAATTGCAGCATCTAACTGGATTTCGCTTCACATGGAGTGGAATCCAAGCTACATCGATTATAGTCAAGTACAATAATGAGGATACGTCTTATGCTGTGCGTTAAGTGCACGTCGACTGGGCGATAGATAATACGGGAGAACAGTTAACCGGTGGATTTAACTTAGACAGCACTGGCCAGCCAGCTGGCGCAACTAGTCTGCAGAGATTTGCACAGCTGCAGTTACGACGCAAAACGAGACGAACAGAGAAACAGTATAGCTTTGAATGTCATTTAATTTTCAAAGTGAATGAAATAATATTCGGCAAAACTTCAGCGATACTTCACTCTTCTTAGGGCACCATCTATGATAGTATAGTAAATAAAAACAAGACTGATGAAAATTCCTAGTTTAAACACAGGGTAATTCTTTTGTGCGAGATATGTGTGACGCAAAAGTGTACTACAGGTGTAATTAAATATAGAAGCCACTTAAGATAGCCGGCCGGAGTAGCCGTGCGGTTCTAGGCGCTTCAGTTTGGAACCGCGTGACCGCTACGGTCGCAGGTTCGAATCCTGCCTCGGGCGTTGATGTGTGTCATGTCCTTAGGTTAGTTAGGTTTAAGTAGTTCTAAGTTCTAGGGGACTGATGACCTCAGATGTTAAGTCCCATAGCGTTCAGAGCCATTTGAACCATTTGAGCCACTGAAGATATTACTTACAGTTAATCGTCTGGCAATCTCTGATCTTCTTTCATATCGAAATATGAGAAATACATTTCACGACTGAAACTGTGATCTGCTACACTGATAAAGTGTCGATCAACAACAGAATCCAAGAAGCCATCCAAGCGCCACATTTTTTTCTTCTTCTTTTATGACGTACCGTTCTGTATCCCTCCAGCGTTTGACACTGACGTGTGACAAAGCTTCCAGCATTAGTTCCAGTAGGTCTGGCAACCTAAATGTCTTGTTATTTCTCACGACAAATCCCTTAACTTGGCTCCATCTCAGTTCTGATCTGTTGGGTGCATACTCCTGTGGTACGATGGTAACTGTAAAAACACCGTATTTTTATGGTGTGCTCTACGCTGTGAAAATCATTTTTTCCGTGTTTCCATGACGCTTATCACTCTGGCTCGTGTGAGGCCACAGCTGTGATATAAAAGAGCGGAAAAACTTTATTAAGAATTTTTTATAAAATATCGATAGTTAAGAATTTATAGTTGCAAGGAAAACAGGAATTTTACGTGCAATACATAATTAGAAACAAGAAGGTGTGCATTTTTCACTAAAAATGATTTTCAAGTGTGTGTTAATAAGCGCATATTTGATGAATTTTACGTTTAAGAGATGTAGGTACTCCAAAGTGAACGAAAAAAGGAACGACCGAGACGAAACTGAACCACCAATCCGTGGACTACCTACGGCATTACCAGTCTACAAGCCATGCAAACCGATTCCAACAAGCTCCTTAACTTTATTAAATACAGTCACTCGAAAGATTTCAAAGTTGATTTTTTTTCTATGAACTTCTGAAAAACAACAGGAACATCCTATTTCTCGCCACTTTTTAACGGTGTTCCACGCACACGTTTGACTACGGACCACGGAGCAGCATGAACTGTCTTCATACTACGTATTAACTGAGCCGTGCGCGGCTCTCAGTCATGCCGTTTATTGCTCGTCATCTTGTTTTTGTGGTTCTGTCGCCTCGTTTCTCTTTGAATTCGATTTACTGGCGTCACTGGTTTGCTGGTTTGCTTGCCCATGACATGCTTATTGATAAGTGCACTGTCGTATCGTCTCTGGAGCGACCGCTAGTGTTTCTGGGACCGATGACCGTAGCAGTCTGGTCACTTCGAGCCCACAAACCAACCAAACGCTAGTGTTTCCGGGTCGTCGTCTGTCGAGAGCTGAGTCCGGACGCAGCAGCATTGAAGTCCGGGATGGAGCGACACACACGAACTGTCCCACGGAAGGAGAGTGGAGCGGGACGACCGTTGGTCGGTCGTTCGGTTGGTCGTCTCATCGGGCGACGTGTATTTGGTCGCCGACCGCTTGTTGCACTGTGTAAAAGCTTTAAAGCCTCTCTTTTATTATGTAAAAAAAGATTGGGCTTTCAGCCGAAGAATTAATTTGAATTTTCCTTAATATGGCCTTTAGCCGGAATTTGTGAATCCTTGGCTTATAAAGAATTTCCTAACTGATCTGAAATATTATTCCGGCCTTTACCTGAGAAGATATTGCAATTTTACTTAAGTAAGGGCTTCAGCCGTTACTCTAAATCGTGGTATTTTAAAAAGAATCATTTAAACTTATTCTGGAGAAGTGGCTTGGGCTCTCAGCTGTGAATTGATATTGTTGTTTTAAAGAGAAAACTGTGCATTGGTTTGAGGAATAAAGTTGTGTGCTCTTGTATAACTAACAGTAATGCACCTTGGCCCCTTTCCACAACCTGATCCGCTCTGTCCTGCGATACCAGATTTCAACTGGTAGCAGAGCGTGGTGCGATCGTGCCACTTCCATTTCAGTTACTGTTAGTTCAGATTTTTTTCTGTTAGTGTTGCACAGTATTGTTTTGGTTCGTAATTGTTTCAGGTGAGGTATTTAAATGGCGGTCAGGCATTGTCCGGGGATCAGCCTGTTGGGGGAAGGACCACCTTGTTTATGAGTTGGCCATACGGCGCCAGCCGATTGAGGGCAGTGTTCCAGACTTAGTGGCCCACTGCGTGCTAACATTCTCCACCCGGTTGACGTGACGCCGGCGGTGGTGGGTGAAAGGGAAGCAACCTTGGAGTATTTGTTTAAGGCGGTTAGGGGCTTTGAGGACACTATTGGTGTTTTGTAAGGTACTCAACTGAGTGACAGTCAATTGGTCAGGGAGCGGGCATAGTTAATGCATTAGTTCCAGCAGCTCTTTTCCTTCTCAACTGCGAGTACGTCATCTTCGGAAACTTAGCTCGGTAACTTCTTCAGTGCAGGGATGTCAGGTTGCCTATCAGCATGGTTTCCTCTGTCTGGTTGGTTTCGAGAGGGTGTCTCGCTTCTTTTCGCTGTTGAGCTAGCAATGGTACTTGAATTTCTCATCTTTTGGGACTGAGGTCGGTCCATTCCTGGTGCAGGGATGTAGCTTAGCCAGTAGGCGTCTTCCCTCTGCATGGATGGGTCCGTGCGAGTGTCTCGCCTGCGGCTTTCTCATGGTCATTGTCTTTTGCTTTCATTAAGAAGGTGCCGATCAATTTCATTTTGGTATGCGACCCCCGGGTTGGTGTTTGAGGAGGGGCAGGTTGAGCTGTGCACAGCTCGTGTTCATTCTGTTTATTGTTTGTCATCTTCTCTCAACGTACTGCCGCCTCGTTTTCTTATTCCATTTACTCGCGTTACTAACTTCCTGCCTTACCTGCCCGTGAGTGGCAGCAGCAGCGCTTATCGATAAGTGCTCTGTCATACTATCTCTGGAGCAACCAATAGTATTTCCGGGTCGTCGTGTGTCTGGAAGTCAGTCAGTCACGGTGCAGCAGTCGGGAACGGAGCAGCCGTCGGGGACGAAGGAGCGTCGGGCATGGAATGCGAGTGAGGTGCGGACAGCCAGTACCTGCCGACCGCTGGCGACACACCTGGACTGTCCAACTGAAGAAGAATGGAGCGGGAACGGCCGTTGCTTGGTCGTTCGGTCGGTCGTCTCATCAACTGACGTGTATTTGATCTTTTGACCGTTTCCAGGTGTGGGCTGTTGGTCGGTTGTAGTATACTTTTGGTATCCCAGGACAGAGCGGATCAGGTTGTGCAAAGGGGCAAAGGTCAATTACTGTTAGTTTTACAGGAACATACAACTTTGTTCCTCAAACCAATGCACAGTTTACTCTTTGAAACGACCAATCGAACGAGCGACCAATGGTCGCCCGGTACCAATCTCCTTCCGTGGGACAGTTCATGTGTGTGCTAGCGGTCGGCGAGCACTGGCTGTCCTCACCTCACTGGCGCTCCATCCCGGACTTCAATGCTGCTGCGTCCGGGCTCAACTCTCGATAGACGACGACCCGGAGATACTAGTGGCCGCTCCAGAGATGGTACGACTCTGCACTTATCAATAAGCGCTGCTGCTGCCACTCACGGGCAAGCAAACCAGCAACTTAGTGACGCCAGTAAATCGAATTCAAAGAAAAACGAGGTGACAGAACCACAAAAACAAGATGACGAGCAGTAAATGGCATGACCGCGAGCTGCACACGGCTCAACCTCCTCCTCTCAATCATCAACCTGGGGTTTACATGCGAAAATGAAATTGACCGGCAGCTCCTTAAGGAGAACAAAGACAATGGGCACGAAAAGATGCTCGTTCCCATCTATGCAGCGGCAACCTCTGACCATTAGCCACCCAGCATCTCTACACTCGAAAAGGGACTGACCGAAGTCCCGTAAGATGACCAATTCAAAACCCATTGCTAGATCAACAACGAAAGCAAGCGAGATACTGCTCGGAGCCAACCAGGCAGAGGAAACACATGCCTATAGGCAAGCCGACATCCCTACACAGAAAAAGGTATCGAGGTAAGTCTCCGAAGATGACCAAGTTAACGGGCTATTTGCAGTTGAAAACGAAAATAGCTACTAGAATTCAAGGTGATAACTCGGGACTAAAGCACTAACTGTACCCGCACCCCGTCTACTGAATGTCACTAACTGAGTGCCTTCGAAACACAAAGTGTCTTCAAGGCCGCTAATAGCCTTGAACCAACTCAATGGATGCATCAGTGTGAACCACCATCTCCAGGGCGACGTCAACCGGGTGAAGCGCGACCATCAGAGCCCAACAGTACAGAGACTGCAGCTATACACGTTTTGAAATAAAAACTACATAGCTAAAGTATGATTAAGAAAAATGTTGATGGTTGTTAATACATAAGTTTCATTTATAGTCACGTAGTAATTATATCTAAGACATAAATACGACCTACCTCTAAGCGCGTAATAATACCAGTGTACGTATGCTACGGATGCTGACCAGTTATCGCGTTTGCGTTTATTTACATCAGTATTATTCTTATGATGAACAAAGTAGACGCAGCAACAACCACGGACCTGACTCGCAACCTAGTTAAAGTTGTGCAGGCGAACGCCCTACTCATGCTGCCACTGGGCGCAGGAATGCTGCTTGCGCAACTTGCTGAAATTCCGCAGTCTGCGGTAGTGTCAGGCTGATTTTCCGCATGCCCTGGCACCAGGCTGCCCTGCCTTACGAGGCGGGTTCCTGTCTCATCGTAGCTGCCCAGAGCCGCTCAGTCCTTAGCAGCTCTTGTATTTGCACTTCGACTAGTTCCGCGACTACAGCTGATGCCATGGCCCTCTCCACAGCAGCCCCGTGTCCAATACGGGGCCGAGAACATCGACTAGCAGCGTCATCACCTAGCTACTGGTCTATGTGCCGTCGCCAGACCTGATAGTTCTGAGTCTTGAGCTAGTGTCGCTGTGCGGAAGCCTTCAGAGCCTTCTTTCTGCACACCAAGTGGATCCAAGGAGTCCTGGGTTGGGCGCAAGGCGTCTGTGCTCCTGACGCACTGTCCTTGGCCGCCGCCTCGCAGTGTGACCGGCTGCTGAGTGAGCCTTCTTTACATCAGTACAGCCGCCGCAGATTTTCTCTTAGGCAGCAACCCGCTGCATAACGTACGGGCACGCTTCTGTGGAGCCAAGTACGCCACCGAGAGCTATACTCCGGTATCAACCTGCTTCCTCGATGACCGCACATCACCGAGACACCAACAACCACCTCTTGTGCCGAAGTCATACAGAATATAGAATGTTTATGCTGAATGACCTCTCCTGATTCTGCAGCTACCGTAATACTGTTAGAAGGTAGCCCACAGTCCTCACACACGCTATTCTGGAGCAGAAGTGACCTTCCTCGTTATTAGAGGAGTCCGTGTCACCGATACCATTACATCTAAATATGATAAAAAATTATATATGTATGCATGTATCTGTGTGCATGTTCCACATATCCTCCCAAATCGCATCACCGATTTCAAACAAACTTGCTACACGTATCCCTTACCGTCAGGCAACAATCGCTTTGCTTCTTTGCTACTAATTCTACACGCATTCAGTTTTGCAGATAGTATCCATATACACTGAAGAGCCAAAAAAACTGGTACACCTGCTTAAAATCGCTAAGGGTTCCCGAGAGCACGCAGAAATGCCGCAACACGACGTAGGATGCACTCGACTAACGTCTGAAGAAGTGCTGGAAGGAACTGACACAATGAATCCCGAAGGGCTGTTCATAAACCCATTATAGAACGACGGAGTGGATATCTCTTCTGAACAGCACGTTGCAAGCATCCCAGATATGCTCAATAATGTTCATGTCTGTCGAGTTTAGTAGCCAGCGGTAATGTTTAAACTCAGAGTAGTGTTCCTGGAACCACTCTGTAGCAATTCTGAAAGTGTGGGGTGTCGCATTATCCTGTTGGAATTGCCCGTGTACGATCAGACAGGATGCTTACATACGTGTCACTCGTCAGAGTTCTATCTAGACGTACACTACTGGCCATTAAAATTGCTACGCCAAAAAGAAATGCAGATGATAAACGGGTATTCATTGGACAAATATATTATACTAGAACTGACATGTGATTACATTTTCACGCAATTTGAGTGCATAGATCCTGAGAAATCAGTACCCAGAACAACCACCCTGGCCGCAATAACGGTCTTGATACGCTAGGTCATTGAGTCAAACAGAGCTTGGATGCCGTGTACAGGTACAGCTGCCCATGCAGCTTCAACACGATTCCACAGTTCATCAAGAGTAGTGACTGGAGTATTGTGACGAGCTAATTGCTCGGCCACCATTGACCAAATGTTTTCAATTCGTGAGACATTTGGAGAATGTGCTGTCCAGGGCAGCAGTCGAACATTTTCTGTATCCAGAAAGGGCCCGTACAGAACCTTCAACATGCGGTCGTGCATTATCCAGCTGAAACGTAGGGTTTAGCAGGGATCGAATGAAGGGTAGAGCCACGGGTCGTAACACATCTGAAATGTAACGTTCACTGTTCAAAGTGCTGTCAGTGCGAGCAAGAGGTGACCGAGACGTGTAACCAATGGCACCCCATACCATCACGCCAGGTGATACGCCAGTATGGCGATGACGAATACACGCTTCCAATGTGCGTTCACCGCGTTGTCGCCAAACACGGATGAGACAGTCATGATACTGTACACAGAACCTGGATTCATCCGAAAAAATGACGATTTGCCATTCGTGCACCCAGGTTCTTCGTTGACTACACCATCGCAGGCGCTCCTGTCAGTGATGCAGCGTCAAGGGTAACCGCAGCCATGGTCTCCGAGCTGATAGTCCATGCTACTGCAAACGTCGTCGAACTGTTCGTGCAGATGGTTGTCGTCTTGCAAACGTCCCCATCTGTTGACTCAGGGATCGAGACGTGGCTGCACGATCCGTTACAGCCATGCAAATAAGATGCCTGTCATATCAACTGCTAATGATACGAGACCGTTGGGATGCAGCACGGCGTTCCGTATTACCCTCCTGAACCCACCGATTCCATATTCTGTAAACAGTCATTGGATCTCGACCAACGCGAGCAGCAATGTCACGATACGATAAACCGCAATCGCGATAGGCTACAATCCGACCTTTATCAAAGTCTGAAACGTGATGGTACGCATTTCTCCTCCTTACACGAGGCATCACACCAACGTTTCACCAGGCAACGCCGGTCAACTGCTGTTTGTGTATGAGAAATCGGTTGGAAACTTTCCTCATGTCAGCAAGTTGTAGGTGTCGCCACCGGCGCCAACCTTGTGTGAATGCTCTGAAATGCTAATAATTTGCATATCACAGCATCTTTTTCCTGTCGGTTAAATTTCGCGTCTGTAGCACGTCATATTCGTGGTGTAGCAATTTTAATGACCAGTAGTGTATAATGGGTCCCTTAGCTCTCCAACTGCACACGCCCCACACCATTATGAAGCCTCCACCAGCTTGAACAACCCCTGCTAACGTGCAGCGTCCGTGGATTCATGAGGTTGTCTCCATATCCGTACACGTCCATTCGCTCGATACAATTTGAAACGAGACTCGTTTGACCAGGTAACATGTTTCCAATCATCAACAGTCCAGTGTCGATGTTGACGGGCCCAGGCGAGGCGTAAAGCTTTATCTTCTGCAGTCATTAAGGGTACACGAGTGGGCCTTCAGCTCCGAAGGCTCATATCGATAATGTGTCGTTGAATGGTTTGCACGCTCACACTTGTTGATGGCCCAGCATTGAAATCTGCAGCAATCTGCGGATGGGTTGCACTCTTGTCAGTTTGAACGATTTTCTACAGTCGTCGCTGATCCCGTTCTTGCAGGATCTACTCCCAGCCGCAGCGGCATCGGAGGACTGATATTTTACCGGATTCCTGATATTCGTGGTACACTCGTGAAATGGTCGCACGGGAAAATCCTGACTTCATCGCTACCTCGGAGATGCTGTGTCCCATCGCCCGTGCGCCCACTATAACACCACGTCCAAACTCATTTAAATCTTGATAACCTGCCATTGTTTCAGCAGTAACCGGTCTAACAACTGCGGCAGACACTTGTTTTCCTATATTGGCGTTGCTGACCACAGCGCCGTATCCTGCCTGTTTACATATCTCTGTATTTGAATAGGCATGCCTATACCAGTTTCTTCGGGGTGTCGGTGTATATCCTTGTATGCACACAGATCAGGAGATATGACGTCATAACACCAAGATGGGTGACAAACTATCGCATGATGCAACAATTTTAAGGAAATCCCTGACACTTGGGAGCGCTTTTGACAGCTTGTGACTGTGAAGCGCAAACGGCTATGGGCGGAAACAGTAGCCGTCCCTATATAGCTATGAGGAAGCGTTGCCATAGAGGCATTTGAAAAATCGCGTTGCAGACATGCGAAGCAGCTGTACTTATACCTTTGTACATACGCATATTTCTTTGTACGACTGATTCGTATTTCATAGATGTTATCACGAATACATGGAAATGAAACTTTTTCAGTATTACACTATAAACACAGTTCCCGCGAGACCGCTACGGTTGCAGGTTCGAATCCTGCCTCGGGCATGGATGTTTGTGTTGTCCTTAGGTTAGTTAGGTTTAACTAGTTCTAAGTTCTAGGGGACTAATGACCTCAGCAGTTGAGTCCCATAGTGCTCAGAGCCATTTGAACCCAAACACAGTTCACTTTTTGTTCCCGGAAAATGCCAGGTTTGTCAGCTAGTTTGTCGTAATAAGAAAAGCCAGTAACAATCAGCGACATCACAGGATGGAAACGCGCTATGTCTGACCTTTTCCCCGTACGATTCCATTGACAACGTATAGTGACGTGGATCGGAGTGCTGGATGAAAGATTCAGCTGTTGAAATGGAACTTATTCAAAAAAATGGTTCAAATGGCTCTAAGCAGAATGGGACTTAACATCTGAGGTCATCAGTCCCCTAGACGTAGAACTACTAAAACGTAACTAACCTAAGGACATCACACTCATCCATGCCCGAGGCAGGATTCGAATCTGCGACCGTAGCAGCAGCACGGTTCCTGACTGAAGCGCCTAGAACTACTCTGCCACAGCAGCCGGCTGGTACTTAATCACTGATTTATATGACTTTAGGGGACACAATAAACAGATGGTGGTTGGCACCCAGTTAGGTGTACGCAGTGTAACTTATTGGGGCACAGTGCTCCGCGCATTCAGTCACCTGCAGTGATTTGTTTCAAGTGCAGAAGGCCTGGATATTACGCCAGCGGATGTAGAAAATACTTATTATCAGTAGTCACATGTAAAGATTTATATAGTTGGAGTCACGAACGATGGCGGTCGGGCTTAGGCTTGTTCTGCACACCTACGTCACGCATTCTCCGACAGCCAATGAGCGTTAAGTAGCGTTCTGAGCGCTCTGCTCTGAATGCCGTAGCTAATGCGAGCATTAAACGTGATCATAGCGAGTTGTTTAGTGAATTTCTATTCCATTTGTTGCTCGTTGTCATGGCTGATAGTGGTGATAAGTGATAAATTCTGGAGAAGCACAGGAAAGACATAATCTGCAGGAAATACGCTTTTTTCAAGCGGAAAGCACGCGCATGTGCGTATCGCAAGTATCGTTTGGAAACGTCGATAACGCAATGCCCGACAATTTATCGACATGCGCGAACCGAAATCGTTCGTAGATTGGAATATAGTGTTCTGTGGCAAGAAATGAAACTCTGATATTGGTAATTGGTCTTTTCCTATTTGTATTTCTTCCTTTATTGTGAACAGAGATTTTGAAATGAGACCAGGGATAGAATTACCACTACTGCGGTGGTGCAGACCTTGCTAAATCCGACAGTAGCACTGGTCATGCTATGGCTGGAGGGAGACAATAAAGTATATGTGATGTATGTAGAGGAACTGAGGAATGCTCAGAAATTTGAAACTCTGAGGGCACGTTTGGTACAGCGATGTAGGAGCAAGAATAGTTGTGGATATTACAGGGAGCAGTTAAACAATGTGTCGCAAAAACAGGTGGAGTCCATCAAGAACTTCATGAACAGACTTAGAAAGCTTAATGTCAATACTTATGAGTTGACGGAAAGCAAAGATACCAATAAGGAGGCACAACAAAGAGCACTGGACGAGTGTTTTCAGGGTTTCCACCTAATGTTACAACAGAAGAACAGGCAGAGGTTCGTAGAAACGTAGTTGTAGCCATAGAAACGGCAACAGCGTCGGAAGAAAGGGGTACAGAGGCGTGAGTCCGGCATAAGAGGGGAATTTTTTCTGCAGAAGCCAAGAGTTGCCAATGTGGGCAGTGAGGCTACGTATGGTGAGACTGCCAGCAGCTGCAGTGTTTGGACATATGGGCAAGTAGGATATCGGAACGAGACTGCAGCAGAAGTCTAATAAGGAGCATGATAGAGGAATACTGGATGAGGACAGCAACCATCATTAAATAGTCATGGTGCTGCAGGGCTGCCGAGCTGCGCTCTCAATTATTTTTAGCACAGCTATAACCTGTTCAGAAGTCGAATTTTGCTTAATTGGCTGAGTGGATGGGAGACACATGTTCGCAGGTGTCCGTTGAAAATTTGGACCTCATGTGGAAAAAGTGGTTGCCCCATTATGATATAGATTTTGTCCAGTGGATGGAAGTGACACTCATTCCCTAGGATCAGCGTTATTGTGTTTATGGGTAGGGACAAAACATTTACAGGTATGTATGGGAGTCTTCCCTCATATAGGCAATGATAAGTGAAGCCATAGGTTTAGGTTCCTTGTATGAATATCACGTTAAAACTGATCTTGGAAAGAGTATAGCAGAATCCAGTGGAATGTCGTTCCATCTGGGGGAAATAGCTTTCTGTGCCGTTCTGCTGCAGATTTCATCCCTGGCACAAGGGGAACAAATTAGCCTGTGTGTACGTTCTCCAAGAAGTAATTCGTGCGACAAAGTGCCACAGGGTACAGGAAAGCTTCTGTGGATGAGTGCAGAAGCTGATTTGTCGATAAACGTGTTGCGTGTGGATGAGAGACTACAAGAAATGGAAGAGTTAGGCAAGGCGTGGTGTTTTTTACTCGGGAATGTGTTGTGTGCACAGGAATTGAATGGTGACCAGGTAGTGCTTGTTGGAATAGACAACGCTGGGGCTGATGACACAGACACTGGCACTGGTCGTCGCCAATTTGGAGATTTAACAGGAAAAGGATTTGGTAGCGTTGAATTAAGCACCTAAAGTTAAGCAAGCCTGCAGTTTAGCTACATTATGGGAAAAGATAAAACACTCGGAACGAACAGAAAAAGTTAGCAGTGGCACAGTTGTTAGTAGAGTCTGAGGATCTGTTTAACCATAATTGACTTCTGCCATCGAGCCTAGTGATAAGCATAAAATCCCATCTATGAATGAACTGTCTGTGTATCACAAACTATATAGAATACCACATCATTCAATGATGGAAAAGTTCATTCATCAACAGTTATGGGACATTATTATTGAGGAAAGTAGCAGTCCTTACGGAGCACAAATTGTTCAGAAAGAACAGAACACCTTGAACGACTACAGATAGGATGTTCATATTCACAGGACACGTAGATTAGTATGTTCTGCGGAAAATATTAGCCTTTAAACGATGTTGTCCAGCAGGTTCAAGATCATCATCAATGTCGCGGCGGTACACCGTCGGTAAAATGTGCCTGAGGCTCCAGTTGTCGCTATAAACTGAAGGCAATAGGTCAGTATGACTTGAGCAGATGTGCACGATGCCTCGCAGACTTATGCGCGAACCGTACCGTCAAAACAGTGAGTTTAGAAAAGGGTGCATTATTGGCATGAGAGACTGTGATGCATCCATCCGGGAAATTGGTGCTCGTGTGGGACGAAGTGTTCCGGCAGTGCAACGGATGTGTGCACAATGGTTCGCGGAAGGCCGAAGAGCACGACGTGATGGGTCAGGTCCCACCACCCAGACCACCCCCCCGAGAAGATCGACACCTCATCCTAATGATCCTAATGACATTGCAGGACAGATCTGCGTCCTCCTTGACTCTGGCGCAACAATGGAACAGTGTAACACATCGTACACTATCAGGGATGACAGTCTATTGTCGCTTTTTTATGGCATGGATTACGTACAAATCGTCCACTTCTTCGCCTACCTTTGACGAATGTGCACAAACATGCCTGACGGAAATGGTGTATGGTTGATGATGGTGATGTTTGGTTTGTGGGGCGCTCAACTGCGCGGTTATCATCCATCGCCCATACAAATTCCCAACCATTACTCAGTCCAAACTAGCCACGTTCATGAATGATGATGAAATAATGAGGCCAACACAAACACCCAGTCATCTCGAGGCAATGGTGTATGGAACGACTTCACTGGGGGCAGGAATGGCGTCAGATAGTGGTTTTGGACGAATTCTGTTTGTTTGAAAATGATGGCCACATTTTGGTTTGCCGCAGACAGGGGGAGCCGTATCACAGTGATTGAACTAGCACAAGACTTATGGAGCCAACTTAAGGCCTTATTGTGTGGGGTGCTATTGGGTATAGCCTCAAATCACAGGTGGTGCTTGTCCAGGGCATTGTGACCAATGTGACCTTCGTGAATGACATCCTGCAACCCGTAGCCGTACCCTTTTCACAGAACACCGCAGACGCCATTTTTCAGCAAGACAATGCACTACCACATATTTCTGCACGAAAATGTCCATTCTTGTTGTCATAGGTTGTTAGCCTTTTGCCCTGGTCCAACAGATCACCATACTTGTTGCCAATTGAAAATGTTGAAACGACGACTGCAGCGCTGTGACTCAACGCCAAACACCACAGATGAACTTTAGAACCAGGGGAATGCAGAATGGATGGCTATACCACAGGACACCAATTCACGCCTTATACAAGACGATGCCGTCATACATGGAAAAAGTTATCAGGGCCTTTGGTTAAACCTGTGCCTACTAGGTAACAGGACACCTGCTGAACCGAGCTGACTGAAAGCTGATCATTTCTGCAAAACATACTAATGTACATGTCCTGTGAATACGAATACCCTATCCCTAGGCGTTCAAAGTGTTCTGTTTCTTCTGAACATGAGTGTATCTGCACCTGGCATGTCGACCCTTGACATAATTTTCATGACATACACGATGGAATATCCCAGAAAGAAACCGCAACTGACTACATACCGGGACTTCAAACGTCTTAATTTATCTGAACTTGCAACAAAGGCACAAAAATAGCCTGGAGGACGTCTTCGATTCCTTTCTCTGACAAAAAACGAAGAACTCCATGGTTTTACTAATATACTTACCCAACTTTAAGCCAAATATGGCCCTTAAAGACTGGAAAAGTAAGAAGGGAAGCTACACCTTGGCGAACTAAAGTACTAAAACAGCTCATGTATCTCATAGACGCTACATACCGAGCATACAGAACAGCGCCCCATTCCTGAAAACCGTACTGCTTACAAGCAGAAGCTGAAAAGAGTCAATCGAGCTGTGAAAAATGCAAAACTAAGACCTGCTCATACATTAACCGACAACAGAAATAGGCCAGCTCTCTCCTATGGAAAAATCTGCGTCGTCTTGGTACAGGCAAAATAAAAGCTGTAGCCCAGCCGATGAATTGAACCAGTACTTCACATTAACTACAACGACAATTGAACCTCAAAAGAAACAGAGACTTATTGATTACTTTATGGTGGTAAACAACTGTAGCCACGAAAAAATTCTATCTAAAGCATGTTACTTGCAAGACTATCAAAAAAATTCATCATTCGTGTCACATCAGCATCTACTGGAAACGATGGCATCGCAGTCCAAATAATGGAGGTTATTATTGACCCACTACCGCTCGCTATAACAGATACCTCCAACTACGCCTTAACTACAAGTGTTTTCCCTGGGCTGTGGAAACACCGAATACTTAAGCCTAAAGAGGACGCTGCCACGGCACCCTCTAATTACCGACCTATTTGCATTCTTCCAGCACTGTCCAAGGCCTCAAAATACATAGTTCACGACCAGCTAACAACCTAATTACAAACAACTTACTAGGCGATTAACAATCAGGTTACCGTGAAAACTGTAGCACAACATCTGCCTTAAACAAAGGTAACAGATGACCCGAAGCTTGCCGCGATCCACAAGACGCAACTATCAGGTCCTTCTTAGATTTCAGCAAAGCCTTTGACACCATCGACTATGAGACTTTTCTTACCAACTTTAGCAACCTTAATTTTGTCTCCAAGTGTAGTGCAATGGTTTCGTCCATACCTGACGTCTCGCCAGCAATGCTTCATGTCGGGAACCATCAAGTCACAATGGAGGCAGGTACTGCGATGCACCCTCCAGTGTTCGCTGTTAGATTGTACACTCTTTTCCTTGCTTATAGATGATGGGACATCAGTCTTGACCTATATCAAATATCAGTGTGCTCCCTGCCGCCGTTGGATAAGCAGCTGCAGCAGCAAGTCATATACTCCTAGGTCACTCATTTGTTACATAGTTTAATTCTTAATTTCTTTGCGTGTTTTTGGTACTTGCATTGTTTAATTCATAAATTTCGGGCGTATTATAGTATTTGAGAGTTGTAGCATCGCGTTTTAGTACCTGAATAGTGTAAAATCGCGTAGTCTCCTTCCGCCGCCGAGCAGTGTGTCAGAAGTGCGGAAGTAGCAGCATTACTGCATTTACTAGGCAATCTTGTATTTTAATAACCGTTTAAATTTTGTGTCGATTTGTTTGCGCTCTCTGTAGATTAGTTCAGACGTTCTTTGCACAACAGTTTTTAGCATGGATAGGGACTGCAACTGCTGTGTTCGGATGCAGGCTGAGTTGGCATCCCTTCGCTTCCAGCTTCAGGCAGTGTTGGCTTCGGTCACACAGCTTGAGGCTGTTGCCAATGGGCATCACTGTGGGGGTCCGGATGGGGGTTTGTCGGGGACGGCCAGCTCGTCCCACGCATCCCCCGATCGGACTACGACTGTGGTTGCCCGGGATACTGCCCGCATTGAGGCTGATCCCTCACCTGTGGTAGAGTGGGAGGTCGTCTCAAGGTGTGGCAGGGGGCGAAAGACATTCCGGAGGGCTGAACGGAAGGCCTCTCCAGTTTGTCTGACGAACCGGTTTCAGGCTCTGTCTCACGCTGATACTGATCTTCGGCCTGACATGGCTGCTTGTCCTGTTCCAGAGGTTGCCCCTCAGTCTGCAAGATCCGGGCGGTCGCAGAGGGTGGGCTTACTGGTAGTTGGGAGCTCCAACGTCAGGCGCGTAATGGGGCCCCTTAGGGAAATGGCAGCAATAGAGGGTAAGAAAACCAATGTGCACTCCGTGTGCATATCCGGGGGAGTCATTCCAGATGTGGAAAGGGTCCTTCCGGATGCCATGAAGGGTACAGGGTGCACCCATCTGCAGGTGGTCGCTCATGTCGGCACCAATAATGTGTGTCGCTATGGATCGGAGGAAATCCTCTCTGGCTTCCGGCGGCTAACTGATTTGGTGAAGACTGCCAGTCTCGCTAGCGGGATGAAAGCAGAGCTCACCATCTGCAGCATTGTCGACAGGACTGACTGCGGACCTTTAGTACAGAGCCGAGTGGAGGGTCTGAATCAGAGGCTGAGACGGTTCTGCGGCCGTGTGTGCTGCAGATTCCTCGACTTGCGCCATAGAGTGGTGGGGTTTCGGGTTCCGCTGGATAGGTCAGGAGTCCACTACACGCAACAAGCGGCTACACGGGTAGCAGGGGTTGTGTGGCGTGGGCTGGGCAGTTTTTTATGTTAGATGGCCTTGGGCAAGTACAGAAAGGGCAACAGCCTCAACGGGTGCGGGGCAAAGTCAGGACATGCGGGGACCAAGCAGCAATCGGTATTGTAATTGTCAACTGTCGAAGCTGCGTTGGTAAAGTACCGGAACTTCAAGCGCTGATAGAAAGCACCGAAGCTGAAATCGTTATAGGTACAGAAAGCTGGCTGAAGCCAGAGATAAATTCTGCCGAAATTTTTACAAAGGTACAGACGGTGTTTAGAAACGATAGATTGCATGCAACCGGTGGTGGAGTGTTCGACGCTGTTAGTAGTAGTTTATCCTGTAGTGAAGTAGAAGTGGATAGTTCCTGTGAATTATTATGGGTGGAAGTTACACTCAACAACCGAGCTAGGTTAATAATTGGCTCCTTTTACCGACCTCCCGACTCAGCAGCATTAGTGGCAGAACAACTGAGAGAAAATTTGGAATACATTTCACATAAATTTTCTCAGCATGTTACAGTCTTAGGTGGAGATTTCAATTTACCAGATATAGACTGGGACACTCAGATGTTTAGGACGGGTGGTAGGGACAGAGCATCGAGTGACATTATACTGAGTGCACTATCCGAAAATTACCTCGAGCAATTAAACAAACCGACTCGTGGAGAAAACGTCTTGGACCTACTGATAACAAACAGACCCGAACTTTTCGACTCTGTATGTGCAGAACAGGGAATCAGTGATCATAAGGCCGTTGCAGCATCCCTGAATATGGAAGTTAATAGGAATATAAAAAAAGGGAGGAAGGTTTATCTGTTTAGCAAGAGTAATAGAAGGCAGATTTCAGACTACCTAACAGATCAAAACGAAAATTTCTGTTCCGACACTGACAATGTTGAGTGTTTATGGAAAAAGTTCAAGGCAATCGTAAAATGCGTTTTAGACAGGTACGTGCCGAGTAAAACTGTGAGGGACGGGAAAAACCCACCGTGGTACAACAACAAAGTTAGGAACTACTGCGAAAGCAAAGAGAGCTTCACTCCAAGTTTAAACGCAGCCAAAACCTCTTAGACAAACAGAAGCTAAACTATGTCAAAGTTAGCGTAAGGAGGGCTATGCGTGAAGCGTTCAGTGAATTCGAAAGTAAAATTCTATGTAGCGACTTGACAGAAAATCCTAGGAAGTTCTGGTCTTACGTTAAATCAGTAAGTGGCTCGAAACAGCATATCCAGACACTCCGGGATGATGATGGCATTGAAACAGAGGATGACACGCGTAAAGCTGAAATACTAAACACCTTTTTCCAAAGCTGTTTCACAGAGGAAGACCGCACTGCAGTTCCTTCTCTAAATCCTCGCACAAGCGAAAAAATGGCTGACATCGAAATAAGTGTCCAAGGAATAGAAAAGCAACTCGAATCACTCAACAGAGGAAAGTCCACTGGACCTGACGGGATACCAATTCGATTCTACACAGAGTACGCGAAAGAACTTGCCCCCCTTCTAACAGCCGTGTACCGCAAGTCTCTAGAGGAACGGAAGGTTCCAAATGATTGGAAAAGAGCACAGGTAGTCCCAGTCTTCAAGAAGGGTCGTCGAGCAGATGCGCAAAACTATAGACCTATATCTCTGACGTCGATCTGTTGCAGAATTTTAGAACATGTTTTTTGCTCGAGTATCATGTCGTTTTTGGAAACCCAGAATCTACTATGTAGGAATCAACATGGATTCCGGAAACAGCGATCGTGTGAGACCCAACTCGCTTTATTTGTTCATGAGACCCAGAAAATATTAGATACAGGCTCCCAGGTAGATGCTATTTTTCTTGACTTCCGGAAGGCGTTCGATACAGTTCCGCACTGTCGCCTGATAAACAAAGTAAGAGCCTACGGAATATCAGACCAGCTGTGTGGCTGGATTGAAGAGTTTTTAGCAAACAGAACACAGCTTGTTGTTATCAATGGAGAGACGTCTACAGACGTTAAAGTAACCTCTGGCGTGCCACAGGGGAGTGTTATGGGACCATTGCTTTTCACAATATATATAAATGACCTAGTAGATAGTGTCGGAAGTTCCATGCGGCTTTTCGCGGATGATGCTGTAGTATACAGAGAAGCTGCAGCATTAGAAAATTGTAGCGAAATGCAGGAAGATCTGCAGCGGATAGGCACTTGGTGCGGGGAGTGGCAACTGTCCCTTAGCATAGACAAATGTAATGTATTGCGAATACATAGAAAGAAGGATCCTTTATTGTATGATTATATGATAGCGGAACAAACACTGGTAGCAGTTACTTCTGTAAAATATCTGGGAGTATGCGTGCGGAACGATTTGAAGTGGAATGATCATATAAAATTAATTGTTGGTAAGGCGGGTGCCAGGTTGAGATTCATTGGGAGAGTGCTTAGAAAATGTAGTCCATCAACAAAGGAGGTGGCTTACAAAACACTCGTTCGACCTATACTTGAGTATTGCTCATCAGTGTGGGATCCGTACCAGATCGGGTTGACGGAGGAGATAGAGAAGATCCAAAGAAGAGCGGCGCGTTTCGTCACAGGGTTATTTGGTAACCGTGATAGCGTTACGGAGATGTTTAATAAACTCAAGTGGCAGACTCTGCAGGAGAGGCGCTCTGCATCGCGGTGTAGCTTGCTGTCCAGGTTTCGAGAGAGTGCGTTTCTGGATGAGGTATCGAATATATTGCTTCCCCCTACTTATACCTCCCGAGGAGATCACGAATGTAAAATTAGAGAGATTAGAGCGCGCACTGAGGCTTTCAGACAGTCGTTCTTCCCGCGAACCATACGCGACTGGAACAGGAAAGGGAGGTAATGACAGTGGCACGTAAAGTGCCCTCCGCCACACACCGTTGGGTGGCGTGTGGAGTATAAATGTAGATGTAGATGTAGATCACATGTACGCTGATGACGATCAGTTGTATCTAAGTGCAAAACCTACAACCCCAAAGACAGCTATGGAGAATCGCAATACCGACCTGCGTGGGCTGTCAAAATGGGCATAAGATAAGGGATTAAACCTCAACCCACCCAAACCCCAAGCGGTACAGGATGGTTGTAGGCCCATTTGCCCGAAATATCGAGAATCAGTACTATCATTAACCCTAAATGCTATAGTTATCAACTTCTCTCCTTCAGCAACGAGCCTAGATAATACGTGGATGAAAATCTAAATTGGACAGAGCAAATAACTGTAATGTGTAAAAAGATATCAGCATCTCTCAGTGCCCTACAAAAATATAAAAGCTTTTCCCTTCTAACACGAAAAAGAAACTTGTACAAACACTTATACTTCCAATTATTTATTACAGCGATTCTATCCTCCAGGGTCTTTCTCAGGAAAGCTCACGGCATCTGGTACTCGCTATGAATGGCTGTGTTTTTCTATATGTATGATGTGCGAGTCTTTAATCATATTTCACCATGATATGCATAGCTATCCTGGCTTTGTGCAGACAAGCCCAGAGATTTCCGTACTCTCTGTCTCCTGTGCTGTTCTATCAATCAACACGTCCCTCATATCTCTCCTCGACCTTAACGCTGTTGTATCAACAAAATGGCAGAAACACCCGTTCCCATCGGAGCGAAATCCTTTTTGTTCCACTGCATCGTTCAGCCACCTTTTTGCAAGTCTTTCTCAGTAGCAGGAACCCGACTCTGTAACAAAATCTAGCGTTATATCAGAGAACTTAATAATATCTCCGTCTTTAGAAGACTGACGATGACGTATCTACGAAAGCAACACTAAGATTATCATTGTTATTCTATGCTCTCGTTGTCCTAATGCATCCCTCTTTCCAACCTGATCTTCCTAATTTCTCATTATTCTTACACGATGTAGTCTCCTTAAATTTCCTTTTCCCAAAATTCGCTATATTTGAAAAGATCTATTTTGTAGACCTACAAATTCTTCTTTTATCTGTCACTCTCAGTATTGTTATTAACATCTCAATTATTATTATCACAATTATTGTTGTTACTACTGTTATCTGTATTACTGGCTGCAGCTGCAGTGGTGCAAGTAATACCAGTATTAACTTTTCTAGTTCATAGTCTTGTAATTTACTCACCTACACTGCAGACGCTCAAATCATTTTAATACTAGTTGTCATATTAAAATTGTTATTTTCTTAGTTAATTGAGATATAATATTCACTGTATGTGTGCAACGACGACATGGCTTAGCCATAGCCTGGGTGATTCTTTCCAGCATAAATTGTGTGCAGGAAACTTGTGCCAAACCTGAAATCTTGGGCTTTTATCGGCAAATCCTCTATCGACTGGGCTATCAAAGCACGACTCACGACCCTCCGTCACAGCTCTACATCCGCCAGTACCTCACCTCCTACCTTCCAAACCTCACAGAAGGTCTCCAGCATACCTCGTAGGGCTAGAATTCTTGGAAAATGGTTTCTTCTGAACACTGGTGTTTCACAGGAAGGGAATAAGTGCTCTTCAAAAAGCTGTTAATAACATGGCGGTTTTTCAACATTTTTGGGCATTTTTAAAAATCTTACTAATTTCGTTAACCTTAAAAATAAACAAGGTACTACATCGTAGCAGCAGGCTTCTCGAAGCGTTCCATCAGAGGAACGTTAGGAAACCGCTGCTTGGTAGAAAGGATAGGGGGGACATGACACAGCCACAGCCTTTTGGGATTGTTTCCAGGATGAATTTTCACTCAGCAGCGAAGAGTGCACTGAATTAAAGCATCCTGGTAGATTACCTGTTAAACGTATGTGTCAGGCCGGGACTCGCACCTTACATCTTTGCAATTCATGGCCAACTGGATATTAACTGAGCTATTCAAGCACGTCTCACGACCTGCCCTCACGCTTTAATCAGCCAGGAAGTTTCAATTCAGCGCACACCCCTTTGCAGACTGAAACTTCTGTTCCGGCGCAACGACAAGAGCCGGCGCGAAGATCAGGGACGATAAAGCAGAGAGGCCTGTGAGATGACGTCAGCCAGTAGCACCCTGACTAGGACGTCACCACGACAGGAGCGGCCTCTACACGAAGAGAATAAAAGCGACGCGTCGCCTAGCCTCCGCCGCACTAGAAGAGCCGTGATTTGTGTTCCATATCAATTACTTGCATGGAAAATGTGTATTTCGAATGATACTAATTACTTGCATGTCGATAGTTGCTTGAAACACCACCTTGTACTTACGCAAGTATTGTCAATTCAATTACTGGAATAAACACCATTAATATCATTTCCTTATACTCTACTGACCATTGAAATTACTACACCAAGAAGAAATGCAGATGCTAAACGGGTATTCATTGGACAAAAGTATTATACTAGAACTGACATGTGATTACATTTTCACGCAATTTGAGTGCATAGATCCTGAGATATCAGTACCCAGAACAACCGCCTCTGGCCGCAATAGCGGTCTTGATACGCTTGATCATTGAGTCAAACAGAGCTTGGATGCCGTGTACAGGTACAGCTGACCATGCAGCTTCAACACGATACCACAGTTCATCAAGAGTAGTGACTGGCGTATTGTGACGAGCCAGTTGCTCGGGCACCATCCATCAGACGTTTCCAATTGGTGAAAGATCTGGAGAATGTGCTGGCCAGGGCAGCAGTCGAACATTTTCTGTATCCAGAAAGGCCCGTACAGGACCTGCAACATGCGGTCGTGCATTATCCTGCTGAATTGTAGGGTTTCGCAGGGATCGAATGAACAGTAGAGCCACGGGTAGTAACGCATCTGAAATGTAACGTTCACTGTTCAAAGTGCCGTCAGTGCGAACAAGAGGTGACCGAGACGTGTAACCAATGGCGCCACATACCATCACGCCGGGTGATACGCCAGTATGGCGATGACGAATACACGCTTCCAATGTGCGTTCACCGCGACGTCGCCAAACACGGATGCGATCATCATGATGCTGTAAACAGAACCTGGATTCATCCGAAAAAATGACGTTTTGCCATTCGTGCACCCAGTTTCGTCGTTGAGTACACCATCGCAGGCGCTCCTGTCAGTGATGCAGCGTCAAGGGTAACCACAGCCGTGGTCTCCGAGCTGATAGTCCATGCTACTGCAAACGTCGTCGAACTGTTCGTGCAGATGGTTGTCGTCTTGCAAACGTCCCCATCTGTTGACTCAGGGATCGAGACGTGGCTGCACGATCCGTTACAGCCGTGCGGATAAGATGCCTATCATCTCGACTGCCAGTGATACGAGGCCGTTGGGATCCAGCATGGCGTTCCCTATTATCCTCCTGAACCCACCGATTCCATATTCTGCTAACAGTAATTGGATCTCGACCAACGCGAGCAGCAATGTCGCGATACGATGAACCGCAATCACGATAGGCTACAATCCGACCTTTATCAAAGTCTGAAACGTGATAGTACGCATTTCTCCTCCTTACAAAACGCATCACAACAACGTTTCACCAGTCAACGCCGGTCAACTGCTGTTTGTGTATGAGAAATCGGTTGGAAACTTTCCTCGTGTCAGCACGTTGTAGGTGTTGCCACCGGCTCCAACCTTGTGTGAATGCTCTGAAAAGCTAATCATTTGCATATCACAGCACCTTCTTCCTGTCGGTTAAATTTCGCGTCAGTAGCGCGTCATTTTCGTGGTGTAGCAATTTTAATGGCCAGTAGTGTATGTTGTCTAGCTATCCGAGAAAACAGCTTCCTATGCACCCCATTAAGAGACGAGTGGGCAGGATCCCACATTGCCAACGAGGAGGTACACCTTGACTGCTCATGACATGACCTAGATACTACAATTCAGGTTTTAAAGAAATCACACTTCTCCAGTCTACACTTTAGTCCTGCATTAGATAACACACGAAACAAAGCACGCAAATTTGCAATATGTTCTTCATATGTAGGACCTGCTAGACAATATCATCCAAATAGAGCAGTTTGGCATTTTAGCAGTCAGCTGTGCCAAGGCAAACGCAAATATTTAAACAAGGCAAAATGAGTGTTTGCTACCCATACTTTTTCAGAGTCTTCACCGAGCAGTATTTGAAGATACGCGTCGCGGAAATCAGTTTTTGAAAAGTATCGTCCAGCGCCTTATCTGCCCATGAGATCCTCTTCAGTGGCATTTGTGAGCCATACAAGATTTGCCAGTTTCTCTCAATGTCACATAATTGCTGTCAGTCTTAGGGAAAATGAACTATTATATTCGTTTCATACCGAATGCTGCACAAATCGCAGCTCCATTGCATCTCCTGCATCGCAAGAATATCCCCTTTGTTTTGACAGATGAGTGCCACGAAGCTTTTCAAGAAACTTAACGATGCATTGCTCAGTGATCGATGCTTGGTTCACTTCCGGTTGTATTGCAAGTTGACGCTTCCTCTTACCGAATCAGTGCAGTGCTTTCACACAGAATTGTTGATATCGACAGGCCTATTGCTTTTGCATCAGAAGTGTTGTCCAACGCTCAATGTAACTATTCAAAAATTGAGAAAAAGGCTTTGGCTATTGTGTATGATGTCACCAAATTCCACACTATTTGTACGTCAGAAAATTGTACTTCGCAACGGATCACAAGTCTCCGCAGTCCTTGATTCATCCGAAGAAACCGGTTCCTGTTCGAACTCCTCCCCAAAAATTGCAGAAATGGGCTTTGTTGTTGTCTGAATACTGGTACGAGATTATGTATCGTCCGACAGCTTAACATGTAATGCGGACGCGCTTTCACGTCTTCCGATTGGGTCTGAGATTGACTTGGACGCTTCTGCTGCATCCTCTTGTCGCATCGATGTTCAGGATTTTGAATTTCTTTAATATTTTCCGCTGAACTACAGGACAACTGCACAGGTCACGGAAGCTGATTCAGATTTGAACATTTTGTTGACATACAATCGCACATCTTGGCCTCGGTCTTTGCATAGCATAAAGAACTCCGTAGTGCTCCGATACTCTGTATGTCAGCATAGCCTTGCTATAGAAAAAGAAGTGATTATTGTTCCAAATGACAGTGGATAGTCACATCTGTTGATCCTCAAAGCTTTGCAAAAAGAAGTGTTGCAGTTACTTCCACAAGGACACTGGGGGGGGGGGGGGGGGGGGGGAAATTGTTCGAACGAAACAGTCAGCGCCGGTCGGGGTGGGGTTCTAGGCGCTCCAGTCTGGAACCGCGCGACCGCCACGGTCGCAGGTTCGAATCCTGCCTCGGGCATGGATGTGGGTGATGTCCTTAGGTTAGTTAGGTTTAAGTAGTTCTAAGTTCTAGGGGACTGATGACCTCAGAAGTTAAGTTCCATAGTGCTCAGAGCCATTTGAACCATTTCGAAACAGTTAGCGCTTCGACACTGTACTTGGCAGGGCATGGGCGCCCAAATAGAACAGATGATGTCAAAGTGTTACGCATGTGCTGAAAATCAGTCCGCTCTGCCACAAACATTCTCTGCTTGGCCTAAGTCGCAATCACCTTGGCAACATGTGCACATAGACATTGCGGGACCTGTTTGGAACAGTCATTTAAAATGGCTCTGAGCACTATGGGACTCAACTGCTGTGGTCATAAGTCCCCTAGAACTTAGAACTACTTAAACCTAACTAACCTAAGGACAGCACACAACACCCAGCCATCACGAGGCAGAGAAAATCCCTGACCCCGCCGGGAATCGAACCCGGGAACCCGGGCGTGGGAAGCGAGAACGCTACCGCACGACCACGAGATGCGGGCGGAACAGTCATTGGTTGATTGTGGTTGACTAGAATAGCGGATCACCTTCTGTTGTGCCAATGAACTCGACAACGTCACGTAGCACAGTTCAGGTGTTGTCCTCTATTTTTTGCCTCGAATGTTTACCTGAAGCAATAGTGTCAGACGACGGACCTCAGTTCACGTCAAATGAATTTCAAACATTCTGTGAACGCAATGGCATACAGCATCTAACTAGTGCACCGTTCCATCCACATTCAAACGGCTAAGCGGAACGCTTTGTCATAACCTCCATGCAGCAGATGGCCAAATATCGCTCCCCACACGCTAGGGATCAAGCATTGCAGCTGTTTCTCACCACCTGTCGTCCACGCCCACGAGATGGACCATCGCCGCCGGGATTCCTTCACGGCCGCCGCCATCGGACACTGCTCCACCTGCTCCACCCTCCTCAGCATCCGGCACCGAAGAAAGGCCGCAAATATCGCTTCGCGCCGCATGATATTGTCTTTTACAGTGTTTTTAGCGGCGGCAGACGGTGGGCGAAAGGCGAGAACGTCCGTCGACTTGGCGCTTGCATGTATCTTATTTCAGGTCCACATGGCTTGCAGCGCCGACATCAAAATCAACTGAGCCGTGTTGCGGATTGCGTTGGTGCTGTTCGTAGGTTTCTGTCCTCTGTTGGAGGCCAGACGGTGTAGTTTAGTTGACGTGGTTGCGGTTGTTTGTCTTCTTCTCGTGCTGACTGCCGCCACTTGGTTTCGCAAGCGTTGCCTGTCCGCTAGAGGCAGCAGCGGTTATCGATATGTATAGTAACTGTGGCCCTATCTTTGAGGCGACGTCGTGGTTCTTCCTGATCGTGTCAGTGTACGGTTCGGTTGGCGACTCAGGAGGAGCCGGGACCGCTGGCGACGTGCATGGACTGTCGAATTGAAAGCCTGTGGTCACGAGGGTGCACGACCTCGTCGTAAAGCGGATCATGCAAGTTTTAAGTTGAGTGCGTTTGGATTCAAGTGGAGAAACCTCCACCACTGTGAGATCTTGCGATTCTCCAGTGACTTGGGTTCGTGTTGCTGCCCGTAGTGTTGCCGAGGTGAAGAGCAGCGAGTGGAGTACGGATCTGATTAGCTTTCCTGGACTTCTAATTACTATTTATTGTGTTCAGTTTGTTACTATTAGTTAATTTCAACCACTGGTATTTTTTCCTGCCTCGTGTCAGTTAATTCTCCAGTTACCTGCCCTGGGGGTTAGTGTATGTAACGGCAGTGTACGTTTCCTCGCCTTGCCGCTGCTCTCTGGTGAGACGTGTAGCTCTGACAGCTTTCTTAATTGTAGGTTGGTTGGCGATTCCTCTACTCTGGTGGTAGTCATTCCTTTCTCGTTCCAGCCAGTCTAAGCACAGTATTCTGCGGGCGGAGTTCAGACCGCCGGTTTCATCTTTAGCGTATTTTTACATCTTTGCATTTGGTTCATTGGACGTCAGGTAGCTTCGGCAAGATTATCATGAGTCATTCCTTAGACTGCAACTAGTCTGAGTTACCATCTTGTGAAGTGAATGCAACACCTACTCAGAGGTTAATTCCTGGTGCACCGTGTGTGACTGGCCCTTGTGTTTTATTATTGTATTTGCTGTTTTATTGTATGTTTCTAAATTTTTTATGTAATTGCCTTTCTTGGCGTTACAGCAGGTTTAAGTGGTTGTGCTACCATGTTTACCATCACTTTATCTCACCCGTTTGGTATCAGTTGGCTGTCTTTTTAAATTAACCCTGCTATTGCGTTGCTGTTTTACAATATGTTTGTTAATTTTTTTATAATTGCCGTTTTTGGCGATAAAAGCCTTTAACCGTGACTGTGGTTACTTGCCTTAAAATTCTAATTGGGATCACATTGGCTTGTTTTTAAAACATCATTTGCTCTGTCTGTATTTTATGCTCCTTTGGTAAATTGTAACGCACTGAAGGCACTATTAATTACACGGTTGTTTATTCCTTCATTAATATCGTGTGATATCTTTATTTATTGCTTAGGCTGGACTTACCTTTTTAAAATGAATGTGTGTAATTGAAAAAGGGAACCAACAGTAACCGATTACGGCTCGGTCCACAATCCAACCGAATCCTCCATTCCTTGACTACCAGGTTTCAACTGATAGCAGACGTGGTTACGATGGTAATATCGCCATTTGAGTTACTGTTGGTTTGATGTGATAAAATCTGTTAGTGTTGTACGATTTCTACCTTTGGTGTTTTGTTCTGTTGTAGGTGATCAACTCTGTTACGGTGGTCAGGCAGTGCCCTGGGATCGGCCTATTGAGCAAGAAGCTGGTGATAAGACGCCAGTCTCTTGAGGGTAGTGTTCTGGACTTAGCAGATCGCTTGCGTGCTACAGTTCTCCAGCCGGTTGACAACTAGCCGGATGTTGTGGGTGAGACAAAGGCTGCCATTGAGTTTTTGTTTAAAACTGTTAGGAATCTTGAGGACAATATCGGCTTTTTGGAGGGCACTCAACCTAGTGGCAGTCAGTTAGAAAGGGTGATGGCACAGTTGATACAGTTACCCAACCGGAAATCTGACTTAAGGACGTTAAAATTAGAGGACCGTGATAAGGAATCAACCGCTGAATTGGGGCCATTATTTAAGGAATTGCAGTTTAAGGTCTCATATTTAGAGCTTGATGGGAAGAGTACCGGGGTGCAGGATTTGCTACCTTCCGGGCGGTGCGCTAGCGAGCCCGGGAATAACGCCCTTATGTCCTCCGAGGGATCAGTCGGTGCGTTTGCTAAATTGTCTAATCCCCTTGTGCATCTGTTTCTAGACGTCACAGAATTATCTAGAGACCGACTCGAGCAAATTGAAAGGTTGTTATGGTTGTTGGTTCGCCTTGAACAACACGCTGATGCTTTTGATGTTTCGCATCAGGTAATTTTGTCTCTGTATCCTTTAACTAGAGGCGAATTGAGGACCTTGGTATCCAGAGATATGGCAGAAGAGTTTTCATTGCAGCAGTTGAAGGAGCTTGTGATCAGCCAAAGATTGACCACGGGAGTTCGTAAACAGCCGAGTGTCGCTAGATTTGGCAGATGCAGCAAGATAGGGAGGAGTTGCAACACGTGGAAAGGGTTAAGATGGCCTGTTTGGCCTTGTTAGTCGACTTGCCAGAACGGGAATTGGTTTCAATTGTCCTGAGGGGAATGCGAGCAACGGATATCTCACATTTTGTCTTTCGTGGTCGTCCCTCCACTTTGGAAGAAGTTCGTGCCACCGTTGTAGCGATATCCGCGTTGCCGCTCCCGGACGATAGACACCGTGAGGTTAAGGTTCAACGCGTGGGCTCACCGAGAGGAACTCCGGATTATCAACATAAGCTGAGTCTGCTAAAGGGGAATCGAAGCGTTGTTTCAGGTGCGATCGAACTGGGCATTTAGTTAGTACTTGCGCTCAGCCGCGGACACTCAGATTTAATAAATGACGCCCGGCTGGGCAGCGACACCGGGGTCGAGCCTTTAAGCCCTGGTGTGCCCGTGTCGCTGCTCAATCATCACCCCACTGCCTTATATTTGTTTTCGAGTAGGTGGCGAACCTATTTGTGCCCTTTTGGATTCTGGTAGCTCCTTTTCATTATTGAGCTTGGAATGGTTTCTTGAATTTGGTCATCTTGCGAGACTTAGGCCGGTCACTTCTTCGGTGCAGGGATGTCGGGCTGCCAACGGGCAGGTGTTGCCTCTGCATGGTTGGGTCCGAGGGAGTATATCGGTTGGTGATTTCTCGTGCTCCTTGTCTTTGACCTCGATTAAGGAGCTGCCGGTCGATTTGATTTTGGGATGTGATTTTGTCAGTAGAACTGCTCTTATCTTGGATTATTCAGGGCAAACCGTTTTCTTCAAGTTCGCTTCTGGTCAGAAATTTGGGTTCTGTGAGTGTACTAAACGTAAGCAGCGTAGCGATGCGGGAATGCTGGCTGTTGATGCTAAGGTTAGTGAGTTTCATCTCCCCCCTCTTTCTTTCCAGCAGGCCTCTGAACTAAGGTTTTTTTGGAGAGGTTGCCAGAGCTTCTCTGTGATAGACTGGCGGTTGCTGATGTTCTTGACTACCATATTCATCTATCTGACTATATTCCCGTCAGACAGTCCCCATATCACCTCTCACCGCCTAAGATGAAGGTAGTAAGGGAAAAGATATCCAAAATGCTTGAGCAGGGTGTTATTAGCCTTCTACTCCGCTTATGCCTCCCCTATATTCATCGTCCCTAAGGATCAGGGGCGGAACTTTCGGCTTGTTGTTGACTACCGTCGCCTAAATAAGAAGATTATCCTAGAATCGGTTCCTTTCCCTGATCTTCATAACTCTTTTACTTGATTTGCCGGGGCTAATTGGTTTACTGTGCTCGACCTGAATCAAGCGTATTATCAGATTCCCTTAGCCGAAGAATGTAAACTCGTTACAGCGTTTTGTACTGATCCCCTTTGGTTTGGCTACTGCTGGATAATATTCTTGGAGACTTGAAATTAGTTTGTGTTTACAATTACCTGGACGATTTGGTAATTTATAGTCGTTCGTCTGAAGAGGATTTGGAACATATCCATCAAGTTTTTGCTAGGTTGCAGGCGGCCGGTTTGACTGTTAAACCCAATAAGGTGACATTAGTCAGACAGCAGGTATCCTTCTTAGGTCACCTAGTATCAGGCGAGAGTATTCGCATCGATCAGGAGCAGACTGAGGCCTTGAGAGCCCTTCCGCCGCCCTCTAATAAGCGGGGGATTGCCAAGTTCATAGGTATGGCGAATTATTTTAGGCGTTTTCTCCCTAATTTTGCTCAGTTGGCGGCTCCTCTAAATGAACTGAGCCGAAAAGTGGTGCGTTTTGAGTGGGTACCTGCTCAAGAGGCCGCGTTTGAGTACATTAAGGCGGCCATAGCCAATCATCCCGTTCTCGGAGTGCCTGATTCTAATAAGAAATTTATTGTCCAAACCGACGCATCTCATGCGGGAATTTCGGCAGTCCTCCTCCAGGAGTTCGAAGGTCAAAGGCAGCCATTAGCATACGCGTCTCGTCGGTTAAACAGCGCCGAGCTTAAATATTATGTTTACGAATGTGAGGCATTGGCCGTCTTGTTCGCACTGGATAAGTACCGGTTTTATTTCGAAAATACGGTATTTCAGCTAGAGACCGACAATCAAGCCTTAAGCTGGGTGCTAGCAAGGCCTCGCATAACTGGCCGTATCGCCAGGTGGGCAGCAGGCGTTTCAGCGTTTCAATTGGAGGTTAAAGACATTAAAGGGGCTGAGAATGTGCTCGCAGACGTCCACAGCCGTATGTTTACTGAACAACCATCTAGTGAGGGCGCCCAAGAAGCTGCGGAAGGCAGTTTTAGTTGTGTCGTGTTAGGCGGTATTCCTCATTTGTTTAGTGTCATTGCCGACCATCAGGATCAGGAGCCCACTTGGGCACCGGTTAAGAAACGGTTTTTGGCGGGCGAGCATTTAGATGAATACCTTATCAGCAAAGGCATTTTGGGTAAAAGGGTGGGACGTGCCAGGGAGATTAATATCTACCTACCAGCCACCTTAGTACTGCCGGTTTTCCATTACTTTCACAACTCTTTGATTGGCGGGCATTTAGGAACCTATAAGACCTTGCAGAAGATTAAGGAGCATCCAACTTGGGCGTCTATGGACCGAGAGAGATGGTTTCTCGTTGTCAGTTGTCATGTGGCCAAACCGAAGAACGCTCTTCAACAGGGGTTTCTTAGTTCTGAGTGTGTATCTTGCCCCATGGACAAACTCTATATTGATTATGTGGGGCCCTTACCTGGCACCAAAAGAGGGAATCGGTATGTATTAGTTATTATTGACGCGTTTTCGAGGTTTACTTAGCTTCTTCCGAGTCTTAATGTGACTGCTGCCACCACCAATGCGCATTTAACTAACGTATTTAGTGTTTTTTGACCCTCTAAACAAATCGTTAGAGATAATGCGGCGGCCTTTCTTTCGGCTCCCTTCAAGGCCTTCTGTTTTCCAAACGGTGTTAAGCATGTAGCTACCTCTCCATATTATCCGCAGGGGTCCTTTGCGGAAAAGGTTAATCATAACCTTAAATCGGCACTCATTATCTTTCATCAGAAGCCTGCCAGTAAGTGGAATTCTAGTCTCCCTTGGTTTAGCTTTGCTTCAATACCGCCAGCCATGAGGCTTTTGAAGTCTACTCTGGTTTCCTTGATGTTTGCTTATCCTGTTAATTCCTCCCTTTCGAACTTATGGGGGATTCAAGATCTAAATCCTGCGGAGATCACTCCCCCCCACCCAAGTCGTCAAGGAAAAGTGGAATCGTGCCAGGCGCAATATTCTCAGCTCCCACAACAAACAAGCAGCTCGTTATAGCTGTAATCGTCGAGCCTTCGGGGGTAAGCCGGGAGATCAGGTGTATGTAGGTAATTTTCCCGGGAGGGAGGTGCTTGTTGGCAACCTTGGTAAGTTTGCTCCCCGTTTTCTGGATCCGTGTACGATTTTGTGGATTTTAGGCCCAGTTAATCTTCTGGTTAAGGACAACCGTATCGGTAAGCAATACTGGGTCCACCTTAATCAAATTAAGTTAGGTTAGCCCGTTAGTTGGTATCGTTCAGTTCACATGGTTGCGGTTGTTTGTCTTCTTCTCGTGTTGACTGGCGCCACTTGGTTTCGCAAGCGTTGCCTGTCCATTAGTGGCAGCAGCGGCGGTTGTCGATATGTAGTAACTGTGGCCCTATCTTTGGGGCGACGTAGTTGTTCTTCCGTGTCGTGTCAGTGTACGGTTTGGTTGGGGACGCAGAAGGAGCCAGGTCCACACAGTGCGAGGAACACGCCGGGACCACTGGCGGCGCGCATGGACTGCCAGATCGAAGGCCTGTCGCCACGAGGGTACACGACCTTTTCGTAAAGCGGATCCTGCAAGTTTTACGTTGAGTGCATTTGAACTCAAGTAGAGAAACCTCCACCACTGTGAGATCTTGCGATTCTCCAGTGACTTGGGTTCGTGTTGCTGCCCGTAGTGTTGCCGAGGTGAAGAGCAGCGAGTGGAGTACGGATCTGATTATCTTTCCTGGACTTCTAATTACTATTTTCTGTGTTCAGTTTGTTACTATTTGTTAAGTTTAACCAGTGGTACTTTTTCCTGCCTCGTGGCCACTAACGCCCCAGTTACCTGCCCCAGGGGTTAGTGTATGTAACGGCAGTGTACGCTTCCTCGCCTTGCCGCTGCTGTCTGGTGAGACCTGTAGATTTGACAGCTTTCTTGATTGTACGAGTAGGTTGGATGTCGATTCTTCTACTCTGGTGGTAGTGATTCCTTTCTCGTCCCGGGCGCTCCAAGCACTGTATTCTGCGGCTGGAGTTCAGACCGCCGGATCCAGCTTTAGCGTATTTTTACATCTTTGCCTTTGGTTTATTGGACGTCAGGTAGCCTCGGAAAGATCGTCATTCGTTAGACTGCCACTAGTCTGAGTTACCATCTTGTGAAGTAAATGCAACTCTTGGCTGCCTATCTCATCTCTCGCGAAAGTGTTTTTTTGCTGGACCTACTCATAGGTCAATTCCTGGTGCACCTTATGTGACTGGGCCTTGTGTTTTATTATTGTATTTGCTGTTTCATTGTATGTTCCTAAATTTTTTATATGATTGCCATTCTTGGCGTTACAGCAGGTTTAAATGATTGTGCTACCAAGATTACCATCATTTTGTCTCACCTGCTTGGTAATCAGTGCTTGCCCTTTTAATTTAAGCTGTGCTGTTGTATTTGCTGTTTTATTGTATGTTTTTTTTATTTTTTTATTTAATTGCCATTCTTGGCTTTACAGCACGCTTAAATGGTTGTAATACCAAGTTTACCATCATTTTATCTCTCCCGTTTGGTATTAGTTGCCTGTATTTTTAAATTAACCCTGCTATTGCGTTGCTGTTTTACAGTATGTTTGTTAATTTTTTTTATAATTGCCGTTCTTGGCGTTAAAGGCCTTTAGCCGTGACTGTGGTTACATGCCTTAAAATTCTGATTGGGATCACATTGGCTTGTTTTTATAACATTATTTGCTGTGTCTGTATTTTATGCTCATTTGGTAAATTGTAACGCACTGAAGGCACTATTAATTACACCGTTGTTTATTCCTTCATTAATATCGTATGATATTTTTATTTACTGCTGAATCTGGAATTACTGTTTTAAAATAAATATGTATAATTGCAAAAGGGAACCAACAGTAACTGATTACGGCGCCGTCCACAATCGTAATCGAATCCTCCCTTCCTTGACTACTAGGTTTCATAAACTTCGCCTCTGTCATGTGCACGATGATGTCTCAGTGTCTCTTCCCCCAGATTCAAGGATCCCGTGGACAGCGCGGCCAAAGAAACCGCCAGAGGGTGTCATCACAATAGCGGATAGCGCGGTACGACCCTATGGAGACAGAGCCTTCGGCTCCTCCGCCTCCTCTCGTCCTGTCGATGGAGCTGGACCCGCCCACAACGCAGCAGTCGCTGCCTTCGTCATCCGGTTCATGGCATCAGAAAGTGGACGCGTACCCTTCTGGGCGTTTTGCGGGGGATGTTTCCGCCAGAGCGAAGGCCGGATTGCGGGGTACGACAAGAAGCTTGACGTCCCCTATAGCCACAGCTTCCGGCCCAGCACTGCGCCCAAACTCACGCCTCCCCCGCCGTTGCCGCGCTTCCTAGAAGACGAAGGTCCGTCGCTTTGAGAGATAGGAATGTTCTCGCGTAACGAGAAGCGCCGGCGCGAAGATCAAGAACGATACAGCAGAAAGGCCGGTGAGACGACGTCAGCCAGTAGCACGCTGACTAGGAAGCCACCACGGCTGGAGCGGCCTCTACACGAAGAAAATAAAAGCGACGCGCCGCCTAACCTCGGCCGCACTAGGAAAGCCGCACTAGAAGAGCCATGACTTGTGATCCATATCAATTACTTGCATGGAAATTGCATATTTCGAAGGACACTGATTATTTGCATGTCGCCAATTGCTTGCGACACCACCAGTACATACCCAAGTTAAGTATTGTCAATTCAATTACTGTAATAAACTCCATTAATATGATGTGCTTGTATGTTGTCTAGCCATCCGAGAAAACAGCTTCCTAGGCACCCTGTAAGAGAGGAGTGGGCAGGATCCTACAACTTCATTCTGTAAACAATCCCCCAGGTCGTGGCTAAGATATGTCTCAGCAGTATGCTTTCTTCCACGAATGCTAGATACACAAGGTGTGTGGGGAACTTCTGTAGGGTTTGGAAGGTAGGAGGTGAGTTACCGGCTGAAGTGATGCGATGTGGATGGGTAGTGAGTCGTGTTCGTATGATTCAAACGGTAGAGCGCTTGCCCGTGGATGGCAAAAATCCCAGATTCAGCTCCTGGGCAGGCGCACAGCCGTAACATGCCAGGAAGTTTCAGTAGTAGATCACTGAAATACTGGCTACTCCAAATCAACAGTCCGAAACAGTCTCTCAAATCATGGTGAAGAATTGGTTGTTGAAGTTTGATGTTAGGGAGACGTTGATTACGGACCAGGTTACCAATTTCGTGTCAGTATTAAGATAGACAACTTTGACCTTTATTACGAATTCTTGTAACAACAAGCGCGCTATACACGCACGCAAATGGGAGAAACTGAGAGACTTGACATCCGTTCCTGGCTGGACACATCTCTTTTTATTCCGTAAATTGCATTAATCGCAATCACAGTCATGTTTCTACTGCTCTAGTTGTACTGGTTGCTATTTATAATAATCGACAGTGATTGTAAAGGTGAAACCACCTTTCCGTTGCCGCACGTGCTTCGTGTGTCTACGACGGACAATCAGATAATGCGATTTTGTTTGTGTTACCGTGGCAATGCCCCAGTGTTGCCGTAGCGCTAGACGACCCCAGCTTTCAGTCTGCAGTGCCGTATGCTTCGTTCAGGTTTGTGTGAGTACATGTGCATTCCACTAATTATTTGAATTTCTTGCTGTCTGTGTGGAAAATGATTTCCTGTAGTGGAGAGAAGAGGCATTCGGAAAAGGAGGTAAGCTGAAATCTCGAGCACGTGCATTTATATACAGATTGCGTGTTTGCATTGAAAGGGAAAGGGACAATTATGGGCCTTTGATACCAGTGAGTGAAATGATTAACGATGTGGCATAAGCGTTGAACATCTCTATAGCCGCAGTGAAGAGAGTCACAAATGATAAAGAGGCTGCCAATTCAGCTGGAAGCTCTGTTATTGCGACGCCTGGAAAGTCAACAAAGAGATCGTTTCGTGTGACTGAAGCATACAACTTTAGTGTCAGTGCTATCAGACAATGAACAGTAGCAGGAAGGAGTACTCGACACTTAAAAAGCTGGTGGCATCACTGTCGGATAGTGGATTGTTCACAGGCAGAACGACAAGTCCCTCCATTATTTCAAAACAGTTGGCTTCCAGTGGTAAAAACTCTTTGGAAGAAAGGTACTGATGGAATGCGGAGACATTGTGGCATGAAGATGTCGTTTCCTGCGTGAGTTGCTAACAGTGAACCCTGAGAATGGTATATGGATTTGGGAAACGTGTCAACATGCGTCATGCATGACCCTTCACATGGACAGACGACACGCGCCACGAAACTATGAGTGTGCCAACTCTTAAGAGAGGCGACTAATCATCGTTTATGCTAGATTTATGACGACTAATCATTGTTCATGCTGGATTTATGAACGGTTTTGTACCAGGTTCTATGGTGATGTTTCAGTAAAAAAAACTGTCGATTGCCACGAGGAAATGAATGCAGATACCTTAAAGACAGCTTTGTTACTCATTTGCTACCAAATTCAGTTCTGGCAGTGTTTTTGTAATCGGCATTGCGCCATACTATTCTGTACAATTAAATGTTGAGGGTGCTCCAAAGCGAGACGAAATAGTCAGCTGGTTGAAAGGTAGTAAAATAGGCTTTGAACAGAGTATGTTAAAGTGGAACTTCTGGAATTAGTGAAACAATACAACCCACGGAAGACGCAGCATGTAACTGATAATTTAGCGGGGAGCCACTGCCACGAACGTATAACAGTAGCACTGTCATTACAATGACATCGAACTTGTCTGGGCTCAAATAGAAACAAATGTCGCGGACTGAACTAAAACCTTCACGTTGCGAGGCATAGAGAGGCTGAGATCTTGGGATTTTCGTTCTCATGCACAAAAAGATCAAGTTTTCATTTGATGATTTACACTTACTATTTGTGCATTTTGCTGGACCTCGTTACTTCAAAAATATGTTTGTGTGCATTTGTGTAAGGTGGCAAACACTGCTAGAGCATTAGAAAAAACGTCTCATCAAGGAACATATCGCTCAGTAGAGCTCAGTAGAATGCTTCCAACAAGAATTCCGCAACGAATCGAGTGGCATTGTTAGACTCGCAGCCCTGACTGCTGCGGCGTCAAATGATGGGAGGGGAGGGTCTGTCAGCGCGCAGTTGCCGATGCCTATCAATTACATTAACTACGCAGGATCGTCAGGTTATCCGACTTTTCCTCAAAATACTCTCTATTTCAAAAATAGTTACAGAAATACTTACATACAAGAAAATGGCCGCAAATTAAACGAAAAATTAAAAATTTCTCACTTACTCAGAGTTTCTTGGGACTGAATGATGCCATACACTGCTTCTCATCATTTCTCTCGTCGATTCGAAAGTAACACATCCTCCTTTGCCTTCTGCCTACTCTTTTGCAGCCATAAATGCTACTATTGTTTCAGTTTTCAGTCTGTTCCTAAGAGCTGTTTTCAAGTTTTGAAATGAACTAAACACTCGCTCCACCAAGGCATTGGAAAAGGGAAGACAGAGGAGAATGAAGATTATTTTTTGTAAATTTGGCAAATTTGGAGTTTTGGCTGCAGATTTCATATCAAAAACTTTCTTACAATATAAAGTGGCAGGTTTAAATACATCTAATCAAAGCATAGTGTGATGTTTCCATTCAGAATCCATCTGCTGGCAGCTGATTAATTTTTGTAGAACAGGAAGCCTCTTTACGACATGAAGCAAGTACTTAACAGTGTAGTATTGGGCTAGGTTACATTCAACTATAGGATTTTTTTCATAAATGGGATCTGAGAAGTCAAATCGTCTTTTTATCTGTGATACAAGCTCTACACAGAAATTCAAGCAACTTTTGTAAAAACAATTTATGTCACGTTGCTGTACTTCGTTGTTGGCTTTGCGTCCATGCAATGATTCCCATGCAGCGATACACAAGTATCGTGCCTCATCCAACGAAATGCCTTGGAATCATATGGTCTAACAGCAAAATTTTCTTAAATCAAAATTAATAAAAATACAACACAGATTTTTTTCTACTTCTGACTTCTGTTTGCGAAGCAGAGGGACTTTACTTTGATAAAAGGTAATAAAACCTGTAAGTACGAATAAAACATAAGACATGAATTCCAAATGGCAAAGTAAGTCCGTTAACCATAGTTGAAAGCATATCTTCTGTAACTGAAGATGGATCATTCATGACAAAATTTCTCAGGTAGGCAAAAGGTGCGTTATACTGTTCCAATACCCCGTCCACATATGATCTGATAGACAACCATCGAGTTGAACAAGGACGTAGAATATTGTGTATTTCAGTATGAAAAAATACTTGAAATTCTTTAAATGTCTCTCTCCTGCCGAAATATCTACTGAAATGAGAACCTAAGTTTCTGAGCAAATCCTCGACGCTTCTAAGAAGTTTTAAGCATGGTTTTCAATCACAAAGATAAACAATATGAAATGAGTATTTAATACAACTTACATGTGGGAAATCTCTTTTTAGGCTAAAAAAACTGATTTTGAAGAATGTATCACTGTCTTGTGCAAGGTGTCAGCACTATCCAATGAAACTTCAAACATATCAAAGAAATATTTTAATATGACCTGAATCCACATCAAGATACACGAGTGTTAATGCAAATTGCTTAGTAACAGTTTGATCAGTAGTTTTGTCCGTGATCAGTGCAAAAAACGTATCTGGATGTCTCAGTTTATCATACAAGGTCTGTGATATGAGTTCCCTTACATGCTTGAAGATTTCGTACGCTTTAAACCAATCTCCTCTGCGATGGTTGAATCAATGTATCCAAGATGCTGAACGGTAAATTATTGGCAGCTGTTAATTTAATTTCTGTTCTTTTTACGTCTTCAACATTACTACTTAGCATTGAAGGTGTATTAGAACAGGGCTTAACAACTGGCCGGTTTTGAGCGCGAGTACTCGCGTCTGCTCAGGCACGTGCTCGCGAGCAGCTGCAAGGTCGTGGAGGTGGGAGGGAGGGGAGGGAGGGGAAATGCGCGCTACGTTTGAATAGGGCCGCAGCGTGCCTATTGAATTCGCGCCGACTGTGTAACATTTAAAGTACTACAATCAGCTCTTAACAGTCACTTCGCTGGTTAAGAATCATGTGAAGTCGCCGTTGTGTAACCCCAACCAAGCTTTCGCAGTTCAACCCCCATTGGGAGAAATTGTAGTCACAAAACGCTGAATTCTTTTACGAAATTTAATTTGCAGCGACATTATATGTCGTACCACGCGAAAAACTACGGATGTGGAAAATCTGATTGACCAGATCGTGCACAGGAAGTTATTAAACTTAAAAGGAAGCTATCCGAAGAAGATCTGGACAACGAAGAAAAATCAACTGATGCAGCTCTCAGAGTGGGTTACAAAATTGCTTTGCTTTTAGCAAAATCCCCGCGCCCCTTAACTGATGGTGATTTAATAAAAGAATGTTTGGTAGTTGCAGCGGAACATTTGTGTCCATCTCAAATTGAACAGTTTCGGATTGTGCCATTATCTAACATGACCATTATGCGTCGCATACAGGACATGGCAGACGGCGTCCAGAGCCAGCTTGCAAATATCTGTAACGATTTTATGGCGTTTCTCTAGCTCTGGACGAAAGTGTTGATATCACTGGAACAGCGCAGCTTGCCATATTTATTAGAGGTGTTAATAGAGATCTTCATGTGAGGGAGGAGCTCCTCGATGTAGTAGCCATGAAGAACACTACAACCGGAGGTGATATTTTAAGTAGTTTTGAAGAAAGTGTTGAAAATATAGGATTGTCGTGGAATTCTTTAGTTTCAGTGTCTACAGATGGTAGAGGCATACACTAAGCTAATAAAATTATGTGGCACGTGTACATTCTCCTATATTTGTTTCATTTGTCGCAGTAATAATTCGTGAGTGATATCCCTGCAGGTGGCCACGGATTTACATTGACTGGCGGCAGCTGTTGTGTGCCCCACGTGACTTTCCCCACTCTCCGCTCTGGTCCGGTAGTGGGGGTAGCGTGCTCGCGCTGCTCCGTGCTCGCGCCTTGATGCTCACAGCTTGCTCCGCGAGCACGTATGTTGTGAAGCCCTGTATTAGAAGTAGATGCAAGAGCCTTAAAATTTCAAATTTATGTGCTTTTAAAATGCTGTCACATATCTTGCAGTACACCAAAACATGTCCGTTTGTTGCTCTTCTCTAACCAACCAGTGCGCTTAGGCAAGCTTAACCAGGAATCACAAAATCTATTTATTTTGAATTTCTTTGATTTCCAAGAACACTATTTTGAGGTAGAGGCAGCGTTATAGTCATTTTCAATAAGATCACTTTGTAAATTAGGGGTGTCAGGTAAATTAGGTGAGACAGGTAATTCAGGAGGAGTATACAGATTGTCTACAGTCTTCGCACTAACACTGGCTTTGCGTAACCACTTACTCACTTTAGTGAAATAAAAGCGCTATAGTTGATTGACTGTACAATCACCGACGACAAGTATAATCCGCACCAGAACATTCAATCTAGTAGTCTGGTAAAACACTGAGATACGGTTTGCTATCACAAGAACAACAAGCTCACTAATAGGCTCACGAACTACGACACACACCAGTTCAAATAGCGGAAGCATGAGCACAGAAACTGGGGAATTCCCAGAGTCATTGCACGGTATAACACGTGGAATGATTCTGATATTCTGTAATTACAATTTAAAATGTTCAAGAACGATTTGAATGTAACAAAAATGTTCGGTGTCAAAATTATCCAGTTAATCGGAAAGTAGCCACCATGTCATATTACCCTCTAAAATATCCACCGACCAAGTTTTTACCCGAAACTCGGTTAATTACCTTCCAACTGGGAACATTGGACTCATCCCGCTCTCCGCCCCGCCAGTCACTGGCCCACTGCACTTCCTTGACGAATACTGGCAACTGCGCTCCCAGCCGTCAGAATTCTTCTTTTGCGGTGCGGAGTACAAGTACGGCGGTAATCCAAAACAACAGCTGCAGGCCGAGATTACTGCAGAGATACTTTCCAAAGGAGAGGGACTGACTTCTAAGGATCCTGCCTATAGGAAGGTGGTACTTTTGGATAGTCGGGCCATCCAGTTTTATACTGCTGTACAAAAGTACAAAAGGCAAACACAAAGGAGTGCACGACAGTGGGTGATGTTAACACACCCGGAAGGGAAAAGCGAAAGGCCTCTTCATTCATTATCAAGATCCACAGAAATTACTCGAGATAACCTCGCCAGTGAATGTGCAACTACAATTTCGTAGTCAAACAAGTCATCCACATAGGGCGCATCTGAGCCTTTTGGGGCACACTTCAATCTTTACCGTCTTTACTGGCGACGGTCCTAAAAAGAGAAGGGAGGGGCTGGGAAGGAGAAGACGGCGCAGCATGTTCAGCAGCCTGTTCCTAAACAATCTACACACACTTCGTCTTATGTAATAAGGCCTATAGTTAAACCAAGGGGAAATGGAGAGGGTCAGTACTTCTCTGCTTTAGGTACCTCCACCAACGGGGATGGCCACAAAATGAATCGTGTTAATGGCGCTCCTGCACTTCTACAGCCACAAAGGGGCAGACGCTCTGTAGGAACGATCACTAGAGGGTGAGGTGCTTTTCACCCAGTGAGAAAACGTCATCATGACGGATCATCGATGGATGCTGAAACTCATGTACAGTGCCTTGTCGTTGACGAGTGAGGGTCGGAGGTTGGATGTAACCTTCAGATGAAATCATCAGGAAACCAGAGGGGAGAGGGATCTGAGAGATGTACAGGAGGACTACCAGGTGCTACAAGCCTCTTATGTTCACCTTCTGGAGCAGTTATAGCATGCCAGCGATGAACATCCACACGCTCTGAGAGGGTGTAAATGGGGATGGATAAATGTGGGCGGTAGGTTGGTAAACTTATTTGGAACAGATGACGGCGACGATATTAGGCAGGGAAACGATACGTTGATTCATATGCTAGTGGAAACTGAGAGCGCGAGAAATCTGGTGGAATGGCACACTACGTCATTAACAAACCTGGAATACAAGGAGTTAGGTAACACTGGGGTATTGCAGGGGTTAAAGACGAAATTGATTAGGTACGTAGAAACACCAACTGAGACAATGAATCTATATCTGAGCGTACCACAGGTCTGAATAAATCTGTTAGGTACATGGTAAACCATGGCTCGGCTTCTGCATAAATTTTCTCCGATAGTATGGGAATACTAGAGTAGAACTAGCCGAATTATGGGAAGCCGTGCACCATGCAGTGCGTAGACAATTAACTCCCATCTTCCAGAATGAGATTTTCACTCTGCAGCGGAGTGTGCGCTGATATGAAACTTCCACAGTTTTAATCTGCCAGGAAGTTTCAACTCCCATCTTGTTAGTGCGTCATGGACTGGACTGTCAGCTATGCACAAATGTATTGTACCTCAAGAGGAAAATACCCGGTCACTGTATTGCACTACCACCTGTAAACAGTGGAGGTCAGTGCTGACCGTGCCCACTCCATGTGTTAATACACCTGCCATTAACGGCTACAAATACCAGATACGACTGCTATGTGGTTCACCCATATCGCATAAGATGGAAGACTTTAGGGAAATCTTTACATATGGATGAAGGAGATTCTGGTGGTTGTACAAGACAGGAAGAACTACGAATTGCTGGCAGCAGAAGAGTTACAAAATTGCCAAGGCGAGGAGAATACGACATATGAACCGTAAGAGATGTGCTATTTTTCTAGGAGACAGATGCGGGACGATGCCCATGGGACATCCTCGCAGCACAGCCTTACTTCCAGAGGACAGCATTTCACTGAGCAAACTCATTATATGACCCAGATGTAGCTATCACAACTATCACAACTATGGGGCAGCAGTGTACTACAGAACGGAACTGAATGTGACATCTGGGGAAAGATTTTTCCACTTCCAACAAAAATAACAGGAGACGAGGATTAAGTATTCTCTGCTGTATTTAGGTGATAATCCTTCATAAATAGTGCCATCACGGAACCCGACCTGCATGAATAATACCCTAGATACCGCTGGACGAGCATACAGCCGGACAGAATGTGTGCATTAGCATGGAACAGATGTTCCAACATATTCAAGAATACCGAATCAAGTACCAGCATAGAGGCACGGTAAGTAGGAACTCCGTGCTTGGGCGCTATCTCAGTACTAGTGCTCGCTTGTATAGCCTATGTCTGTCAACGGTGGAGGGCCATGCATCCAACCAAACTTCTAGTCCATGATATATAAAGCCAGAGAGTCGGCGACGAGATTTGAACACACTGTGAGGGTACCATCTAATATGCACCGTGACGGAGTGAAGAGACAGAAAAGAAGGACAGTCAGTGAGGGAAGTTTAAATACTACCGTAAAAGAAGGAGCATCGAGGTAATAATGGAGAATATAAACGCGATACCGCTACGTTATTTTAAGTAATTCACAGGTTTATGCTCTCAAATGTTACGCTAGCTACCGCAGATGAGACTTCGAAACCCATCGCGGGGCATGCAGAGGAGCCGCCTCTACAATCCTGCCAGTGGGCACTAGAGCACTGCTGTCGCAGCTTGCTGCAACACCGCATTCTGCCGTAGCAGTGAGCAGGGTTCCCATACGCCATGGTACAATACTGCGGATGCGTAGCTTCCTACATCACCGGAAACAGGTTCCTTCCACAAGAAAGGTATTAAGAGCGACTACAAACACTCGCTTCACAGCCCTTAGCAGCAGTTGTATTTGCACTTCGAGTGATTCCGGGACTTCTGACTACAGCCGATACCGTGACACTCATAAAGCCAGCCATCGGTCCTAGTGGGGTTGAGCAGTTCCAACCTTACCTAGGACCATCATCAGCTAGCACTGGTCTACGAGTCGTCGATAGACCTGAAAGTTAATGGTCTCGAGATGGTGTCGTCGAGGGGCGCCTGGACAAAGCTGTCCTGGATTCGGTGAAGGGCACTGTACACCTGACCTTCTGTTCACATTTGCCGCAGTGTAAGCTCGCAGCTGTTCGGTGCACCTTCAAGGGCGTCCATACATAAAGGGGGGGGGGGGGAGGGGCAAGGGTGGGCCACACCGCAACACCCCACCCCCTCTCTCCTAACTCTCAGCGAAAGAAAAAAATATAGTATAGTCAGGTATTTGCTTTCAAGATGATTTAAAAGTCTTTATTACGCTGCTTCTTAACATTGTCGAAACTAGAACTTTTTTATAACTACTTAAAAAGTCCCCGCCGGCCGTGGTGGCCAAGCAGTTAAAGGCGCTACAGTCTGGAACTGCGCGACCGCTACGGTCGCGGGTTCGAATCCTGCCTCGGGCATGGATGTGGGTGATGTCCTTAGGTTAGTTAGGTTTAAGTAGTTCTAAGTTCTAGGGGACTGATGACCTTAGAAGTTAAGTCCCATAGTGCTCAGAGCCATTTTTTTTAAAAAAAGTCCCCATTCGTCTTACAAAATATTAAAAGTACTCCATACCCGCAGGTATTGGACCCCCACTTCCTACAAGCTATCGTATGCGCGGGCCTGTGTACCTTTACTGTATCAGCAGGCCCATCTCACCTGCTGCAACTCTTCCAGTGGGGCAGTACTGCGCAGCATAACGCACACATACTATGTTGCAGGGGGAAGCATGCGGCCGGTAATTATACTGATCAGCCCATTGCCTGGATGACCACACACGCCACCGAGAAGGAAAAAACTCTTAATGGAAGTCATGCTGAATAAATGATGTTTATACTAAAGAAGCTCTCCTGACTCCACATTCGCCGTGGTACTGGTAGAACGTAGTAGCTCACGTTCCCACGCACGCCATTCTGTAGCAGGAATCACCTTCCTATCTGTTAGTGGTGTTTGCACTGCCGATACCATTTCACTAAAGAAAACCTATGATTCTGTAAGAAGCAATATAATTTTCAGAATCGTTAAAGGATTGAGGCTAAAGTAAACAGGCAGGTGGATAACCTACAAAATGTAAGAAACCCGTCTGAAAGTAATGAAAGTGAGTGGAGAAGAAGGGCAAGTTAGAAAGATTTAAGTCAGAGCTGCAGCTTGTCACTACTGCTGTTAAACGTACACCTCCACTTACACATCGTGGAAAAGATCTGGTATGTGAGACATCCGCAACTGAGACGCTTCAGTTCAGCTGTACTAATTTTTTATTAATTTATTTCGGAATTTTAAAATCCCATCTTCAGGTGTATAGAATTATTGTATTTGCTAACGCATAACTTGTGGTCGGGCCAGACAGTGCAAGGGCTCCACATCACTGCATCTTGACGAAACCAGAAAAAAAGGAGGTTGGCATTCATTCCGCGCGTCTGCCAGAAGGCGGATGGCGCGCTCTCCTTTTTAACTCTCGACCTAAACACATGGGTGTTATAAGTTTAACGTGTGTATATCTGTCTATGGCGTCGTAGCTCCCAAACGAAACGTCGGATTTTAAAGCAGGTCCTTAAAAAAAAAAGAAAAAAAAGAGCTGTTTAATCGGTATGGTTCTTAGCTGTGTTCCATCAAAGTCTATTCAGTCGTTTAAATTTCATCAGCTAAATTAAGAGAAAATGTTTTTCCGCCAGCTACATAATACATTAAGGGCTACGTCAAGTAACGTAGTAACAGATTGTAGAGCACAAAAGATTTAAATAAAAATACGCAAAAATATATATTCTGGAAATATATTTTTAGCTTTTACGGCTGATTAAAAATGAAAGTTTTTTTCCTCTGAATTCGCTCTTTTCAGGACCTAAAAAGCGGAATAAATCTTTAATTGAAATTTACAAAAAAGTCAGAAAATATCTGTGCCCCTTTAATTTAATTTAAATATTTTGATCCAAGCGTCGTTGCGTCGGCGGACCGCCAAGTAAATAAAAAAATAAGAAGTTAACAGCACCTACACGTCCTACAACAGGATACTTCCATTATTCCTGGGTATAAGACTCTTCTGTTTCACGTCATCTGTTTCTGTCCTGCGTGCCCTGCGTCCACAGCTCAAAACAGCTAGTGAAGTTATAATAACTTAGTACATAAAACATGAGAACTAATTCATCTTTAATTAGCCTAACATTGTTAAATAACAGCGTTACTTATTTATTCTACACCATATTTTTACACAACTGCGTACGAACTAAGTTTCATGAACTAATCTATCTCACAAACCATATGTACTGCAGTGGTATGACGATGGTGTGCTAACTCACCCTCCATTTAACCGCGCGCGTGAGTCGCGCGGTGCACAGGGGGTAACCAAGGGCGGCGACCCGAACGAGCAGCCGTCTATGAGCAGGCGTCGTTGTCGATTGTGTCTAAATTGCAAAATTTTCGGAGTAAATTAATTAAGACTTAGACTCAACGATTAGATATTGTCATTTTGATAACTACCTACGTTGCCTAGTTAGCTTCCTTGTATTTAAAATTCATACTTTATCATTTTCAGATGTATTCTGTTTTTATTTTATTTTGTTAGCGGTCCCCCGACCCACAACGTTTGGATCAAAATACTAGTACTTATATTAAAGTTAAAGGGGCAACACATTATTTCTTTACTTTTTATACGCTTTTTGCCTCGGCATTTTTTTTTAATTTTTCATTTAAGTTCTATTCCGCCAATATTCAGTGATTTGGAGCCCTTGCAATGACAGACCCGAATCCAAGTTGTCCTTTATCAAATATAATGGTTCTATTCATCTGAATATGTGATTAAAATACCGAAACCAAAACAATTATTACAGCTGAATCGGAACTTTTTAATTAATTACATCGTGTAAAGATTAAAAGAAAATTTTGGAAGTGCAATAAAAGCGCAAAAACGGGAGGTACGTAATCTTAGGTTTGCACATGGCACAGACTGTCTGGCGTGTCGTCAAGGAGACTTAGAAGGTGTTATGAAAGGACTGGATAACGTATTTGGTACATAATATGGTTTAAGGACAATCAAAGAGAAGACGAAGGTGATGAAGAGTGATAGAACGTAAAACAACGGCCTCTTCGGTAACCAATTTGGGTACGACGCGGTGTTGTGAAATAATCCTCCTAGCTGAGAAGCCACAAGACAAAGGCTGGCCGAAGCCAGCAAGATATCAGAAATAGATTGGGATGTCGGTGGTTTTATGTGTATTTTTGATCCTAAGGATTTATGGCGCCCAGTGCGTTACTCATGCCTTGCTTGTGGTAGGTGTTAGTTCTCGTTGATAGAATAGCTGTTACTTTCTGGCACGTTAAAACTGTGTGTTGGGCCGGAACTCGAACCCAGGATATTGGCTTTCGAGGGGAATATCGCAGAGCTTCAATTCTGCCAGCACCTGCCTCCCACTCTCCATCTAAGTTCCGAGGACAGATCATGAGTATCGTCTTTATAGCTCACTCGGTAGGAGCATTCCAGAATAATAGTAATGCACTAGGTTCATGTTCCTGTCCGGCACGCACTGTTGATGTGCAGTAAGTTTCAAAACACCATTAACGCAGAGTGAAAAATTCATTCTGGAAACACAAAGTAAATGTTACTGGAAAGTAAAAGGAGTTAGGGTATAACATCCTGCCGACATCGAGTCATTTCTAGCGGATTGGGAAAGGAAACTGGGCATGTCGTTTTTAAAGTAAACATTGCTTGAGTGATTTAGAGACTCTGTAGGTCACTTAAATCTGGATACAATAAGATATCAGCCTCACAATTTATTGGCGATGTATGAAAATCTGTACCGGACCGGGACTCGAAACCGCGTTTCCTGCATTATGTGAGAGATCATCTTAACCACTTCGGCTATCCGAACGTGCCTCCCTCACCACTCCAGACCACCACGTTGTGCACCAAGCACATCCTTTCTCCTTCACATCTGCGTCTGCATCTTACAACAAGGAATGGGCTCCCAGCAACGTTTTGTGTTGTACCACACCGTTGATCGGAGAGCAACAACAGGCAGACCAGGGAATTACCAGCCGATGCTTAGGTTGCCGTTAACGCCTCAACACAAAAATTTGCGTTTGGAACGGTGCTGTGACCAGGAAGCACGGACTGTTGATGAATAGCGTCACATTGTATTCAGAGATGAGTCGCTGTTTTACATTAGTCTCGATGACCACCTGCCGGCCGGAGCGTCCGAGCGGTTCTAGGCGCTTCAGTCTGGCCGCTACGGTCGCAGGTTCGAGTCCTGCCTCGGGCATGGATGTGTGTGTCGTCCTTAGGTTAGTTAGGTTTAAGTAGCTCTAAGTTCTCGGGGACTGATGACCTCAGATGTTAAGTCCCATAGTGCTCAGAGCCATTTGAACCATTTGATGACCAACTTTGGCGAGTACTGCGGCGACCGCGTGCGAGGTCCCATTCTTACGATGTTTTGAAGAGGCACGCGGTGTTGCCCCTGGGCTGTTATTGGTTGAGGACATTCAGATACAACAGTAAGTCACAGTAAGTCCTCGTATGGTATCTCTCCTGTGACAGTATCGTGATGCTGTTTTCAGCAGGACAATGATCGTCCCCACATGACAAGTGTCTCTATTACCTGTGTGTGTGATGTTGAGGTAGTCCATTGAGTAGCACGGTACGCAGTCCCGACCCCAATATGACATTTGTGGGAACAGACTGGGCGCCAAATCCATCCCAGCGCCAGTATTTAGGATTCCAGGACCAATTACAACAGTTCTTGATCAACTTGTCTCGGGAGAGTATACAATGGAATTATGGCACTATTCCCAACTAAATGGCTGCACGAATCCAGGTCAGAAGGGGTGCAACGTCACACTGATAAGGGGAATCGTATTGTCAAGTTCTTTTTAAATTTGACACGGTTTTCTAAACTGTTAAATAAATTCAATCGCAGACCCTCTGAACTTTTGAAATTTCATTTCTTTTACTGCTTACCTTCTATGAACTTCACTTTTACTCTTGCAGTCGCCCTCTCTCTCCGTTCATCCAACTTCATTTCTCCCTCTTTCTTTCAGGTTAGTATATTCGTATTCATGTAAGGCCACGTCCGGTAAACTTCGACGTAGTAAACATTTTATTTGTAACTCGGCATCTGTTGAGACCTCAAAAAAGATACTAGGGAACGCAATGCATTCCTCTGTTGCTCCAGGTATGGTGTGTATTTGTTGTCACATGGAAGAATTAGTCTTCCAGCGGTGAAATTTGCCAGTATACGAGGGTCGTTCGGAAAGTAAGGAACGATCGGTCGCGAAATTGAAGCCACAGTGAAAATCAAAACTGTTTTCTTTGCACATATAGCTACACCTTCCCTACATAGTAGCCGCTCCGATTTAGAAATTTGTCGGAGCGTTATACCAAATTTCCAACACCATCGTCATAGAAGGCAGCCACCTGTGCTTTCTGATAATTCTCTACGCTCGTCTATAGCGCGTAGCCTGCGCCCAAGAGTTGTCTTCGTATCTAGCGTTTCATGTGAACAGAGATGATACTCAGGACGAGCCAATTAGGACTGTGTTGTGGGTGATCGAACACTTCCCATAGAAAAGGCTGCAGGAGCGTCTTCACTGCCTCTGCAGCATGTGGCTGACAAGGGAACCTCCCCATCGCACCCCCCTCAGATTTAGTTATAAGTTGGCACAGGGATAGGCCTTGAAAAACTGAACACAGATCAATCGAGAAAACAGGAAGAAGTTGTGTGGAACTATGAAAAAAATAAGCAAAATATAGAAACTGAGTAGTCCATGCGCAAGGTAGGCAACATCGAGGAGGGTGTTAGCTTACGAGCGCCGTGGTCCCGTGGTTAGCGTGAGCAGCTGTGGAACGACAGGTCGTTGGTTCAAATCATATCTCGGGTGAAAATTTTAATTTTTTTTTCAGATAATTATCAAAGTTCAGGCTCTCACACATAATCAACTTCGCTCTCCAAAATTCCAGGACATGTTCAGATTTGCTTGGACATATACAGAATTTGACGGTCTACGCACGGAAACATTTGAAAACGTAAAAAACATATGTTTTGACAGAGCACAGGGAAAACTGTGCGACTCTGAAACTGTTGCATTCATTTGATGCAGTTTATGTGACAAACTCTTATGTTTTCATCACTTTTTTTGGAGTGATTATCACATCCACAAGAAAACCTAAATCGGGCAAGGTAGAAGAATCTTTTTACCCATTCGCCAAGTGTGCAAGTTAGGTGGGTCGACAACATATTCCTGTCATGTGACGCACATGCCGTCACCAGTGTCGTAAAGAATATATCAGACGTGTTTTCCTGTGGAGGAATCGGTTGACCTATGACCTTGCGATCAAATGTTTTCTGTTCCTATTGGAGAGGCACGTCCTTTCGTCTACTAATCGCACGGTTTTGCGGTGCGGTCGCAAAACACAGACATTAAACTTATTACAGTGAACAGAGACGTCAATGAATGAACAGACAGATCGTAACTTTGCGAAAATAAAATTTTCACTAGAGGGAGAACTCGAAACAAGGACCTTTCGTTCCGCAGTTGCTCACTCTAACCACGAGACCACGGCGCTCATCAGCTATCGTTGTCCTTTATGTTGCCTATCTTGCACATGGACTACTCAGTTTGTATATTTTGCTTATTTTTTCATAGTTCCACACAATTTCTTCCTGTTTTCTCGATTTATCTGTGTTCAGTTTTTCAAGGCCTATCCATTGTGTCAATTTATAACTAAATCTGAGGGGGATGCGATGGGGAGGTTCCCTTGTGAGAATCGCCATGAAGAGGGAAGTGTGTGGCAGTTGTGTTAGGAGGGCTGCATTCATTAAGGCGAAGCCTCCCAGCGGGCCCTCCTACTTGGCCGGAGACATCGTTGTTCTAGGCACCTTTACTCGCTCACAGAGCGCTCACAACTGAAAAGAGAGGCATACTAGAGACACTCCTCACAACGTCTGTGAAAAGCCTCGCCGGATTTTCACAGCGATTTCCATTTTGCGACCGATCGTTCCTCACTTTGCGAGTAGCCCTCGTATAATGAATTACAAAATGAATATAAATTATTTACCAACTTACGAAAGGTGATACAATATATGAAAGGAAACTACGTTAGCGGTTAAAGTGTGATCATGAAGCAATCAGTCATTCCTGTAACAGTTTTACCTCTTAGAAATTTATAATAGTTGAAAGAATCACATAATTCTCCTTTCATCCAGAATTGCTAGTTATGCATGGTTCATAGGAGAGCTTCTGTGAAATTTGGAAGGTGGGAGACGAGGTACTGGCGAAAGTAAAGCTGTGAGGGCGGGTCGCGAGTTGTGCTTGGGTAGCTCAGTCGATAGAGTACTTGCCCTCGAAAGGCAAAGGTTCTGAGTTCGAGTCACGGTCCGGTACGAAGTTTCAATCCGTCAGGAAGCTTCATATCAGTACACGCTCCGCTGGAGAGTGAAAATTTCATTCTGGATCAAGTAATTATACTATATCGCTGAAAACGGTGGTCTGCTTGTTTTGGCGTCATACGACGAGTTTTGTAGTCCATGCATGTCGATGTACTGCCTAATCTCATAGCTCTCATTTCAGTCATTTTTGAAGTAAATACCTAAACGACAGATTGGCAAATTCAATGCTCCCTTTTTTTCAGATACATTTTCTCATTCAATAAAAAATGCTCCAACATAGGGTATTCGGTATCAGAATCAGATTTTGGCAGTACTTACTACTAAACGATCCAGGAAGGATACATAACTGTTTCGGAATTTCTAAAATCAGTGGGGGAAGTGGCAGGCAATTATTCAAGCTAGAATGTTAAATCTATGAAACAGCAAGCGCAGGTAAGTGGGAAAACTATTGCACAATCAGCTTCATAACTCGTAGATCCAAGTTGAAGTCCAGAATAATGTATAGATGAACTGAAAGAAAGTTAAGAATCTGCCAGATGACAATCAATTTGGCTTTAGGACGCGTAATGTCATCTGCAACCACTTACGCCTTAAAGTAGAAAAATTGTTTAAGCCAAAATTACGATTTGAAAATTGTTATTTCTATGCCTGAAATTGAAATTAATTTATTCTATGTGTGTGTGTGTGTGTGTGTGTGTGTGTGTGTGTGTGTGTGTGTGTGTGTGTGTGTCTATTTACGTTGTGTTTCACTTACGTTTTCTTTTTCCTCATCTTCATCACTGTCAAACACTATATATTGAGTTGTCACTGTCACTGTTTCACTGTTTACCAGCTGTAAAAACAAACATGGCGGAGAGTGGAAGAGCTGAAAGTGTAAAAACAAGATGGCTCATGGTGGAACAGTTGAAGGAGTTCCTGGCGGTTCTTCTGAATCTTTCAGAGGTGTCTGAGCCATAGGGCTCTGTATAGCTGCAGCAGAGTAGAGCGATCTCCACTCCAGTTGGTGTTGCTCAGGCAGCGGAGGGCACTGAGTTACTGCCAGCACTTTCGTTTAAGCTGACGAAGGTGAGGAAGCCAAGTCAATCGGGCATCGAAAACCAGTCCTAAAAATCGATATGTCTCCACTACAGGGAGGGGATTGTCAGTAAGGTAAAGTTCTTGAACGGTACGACGCCAACAGAAGTGCATGACACACGACTTTGCAGCCGAAAACTGGAAGTCGTGTGCTAGAGCGCATGATAGCGTCTTGTGGATGGCTCCCTGTAGACGCCGCTCAGCAACACCAGTACTGGTAGAGCAGAACGAAACGCAGAGGTAGTCTGCATACAGAGAGGGTGAAACGGACACCTCTACAGCTGCTGCTAGACCGTTAATGGCTACTAAAACTAGAGATACACTCAATACAGAGCCCTGTGGGACACCATTCTGGTGGATATGGGGGAACTATGGGAGGCACCAACTTGTAAAGTGCGAAGTGACAGGAAATTCTGGATAAATATCGGGAGCAGGCTTCTGAGACCCCACTCGTGTAATGTGGCAAGGATATGAAGTCGCCAGGTGGTGCCATACGCTTTTCGTAAATCAAAAAAGACAGTAACGAGGTGTTGGCGTCTGCAAAAGACTGTTCGGAATGCAGACTCGAGGGACACAAGATTATCATTGGTAGATCGACCCAGGTGGAAACCGCCCCGGCATGGGGCCAGTAAGCCACGTGACTCCAGGACCCAGCCCAACCGCCGACACACCATACATTCCAGTAGTTTACAAAGAACGTTGGTGAGGCTGATGGGACGAAAGCTATCCACATCAAGCGAGTTTTTACCGGGTTCCAGCACTGGGCTGATGATGCTTTCCCGCCATTGCGATGGAAAGACGCCATCACACCAGATCTGATTGAAGATGATGAGGAGATGTCGCTTGTAGTCAGATGAGAGATGTTTAATCATCTGACTGTGGATCCGATCGCGACCGGGAGCTGTGTCGGGGCAATGTGCAAGGGCACTAAGGAGCTCCAACTCTGTAACCGGGACGTTATAGTGTTCACTGTGGAGTGTAGTGAACGAGATGACTTTCCCTTCCATCCGCCGTTTGAGAGGGAGAAAGGATGGGGGGGTAATTCTCCGACGCAGAGGCGAGAGCATAGTGCTCAGCAATCGCGTTTGTGTTGGTAGATAACACGCCATTTATGGTAACACCAGAAACGCCTGTTGGGGTCTGGTATCCGAAAACTCGTTTGATCTTTGCCCAGACTTCAGAAGGTGACATATGGCACCCACTCGAGACATATCTTTCCCAACACTCCTGTTTCCGCCTTTTGATAAGCTGGTGAACGCAGGCACGGAGCCGTTTAAAGTCTATGAGCTGCTCCAAGGAAGGGTGCCGCTTATGCCGCTGTAGAGCTCGGCGACGCTCCTTAATTGCCTCAGCGACTTCTGGCGACCACCAAGGGACTGTCTTTCGCCAGGGGCACCCTAAAGTATGAGGGATCGCGTTTTCCGCCACAGAAACGATCGTTGTAGTTATCTGCTCAACCACGTCATCGATGTTACCATTTCGGGGAGATAGAACAGTGACAGCAGAGTTGAAAGCTTCCCAGTCTACCTTGCTTAAAGCCCATCTGGGCAGACGTCCGTGAGCCTGAAGCCGGGCCAGTGACAGGAAGAAAGTGGTCACTACCACACAGGTCGTCATATGCTCTCCAGTGGATAGATGGGAGAAGGCCAGGACTGCAAACCGAGAGATCAATGGCCGAATATGTACCATGTGCCACACTGAAACGTGTGGGGGTCACCTTTATTTAAGAGGCAGAGGTCGAGTTGTGACAGGAAATTATCGACATCTCTGTCTCGCCCAGTAAGAACTGTGTCACCCCACAAGGGTTATGAGCGTTAAAATCTCACAAAAGTAGAAAACGTGTAGGCAGTTGCTTAATCAGTGCAGCCAATGTTTTCAGGGATACTGCACCATCTGCAGGAAGATATACGTTGCAGACATTTATTTCCTGTGTCGTCCTTATCCTGACAGCCACAGCTTCAAGAGGGGTTTGAAGGGGCACAGGTTCACTGCATACTGTACTCAGGACATAGACGGAAACTCCAACTGACAGTCTATTATAGTCACTGCGGTTTCTGTAATATCCCTAACAGCTGCAGAAGGCAGGGGCGCGCATTATCGGGTACCAGGTTTCCTGTAGAGCAACACAGAAAGAAGGTGTAAAGCTTAAGAGTTGCCATAGCTCAGCCAGGTGGTGGACAAAACCGCCACAATTCCACTGGAGGATGATGTTATTGTGAGGCTGGGGAGGCATGAAGCGCACAAGGAGACAGGTTATGCCTCAGGGTCACCTGTTGCCACCGAATAAGTATTTATAGCCATTTCTATGGTGGACGAGGCATCAGTGAGATCCAGGTCTGCAGGGCACATCTCCATCGCATCCTAAGATGCAGAATTGATAGGGAGTGGTGGTGTTGGGGCCACCAGAGGGTACTGTTTCTTAGCAGACTTCTTCTTAGTTTACTTGCTCTCTCGCTTCTCTTTAGGGGCTTGCTGGGTTCTCCGAAGCAAATTCAGACATGGAGGAAGACCGCGAAGCTCTTCGTCCGGCAGCTTTTGGCTGCTTGAGCCACTGGCGAGTGTCTGCTGTGGCAGGTGCTTTGGGAGCAACAGAGGAAGATTTGCCCTCTACCACCAAGGGAGCGGATGTATTCTGGTTCCCAGAGGGCCCACTGTTCGTGGCACAGAGTGAGAACCCACTGGCACTTGGGACAGCGATCGTGATGCAGCCGTAGCATATGTCGACATCAACTGAATGGGGTGCAAGCTTTCGAATTTGTGTTTAGCCTCTATGTAAGTCAACCGGTCCAAGGTCTTGTATTCTATGATTTTCCTCTCCTTTTGGAGTACTGGGCAGTCTGTCGAGCAGGGGGGTGGTGCTCTCCACAGTTGATGGAAGTGAGAGGTGGTGCACATGGTGTATCTGGGTTCAGTGGACGTCTGCAGTCTCGACATGTGGCGCTGGAAGTGCAATGGGAAGACACGCGCCTTAACTTCCAGTACTTAAAGCACCACATAGGGAGAAGGACGTATGGGTTAACTTCACAGCGGTAAACCATCACCTTGACCTTTTCAGGCAATGAATCACCATCAAAGGCCAAGATGAAGGCGCAAGTAGTAAACCTATTGTCTTTGGGTCACTTGTAAACGCGCCAAATGAAATGAACATCCCCGCCGTTCTAAATAGGCTCGGAGCTTATCGTCAGACTGCAAGAGGAGATCGTGATGAAAAATGATCCCCTGGACCATGTTGAGGCTTTTATGGGGAGTGACAGAAACAGGAATATCACTCAGCTTGTCACAGGCTCGGGATTGGCCTGGGGATGCTGTCTGAATCAAGACTGCACCGTTTCGCATCTTGGACAGCGCTGTCATCTCTCCAAACTTATCCCCAAGGTGTTACACGAAATCTGAGGCTTTGTAGGTAGAAAAGAGTCCCCATCGGTTCTGCTACAGATTAAAAACCGAGGTGAATGTGGCTCTCACCGTTCTGTAGCCTCACGTTCCTCCCATGATGTAGCGAGGGAGGGAAATGATTTAGGGTTATACATGTCGGCATTGTATTCCATCTTACCCTTCTTAGAGACTGCTGATGCTGTAAGGTCACTAGCAAGAGATGACTTTGTCCGCTTCATTGTGGGTCATCCTTCCTAATGCCACCAACTCCAATCAGGGGCTCTCCCCACGGCCGCCACCTAGCCACAGCAAAGGCCGTCTTGCATGATGGCCGTTGCTGAGAGTCCTGATGCCGCAGAAAGACAGGCATCTACTCCTTGGCATACGTGGGGAGTTTACAGCTCAGGCATCAGCAGTACGATCTCTGTGTTGTCAGGGGGCTATCACCAAATGGGTACATGGCAGCCCCACCACAACGGACTGTCTACCACGCTGGACATTGGGCGCAGAGAAATCCAATATTGTGATGGGGACGAAAGAGGACAGGAGACAACGGAAGAAGATGACATATCCTGAGAAGTGTCCTCGCCCAAATATTTGAATCGCAGTTAGAGATGCAAAGGCCTGACAAGAGATTCAGGAGATCGAATCTAAGGGCGCTATGGATAACTCGTCCTTCTCCATATGGCCAGCACTTCCGTAGAATTTTGAAAGTTGCAGGTCAAACCATAGAATGAGACCTGAACTCATAGGGCCGAAAAGTGTGAGACTCCTTTTAGTCGCCTCTTACAACAGGCCAGAATAATTCGGGTCTATTCTAACCCCCAGACACGCGGGTGGGGGGGGGGGGGCATCTGAACAGGTGGATGACTGAAAATGTTTATGTTCGGCTACTTAAGAGACCATTTGCAGGCGTTCATGGACTACACGTTCCTAAACAACGAAGAAATTTTTATGCATAACAAAGCTTAGTCATCGGATCACAATTATTTGTGATAGGTTGGAAGAACATTCTGGGCAGTTCCAACGAATGATTTGTCCACTCACATAGCCCGACATGACTCCCATTAAACATTACGGGACGTATTCGAGATGTCAGTTCGCTCGCATATCATATACCGGCAACTTTGGCAGTTATGGACGGCTGTAAAGGCAGCATGGCTCAGTATTTCTGCAGGTGTCTCCCAACGACTTGTTGAGTCCATACCACATCGTGTTGCTGCATTACGGCAAGCAGAAGGAGGCCCCACACGATAATACGATGTATCACATGACTTTTGTCACCCCAGTGCATACTGTAGCAGTTCTTTCTACGTATGGTCCAAGTTTCATTGAGATATGTTACTTGGCAGTGACACATCATGCGAAAGTTACAATCTTCCTAAAGTTTTGCACATCAGTGTATACTGAGGTGTCTTGCAATAGATTCTCAAGTGTGTTGGTTGTGATTCAGAATTTGAGATTAACTTCCTGTCTGCTCAGGTTTGTGGAGTTTAAAGTGTGAAACCGCAGCAGTCAGTGTAAAGAGTCTGTTACTGGACAGATGATCTGCTAAGATCGGTACAGGCGGCCACTTTGCAAATTTACTAACAAACAAAATGAGGACACGGACCAGATGTGACGGTCAGATATGCTTTCATAATGCTAAATGACAGGTTGTTCCAGAGAGTTACCGATCCAAATTCTGTGAATAGGGTCGTTCACCTACATTAGGCATCAGGCGACAGGTTGATCCGAGCAGCAAACAGTTTTACTTGCTTGCACCATAAAACAGTCTCATTAAGGCATGTAAGAGAAGAGCCATTGTTCAATACAAAAACAGGACAATGGCAGAACTTCACATTGTTCTTATACTCTTATTCAAAGTCACATTAACAGCCAGAGGAAAGAACGCTTAGGATAACCTGGAAATCGAATTCTACACATTTAGATTAGTTACTCATCATTGCTTGGTCACCACCCTTCTGACTCTTTTGTTGCAAACCGCTGTGATTTCCTACCCAGTGATAATTCGTCTATATGTCCATTCTTCTCTTACAGTTTCTATCCTTTATGCTTGTCTCTGGTATCTTTTGAATTATTCTCTTGTGTCTAAGGACATGTTGTATCATCTTTTCTCTTCTTCCAGTCGCCGTTTTCCATATACTCCTTTCCTAATCGATTTTGAAGAGTTCTTCCTCAGTTCTTACCTTAACGGTCCAATTAATTTTTAACATTATTTCCTAGCTCCACATCTGAAACTCTTCAGTTCGCTTCAGTTCTGGTTTTTACCCATTAACTGATTCAATTCTACATCTACATCTACACACATACTCCGCAATCCACCATACGGTGCGTGGCGGAGGGTACCTCGTACCACAACTAGCATCTTCTCTCCCTGTTCCACTCCCAAACAGAACGAGGGAAAAATGACTGCCTGTATGCCTCCGTACGAGCCCTAATCTCTCTTATCTTATCTTTGTGATCTTTCCGCGAAATGTAAGTTGGCGGCAATAAAATTGTACTGCAGTCAGCCTCAAATGCTGGTTCTCTAAATTTCCTCAGTAGCGATTCACGAAAAGAACGCCTCCTTTCCTCTAGAGACTCCCACCAGAGTTCCTGAAGCATTTCCGCAACACTAGCGTGATGATCAAACCTACCAGTAACAAATCTAGCAGCCCGCCTCTGAACTGCCTTTATGCCCTCCCCCAATCCGACCTAACATGGATTCCAAACGCTCGAGCAGTACTCAAGAATAGGTCGTATTAGTGTTTTATAAGCGGTCTCCTTTACAGATGAACCACATCTTCCCAAAATTTTTCCAGTCGTTCGGGACTTTACGTTGGTCAAGAGATTCGCGATAAATGCAAGCTAAGTAAGGAGCCAATGCAATAAAGTACTCTCTGTAAAACCGAATTGGAATCGAATTAGGACCTGACGATTTATTTACTTTCAACCCATTCAGCTGCTTCAAAACCCCAGGGATGTCTATCACTATGTCCTCCATACGGGAATCTGTACGAGACTCAAACGGCGGTTTGGATGTACGATCCTCCTGCGTGAAAGATTTCTCAAATGCTAAATTTAAAATTTCAGCTTTCGTTTTGCTGTCTTCCGTTGCCAGGCCAGACTGATCAGTGAGTGGATAGAAGCCTTCGACCCGCTTCCTGATTTTACTTAAGACCAGAATTTTCTTGGGTTTTCAGCGATATCTATTGTTAAGGTATGACGGTGGTAGTGGTTGTATGCTTCGCGCATCGCTCTTTTTACAGCAGCACGAATCTCTACTAACTTTTGCCTGTCATTGTCCAGATCTTTCTTGTACCGCGAGTGCAACTGTCTCTGCTTCCTGAGCATTCTTCGAATTGCGCTGTTAAACCACGGTGGGTCTTTTCCGTCCGTAACCCACTTTTTCGGCACACACTTCTCCAAGGCCTGATTTACAATGTGTTTAAAATTTGCCCATAATTCTTCCACGTCCATCGTACCGGAAGTAAATGACAAACTGTGGAACAAAACAGTCACAGTAGATCACAATACATCAGAAAGACCACACCATGTTGTAAAAAGGTATGAATTCATAATTTTATGTGTTTTTTTCAAATATCTGTAATTACGACTTAAAAACTAATAATTACATGTATACAAACAGTAAAGAACATTCTTTACCTGTAACAGCGATAAAATAAAAGCCCACTTAAGATGCTGCAATTACAGTGATACATGTTTGGGTTAAAAAACAAAATTGTGTTTTTGCTAAAGGTGGACCCTATCCAAAAACATATGTATTAAGTTATTATCAACAATAAACAATTTTGAAGCGTGTTTCAACATATAGAAACCATTTCAAGACATAACGGTCATTTTCGACAATTTTTTGCACATAGAGACGCTAATAAGATGGCTGTTGTGTCTGAGGATTATCATTCATTATCGAAACTGGTACCAATATAAAGTGAGTTTTCCTAGTAGCTGTGGCCGTTTTGAATACCATTTCCTTTACATGTTTCAAGGGGGGAAAAAGTCTATTGTCACGTGATCCCGGAGTTGTATTCAGTGAGTGTCAGTTCTAAGAAAAGGCCGCGGAGCGCCGTCGTTGCAGATGGCAGCACCACAGCCGCCGTTCAGCTGTCGGCTGCCGCGCACGCGCAGTCCGCAGGAGCGAGCCGCCGCCCGAGCGCCGGACTCATTCCATCGATCGTCGGCGGCAGCGGCGGCGCGGCCGGCGGAGTCCTCCCACGTCCCGTCTCCACTGTCACAGCTAGTTTTCTGCGGCGACGCGTCTCGCTCGAGCGAGAGCCCCTGCTCCTGTTGCCAGTGCCGGAGAAAACTTTAACGACTTTCCGGAGTTGTTACAAGGGCGTTATTTACAAGTTGTGCTTTCCATTGTAGGGTATCTCTGCAAGACGGAGGAAGCAAAGTTTGAATCGACTCGAGAAATGTTGCTATCTCCTCAGGTTAGCGGGGACAGTAATGAGGCAGGCACGCGAACTGCGTTTCACCCCAGTGCAAATCACGCGAAGTGGAAGCACAGTAGTGCCCAAGAGTCCTTAGCTTGCCTGGTTGAAAGTCTGAAAGTGGAAACAAGGATAGAGAACAGTTTCATAGCAATTTTTAGACTACTTAATCTCTTTGGTGTTAAAAGAAGTTGTGATTACGTAATTATTTTCCAACAAAATTGTCGTAATTCTGTAACTTTTTGTATCCTTCACTATACTCTGTGAAGGAAAAGAGGACTTTTATGTAGCACGTGTTAATGTCGCTTCCAGTTACAGTCAATTGCGGCGTGGGAAGAAGCTGAGGACTGTTCATCGATTACGCCCCGAAAATCGGTTCTTGCGATTCTTTAACCAGGTTTTTTCAAGTTGTTATGCGCTATTTTTTCGTGTCCACTACTCGATATTTTAAGTACTACTGTTGCACTGTCTCGACTTTAAATATGTCTGATCTTCCTACGGCGCCCTGCTTTCTTTAATCTCTAGGTCTCTTTTTTATTAGCCCGCATCTCGTGGTCGTGCGGTAGCGTTCTCGCTTCCCACGCCGGGGTTCCCGGGTTCGATTCCCGGCGGGGTCAGGGATTTTCTCTGCCTCGTGATGGCTGGGTGTTGTGTGTTGTCCTTAGGTTAGTTAGGTTTAAGTAGTTCTAAGTTCTAGGGGACTGATGACCATAGATGTTAAGTCCCATAGTGCTCAGACCCATTTCAACCATTTCTTTTTTATTAGTTTTGTTATAGAACGTACACAACTTAGCAGTATTCCAGTATGGGAAAACAGTTAATAAACTAGTATCAAGGCAACTGAAAGTTCGCAGAGTTGCAACAGTAACTGGTAGAATATACTGCATAATTTAGAACATAAAAACAAATTCTGTGACTGTAAGGGGCAGACAGACTGAAACTACACATATGGAAGAAACTAAGTAATCTACATATTTTTTTCAGAAGTAATTACCATAGCCGTTAACACATATCTCCCACTGTGAGACAAGATGGTCTCTGTGTCAATGTAAAAATTTTTGCAGTTGCCTACGGAACCATGGTTGACCCAAGCGTGCACCTCTTCGTCTGAAGCAAATTGACGACCACGAATATCTTTCTTCAGGGCCCCACAATTATGAAAGTGCATGAAGAGAGATCGGGACTGTATGGGGGTTGTGAAAGGGCCTCCCAGTGAAACGACGTTGGACACATGTGGGCGGGCATTCTGTCCACAGGTTGTTTCGACTTCGTTGCAGACGTTTCGTTGGGAAGTTCTCCTACATACTACATAAAGTTCTGATCTTTCTCCACGTGATTTCCAAATTCTTGGGCTCCTGAAGAAAGACACGCGTCGCAGTCGATTTGCTTCGGAAGACGAAGTGCACGTGTGGGTACAAACAACATTCTGTAGGAAACCGCAAATACGAGTCTTGGAATTTAAATAGTGGCAACTATTTATTCACGACCGCTACAAAAGAGTTACATGTTTGCACCTGTTACTCTCCTTCAAACTAGTCACCAGCGTTGTGTCGAACCTGTTGCCAGCGATGTGAAAGGCGTAGTATAACGTTAGCAGAGCCTGTTCTGTTGATGTTGCGAATGGAGTGGTCTAATGCTATAGCGATTCTCGTGTACGACTGTGTTGGTGTTATCCTAACGCATTACGTTCTTCCACGGCAGATCGTCAATGCACAGTATTATTGTTCGTTTTTGGAGGATCACCTGCGACCAGCTTTGCTAAAGAAGCGGCGATACTTTCTGCGCAACCCACCCATCATTTTGCACGGCAATGAGCGGGCGCATACAGCGCAAGCTGTGCCTGCTCTATTCGGTCGATGGATCTGGGAAGTACTGTACCATCCACCATACTCCCCGGACATAAGTCCTTGTGACTTTGATTTGACTCCGAAGATGAAAGGACCATTTCGTGGCATTCGCTTCAAAACTGTTCCAGAGATTCGCAGGCAGTAGACCGCTCCATTCGCACCATCAACAGAACAGGCTCTGCTAACGGTATACTACGCCTTCCACATCGCTGGCAACGGGTTCTATACAACGAAGGTGACTACTTTGAAGGACAGTAACAGGTGCAAACATGTAACTCTTTTGTATCGGTTGTGAATAAACAGTTGCCACTATTTAAGTTCCAGTCCCCGTATTTTCCCATGAAGGCATAACTAGTGTTATCTCACAGAGGGATAAATGTGCGAACGAGGCTATAAAAGAACAGGGCTACTGTTGTAAAACATTTTACTTCAAACACATACACATTTAATTATTGCCAATCACAATATATTCCCGTCCTCTATTTCTTCAACGCTCAATGCAAATTTTCCATTGATGAAAAATGTGCCAGAAGTTTTCCTCTCGAGGTCCTTGATGACGTGAGCCACTTTTTCTTTCACTGCTTCAGTGGACTGAAATCTTTTTCCTTTTAGGGCAAAATTAACCATGGAGTATAGAGAAGTCATATGATGGTAGGTCAGGCGAGTAAAGTGAGTTGTCTAACACTGAGATGCTGCACTTCGCTAGGAACGCCTTAATAGGTAATTCGGTATGAGTCGCTGCGTTGTCTTGATGGGGAACCCATGACTTGTTCTTCCACAGTTCGCACCTTTTTTTTTTTATTTTGTCTCGGAGCTGAGCAAGGAGCTCAAGGTAGTGATGTTGATCAAAACAGTGACGAAAAAAATCGCAGTAATTAATCTAGAGTAATTAAATTTCGGGAATACATTTTTCTAGGTAACATATTTAAGTGATTAACATTTGCAAGATCACAGGTTAAGTTATGCGCAAGGTAAGCCATTGCAAATGTGAAATGCAGGTATATTAATAACAGGTGTACCCGCCAGAATGTTGACTGCAAGCATGCAAACGTGCGTGCATTGTATTGTACAGGTGCCGCATGTCAGTTTGTGGGATGGAGTTCCATGCCTATTGCTCTTAGTCGGTCAATATAGGGACGGTTCATGACGTTTGTGGATGACGCTGGAGTTGTCATCCGATGATGTTCCTTACGTTTTCTACCGGAGATGGATCTGGCGGTCACGCAGGCCAGGACATCATGTCGACACTCTGTAGAGCATGTTGGGAAACACCCCCTGAAATGCTGTTCATGAATGGCAGCACAACAGGTCGAATCACCTGACTGACGTACGATTTTCGAGTCAGAGCGCATGGGATAAACACGAGAGTGCTCCTACTGTCAGAGGAAATCGCACCCTAGACATAAATTCAGGTGAAGGTCCAGTGTGTCCATCATGCAGACAGGTTGGTTGCAAGCCTTCAGCTGGCCTCCCTCCAGTCAACATACGGCCATCACTGGCACCTTTTCAGAACCAGCTTTCATCAGCAAACAGAACAGACCTCCACCCTGCTCTCCGATGAGCTGTCTCTTGACACCATTGAAGTCGCAAATGGTGATGGTTTTGGGTTAGTGGAATACACACTGCAAGGTGTCTGGCTCGGAGATGTCCTTGAAGTAAGCCATTAATAACAGTTCATTGAGTCACTGTGGTACCAACTACTGCCAAATCGCTGCTGCAGATGCAGTACGACGCGTTAGAACCATACTCCTGACACCGCTGCCATGAATCATGCACAGTAGCTATATAACTGCCATCCCTTTTTGCAGTACTGCGGTAGGAACATCCAGCTTCTGGTATATATATATATATATATATATATATATATATATATATATATATATATATATATATATATATATTACGAATATGGAATACCATTTCTTTTTCGTTCATAAATTTTATCAGTTTTTCCCATTAAGCGGACGAAGTATCTGTAGCACATACTTTGGGATGTATTTTAATATTTTCTCTACTTTCGAATACATACTAAGTTAGGAACATTTCTAATAGCCCATTCATTTCAAGTTCGTTAAATTAAAACAAATAATGGAAAATCTTTGTCAAAGAAAACACTGTAAAACATAATAACACAATAAAAACACATGAACTATATCATTTTCAGTTATTAAATTCCTTACTCTAAGTAATTTCTCTAGCAAAAGTCACAGACGTGTCGTCCTCTATCGTAACCTGCACATTCACTGAGCTCCCACATTTCTCACATAAGCTTTGTCGTGTAAAAATTTGGCTGACAAAACAGACAGTCGGCATCTTCATCAGTGCGTACACTTTTGTCTGGAACGCTACTAAGAGTGGACTAATCATCTCTCACACTAAAAGATCATCCTCACAATCAGATGATTCATGGTTGCTAGGCTTTGGTGGCCTCTGCTTCTTTGTCTCCAGTTTATTTCCATTTCAAGAGATTTCTAGTATGGAGACGAGGTTATGACTGCTGTATAACCTGCTTCTCTTTCCATGGTACTCTATTTCTTCTTTATTTGCGGAAAGAATGAGATCTGCCGAAGTGTAATTGCAGATGTGGCGGAAGAAGTACCTGCCTCGACTTCAACATAAGCCTTTCCATTTTAAGGAACCACAGCTCATGCAGATGGTTCGTTTACTGGATCAGTAGGTAAGTCCTCATTATTGGCAATGAAATCTGCATCCGTGAAAATATGAGAGTTTAACGGGCACATACCTGTCACCCTAATCTGAATTACTTCTCTCCGCTGTATGGCATTCGAGGTATACCTTCCAAAGGAATTCGACGACGTCCATGTTTGTTACTGTACGTGCATTTTCCCTCATCCATACACGTACCTGCTCAGAGTAATACGCTTTCAAAGAAATCATGAAAGTTCTATCGAGCGGCTACATCTTGTGGGAGGCATGAGGAGACAGACGCAAGATTCTTTATAACATCCAGATTTATAGAGTGTCTATGATGCACATCCAGAATCAGAAGCACCGGTAATTCTGCCATGTGCCTCACGTTTCTCAGGAAATGTTGAAACAACTCAGTGAAGATTTGGCTTGAAATACATCCAGAGGGATGCCATGAAAGAATGGACCCAGATGGGACAGCTCTCATTAGCTGACTGCTGTGATTCTCATGTGGGGGTATCATCATGGGCGCGAGAAAATTTCTTGTAATATTCACATAGGTGACAACGGTCACAAGTGATCCACGATCTGCAGAAGATATGGCTGCTACTTGTCGCTTTCCTTTCCTTCCAACAACGTAGGGAACTTCGCTTTGCACAGTGCGTAGACCACTTTCATCGACATTGTATATTCTGACAAACTGCCTATTGGCTTCTGTCTCGGGTTCTTCGGCCGACGTTCAACTAATGATTTTTCTGACGTTTCGCCAGCACGAGTGGCTGGCATTGTCAAAGCTTCACCCTCCATTGCCGGTGGTGAACTGGAGGCGAGCTCGCGGCCGCAGACTATATGTACCTGGCGCGCCAACGTCCGAGGGCTTCTTCGCGGTCATTTCCGGTGCGGTTCTCCTCTTGCTACCTGCGACGGTCGTTCGCTGCAGTACGGGAAGCCAGGATCCGTTTACCTTAAGGCTTTCCTCTTTCTTGTTGAAACTGTTCGCGTGTTTTTGGATTTCTACAGCTTCTCTGAACAAGCGCGTGTGATAGTGCTTCTCTACAGCCAGAACTTCCGTGTCGGCGAATTTTATTACGTGGTCGGTCTCATTCAGTGCGTGCTCTGCCACGGCCGATTTCTCCCCCTGCCCCAACCTGCAATGTCGCTTATGCTCTTTGATCCTGGTGTTAATGGATCGTCCAGTCATTCCGACATAAACTTTTCCGCATGTGCAAGGTATACGGTATATTCCCGACATTGCAAGTGGGTCTCTTTTCTCCTTCGCCGACCTAAGACACTCTTTGATCTTCCTTGTCGGTTTGAAAATCGTCTTTACGCCGTGTTTGCGCAATATACGGCCGATTCTGTCCGTCACTCTGGGAATGTATGGCAGAAAGGCCGTACCCGACATTTCTTTTTCTGGTTCTTTACTTCGCCGAGTGTTTAGCTCTGTTACACTTCTAATGTAATTTGTGGAGTACCCATTGCTCCTCAGAACAGTTTCCAGGTGTTGCATTTCTCGTTTGAGGTGTTGAGGCTCACATATTCGTCCTGTACGGGAGAAGTGTTTATGGGGAGTGCGGGCAGGATTTGCCGTGTCTTGTCCCGCAGGAAGATAGTGTTTGTGAAGTGATAGAAAGTTCTGGCCCTAACCGGCAGACTTTACCAGAAATAGTTGATGTTAATGGGGAGCACGAGCAAGATTCGTCGTGTTTCGTCCCGCAGGAGTTGGATGTTGAAGTAGTAACGGAAAGTTCTGGCCCTAACCGGCAGACCTTACCGAAAGTTATAGTGGTAGAAGTGGCCGACCCATCAGACGCAAAACTCCAGTTTAAAAATTGCGAAAGTATTAAGGAGAAAGATTACGAGAATTTTAGAAATAGCCGGACACGATTGGTAGAAAAGCACGTAGATTACAGCGTGTATGAGGTTAGAGCTGACGTTATACGGTCGGACGGTAGCAGTGTGGATTGCGCAGATCCAGAAGAAGTAATTGCAGATACTACTGGGCACATTCCTCCAGGTAGATTGGCAGATGAGATTAATCTGACCAAAGAGGAATCAACGAAGGTCACAATTAGTGAATTGATAGCAAAGCCACACTCACTAGTTGACGACTTACAGGAAGAGGTTTCGGTATTGGAGGTGAAGCTACAGACTAAACCTCAGGACAAACGTGTTGAAATTAAAACTGTATGTGAACAGAGGCTGAAAAAGCCGCCAGATAAGCCGGATTTACGATCAAAGCCGGATGGTTCTTTCTGGAATGACCTGGATATAGACGAGGATTTATTGTGGGAAAATAAAGAAACATTCGAGGACAAGTGTAGACAGATAGTAGTGTCTGTTAATATGCACGGCCTAGAACTAAACGTGTTGATTGACACCGGTGCAGAATTGAGTGCTGTATCTGGGAAAATATTTCAGTTACTGGAAGACAGACCTGGTATCGTAGTTATGCCAGTAACAGGAGTGAAAATTATCGGTGCTACTGGGAAGGCCAGTAAACCGGTCACAAAAAAATTTTTGTCAGCTTCGAGATATGTGGGGCACGATTTGAACAAGAGTTCGTCGTCGTGCCAGACTTAACTACGGAAGTAATTATCGGGTTAGATTGGCTATTAAAGTACCGTGCAGTGATTAATTGCGAAAGAAAAACTTTGACATGTACGTCACCAGATAAAACAATAGTAGTTAGTTTTGACGAGGCAGGAGTCGGTGTGCATAGGCAATACCAGCCTATACACATTGTTAACTGGCCGGATGCCATTGACGTAGGTATGAATTTGAACTACTGTAACGTGAGAAATCTCGGCATTGACAATAGTGTAGAAAGTGAATTGGAAAATATTGTAGACGGTGTGTCAAACGTAACACACGAACAGAGATGGGGCCTGTATGAAGTAATAATGAGGAATAAGAGTGTGTTTTCAGACAGACCGGGACTTGTGGAAGAGATAATCAAATTCCCTCCACGGATTGCCATTTGTGTTGGTGTGAAAAAAGATCGTTTGCGAGAAATAATGAAGCTGAACGCCGATGCTCGCATACGTCGTCAAGACGCTAAAGCGCGTTTTGCTAAGTTTGCAATCGGAGACTTAGTACTTGTAAAAGCTCATGAGAAATCGAGCGAGATAGACAATGAAATCTCTAAATTTAAGTTTGTTTATAATGGACCATATAAAGTCATTGGTATACCTCACACAAATGCTTATTGCTTAGAGTAGCCAAGCTCTGGAAAACTATTAGGTATACGGAACATTGTAGACTTGAAATTGTACCAACCTAGGATTGATTAATACCACAGAATAGGTAATTTGTACAGTACGTAAATATAGAGTGTAAGATTTAAACGATTTGCTAGATTGCCATGCTTTTGCCTGACCAAGAGTACATTAAAGAAGTTGTAATTAATAAGGAATTAATTTTTACTAAATGATTTAAGAGAGAGTGATTATTTATCAATTGAAAAATCCAAGCTGCTAGTTTAAGTTTTCAGCTGAGTCACAGTAGATTAAGGAATGTAAATATGATTTTGTAACTAGCTGTAAGATTTCATGAATGTGTGTTTTACTGGTCATTGCCGATGTACTTAGACGCAGTTTTAAGTTTCAGGCTAGTACATGAGTGTGATGATGGACAGTGTTGAGTTATCCACTGTGATAGTGTTAATGGACTCCTTGAGATTACTCGGGAGTGAGTTTTTCGGAAAGAATTCAGTGAAACGGACGTTCTGGAACTACCGTTACACAGGAGAGTGAGATCAAGCGTGCCGCACAGGCGGGCACAACAATACTGTCGAGGCGGAACCGCTGTCGGCTCTTGTGCCGCTATCGGCATTCTTTGTACTTGCGGGTACCGAAGGCGGAGTTGTTTTTCTTCCCGGACAGCTGATGTGAAAGAATTCTGCTGTCAATATTTATGTTTTTGTCGATCTGCTGTATATTATTTTCTTGTTTAGCGTTACGTGGACTCTCATGACGAGAATATTAATTATGAAAAGGTTACATAAAATTGTGTATTCTATGTAATTAATTATTAATTTGCGTATTTTGATATACCTGTTTTTATGACCATGTACTCTGATTAATTTTGTAAATAGTATTCCATTTCTTGATACTGTTAGGAATTTTGATGATTTTTGAATAGCTAAGCCATTTTCTACGTTTTCTATGAATTTTAATATGTTGTCAACCAGTTTTCTTTTGTGTCAGATGACAGAGTGGAATAAGGTTAGGAGTGTCTCCACTCAATTAATATGGTCTAAAAATTGGTTTATGGTTAATTCACCTAATGCTAAATTTTCTTGATGTTTTGAGCCTACGCATTTCCGCTGTTTCTTTTTTGGGATATCTTCTGAGTCTGTTTAGGTTACACGAATATCCTCAGAGAATGTGGGGCACGTGCAACGCCGGAAATGCATATCCTCCTATTTCCATCTATTGTACTGTAAATTTTTTTCATTATTTTGTTACCTGAAGATATGACATTTCTGTGTCTTTATATATTGTAATTGTTTTACTATATATATATACAGGATCTTTGGTAGTGTGAACTCGGCCGCGTGGAGCGCGGGCAGAGGGGAGTCTGGCTGGAGTAGTGCAGTGGAGCAGGTGTGTTGTGTGACGCTCCCGCGAGTTGCCGCGCTTTCGGGGTTTGGCAGCATGTCATTGCGCTCGAATTGCTATGATAGTATCTGACACGGTGTCGCGGACGGGAAACATTAGCTGGCACACATCAAGAGCCCGTTTCGTCTGGTGACCGTGTCGAGTAGAAGGCGCGCCAACATCCAGCTTCTGCCACAGCGACGGCCGACAATGAGTGACTGTCGTCACCTGCTCGACCGACGACTGCAAACCTTCAATTAACCAACAAGGAAGACTGGAAGCACGTAAAGTTTTAGAACTGTATGGCAGAACTGAGCTTTTAAAATTGTTCTATTCACAAAATTACAGCAACATAGCATGAACCTTTGTTGCTCATTGTCCCAATTGCATTAACAAGCAGGGTCCCTTCCTTTTCCGGAATGAACCCGAGTGTCGTTGAAATTCAAACGCCAGCATTAAAGTAATATCATTCGATTTCACTGCTTTAATTTCAAAGTTCAGTTAAGGTATTCATTTATTTAGATTACATATTGTATTTAGATACAATATTTAGATTACACAAGCACAAATAAAGAGTGCGAGTTTTGTTACCGTATTTTAGCTTACCTGTGACTGCAGCTCAGCTTGGTACGTACTAAATTCTACTATTGTTAATTGTTCAGAATCTTTTAATTCAAGTTAAAAGTTAAATCTCTTATTTCTAAATTGCAATAACCTTTCATTTTCAGTTATTATAGTAGTTGTCCATAGGACTGGCGACCGTAATTTTCCCCAAATCTCAAATATCCAATTAACGCCAATTAATTGTTAACGTGACGACCGCGCATTTACTTTCTTTATTAATTTTACCCTTTTCTCAAAATTAATTTCCACCAATTTTATTTGCATTTTTCCTTTCATTTAGATGTAACCCTTTCCTCCCTCTTTACCGACAGATTAACTTCGGTGACGACTGCTTTTCCCAAATTTCCAATAGGTACACGCGGTTTAATTTTTCACTGTCATTAAGGTCGATAAGTGAGGGGGAGCTTACAAAGTCCAAACAATTTACTTTCCATTGTCATGGTCTATTAAATCAGCTGTTGAACAGTTTTTGGCCCAAGTTTTGTCTTCGTGGCTAAATCCGCTGGTAAATCTGATTTTACTTGCCTGAATAGAGTGCTCCGAGAATCTGGAAAAATTTTGTCATATCCAGGAAGCCCAACTTCTTTTCTCTAACATTTTTAATTGCTTTTTGCATAGCAGACTCATCCTACTTTTTTCAAGCTAGTGAAGTCATTTCTAAGTCATACCTACAAACGTAACAGGCTGTGAAAGTGCGGTAGAGACATGAAATAATACTGTGGTACAAATGTGGAATACTATTATTCCATATTAGTGACAAAGCTAACCTGAAATTCAGAAATACTAATAAAAAAGAAAACTAAATTTAAATAGACAACAAACATGCCATTTTACAGCTTAATGTATTAGCTAAGCGTCTGTTTAGAAAATATTTTAATAATATTTGTATTACGACAAGAATGAAATTATAAACAATTAACCTGTAGCCCTTGTTCCTACTTTTGGATTAGTTAAAACAGCTTCACTCACTCAAAATGGATGCCAACTGCAGTATGAATGCATCCCAAAGCAGTCTACAGTTGCTGAACGTATTTCTCAAATAGGTCACCACAGCAAAGAACTTACAAGGCTTGAAACCATAGTATTTCATATTACTACTCATATTCCAAATTTGTATCTCTTCCTCTAACAAGAAGGCTTTTCGCATCTGTGTTTTGTTAGTTAATATTTGCACCCAATAATAAATGTAAAATTTAAATAAAAGTAAAAAAGTATTGCCTCCAGTGAGATTCGATACTTTTAGGCTTCGCGTTCAGCTATTGGTGATTACATTAAATAGTTGGAAATATTTTGTATTCAACAGCGCTCGGAGATCTCCCCAAAATGTTGATTTCGAGTTTTTTGGGAACTGCATCATAGAGACTTAGTAAACTGGTCTCTGATTGTTAGGTTGAAATCGTGTAAGTATGGAGAAAATAAATGAGGGCAGAGCACTCGCTAAGGTCTTCTTGTAAGAGACAAACATCAGTAACATTTAAAACATTGTATTCATCACATTCTATTAGTTAAATACATTGTCCTCTTCAAGCAGGCACTAATCACAGTTTGGAGAGCGTACTGACTGAGCCGTGTGTGGCTCGCGTTCTTGCCGTTCATAATTTGGCGTCTTGTAAAAGCGGTAGTGGCGTCTAGTTTCCTTCTTGAGTTACGTGTCACTGCCTTCCTTACTTGTAATCCTGGCCTTTCAGCTCTTGGTATTCTGAAGTTGCTTGTGGCCTTCAGCCGACAAATAATTTTTAATTCTTTTTCCGTAAGGTCTTCAGCCGTCAATGTAGTAAATTCCTTTAAAATGATTGTTGAAAATTATTTCCTCAAATAAAGTGTATGTGTTTACTGTAGTCAACGGTAGCTGATTGCGGCCCTATCCACAATCGTTGCCTTATCCTGCCTCTTCCTGTCTACCAGATCTCACTGACTTTAACACGTGTCTAGTTTTGTGAATACTAATGCTGCGAAGTGGCAACTAAGCTAAAATTAAGCAAGCGTACGGCTGTGTCAGATCGCTTCCAAACTGGCCCGTCTACTGAACTGCGTGGAAATTGATTTAATGATATCTAAGTGTTGGCCCTGGTAAATGAGTCCTGGATGTTGGGCTTCACAAAATCATTAGTGATATACTGCATGGAAAAGGTATTAACTAACTATTGAACTAAAACATTGTCGAAATTAATCTAAATCTATTATAATCAACCTCAGTGGGCACAAGCCAAATAATGACATTACATGAATCTTACTAAAGCATATAGCAAAAGCAACATCTAATTAGAACAAGGAAATGAGATACAAATAGCACTGATTAACTTGGCAAAGTTTTTGGAAAATGATGTGGGGTTCAGAAACAATCATCATTGTAATAAATTAGTCACGTGAAACACTGCCGAGGACGCTTACGCAGCGACCGTAAGGTTTTGTCAAATGGTGAAATGAAAATATGGCAACTAACCCTGCTCACCTGGTCAAGGATGAGCCTTTTTGAATTTAATTAAGTATCGAAAAACGTCTAACTTCACTCCTTTCTAACAAGCCAGTGCCGCTAGATTCTCTCAACATAATCATTGCATACGAACGCAAGCTGCGTGCTCTCTGCCCCTGCCAACCGCCAGACAACGCTCCGAGCAGATGATCTGTTCACTGCTGCGTAACACTGCTGAAGTCTGAAGCCACTAGCCTTAACGCTGAACGTGTGTATTGCCTCATGTCTCACCCCAGAGTCTCTTCTCAAAAAACTGCCTCTCTTTCAATGCTCTGAGCAGAGTTCAAAAAATGGCTCTGAGCACTATGGGACTTAACTGCTCAGGTCATCAGTCCCCTAGAACTTAGAACTACTTAAACCTAACTAACCTAATGACATCACACACATGCATGCCCAAGGCACGATTCGAACCTGCGACCGTAGCGTTCGCGCGGTTCCAGACTGTAGCGCCTAGAACCGCTCGGCCACTCCGGCCGGCCTGAGCAGAATTCCTGCCAAAGACATAATCCTCCTTTGTAGAAATATGGGCCACCCTGTGGCCCTTGAGATAATTGTAAAAGAGCGATCTGTTCCGCAATCAAAAATCCGTGTAATATCGTCTCCAACCAACTGGATTCCCACAAACTCTGGTTCTAGGATAGGCTATGATGCAGTCCTCCGTCATCGATTTCCTTTATAGTCTGTCACTGCGCGGTTTCCCTGCGAACAAACTTTTAAAAAAGACAGTTCCTAGTTTCCCTCTCTCTAGTCTTTTCTTTTTAAGAATGCCCAATGAGCGTATCTCCAGCCTTTAGTGTGGGGCTGGCGTTCAAAAAAATGTGTGTGTGTGTGTGAATTCCTAAGGGACCAAACTGCTGATGTCATCGGACCCTAGGCTTACACATTACATAAACTAACTTACACTAACTTACACTATGAACAACACACACGCCCATGCCCGAGGGAGGACTCGAACCTCCGGCGGGAGGGGCCGCACGGTTAGTGACATGGTGCCTCTAACCGCACGGCCACTCCGCGAGCGCCACTTCCTTAGGGAGGATAGGGGATAGGGATCTGACCAAACTGTTCCCCATACCATCTGCCTCCCGAGAAGTCATTGGGCTGAGTACTGTTCCTTCTGCGAAATCCACTTTGGTCGAACTAGGCCTGTTTGTAAACTGGCGTGTTATGGGGAACTCTCGCCATGGTTCATTATCCTGCATTTTAACCGGACCCATCCTGCGTGCGCTGGCAACCTACACCTCATAGAAAAAACTTGCAACGTATGTGCAACATGTCCACAGCAAGAGCGGCTAAAATAACGTCTACGCATCAAATATCTGTAAAGTAGCTACAGCCAGTATTGCCTATGTTCGTCTGTGAAACTGGACTCGATAAGCAACCTGTGCTACCAGTAAACGGAATCTAACCTGCATAAGACTGTATGTGTGTGTGTCTGTGTGTTATATGAATGTCAGTTTCACTGTCATTTAAGCCCTCAACAGATCGTTACGTGCAAAACTTAAAACTGACATTTGGATAAGCTATCTGACTGCGTTTTTGAACAATAATTTACAAGTGATACAGAGTCTGGCTCGTGCAGAGGAATTTACTCGACGTGTTGTGGTATGTCAGTTTTACACTCACCTCTTTAGGAGACTGCCTTTTTCCACGTGGTTTACAGCAATGCGCAGCAGCATGCAGCAGCATCGGCTAAAGCTTATTGTTACTAAAAACGAATTTGCTTGGGTCTTGTTAACTACAAAATAACTTTTGAGAATAGATTACATCAATTAAGTCTCTTTAAAACTTCAGAACCATCATGAACAAGTATTAATAATGACAAATGACGCCCGCATCTCGTGGTCGTGCGGTAGCGTTCTCGCTTCCCACGCCCGTGTTCCCGGGTTCGATTCCCGGCGGGGTCAGGGATTTTCTCTGCCTCGTGATGGCTGGGTGTTGTGTGCTGTCCTTAGGTTAGTTAGGTTTAAGTAGTTCTAAGTTCTAGGGGACTTATGACCACAGCAGTTGAGTCCCATAGTGCTCAGAGCCATTTGAACCATTTGACAAATGACATACGTGTCTATAATGACTGAGTGCCAGATTAACCAATTATTTCAGTTTCAAAATTGCATTAACATTTAGTAGTCACAGTATATTATTTATATGTGGAGATTAATTATTTTTTTTGAAAGATAAGGAGGCTTTTTTCACTGACAAGCAAACTCGGACTAACAATCACGAGCCTAACACTGTAATTGCTTTTGCACTATGCTTGCGACTTTTACCTTGACTTCCATCTTCAAGCGTAGTTAAGCCATGTAGATCTCTCCTCGCTACGTAAATGAAATCAATCTTTGAGTGTGGTAAGATCTGCCATCACTGACGTGAGGGCAGAGTGACATGTCTTCTGCCTCCGAGCTCTCGTCCCACACTGCTCTTCCACTCTCACAGACAGATCTCGTCTCACAACAGTTCTTAGAATCCCGCTCCCATGTTTCGCCTCATATTTTTGCTGTGGATATCTGAGTGCTTGTTGTTTGTTGTTGTGGTCTTCAGTCAAATGGCTCTAAGCACTACGCGACTTAACTTCTGAGGTCATCAGGCGCCTAGAACTAAGAACTACTTAAACCTAACTAACCTAAGGACATCACACACACCCATGCCCGAGGCAGGATTCCAACCTGCGACCGTAGCGGTCGCTCGGCTCCAGACTGAAGCGCCTAGAACCACACGGCCACTCCGGCCGGCGGTCTTCAGTCATGAGACTGGTTTCATGCAGCTCTCCATGCTACTCTATCCTGTGCAAGCTTCTTCATCTCCCAGTACCTACTGCAGCCTACATCCTTCTGAATCTGCTTAGTGTATTCATCTCTTGGTCTCCCTCTACGATTTTTACCCTGCACGCTGCCCTCCAATACTAAATTGGTGATCCCTCGATGTCTCAGAACATGTCCTACCAGCCGATCCCGTCTTCTAGTCAAGTTGTGCCACAAGCTCCTCTTCTCCCCAATTCTATTCAATACTTCCTCATTAGTTATGTGATCTACCCATCTAATCTTCAGCTTTCTTCTGTAGCACCACATTTCGAAAGCTTCTATTCTCTTCTTGTCTAAACTATTTATCGGAGTATGGATGTAGATGTAGATTAGTTATGTAAGCTACCCATCTTATCTTCGTTGTGGTTTTTAATTCCTGCTCCGAATTTTCCTTTTGTTTCCTTTACTGCTTATTCAATATACAGATCTCCATAGCTTGTCGAAAACAAAGAGGCGGTGGGTCCGCTGGTCTCTCGGAACAATGAGACGTTGCTGTCGGGTTTGGGCAAGTAATTTGCGTATGAAGTCTAACGGTACAATGTGGTCGTTTGACATATTGTTGAGAACTCGCTGGGCAGTCGTATTAACTGGCCATGTGCAAGTTCCTCGGTTGTGGCTTCCAGATCTCCTTTCACTGACGCGCGGAGGCCCAGGAAGATAATGAGCAACGTCTCTCTCCACCACTGGGATTCATGGCACTGCAGAGAAACTTCCAGTTGCTACTGCACCCACTCAATTAAACCATTCACTGCAAGGTGGTGACTAGGACAGCGACTGCTTTGAAAGGGTGTGACTCTAATTACCTTTTTTTGGTCTGTTGTAGTTCGAGGAAACCTTTCCAGGAAGAATGTGGTAGCGACGGTTCCGGCGGTGATGTCGACCATAAGCAATGCTTCCGGTCAGTCTGTAAAACGAACAGTGGCTGTAGACATTAGGTATATCCTTCTGACGGTACGATCGGTCCGATGATGTCCAGATGCACATGCTCCAATATTTGATTCGGTGGAACGAACATACAATGAGATGCCCTAACATGCTGAATAATTATGTTCCGTTGGCAAGCCACACATTGGCGCACACATTCCTTATAATCTTCGTCCCTGAGTGCTAACACAGAAGTTCGCTTCACCACGTTCTTAGTGCCCAGTACTCCAGTTTACGACAGATCGTTTAGGGGGTCGATTGCCTGCTGACGAAAATCAAGGGTCATAAACGGTTGCGGTTTGGTAGTTGCGTCATCACAACACAACGTCACGTATGACGGTGGTACTGTAACTCGTCGCAGCTGTAGACGTCATGGTTGTGTCTAAAAGTCTCGCAGCTCGGCGTCTGTTTGTTGAGCTGCAGTAAGAGCTTCGAAACCGACTCGGCAGTGATCGCTTCGATCCGAGAGATTGTGTCCACTGGTAAATTTAGTTCTTTCTCGACATGGACTGCCGACCGGAGTGGCAGAGCGATTCTAGGCGCTACAGTCTGGAACTGCGCGGCCGCTACGGTCGCAGGTTTGAATCCTGCCTCGGTCATGGATGTGTGTGATGTCCTTAGGTTAGTTAGGTTTAAGTAGTGTTAAGTTCTATGGGACTGATGACCTCAGAAGTTAAGTCCCATAGTGCTCAGGGCCATTTCAACCATTCGACATGGACTATGTGGGTTGTGAACTGTAAGATATAGTCTACATCAGGGGTTCACAACCATTTCCCGTCGCGCCCCTATCTGAAACATATTATTTTAACGCTTTTCTTCCTTAGTACTTCTGTTATTTGCCACAAAAACGTCCCACGATATCTATTTACTCCTGACTACGTTAACAATAATTAGAGCGTATCATTCCAGTACATGAGAGGCCAAAATATCATATAAACTGAAGAGACGAAGAAACTGGTACACATTCCTAATATCGTGTAGGGCCCCCGCGAGCGCGCAGAAGTGACGCAATGCGACGTGGCATTGACTCGACTAATATCTGAAGTAGTGCTGGAGGGAATTGACTCCATGAATCATGCAGGGCTGTCCATAAATCCGTAAGAGTACGAGGGGCTGGAGATCTCTTGCGAACAGCACATTGCAAGGTATCCCAGATATGCTCAGTAATGTTCATGTCTGTGGAGTTCGGTGGCCATCGGAAGTATTTAAACTCAGAGGAGTGTTCCTGGAGACATTCTGTAGCAATTATGGACCTATGGAGTGTCGCATTGTCCTGCGGTAGTTGCACAAGTGCGTCGTAATGCACAACGTTCATGAATGGACGCAGATGATCAGACAGGACGCTTACGTACGTGTTACCTGTCAGAGTGGTATCTAGGATTATTCAGGAGTCCCATATCACTTCAAGTGCACACGTCCCTCACCATTACAGAGTCTCCACTAGCTTGAACAGTCCCCTGCTGGTATGCAGGATCCATGGAGTCATGAGGTCTCCATACCCATACACGTCCATCCGATCGATACAATTTGAAACGAGTCTCGTCCGACCAGGCAACATGTTCCCAGTCACCAACAGTCCAATGTCGGTGTTGAAGGGCCCAGGCGAGGCGTAAACGTTTGTGTCGTGCAGTCATCAAGAGTACGCGACTGGGTTTTCGGCCCCGATAGCCCATATCTATGATGTTTCGTTGAATGGTTCGCACGCTGACACTTGCTGACGACCCAGCATTGAAATCTGCAGCAGTTTGAGGAAGGGTTTCACTTCCGTCACGCTGAACGATTCTCTTCAGTCCCGTTCTTGCAAGATCTTTTTCCGGTCGCAGCGATATCGGAGGACTGATGTTTTACCGGATTCCTGATATTCACCGTACTCTCGTGAAATGGTCGTACGGGAAAATCCAAACTTCATCGCTACCTCGGAGATGCTGTGTCTCATTGCTCGTGCACCGATTGTAACACCACGTTCAAACCGACTTAAATCTTGATAATCTGCCATTGTAGCAGTAAACGATCTAACTACTGCGCCAGACACTTGTTGTCTTATATAGGCGTTGCCGACCGCGGCGCCGTAATCTACCTGTTCGTATGTCTCTGTATTTGAATACGCATAGCTATATAAGTTTCTTTGGTGCTTCATTGTATTTGTGGAGCAAGACGACAAATACAATTAATTACAACTAACCACGGTTGTGAGTGTAGTTACTGGACTGAGCAAATATGTATACTTCACTACAAATTGTTTTACTAATTAGTTCATAAATTCGTTAGTCTGTTAATATTTAACTATTTTCACTTGCAATGCTTTTTATTCATTTTAAAAATTTTAGCATCTGGAAGGTTACAACGTACAAATAACGACAGAGCAATAAGCAAAATTCGAAAGCCAATTTGAAACACGTTTTATTCACACGGATTATCAAAAAAAAAATGAAATAAACAACTGTAAAAATGCAAACGGTTCAGAATACGGAAACATTTTGATATTTGCACATGTTTGTTGTTTGTGGTTGAAGAAGAAAGCAAGTCAGGCTTGGTTGGATCTTTGAAATAGCAACTCGTACATCCTCTCCAGCTCCAATCGAGACAATGTTTCGTCGTGATTAACACCAGTAAGATGAGTCGAAGGGTAAAACATGTCAGCTGCCCTTCTTGCTAATTTGAGATATTCACTCCGAGTCCGTGCCCAAAAGTATTCAAGAGACTTCGATCTAAATTCATCTCTAAGTTTTCTATCACCCGGTAGTTCAATTAGCTCCTCCTGTTCTACTGTTGACAAGTGGTCTGTTACGATCGTATGGAACGGATTTTGGATCCAGTCATACTCATACGGAAGTTCTGGAAATTTGTTCTCGAGTTGTTGACGAAGGTTTTCGAAACGTACCACGATAGTTCTATTATGTTTACCTCCGTCCAACTCATCTTCTTCCACCAAATCATTCAGACAAGAAAACATCTCGCATTCATTTATTTATTTTTCTTAAACGTAAGCACTTTCTTGCATAGAAAGATAACTATTACGGTCTTGAAGTGATATGTTAAGATCAATCGGTTTTTCCAAATGTCGGCCTAGTAGTATAATATTATAAGCTGAGACGCATATGTGGGACTGCTGTTCAGTTCGTCCTTCAGCTCCAAAACGCGACGAAGAACGTTGTCACGAGACAATCAACGTACCTCCATGTGTAATTGAATCTAATCAAGAGTGGAACTCATCTCCTCGCAAAAAATTGTAAATAGAATAACCTACTGTTTAAAGTTCAGTCTTTCACCAAATTTACGCTGACTGCATCGCTGAGCGCTTCATTGACTTCCGGTTGTACTACTTTAGGAGCCAATGCCTCCCAGTGTATCTTGCAATGTGTGAATCTTACAGAAGAAGAAACAGTATACACTCTTGCCATGAACCTCTTCGTAATTCTAGTAAATGCTGACACCCCATCGATACAGATATCAACACAATTTGCCCTTGACAGATTGTTATCAACGAAAAAGAAATTCATAAGAAAGAAAATATCTTCGCATGTAGTCCCCCTTTCCAGAGCTTTACAAAACAGAATGCCTTGTGCATTTCATCTTCATGACAGTAGTGTACAAAAACAAGAAGCTGGGAAAGTTTTCCGACATCAGTACTGTCATCAGGCAGTTGGGCGTATTTTGGACTATCATGGCCGGCCGCTGTGGCCGAATTCACACACACATTAGACTTGGAAATTGTGTATATGTGGTAAACAGTTTCATGCACGTGTTGAATTTTCAGCACTAAGTAACTTTCCCTAGACGTGCCCTTGCCATCTCCTGTTTTACAGCCGTCGGTCTTCCGACTCGTTTGATGCGGCCTGCTGCGAAATTCCTTCCCGTGCCAACCTTTCCATCTCACAGTAGCAATTGCAACCTACGTCTTCAATTATTTTCTGGATATATTACAATCTCTGTCTTCCTCTATAGTTTTTTACCCTCTACAGTTCTCTCTAGCAACTCTAACGCTTGATACGGGCAAGTATTCAGGTCCAGATTGTATACCGATTAGGTTCCTTTCAGATTACGCTGATACAATAGCTCCCTACTTAGCAATCATATACAACCGCTCGCTCACCGATAGATCTGTACCTACAGACTGGAAAATTGCGCAGGTCGCAGCAGTGTTCGAGAAGGGTAGTAGGAGTAATCCATCGAACTACAGACCTATATCATTGACGTCGGTTTGCAGTAGGGTTTTGGAGCAAATACTGTATTCAAACATTATGAATCACCTCGAAGGGAACGATCTATTGATACGTAATCAGCATGGTTTCAGAAAACATCACCGAGCGAGGTGGCGCAGTGGTTAGACACTGGACTCGCATTCGGGAGGACGACGGTTCAATCCCGCGTCCGGCCATCCTGATTTAGGTTTTCCGTGATTTCCCTAAATCGCTCCAGGCAAATGCCGGGATGGTTCCTTTCAAAGGGCACGGCCGACTTCCTTCCCTAATCCGATGAGACCGATGACCTCGCTGTCTGGTCTCCTTCCCCAACACAACCAACCACAACCAACCAACCATCGTTCTTGTGCAACGCAACTAGTTCTTTATTCGCACGAAGTAATGGCCGCTATCGACAGGGGATCTCAAGTTGATTCCGTATTTCTAGATTTCCGGAAAGCTTTTGACACCGTTCCTCACAAGCGACTTCTAATCAAGCTGCGCGCCTATGGGCTATCGTCTCAGTTGTGCGACTGGATTCGTGATTTCCTGTCAGGAAGGTCGCAGTTCGTAGTAATAGACGGCAAATCATCGAGTAAAACTGAAGTGATATCAGGTGTTCCCCAGGGAAGCGTCCTGGGACCCCTGCTGTTCCTGATCTATATAAATGACCTGGGTTACAATCTGAGCAGTTCTCTTAGGTTGTTCGCAGATGATGCTGTAATTTACCGTCTAATAAGGTAATCCGGAGACCAGTATCAGTTGCAAAGCGATTTAGAAAAGATTGCTGTATGGTGTGGCAGGTGCCAGTTGACGCTAAACAACGAAAAGTGTGAGGTGATGCACATGAGTTCCTAAAGAAATCCGTTGGAATTCGATTACTCGATAAATAGTGCAATTCTCAAGGCTGTCAATTCAACTAAGTACCTGGGTGTTAAAATTACGAACAACTTCAGTTGGAAAGACCACATAGATAGTATTGTGAGGAAGGCGAGCCAAAGGTTGCGTTTCATTGGCAGGACACTTAGAAGATGCAACAAGTCAACTAAAGAGACAGCTTACACTACACTAGTTCGTCCTCTGTTAGAATATTGCTGCGCGGTGTGGGATCCTTACCAGGTGGGATTGACGGAGGACATCGGAAGGGTGCAAAAAGGGCAGCTCGTTTTGTATTATCACGTAATAGGGGAGAGAGTGTGGCAGATATGATACGCGAGTTGGGATGGAAGTCATTAAAGTAAAGACATTTTTCGTCGCGGCGAGATCTATTTACGAAATTGCAGTCACCAACTTTCTCTTCCGAATGCGAAAATATTTTGTTGAGCCCAACCTACATAGGTCGGAATGATCATCAAAATAAAATAAGAGAAATCAGAGCTCGAACAGAAAGGTTTAGGCGTTCGTTTTGCCCGCGCGCTGTTCGGGAGTGGAATGGTAGAGAGATAGTATGATTGTGGTTCGATGAACCCTCTGCCAGGCACTTAAATGTGAATTGCAGAGTAACCATGTAGATGTAGATGGAAGTCATTCCCTGATGACCAAACAAATGTCCATTCACCCTGTCCCTCCGGCCGCTGTGGCCGAGTGGTTCTAAGCGCTTCAGTCCGGAACCGCGCTGCTGCTACGGTCGCAGGTTCGAATCGTGCTTCGGGCAAGGATGTGTGTGATGTCCTTCAGTTAGTTAGGTTTAAGTAATTCTAAGTCTAGGGGACTGATAACCTCAAATGTTAAGTCCCGTAGTGCTTAGAGCCATTTGAACCATTTTTAAACTATCAGGCAGACGTAGTAGCAATTGATTTTTCATGCCAGTGGCTATTTCATCAATGCGATGAGCGACGGAATCATCTGAGAGTGATAACGACGTCAGACTCTAGCCAAATCTTTCTCCATACATTATTTCGCACAATTTGATGGCTGCTTGATGAAGTGATTTTTCACCAATAACGTGTTGTGGTTTGGATTTTGCAGTAAAGCAGGGTACGTCTATGGATACTCTTATCACCTTCTTAGAAACTGTTTCCTTGAGGAATCAGACATTTCCTTTTACTTTTTCCTCACGGCGCTTAAAAAATTGGGTGAGTCAACCTACATGTTGTGCACGATTTGTCTACAGGTCCCTCTTTACTTTTATAGGCTTCAAGCAGTCGTTAGCTAACATCTCCAAACAAAGAACAAATTGTGATCGTTCCCCATTATTCAAAAGAATGCCGGTACAGCCTGATGTCAGGAAATCTACTTGATATTTACGTACTTCTGTTTTGCGTTTAGAACTAACGTTGCTGATACGAACAGAGGAAGATGGGAAAGAATAACGTACTTTTATTAAACTCGCAACTTTTTCCTTTTAGAACTACATACTTTCGAAGGAGAACAGGCACTCGATGAATCACTTCCATGGGATCTCTTGTAACCACTGCGAACCAGTCAGTTGTCCATGGGAAGGGCGGAACTTGCATCAAATTATTTTAAATCAACTCTACCATCTGGTGAGCAAGATGTATGAGACAGGTGAAATTCCCTCAGTCTTCAAGAAGAATATAATAATTACAATCCCAAAGAAAGCAGGTGTTGATAGACGTGAAAATTACCGAACAATCAGATCAATAACCCACAGCTGCAAAATACTAACGCGAATTCTTTACAGACGAATGGAAAAACTGATAGAAGCCGACCTCGGGGAAGATCAGTTTGGATTCCGTAGAAATGTTGGAACACGTGAGGCAATACTGACCCTATGACTTATCTAAGAAGAAAGATTAAGGAAAGGCAAACCTACGTTACTAGCATTTGTAGACTTAGAGAAAGCTTTTGACAATGTTGTGTGGAATACTCCCTTTCAAATTATGAAGGTGGCAGGGGTAAAATACAGGGAGCGAAAGGCTATTTACAATTTGTACAGAAACCAGATGGCAGTTATAAGAGTCGAGGGGTATGAAAGGGAAGCAATGGTTGGGAAGGGAGTGAGACAAGGTTGTAGCCTATCCCCGATGTTATTCAATCTCTATATTCAGCAAGCAATAAAGGAAACAAAAGACAAGTTCGGAGTAGGTATTAAAATCCATGGAGAAGAAATAAAAACTTTGAGGTTCGCCGATGACATTGTAATTCTGTCAGAGACATCAAAGGACTTGTAAGAGCAGTTGAACGGAATGGACAGTGTCTTGAAAGGAGGGTATAAGATGAACATCAACAAAAGCAAAACGAAGATAATGGAATGTGGTCGAATTAAGTCGGATGGTGCTGAGGGAATTAGATTAGGAAATGAGACAGTTAAAGTGGTAAACGCGTTTTGCTATTTGGGGAGCAAAATAACTGATCATGGTCGAAGTAGAGAGGATATAAAATGTAGACTGGCAATGGCAAGGAAAGCGTTTCTGAAGAAGAGAAATTTGTTAACATCGAGTATAGATTTAAGTGTCAGGAAGTTGTTTCTGAAAGTATTTGTATAGAGTGCAGCCATGTATGGAAGTGAAACATGGACGATAAATAGTTTGGACAAGAAGAGAATAGAAGCTTTCGAAATGTGGTGCTACAGAAGAATGCTGAAGATTAGATTGGTAGATCACATAACTAATGAGGAGGTATTGAATAGAATTGGGGAGAAGAGGAGTTTGTGGAACAACCTGACCAGAAGAAGGGATCGGTTGGTAGGACATCTTCTCAGGCATCAAGGTATCACCAATTTAGTATTGGAGGGCAGCGTGGAGGGTAAAAATCGTAGAGGGAGACCAAGAGATGAATACAATGAACAGATTCAGAAGGATGTAGGTTGCAGTAGGTACTGGGAGATGAAGAAGCTTGCACAGGATAGAGTAGCATGGAGAGCTGCATCAAACCAGTCTCAGGACTGAAGACGACAATAAAACCAGTTTACTATAGGTTAACACTAGAATTCAACTTCTACTTATCTCACTAGCCTTGAGCTGATTCCAGAAGGCCTGCTAAAATCTGCTGGACAGTCAATATCACTGAGAATGAGAATTTAGTGTAGCAGTCAGTGCTGCAAGAAAGTGGCGGTCACATTGTCAGCGGCTTAATGTCGTTAGTAGTTGTTAACTGTTTGGTAAGTAGCTAACCCAGTGGGTGATCGGTCACAGAGGATGTGTGATGAAATATAACTCGTAACTTTTCTCAGCATTTCTGCTGCGTGGGTCTACTGGCCAGTTCTTGCGAAATAAGACAGCAAATTAACGGTGGGCTAGCTTCCTATCTTGGCTCATGGTAACGAGAATTTGATGCTAGCAATATATGCTCACCGGAAATCTCTTACATTGTACGAAATATAAATATTTCAACGAAAGTCAGCGCCCCTCTCTATCACTCTTTGCGCCCCAAGGGGAACCGCACGCACCCCCCCCCCCCCCCGCATTTGAGCCACCACCCTTCCCCCCCCCCCCCCCCCCCCCGCCAGTTGAGGACAGCTGGTGCAGATGGCGCAGCTGACGTAGTGATGCTTTCTCTGGATGCTGGAGGACAGCATATGTCAGTGGCTTGTAGTCTCTGACTTAGGTAAACGGCGTTCCCTCTAGCATGTGACGTAACTTCTCGATGGAGGTGTACGCGAGTACAGTTCACGATCGTACGAGGACCAGTGCCGCTGTGATGACGATAACTTGTGATTGAAAAAGGCCAAGGACTGCCAGAGTCCACCTAGTTGCTGTTGCTGTGCAGCACTAGCTGCAGCGGCACATGGGGTAAGTGGCAACAAAACGGCTATCCACGTTGGTATGTAGAATGAGTCTGGCGAGATACCATCTGACGTTCGGTAAAGTATCATCCACACAATTCCGAAGATTGAGGAGAGCTGACAACCGCAAGAACTGTGGCACAATCTGCTTAAGAGTTCGCTCATAGATTCAAGTTGCTTACAAGAATAATATACGGAAAAATTTAAAAGAAAATTAACGATCTGCTAGAGACAATCAGTTTGGCTTTAGAAAAGATAAAGGCACCAGAGAGGCAATCCTGACGTTGTGGCTGATAATGGAAGCAACACTAAAGAAAAATCAAGACACATTCATAGGATTTGTCGACCTGAAAAAAGCATTCGACAATGTAAAATGGTGCCAGATGTTCGAAATTCTGAGAAAATAGGGGTAAGCTGTAGGGAGAGGCGGATAGTGTACAATATGTACAAGACCCAAGAGGGAATAATAAGAGTGGACGTCCAAGAAAAAAGTGCTTAGATGAAAAAAAGGTGTAAGACAGGGATGTAGTCTTTCGCCCCTACTGTTCAATCTGTACATCAAAGAAGCAGTGATGGAAGTAAAAGAAAGATTCAAGACTGGAATTAAAATTCAAGGTGAAAGGATACGATTCGCTGATAACATTGCTATCCTGAGTGGAAGTGAAGAAGAATTATGTGACCCGCTGAATGGAATGAGTACACGATGTGGACTGATGGTAAATCCAAGAAAGACGAAAGTAATGAGAAGTAAGAGAAATGAGAACAGCGAAAACTTTACATCAGGATTGATGGTTACTAAGTAGATGAAGTAAAGCAATTCTGATACCTAGGCAGAACAATATCCAAACACAGACAGAGCAAGGAGGACATCAAAAGCAGACTAGGAATGGCAAAAAGGGCAGTTGCCCCCCTTCTTACAGAGGTGTACCGTATGTCTCTAGAAGAGCGCAGCGTTCCGAAGGATTGGAAAAGGGCACAGGTCATCTCCGGTTTCAAGAACGGACGTCGAACAGATGTGCAGAACTATAGACCTATATCTCTAACGTCGATCAGTTGTAGAATTTTGGAACACGTATTATGTTCGAATATAATGACTTTTCTGGAGGCTAGAAATCTACTCTGTATGAATCTGCATGGGTTTCGAAAAAGACGGTCGTGTGAGACCCAGCTCGCGCTATTCGACCACGAGACTCAGAGGGCCATAGACACGGGTTCACAGGTAGATGCCGTGTTTCTTGACTTCCACAAGGCGTTCGATACAGTTCCCCACAGTCGTTTAATGAACAAAGTAAGAGCATATGGACTATCAGACCAATTGTGTGATTGGATTGAAGAGTTCCTAGATAACAGAACGCAGCATGTCATTCTCAATGGAGAGAAGTCTTCCGAAGTAAGACTGATTTCAGGTGTGCCGCAGGGGGGAGTGTCATAGGACCGTTCCTATTCACAATATACATAAATGACCTTGTGGATGACATCGGAAGTCCACTGAGGCTTTGTGCAGATGATGCTGTGGTATATCGAGGGGTTGTAGCAATGGAAAATTGTACTGAAATGCAGGAGGATCTGCAGCGAACTGACGCATGGTGCAGGGAACGGCAATTGAATCTCAATGTAGACAAGTGTAACGTGCTGCGAATACATAGAAAGAAAGATCCCTTATCATTTAGCTACAATATAGCAGGTCAGCAACTGGAAGCAGTTAATTCCATAAATTATCTGGGAGTACGCATTAGGAGTGATTTAAAATGGAATGATCGTATAAAGTTGATCGTCGGTAAAGCAGATGCCAGACTGAGATTCATTGGAAGAATCCTAAGGAAATGTAATCCGAAAACCAAGAAAGTAGGTTACACTACGCTTGTTCGCCCACTGCTTGAATACTGCTCAGCAGTGTGGGATCCGTACCAGATAGGGTTGACAGAAGAGATAGAGAAGATCCAACGTAGATCAGCGCGCTTCGTTACAGGATCATTTAGTAATCGCGAAAGCGTTACGGAGATGATAGATAAACTGCAGTGGAAGACTCTGCAGGAGAGACGCTCAGTAGCTCGGTACGGGCTTTTGTTAAAGTTTCGAGAACATACCTTCACCGAGGAGTCAAGCAGTATCTTGCTCCCTCCTACGTATATCTCGCGAAGAGACCATGAGGATAAAATCAGAGAGATTAGAGCCCACACAGAGGCATACCGACAATCCTTCTTTCCACGAACAATGCGAGACTGGAATAGAAGGGAAAACCGATAGAGGTACTCAAGGTACCCTCCGCCACACACCGTCAGGTGGCTTGCGGAGTATGGATGTAGATGTAGATGTATATTTCTGGCCAAGAGAAGTCTACTAGTGTCAAACATAGGCCTTAATTTGAGGAAAAAGTTTCTGAGATCGTATGTCTGGAGTACAGCATCGTACGGTATTGAAACATGGACTGTGAGAAAAACGGAACAGAAGAGAATCGAAGCATTTGAGATGTGGTGCTACATCGAATGTTGAAAATTAGGTGGACTGATAGGGTAAGGAATGAGGAGGTTCTGCGCAGAATCAGATAGGAAAGATATAGGTGGAAAACAGTGATAAAGAGAAGGGACAGGATGATAGGGTGTCGGTTAAGACTTGAGGGAATGACTTCCATGGCACTAGAGGAAACTGTAGAGGGCAAAAACTGTAGAGGAAGACGGAGATTGTGCACCTAGGCTGCATGTGCTTCACTGATATAAAGAGGTTGGCACAGGAGACCAGAAGACGAGTTCGTGGCGGGCTACATCAAACCAGTCACAAGACTGATGTCTCAGAAATAAATAAATAAATAAATAATAAAGTACATCGACCATTACGACGAAAGGCGTCTGTGGAACAGTGTGTGCTAACAGCGTAGCTTCTGCAAAGGCATTAGATTAGATTAGATTTATTTTCATTCCAATTGATCCATAGTGAGGAGGTCCTCCAGGATGTAGAACATGTTAGAAAAACAACAATACATGACAAATATTTACAACTCAAACAAATAAGCCGATGTACCATTCCACAGGTCCCAAGTGGCATTGTCGTCATTTTTAAATGAACGCTATATGAAAGAATCATTTTACAAATACTAATGCACTGAATCTAAAATAAAAAAGTTTTTTATTTATTTATAAGGTAATAAATGTGTAATACAACTACTAAATACTTATTTACAATGAACACATTACGGCACTGAACTGGTGCAGAAGTTAGATTGTACTTACACACACACACACACACACACACACACACACACACACACACTTATTTGCAATGAACACATTACTGCACTGAAATATTCTACTGAGAAATTCATCAATGGTGTAGAAGGAGTTGGCCGCCAATAAATCCTTTAGGCTTCTCTTAAACTGAATTTCATTGGTTGTTAAGCTTTTTATGGCTGCTGGCAAGTTATTGAAAATGTGTGTTCCTGAATAATGCACACCTTTTTGTACAAGACTAAGTGACTTTAAATCCTCGTGAACATTATTCTTATTTCTAGTATTGATTCCACGAATTGAGCTGTTGGTTTGAAAAAGTGATATATTTTTAATGACAAATTTCTTTAAGATAAATATATTGGGAAGCAGTTATTAGTATCCCTAGTTCCCTAAACAGACTTCTGCAGGATGTTCTTGAGTTCACACCACATGTAACTATTACTGCACGTTTTTGTGCTCGGAAAACTTTAACTTGGCTTGATGAATTGCCCCAAAAAAGAATCCCATATGGCATTATGGAGTGAAAGTAAGCATAGTATGCCAGCTTTTTCATTTTTATATCCCCTATGTCTGACACAATTCGCATTGCAAATAGAGATTTGTTAAGACGCTTCAGCAGTTCTGTGGTGCGCTCCTCCCAGTTGAATTTATTATTAAGCTGTAATTCCAAGAATTTAACACTGTCCAATTATTCTATCTTCTTGTCATCGTATGTTAGGCATGTCCTCGTGGGACACCCCTTACAAGTTCTGAACTGCATGTAGTGTGTTTTTTCAAAGTTTAGTGACAAAGAATTGGCTAGGAACCAGTGATTAATGTCCACAAATATTTTATTAGCTCACCTTTCTAAGACTACACTTAATTTGCTATTTATTGCAATGTTTGTATCATCGGTAAACAAAACGAACTTGGCTTCTGGTAATGTTACTGATGAAGGGTCACTGATATACGCAAGAAAAAGTAAGGGCACTAAGATGGAACCTTGTGGGACCTCGCATGTAATTAGCTCCCAGTTGGATGATGCCTGATAGCATCTCTTTCCTAATAACATCCTTTGTTTCCTGCCAGAGATATAAGATTTGAACCATTTTGCAGCATTTCCTAATATTCTAATTTATTTAAAAGGATATTGTGATTTACACAGTCAAATGCCTTTCACAGATCACAAAATATACCAGTTGCCTGCAATTTTTTGTCTAATGAATTAAGCACATTTTCACTATAAGTGTAGATAGCCTTCTCAATATCAGAACACTTTAGAAATCAGAACTGTGACTTCGACAGTATGTTATTTGAGAAAAGATTGTTATAAAGCCGATTGTACATTACTTTTTCTAAAACTTTTGAGAATGCTGGCAAAGCAAAAGTGAAATTGGACGGAAATTTGATGCTATTTCTTTATCTCCCTTCTTAAACAATGGCTTAACTTCAGCATATTTCAACCATTCAGGAAATATTCCACTGATAAATGACTGGTTACACAGATAGCTTAATATGTTACTTAACTCAGAATCACATTCTTTAATTAACTTTGTTGATATTTTATCATACATACTAGATGTTTTTGATTTTAAAGATTTTATGATAGATATTATTTCTGATGGGGAAGTGAGGGTCAAATTCATATTATGGACAACCCCATCTTGTCAGTAACAGCCATAAAATGTTTGTTAAAAAGTTCTGCAACACTATACATGTCTTTCACCAATGTATCATTTTCTCTTAACGCTATTTGTCGCTCTTCATGTCTGGTTCTACCGGTCTCCTACTTCACTATATCCCATATAGTCTTTATTTTGTTATCTGATATGACTATCTTTTCCTTGTAATATATTTGCTTTGATGTCCTTATTACAGTCTTTAATATTTTGCAATATTTCTTGTAATGTGCTATAGCATCAACATCGGAACTGTTTCGGATTGACAGATACAGTTTTCTTTTTGTTTTACAAGATACCCCTATTCCTTGAGTAATCCATGGCTTCTTTGTAAACTTTGCTCTAACCTTCCCCTTGTTAGAGGTCAACTCTGCCTCGCTATTCCACGGCAGTTTGTCCTTTGGCCTCGGTGCACCACTTTAGAATGCATTCAATGGTGTAGCCGGGGTGGCTCTGAACGAAACAACGATAGAAACTGGTGACGGCAAACAACCGTCGTAATTGTCCAACTGTCGTAGGCTGAGGAAATCGACTATTGCTTGGACTTTCTCCTGTGGCTGCCGTGTACCTTCAACACTGATAGTGAAGCCAAGGAATTTAATCTCAGGTGCTCCGAAGATGCACTTCGATGGCTTGATAAGTAGACTGTATGCATGAAGACGAATAAATATGTGCCAAAAGTGCGACAGATATTCTGTCTCAGAGCCTGACATGGTCAAAACGCCGTCAATATACACATAACAAAAATATAGGTCGTATGCAATCTCGTCCATGAATCGCTAAAATGTTGGAGCAGATTACGAAGCCCAAAAGGCATTCTAATGAATTCAGACATCCCCAACAGGGTGCAGACAGCAGTCTTAACAATGTCGTCCAGTTTGACAGGTATCTGGTAAAACTCATGCACTAAATCCAATGTCGTAAAATTGAGCCAACTGTGGATGTTGAATGTGAAATCTTCGGTTTGTAGTATTGGATTCTGGTCAGATATGGTTCTGGCATTGTCTGTCTGCAGTCTCCACAGGACACCATCCTTTGTTCTTCTTTGGGACCACATGCAGTACAAATGCCCAACTACTGTTCGATGGGCGGCAGATTCCCTGTGCGATCATGAACGAGAATGCCTCTTTTGCTTCCTTAAATTTCTACAGAGTCAGTTCGTGTGGTCGAGTATGAAGTGATGGTGCTGGTGTGGTTAATACACTACTGGCCATTAAAACTGCTACACCACGAAGATGACGTGCTCAAGACGTGAAATTTAACCGACAAGAAGAAGAAGCTGTGATATGCAAATGATAAGCTTTTCAGAGCATTCACACAAGGTTGGCGTCGGTGGCGACATCTACAACGTGCTGACACGAGGAAAGTTTCCAACCGATTTCTCGTACACAAACAGCCTGGTGAAACGTTGTTGTGATACCACATGTAAGGAGGAGAAATGCGTACCATCACGTTTCCGACTTTGATAAAGGTCGGATTGTAACCTATCGCGATTGCGGTTTATCGTATCGCGACATTGCTGCTCGCGTTGGTCGAGATCCAGTGACTGTTAGCAGAATATGGATTCAGTGGGTTCAGGAGGGTAATACGGAACACCGTGCTGGATCCCAACGGCCTCGTATCACTAGCAGTCGAGATGACAGTCATCTATCCGCATGGCTGTAACGGATCGTGCATCCACGTCTCGATCCCTGAGTCAACAGATGGGGACGTTTGCAAGACAGCAACCATCTGCACGAACAGTTCGACGACGTTTCCAGCAGCATGGACTATCGGCTCGGAGACCATGGCTGCAGTTACCCTTGACGCTGCATCACAGGCAGGAGCGCATGCTATGGTGTACTCGACGACGAACCTGGGTGCACGAATGGCAAAACGTCATTTTTTCGGATGAATCCTGGTTCTGTTTACAGCATCATGATGGTCGCATCCGTGTTTGGCGACATCGCGGTGAACGGACATTGGAAGCGTGTATTCGTTATCGCCATACTGGCGTATCACCTGGCGTGATGGTATGGGGTGCCATTGGTTACACGTGTATGTCACCTATTGTTCGCACTGACGGCACTTTGAACAGTGGACGTAACATTGCAGATGTGTTACGACCCGTGGCTCAACCCTCATTCGATCCCTGCGAAACCCTAAATTTCAGCAGGATAATGCACGACCACATGTTACAGGTCCTGTACGTGCCTTTCTGGATACAGAAAATGTTCGACTGCTGCCCTGGCCAGTACATTCTCAGATCTCTCACCAATTGAAAACGTCTGGTCAATGGTGGCCGAGCAACTGGCTCGTCACAATTCGCCAGTCACTACTCTTGATGAACTGTGGTACCGTGTTGAAGCTGCATGGTCAGCTATACCTGAACACGCCATCCAAGCTCTGTTTGATTCAATGCCCAGGCGTATCAAGGCCGTTATTACGGTCATAGGTGGTTGTTCTGGGTACTGATTTCTCAGGATCTATGCACCCAAATTGCGTGAAAATGTAATCACTTGTCGGTTCTAGTATAATATATTTGTCCAATGAATACCCGTTTATCATCTGCGCTTCTTCATGGTGTAGCAATTTTAATGGCCAGTAGTGTGTATGCTAAACTGTCTAGTACTGAACTCGTGCCAGTGTGGATGTCTGGTGTGTGACCTCCGGGAAACGTTTGAGTTGCCAGTTATGACCGGTTATCAGTTGCACTACAGTGTCATCTACACGATGTACTCGCCCTTGGATTATCAGGTTGGTAGTCGTCTCAAGGTGGTCAGGCATGATTCCATGGAACTATAGAAATTACGCTCCAAGTATAGGCTGTGTTATGCCCGTACAACGAATTACCACTCGGATTTGCGTCAAAGGCCTAAGTTTAACGTTAACATTATTCGACCACATGTTGAGACAGTGGAACCATTGAGAGCCAAAAGGCGGTAGTCATTACAGCAGACGGGCATGTGGATAAACTGACATGTTAGCCCCTATGTCTAATGGGAACAGTAGTTTTGTGTCACGAATTATCGCTGGCTGCCGTCTGGAGAACCAATACCCGTTATCACTGACTTTCTCTCGAATTTGCGTCCTCGCAAGGTGGACTGGATTGAGCCAAACTATCGGTGGTACCAGCAGACTATTGCTAACGAGGGTAAGCGGCTGCACTTTCCTCGTGGAGAGTGGCAACAGGATTGATGACTGGTACTCTGAGTTCATAAGGCAGCAGATTGTGCGGTGGGTTCAGCAATCTGCGCTTGTAATGCGGCGAGGGATTCTCCGCCTGAGGCTGTGGGCAAACTGTGGCGACGCATGCTGGCGGATACACCTCCGCTGTGTCATCCGCGGTTTGCCTGAGCGCATCAAGATCATCAGCACTATTAATTTCGTCTGCACACCAGGGGGCAGATGCGATAACCAAATATTCCGTAGGACGTCTTCGTTACGTTAAAAGTTTTGATCGCCAGCGTAAGCAGGCAGCATAGTAGCTGCTACTGAGTGCGATTCCCTTGCTCAGTGGTTCACAACCTGGTGGTAATTACATCCTGAGGGATAAAATGAAATTTTCTGAGGGTTTAAGACTAAATAATTCGATTCTGTTTCAGTCACGAAACTAAATTATTTCCAAAATATTATTTCTATTGTTACAATTTTGTAAGACTGTAATATTGATTATATAATTTGTCAATAATTACTTTTTCTTAATTAGTAGCATTAATCCAATGGAGGATACAGGTTCCTCACATGATCCACCGACTACACACATATTTTGTGCTTTGTCCCATACATTGCTCATGAGAAAAGGGAGACACACGTAATAAATGCTAAATACCTCAAGTAAATGTCTTCACCAAGTTGTTGATAGTATCTGAAGTCGTGCAGAAATAGCTTCATTACTAGCTTTGAAACAGATAAATAAGTTAATTGACAGCACAATACAGCAGTAACTATGTAAGGTTGTACACAGTATTATTATTATTATTATTATTAGGAGGGTTGTCCAGAAAGTAAGTTCCGATTGGTCGCAAAATGGACACCACAGTGAAAACCCCATGAAGCTTTGCACAGACGCGTTGGGTAGTGTCTCTAGTATGAGCATCAAGACGCTCTTTTCAGTTGTCAGCGCACTGTGAGCGAATAAACGTGCCTAGAACAAAGATGACTCCTGCCAGGTAGGAGAGCCCACTGAGAGGATTCGCCTTAATGAATGCAGCCCACCTAACATAACTGCCAAGCACTACATTCTCCATGGTAATTCTCAGCTGCACTCTGTAGGGGCAGGGAAGATGCTCCTGCAGCCTTTTCATCGGGAAGTGTTCGATCAACCACAACACAGCCCTAATTGGCTCGTCATGAATATCATCACTGTTCTCATGAAACGCTGGGTACGAAGACAACACTTGGGCGCAGGCTATGCGCTATAGACCTACGTAGAGAATTATCGGAAAGCACAGGCAGCTGCCTTCTTGACAACGGTGTTGGAAATTTGGTATAACGCTCCGACAAATGTCTAATTCGGAGCGGCAACTATGTAGAGAAGTGTCTGGAAAGTGTAACTAACTCTTGCAAATAAAATGTTCCTGATTTTCACTGTGGTTTCCATTTAGCGACCGATCGGAACTTACTTTCTGGACAACCCTCGTATTATTATTGCAACGGTAAGTTACCAATCATTAACAGCCTGAAGTCGTCCAGTTTGTGCCACTCAAAAGTAACAAGTCCAGCAGTCAAGTGATTCACTAAGTATAGTGGACACATTTGAACTTGTTTTATTTTAAATGGGGTTGCAGTGTGCAGGTCCACCAAGTGCCATAGCAAGCGTCTTCCTACACTGTGGACAGTTAGCCTTCTTATCTGAGAAGGAGTTGTGGGTAGCATTTGCGATGCGCCCAAATTGCTTCATCACACACACACACACAGAATATCATTCATATTTCACCATTTAAAAAAAAATGTTGCAAGAAATGGTTCAAATGGCTCTGAGCACTATGGGAGTTAACTTCTGAGGTCATCAGTCTCCTAGAACTTAGAACTACTTAAACCTAACTAACCTAAGGACATCACACACATCCATGCCCGAGGTAGGATTCGATCCTGCGACCCTAGCGGTCGCGCGGTTCCAGACTGTAGCGCCTAGAACCGCTCGGCAACCACGGCAGGCTTGCAAGAAATGTCTTTCATTCTAAAGTTTAGTCAGGTGCTAAAGTTGGCGATAACGTGGGTGTGGGGGGCAAAACGGCAGGGGCGGGGACAATGGGGTATCAGCTAACGTCTAATTGCACTCAGGGGTAACGGTCTAAGAGATATCGGGAACCACTTCCCTTGCTCATCGGTGCGGAGTAGCTTCTCTAATCTCTTCGCCGCGGATTGCAAGAGGTAAGTAATCAGGGCGTTCTTGACAGTTGTGTGGCGATCAGCGCCCGGTAGTGACTCCAGAATGTGTTGCACTTCCGTGGCCAGATCTTCGTGAAAGCTGCGACAATGCATCTGTACTTTGTGTCACATGTTACTACGTGCACTAGTACAAACTGGCTTTCCAACTGAGTGAACTATAAGACGGGATTTTATTACCAAAACTGTGCCGTTTTCACCATCGCGCGACTGATTACTGCGCCTGTAGGCACGTCTGCAGCTGATAGCGGGTCCAGTACCGAGTAACTTTCTGTTTTTGTTGAACTTTATGTGACTTGGCCATCTCCTGTTTTTTAGCCGTCGGTCTTCGGATTCGTTTGATGCGACCTGCCGCGAATTTCTTTCCCCTACCAACCTTTCCATCTCACAGTAGCAATTGCAACCTACGTCTTCAATTATTCTCCGCATATATTTCAATATCTGTCTTCCTCTACAGTGTTTTACCCTCTACAGTTCTCTCTAGCGCCATGGAAGTCATTCCCTGATGTCTAAACAAATGTCCTATCATCCTGTCCGTTTTTCTTGGCAGTGTTTTCCATACATTCCTTTCCTCGCCGATTCTACGGAGAACCTTATCATTCCACCTGATTTTCAACATTCGTCTTCAGGATCACATTTCAAACGCTTCGATTCTCTTCTGTTCGGGTTTGCCCACAATCCATGTTTCACTATCATACAATGCTGTTCTCCAAAAATACATTCTCAGAAATTTCTTCCTCAAATTAAGGTTCAAATGGTTCTAAGCACTATGGGACTTAACATCTGAGGTCATCAGTCCCCTACACTTAGAACTTCTTAAACCTAACTAACCTAAGGACATCACAAACCTCCATGCCTGTGGCAGGATTCGAACCTGCGACCGTAGCATCAGCGCGGTTCTGGACTGAAGCGCCTAGAACCTCTCGGCCACAGCGGCCGGCCCTCAAATTAAGGCCTACGATTTGATACCAGTGGTCAGGTCAGGACAGCCCTCTTTGATTTTGCTAGTCTGCTTTTTATATCCTTGTTGTTCGTCAACCGTGGATTATTTTGCTTCCAAAGTACCAGAATTCCCTTACTTAGTCAATATCACGATCACCAATTTTCATGTTAAGTTTCTCGCTGTTGTCATTTATGTTACCTCTCTTTACTTTTATCTTTTACCAGTGTACTCTCAGTCAATATTCTGTACTCATTGGGCTCTTCGTTCAGTTCAGAGAAGCTGTATAATTCCTCTACACTTTCACTGTGGGTAGCAATGCTATCATGGACTCTTTATCATTGGTATCCTTCCACCTTGGGTTTTATACCTAATCCTAAACCTATATGTTATTTCCGGCATTGCTTCTTCGATATACAGATTGAACAGTACTGGCGAAAGACTACATCCATGTCTTAATACCTTTTTAATCCGAGAGCTTCGTTCTTGGTCTTCTAGTCTTACTTTTCTTCTTGGATCTTCTACGTACTGTACATTACCCGTCCTTACATAAGTCTTACTCTTAATTTTCTCAGAATTTCGAACATCTCGCATCGTTTAACATTGTCAAATGCTTTTTCCAGGTCGAAAAATCCTCTGAACGTTTGTTGATTTTTCATAATCTTGCTTGCATTATCAACCGCAACGTAAGATCTGCCTCTCTCGTGCGTTTACCTTTCCTAAAGACAAACTGATCGTCATCTAGCAGATCCTCAATTTCTTTTCCATTCCTATGTGTATTATTCCTGTCAGAAACTGGGATACATGAACTGTTAAGCAGATTGTACTATGTTTCTGGCACTTCTTAGCTCTTGTAATCTTCGGAATTGTGTGGGTGATGTTTTTCCGAAAGGCTGATGATATACCGCCCGTCTCACACAATCTGCGCACCAACGTAAATAGTCGTTTTGCCGCCACTTACCCCGACGATTTTAGGAATTCCGATGGAATGTTATATAATCCTTCTGCTTTCTTTGACGTTAAATCTTTCAAAGCTCTATTAAATTCTGATTCTAACACTAGATCCTCATCTCTTCTCCGTAGACTCTCGTTTCTTCATCGATGGCGTCATCAGACATGTCCTCACGGTCATACAGACCTTCAGTGTACTCTTCCCACTTATCCGCTCTCTCCTCTGCATTTAACAGTGGAGCTCCCGTTGCACTCTTAATGTTACCGCCCTAGCTTGTAATTAACCAAAACTTGTTTTGAGTTTTCTGTAGTGGAGTCAATCCTGCCGACAGTAATTTCTCTTTCGTTTTCTGCACATTTGTCGTGCAACCTTTTCGACTTAGCTTCCCTGCACTTTCCATTCATTTAATTCGTAAACGACTTGTATTTCTGTATTCCTGAATTTCCCTAATCATTTTTGTACTCCTTTCTTTTATCAATCAACTGAATTATTTCTCCTGGTACCGATGGTGTCTTTGCAATTACCTTCCTTGTACCTAAGTTGTTCTTTCCAAATTCTGTGATTACCGTTTTTAAAGGTATCAATTCCTCTTCAATTGAGGCTCGTTAGGCTCGTTAGGCTAACGAGCTATTCATTATCGCTCGTTAGGCTAACGAGCTATTCATTATCGCAGTATCTGTAACCTCAGAGAACTTCAAGCGTATGCCTTCATTCCTTAGTATTTCCGTATCCCTCTTTCTTGCACGTTGATTCTTCCTGAATTTCAGCCTGCTCTTCATCATTGCTAAATACCGATCTGAGTCCATATCTGCTCCTGGGTACGCCTTAAAATCCAATTTCGAAACCCCTGCCTGATATGACAAAATTTAGTGGAAATCCTCTTGTACCTCCCGGCCTTTTCCAAGTATCCACTTGTGGTTCTCAAACAAAGTATTCGGTATTACTTCACTATTACTTCCTTCTCTCTCATTCCCACCACCAAACCTATATTCTCTTGACCACCTTTCTTCCACTATAACGACATTCCAATCTCCAATGTCATCAGATTTTCATCTCGCTTTACGTACTGAATTCCCCATTCAGTATCCTCACATGCTTTCTCTACCTCTTCTTCTTCTGTATGAGCCGTCGGTATGTAAACCTGAACTATTTTTGTTGGTGTTGGTTTGCTAAATGTTCTGATGGAATCAACCCTGTCACGGAACTGTTCAACAGTAACTCACTCTCTGTCCTACTTTCTTATTCACAACGGTTCCTACTTTCGGTACAACATTGTCTGCCGCTTTTGATATTACACACACTCGTCTGAGCAAAAATCCTTATCATCTTTCCATTTCACTTCACTGATCCTCACTATATCTAGACTAAGCCTTAGCATTTCCATGCCGGCCGTGATGGTCTCGCGGTTCTAGGCGCGCAGTCCGGAACCGTGCGACTGCTACGGTCGCAGATTCGAATCCTGCCTCGGGCATGGATGTGTGTGATGTCCTTACGTTAGTTAGGTTTAAGTAGTTCTAAGCTCTAGGGAACTGATGACCACAGCTGTTAAGTCCCATAGTACTCAGAGCCATTTGAACCATTTTTAGCATTTCCATTTTAGATTTTCTGGCTTCCCTACCACGTTCAAAAATCTAACATTCCACCCCCGGTTTTGTAGAACGTTATCCTTTCGTTGGTTGTTTTATCGTGCTCTAGTGGTCACCTCCCCCTTGACAATCCCCTTCTGGAGAACCGAAATGGCGACTAGTCTGGAATCTCTTGCCAATGGAGAGGTCACCATGACAATTTTCCAATTACAGGCCACATGCACTGTGGATACGCATTATGTCTTTAATGCAGTGGTTTCCGTTGCCTTCTGCCTCCTCATGCCTTAGATTATTGCTGATTCTACTGCCTTTTAGGGGCAGTTTCCCATCCCAGGGGCTAGATAGTACCCTGAACCTCTGGTCTCTCCCGCGCCCTCTTTGACAACGCCTTTGGCAGGAAGAGGGTGAATTCGTACGCCGGAAGTTTTCTGCTGCCATTGCTGATGATTATTATTCAATATTTAAGCAGAGCCGAGGTTCGAACCCAGGACCCGGAATGTCTTGATTCTTGTTTCAATAAGCTACCCTAGGACATCTGTCATTAGCCAAAAGGTCAGTAGATCGATTTATCCTTGGTTCACACTCACTATCTGAGGTATATTTCAGGGCCTGAAGAGACGGGAGGGCAGTTTACACCGTTAAATAGTATAAAAAGTTTTATTTGCTCCTTGCTAGAAAAATTTTCTAGCGTTAGTCATCTACAAAAGTTAACTTTTTCAGGCGACTCATTTTGTTGCCACGAAGACTTAAATATCACGAACAAATCTATAGTTCTAAGCACTACATATGTTCTTTCTGTTCTACTTACAGCATGCGTTACTCTTTCTTGCGTAATCGTACATGGATATAAATCTGAAATACTAATTTTTCATCCTACTGCTGTGGGAGCCTCCAAACATCTACTTCTTAATCTTTCAAGTAATTTTTAGTACTACTGCGTAAATAATGACAATAGCTTTTTCCTCAGAAATATCATGATACGATAAAAATACCGAGTTTTTAGCTTCTATTGCAGTAGAAATCATCTGGGTGACTACTAGGTGCTTTTTGGTTGTTGCTTTATGTGTACTATATTGTATATCTCGTTCCAGCTGAAGGTGAGTTGGCGTCCTTGGTACACTATATGGTAGTATCAAAGATGAGGGATTACAAGTGCTATTGAAAAGAGTGTTTGAGGTTAATATCTGTTGGTTGTCATCGGCGGATCCGGTGGAAACTGCCATCGTGACGTTGTTAGCTGAACCAGCCTGTAACCGCTACGACGCAGTGGCGTGCGACGTCATACATGCGCGAACAGGAATAGAACAAGACTGACAATATTTTTGTTCCTTTGCATCTACGTTATTTTGTGGAATATAGTTTGTGGCGACACAGTGATCTAAAAGGTATCAATTTGGTTACGAGTTGAGGAAGACAACGAATGTAAATATGAAATCTCAGATAAGGTGCCCTACAGACTTGTAGCATAACCCGAGGTCTAGGCTAGGCAGAAAGATTAAGTTTACTGTGAGTTGGTGAAAGTGCTTCGAAGGCTTCAGTTAATCCGTGCTATGAATGTGTTAGCCGGTTCGTCCTGAGGCCCGTCAGTGCTTCCCGTTTACTACAGAGTAGTATTTACGGTGTGCGGTGTAGCTATTCAACAAATACGGTCTGTGCGCTAGCCTGCCTAACTGGGAGCCAACATGGCAACAGTCTGTATCCCTTCTTGTGGTTTTTGATGTTCGCCCACTTTGCCATGTCGATGTCCACTCTTATTTTTATTGTAGTAGCTGCTTGTCTAATACGCGTGTTTGTTTTAACGTATTTGGAACTACCACATTTCTATGTACTGAGGTGACAAGTCTCCCGGCGTAGTGCAGCAGCTTGACGTGGCATGCACTCAATTCGTTGGAAGCCCACTGCAGAAATACTGAGCCATGCTGCCTCTATAGCAGTCCATAATTGTGAAAGCGTTGCCGGTGCATGATGTTGTGCACGAAGTGACCTCTCCATTATGTCCCATAAATGTTCGATGAGATTCATGTCGGGAGATCTGGATGGCCATATCATTCGCTCGAATTGTCCAGAACCTTCTTCAAACCTATCTCGAACAACTGCGACCCGGTGAAATGACGTAGCTGTTTGGGAACATGAGGTCTAAGAATGGCAGCAAATAGTCTCCATGTAGCCGGACAGTCAATGATCGGTTCGGTTGGATCAGAAGACCCTGTCCAGTCCACGTAAAGACAGCAAACACCAGTATGGAGCCAGCACCAGCTTGAGCAGTGTCTTGTTGACAACTAGGGCCCATGTTTTCGTGGGGTCTGCGCCGCACTACAACCCTACTATCACCTCTTACCAGTCCGCCCTTGGTAGCTGAGTGGTCAGCGCCACGGAGTGTCATACCTAACGCCCCGGTTTCGATTCCCGACTGGGTCGGAGATTTCTCCGCTTAGGGACTGGGTGTTGTGTTGTCCTTATGATCATCATTTCATCCCCATTGACACGCAAGTCGCCGAAGTGGCGTCAACTCGAAAGACTTGCACCAGGCGAACGGTCTACCCGACGGGAGGCCCAGCCACACGGCATTTCCATTTACCTCTTACCAACTGAAATCGTGATTCATCTGACCAGGCCACGGTTTTCCAGTCGAGTCCAACCGGCATGTTCACCAGCCGAGGAGAGGCGCTGCAGGCTATACCATGCTGTTAGCAGAAGTACTCACGTCGATCGTCTGCTGCCACAGCCAATTAACGCCGCATTTCGCCACACTGTCCTATCTGTTACATTCGTGGTACGCCCCACATTAATTTTCCGGATATTTCACGCAGTGTTGCCTGTCTGCTAGCGCTGACAACTCTGTACAAAGGAGGCTGCTCTCGGTCGGTAAGTGAAGGCTGTCGGGTAGTGCGTTGTCCGTGGTGAAAGGTATTGCCTAAAATTTAGTATTCTCGGCGCACTCTTCACATTGTGATTCTCCAAATATTGAATTCCTTAAAGATTTCTGAATGGAGTATCCCATGTTTCCAGCTCCAACTACCACTCCGCATTCGAAGCCTCTTGACTCTCGTCGTATGGCCAAAATCACGTCGGCGACCTTTTCACATGAATCACGTGAGTACCAATGACTACTCCCCTAATGCACTGTCCTTTTATGCCTTGTTTACGAGATACTACCGCCATCTCTATACTTGCATATCGCTGTCCCATGACTGTCGTCACCTCAATGTATATGTCGTGCCAAGTTCGATTCCCTATGCCGACCAAACCGTATATTCTGCTCATGCTCTGCAATACGTGCATTGATACGGCCTCACCGGTCTCCAGTATGGGATAGACCACAAACTCAGCTAAATTTGTAGTCTCCAAGGAATTCTTGGTTCTATATTTTATTATTTTGCCTGTCACACATCGTCTGTAGACTGTAGATGCCATTACTGGAAGAAGAGTTGTGCAAGACGAATAAAGGCAAATCAATACCCTTCGCAGACTGGAAAAGTTGCAGTCATTGGAGTGAAAGAGTTTGCAACATCAATAGTACCGTAACTTGCATTCGTTTCCCCATTGAATAATTTTTTGGGTGTAAAGAGTTTCAGGCGACCATGATAAAAACATGGTTTAGAGAAATATGTGAAGTGCTTCTACAATAATGGGCAAGAAAAACTTTTACCGAGATTCACAAATTGCATGGATATCTGTGCTGGAGAAAAAGTGGTTGAAGATATGGTCCACACGCACACTGAAATAATACCAGAACATAACACTTTCAAAAATATTTTCATTTATTTTCTTTCTTAAGAATGTTCTTTTCGGTAAACACGGAACTCTTATAAGAAAACTTTTTTCTCCGTCTGTATGTTGTCCGTTCGTTAAGACTCCTTTTTCTCAGGAACGGGAAGAGTTATCAAGTTAAAAGCTACGTCAGATACTAATGTCTAAGTTCTCTTGCCGGTGTTAACCATTGAAGCTTCTAAGTCAATGTAACCAAAAGTTGCGACCATTTATGACACTCATTTTGATACTTGCAAACTTACTCATCAAAACCTCTAGTGAATTTTCATTGACCTATAATCATAAATTATGGCAAGAAGCAAGGTTTCACAGTACAAAGACAAAATCAGAAAATTGTTAAATTGTAATTATGTCACGTAATAAACATTTTTTGCCATTTACAATTCGTCAATCTGTTCATATGTTAAGACCCCCTTTCTTGGGAACGGGTAGAAGTATCAAGTTGAAACTTACGAAAATACTACGGTCTAAGATCCCTTGGCGGAGTGAAAAATTTGAAACACGTGTAGATAAATATCCTACTTCAAAATCGTAAATTTTCCGTATTGTTTAGCGATTGCGGCACATTGACGAACCTTCTTCAGATTTAAAATGCGGAAAACTGCATATAGAAAGTGAATAATAGAGCTAAGTCACCCAGGTTGAATAAAAAATCGTATAGTCATAACGGGAAAAGTATTAAAACGTTACACAATAAAAATATGCAAGAATATATGCTGAGTGATGTGAAATACCTTACCTAAAATGAAACCTCTATGCTGGTTACGTAAATTAGCAACGTGAATCACTAATCAAGTATTGTCACAGTGCCCATTTTGTCACAGGTATATTCGAACTATCAACAACACTGACAGCTACATTGCCCATAAGTGGATGTAAACAAGATATCGCTTCTAATGTTCACAATAGGACAAGGAAATATCTGTTACAGCTGTCAGCCAACTGGATGGCTATACGATCAGGACGGTCTAGCTATGTAATTTTCTATATTTTAGGTATGAGGATGGCTCGTCAATGAGACGAAGCCGTTAATCAATAAAGAAAATTTGTAGTCCTGATGTAGGATTTTTATATACATATGTTTTATAGCAACAGATCACGTACCTCCACATTGACAACGACAAAGAATAACATAAAAAAATTAGGCTTTTGAGTCAATGCAATCAAAAACTACGGCCATTCATTTCACATATTTTGATACTCATAAACTGACTCATCAAAACTTATAAATGAACCAGTTACATACATTATTAACTTCGTACGGAACACCCAGACCTCGAGTCCTAATCGCACGAGTTCGGGTTGTTTCAGGTACAGAAGCTAAAGCAGTCAGATAAATACAGGGTCCATTAAAATGGATTAGCTATAATTTTTCCTTCTATTCCGTTTCTAAGTCAATAAAATGTGACATTGTGGTCTTTTGTGTTTTGAACATGTCTCAACATTTTCTGCGGGTCTATACTCAACGGTTACATGTTTCTCAGCTCCCGCTGCAGACGTAGACAGCCTTTAGCATTTACTGTGAGTGCCGGTAGTTCATTTGCTAATGGATAGGAAGGGTAAACAGATGTCCCCTACCTCACCTCACAGTCTCCCCTTGTAGAGAAGACACGTTTCAGGATGACACGCGAGTACCGACTGCTGCGCGCATGTGCATGGCAATCAGTGGATTACTGAGAACGCTGTGCAACGGACTGCCTTTTGTTGCGGGCTGTTTCCCCCTCCCAGAAACAGAGAGATTGCTCTGCTTGCAGTAGCAGCCCTTCGGGTAAACACATTCTCACAGTATCCCAAGTTACTGCTTTGACGGATGTCTTACATTAATTGGTTTGCTACAAACTTTATCAAATGGGACCTCGAAGACTATGAGGGAGAGTTTAAAGTCGAAGTCATAACAGATGGTGCATTAATTTGGTTGTAGTAGGAATGAGGACAGCAAACCACAGTTTTAAACCAGCCACCTCTCGAATGCGAGTAAACTGCTCCTATTACTACATCTGCATTTGAATCTGCACTCAGTGAACTGCTTCAAATTTCATGTAGGCGATACATTTTTGTGTACCATACAACAATGTTTCTTCCGACTTGAACGGATAGTGGCAAGATGGTTGCTGACATATCCCTGTGTGTGCTTATATGTGGGGGGCTGAACAATAATTCGATTCTTCAGATTTTAGGTAGATTTTCTCGTGATGTACAACGTCGTTCTTGGAGTGTCTTCGGGCTGAGACTTTTTCACCGCTTCTGTTACACTCCGCTGCTAAGCAAACAAACCTGTGACTACTTTCTCTACCCATATTTCTGTACGCTCTCCTTTTTAGTGATACCATGTATGGAGATCGTTCAGATTATTAGCTTTTCAGTGTCCGCCATATCAGTGTTTGGTAAGTGATTTCTACACTTTTCGAATATGCTAAACTTATATACAAGCCTGTCATTTGATTTACTTATAGCTCAGTCTGTGTGATCTACAATTACAACACTCCACACTCTGTGAAGTATACAGTATGAATGACTCCAATGTAGTAAGATTATTTCATTTTTATGTTTATAAAATTTCAGATTGTAAATTCTCTTTTATTAAGAGGCCTTTGTTTGTCTTTGTACGGAGTTGATATTTTATCCAAAACTATTTGAATATTAACACTATTTTTATCGCATACACATCCACTTAGATAACCGAAATAAGTACAAAAATTTGAGGTTGTGATACATATTATCCTATAACCCATTAATATATTTAAAAAAATAGTGCCTGGGTTACAGTTCCCAGGGTATCAACTGAAATCATTTCTGTGTCATTGGATGACTCTCCACTAGTGAAGTCCTACTTCTACTTTACAAGACGTTTTCAGTTCAGCCACACTCTTGGTTACATGGGCCGTAAGAACAAGCTACCTCCATCTTGTGGGAAGGACCCCCACATTATTCAGTCAGTGTGCTGTACCAGGTGGTTGTAGTCAATAAGTTTTAGTCGTAACAGATCTAAAGCTATATACGATTGCCAAAGCCGAAAACCATAGATCAGGTATACCTGCGAACTTCACAAGCAGAGCATGACGAGATCATAATGAAAGGATTAAACCGAAATATCAGTAAGTAAAGAGATATATAAATCTAATACTTATGGGGGACTGGGACGCCATTGTATGGGAAAAACAGGTGAAAGAATTATGGGGAAATAATAGCACCGCAATAGGAGGTCGACAATAAACCTAAGCAAATATACTGTTCAAGAAATACAAGCTGGGATACGAAGGAAGCCACCTCATTGGGTCCATCAGGATGTGACAGAGATTTCGAAATCAGACATTCAATTGTAAGGCGTAGACTACTGTACTGCTACCTTGCTCCAACTGGTGTGAGTGTTTTTAAATGTTTTAGAACCAGAAGCACAGTGTTCAGGAAACAAGGACGCATCAGCTAAATCGCTGTCACTGGCATTCGATTCTATCTCGTCTCGTGTGTCAGTTTCCATTTTTAGTGGGCTTACCTACTTTATTATAACATAAATGGTGTGTAAAATGATGTTCCGCAATTTAATATCAGCACACAAATAACAATATTGCTAAAGATGAACGTTCTGGAAAGACGACGTTAATTTGATGACACACTAAAGAAGCACGGTGCTTTTCCGGGCTCACGCGACGCGAAGTTAGCCAACGTCTACAAACCGAATTTTTACTGTTGCTAAAACTAACTGCCACAAAAATTTTAAAATATTCAAATATCAAATAAAACTGGGCATTGAGTTATTATACCTGCCCAGCAGAATCTACTCTGTGCGTAGGCAAAGGATCATAACTATGTTGCACTTACCTTTTGTGTTCTGTCCTAACTACCTGCAGTCCACAATTTTTTGAAAAATTTGTTTGTGTTGATAATTTCTTTTGAATAACAATTGCTGGTTTTAATTTGCTTTTTTATAATTAAACTGCTCTTCAGCTGTTCACCAACTACTTGTTAATTTTGATGGTACACGAAAAAAACACAGAAAATTTATAATAATGTAATGATCATAAAATTTTGTATGTACCAGTTTAAATCAAATGTTAGTCCAATCACTGAGTCGCTGTGTTGTTACGACCGGTGTGGATTTTTTAAATGTTTTAGAATTAGAAGTAAAATGTTCACGCAATAAGGTTGCATCACGCTGACGACAGCAAGAGAATAATGAAAACATGAAATTGTAGGCTTTAGAATTAATGAGTTAAAATAAAATTCTCGTGCATCATCTAATGTCTTGAACTGATTAATGCTTGTTTCTTTCTTAAACGAAATCACCAGGTAAAAAGGTCATCGTTGGAGGGCGGAAAAATTTGGTGAGACAAAACCGCGTTTTATGTTAGGTTCCAATGGAAAAAATGATTTGCATGATAATATTAATAACCATCGGACATTATAAACTGCATGCTTGAATGATTTACGTTGAAATTTGGAAACGATGGCGCTTATATGAGTGATTGCGTTCGTCACCAAACCAGTCACATCAAACAAATTAACAGACTGAAAATGCATAAAAGTTTTTGATGAGTGTAGCATTACGCTGGTTATACAGTTATAAATAACATAATGCATTCTTAAGCTTTAAGTGATTATATTATTGGTAATTATGATCAGAAAATATGAACAGAATCTTCTTATCTGGAAGCTGTAAGGGAGAAAAATAAGAGTTACATTAGCAACGCTTTTCGCATTTTAAAACAATAGAAAAACGAAAATTCCACAGATAATGCAATATGCACAAGGGATAAGATTTCTCCTTTAAGTCTTTGACGTTGAGTCATAACGATTTCTTATAGTACCCAGGAACAAATATTCCGCCAGATCACAGTTTAGTAATGGTGAACATCAGGTCAGCAAAAGCATCAACGTACAACGAACTGGAATACGAAGTACTGAAGCATTATGATGAACATTTGAACTTCTATGATCCTGTAGATATCGTAGAGACGAATAGTGCAGTAGTTATCTTGGTTGAGGAAGAATGGACATCACTAAGAAGAGTCATCACATATGTTTTACAGACACATAATTGTATAAGAAACGTAAGTGCGTAAAAACTATTGGTAAACTACCAAATACTACACTTCATGGAGATAGGAGGAAATACAAAACTGGTCAGATAAAGAAGGAATACAGCAGTATATGTCTCTTAGAAATAAAATCGATAAGAAAAAAATGAGGAAACTAAAGCGAAATAATTGTAAGAAAACAAGGGAAGAAACGGAAAAGTAATTGGTTGTCAGAGGAACAGAAACCAGCACATAGAAAAATCAAAACAACTTTCGGATAATTTAAGATCAAAGGTATCAACATTCAGAGTGCACATGGAATTCCACTGTTAAACTCAGAGAGGGCTGATAGAGCGAAAGAGCCATCAGTTATATCGTAATCCGCTACAGGCAAAACTAGTCGAACAATGAGCAGTGAGATTCTGGAATTAATTCTTTTAAAAGCAACATAAAGGTACAATGACGACGGTGGCGGCGGCACGAAAAGTGACAGGAGCCAAGTGGTAGAGGGAGTAACGGCCAACATACATACGAACGCCGACGGTAGCGATCATCAGGAACCACCTGAAGAAGGCAGCTAGTCTGTTTGCCGAAATATCGTGGAGAAGTTATGATGTGGCCCGAGCGGTCATCTAATAACCCTGCAAGTCAGACATACGCCGAGTGCGCAACAGATCGCTTATAAAATATTGCTAATTAAAACTTTGATACATTATGGACATGGATAACTGGGCCTGTGATGAATAAAAGTTTCAGAAAGTAACTGCATTCGGTCTCTTTCTGTCATGCTTCAATTTTTGTTTACCATGACCGGTTTCGAATCACCTAGCGTATGAGCAAGGCTCCAAACATTCATTAAAAATATGTGCCATCTGATGATGACTCGTTAGGCGATTCGAAACCAGCCGCGGTAGACAAAAACTGAAGCATCACAAAAGGCCACTGTTTGCATTTATTTCTGTAAACCTATATTGTGTATTATTCTAAACACGACGACAGTGCTTAGATAATTCATAGCATGTCTCCACAATGGAGTCTTTACGTCATTTGACCCCTAAAAGTAATTCTCTATCGCTGTGGTTAATATGTGACGGTTCACAGTAGATGATAACTATATTTGGAACTATTATCTTATTTCATTATTGGTGACAGTGATGGAAATAGGATTTTGATTGATTACAGGAATTAAGTTTACTGTAATTGTTAAAAGCAATGTAATAGTGGAACTGGCGCTGAAAATATGAAAAGTGGGTGAAATCAATTCTCATTTTTCTGAGAAGGTTTGTGAAGTGTGTGGCTGACCATAACTGAGTGCTTGCTGAAAGCTTACTCTTTATGAAATGTTTTGTTCAACTAGGTACATGTTTCCCAGCTGTTTGAGAGTTGATGGGAATACCGTCTCTGTAGAACAGGAACTGCTCGACTGTTTACCTCTTAAAAACAAAAGCGATTTTCATATAACTGGACCACATAGAAGTAAAAAGGCCATCTATTGTTAAGAATATCACGTATGGATGCAGTGCTTCACACAATTTATTCTGAACAGTAGACCAGCGTAAGTGTGTATACTTTTCAGTTGGAGTCCCGTAAGGGCGGCCGATGTGGCCGAGCGGTTCTAGGAGCTACAGTCCAGAGCCGCGCGATCGCTACGGTCGCAGGTTCGAATCCTGCCTCGGGCATGGATGTGTGTGGTGCCCCTAGGTTAGTTAGGTTTAAGTAGTTCTAAGTTCTAGAGGACTGATAACCTCAGATGTTAAGTCCCATAGTGCTCAGAGGAATTTGAACCATCTGGAGTATTGTACTTTCTCTACTTAAACGGATTTGTTTTGGTACAGTTAATTGATTAAATATGTAGTTTTTGAGGAGTTTTGAGCAAATATGCAAGTACTTGTACATCTTACCGTAGAATTTCATTTATTTAGATTTTGAATTATAATACGTAGATAGTCAAGTGGACAGTTTTCGATATTGTTAATTCTTGAAGGTAACCAAAATATTATTCCAATTTCATACTGGAATTATCATTATTTTTTGTAACCATTCTAAGTGACCTAGTGACTTTTTAATTTGATTATCATAAAACACTATTACGTGTAGCAGCAGAACTGCATCTATTATTAGCCTATTGATCGCTTTTGGTTCTGACAACACTGTTGCCAGCTGATACAAGTGTGTATGTTTTAAATGAAAAGAATAACATAGGAGTATTACGTGAATAAATGTTCCAAAAGTCACTTGTGCATGCAGCAACATATAATTAACTCAACTGATTGTAGGTATCGCAAATTAAACTACGTGCCATCATAAATGAAGTAGCAATATGAATAAGAACTAATCGCTACATGCGATTAATTTTAGCATATTTCTTATTATTTCTTGCTCTACACTAGGTGTCGGCAAATAATTTCAGATGGTGTCTGGATACTTTTGTAAATTTTTGTTGAGGTCCTGAAGAAAAACCTCATATTCTTTATTGATTTTCTATTTTAATTTTCACTCAAAAAATAATGTGAAATAGAATAAAAACTAAACTCCGCCCGAACAGGCTGTGAAGGCCCAACGGTACCGACCGGCCGCCGTGTCATCCTCAGCTCACAGGCGTCACTGGATACTGATATGGAGGGGCATGTGGTCAGCACATCGCTCTCCTAGCCGTATGTCAGTTTACGAGACCGATGAAATACTATATATAGGCTTATTGTACTAAAAATCCAACAAATATTGTAAGGGTGGCACTCAAACGAATTGTTATCCGTAGAAAAATATTTTTAAATAATTTGAGTACATAACTTATACTTTCAAAATATTTTTTTGTGTGCCAGTTTTTGACCTTCCGCGGTCCGCACCTGGACCGCGTTCCCCCAGTTGCCGAGCGCTGCTCTATGTGTTACTGAATGGTAGGCCTAATGCGATTCGGATCTAGTTAGATGCATTTTGACCACTGGATACAGAACTGGTTGCTGTGCTATTCTTAACCGAACATGGCAGTTCTATGCCCGTATAATTTTTATAAGGTGACATCCAATACCTGCTGACAGCTGAATGCTAATTAA